>NC_139535.1:21001178-22201178 GCF_965153285.1 Podarcis tiliguerta | reverse complement strand
TGGTCTTTTTGCCTTCCATGTAGATCTTAAAGATGCACCTTAGAATTGACTTCTTGGAAGGCATGCAAGCTTCTTTGGCTTTTAATTGGGGGCAACCAACTTCTTCTAGAGTTCCAGAAACTGCAAGGACATATTTCTACTAATTCTCAGATCTGTGTGGAAAGTATTATTGACATCAGTGGGCCTATCTCTTAAATGAGAGCCATTGCAACCCCAAGTACTCTGCATGACCATGATTCCATTTTTTATTTTTGCCATGTGTCCCTATTCCACATGCCCTGCTCACAAGTTCCCTTTCCCCCTTGGCCTTCCCACTTCTGCGCTTGCCAAAAAGCAATCTTATTGATTATTCAGAATAATAATACATTGCATTCTCTTGTTCAGCTTCCACTATAAACAGCTGCCACTACCAAGGACGTCTAACATAAGCAGAGAGTATTCTCTTGTCCCTCCTGTTCCAGTGCTCCGGCTGGTTAATCACATACATTTGAGAGCCACGTGTTGTCACAAGTGGAATAAGTGAGATCTGCATTTAGCTACTCAGTGTCAATTCCACATTGACTAGCTTGCCAGAGGTGGCCTTCTCCTCCCTTTGGTGGTTGACTCAATTGGCACCATGCATTGCCGTTTTCTGAAAAGTTTGTGAGGGGCACAGATTTCAGATAAGTGGGTATCTTTCATTTGATACCTCTCTTGGTTGAACTGTGTTCAGCCTGCTCAGAACAATAAAAAACCCATAGAGAATGAGAAGAGAGATCTCGCCCTCCAGCTTTGGCGAAGCTCGGGAGGATGCTATTTAGAGTGTTTGTGAAGCATTTGGCATGTTCTTAATGTATTTATGATGACACTTGAACACCATGGTGACACACAAGTTGAAAGCCATTAGGATTCATAGATGCTGTCTGTTTCTGAAAGAACACCCTTCTTTACAGTGCGACAATGTCTCACTCTGAATCGATGTCTGTCATGCTGCAAATTAGGGAATACACTTCTTTTCTTTCCCGGCCAGCCTATAATTCAATATGGATGAACTGTCTCATCTTTGTTTGGAATGGCTTTTTTCTTTCAAACCTCAGGCATTTTCAGTGTGCTCTCTGAAGTCTTGGAAAAGTTCTAGCCCATCGGGAATGCTTCCCTGCCAACCCTCCACTGTCTACAGCCTGATCTGTAGCTACATACATTCAATCTTCCCTTGTGAATCACTTTTCCTTTCCTCCACCCCACCTGCAACAACTGGTCTTTGGCCTGATCCAGTTTTCCACATCCGTCGACCATCTGACCACTCTTCGAGGATCTGATTGATGCATTGATCGTCTTTGTTGTTGTTTAGTCATTTAGTCGTGTCCGACTCTTTGTGACCCCATGGACCAGAGCACGCCAGGCACTCCTGTCTTCCACTGCCTCCCGCAGTTTGGTCAAACTCATGCTGGTAGCTTCGAGAACACTGTCCAACCATCTCGTCCTCTGTCGTCCCCTTCTCCTTGTGCCCTCCATCTTTCCCAACATCGGGGTCTTTTCCAGGGAGTCTTCTCTTCTCATGAGGTGGCCAAAGTATTGGAGCCTCAGCTTCAGGATCTGTCCTTCCAGTGAGCACTCAGGGCTAATTTCCTTCAGAATGGATAAGTTTGATCTTCTTGCAGTCCATGGGACTCTCAAGAGTCTCCTCCAGCACCATAATTCAAAAGCATCAGTTCTTTGGCGATCAGCCTTCTTTATGGTCCAGCTCTCACTTCCATACATCAAAAATGTCTTTAACATACAATAAATAAAACATATCATCAGAAGATAGCTTTTCTGTACTTCTCCTCTGGAACCCAATTGGACAACTTGACAGGCACGAACAGGCCGTAAATCACAACGAGCAAGCTGGAGTCAACTCTTTATTAGCAAAACAGGATCTGCACAGGAGTGTCAGGCCTAATGAGCGCAGCAACTTTGGTCTTGCCCCAATGAAGCAATTGCTGAGACTAAAGGTCCCTGCCTCCCACATCTGGTTATGTCTCCTCCCCTCCAGGGTTCCCCCCTCCAAAAAAAGCAATCGGAGACCATGCATGCGGGTCTGTCTTTGCTCCTCCCGCTTCATGCTTCTCCTGGTTCTGGGAGACCAGAAAAGAGGGGAGCTTTTCGCAGCAGGAGGGGGGGACACCTTTGTTTCTTCACCCGCCTGATTCATCTCTGCCTCTTGGCCTCCCTCCTCTCCTACTTCAGCTTCTGCCTCTGATTCTGCTCTTCCATCTGCCACGGACTCCCCCCACTCACTATGCCCTGTTATCTCTTCAGCTTCAGACACCTCTGCCTCCCAGGCTTCTCATCATTGTCCCACCAGCAATCCCTGGGCTTTGAGCCTTCTTCCCTTGAGGGTTCCCCAGGTGGTTTCTCTCACCATTCCTCTGTGTCCAACCAGCCCATGATACTACAGCATGTACCAAACTAACCACAACTAAGTATTTTGCTTTTTGAACTTCCTTGAGTTTTAAAAATACACTTTCACATTTGAAAAGGTACTTTTCATGAGTGAAGGCATATCTTTCCCTGCCGCCCCCAGTACCAGTAATACTGCTGAAATCCTCTTCTGACAGCTTGCCCTTCCTCAGCAAAAGATGAGATACCTTGAAGAAAAAGCCTTAATCACTGGCAATTCTCTACAAAGCACGGGATTTATCTTTCCTTTTGATATTTTCAAAAATCAAAAAAAAAAAAACTTTGTTTCAAATCACCTGGGATTCATACAATTCAAAATGACGTTTGGCAATTCCGCTGCTGCTGATTGACTCTCATTCAGCTCCCAGTTTAACTTACTTTCATTGGTCTGATTTGTGTTTCAGGGTTAATGGCAAGCTACGCTTAAACATACTCTTGTATTTTCCCTGATACCTACCTTGCTCATTATGCAATTGGGGATTATTCAGATTGTATTGTCAACATAAGGTATTATTAAAATAATGACGGAAAATGATACTTCACATACTGCTGAAGTGGGGAAATATAGTTAACCTATACTGAATGTAACTCTTGCTAGTTGCTATGATACCACTCTTCATGTTCTACAAAAGTCACTAACCCTGGGTAGCGACAGACAACCCCATGTTGTATACTTACCATGGTGTGCATGTAACAAAATATGAAAATTGTGCAACTCCTATAAGAATCTCTTGGAGAGGTTGTCAGGATTATGTATCGTCACATGTGGTGGATATGTCCCCCAGGTTTCCAGACCTTTTGTAGTCCTGCTGAATTGCCCGTTATCTGATCTACCAATATTTTACAGATTTTTGACACAATACCTTTTTCCGTTATCCTTATATTTTTCTAGGATGCCTTCAAATGGAGTCAAAGTTCAAGTAGTTTGCTCCCTCTTGAGAGGAAGAGGGATGACATTGGGACCTTGGGAAATTCATGAGCTCATGTATAACCTCCTGTTGGATGATGCATGTTTACTCTGTATTCTGTTTGTGGTTTCAATAAACAGATAAAAAAACCTGTAGAATGTTGGTCATCTGTGGAATCCAGTCACACATTGCAGAGAATCTTCAGCTGGAGATGGAGATGAAGGACTTAGCCCATACTCATACTGGCTGTGAGTAGGTTACCAAGGTAATACAGTGGTACCTCTGTTTAAGAGCAGCCCTGTTTACGAACTATTTGGTTTATGAACTCCTCAAAACCGGAAGTAGTGTCCTGGTTTGCAAACTTTACCTCAGTCTAAGAACAGAAGTCGAATGGAGGAAGGGCACTGATGGTGGGAGGCCTCATTAGGGAAAGCACGCCTCAGTTTAAGAAAGGCTTTGGTTTACGAATGGACCTCCGGAACGGATTAAGTTCGTAAACCGAGGTACCGCTGTAGTCTGAAATAATTAATGCTACGGATGAATACATTTATCTGTTTCAGTTCCTCTTAATTTATCATTTCAACAGTTTTAATTTCAGTTGACCATATTTTCACATTAGTTTGCAATTTTTTAAAAGGTCCTCATAAAAATTCATCAGATTTTTTGTGCGCACCTCTCCTAATATACATTTTGTATGCAATTGTTCCTGAAAGAATGCCTTCTTGCCTGTTATTTTCACTAATATTTGTACTTCCATGCACACTTTCCCCAAAGTTATTGGGGTGTTTTTTTTTGGGGGGGGGTTGGTAGACCTCCTTTGCTTCGAGAACTGACTCACAAAATTAGGAGACGTGTGAATTTCAAAGGACAGCTGTGCTTCGGTTTGCATCTTGTTTTGAGAAGATCAAATTAGATAGATTTCTGAAACCGAATTGCCCATCCCTAATTAGTGCATGGCTTCACAGTTGTGTGATCTCGTGAGTATTGTTTCAATGTCCTTCTGGGGCTATAATACTCAACGTTAGCCAGTGATGAAAATTTCAGGAAAAGGAGCAAAATTCACCCGCTTTCCAATGTCTCTTACCTATTTTTTCTGAGTAGCAGACATTCACTTTAACCTGAAGCAGCAAAAAGGTTGCTGACATTATAGCTCCGGATGCTCTTGTCCCCCACCTAAGATGTCAGCTGAAAAATATGACAGCGTGTGGCTGTGTAATTACTTCACTGCTCCTGGGTGACTTGCATATTACCAGTAGCCACCATGTATGTGGAAGAAGGGGAATATCAAGCAATGTAGCCCATGTCGCCTTGAGGCACAATCCATTATCAGAATCGCAAAATGTGCTTGAATGTCACTCTCAAGGATTCCTAAGCCTGACTGATCTGTTTGCTCAAAGATACATGTGGATGTGTGCATATCTGCAGATGGAAGACATGGGGAACTGCTTTTGGTCAATTTTGTACGCAACCTTGTACCAAAAAAAGAGAGAGACTGAGGTATCACAAGGCAACAGCGAGAAATAGATGTGACGGTGGGTGTTTTCTTGGAGTTATTCAAGGAGAGAATCCGGTAGCTGGGAAAGAACACATTGAGAACCTTATCTTTTTAGTCCAGGGATTGCCTCCAGTGGTGACTGGACTGCATCTCCAGTCAGCCCTGATCTCTGGCCAAGCTAGCTGGCTCTGATGGCGGTTGTAATAACACTCAAAGGGCACTTTGTTGACCGTCTTTGTGGCCATAGAGGACAGTTCGAAATAAATGGATGGTTTATTTTGGAGGAAGCTCAATGACTGGAAGAAGGCAATGTAAAGGTAGTCATTCTTCTAAGACATCAGTTCTGTTGATTTTGAGCTGTTCCTTGCATCACCTAGTGTTTTCTCAGCTATTCAGTTTCATCTACATCCCAGATGTTCTAATTTCTCCATTTTTATACTGCATTTGTACTCCAGCCTGAGGACTGCAGGGATCGTTCAAGGCTATAGGCTGAAGACACAAGAGGCCACCACCTTGCTGAAGCTAACTAGGCCAGGGTCTGGTCAGCTCTTAGATGGTTGACTGCTATTAAGGTATTTTTAATCTTTTGTTGGAAGCCACCCAGAGTGGCTGGGGAAACCCAGCCAAATGGGTGGGGCATAAATATATTATTATTATTATTATTATTATTATTATTATTATTGCCACCTTGAGTTGCCTCACAGAAGAAAGGCTCCCCGCCCCCCCACCTTATGTTCTTATAAATGTAAGAGAGCAAACAGACCAGTCAATACATTTCCGGCATGTGAGCTGAGAGAAAAGGTAACGGTAAATGTACCCCTGGCCATTAGGCCCAGTCATGGAAGACTCTGGGGTTGCGCGCTCATCTTGCTCTATAGGCCGAGGGAGCCGACGTTTGTCCACAGACAGCTTCCGGGTCATGTGGCCAGCATGACTAAGCCGCTTCTGGCAAACCAAAGCAGCAAACGGAAATGCCATTTACCTTCCCGCCGGAGCAGTACCTATTTATCTACTTGCACTTGACATGCTTTGGAACTGCTAGGTGGGCAGGAGCTGGGACAGAGCCACTGGAGCTGACCCGTCATGGGGATTCAAACCGCCGACCTTCTGAATGGCAAGCCCTAGGCTCTGTGGTTTAGACCACAGCGCCACCCGTGTCCCACTGAGCTGAGAGAAAAGGAAACTTTAAATATGCAGTTCCACCAGATGTTTGTGTGAAGTGGGTTCACATACTCAATGCTCACTTTGCAAAGAGGGAATAATTTATCCCAGTCCTTAGGGAGCCACAGGCTTCGATTGTTAACATCCTCAGGTGACCAGAGGGATCAATCCCTACCAGTTAGACAAAAACTCACCTCCTTCTGCTTTCTGAATTTTGTTGAGCTGGTTTGCAGATTTTCCATTTTGTATTAATAAATATAATCTTATTTCACTGGTGGGGGGCAGGGGCGGGAATTGCCTCAATAGTCTTCTTTGTGGGTATGGAGCAAACATGATATAGCTCAAAATTATAATGGCATTTCAACAAAACTGTGTGGTAGAGTTTGGTATCAGAAGGAAGATATCCCTTTAAACCATATTGAAAACCATTAGTTGATGTCTAGTGGATAGTTGCTGTCTCCCAGCTTAGGTAGCTGTTCCTGATAAGTTTCCTTTGAATTTCCAAAAGTGAATGGAAGGCATATAACCACATACATATTAAGTATGGTTGAGAAAATGAAATGAAATGGGTAACTGAAATCCAGGCCAATTGTTATACCCCCAAACTTGCTTTTTTAAAAAGTTACATTGTTATTTATTTTTCTCTCTTATGTGGTGGAAAACTAATTTGAAAAATAATTGTGCTGCTGTTAGAAACCATCAAGGCATTTTTATTTTATTCTATTCTTTTACTGCCCAGGAGTGTAACAATCACCATTTGCTAGGTGACATTACATGATCTTATCCGCTGATCTGTTGCTGGCACCTTCTCTCTTCGCTTCAGATATGGCCACTTCAAGCTAATATCCCAGCAATTTATGCAGTGTAATTATATGGGAGATGCTGTCTGTTTTCACTTTAATATTCTGCTTGAAAACAATGACAACAGTGTGGCTTTGAATTTGTATTCTGCCCCCCTCCCCTCACCCCTTGCTTCCACAATGAGGCATTTGGCTAATCAGTTTTAATAAATCAGAATTAGGTACATTTTGGAATTCTTTTAATATTTATGGCATGCTTGGACTTTTTAAAAAGGTCACTCGAAAATGAAAAAGGAAGGGAGTCAGAGAATACTAAACATGAGCAAAGGAGATGTATTTCTAATGAAAACTGTGGTGCCCATCTCTTCAGAGAAAGGTCCCGCTTCTCGCCCGCAATCTTGATATTGTCTAGTGCCATTTTCCTGTATGATTATGTCTTAATCTGTGAAACAGATTCCCAATCATTTGGCAGAAGTGGTGTGTCGGGTGGCAGGGAGAGAGAAAAAGAATATAAGGTTTTGCTGTGGTGCCTTGTTGGGCGGCAATCCAAGATACAGGTGACATAACTGGATATGAGGAGAAAAATAAAGGCAAATAGGCCAGTTGTGATGCAGAGATACGGCGTCCAATTCATTGTTGCTTGGTTAAAAGTATAATATGTAGATCAATTAAAAGGAAACAGTGGTACCTCGGGTTACAGATGCTTCAGGTTACAGACGCTTCAGGTTACAGACTCCACTAACCCAGAAATTTGCTTCAGGATGAGAATAGAAATTGCGCGGCAGCGGCAGGCCCCATTAGCTAAAGTGGTACCTCAGGTTAAGAACAGTTTCAGGTTAAGAACGGACCTCCAGAATGAATTAAGTTCTTAACCTGAGGTACCACTGTAATTCTCTTACATTTTGTAAGTTAAAAATGGTTTACTTACAAACTCTTCAAAGGTTGGATTCGTGTGCTTTTTTGTACAGCAGCCAGAAAAGGCAGGCAGTATAACTTAGGTTCCAAAATGGTAAATGTTTCTAAATTGTTTAGAAACCAAAGATGGCTTGCTTAAGCCATGTGGAACATTCAGCTTAGACCTCCTTATTGGTAGAGTTCACATGGTGGAAGTGCGAGAATAAAGAGTTTCCTGACCTAGCTAAGCCTGGCAGGACACTTTACTCTATTGTCTTAACCCCTTCATGCATTAATTAAAAATAAGCATGTTGGTTGTATGAGGCTAGATATACCACACAGTGAAGTTCTTGCATGAGTGAAATAACACCTGCTTGTGCCATTGAACTCCCCTCCCTCTCCTTCCACTGCATATTCCTTGCACACATGCACCCAATTCTGCTCTGGGTTTTCACCCCCAATTCTCCAGAGCAGATGTGGGGAGATTGTCAGGGCCATGTTAGAGAAAGGAGAAGAAGTTCTGTTGCATGGTCCATTCTGGTCATGTGAGAATTCCACCTGTAGGTTCAGAGAGGGTCAGAACAGAGTCAGGAGCAACATAATATGGGTAGGAAGAGCTGAGTCTTACTTTGGAAGCTACCTCCTATCTGGGTGTAAAAATTGCTTCCAACGACTAGGTTTGTATGCAATCTGCTGCAAGAAGAAGATGGTATTATGCATTATATTCTAGGTTTTGGGTTGTGCAGCCTAAGAGCAGCTAAACATGGCATATAGACAGCTTTCTCTGAGGACTGGACAAATTCATGGTTTGCTAGGCATGTCAGCTAAACACAATCTTCACATTCAGAGGCAGCATCCCACTGAAATCCACATGCCTTCCTCCTCTGCTTGTGGTCTCCCTGGAGTAATCTGATTGGCCAAAGTGGGTGAAATATACTTGGAGTCGAGTGTGGATTTCATGCTCTTTATTCAGCTCATAGTAGTGAGGAATGGAAGTTCCCCCAGAATGTCTGCTTTATATACATTATTTACACAATGGGCCCCACGTGATTTGGCTAATTCCGGGATTCTCCTGTAGGCCAATCAGGTTGCGGATTCACTTCCACCTGGAGCTGGATTGGGTGGCTCCTGTGGACCAATCAGACTGCTGCATTCTGAATCCTATTGTTCTAGGACCAATCAGACTGCTGCCTTTTGGATCCTATTCAACTCGGTACATAACAGTGGGAAACAGTGACTTCCGTAGCACAAGTGCAAGTCTTGTTTCCTTTCCCCTGCTTTTCTTTTGTCTTGAAAAACACATTCTCCTTTCAGATGATAATGAGGTGCCCTTGCTGCTGTTCCCTACAGCAGAATAATTTCAATATGTCATCTTCTTTTGGCAGACCTGGAACAGATGACACTCATAAAAGCAAACTCCATGCTTCTTTTTAAGCCCTTCTTTCCTCTCATCTCCTATTTGGCACTGCCCAGATTTATTACTCCTCTCTAAAAGGTTCCAGGTGAGTCAGGCAAAAGTCCTTGAGATATTGTCCCAAATGCTTGGGTATGCCAGAAGGCAAATTTTCTGGTGAAATATATGTGGACAGAGTTATGAAGTGGGCTTGGGCCTGAAAACTGGCAAAATGGTACAAGTGGTCCACATGTTCATTTTCAGCAACCAGGATACTTCCTGGCTGGATTTGCTCCGAAATAGGTTCTGAAGTGCTTGCAACTGGCTTCTTAACAGATAGGCTCTGGAAACATTTTGGAATCTGTTGTGCAACTCACAAATCTCTTAGGAAGCCATTCATAGGTTTCTCATCCACCCACGATTCCTATGTGTTATGCAGAGCTGGGGATGACGCACACAGATGCATGCTTGAGAATGAATCCTGGGAATTTCCGTATGCCTGGAACAGATGGAGATTCCTACTTGGTTCTGAGCCAGCACACTATAGCCCCTGTTTGTAGCTTTCCCTTCCTTAAAGAAATCAATAGGGGCCTCTTAACAACTCTCAGCACCCTTAAGAAACTACATGTCCCAGAATTCTTCGGAGGAGTTCCATCATGCTGCTTTCAATGTATGGTGTGAATCAAACTTGTTGTTGTTGTTGTTTAGTCGTTTAGTCGTGTCCGACTCTTTGTGATCCCATGGACCAGAGCACGCCAGGCACGCTGGTAGCTTCGAGAACACTGTCCAACCATCTCGTCCTCTGTCGTCCCCTTCTCCTAGTGCCCTCAATCTTTCCCAACATCAAGGTCTCTTCCAGGGAGTCTTCTCTTCTCATGAGGTGGCCAAAGTATTGGAGCCTCAGCTTCATGATCTGTCCTTCCAGTGAGCACTCAGGGCTGATTTCTTTAAGAATCAAATTTATTCTTCTGTAACTTAAGGCCACTAGTTCTAGTCCTGCCCTCTGGGGCAGCAGAGAATATGTCTCTCTCTCTCTCTCTCTCTCTCTCTCTCTCTCTCTCTGCTATGTGACTTCCCAGTAGGTATTTCAGGAGTGTTATCATGTTGCATCTCATGAATGACAAAACTGTTTATATGACTGGGTAGGAAGTCTTGTTGTGGGAAAGTTCTTTGAGGCGATGGCATTATTGGTCTGTATGCAAAAAAGAGAAGAAAAGGAAGGTATAAAAAGAAAATTCTGCACTATGGAAACTCAAATTGTAAGGCAAGAGAAAATGGCTTATTTTGCCTCAATTTGTGTACACTTCATTCTGAACTTTCATAGTATCACTTTCATCATTTTGGCCCTACTCAGTTGCAGCTGTAATGCATCTAGGAAGCTGAATCACTCAGGTGTACCAAGTCCATGAAGCAGCCTCCCACCCACAGGTACTAGGCAGTACTTTTTTTTCTTAAAAAATGTTTAAGGGTACTCTCATTTTGACTCAAGAAAACCACCATTTTATAGTTCAAATCAGGGGAAATAAATACAGTAAATGGACAACGAACATTACTCATATTGAAATACTGCCCTTCAATGAGGCCAAACTTTCATCAGTAAAATACCACCCATCCACATTCCACACTGCTTCACACATTAAACGCCCGCTTCCATCTGAGACTCAGGAAACACCGGGAAAGGAAATGAGGCCACCATCAGGTGTAGCAACAGAACTGACGATTCACCATGCTATTCAACAGAACTGACGATTTACTCTGCTAGAGAAAAAGATAAAAAAAAATTTTAGTTTCTTCTCCCTGTGTCCTCCCAGAAAAAAAAGCGCTGGTCCTAGGGATAGCTCTGTCAGGCCCATGTGTCTCCTAGGTAGTGACTCAGTGGAGAGAAGTCAATAGTTTTTGTGAACTGCCCTGAGACCTCCCAGTATAGGGCAGTATATTATTATTATTATTACTATTATTATTATTATTATTATTATTATTATTATTATTATTATTTCTCTAGCAAACCCATCCCATCTCTCTTTTGATTCTAAATCCTCAAACCTGGGTAACTAAACCCTCGATGTGCACCATGGCTCTGATCCTGGTCACTCTCCCCTTAACAGCTTGGTAATGTGTACTTTGGTCCTAAATCTGAAGAGAGCTGGATAAGACAAAGAAGCTGAAACTTTATCTGTTGCTGAAATCCCCTTCCTCTCCACATGGACAACTTCTGGAGAGGAATTAGTGTGGTGTAGTGGTTAAGAGCGATAGACTCGTAATCTGGGGAACCGGGTTTGCGTCTCCGCTCCTCCACATGCAGCAGCTGGGTGACCTTGGGCCAGTCACACTTCTTTGAAGTCTCTCAGCCCCACTCACCTCACAGAGTGTTTGTTGTGGGGGAGGAAGGGAAAGGAGAATGTTAGCCGCTTTGAGACTCCTTAAAGGGAGTGAAAGGCGGGATATCAAATCCAAACTCTTCTTCTTCTTCTTCTTCTAATTAGTTCGCTGTAAAAAAGTTTGATTTCGGGCTGATTTCAAGGCTTGATAGTAGAAAACTCTAAGATTATTATTATTATTTTATTGGTTGGTGGTGGAAGTTGGATTAATTTAGTTTTAAATAATATGGCACCTGGGAAGGTGCCCATATATATATATATATATATATGCTTTCGTAGATTTTCACGGGTACAGGAATGCAGGTTTTGGTGTCCTCGGGTGTCTTCCCGTGTAAAAGTTGGGGTGTCTAGGCGACGTTTCGACGAGGTCTCACTCGTCATCTTCAGGCTGGTGCTTTCGGCTTCTTGTTACTGGAACAGAGCAGGATCTCAGTGTTTGAGTTCCTATAAATACTGTTGAGGAGGTGTGGTGTATAGCCTCCAATGTTCTGGGCAGAGAGGAGGTTCCCAGGCTAGTGTGCCTTTTCTTCTTTTGTTCCTTAATTACTTGAGGGATATCTTGAGTGATTTCTTGAGTGATTTCCTGAATCCCACTTAGGTGGGTCATTAGGTGTGGATTAGTTGCTAAAGCCTTCGTGTCTTGAACTCTTGAACTTTGTGAAGAGTTTTTCTGAGAAGATGGCTGTACTGCACTTGGTTGTGCTCTGGCTTGGCTTCGTGTATAGGGGCGAGCTGTGGTTTTGTGGCCTGTGCCAGCCAGATCTGTGTAGGGATTGCAGGGGGGTGCAGCATCCGGAGGTGCCGCCCTGGTTTGGCTACTGGATGGTGTCTGTAATTTATCTGTGGAGAGGGTCTGGGTTTGGGTCTGGTGTGGTTGATTGGTGATGGCGTTCTGTGTGCCTCTGGATCTGGTGTCAGATTTTGTGGGGAGGGCTAATTTCCAGATGTCTGGCAAGCAAATCCTCAACAGTATTTATAGGAACTCAAACACTGAGATCCTGCTCTGTTCCAGTAACAAGAAGCCGAAAGCACCAGCCTGAAGATGACGAGTGAGACCTCGTCGAAACGTCGCCTAGACACCCCAACTTTTACACGGGAAGACACCCGAGGACACCAAAACCCATATATATATATATATATATATTTGCTTTCGTAGATTTTCACGGGTACAGGAATGCAGGTTTTGGTGTCCTCGGGTGTCTTCCCGTGTAAAAGTTGGGGTGTCTAGGCGACGTTTCGACGAGGTCTCACTCGTCATCTTCAGGCTGGTGCTTTCGGCTTCTTGTTACTGGAACAGAGCAGGATCTCAGTGTTTGAGTTCCTATAAATACTGTTGAGGAGGTGTGGTGTATAGCCTCCAATGTTCTGGGCAGAGAGGAGGTTCCCAGGCTAGTGTGCCTTTTCTTCTTTTGTTCCTTAATTACTTGAGGGATATCTTGGGTGATTTCTTGAGTGATTTCCTGAATCCCACTTAGGTGGGTCATTAGGTGTGGATTAGTTGCTAAAGCCTTCGTGTCTTGAACTCTTGAACTTTGTGAAGAGTTTTTCTGAGAAGATGGCTGTACTGCACTTGGTTGTGCTCTGGCTTGGCTTCGTGTATAGGGGCGAGCTGTGGTTTTGTGGCCTGTGCCAGCCAGATCTGTGTAGGGATTGCAGGGGGGTGCAGCATCCGGAGGTGCCACCCTGGTTTGGCTACTGGATGGTGTCTGTAATTTATCTGTGGAGAGGGTCTGGGTTTGGGTCTGGTGTGGTTGATTGGTGATGGCGTTCTGTGTGCCTCTGGATCTGGTGTCAGATTTTGTGGGGAGGGCTAATTTCCAGATGTCTGGCAAGCGGGATGTGTCGTCACGCTTGTTCATGTTGTGAGGGTGTTTCTCTATCTCGATGGCTTCCATGATTATTCTCTTGTGGTGATGTTCCATGTTAAAGAGCAATTTGGAATCTGCAAAATTAATTTCGTGTCCTGTTTCTTTCATGTGTTGGAAAAGGGAGGAAGTTTTTTCTTCTTTTTTGACGGCATTCTTGTGTTCTGCGATCCGTGCATTTATTCGTCTGTTTGTTTGTCCAATGTACGTGGCTGGGCAGACTTTGCAGGGTATTTCATAGACCCCTTGGTTTTCCAACTGAATTTTATCCTTGGGGTTTCTGAGGATATTGGCTATTTTTTGGTTGGTGCAAAAGGCTGTTTTGATATTGTGTTTATGGAGGATTTTGCTAATTTTATCTGTAGTGCCCTTGATATAAGGAAGGAGGGCTATGCCATTGTTTTCTTCTGTGTCTTGGTTTTTGGGGGGTGTTTCTTTTTGGATTAGCTTCGTAACCCTGTTTTGCTGGTATCCGGAAGAGGGGAATTCCTGTCCTCTGCCCCACCTACCAGAGGAACTGTGAGAAGCATACTCACAAAAATAACTCTTGCTAAGTCTGACCTTTAAGACATTGAACCGAAAGGACTGAGAATTGTAAGTAAGCAACGAACTCTACTTTTCTTTCTTCTTCACTCTCCACTCCCCTGCTTCCTACAATACTCTCTAAGGTGTATTAGGATACTTCCAATTATTGTGGATATTGCTTCTAATCTCCACTATGGGCCATGGCAAGCGGCCAAGGGACCTGGATGAGGCAATGCCTCCCCCGAGGCCCAAACAGTCCAAGATTGATACTTTTTTTCTTAACTGTAATAGAAATAATGAGGAAGTTAGCTACATGGTTGAAACTCACAATCGTTTTAATCCTTTAATTGACCTCGCAGCCGATATAGAAGTGGAGGGGGTGAACTCGAAGACAACGAAAAATGCCAACGATAATGACAAAGAGGTGAGAGCCACCTCGAAGGGGGAGCCCGAGTTGGCCCTCGGCGATGGCATGGGACTCGATCATTTCCAATTAATAACCAGGACCCTGCGCTGCATCTTTAAGAGCATAAATGGGATCTCCATGCAGGTGGATAATCTCCACCAAAAGCTTGAGGCCCATTTGCTAGAGCTCCAGCTCAACCACACTCTGCCTCCGAGGGATTTAAAGGGACAGAGGTATACCTCCCTTATTAGACATGAAAGTGGTACTGGTGGTCACCTCCTAAAAACTCAATTGGACTCTCAATCTCTGATTTTACAACCAAACAAAATATGTCTAACTATACACAGTAGGGACCCCAGGTCCCCAAGGTGGAATAATTCGAGAGATGTCAAAGATCATCTGAGGCAACTCCTTCAGATTTGGCCTCCGCTAATAGACCTCAGTACAGTGAAACTTTTAAACTACCACCATCGGCTCCAAAAAGTATTGCTCTCCTTCCAGTCTCCAAAAATTCCCTCCATACTGGTTAGGCGTAAAGCGCTTCTGGCCACCTGGGGCATCTTCCCAACAAGAGTCTTTAATGACACCAGGATTAAACCTCTCTTCCGCAGCACCGTACAAAAAGGTAGCTGCCCGCCAGACAGGCGCGACTCAGTCTTGAAACTCAAGTTGTCCACCCGGGAACCTCACCCTCCCTCTCAGCCCAAGCTTCCTGGTTTATCTACTCCAGCAACAAAGAAGCATGACCAAAGCGGGCCCAGCCATCTGGATATCTCAGAGGAGAGGGACCTTATTTCATCCTATGGCGAGTTGCCATTAGTAGAACAGCAGGAAGTTATAAACAGGCTTGATACACTCAAGCAGCATCTTACACATGTATTTCAAGAGAAAATCTCCTCAAATCCTGGACATAGCAACCTATTAAATCAAAGGAAACCAGTTATGAAGGGGCTAACACCCCAGAAACCCCTGCCAAATACTGGGACTTCAATAACGGATGATTTGGCAGTCTGCCTGGCGGAAGCTCCTCATACACCGTCGCAACGCAGACCCCCTTCACCTCTACTAATAGATCTGCAATCAACTACCTCGTCCTCCGCCTTAAAGAGTAACGTGCCAAATACACCTCATCCTGGTAATCTGTCAATGTCCTATTCTTCTATGCCTGACCTGGAGTCTTCATTCAGTGCGGTCCAGTCAAATGACTCTATATCCTCGTCCTTTGCCAGTCAACCTCTTTTGGTAGAACCTCATTTATCCGCAACCTTTTCAAGCCAATATATAAACGTTAAGGAACCCACTGTGCAAAGAGACAACTTAGGTTTTACTGAAGACCCTGCTGGTCACATCAATCAACTCACCACCCCTTCGATACCTTCGGTAGTACCTCGCCTGGAGCTGTCTCAGACCCCTGGCAATGTCCTTCCCACCAGCAACCAGAGCAATTGACTAGCACATAGTCCCTCCTCAAATTGCTTTAATGTGCTATCCTGGAATGTGGCAGGATGGACGTCCAAACAGGATGACGGGGATATGAAAGAGTTTTTAGCGAAATTCCAGATTATGGGTATACAAGAGACCTGGTGCTTAGAATCTTCACCCCCCCCATCCCTACCGGGCTATGACGCCTTTGTGATTCCTGCGACCAAAACACACTTGTATGGGCGCCCTAGTGGAGGCCTGGTAACATTTGTTTCGCAGGAGCTTCAGCTTAATATCTCTCCTATCTTTTGGTTAAAGAGTAATTACATTCAAACTTTGCACATCACTAACAGCTCGCTTGGGGAATTCATATGTGTAAACTTGTACAATCCATCTACCTACTCCTCCTCTCACTCAAATCAGCTTTGGGAGGATTTAAGATTTATTCTAGATAAATCTGGGGCTGAATTTCCAAAGTCAGAGATCCTTATAATGGGGGACTTCAATGCCAGAATCGGAGCAGATATAAGCTTATTCACCGATAAGTCGCAATTATTCTTAGAAGAGGAGTGGTTTCCTACGTGGAATTCACAGGACAAGACCATTAATAGGGCTGGCATCATACTGCTGGAGTTCACTATAAACAGCGGGCTGCACAGCTTGCACGGCACACCCAAAGACTGGTCCGGGGGATACTATACTTTTCTAGGATCTAGAGGGGCAAGTGTTATAGATTACATCTGGTCCTCCTCAGCATTTAATGATGAGGCATACTGTTTCAATGTGTTCAACAGAACCGAAAGTGACCACCTTCCAATTGCCATCTCCTTTCACCACACACAGCTGGGGCCTCCCAGCTCACCACACCCCCAGGATTCATCGACCCTGGCCCCCGGACGCAAGAAGTGGGACATCTACCTGGAGCAAGACATAAAAGTCCTCCTAAATTCCCCTGAGATCCTAGCCCTGAAAGCTCAGCTGTTAACAACGAATGTGAATCATTTCTCAATTTTCCAGCAAATTCTAGTCTACTTGCTCCCTTCGCTTACGAAACCTTCCCGTGCGATTCTATCCTGGAAGAATCAAACCTGGTTCGACCAAGAATGCAAACAGTGCAGAAGTAGGCTTAGATTTCTCCAGTCAGACATGAAAGCAGACAGCACTCAGAGCAAAATCAGGGAGTTAGCCCAATTTCGTTCATACTATAAGAAGCTGCTCCAACATAAGAAATTGCTCTTTGCGAAAGAACGCTGGTCGGCTCTGTCAGTGGCCATTAAAACCCGTGACGACAAGAAATTTTGGAATTTAATTAATGCAGGTCTAAGACCCCCCTCATTCATTGTTAATAACATCACAGCAGCCAGCTGGCACTCTCACTTTGCTCAGCTGTATTCCACCTCAGATTCTGACGTAAATGTAGTCACCACCCTTCCAGCATCTGCCTTGCCCACCTGGGAGCCAGTCTCCCCAGAGAGATGTACTCAACTAATTAGCATGCTATCAGGGGATAAATCCCCGGGGGAGGATATGATACCACCTGAGGTATTCTTATCGAACCAGTCGTGGTGGGCCCCTATCTTAGCATCTCTCTTTACCACCATTAATGCTACTCTTAAGATTCCACCTAACTGGAAACAGAGCATAGTTATCCCAATACATAAAAAGGGGGACCCACAAGATCCGCGCAACTACCGACCTATCAGCCTGTTGGACATATCATACAAGGTTTACTCTAGATTCTTGCTAGAGAAATTAATTGAGTGGGCAGAAGAAACAAAGCTATTCCATCCGGAACAGGCTGGCTTCCGCAAAGGTCACAGCACATCTGGCCAATGTCTTGTTCTACTTACCCTGATTGATAAATACCTAAACAGGTTCAACTGCAAACTACACGCGGCTTTTGTGGACCTGACCTCCGCCTTTGACTCCATTCCCAGAGATAGGCTATGGCAGAAGCTTAGTCATACCAGCATAGATAAGAGACTCCTCCTCCTTCTTATGGAAATTCATAATGACATATCGGCCAGAGTAAAATTCGGCCCTCTGGGAGCTCTTTCTGATTCTTTCCCTCTGAATAAAGGGGTCAAACAGGGCTGCCTCTTGGCCCCTTTTCTATTCAATTTCTATATCAATGACATCGTCACAACTATGAAGGCCCTAAATCAATCTGCCCCCTCCTTACAACATCTCAAGATCCCCATATTACTCTATGCGGACGACATGGTGATACTGTCATTAACCAAGCTGGGCTTAAACAACATGCTCAGAGGGCTCATGACATATTGTGATACCAACTCCCTTAAAATTAATTTCGCCAAAACCAAAATTCTTACTTTTGGCATGAAAACTCGGAAGTCACTCTGGAATTTTGAGGGCCATTCTATTGAACATTGTTCAGCATTCAAGTATTTGGGTATCATTTTTCAGCATGGGCTTAGCTGGTCAGCTCACCTAAATACAACCATCCTGGCTGCCCGCAGAACCATCAAAGCCTTGGAGAAATTCTACTATGCAAAAGGCGGCCAGCTGGTTCCACCAATCAGAAAAGCATTTATCAGCAAAGTCCTCCCGATGTTATTGTATGGGGTTGAAATCTGGGGGTGGAATTTAAAAACACTACAACGGCTGGAGATTCTACAAAATTCTTTTGCACGGAAGATACTGGGTCTCCCCAAGGGCTCGGTTGCAGCACAGTTAAGAACAGAACTGGGCCTCCCCTCCATTGTTGCGAGAGCCCACATTAGAATTATTAGCTTTTATTGTAAATTAATCAATGCCCCAGGTCCCCTACTAGCCAGGCAAGCCTTTTTAACGTGTTCTCAAAGCAATAAATGGTCCAAGGCCATGGTGACTATTACTGCACGCTACTCTCTCCCAAATCTTGACTCGCTGTCCTCTTGGGACAAACATAAAATCCGGGCCTGGATTCTTACAAGAGACGAGGCCATGGACCGGGCACAGTCCACCTCAGCTCGCCTCTCCATGTGGCTCCCTAAAGTGAAAGTGGTAAGATCACTTGCCAACTACTTGATAGACCTGACGGAGCCCAACTTGAGAAGAGCGTTTACTATGGCCCGCTTCCATTCTATACCCACGGCCTTCCTGCAGGGGATTTATTCTAAGACCCCTATTACCCAGCGTCTATGTCCATGCACAATGAATGAAGTAGAGGACTTCATACATTTCTTTTTCTACTGCCCTATTTATGAGCCAATAAGATCTAAGCTCCTCCTTTTGATTCCGTCCACCATTACATCTAAGGAAGACTGTTTGAAATCGCTTCTTGTGGACGCAAATCCCCAAATCTCACGTGGGGTGGCAATATTCATAGTGCAGGCTCTGAAACTCAGGGCTACTCTGACAGGGTAGCGTGCCCTAGACCTGGACCTGTTTTAATCTTTTTATTACTTTTAACTTAATATGCTGAGTCTGTTCTGGGGCCATTTTGTGCTTTATATATACCCGCATACTAGTTTTTGGGCGCTGGCTATTATATCTTTGCATTATTGTCTTCGGGTAACTTAAATGTCACTACGCCAGCCAAAACACCTGAATTTTGCTGGGTTGCTTGTCTCTAGTTTGTCTTTTTTTCTTTTTTGTATTGTCTTATTTTGCTATGGCAGTTTGCTAATGCAATAAAGGTTTTTTGACTTTGACTTTGACTTTGCTGGTATCCATTGGCAATTAACACATTTGAGAGATTCTGTAACTCAGTTGTCAAGTGGTCTTCGTCAGCCAGGCGTTTGGTTCTGGAGATGAGAGTCTTGGCTACGGAGTTTATTTGTGCAGGGTGGTGGTGTGATTGTGCATGTAAGTAGCGGTTGGTGTGTGTTTTTTTCCGGTAGATAGTGTGTCCTAGGGAGCCATCAGGTTTTTTGTAGATTAGGACGTCAAGGAAGGGAAGTTGGTTGTTGGCTTCTATTTCCATAGTGAATTGTATTTTGGGGTGTAGGCTGTTGAGATGTGTGAGGAAGCTATCCAGTTTTTCCTTCCCGTGTGGCCAAATTACAAATCTCGCTAAATTTCTCGCCAAGCAACTTCAGCCCTATGCAGAATCCATCTCTTCACACGTTCCAAACTCCTTCCAGTTCATAGAAACAATAAAGAAGCAAAACCTACAACCCAATGACCTACTTGTGAGCTTCGATGTTGTATCTCTCTTCACACAAGTGCCCATTAATGAAGCCTTGACAGCCATTCAAAACAAATACAATCCCCCCGAATACATCTTGGACCTGACCAACCACTGCCTAACCAACACGTACTTCATCCACAATGGACAAAGATACAAACAGATAGAAGGAGCACCTATGGGATCACCCCTCTCACCGGTCATCGCTAACCTGTACATGGAACACTTTGAAACCAATGCTTTAGACAAGTCAGAACACAAACCCAAACTTTGGCTCAGATATGTTGACGACACCTTTGTAATTTGGCCACACGGGAAGGAAAAACTGGATAGCTTCCTCACACATCTCAACAGCCTACACCCCAAAATACAATTCACTATGGAAATAGAAGCCAACAACCAACTTCCCTTCCTTGACGTCCTAATCTACAAAAAACCTGATGGCTCCCTAGGACACACTATCTACCGGAAAAAAACACACACCAACCGCTACTTACATGCACAATCACACCACCACCCTGCACAAATAAACTCCGTAGCCAAGACTCTCATCTCCAGAACCAAACGCCTGGCTGACGAAGACCACTTGACAACTGAGTTACAGAATCTCTCAAATGTGTTAATTGCCAATGGATACCAGCAAAACAGGGTTACGAAGCTAATCCAAAAAGAAACACCCCCCAAAAACCAAGACACAGAAGAAAACAATGGCATAGCCCTCCTTCCTTATATCAAGGGCACTACAGATAAAATTAGCAAAATCCTCCATAAACACAATATCAAAACAGCCTTTTGCACCAACCAAAAAATAGCCAATATCCTCAGAAACCCCAAGGATAAAATTCAGTTGGAAAACCAAGGGGTCTATGAAATACCCTGCAAAGTCTGCCCAGCCACGTACATTGGACAAACAAACAGACGAATAAATGCACGGATCGCAGAACACAAGAATGCCGTCAAAAAAGAAGAAAAAACTTCCTCCCTTTTCCAACACATGAAAGAAACAGGACACGAAATTAATTTTGCAGATTCCAAATTGCTCTTTAACATGGAACATCACCACAAGAGAATAATCATGGAAGCCATCGAGATAGAGAAACACCCTCACAACATGAACAAGCGTGACGACACATCCCGCTTGCCAGACATCTGGAAATTAGCCCTCCCCACAAAATCTGACACCAGATCCAGAGGCACACAGAACGCCATCACCAATCAACCACACCAGACCCAAACCCAGACCCTCTCCACAGATAAATTACAGACACCATCCAGTAGCCAAACCAGGGTGGCACCTCCGGATGCTGCACCCCCCTGCAATCCCTACACAGATCTGGCTGGCACAGGCCACAAAACCACAGCTCGCCCCTATACACGAAGCCAAGCCAGAGCACAACCAAGTGCAGTACAGCCATCTTCTCAGAAAAACTCTTCACAAAGTTCAAGAGTTCAAGACACGAAGGCTTTAGCAACTAATCCACACCTAATGACCCACCTAAGTGGGATTCAGGAAATCACTCAAGAAATCACCCAAGATATCCCTCAAGTAATTAAGGAACAAAAGAAGAAAAGGCACACTAGCCTGGGAACCTCCTCTCTGCCCAGAACATTGGAGGCTATACACCACACCTCCTCAACAGTATTTATAGGAACTCAAACACTGAGATCCTGCTCTGTTCCAGTAACAAGAAGCCGAAAGCACCAGCCTGAAGATGACGAGTGAGACCTCGTCGAAACGTCGCCTAGACACCCCAACTTTTACACGGGAAGACACCCGAGGACACCAAAACCTGCATATATATATATATATATATATTGCTGATTTGGGGATATATTTGTCAGATTCGTTTGCAAAGTCAATACTTGGCAATTGCCCTGAGAATTCCAATTTATATGGTGCTCCAAAGATGAGGAGGCTGGGGGTATCTATATCATTAGCACACTCTTACTGGAAATGCATTTTTAATGCATTAGAGCCCATGTAATTTAATACCAGTGCAGCCGGTTTGGGACGTGAGAAATTCTGCCACTAATTGCATGGAAATGCTTTTTGGATGCAATTATGCTTCATTTTGAAAGACTTTTAAGGGCCGCGCACTTCAGGGCTCTCTGTGCACAGGTCTTGACATGAATTGCAAAGAGCAATCTTTCCAACAGGAAGGTGTTCAAGTGTCTTCTGAAGGCCTTCCATTGAATTTTCTGGAATATGTGTTAATAAGATTTGTTTGTGATTGATCCCAGTAATATCGACTGGCACAGTGTAACACTCTTGACATAGAAAAAGCTACTTTTTCTACAGTGCTAGAGAGAGAATGTACCGTCATTAAAAAGCTACACTTCCATAAGGCTTATGGAGCCAAGAGCATCTCTGGTTGTCCTTCAAGCCAAGTGGTACTCAGCAGTCAATTATTAACCCTTTCAATTAAGGATGAAGAAACCAAAAGCCCTCCAGTTTTTGCCACACTCAGAGTTCTCATAGTCAGGAGTGATTGTCGGGAATGATTGTCACACTCAAAGACTATGGGAGGGCCATTGGCTCCACATCCCTGCCTTAAATAAATTTGGATTGTGGATTCTAATGACGGCAACTCTTCTTTAGTTGCACTGTTAAGAATTATTTGATAGACTATTAAAAGTGGTGCCCTCAGGGGAAGGCACTAGGGCAGAGGGCTTGGGCCCTAAATGGCCTTGGCCCTGAATACCTGGAGGAGTGTCTCCACCCCCATTGTTCTGCCCAGACACTGAGGTCCAGCTCTGGGGGCCTTCTGGTGATTCTATCACTGCAAGTGATGTTACAGGGAACCAGACAGAGGGCCTTCTTGGCAGTGGTGCCCTTCCTGTGGAATGCCCTCCCATTGGGTGTCAAGGAGATAAAGAACTGCACAACTTTTAGAAGACATCTGAAGTTTTTAATGTTTTCTGGTTTTCTTATGTTTTTATAAAGTACAGTGGTACCTCGGGTTAAGTACTTAATTCGTTCCGGAGGTCCGTACTTAACCTGAAACTGTTCTTAACCTGAAGCACCACTTTAGCTAATGGGTCTCCTGCTGCTGCCACGCCACCGGAGCACAATTTCTGTTCTCATCCTGAAGCAAAGTTCTTAACCTGAAGCACTATTTCTGGGTTAGCGGAGTCTGTAACCTGAAGCATATATAACCTGAAGCGTATGTAACCCGAGGTACCACTGTAATGCACTTTACCTTAAAAGGTAAAAAGGGATGGTGCTGGTTGCAAGACCATTTGTCTAAAAATCTAAAAGTCTAAAAATTCCTAAAGTAGCTTTCCTCATATAGAGCCAGTGTGGTGTAGTGGTTAAGAGCGGTAGACTCGTAATCTGGTGAACTGGGTTCGCGTCTCCACTCCTCCACATGCAGCTGCTGGGTGACCTTGGGCTAGTCACACTTCTCTGAAGTCGCTCAGCCTCACTCACCTCACACAGTGTTTGTTGTAGGGGAGGAAGGGAAAGGAGAATGTTAGCCGCTTTGAGACTCCTTCAGGTAGTGATAAAGCGGGATATCAAATCCAAACTCTTCTCCTTTTCATATAGGGAACCTAACTGCCTCCTCCCTCCCTCCCTCCCTCTGTGTACACACACACACACAATCTCCTACCTGCTTTACAAAGGGGCACATTCTTCTCAGAGATGTGACAGCTTTTTTAAGCATTCGGTAACTGAATTTCTCGTATCCACACCTGGTATGTAATCTAGTGGCCTACAATTGCCTATGGGTGGGGAAGGGCCATAACTCAGAGTCAGAGCACCCACTCTGCATGCAGAAAGTCTCAGGTTCAATCTCTGGCAGGGCTGGGAAACCCTAGAGCGTTGCTGTCGGTCATTGCGGACCATATTGAGCTAGGTAGACCAATGGTCTGCCTGAGAATAAGGCAGCCTCATACACTTCTTATTTCTGACTGTCTGTGTGCTTAAGCGAGGGGCAGGCAGAGAAAAGGGCTCCTACATGTTTCCCCCCAGTTGAATTTATTTAAAATTTATGCTGTTAATCTACAACCTCTGAAACTCTGCTGTGAATTTACCGGCTCTATCACTCTTAATGTTCCTCTATATTTGGATTCCCCCCCCCCCACTAACCTTCTTCTCCCTTTTTTTATAAATCTCATTTGGGGTGGTACAAGAAAAATTGGTTGTTTACCACAAGATAGAAATAAGCGGCGTGGTAGCATATAGAGCAGGTTGAAAGGCTGCCCTGTATTTGTTCTTTTTTTTGGGGGGGGGGGATGCATGGTGTATATTCCAGCTTGGAAAGGAAGGAAATGGCAAAAGAGAGAAAAGCAACTGTGGTGCATTAGTCATAGTTACATTCCTTCATTACTGGTTCAAATTGAAAAATGCCAGCCACTACACAGCTCACTGAAGGAAGTGCGGAGAGAACCGCATGCATTCAAAGGTCAGGGGGGAGAAAGAGGGAGAATTATAAGCCACATTGGTTTATTGCCTCCATCTGATGATTTATTCTTACTTTGTTTTATGTTCCAAGTTGGAAGTGGGTAGGGGGGAACAACGGTGGCAGAATGGCTGGAGAGACTTCGGCACGAGCTGCGTGACAGAATGAAATTTTCGAAATCAAATTTCACTTACGAGTCAACAGCTTTTTTTTTTTATTTCAGTCGAGTGCTTGTCAAGTGGGCAATATTTACAGCTGTCCACCGGGGCAATGCGCCGGTCCAGGTGGTTTTCTTTATAAACTTTTCAAGGCCAGTTTCAAGACGGAAGAGTAATTTTGAGCTGGTCTGCAAGAGACCATATTTCCTGGGCTGGATTAATTTCTCGGACCATTTTTAATTAGGTATGGATCATGTCTCCTTTTGCCTGTTATGAACAAGAAAATCATACTACAGTGGTACCTCAGGTTACATATTCTTCAGGTTACAGACTCCGCTAACCCAGAAATAGTGCTTCAGGTTGAGAACTTTGCTTCAGGATGAGAACAGAAATTGTGCTCCGGCGGTGCAGCAGCAGCAGGAGGCCCCATTAGCTAAAGTGGTGCTTCAGGTTAAGAACAGCTTCAGGTTAAGAACGGACCTTCAGAACCAATTAAGTACTTAACCTGAGGTACCACTGTACTTGCACATGGATAAATTGTTTTCCCCCCAAATGACTCCTGTTTCTGTGCATAATTACTAAAAGCTATCAGTTTCATGTTCTGTGTGCATTTATTGTGGCTGTTTTGTCTCTTAAAACACTTTTTTGTTTTGTTTTGTTTCTTGGGGGGCTTGCATTTGGGAAATATTTCATTTTAAACCCTCCTGTATAATTGGATAATAAATTGTATAATTGAAATGAAAGTTTCATAACCCTTCTGCACTTTCTGGGAGCACATGATGCAACTACCGTGCTGAATCAAAGCAAGTCTGAGCCTGATCAATGCTCTAGATGACCAAGTATGCCATCTTCAGCTCCATAATGGAAACATTGTTTTATTATTGTTTACTGCGTTTGTACACCAGCCACCCAAAATTTCTGGGTGGTTTTCACAAGCAATAAAATGCAAGATGCAATTAAATGATAAAAAGCCAATATACAATCACAGCAGCAAAACAGCTGTATAGATCAATGAAGATTTCGACCCAGTGTGTGACCAGGAATAATTAGGAAAGGGATTGAGATGAAAAATGCCACAGCTGGTTGTGACCTATAAAGCCTTACATGGCTTAGGTCCAAGCTATCTGAAAGACTGTATTCCCTCATACAAACCTGCCTGGGTTTTGAGATCTTCAATGCAGTCCCTCCATCCTCATATGCATGTTTCGTGGGACACAAGACGGGGCCTTCTCGGTGGTTGCTCCCAGGCTTTGGAACTCCCTCCCTGGAGAAGCTAGACTGGCTCCCTCCTTGTTGTTCTTCCGCTGGCGGGTGAAGACTTTTTTGTTCCAATGTGAGAAATGAAAGGGCTGGTGCCGTGCTGCTTTTATTGCAATTATCTTTATGTTTTTAACTAAGCAGATGATGACGACGGTAACATAATTCCCATAGGCATCTATAGGACCACTGTGAGAGCAGGAGTCTGGACTAGGTGGGTCTTTAACCTGCCCCAGCAGCATGCTTTATATGATGAAGGTCATGAAGATGACCTTCGTGGCCGGGCAGGTATTTATTGGAGATGCCTCTCTTCCACATTTGCCGTTACCAGAACTTTCCTTGAAATAGTAGTTCAAGAGCCATTTTGGACTTGTGTATGGAAGCCTCTTTCTGACGTTTGCAGCTTATGCCTCATCATCGTAGTGTTTCTGATGTGCAAGACATTTCCCAGTTCTCGTTTTATCTTGTGTGGGTTGTTTATTCTTTCTTTTGAATTATCTGCCCCCTTTTCTGATGTCCATCATGGAAACAGGGGACTCTTTGCTGGCAGATCTTGTAAGTTTGGGGTTGTGTTTTGGAAAAGAGAAAGAAAAAGAAGAGTATATCTGTGCGGCATCCAGATAGGTGAAAGGTTTGTTTCAATTCAATCTCCTTTCTGAGCAAAGAAACCTTTGTGTTTACTAGGCTGGCGGCATTTCAATGCCTAACACTCTGTGATGTAAAACATGAAGAAAAACCCTACATCTATCTCTACGTAATTTGGCCTTCCAACAATAAGAATCCAAGGGCGGCATTTTAATTTGCAGAGTGAGTCACTGATGAAGTAGGAAACGGAAATTCACAAGTAGAATATGATATCTTTTCTTTGTCTTTTCCTTCCGTCTTTGTTAAAAAGACACAAAAGCAAAACCCAAAGCAATGTTTCATGCAGACATTAGTAATGAGAAGCATTGCTACTAGTAGCTTCTGGTGAGGGGGCTGTAGCTCAGTGTTATGAGAATCAGCTTTCCATGCAGAAGATCCCAGATTCACTTCTCAGTGGTATCTCCAGGTAGATCTGGGGGAAAGACTCCCTGTCTGAATGCCTGGAAAGTCTTTGCCCACCAGGTCACTCAGCAAGCTGGACCGGGGGCTAGACTTGGTCTGATGTAGCTTTCCATTGTTCCTATGTTCAAGCACACTGGAGACCCAATACCCAGGAATGCTCCCCCCCACACACATCTGTTGTAGAATAAATTAAAATGTTATTTGAGCAAAGATGCTTGAGAACTCTCAGGCACTTTTATCCTTAGAATCATAGAATCATAGAGTTGGAAGAGACCACAAGGGCCATCGAGTCCAACCCCCTGCCAAGCAGGAACCACCTTAATTTTAATTGTTTATGGGATATAGCCTGGAAACTACATGTATACAGTGGTACCTTGGGTTAAGAACTTAATTCGTTCTGGAGGTCTGTTCTTAACCTGAAACTGTTCTTAAGCTGAAGCACCACTTTAGCTAATGGGGCCTCCCACTGCTGCTGCTGTCACGCTGCCAGAGCGCGATTTCTGTTCTCATCCTGAAGCAAAGTTCTTAACCCGAGGTACTATATCTGGGTTAGCGGAGTCTGTAACCTGAAGTGTCTGTAACCTGAAGCGTATGTAACCCGAGGTACCAGCTAGTCCCAGCAGTTGCGGGGGGGGGGGGGGGGAGAAATCTATTTTTTGCTGATCAAGTTCACCGCCCGACACCTTGACAGACGTCTAAACAGACTGACATGCTCACTCAGAATTCCAACACAACTGCTCTGGAGTCCACTTTCCTCCTTTCCACAGAGTTCAGCACATTTCTTTTTTAAAAAAGACGTAACGTACATGAACAATCGGCACAAGGCAAAACTTAAGGCAGCCTCTAACTTAGCAGTTGAGAAGGAGGCAACCCGGGCTGTGTGTTAAATGCAGAATTGGATATAACGCACCTAGTTTTTTCTTTGTTTTAAATCAGCAGTAGAAATGGGACAGAACTGCCTGATGGGCTGGATCCTGACCTCCTATGTGGGCCAGGTTTGAGAGGTGGGTAGGCCTGGGTCCATCACTTGAGGTCAAGTGACCAACTTTGCTTTACCCACACAGGTGAGCAAAGGGACATGGCTTTACAGGTGCTATCATTCAAATGATAGGTGGCGCATGGAAACCCTGCTTTCAACCCTGCTTTACCTTTCCCATGCCTGACTTAATATATTCTTCTTCTTTCTTCTTCTTTGGCACTCACTCGTAGCCAAGTAAGATTGTCTTCCATGAACACAGTCTTAACAGTGAGTCCGTAAATGACTGTGGAGGCCAATTCTGGATCCACACATCCTTCCATGGTGGGGATCTAGGTTTCCAGGCAGGAGTTGATCACGGTGACGGCTCACCAAGTGTGCCTTCCTCTTAGTTCATTTCTCCTTTTCACCCTGAGTTCATGCTTCTTCAAAGTCCATGACACCTTTGGTAAAGGCTATTCTCCAATTGGAGCACTCGCAGGCCAGTGTTTCCCAGTTGTCAGTGCTTACATTACATTTTTTAAAAAGATTTGCCTTGAGTGAGTCTTTAAACCTCTTTCGTTGTCCACCGGTATTTTGTTTTCCATTCTTGGTTGGGGTTTCCCTCAGTGAAATTATGGCTTTCCTTTGTTAGGTGGAATAACATTGTTTGTATGAGGGCAAAAATGGCATTGGTCCGCATTAACATAGTATAGGGAGGCCCCCATAAGGGGCCTGAGGGGAGGATTGACCACGGCAAACCCAAACGTGGGTTCGGTATCTGCCTGGTTGGAATCTGCACCCTGGGTACCCCAGTGAGACCTTGCTTGCTTGGCTTGCATCACGGCAAGGTTCAACACTGGCCAATTCCCGTCATACAGGTTTGGGACAATCCAAACCCAGCGGATCCATTCCATCAACATGGGGCTTGTGGAATGATGAACTGAACCTGGGACCAACCTTTGCCCTGCCTGCTGCTGTCAATAAAAATTTGGTCTGTTGTACAGTCTGGTAATTTTGCTGCTCTCATGGGTCGCAGCATACGCCTTCCTGGGCAGGTGATTAATAAGGGTGGTCAGCAACACTTTTCAGGTTCAAGTAACTCAAAAGCTGTTGTACTAACTTGTATTCCTTGCCCACATCACACGGTTGGTGTTGTGGATTAATCTGCAGATAAACAGTGCGGCGATTCCTTAAGGTCTGCAAGAAAAAGGCGTATATGGCTTGTATGAGGCATATTAAGAAGACAGTATTTCAGTCAATCAATAATGAAGGATTTAGTGATCTGCAGTTAATCCCCAGGTATTGATTCTCTGATCTAAATTCATTTTAATTTGATTTTTCTCAGGCTGGCAAGGAGAGAAGCCGTATATGAAATTCTGCTGTTCCCTTTATTTGTTATTTTGCTACCTTCATTCTTGTGCGTGCGGAGATATTGCAGGTGAATCAAAGAAACAAGTAACCGTTGCTTGTTTTAAATTGCAGCGACGTTTTGGTTTCTGAATGCTGCTCTGCTTTAATCTCCCCTTTACGGTTATTGCACTTGGGGGTGGGAGGGGTGCGTTGTGTGTAGCAAGCTGATCCTTGCTGCCAGGCTGTCTGTCAACCAAAAAATAATTGTGGGTGTCCTGATCTTTCTTCACACATTTAGATAAGGTTGCCCACTCGAGCAGAGCATACCAATCAAATGGTGTTTAGGACAATGTTTTGAAGAGCATCTCTGGCGAGCAACTGTGGTGTAGAACATGTTCCCCGAAAAGAAAGTTTGCAGGCAGTCTCTTAAGATGGATGTTCCTTCAGTATTGCAGCCTTGCTGTCCTGTCCAGTTGAAGTGGCTTCTTTCCCTGGCCTAGGCGGTCACGGGTTTTTCATGTCCAAAACTGATGTTTCCCAACCAGAGAAAATGCTTAAACCGATGGAGGTTGGTTGATTTGTACAAATGGCATAGCTTCCAAGTGCCCCAGAAAAAAACTCAGGACACCCCATTTTCTCACATGAGATCTTGACAGCCATTTGGGTACTGGGCTTTTATGTCTTGCTCTTGCGACCTTTTCATGGTCATGATGTTGCACAATACCCAAAAGCACATGTTTTTGGACGCTATGCAAAATATCACGCTTTTGGGGGGGTGAGAGAAAGGCATGGGTCTTGTGACTCCCCTGAAAGATGCACATCCAGGTTTTGCATTGGAAAAAGTTGGAAAGTATGAAATGGGGCACTGCCTCACTAACATCAGTCTGTCCTCAGCCCACACTGGCCTGCCTTCTTACTTAGAACAAGTCCAGAGGGTGATGCTGGCTGTCAGCTTCCTCCTCCTTACAGTCAGTGTCACCCTTGAAGAACTCAGCATGGAGACAAAACTGGAAGCAGTTAGTTCTGCTGGTGCAATGCCTCTGGCTCCCTCTACTGTTGGTCTCCCTGTCGTCCACTCTACTACTCCCAAAGGGCATCAGCTTTCAGGCACCAGTGAACAGGACAACAGGTAGTGAGCCTCTTTTGACCCCACATCCCTACTGCATCTTCCCACCCTTGCAGTGGAAAGCTGCACTTGGATTTTGTACCACAAGTAACAGCAGAGGTAGATTAGTGAGAAGCTTAGGATGAGAATGATCTGAGGGAGGTTTTGTTGTCGTTTAGTCGTTTAGTCGTGTCCGATTCTTCATGACCCCATGGACCAGAGCACGCCAGGCATTCCTGTCTTCCACTGCCTCCCGCAGTTTGGTCAGACTCATGTTTGTAGCTCTGAGAACACTGTCCAAGCATCTCGTCCTCTGCCATCCCCTTCTCCTTGTGCCCTCCATCTTTCCCAACATCAGGGTCTTTTCCAGGGAGTCTTCCCTTCTCATGAGGTGGCCAAAGTATTGGAGCCTCAGCTTCACGATCTGTCCTTCCAGTGAGCACTCAGGGCTGATTTCCTTAAGAATGGATAGGTTTGATCTTCTTGCAGTCCATGGGACTCTCAAGAGTCTCCTCCAGCACCATAATTCAAAAGCATCAATTCTTTGGCGATCAGCCTTCTTTATGGTCCAGCTCTCACTTCCATACAACACTACTGGGAAAACCATAGCTTTTACTATATGGAGGTAGTGGCTTGCAATCTTCCTCCGAGCCTTGGGTCACTTCAGAGCATGTGCTCCCAGATGGGGAATGATGCACAGTTAAACCAGATCTGTGCTTTTGCATGGGAAAAGATGCAGAGTTAAGCCAGACGTGTGCTATTAAATGGGAACGGAGTGCAGTTAAGCCGTGTTGAACTGGAAAACACTGGGCCATTAAGGCCGTTCTGCAGATATGAACAGGAAGTGGTGCAGATTTAAACCAATAGCAGATTTGACAGCCACAATATTCCAAAATCTTATTTTACTCCTCCCCCGATGCTGTATTTCTTTTGCCCTGAGGTATGTGCTTTCTACTGATGCCCTTATAAGATGCAAGTTTCTCTTCTGTTCTCCCACAGAACAGAAGAGGCTTGCAGGCTTGCAGAGTTACAGATGACTGGGCTCAACGTGGAGCTCTTTCTTTCGTTCACCAGAGGCTGTGCCGGTGGAAGTCGAGCGATGAACAAGGGCTGTTCATGGACACCCGCCTGTCAGGATGAATATTCCTGCAAGGATCTGTCTCTGATTTGATGCCTGCCAGTCTAGTTACAGCAAAAGCTACCAGCATGGGAGTCCTGTTGGAGGCAAGCAGTAAAGCTACCTCTCTCTCCAGACAAATATATATTATTTTTGTTTCAGAACCTCTGCCTTGTTCAACTTGTGAACAAATAGCACAGGCTTGAGGGTGGAAAGTGGGGCTTAAGTTCCCTACCTCTCTTTCCACTAAGAGGTTATTAATACTGCTTTGATGCATTGATCTTCCGGAGGGATAGCTGTGTTGGTCTGCTGCAGGAAAACACACACAAAACCACCATAAGGATTGATATAAAGGTAAAGGTAAAGGGGCCCCTGACCATTAGGTCCAGTCGTGGCCAACTCTGGGGCTGCGGCGCCCATCTCGCTTTACTGGCTGAGGGAGCCGGCATACAGCTTCCAGGTGATGTGGCCAGCCTGACTAAGCCACTTCTGGCGAACCAGAGCAGTGCACGGAAATGCAGTTTACCTTCCCGCCGGAGCGGTACCTATTTATCTACTTGCACTTTGACGTGCTTTCAAACTGCTAGGTTGGCAGGTGCAGGGACCGAGCAACGGGAGCTCACCCCATGGCGGGGATTCGAACCGCCGACCTTCTGATCGGCAAGTCCTAGGCTCTGTGGTTTAACCCACAGTGCCACCCACATCCCTAAGGATTGATATATTCAGTGCTATTTTCCTAGAACAAGAGGTGCTGGAACTCACAATGAACACCACCTGAGAGATGACAGAACTGAGTTCCGGTGAGTTCTGGCTGGAAAAAAAAGCCCTCAATATATTTATTATTACAGTTTTCATGACTACAGTCCACTTCATCAGATACATATAGCATTATCGTGAATTACAGGTGTATATTATATGCATTTGTGTGTATACACAAAAAGGGGGAGGGAGGAAGGGAGAGAATTTGGGGAGGGTCCAGTCCCCAGCATCTCCAGGTAGAGATAGAAATACCCCCTGCCCTGAAACCCTGCAAAACCACTGCCATTCTGGGCTAGATAGACCAAGGGTTTGACTCTGCATAAGGCAACTATATTCCTGCGTTCCAGAAAAGTGCAGACAATGATAATTACATAATTAACATTGGCAATTCACAAAACAGCTGCTGATAACATAGACAGCCTGGCATTGAATGCATGTGTCATGTGCTAAATATCCTTTGTTGTAGTCCAGGGCACAAGATCATGGAAATCTTACGCCCTCGTCCCTGCCATCTAGGCTGGTGTTGTACTGATTAGCCAGACAGGCACAGGTGGGTCAGATCAACGCCGCCTAGTTTGCCCACCAAGGTCTCAGGGATACACATCGCATTGGCACCCTCATCAAAGGTCTAATGAATAATTATGGACTTACTATGTATCAGCTTTGGGTGGACAAATCTGTCCGTTTTAGCCTCTCTCAATTCCTGCCCCACCTATCTGCATGTTTGTGCATCATTTTGTGACCCTCCTCCCTTAAAAAAAAGTCCTCCTGAATATTCACCAACATGTGTGAATTTCCACCAATGCATACATTTTTGCATTCTGTTTCCCTCGTTACACTTTTTTCCTAATATAATGCAATTTTGTATGTTATTTTCACTAATATGTGCAGCTCAGCCAGCAGGGTCCTGGGTTCAAGCCCCACACTGGGCAAAAGATTCGTTCACTACATGGGGTTGGAATAGTTGACCCCCGTTGTCCCTTCCAGCTCTACAGTACTATGATATATTCGCTTAGTACACATTCTTTTGTTGGCGAACCATGTTGAAAAATTCAGAAAAGTGTGGATTGAAATGCATAGTGGCATTTTGGCTTGCGGATTTGGGGGGGGGGTCTTCCCCAGCCCTTCTTCTGTCCTAGCATCACTGGCCTAGACAATTCCAGTCCCCCCCCCCCCAACATGTTCCCCCAACTCCTCCAGAGTGTCCTGTTCCTGCTCCCTCTGTACCTGGAGAACTGCTACTGGCTCTGCCTTTCACTATCACACTAGAGAGCTCTCTAACTGCTAATTGGACCGGTGTGGTGTAGTGGATAGAGTGTTGGATTGTGACCTGAGAGACCAGGGTTCAAATCCCCACTCAGCCATAAAATTCTGACAGCCAGCCTCTTAGCTGAACCTACTCTGCAGGGTTGTTCTGAAGAAAAAACGTGGAGAGGAAGAGCAATGAGCAGCTCCTTGAGATCCTTGAAGGAAAGGTGGCTATAAACAAATAGAATGTCCTGCAACAAATAGGATGTCACATAGAGGAGGGAGAAAGGTTGTTTTCTGCTGCTCCAGAGAAGCGGACACGGAGCAATGGATCCAAACTACAAGAAAGAAGATTCCACCTAAACATTAGGAAGAACTTCCTGACAGTAAGAGCTGTTCGACAGTGGAATTTGCTGCCAAGGAGTGTGGTGGAGTCTCCTTCTTTGGAGGTCTTTAAGCAGAGGCTTGACAACCATATGTCAGGAGTGCTCTGATGGTGTTTCCTGCTTGGCAGGGGGTTGGACTCGATGGCCCTTGTGGTCTCTTCCAACTCTATGATTCTATGAGTTCTATGACCTCCTCAGCAGCCCTCCCAATACGCAAGGCAGCCTTTCAACCTGCTCCCAACTTTCATTCAACTGTTTTTATATACAAAATTGTTTTATGAAACTGCAGAGTGGGGTTATTCATAGGTTTGGGGTCTGTTGTCAGCAATATGTTGGTGACACATAGCTCTGCTTCTCCTTGTCATCTGCAAGTGAGGCAGTGGATGTGCTGGAACGTTGTCTTGCCTTGGTAATGGACTGGATAAGAGCCAAGAAACTGAGGCTTGATGAAGATAAGACTGAGGTACTGTTTGTGGATGGCTTCCTAGATAGGATGGATGGGAGGTTGACTGCTCTTGATCAGGTTGCATAGCAGGTATGTAGCCTGGGCGTACTTCAGTGTGGTGTAGTGGTTAAGAGTGGTAGACTCGTAATCTGGTGAACCGGGTTCGCTTCCCCGCGACCTCCACATGCAGCTGCTGGGTGACCTTGGGCCAGTCATACTTCTTTGAAGTCTCTCAGCCCCACTCACCTCACAGAGTGTTTGTTGTTGGGGAGGAAGGGAAAGGAGAATGTTAGCTGCTTTGAGACTCCTTCAGGTAGTGATAAAGCGGGATATCAAATCCAAACTCTTCTTCCCAATAAGCTTAAGGTTTCTTTCTAAATAAAACATAACAAAACAAATATTTAATTTAATGTAGTTAATGGAATTGAATGCCACCTTTGAAGGCAAAGCCTTCTTTGACAACTTGCAAAAGACAACGAAAACCACAAAACATTTTTCAGAATACAGGGGGGGGCGGGGGGGTTAGGTAAGCCTTGAGTCCTTGTAGCTTCAACTGGAGAGAAGGGGTTATTTTGGCAATTAGGGCCATTTTTACAGGTCCAGAATCTGAAGGTCTGTGTTTGTTTGGGGTGGGGCTGGGGCTTGTGATTTCTTTGGGGGAGGCATGCATTTTCAATAGTTTTCAGGATATGGGCATCCTGTCGGCATTTTTTTATTCTTGGGGCTCCTTTCCTCCTCCTTAATTGCCTTGTTAGAATAACGCTACATCAAAACACAGTGTTGATCCAGGTTATTATTGGTGTGTGTGTATGTGTGGCCTCCCAAGCCTCTGAAAAGCAGGCGTTTTGTCCTGGATCTTAGGCAAATCAATTGTCTTTTTAAAAAAGCTCAGAAACTTTCGGGGTTCCCTGACGATCCCGCTCCTGACACACCCGTTATGCACCAGGTTCAAAAGCGTGCCTGCTCGGAGACTGACAAATGCACAACAAAAGAAAGAGCTATGAATGTCTTTGGAAGTGGAACAAATTGTGCTCTGCAGTAACACGCCAGATGTCGAGTGGATGTCTGGGATAATAACCAGGGAAGTCTAAATTAATTTCAGACTGGAGCAGGCAGGGCTTGCCCCATCCCTAGTTAAGAGTGCTTTGACCTTCAATAACAATGCCATTAAGCTGGAGCCTCTGTTAGTGTCTCTGTGGTCCTAGAAACATTTATGCCTCGCCTGCTTGTTGGCATTTAATAAATGTTAAATAGCAGGAACAGCAATTCCTTCAGACTCCCAACCCTGGTAATATTCCTAGGCTTAGTAAGGTACCCATCAGCAGGGAGTATTATCACTCTCGATTAGTACCTTGCTCTTTCTGCACCTCTTCTCCTTAGAGGGTTGAGCGCATAAGGCCCCCTTCCCCGCTTCTCCAGCCGGAGCATCACAGCCTCTCAAATGACATTTGACAGGTGTGTGTGGCTGTGTATGTGCGCACTCAAAGCAAAGGGTAAAGTGACAAGGAGAGGCACACCAGCGATGTCAGTTCATAGCATCCTGAACCTGGAATTGGTAACGAAGCCTCTTCGGTGTCACGCAGATGATGTGCCAGAGCTTTTCAGCTCACGGAGCGGGCGAGTACAAAGCCGTCAAGGGTACCCCTTCCTTATCGCAGAGGAAAAGAGGTTAAAAAGATGGGAGTAAATCTGAATGGGAGCTTTCCATTATTCATAAAGTGTTTTGTTACTCTGGCAAATCGCATTACGGCATGACATTCAGATCATAATGCTCAGAAGGCTTTGTTTCTCCTGATTGCTCATTGTTTTACGGTCGCTCTGTGTTGAGCGGAGGTGTGTGTGTGTGTGTCTCCCTCTCTTTCCGTTCTTCTCTGGCTGCTCACCCCCAACTCCTTACTCGGGTGCAAGGGAGAGTGCTGCAACAGGGGCAGTGTGGACCCCTCTGCTTGGGTCAGTTTTTTAAAGGCTGAGTTGCTTCTCAATGTGCATGGGTATGTAAGGCGCTGAGCGTCCCTTGTCTTCTCTCTTCCAAAGCAAGCCCTCCGGTCCTCACTTTTTAGCTAAGAACATAAGTAGAGCCTGCTGGATCAGCCTGGTGGCCCATCCTGTTCTCACATTGGCCAAGCAGATGTTTAGGGGAAGCCCACGTGCAGGACCTGAAAGTCATGGCACTCTCTGCACTTGCGGCTCCCATTTGCTGGCATTTAGAGCTTCACTGCCTCCGACAGTAGAGGGAGAACATCACTGTCATGGCTGGTAGTCATCCTCCATGCATGCTCTAATTCTCTCATAAAGCCTTCCAAGTTGGTGGCCATCGCTACATCTTGTAGAAGTGAGTCTCATAGTTCATCTCTGGGATTAATGACAGACCCTGTCCTTTACTGAATGCCTAGTTTGAGCTCTGACTTAAGGCAGAGAAGCAGAGCATTGGAGAACTAGTGGGTGAGGAGAAAGGCAATGCATCAAATAGCTGCTGGGCTATTTCTCTCCTTCGCAGTTGAAAAGAGTGCAGATACGATACGAATCTTTATTGTCATTGTCCCATACAGAACAACGAAATTGAAAAACCTACATAAGACATTCAAAAACCAACAAGCCTGCTATCCCAGCTAACCCAACCTGGTTAGCCCCCTAAAAACTCTGATACCCCATTTTTAAATACAATATACTCCCATAGAGACTCCTTACACTGCATTTAAAACCAAAATCACATTTGGACAGAAACTGTTTCTCAGGCAGCTAGTCCTAGTCTTTATAACGCTGTTGCTTCTGCCAGAAGGCAGAAGCTGAAAGAGATCATTTCCTGGGTGCGCACTATCCTGCGCTATCTCTGCAGCTTTCTTATGGCACCTGGAAGCATAGATTTGATCCAAGGTGGGAAGAGTGCACCCAGTCTTTACAACCCTGGACAGCATTGTTTTTCCCCTGACTGTGCAGCTCCCAAACCACACACACAGACCATAAGTTAATACACTCTCCACAGTACAGTGGTAAAATCCCATCAACAGGTCCATTGAGAGATTGTTTTTCCAGAGGATTCTCAGAAAATATAACCTCTGCTGTGCTCTCTTCATCAGGTCTTTGCTGCTTTCTCCCCAGGTTAGGTCATCTCTCAACTCCATTCCCAGAAATCGAAACACTGAGACCTGTTCCATGCACTTCCCCTCAATAATAAGTGGCTGAATATTCAATTTGCATTTCCTCAGCTAGGAGTGGTTGCAAAGTCTTTAGGTACTGGACCATCGAAGGGCAGCTTTGATATGGCATGTGGCAAATGGAGCAATGGGTGGGTGGGTGGGACGCACAACTATTTGGTGGCCTAGAAGAGCCTGCAAGATTCAGGACAAAGAAAAGAAAGTGTTTCCTTTGGGTAAAGGTAAAGGGACCCCTGACCAATAGGTCCAATCGTGGCCGACTCTGGGGATGCGGCGCTCATCTCGCTTTATTGGCCGAGGGAGCCAGCATACAGCTTCCAGGTCATGTGGCCAGCATGACTAAGCCACTTCTGGCAAACCAGAGCAGCGCACGGAAACGCCGTTTACCTTCCCGCCGGAGCGGTACCTATTTATCTACTTGCACTTTGACTTGCTTTCAAACTGCTAGGTTGGCAGGAGCAGGGACCAAGCAATGGGAGCTCACCCCGTCGTGGGGATTCGAACTGCCAACCTTCTGATTGGCAAGTCCTAGGCTCAGTGGTTTAACCCACAGCGCCACCCACGTCCCTTTTTCTTTGGGTAGCACATAGTTAAACTGTCCCATAGGGGACAGTGATGACCACCAACCTAGAGAGGTTTAAAAGAGGATTAGAGAAATTAATGGAGGAGAGCTGCTAGCCACAGTGGGTGGAGGCAGCAATGCTTCTGGATATGTGTTGCTGGAAAGCACAGACAGGGAGAACGTTCTCGTGCTTGGGTCCTCCTTGAGGTCTCCCACAGGCATCTGGTTGGCCGGACACAACGGGGTTCCTCTTATGTTCTTAGCGTGATGTGCATGGGAAGGAAAGCATGCAGGGACAGACATCTCTGTCCACCTGTGTCCACAACACGCCCACCACTGGCTCCAGGCATACTCAACTGCTGCATGTGACCAGGGGGAGGAACACAGGAAAAAATGTACACTATGCAACACAAGGTGCTTTCCCCCAACTACCATAATCATAGACATGGATGCTAGTCGGAGGAGATTTTTATCCATGCACAGCCTAATTCACACTGAGGTTTCCTCATGCAATCCAGTGTCCAGGAGGGATAAGCAGCTGGGCTCATGGCCATGACCCCGTGCTTCCCTTGAGTCTGCAAACACCGCCATTAAAAATAAAGCAAGGGCTTTCAGTGACACAGAAATGCAAAGAGCAGAAACACACAGTGCATTGGGATTCCCTGGGATGTCAGATCTATATTAAGAGATGGGGAGGGTGAGAAGTTTTCCAGATTGTTTTTAACTAAGTCATATATATAGCTCAGTGTCGGAAGCAGAGGACACAGCTCTATCTGCTGCTTGTTGGATGCATCTGGGTCATGATCCAGGCTAGCACTGGCACAGTTCTCAAAGAAAAGATGCAGGTTGTCCTGGTTTGAGAAACAATTGCCCCGGTCTGTAAAAGAAAAAGGTAAAGGCCCCCTGGACTGTTAAGTCCAGTCAAAGGCGACTATGGGGCTGCTGTGCTCATCTCACTTTACAGGCCGAGGGAGCCAGCATTTGTCCACAGCCAACTTTCCAGGTCATGTGGCCAGCAGGACTAAACCACTTCTGGTGCAACTGTACACCGTGACGTAAGCCAGAGTGCAAGGAAACACCGTTTACCTTCCTGGTACCTATTTATCTACTTGCATTGGCGTGCTTTCGAACTGCTAGGTTGGCAGGAGCTGGGGCACAGCAACGGGAGCTCAGTCTGTTGCAGGGATTCGAACCGTTGACCTTCCAGTCAGCAATCCCAAGAGGCTCAGTGGTTTAGACTACAGCACCACCTGCGTCCTCTGGTTTGTATCTATCTCTAACACTATTTCTTGCTTGCCTGAATGCAGAAGAGAGAAGGATGCTTGGATGCAAAGAAACCAGCCTGCTGTACAGAGGTGGAATGCACATTTATTGCTCCTCACACTTTTTTCTAGCCCCACCCACCCCTGGCATGGGGCCCTCAGAATGTTGCCCAGAAGTAAATGCAGACCTTGGGCTCTATACATCACTCCTGATGTATAGAGAGTGCAGTCAGGTGCTAAACACAAAATGTATGTGTTTCTTGCCCGTTCCTTAGAAGCCAGCAGCAAACCATAGCTTCAGTTCATGGTTTGTTGGCAGTAAACAAACCATAGTTAAACCATTGGGCTGAATTGCATGTGAAGACCCCCAAAACCACCTAGCCCCTTGACAGGGTTCAGACAAAAGCAAGGCGAGCCCCTGGATTCCTTTAACGGAATTCCCTAGCAGCAGCAATGGAGGGGCAGGCACAGCCAACAACATCCCCTCCCCAAAACATTGAACCAAATGCCTAACCGCCAAACTTACAAAGTTGTGACGATTTGCTACATGGTAGGCAAAAAATAAGTGGCACCAGCCAAGTAGCCAAATGGCAAAATTCCTACCAGGCCCCTGCTCCCAAACAGACGACCCCTAGACAGGCACAGCAAGGCCATAAGAACCACCCTAAATATAGGGAGAGGAGGGCGGGTGATCCGCTGCACGTCACAAGAAAGTGAAATTCTCCAGCGACGTGCAGCAGCTTAAGTAGCCCCTCAGCAGCCAATAGCCAACCCAACTGACCACATTTCGGCCCCAGCAACAGAGGGGCAACCAATGGGGTGTTGTGGCCATCCAAATGGTCCTGCCCCACAAGAAGCGGTATGTGACGTGGTGTGGGGCGTGCTGGGCGGTGGGGAGGGTTAAGCCTCCCCTCCAAATGGTGCCCTTGCCCTGCCGCCTTTTAGATGGACTGAAGGCGCAGGTCTGCCCCTAAAACATCTGGTTTGGTCCTCCCGGCGTGGCTGTTCTGAGCAAGAATAAGACGCAAGCAGTTTCTGACAGTGCACCAAAGTTACCTTTACAAAATTGCATCGTAGGGATTTTAAGGATGGCTCTTTGTTAAGTGCTAGTTAAGTATCTTCCATTTTGTCTTAGGGGTGCATATTACTTTCTTTGTAATCTGACAGAATGATTACCTCCTGTGCACCCTTGGCAGGAATTTGGAGGCGCATTCCTTGGTTACCCTGCACTGTAAGTCAATACAGCAAATAAATAATAGCCCATGGAGCTGTCTGATTTAGAGTCATTTGAACAGTTCCAAGACAGGAAAACACACTCCAAATGTCTTCCTCTGATATCCCTTTCAGGGCTCTTATTGCTTCTAAATAGCTTCTTCCGAGCTTATTATGTAGTGCTAGAGAGAGAGAGAAAAGCTTAGCTGCGCTGCACATCTTGTTCTGGAAATGGTAAAATAATAGTAATTTATCTTTGGTAAATTTCAGTCTCAGAGCAGAGGAACAGCAGAAGTTCCTTCTTACAATGGTCACTTTGGGGCTCCAATTGTGAATGGAGAGGAGCAGAGTAAGACCTGGAGGGGTGGGGAGGAGAGATGAGCCAGAACTATTCTATAAGAAAAGCCATAGCTCAGCGGCTGAGCATATGCAGAAAGTCCTGAACCAATTCTGCGGTGAGGTAGCTGGTGATGGTGCTGCAGACCAGCCAATGTAGACCAGGGTTGAGGAACCATTTTCATCCTGAGGGCTAGATCAAGAATGAGCCATTTAATATTATTATTATTATTATTATTATTATTATTAATACAGTGGTACCCCGCAAGATGAATGCCTCGCAAGACGGAAAACCCGCTAGACGAAAGGGTTTTCCGCTTTTCGATGCGCTTCGCAGGACGAATTTCCCTATGGGCTTGCTCCGCAAGACGAAAATGTCTTGCGAGTCTTGAGATTTTTTTCCGCTCCCCACCCCCTTTTTCTAACCCACTAAACCGCTAATAGCCTTTTAGCAGCTAATCCGCTAATCCCTTAAGCCTTTAATAGCCGCTAATAGCCGCTAATAGCCGCTAATAGCACTAATCCACTAATAGGGTTGCTTCACAAGACGAAAAAACCGCTAGACAAAGAGACTCGCAGAACGAATTAATTTCGTCTTGCGAGGCACCACTGTAATAATAATAATAATAATAATAATAATAATAATAATATATTATTTATACCCCGCCCATCTGGCTGAGTCTCCCCAGCCACTCTGGGCGGCTTCCAATCAAGTGTTAAAAACAATACAACATCATAAATTAAAAACTTCCCAAAACAGGGCTGCCTTCAGGTGTCTTTTAAAGAGAAGATAGCTGCTTATTACCTTGGCATCTGATGGGAGGGCGTTCCACAGGGCGGGTGCCACTACCGAGAAGACCCTCTGTCTGGTTCCCTGTAACCTCACTTCTTGCAATGAGGGAACCGCCAGAAGGCCCTCAGCGCTGGATGTCAGTGTCCGGGCTGAACGATGGGGGTGGAGACGCTCCTTCAGGTATACAGGACCGAGGCTTTAAAGGGCTTTAAAGGTCAACGCCAACACTTTGAATTGTGCTTGGAAACGTACTGGGAGCCAATGCAGTTCTCTCAGGACCGGTGTTATGTGGTCCCGGCGGCCACTCCCAGTCACCAGTCTAGCTGCTGCGTTCTGGATTAATTGCAGTTTCCAAGTCACCTTCAAAGGTAGCCCCATGGAGAGCACATTGCAGTAGTCCAAGCGGGAGATAACTAGAGCATGCACCACTCTGGCGAGACAGTCCCCAGGCTGGTAGGGTCTCAGCCTGCATACCAGATGGAGCTGGTAGACTGCTGCCCTGGACACAGAATTGACCTGCGCCTCCATGTACAGCTGTGAGTCCAAAATGACTCCCAGGTTGCGCACCTGGTCCTTCAGGGGCACAGTTACCCCATTCAGGACCAGGGAGTCCCCCACACCCGCTTGCCCCGTCCCCCAAAAACAGTACATCTGTCTTGTCAGGATTCAACCTGACAATTTTTTTACAGGTGGGTGAGTTCACCAGCCTGCCAATCACCTGCCATCATATGCAGGCACAAGCTTACCTCTGCAACTGGAGATAATCCTCTGCTCATCAGGCATAGGCTTATGGCTGATGATCACTAAGACCAGAGGCAAGAGAAACGATGTTGGCACTAATCATTTAATGCTTAGGTCAGAGGTAACAGATTTCCACACCTGACGTCACAGCAAGTCAGGTGACTGGTGCACATGGTTTGCCCAAAATGGTCTCATGGGCGTGGCAAGCTGGGTGGACCAATGGCCTGGCTCAATACAAGGAAGCTTATTATGTTTAAAATGTTGGGTTTTCTAAAATGGGGCCCATATTTTTGACACGTTGAGTGGACTTTTTGCAAATCCCAGTGAAATTATGAAAACATGGACATTGGTGATACAGAGATTAATTCTCCTACAATGCTAATCAGATGCCATCTTTTGTTATGTGTGTGTGTGTGTATATATCTATTTATATCTATATATGTATATATGTGTTGCTTTGCACATGACAGGTGGCATGGCCAGGGGGTTAAATCACTTTATTTAACAAACTTTACAATGCTAACCATCTGTTAAATTATGCTGATTTCCCTCCCCTAAGAAGATAATAATTGCTGTATACCTCAGGTTGTTGATTAGTTCAGCCGAACATTTTGGAGGAAACGTTCTCTCTCTTAAAAGGCTGCATTGTTGAGACAAAAACTACTGTTTTTGTCTCCCTGCGTGCATTAAAATAAAATTCTTCCTTATTTCCGAAGGAAACTTGAGGTGGCTGACAGATTGATAACATAATATGAAGCAAATTACTGAACCCAATATGATGAAAGGCCAGTTTACAAAACCAGCTGTTATGAAGGCATACCCAACAATTTTGAGTCAAAACTGAAGTTACGTCATCAGCTGAAAACCTTATTTTATAAAAGCCACATCTTTTCCAGGCAACCACATGAGTGTATATATGACCTCTCTTCATATATCAGGTGCTCTAGATGGAAACAGGAAGCTGCAAGAAGATAAATCTGTTCTGAATTCAGATCTATCTCGGTTCTCTTAGAGCATGCCCCTGGGCTGCTGAATTATATTTTGAGTCCCTGGTCTTTGTCTGTGACTGAGCTCATCTTGACCCTAGCAAAATGGAATAGGAGAGAAGAGAGTAAAGGTGACCTTTGCGTCCCCTCAAACCTATTGCAGATTCTTCATTTAGATCATCTTCTGTGCTCCACTGAATTATGAATGCCCACAGTGGTCTCCTTAGGACCAATTTGAAACTGCTTGCAACTTTTTATTTTAGAAATGGAAACCCATGTCGTGCCCTTTCATCTACAGCACCCCGTACTTAATTTAGGCATCTGGTCAAAAATCTTTTAGCCATTCCTAGCCTTTTAAGGAGCACTCCACACTTTTCAGGACAACTTTTGCTCCACAATTTCATGGCACTGTATAGTGTTTCTGTGCTCCATTAACTTAATAGCAGAGGGTAGGTGGTCATCATCTTTGTATTCTTCAACCAGGCAATTACAGCCAGCCTTGTCTTTTTCTATATATGAATTCATCACATCTCCTTTTCTTGAGGACCAACTCCAGGAAATGAGATGGAGGCGTGCATCCCAGAGGCATTAGACTTCAAGGTAGCTTGCTTTGAATCTGCACTGCAAACTTATATTGGATTTAGATCAATTTAACTCCCCCCCTCCGCCCACCAGAAAAGAATCCTGGGAGTCATAGTTTGGTGCGGGGGTCAGCAAGCTTTTTCTGCAGGGGGCTAGTCCACTTTCCCTCAGACCTTGTGGGGCGGCCGGACTATATTTTGAACCCTCTCCCCATCAACTCTCCCCTCCCTTCTCCACAGCACTGGATGAGCCCCGGTGACTGCTTACCTGTGCTTGCGAGCGGCAGGGGCTGGCGGCGGTGGTGGAGGGATGATGAGCAGCGCGAAAGGGCTGGCTCCAGAGAGGGGATGCTTAAAATGGCACTCAGCCAAATCACGGTTCAATAAAGCCCAGCCCCCTTCCTCCTCTAGGCAGGGCGGGGAGAAGCCAGGAGGAGGGAGGGAGGAGGCGCTGCTATGGTGTATGTGAGGGAGGGGGGGAAATGGTGCAGCCCAAATGATCAGAATCCCAACGCTGATCCACGCGGTGATTCCTGGACCGTCCACAGGCCGGATCCAGAAGGCAATTGGGCCAGATCCGCCCCCGGGCCTTAGGTGCCGCCCCATGGTTTAGTTGACATTTCCATTCCACCTTAAGGAGCAGACGTGTGGAACTGTTGCGTGCCACGTGTCTGTTTACATTCCAGCACAGCTTGCTGGGAACTTCCGTTGTGTATAGCTTTTGCTTTCCCTGTTCTCTCTGAGACGACGAGAGAGAGAGACGACATGTTTCTTTGTCCTGATTTATGATTAATAAATCTGTAGTTGTAGTATGCTTCCACAAGCCTCACGCCTATTCTGTGTGTGCAGTTCAGTCTGCTGATAGTGTGCCCTGGCTTGAAGCCCTGGTCACTGATTTACGTCGGAGCAGATGCCCATGGTCTTCGAAGCATGAAGACTGGAAGGAGACGGCCCAGCTGGGGCTAGCCAGCTGGCCTCCCGGCCCTCTGCATGCTGACAGGTTTGGTGCCAGTAAAGATAGTTCTGTATAAGAGATTGCACTCTAGCTTTCCCTCAACTCCATAATCTCAAATCCATTTTTAAAGCCATCCAGGTTGGTCACTGCTATATTATGTGCTGTTGAATGCCATATTTTAGCCATGCACTGTGTAAAGAAGTCCTTCATTTTTTTCTATTCTCCCAATATTCATAGCAAGCCGCGTTGTACCAAATGGTCCATCAAGTTCTGTATTGTCAACTGTGATTGACAGGGTTTCTCTCCCAGGAATTCCACAAGCAAATCGGATGCTCTAGCACTGAGCTATGGCCCAGCTTCACTGGATGAGCCCAAGTTCCAGTATTATGAAAGGGAGATGAAATCTCCCATTCCACATTCTCCACCTTTTCCACAATTTTATACCCCTCTATCATGTCCCCCGCCTCTTATTTGTATCCCCCACTCCAAACAAAAAACCCCTCCAAGTTGGCCACCTCTAAGTTTGGCATATATCCAGTGTGTGGGCCATAAAGACAAGCTCTGGTGCTCTCTGGCTTTCAAGAGTGTCATCCTCACACCAAGCCACCTGAGAACGCCTTGGATAGGACTGAGCGTAAGACTTGTTATATGAAGAGTTGGCAGAGAACTCGGAAAGGCAGCCCGTGACAATCCCCTGAGCTATCCAGTCTCCTGTTTGATTGATTTTAATTGCTCTTAAAATGTAGGGAGCTATAAAATTTAATGTCTGTTTAGACAAGGTCAGCTGTAAGGGAGGAAAGGGGGAGGAAACACACCCAGCATTCTCTTCCCTGACATTGCCTAAGTGACATGCCTAATCATGAGTGTGAAGAAGGATGGCTGGGCCTTCATTGAAAGAAAAGCTCTGTCAAGGTTTTAACTCGGGGATCTCAAACGGAGAAGTGGAGACGAGGGACGACTTGACCCTGTCAGGCCCTCCAGGCTGAGGACCATAACTGGATCCAAACTAGGAGTAGCCACCCAGACTTCACCAAGACAAAGAGAGGGGGGGGGGAATGCATGATTAAAAAAAGAGGATGCAGCTTTACATAAAATTTGCCCCTGCTCAGTTCGATGTTTATGTATGCCAATTTAGAAAGAACTGCTATAATTTAAATAGTAGTGAATCTGTAGAAGGCAGGTTCCCATAGGCCTCTGGTTGGGCACTGATGGGCCTTTGGTCTGGTCCACAAGGACACTTATTATGTTCTCATATTCCTTGATGAATGGAAAACCAACGATTAGCTTAGCAAATACCTCTCATGACATGGGGGGAGAGAGAGAGGTCAGTCAGAGTCATGACAGACTAAAAGAGAAGAATCTATTTGCACAATACATAGTTCAAATACAGAATTTGCTTCCATGGAATGTTGTGGTGGCTACCAATTCAGATGGCTTTGAAAGAGGATTAGGTAAACTCATGGAAAATAAACTTACCGCTGGCTATTGGCCACAATGTCTGTTCTGCCTCCAATGTCAGATGCTGAGAATTGCATGTGGGGAGAGACCACTATTGCGCTCCAGCTTCTGGTTGGCCACTGTGAGAACAGGATGCTGGCCACTGGCCTGATCCTGCTGAGCTCGTCTTACATTCCTATTTGTTATTTAAAAGAAAAGAAAATTGGCAACTTCTAGCGGAAAGCATATTATGGTAATAATATCCTTTGCCGTGTCTTACTGTTCACAATCCTTTATTTTTTTAAAAAAAAGAACCCAGAAAAAATGTACCTTACTGGAATCTGCAAGGCACTTTTGACCCCAGTAGCATCAGAAACCACAGCTGCTAACGAACATATAAACAAGCATTCCCAGGTACATCAGATAAGTAATTAAACCCATTAACCTCAGAGGATGCAAAGCAGAGAAACCTTTTTCCTTGGGGGGTTCTCTTCGGCTTCCTCCCCACTCAGCGTCTGCTATTGTTTGTACAGCTGTCGGGCAGCTTCTCTGCAGGGATTTCATAAAAGGTAATATTAATATTAACTTTGTGTCTTTGTTGCTTTATGTTATTTCTTCTGAACAAGTAGTAAATTTGCCATTGCCAAATTGAGTTTTTTTTTCTTTCTTCTTCCCTAGCTGTAAAATTTATCTCAACTCATTTGTCATGAAAATTTGCCCCTTAGGAGTGGTTTGAACAGAATCCCAGGTGTTTAATGTTGTTCACCTAATGAAGGCACAACTCACGAAAACAACTATTGAACTCTGGCACCCTTCATGAATATTGAGAAGGCAGGCGCATTTAAAATGCATGTTGTAGTAACTGGCTCTATAAACTGCTTCTCTCCGCGTTGCTACGCTCTATGAATACATTTTTTCCCAATGAATATTTTGTTTCGGTTCCATTCATATCTCAGTCCACTTTTCAGAAATAGTTACTATCGAAAGACCAATATGGCAGTCATTTAAGATACAGCTGGTCTCCTAAACTGTGAGGCAAGAACAATTATTTGTTTACAGTAGGCCCGCAACTTACATGGAGGTCACATTCTGGGGGATTCATTCGCAAATGCAAAATCACGCAGCCAGGGAGACCCCTTGAACTGCCCCTGTGTGACTATTCCTATCTTACTGGTCTCTGGGAAGATTTTTTTGGGAGGCATTTGAAAAGATTTGGAAAATCTTGCAGAAGCCTCCCACAACAGCCCTCCCACATAGCTGCGAGCGCTTTGCCTTGAGTGGAAGTGAAGCAGTGTGACCATCCTAAAATGTCCGCAGGCACAAAAAGCATTGAAAGCAGGCTCAGGTGCGACTGCCCCAAAGAGCATCAAGTGCAGAAATCAACATGAATGTGCAATGAAAATGATTTCTGAAAGGACCCAGAGACTGACAAACACCAGAAAGAAAGGCCAGTGTGAAGTAAGAAGCTGTCTTTTAAAATGTGCAAGAAATAACACACACCACTTAACTACGTCTGAATTGTTTTAAGTTTAGGGGAAAAAACAACAGTTTCTACTCTTCCTCCCCCCCCCCCCCCATTTCCCAGTGCAGAATAAGGGATTATGGAAGAAAGTAAATCCCTTTTATTTCTATTCCCCCACAAAGCCCCTGGACCTATTTGTCTGCAATTTGGCTGGCTTAATCTGCTGAATGGGGGCAGCTGTAGAGTTCATCCACTCTACAGGTGCCCTCTAACTCTAAAAGTTACAGCCATTTTTAGATTACTCCGGAGAAAGAATTTGGAAACACAGAGCTGTGTCTTATATAGAACAGCTCAGGAGTTGAATTACAGATAAAAGTAGATGGTGTACATTTTTTAATGGACGTATACAGATCTGAGGTTACTTCTGGGGCCTGTACCCACCTCTAGTAATTATGACTCTGCTTCGGTGCAAGCAAGAGGGAAAGGATCTTTGGAGAACCTGGAATTGTGGAGATCAAGGACTGAAATTATACCAAGTGTTTCGAAGTGGTGTCTCCAAGTGGTCAGGAGAATTAGGGTTAGGTGATGACTTGGATCTGAGGTTCCCAGTTCATACGGTCATAAGCCAGACTTTTAACATCATTTTAATGCAGTTTTTGTGTCTGAATTAATATAATAAATGTCAATGTTGAATTGAATAAGGTCACATTTTACTACTTTGACCAGAAGTGTAATCTTCAATATTCAGTTTTATTACTGTTATAGCAGTCAAAGCTGGATAAGGTCACCAGTATTTCTTTCAGAGTGATGTAATATATGAAGACATACTTTGTGCCAACTTCATTTTCTGCATGCAATCTGGGATTTATATTGTGAAATGTCTGAAGGGGAGAGATACCCCTTACCACCGCCTTGTAAATCCACAGAGTAGGTTGGCATTATTTTGCTAAAAATCTGAAAATGTGTGTACTTTCACTTTATCACCTTGTTAAGGTTTTGCATTTCTACTCAAGATGTAACTTTCTTGCAGTGAAGTTAATTAAACACTTCAGCTGCATGCCAAGGATAATGACAGGCACATTTTCACCTGGAGTGTTTGAGTTTGCATCTCTTTATAAAAAGAAAGGCTTGGCTCAGTCCTGGCTGAATCTTCCTAATGGTCCACTGTCATTTTAGATAGAGATGAGGAATCTGTAGCCCTCTAAATGTTGCTGGAATCTAGCTCTCATCAGCCCAGGAGGCACAGCCAGTGGCCAGGAATGATGGGAGTCCTGATTTAGGTGATAAAATTTGTGGGCTTCAACACAAAAGCCAAGAAGCTTGAGTAAGGTACACAGAACAACAATTACACATACTTTATCAACCTTCTGAGAAAAATACAAAACATTAAACAAAGCTACAAAGACTTGCGAACAACCCAGCCTAAAATGAACTTATAATGTCTGGTTTCAATAGATTTTTCAAATGCTTAACTCAGTCTTTTAGATAAGTTCATGAAGATACCAACAAAAGGTAAGTTTGATGATATTCACAATACCAAGAGATGCTAGTAGAGTTGTAGATAGAGACAGGGTGCCGGCGTTTTGCACCTGTTTCGCCCTGGCAGTCAAAGTAATCAAAAGGTCTTTGTTTGCCCCCGATGGGGCCCTTTAACTGGGTCTTGCAGCTAGCACACTCCCAAGATAGTTTTCCGTGCTTCTTCAGTGATCTAATCTCAAAGTCTTGATACGTATATTGATATTCAATCTTATAGAGAATACTCTTTCTTGGCTTAAGTTTAAGAGACTGATTTGCTATAAGATCATTTTAAGCTGGGTAGTTCGCAAGTCTTTGTGGCTTTGTTTAATGTTTTTGTATTTTTCTCAGAAGGTTGATAAAGTATGTATAATTATTGTTCTGTGTATATTAATCGCCAGCCTGTTGCATGAGTCACGTTACTTCTGCCAGCAGCACAGGTTGCATTTTTCTAGCAAGAAACTTGAATGAAGCGAGTTGACCAAGGAAGTCAGAATAAAGAAAATCGACAGGGTTCCATTCACTGGTAAAGGTAAAGGAACCCCTGACCATTAGGTCCAGTCATGGCCAACTCTGGGGTTGCGGCACTCGCCTCGCTTTATTGGCTGAAGGAGCTGGCGTACAGCATCCAGGTCATGTGGCCAACATGACTAAGCCGCTTCTGGTGAACCAGAGCAGCACACGGAAACACTGTTTACCTTCCCACCGGAGTGGTACCTATTTATCTACTTGCACTTTGACGTGCTTTCAAACTGCTAGGTGGGCAGGAGCAGGGACTGAGCAACAGGAGCTCACTCCGTTGCAGGGATTCGAACCGCCGACCTTCTGATCGGCAAGTCCTAGGCTCTGTGGTTTAACCCACAGAGCCACCTGCGTCCCACCCGCGCTCACTGGTACAGGACTGCAAACTACAGCACATTATGAAACGTAACATTTAAAGCAAATGCTCTGGCAAAATGTCTGAGAAATTCCAAGTGAAAAAGAGCTTGGATAAGACAGGTGGGATTTCTCAGAGGGATTTCAAACTTCCTTCATGCCATTCCTGTTCAGAAATATCCCTAGATTGTTCTTGTTTCCGTGTTCAGAAATAATTTCAGCTTTGTTATTTGGAAAGAGAGCTTGGCTTATTGCATACGGGTCTCTTCGACAAACCCTCATTAACTTTGTTGCTGCACGTGGAGAAGCGAAAAAAGATGAGAAGGTTCAAAAGGCCTGGTAGAATTGTGCAATTGTCTTAAATTATGTAAGCCATGCGTATTTAAAAAATAATATGTCATTGATTTCAGGGAGCCTATTAGAACTTTGTACGGGTAGAAAATAGGACAAATCCGTGAGCTGATTTTTTTTTTTAACTACCCATTGGCTAAAATAACAACCTATTTTTTCACCTCTTGTTTCCTTATTCTTGCTTGCCTCCACTTTCCCATCACTCTTTGATTTATATTTGTTGAGGAAACTTCCTATTCGGAGAACATGAATGATGATGAGCGGGAGGGGGAAAATCTTATTGTTATTAGCAGTTCTGTCTCTGGGAGAAACTTCCAAGCAATTGCTCTTGCTGCTGAGTAGAAAATTCTTTGCATATTGATAAGGACTTTTGGTTTCATATTGTGGTAGTGATGCTCAGCAAAGAAGGCTGGGCAGTGAAGTGGGAAATGGTTACATAAGTAGATGGATGTTGTGGAGGCTGTGGGGCGAATGGGGCACTGTCCCACCAACCAGTCCCCACCTTGCCTTTTTTCTTATAACCAGACCTGTCTGCTTCCTCTTCCTTCGCCTTATTGTTTCCCCTGTAAAGGGTAAAGGTCAAGGACCCCTGGACAGTTAAGTCCAGTCAAAGGCAACTATGGGGTTGCGGTGCTCATCTCGCTTTCAGGCCAAGGGAGCCTGCGTTTGTCCACAGACAGCTGTCTAGGTCATGTGGCCAGCATGACTAAACCACTTCTGGTGCACAGAGAACCGTGGCAAGTGCCAGAGCGCATGGAAACACCTTTTACCTTCCCTCCGCAGTGGTACCTATTTATCTACTTGCACTGGTGTGCTTTCAAACTGCTAGGTTGGCAGGAGCTGGGACTGAGCAACAGGAGCTCACCCCGTTGTGGGGATTCGAACCACCAACCTTCTGATGGCAAGCCCAAGAGGCTCAGTGCTTTTGACCACAGCGCCACACACATCCCTATTTCCCCTGTAGAACCCACTGGGAAGAAGGGTAGGGGCAAAACTAGAATTAGTTGCGTCTGCATGATATTGCCACTCATTGTTTCTGGCTCTCCCTGCTGCTGCTCACACTGTCTTCTGCCCTACTGGTCCCACTGCCCTATTCCTCCAACCCCTGATGCTGAGGACTGTTTTGCAGTAGTATAGGAAACAGGGCCAGCCCACACATGAGGCAGGGTGGGATGACTGACCGCCTCAGGCGGCCGGGTCCACAGGGGCAGCAGATCCTGATGTCAATCTTTCTTGCTCTTTTGTTGCTCATGTCGATCTCCCCACCCCCACCCCTTCTTCTCTAGCAGGAAGGGAAGCACCATTTTGAGGTCCACCTCAGATGCCAAAATGTCTTGGGCCGGCCCTGATAGGAAGTACAAGTGATCCTTCATGCTTGGAAGGAAATGTGCAAGGAAAGCACATTTGGCTAGCTGGGCAAAGCTTTTCAGCTACCCAAGCTTACTAGCTGGTTGTCAAATGCCATGGAAACCCTTCAGACAGTAACAGGTGTGGAGTACCAGTGGATCTCTGATCTACTCTTGTTCTCACCGGATAACGGTGCAAGAAAATGACTCCAGATCATACCATTGAACTCAGCGAACTTTGGATCCGGACTGCATTGACATCTGTAAAGCAAGTTGATAATATAATGAAACTTGATCTATGCAATAGATCAAGTACTTTCCATTTTCTCTTTGTTGAGCATCTGAGTAGCACCTGCTCCCCGGCAGAAAATGTGTCTTTTGGGAGTCCTACAGCAGCCTATGCTGTAGGCTGATGAGGTGCCAAAGGTTTACTGCCTACAAGTTGTCAGCGTCTGTTTTTCATGAGTGTAGGCTGCAGCTTCTGTGTTTCTTTGGTTTCCTTTGGCACTAAAGGAGACAATGACAGGCCCAAAGCTGGCATTTCATTTTAATGGAGCCGTGACAAACTTTAAATGCGTTCCAAAACTGTATTCCTTCAGGTTTGGCGGCAAATATTGGGCTTTATTTGCATACAAATCACTTTTTTCTTCCTTGGGAAAGGCTGGTTTTGACATGTTCAAAGTGTAGCTTATCTCTGAAGTTTTATTACTCCTTCCTTTGTTTCCAGAGACTACCTGATTAGCTTCTTCTATTACAGGAGTTGCCGGAGTGACATTAAATTGTCTTTTGCCTCTGCTGCTTTGGGAAACAGGTTGAAAACACTACAAAACACTCAGTTTGCTTTTGAAAATCCCAGAGCTTTTTAGCCAGTGATTTTTGTCTATCTTGTGAACATAGGTAGAGGTACAAAAGAACTTCTGAAGTCCCAAGCTCCTTGGCTTTGTTTTCTTGGGTAGTTTAACCTAGATTGCAATATGGAGGTTGGGAAGAGGAGGCAGGAGGGTAGCTTTCATTTTTGAGACCAAGCCCTTTCCTCTGTTTTATGATATGCTGCTGTAAATCAGACTCATTATTTTGAAACATCTCTTTTTTAAAAACAAAACAACAACAAGAAGAAGAGTTTGGATTTGATATCCCGCCTTTCACTCCCCTTCAGGAGTCTCAAAGTGGCTAACATTCTCCTTTCCCTTCCTCCCCCACAACAAACACTCTGTGAGGTGAGTGGGGCTGAGAGACTTCAAAGAAGCATGACTGGCCCAAGGTCACCCAGCAGCTGCATGTGGAGGAGCAGGGAATCGAACCCGGTTCCCCAGATTACGAGACTACCGCTCTTAACCACTACACCACACTGGCTCTCAAAACCCTGCATTGATAGATTATGACATTAGAATCCTTCTGGATGGCGCCTGTGCCATTGTCAGGGCTGGCGGTCAAGCCAGGAAGCATGCAAGCATCAAGGAAATAAGCAGGGTTGGGAGGTCTGAAAAGAGTTCCGCGGTGCCCTGCAAGCCCAGTGCTGTTTTTGCAAGTTTTGCAAGGCGCCATAATTGCATCCCTCAAAGCAGGGTGGTGTCGGCTGACTGACCTCCCAACTGCGTGGCCTGACAGGCAGCGCAGCACAGCCCCACTTAGCTCCAGTGGGCAAGGGCCACTGCAGCGGTGTGCCCCACCCCCATGACACACTCACTTGTGCCCCAGGGAAGGTGGCTCCTCTGGGCAATATAAGCATGCTGACTCTGGCTTAGCTCCTCCTTTTGATCATATCATTAGCACTCTTCGAGAAGGCCGGTTAGTCACGACTTTCAAAGTTTCTCAAAAATGTGAACGAAACAGAGATTGAAAAAGTTTGTGTTTATGAGGAAGAGGAGTTTGGATTTGATATCCCGCTTTATCACTACCCGAAGGAGTCTCAAAGCGGCTAACAATCTCCTTTCCCTTCCTCCCCCACAACAAACACTCTGTGAGGTGAGTGAGGCTGAGGGACTTCAGAGAAGTGTGACTGGCCCAAGGTCACCCAGCAGCTGCATGTGGAGGAGCGGGGAAGTGAACCCGGTTCACCAGATTAGGAGTCTACCGCTCTTAACCACTACACCACACTGAGGGATGGGAGAGACTGTGTTCCTCCAGAACGTGTTGAACTCCATGTGCCATCAGCCACCATCAGCATGACCAATGACCAGGGATGGTGGGAATCCAACATTTGCATTCTTATCCCTGCTGCAGATGCCCCGTTCTGGACATTTCTCCATTCAACCTGCTGCTCTGTGGTAGAGGGAGACGACGACTGTAGTACCATTTTCTGATGTGTCCTAAAACGGGTTTGCTAGAGCCTCGCAAAGCCTCTGGAAAATGAATGTTAAGATATGTCTTTCTCACCTAAGGCAAAGATCAGTAGCACTCCAAGTTCTTTGTGAAATTTAAAGACCAGCAAGTTCAAAGGGAGCTTGCCCAAGGAATGTATTTAATTTCAGGAGCACTCGGGTGCTGGTCACTTACAAAGGATTGGTTTTATAATAACAAGCTTAGCCATTTATTGGCATGTGGCCAGGTCACTCTGGTGACCTGAATCCAGCAGCTTAATCCAGTGGAGACGGAACAAATGACAGCGGCAATGCATTTCATTTGGAGGGGATAAGAAACTGCTCTGCTCTGGTAGCCACCATGAGGTCAGATTTCTGATGACCTCACAGAGGAGCAAGCACATCCACTGTTCTCTGCAAGCAGCCTTTGATGGTCACCGGAGAGATGCTGTGTGGCCATAATTTAGAGAGAGAAGGAAGACGGCTGTTACAATTTGTTTCTTAAAAGAAACTCGCTAGACCAAAACCATCTCTGCTGTAGAGGTGAATGGTCTGCACAGGCTAAAGAGGAACCGTCGGACGTGCCAGTTCGCAATGACCCGGTGCTGTTTCACACATTTTATTTTTCAGAATGCTCTTCAGTATATTTTACAATACTGAAGAAGCCTTCCTGCATTGTGACGAATGCACTGTCTAAAATAGCTCCCTTCAGAATGGATTTTCCATGGGTAGCTGGCACCAGCATCAAGACTTTCCTCTGGCACATCTGAACCGAGAGCACCAGGGTCATGAGCCAGGTTGTGTCACAACTTTCAGCACCAGTAACAAACTACAGCTCCCAGAAGTCTTTGGGAAAAGCCATAGCTTTTTAAAGTGGTTTCATAGGGCCTTAAATGCATAGTGGGAATGTGGCCAGGATCTAAAGTCAGTGTGCTGTTGGTGGAAAGTAATGCAGAAATGTTAGGAACACATAGTAATAGTAATAATACAGTGGTACTTCGGGCTACAGACGCTTCAGGTTACAGACACTTCAGGTTACAGACTCTGCTAACCCAGAAATAGTACCTTGGGTTAAGATCTTTGCTTCAGGATGAGAACAGAAATTGTGCTCCGGTGGCACAGCGGCAGCAGGAGGCCCTATTAGCTAAAGTGGTGCTTCAGGTTAAGAACGGTTTCAGGTTAAGAACGGACCTCCAGAATGAAATAAGTTCTTAACCCGAGGTACCACTGTAAACCATCTCAGTCTTTGACTTGGGGGGAAATACATGTCAACAGAGCCCTCACATTTTATGATTCAGGTGTCATAAAAACTGATGGTGTGTGTGTTCAGCAGGCTTCTCTAGCGTAGGATAGGGCCACTTCATAGGATGAAGTGAAAAACTGCTTTGTGTTTATCAAGACAGAAGTTCCCTCTAGACACCACATCAGCCTGGCACAACTATGTTTAATCAATCTGTTTTAACAAGCCGGTGCCTCACTCAGCTAAATGTTGCTAAATGTGGAAGTAAACAAATGGCAATGATGTTTTCAAAAGCGCCACATCGCCAGAACTGCAAGCGTTGATTGCTCTGCTCACTTGGTTTCTCCCCGTCAAGCAATATGTTTCCGTTATGAGGACCAGTTTTCAGACGCCATTTCTGGAGTAGGATCTCTCTGTAGCCATTATGGCCGAAATGAAATAAAGTAAAGCTATCCCCCCCCCCCAACACACCGCCAATTGCTGTTGGCACTTCAGTTTTAGGCTTTCATCCAGGTCAGCAGAATTGCATCAGCCAAGAATTGGGTCCACTGGTTTTTTGTTGTTTTTTAAAGGACTTTTACATAGTAGAGTTTGGTCCCACATCAATGAGTGGATCGTCTGTGGGAAACTCTGAAAACATGTGATAAAACAGAATTTTCAAGGAAGGGGAAAATCTACAGCATGTCAAATGATAATAATGCCTCCCCATTTTCCCTCTTCAAGTGCAAACATTCTCCCTGTTTTCCTTCTCTTGTTTAGTACAGTGGTACCTCGGGTTACATACGCTTCAGGTTACAGACTCCGCTAACCCAGAAATAGTACCTCGGGTTAAAAACTTTGCTTCAGGATGAGAACAGAAATCGGGCTCCGGCGGCGCGGCAGCAGCAGAGGGCCCCATTAGCTAAAGTGGTGCTTCAGGTTAAGAACAGTTTCAGGTTAAGAACGGAACTCCGGAATGAATTAAGTACTTAACCCAAGGTACCACTGTATTCTGCTTCAGCAGATTCACTGGGCCAAATATTTTCCACTTCTTTGCCTCTCCTTATCCCCCTCTTAGTTGCTATGCACCTGCCAACAACCCTCCTCTCTCTCTCTCTCTCTCTCTCTCTCTCTCTCTTTCTGTTTTATAAATGATTTTTATTGCTTTTACATGTAATTACATTACGTAACATCATACCCTCTTATTTTATCTCTTTGGGTCAACGGAGCCTAACTGCTTCCCTCCCATCTGATGGTTTACAAAGCTAAAGTTTACATCTTTACCTTTTGCTTCGTTTCCTATCCTTGTTATATCATTACCTAAAATATTATATTACTCAACCTGAATAGGTGGCAATTTCATCCTACAAATCTTCAAATAACCTTGCTAATGATGGTAATTGCGTACAGTTGTCTTCCAGATATAACATAAATTTGTTCCAGTCCTTTTGGAATGCTTGGTCTCGTTGGTTCCTGTCTCTCTGTTTTTTATAGCTGCCACCACAACACAAAAAATGTCCAGTTTCTGACTTGGTTGTCTTTAATAGAGAGCACTATAGAGTTACGCACTTGGTTTAAACTCGCTGACCCACTGACTCCTTTTTCTCGATCTCCTGCCGGGATTCCTGACTCCTCTGTCACCTTCTAGGTAATTGCCTACCACTCTTGGTCTTCACTGCCACCTTCCTTATCCCATTGATTCCTAACCTTACTCACTTCCACTGGTCAATGGACTATGGATTTAGAATTGTCCCTTCATTCCATTCCCGTCTCCTTCAGGGCAACATGGCCTGTCTGCCGGTTCTGATGGAACACAGCGACTTGCACCAGCAAGTCTGGGGGATTGGGCTGTCCAAATGATTTCTGTGCAGCTTCTGTTGGGGTTATGGGCCTGGTTGTATTAAATAATAGGTTGTGCAAAGGCTGTAAAATAAACTCTGGTGTAGGTTTAAAGCATCAACTTTATCAGCGCAGCACACCCAGATCTCTGTCAGAGATTTATATTGATTTCCTCCCCACCCCCTGCTGGAATGGGTAATTCTCACTCTCGCGGCCTAAATCCTGCTTTTTGTATTCATGTAAACATGCACAAAGCTGCTACATCAAGATTGCTGATGTTAAGATAATTTGATTAATCTTAATGATTTTTCTTATGAATACCAAGAAGAGGCAAAGAAGATTACGAGACAAGCCAAAGGAAGTACTTGGTGTGTGGCTGAATAATCTAAACTATCAGATTTTCTTCTCTTTCTTTCTTTTTAAGAAAACAAGAACTTGTTTCCACTATGAGGTTACCAATTTGGCCTTTGTAAACGTGTTGTGTTTTGTTTTTGAAAAAAATAGTTTCGCAGTTGTTGGTTTTTTTGCTTCTCTCTGAATAAAACACATTTTCCTTAGGGATTCCCAAAGATAATTTTTTTGTTTTGCTTTTGTCCCTTCATAAATTGATTTCTTTAAAAAGAAAAGGTGTAATTTCCCTTCACATTGCCAAATGTTTCTGAAGCAACAGAAAGCCCATTGCTTGTTTAAACCTACAAACTGATAGGCAACTCAGGACCCAATCCAGCACCTCAAGGATACCTCTTCCCATATGAGCCAACCAGAAGACTGTCATTGTTATCTAAGGCCTTTTCATATGTGCCCACTTCATGGGATGTCTAGAGGCTGGCAACATAAGAATGGGCCTTTTCAGTATGACACCCCACCCCTGTTGTGGAAGGGTCTCCTCAACCATAGAGTTGGAAGAGTCCATGAGGGGCAACTAGTCAAATCCCTCTGCAATGCAGGAATCTTTCATTCAACATGGGGCTCAAAACCACAACTTACTGTAATTGATTAAGTGTCACTAAAGCTTGTGCGGCACCATCTTTATATATTTTGAGGTGTCAGGCAAAACCATTTCTCTTTACCTGGGCTTTTGGCCCTTAGTTTGAAGCATGGCATTGTCACCTCTTTTAGTGGGGTGGCATCTGTAGGTCCTGCCTTTTATCTGTATAGCTGTTTTTAGATTTTTATTGGATGTTCTCAATTGGTTTTGATGAAGTCGCTTGGGTCACTCTGTGAGAGAAGCAACGGATATAAAAAATAACAGATTATATACTACTAGTAGTACTACCAAGAAAAAAGGTAAAAAAGAGGTAAAGGACCCCTGGACGGTTACGTCTAGTCAAAGGCGACTATGGGGTTGCGGTGCTCATCTCGCTTTTCAGGCCGAGGAAGCCGGCATTTGCCCACAAACAGCTTTCCGGGTCATATGGCCAGCATGACTAAATCGCTTATCATCATCATCATCATCATCATCATCATCATCATTTTATTTATATGCCGCCTTTCCACAGTTAAAAACAATGCTCAAGGCGGCTTACAACATTACAAGATTTAAATAATTACAAAAGTAATAAACAATAAATAAACCACGTCATAAAATTCCGCTTCTGACGCAACGGAACACCGTGACGGAAACCAGAGAGCACGGAAACGCTGTTTATCTTCCTGCCGCAGCGGTACCTATTTATCTATTTGCACTGGTGTGCTTTCCAACTTCTAGGTTGGCAGGAGCTGGGACAGAGCAATGGGAGCTCACCCTGTCGCAGGGATTCGAACCGCCAACCTTCTGATCGGCAAGCCCAAGGGGCTCAGTGGTTTAGACCACAGCGCCACCCGCATCCCAATACACTGTATCCACTTACAATACACTGTAGTCACTGAGCATACTTCATCGTCACTGAACTGTTTTGGGGGGTCTCACCTCCACCATTAGGGAGGAGTTGTTGAAGAAAGGGATAGAAATGAGTCATTGAAAGTGCCATCCTCATAGGGGGAAAAAAGGCAACCTTAGCAAGCTTTGTTAGTAGGTTGTACAGCCTCTCTGTGAGTGAAAGGAAGTATTAATCCTGCCATTCAAACACAATAAAAAGCTATGAGGCCTTAAGGATGAGGACAGCCTTAATCTCCAACAGAACAGGTCTCTTGCTGAGAGTCATTCGGTAATGGGTGGTATACATTCAGCCAGAAGAGATTATCACCGACTGAAATGCAAATGAGCAAATGTTCCCTTTTAAATAATAACAAAACATACAATAAGCAGAAAGAGAGAAGAAAGATCAGCCCAAGCACCTCTGAGTTTCTCAAAATGGGTAGAGGGGGGGAAGATTGAAAAGTGTGGCAGGAGAGCTTTCAAATAATAGGATTTTTGCCCTTGTCCTTGTGCCCAAATTTCTATACTTTATGAATTTATTCCTTTTATATCTTTTTTTTGTTTTGTTCTTGCTGCTGTAATTCAAAGCTGTGTGAACATAGGTTCTCAGTCAGTCTCCCTTCCAGGCACTGACCACACCCAGAACTTTCTTAGCTTCAGCAAGTTTCCTGTGTCATGTGCCTTCAGACCATTACACTGTAGCCTTGAGCAAAATGTTTTCTGAGGACAGCTCTCCTCCTCCATCAGCATGGCCTGGGGAACTTACCTTCTAGTGGAGGACAACAGTACTCTGAGCAGCCACCATTTTAATTTCTCTCAGTGTTCTTGGAGCACAGTGTTTGGGAGCATACATGGGGAACCATTGTGAGGACTGTAAATGGTGGCTAGACTAAAGCATGGCAGGACACCAGTAGTGCTGGAGCCCTAGCAGCTGCTCAAGGGTTTGGGGTAGCTGACACCAGCCCTGGGGAATCCCAGGTGGTGGTTGTGATTGTGTGCCTGTGGAGCTGAGCAGAAAGTCGGATTGCTGAGTTGTTGTCCTAGGCATAGCAAGAGGGATTATATTGGGACCAGAGGAGGGGGGGAAACCATGAAAAGTGTATGGCGTTATTGATCATACTGAAACAAGCCATGCCTTATAAGGAGAGAGGGACTAATACTCTAGACACAAAAGAGCTCCAGATATTGGAGAGAGAAGCAAAGTAACCTCCTTGATTTGTCTGGCAAAAGATCAAGCATGTTGTCTGATCCTGCCACTTCTTATGCTTTATACACATCAAGTGATTTGCCTTGCTAAGAAACAGTTACTTCACTGGCCCCTGAGAAAGAAAGCCTATTCTGTGGGCTGTCAGGATGTCACTACCTATAAAGCATTCCTGTTTTGCCTTCCCACGCTTTGTTTTGCTTTGTTTGATGCGGAAGTTTTCAAACAACACAAATTCCCAATTGCTCCCCGCTAAAAATGCAAAGGAGAGCTCTATAGATATATGTAGCGTGCATTGCCAAGACAGGTAAGTTTGCAATAATGTACCAGGGTGTGTTGAATAATGTACATATAGGGCGTGTTGAATTTTTCAACTTTCAACTTCCCAAAATGATGGGTGCTAAAAAGTTGTAACATGACTTGGGAATTGGTTAAATTAATATAGTTTAGTTTTGCTTGGTAAATAACCATATTGGCTTTTTAAAACGTTTTTGTGGAATTTCCAATAATTTTAAATTTGCCTTATTAAAAAAATGTGGTAGAATGTCTGTAAAATTGCATAGAAATAATTAAAAATGACTGCCAAGTACTTGCAGTTTTATTATATATGCTTGAGCATAGCAGACAAGTAAAAAAAGCAGACGTTAGCAAAAGAAAAAGAAGGCTTGTTGAATATAAGCAGAGAAGCAGGATGTTTCAATACCATCAAATGAAACAATTCTCTTTGCTGATGAAAATGGAGAACAAATAACTGTTGCCTAAGATGGAAATGATAGAAGTTATGGATTTGTTTTATACGGAGAAACTAACAAATTTATAGCATTACCTGACATTTTCAGAAGGTAAAATTCCGAGAGCAGTTTATGTGCTTTTTAAATCAAGCATAAATTTACCAAACTAAATGTTGTCCTGTCACATTCAAAAACATTTTAAGACCCCTCGCTCAAGAAATTTGCAAAAATAAAGTTTCTTCCCTAAAATTCATTTTAATACTTTCCCCCAATTCTGTAGTGTATTGGATATATAAAAATAGCATTTGAACAGTGCAGGAGGGAGAATGCATTACTTAAATACAATAGTAAAGAGCATTTGGAGGTTTTTGTCAATTTAATGGTATAATTCTTGTTAAATAAAAAAGAATTAAATAAAAATAAACAGAGATAGACACATCCAGCAAAATATATTGTAGTCCCAGCAAATAATTATCAGTACAGATAACTCCAGCCTTCTCAGTTCAGCTTCTTCAGGCCACAACTATTGTAGATCTCCATCCTGGCTGCTTGCTTCAGGTTTCAGCTCTCTGTTCTTAAGTTCTTCAGTTCTCTGATGACTCTATTTTCCAGCTTGATTTATATACTAGATTTTCATTCCCTCCCAAACATTTAGCCAATCAAAAGGAAAATAAAATCCTGACTAAGTTTCCATTTCTCCTTAATTGTCACCCTGAAACAATGACCTCCCTTTGAAAAACCTATCTATGTATACTTTTAACTTTCATATTCAAAACATCCACCTATGAACTTTTGACTTCCTGTGCAAAGGAGCCTCTAAAACAGAAAACACTTATTTTGTCTCATATTTATTTCTCCTAAGTAAAGGTGACTCCTGCCCAGAAACCAATGTCCCCACTGTGGAAGGATGTGTGGAACCAGAATTGGCCTCCGCAGCCACATGGACTCATAAACCGTGTTTATGGAAGACAAACTTACTCGGCTATGAGTGATTGCTAAAGAAGAAATATATTTCTCCTAGGTTGTTCCCCCTTTTTTGATCTTCAATCAGCCCAGCCAACTTTCCATTTTGGGTAGAGTGGTGTGTCATTCATGCATGGAATGAAAGATCTCAGGCCACCACCGCCCTTCAAAAAACCCAAATTCTGCTTTTACTTTGAGTTTTAGTAATTTAACAGAAATCCGTTGTTTTCTGCCCTGCCCTGTGTTTGTTGCATGCATCACTGTTTACATTCCACTGCAGTTTACTTTCTTCCAAAAAAACAAAACAAAACCCAGCTTTCTGCTGTGGCAAAATCACACAACTTACATAATTTATGTAACTAATTACGGTACCTAGATCATGTTATCATTATGTTAGTCCATCCCATTATTTTCACTGCAAAGGAAACTCAATGCAAGTATGTGTGTAATAAATTGCATATCATTTGCAACCTGAAAACAACAACAACAACAATGGTAACTATGGATTGTATTTCCTGAATCCATTTCTGTTCTGGACATGGAAAACAGACCTTTTAGATCTTTTAGATAGTAAGTGGTCTATAAATGGAAATAATAATACCCACCACAATACATAAATGAACTTAGGTGATTTCTGGTCCCAGCTGCATTCTCGACAGAATTCTCTGATATCTCCAGTGGAAGTTAACCCTCTTGCCCCCTTCTCCCCATCGCAGCTCGCCAGGCCCCACAATGGGGCAAGTGAATGTTATGCCATATCCTTCTTTCCCCCTGAAATGACTTAGAAATATGAATTTTGAAATGGGTAGCAGTTGAGATTTTAATGCTGCAATAGTGTATAAAGACCAGAATGTCATAACTGAAGAAGGGAGTGGACTAGAACTCTGAAAGACATTTTAAACACACAGAGAGAGGAATACAAGAAATGTTAGGCACAATTTTGCTAGAGGTAAGTGGAAAGATATTCTTCATTTATAAATGGTTCACTGACCCATAATAATAAAGCAGTATTGCAGAAGAAGAGTAATTATCTACTTAAGTGTCAGACTGCCTGAGGAAAAGGGTTCCCTTCTTCCCTTTTGAAAAATGAACTTGGATTAAACAAATGTATCTCTTCCTGTTTTTTTAGTGTTGACATGCATTTCCCTTCTTCTTCGACTTCTTTTTTTAACAAGCAAAATTAATTAGTTTTCCCATTTCTCCATTCCTAATATGGAAATCAGGAGTGCAGTGCAGCTTTCCGGCTTCCCCCTTGGGCTCTCACTTCAACCAATAGCGTCATTTATGAAGGCACTTTCTACAGCACACTGGAAAGACTAGCAAATAAATTACTAGAGCTTTATTAAGCCCAACAGCGCCTGTTGCTCGAGGCAGAGAAATAACCTCCCAGAACCGCAAAAGAAATCCCATCAGAAAATAAACTTATTGCTTTCTAATATCTCTTAGGCTAAAATATCCCAGATACTTGGAGTCTACATGTATAGGATTGCTTTGTAAAGTAAGTTTGCACTGTGCTTTTCAAGGTAAGTGTCCCTTGGATTACAGCCTCAGATAGCATTTTAGACATGGGATGTTTACTTATCTAGTTTGGCACTTTAGAAGGACTGGAGTGCTGGGAAGACTTCCTAATTTGGTTTGGGTTTGAATCTGAATTCTAGTTTGGGGAAAAAAAACCCAAACACCTTCTTCATTCCCTATTATGGGCGAAATCTAAAACAACTACAACTCCTGTCCCTGTTTTAACAGGAATTGAATGAAAGGCAGAGTAGCTCCTCCTGAGTGGATAAAGCCCTTCAAATACATCCAGAGGGTTTTGTAATTGACACCTTTTAATATTTTTAAAGGAACAATATTTAAACATTTGTATTATGATTTGGTTGGAAGCAGAACTAGCAGAAATTTGCAAAATTTCTCTCTCCTTCAGAGATTATGAATCCTGCCAAATTTCAGTAGGGTAGCTGCACTAGTTTTCCTTTACATCTTTGTAGTGTTTTTAAAAAAGGTTGCATTTAATTATTTTCTCTTGGTTTGTGGGCAGTGCCTATAAAAACAGCAGACACATGAAAGGGCCCCCAGCTAGGAAACCTGCTAAATTACTGGCAGATTAGTCCATAACCTTTTGAACTAGAAGTCTTTCGGGTGCCAGAGAATCGAAATGGGAAAGTGGAAAATAGGCATAACATGGGCAAAAATTCTTTATTGTGGCCATGTTGTTCTGGTGTTCGATATCATTTAGGCGCTGACAAATTAGACTGTTTGCTTTACTAAAACCCAAAGTGAGTAGCTGTTGTGGTGATAAACCACAAGAGTGACTTTTTGATAGACATTTTCAGCTTGAGGAGCTTTGGGGAGATACTGCTTCAGCTTATGCAAGCCCCAAATCTGTCTGAACTGGCCTGCTTCAGTTCTTGATTTGGGATTCATCCAAATCGAATGCACACCCTTATTTTAAAACTCTGAGGTTGCAGCCCTGCACCTGCTTACCTTGGAATAATTTTCCTTGGGACTTACTTCTAAGTAGACATGCTTAGGACTGTACAGTTATGGTGCAACCCTAAACAATTCACTTTGAAAAAAACAGGACTTACTGCCAAGTAAATATGCATAGGATTGCAACTCTGCAAATTTACATCAGCTTACTTGGGAATAAGCCCCACTGGACTCAATAGGACTTGCATCTGAGTAGACACATATAGGAATCTGCTATATGAAACTCTTATATCTTAAGAGACCAGATGATCCTAATTATGGCACCTGAAATGTGCCACAGCAAAAATCTCTAATTGAGGGCCCGCAAATTATATGCTCCAGAAATTACAGTTGTATGACCAAAATATATTAACATTTGCAAATCTAATCAGTTATGGCAATAGAATTATTGGCCACAAGCCACTACAGATCTGAAAATGCTTAAGCCCACTGAAGTCACAGCTCTGATCATGGAAGTTGTGTAATAAAACAGTTTTGTCACAATTGTTACTAGCAATGTTCATAATCTCCACCACTAAGGTAAAGGTAAAGGTACCCCTGCCCATAAGGGCCAGTCTTGCCAGACTCTAGTGTTGTGCGCTCATCTCACTCTATAAGCCGGGAGCCAGTGCTGTCCGCAGACACTTCCAGGTCACGTGGCCAGCGTGACAAGCTGCATCTGGCGAGCCAGCACAGCACACGGAACGCTGTTTACCTTCCCGCTGGTAAGCGGTCCCTATTTATCTACTTGCACCCGAGGGTGCTTTCGAACTGCTAGGTTGGCAGGCGCTGGGACCGAATGACGGGAGCGCACCCCACCGCGGGGATTCGAACTGCCGACCATACGATTGGCAGGTCCTAGGCGCTGAGGTTTTACCCACAGCGCCACCCGCGTCCCCGAATCTCCTCCACTAGGGTTGCCATATTTTAAAGTGAAAATCCAGACACAAAAGACTAAAAATAAAATTGAAGTTTTTTGTTGAGCTTTTTAAATGTAAAATCTCAAAAAAACAAACAAAAACAAAACCACCAAACCAAACCACAAACCTGAAGTTTTTGAGCTATTTTAAAGAAAAATCGATTTTCCCCAACATTGCTGCGATTTCCGCCCAGGCACTGCTTACGACTGCTGAATCATGGCAATGTCCAGACATATGGCAACCCTACCCACCACCACCTTTCAGAACGTGAATTTATGCAGCCCAGAATGCTTGGATGTGTTAAAAAAAATGGGTGCTGTTTTCTCCAGGAAGATAACCTACTGCTTGGAATATAAAAGGGGATTCTGCAAATGTGTGTTCAATGCGCTTCAACCGTTCTTCGAGATTTTCATCTATTTTCTATCCAAGTCTTCACTGCTTCAGGCAGAGAATTGTGGAATTCCCCAAAAGCTGACTTTTCAGGCTCACTCAGTCATTTATGCAGCTTGAAATATTTGAAATGGAGCGCTTGGTCAAAGCATTCAGACAAATAATGCACAGATCTTCTTTCCGCAGGTGCTGAATTCCCGTCAAGATCACAGAACTTGGGCGTTTGGGGCTGTTCGTTAGGTATATGAAAATACTGTTTAGAATGTTGAAGGGAAGGGAACGTTCTGAGATGGAATAATATGTCAGTTGTGCCTTAACATTATGCAAACCAGATGTTCTCATTTGCCCACTCCGCCCTGTGGAACGATTCCGCGATCTGCGCCCTGAAGAAGTGGCTGATTTATTTCGCACAACGCAGCTGGTTGGGAATGTAGTGGAGCAACATTTTGGTGGGACTTCACTCACCATTTCCATTCAGGTTAGTAAACACTTCTGTCGTGCCGTCTTTATCGTGCTCTTCCACAACCTAGAACCCTCCAGCTGTTTTGCACTATTACTACTACTCTTACATTTATATACCACCCTACTTCTGTAGATCTCAGGATGGTTCGCAGCATAAAATTACAATATGAAAAACACATAACGTTCACATAACGAGCTGATGATCTCCATTATTTCCTATGGAGGTCTTTAAGCAGAGGCTTGACAACCATATGTCAGGAGTGCTCTGATGGTGTTTCCTGCTTGGCAGGGGGTTGGACTCGATGGCCCTTGTGGTCTCTTCCAACTCTATGATTCTATGATTCTAATACATAATAAAAATAAGAACAAAAACAAACCAATAACCCCCACTCCCATAACACATTTAAAAGGGCATCGTATGCCAATCAATCCAAGGCCTGGTTGAAGAGGAATGTTTTCACCTGGCACCTAAAGGTGTATAATGAAGATGCCAGGTGAACGTCCCTGGGGAGAGCATTCCACAGATGGAGAGCCCACTGCAGAGAAGGCCTGTTCTTGTATTGCCATCCTCTGGACCTCTTGAGGAGGAGACACACGAAGGAAGGCCTCAGAAGATCTCAGGGTCCAGGTCGGTTCATATGGAGAGAATCAGTCTTTGAAGTATTGTAGTCCTGAGGTGTTAAATGCAGTGGTGTTGAATGCAGTGGTTCCCAATTAACAAAGTAATGCGGATGGCCTGTTTTTGAAAAGCCAATCCATGGACCCCCTACTTTTGAAAGTTTTGATATCTCTGTGGTAGTTTTTGTTATGGGAATGGTGCCGTGGACCCCCTGGGTGGGCTACAGGGCTCCCCTGGGGACCACAGACCACCAATTGGGAACCCCTGGTTTAAGGCCACACACACACACACACACACACACATTTTTAAACATCTGGACTTTGTCCACTTCCTTACTTCCTTACTTGTTTGTGCTTTGCTGGTTGGCAGCAGCCATTTTGGGGCAGAAACCATGGCAAGAGTGGGGAGAGAGGTCATGATTAGAAATTCCCCCATAGGAAATAATGGAGATCATCAGCTCGTTATGTGAACGCTTGTCTAATGAACTATTTCCCGGAAACACATTGTGGCTGGTGAGCGGGACTACTAAAATCTAAATAACAACAACACTTTGGATCCAGTGGTCACCCCTGATACCCCAGTCCTTTTGTTAATACCATGCTGTGCAAAGATGGCCAATTTGCCACGCCACTCCTCGTCTGCCAACAGCTGACTTTCCTTTTACAAATAGCACCCATCAATTTTGGTGAGCACCATAGTTACTGGGAGCATTTATGATACGAGATGCCAAGGGCTGGGGGAATAAATGTGGCAGCCTTTATTTCTCTTCAGACCACCTTTTCCTATTTGATGAGGACCTGAAATAAAAAGGTGTCTGTTCCCGAAAGCTTTGGCGCCAAATCATACCCACGAGAGCGCTATAAATTAATGCACAATGAAATTGGATTTAAATTATTAATGGGCGATATTTTTGAATACCCAAGAGAGACTCGTCGGCTGCTCTTATCTCAGTCTCCTCCATCCCCTTCCCTTTCTTCTCATCTACAGGACGGTCCTGAAGCTGGACAGACTGTGAAGGTGAGTGCTTATTTTATTATGCAGAGTACAAATTAATAAGAGACAATTATGAGAACTAATAAAACCAGTCAGCTGCAGCACATTGCAGCATTGCTATTTTATCCTTGAAGCTGGAGGGATCCTGAATCTTCTGTGCGGCTGTAAATAGATTGATTGAAAGGGAATATGGTGCAATATGGTTACACCTCACCACCTCTCCAGTCTTAAGCAGTGACTCTTGACCGCTGGTCCATGGAATGGCTCCATCTCAGTACACTGCTGTCTTCTGCGTCCGGGACCTCCACGGCCGGGTGAGGATCTTAAGAGCCTGGCTGGGTCAGACTCTCAGTCCAGTTAGTCCAACAATTTTTTTTCTCACAGTGGCCAGACAGAAGCAACTCAGGAAGGCAACAGCTCTTTCCATAGTGTATGCCCTTGGTATACAAGGAAACTATCTTTGAGCATGGACTCAGCTGTCATAACTAATACCTATCCTCCATATGCTTGCATAATCCATTTGTTTGTGTGGGTGTGTGGCTGCCCTTCTGTGACAGTGAATTCCAGAACCTAAGTATTGCTATTGTGGAAACAGGTATTTCTTTTGGTCTGTCCTGAACCTGATGGGTCTGTCAATCCACTTTTCAGTCGGTGACCTTGAGTTCTTGTTATATAATAAACTTCCTTCCCTCCCCACCTTGATTTTCCACAGCCAGCCAACAGCCACCTTCTTTTACCAGCAGGTCCCCATGTGGATTATCACAATTGAAAGAAAATAAGTTAAAACAGATTACAATCACAGGAACAGGGTGGATTCTGAAAGCACTCATATCAAGTGTCAAAGACCAGGGTAAAGTCTTCAGCATTCCACAAAAGCTGTATAGTGAAACATGCTAATTGGAAGGGACTTTGGTCTTATTTGCGCACAAGCAAGTATGCCTCCTCATGAGTTAGCACCCAGTGGTTTGCATCTGAGCTTTTGAGAGAACGTCCTGAAGAAAAGATGGCGTTTGAAGCATTGGGAGATGCTAGGGAAACTCTGGGGGTGGCGTTTGGTCTGCCATAGCTGTTCCACACATGCAAGTCATCACTTTAACATTGCAGTCATCAAGTGTTGAAACCTCAGCAAACACCAAAATACACACCCACTGTTGGAGTTAACCCCTCAAGGGTTGTGGCAGCTGAGGGTGGGGCATCCCGTGGTGTGTCTGAAGCCTGTCTGCTGTGGCCAAGTGGTCGAGGATCTTCATAACATAAAACAGCCCAATTGGATCAGGCCCCTGGCCCACCGAGTCCAGCCTCCTAGTCTCACAGTGGCTAACCAGTTCTTGCAGTGTGGGTTGAATGTGAGCTTCTTCACTTTTGCTGCTGCCTGACTTCAGTTTCTTACCATATTAATATAATAATAATTTATTATTTATACACCACCCATCTGGCTGGGTTTCCCCAGCCACTCTGGGCAGCTTCCAACCGAATATTAAAAACAACACAGCATTAGACATTAAAAACTTCCCTTAACAGGGCCACCTTCAGTTGTCTTTTAAAAGTAAAATAGTTGTTTATTGCCTTCACATCTGCTGGGAGGGCATTCCACAGGGCAGGAGCCACTACCGAGAAGGCCCTCTGCCTGGTTCCCTGTAACTTCACTTCTCGCAGTGATGGATCCGCCAGAAGGCCCTCGGCACTGGATCTCAGTGTCCGGGCTGAATGATGGGGGTGGAGATGCTCCTTCAGGTATACAGGACAAAGGCCGTTTAGGGCTTTAAAGGTCAGCACCAACACTTTGAATTGTGCTCGGAAACGTACTGGGAGCCAATGAAGATCTTTCAGGACTGGTGTTATATGGTCTTGGCGGCCACTCCCAGTCACCAGTCTAGCTGCTGCATTCTGCATTAATTGCAGTTTCCAAGTCACCTTCAAAGGTAGCCCCATGGAGAGTGCATTGCAGTAGTCCAAGCGGGAGATAACTAGAGCATGCACCATTCTGGCGAGACAGTCCGCAGGCAGATAGGGTCTCAGCCTGCGTACCAGGTGGAGTTGGTAGACTGCTGCCCTGGACACAGAATTGACCTCCATTGGCCTCCATGGACAGCTGTGAGTCCAAAATGACTCCCAGGCTGCGCACCTGGTCCTTCAGAGGCACAGTTACCCCATTCAGGACCAGGGAGTCCTCCATACCAGCCTGCCCCCTGTCCCCCAAGAACAGTAATTCTGTCTTGTCAGGATTCAACCTCAGACTTCATTTGTTCAACCAGGCATCCAAAAAATGAGTGGGGACTCATTTGAACATTCCCCTGATGGGGCCCAAAACTCCTCTCTCCTGCTTCTATGATGGCTCAGCTCTGCCTCCACAGCTGGAACCAGTAATGTTTCTGAATACCAGTGGCTAGAGACCACAGGAGGGGAGGCTGCTCCTGTACTTGATTTCTGCTTCCTGGTTTCCCACAGGCATCTGGTTGGCCGCTGTGAGAACAGGATGCTGAGACAGATGAGCCAAGATCCAGCCAGCTCTTCCTATGTTCTCAGTCCAGTGGGCCACTGGAGAATGTTGTTGCCACTCTGCATGCACGACATCTCCGGGCCCCTCCTTTAGCCGCTTGGCAAATGTATTTTTCTCTCTGGGTGCAACTTCAGCCCTTGTCCCTGGAGGGCTGTGTGTATGTACGCTCTCTGCTGGCATCTTGTGGGTCTTGTGCTGTGCCTCTTTTCCTTACACCTCTGTGCGGCACACATTCAACACTGCTTGTAAGAAGAGAAAGGATTTGAACTCCTGCTTGCATTGATTCCTGGGGATTTGCAGTAACATGGCCATTACTGGTGTGTCACTGAGGCTGATGGGGCAGTGATGTTGTGGTCTTGGTGGGTGGGGTGGGTGTGGTGTGATGCAGGGGATGTCATGGGGGCATGCATTGAGGTCTGTGTAACATGTAGGTGGCTTTGCTGGGCTCTAGTGGTGTTCCAAGGGGATGAGTCTGTCAATTTTTAAAATGCATTTTTTGGATTTTCTGGTTGTGTGTGTTTCCCCCCTCCCTTCCTGGGCTGACCACCCATTAAATATGGCAGCTGTTTCTCAAGAATAGGAGTGGCCTATCTCTGTTCCTGGTGTAATGTGAGTATAGGATTTACCCGTTAAAGGCCCTGTTAGGGTTGATTAAGACAACACTAACATCTGACAACAGCAAATGGAAGCAATTCTCTTCCTTTCCATTTGCTGCATTGACCTTATTTGTGGGATAGTTTGTGTTACCGCCTGGGAGTAGCTAGCAGGGATGGAAGAAGAAAGAGAGAGTCTGCGTGCAGGGAGAAAGGACAACAACTACAACTTTTAGTTCACCTCAGATGGATGGATAGGGCAAAGATTCACAAATCTTACTGAGGAAGCCCAACAATGAAATCCCATTCTTGTCTTCATTTACTGCCTTTCCCATTCATGGCCTTGAAATTACTCCTCCCTGTCCAATCCACTTCTGCACCACAGTGGTCCCATGAAGTCTACTGCCACTGGTACAGTGTTTGACTGGTAGCTTTTCACCTACCCACTATCACCCCCCCCAACCCCTTTCTGTATAGTGGTACCTCGGGTTAAGTACTTAATCCATTCCGGAGGTCCGTACTTAACCTGAAACTGTTCTTAACCTGAAGCACCACTTTATCTAATGGGGCCTCTTGCTGCTGCTGTGCCGCTGGAGCACGATTTCAGTTCTCGTCCTGAAGCAAAGTTCTTAACCTGAAGCAGTATTTCTGGGTTAGCAGAGTCTGTAACCTGAAGCGTATGCAACCTGAAGCATATGTAACCCAAGGTACCACTGTATTCCCAACATGGCACTCATGGATACCAGCAATCCCACTAGTATCTTCTATGGCACTTGGAAAAAGGGCACAGTAAATATTTCCACAAAACCCACAATACACAATATACTGTTTGCTCTTCCTGTTTAGTTCCTGTTTGCACTGGCTTTGCGTCACCTATATTAAAAATTCCACCTCAAACATGACAACATTTCATTGAATATGCAAACTCCCTTCCATTCTGAACAGTGGAGAGATGCAACAAGCTTCTCTCTGTGAGCGAGTGTCTTTCCCCATTTTTTGGGAGGCAATTTTTTAGATACAGCAGCCATTTTTGTTACACCACACCCCTCACAACAGCCATTTTCTGTTATGCCACATACCCATGGCAACCATTTTGTTTTATACCACACAACCCATGGCAACAATTTTGTTTTATACCACACAACCCATGGCAGCCATTTTGTGATTGGGGACCATCACTGTCTCAGAATTCCAGATGTGCTCACTGACACATAAAGTCTGACAGTCTTGCCGTATTCAAATTAATCCTGCAAATCCAACATAGGCAGCCGGGTACAACGTTGAGCAATGTTAGTGTTTGGCACAAAGGGACATAAACCATTTCCCTTGCCTCACATCATGAACAGACATTCTTTTCCCACTCCTTCCTATTGTTTAGATGAAGAGCACCACTTCCCAGCACCATGTGGAGGTTGCTACAAATGATAACCACCTTGTGACTGCCATAAAGTCCACCCCAGTGCTGCCATAAAGCAAAGAGCCAGCCATTGAGTTCTTCTGGAGGGTGGCATAACAAGTTCCCACACCAACACTTTGACTTGTGGGCACCAGCGATATGGAAATTTTCTGTGCTGGGCTCTGGAATGTCACTGAGGCTGCTAGTTCATACTGTTGCATGCATTCATTGGAGCAGCAAGAGACTCCAGGAATCCCAGTGTTTACTGAGGGTTCAATTTCCTTGGAATGCAAGTTAATGGAAACTTTGGTGTCTTTAGGCTAAAACTGGTTTTATTTGCACATATATGCAACCTGAGCATAGGATGGAGGGGCTCAGAAATTTCAGAAATAGACTGGAAAGAGAAGTTGCTGAATTACAACTTATTACCAAACTTAAAACCATAGGGAGACCTGGTCTGAATAGAGACATTGGATTCTTATCTCATTATACATGATGAAGCTATTTTGGGCCATCTCACCCCTTGCTTTTTCCTGTAAGACCAACTGCAGTCGTTAACAGTTGTCAACAGGTTTACCACACCTATCAGCTTATCGCTTGTTCCCACCACCCTTCTGAGTAATACCCCTCCCCACCCTCTCACTATGTATTAGGGTCTGGTGACTTCTGTTTCAGTGTATCTGAAGAAGTGTGCATGCACACGAAAGCTCATACCAAGAACAAACTTAGTTGGTCTCTAAGCTGCTGCTGGGCAATTTTTAATTTTTTAAAATATATTTATATTGTTTTATTGTATTTTTAATATTTTGTTGGAAGCTGCCCAGAATGGCTGGGGAAACCCAGCCAGATGAGCAGGGTATAAATAATAAGGCATATGAATGGACATGTGAATGGCAGCCCTTAACTGGCCATCTGAGCCCATTATCTTACAAAGAAACTTCTCTGACCAGTTCAGCAGCCTCTTCTGCTAGATTCTAAACCTCCTTGGCCTGCAAGGGACCTGCAAATATAACCCAGACTGACACACACATGCTGAAACCTATAACAAGACATATTTTGGCTATTGCAGGTGTAGTTCATAACTTCCCGTGGTCTCATAGCAGTGCTTCTGTTGTGCTAAGTCTCTGTATCAGCCTGTGAGAGAAGGATGTCGCAGTTGACTAGGCACCACATTCTGAAATTATTACCGCAGTAGTTTGAAAGGCTGGCTTGATTAACTAATCACAGCTTGAACCATGCGAATGTAAATCTACAGCAGGCTGTGATGACCTCACTGTTGGGCTATAGCATTCCCTGCAAGTGCACTCACAGGCAAAGTGTTAGTTGAAAGAAGTGCTCCCTTGATTAGCCATCAGCAAGTAAATATCTTGCTTTTAGAATCAAAGGTTGGGGGGAAATTGATTTTCTATTGTATGAGAGGCACCGGCCACTCGATGTGTGTGTAGTCAGTGGATTTTGAAGATATGTTGATGTGCTGGGGGCTTCTTGTCCCATTAGCTTAATAAATGTAATGAAATGACAACACCCCACTGATGTTATTGCAAACTCCCAGATTTTCAAGATCGCACGTTGTACTCTCTTCTAGATATATGAGCTGCTTTTCTGGAGAGCACCATAATTTGCAGTAATTTATTGTCCCTATGCTTTTTAAAAAAGAAATAAATAAAGAGAAAATTCAAACTCTGAGCATTTTAATAAAATTAGTTGCATTCCCAATCCATTTCTGATTCAATTACCTTAATCACAGTCTGGAAAAGGCCTGTCCGTGTCACTGCTTGGTGTACCTGAGGGACCATGAGACTCGAAACCAATCATTAGGTATGAGAACCACATCTTAAATTGCAATAAATAATGTTTCTCTCTTGCCAGCATCAAACGTTTTCCTTGTCCAAAAAGGAGAAAAAAGATAAACACAAAACGAAATGACATGTTTATCTGTGAAAGAAGAGCAAATGCCATTGTTCATTTTGATGGGCATAGATTAGGTATCACTAACTAGGCCATTTCTCTTCCTTCTCTCATCTCTCTGTATAGTCTTAAAAAGTTTGGGGGACTGGAGGAAAGGAAACAGAGTCCTCATTACTATGCTCACAGTATATTGTCAGCTTCACATGTTGATTAGATCTGTGGTTTTAAAAACGCAAAAAGCAGGGGAGAGTAACATCAAAATGGTTGTATGTTATCTGCTGACTACCACAGTCTGGGAATCTCATGGATGCATGTCATATAAAAATGGTGACAAAATCTAAGCACCTTCCATCTTGAGTCCCATACGTTGTCAATTGCAAATTCAACTAGTCAGACAGGGAACTGAGGTTGATGCTTTCAATGTGGTGCAATCATTTCAATGCCTCACCTTCTGTTAATTATTCTAAGCTGCAAAGATTGGCTTCCCGTATTTATTTATTTTTATGATGGGCATGTTTTGCTTTCGCAGATGCTTCTTTAATGGTGCACTAAATCAATACACCTGGCTGGAGTTTTGTAGGCATCTTAACCCGAAGTGAAATGTCTCTATGGAACCGAATCCCTCTTTAGCCTACAGCTGATCCTTTCTAAAAAAAATTGTCTCCTCTCATTCCTATTGTTCCTGAGGACTAGGGGGTTTGAATATTCAAAATTAATCACAGCACAGCAGGCCTTGATTGCATCAGAAGGATTACAGTCATTAACAGCGATGCAATGTTAATGCATCTGGGCATCCTGTGGATTCATATACACAAACCTTGGGCTAATAAACCATGAAAGCCACCTTTTCGGTCTTTCAGATGAGCAACAGAAGCTGCTGCTAAAGGAAAGATGTCGCCCCCTGGGTCACCCTGAGCATTCTCTCCCTGCAGATATAGCTCTGAAAAAAGGCTAAGGTTGCTAAGGACATTGCTAAGGCTAAGGACATTGCTTTTGGTCTGGATATCCCAGACTTCTCGCTGAGGCCAGAAAGCTAGGAGGCAAAAGAAATGAGAAATTATATATGAAAACCATGATAATACTTGTATGTGTGTAGGGTGTTAGGAGAGGAGTAATACCTCTGGTTGGGGACATCATACTGCTTCTGGGGTAGTTCGTCCACCTTTGGTCTCCACCTTGCATTCAGCTGTCAGCCTTGGCTCCTAGAAGCTGTCAACATATGACAGCAGCCACACCCCAGGAATGGCTTCCGCTGGCCGCCTAAACCAGGTGAGAATATAAGCTATGCCATGCCATAAGACAGCACTGTCAAAATGAGAAGGAAGATCAACCTGTGCTTTCTAGGTAAAGGTAAAGGCAAAGGACCCCTCCAGTCAAAGGCGACTATGGGGTTGCAGCACTTATCTCGCTTTCAGGCTGAGGGAGCAGGCGTTTGTCTGCAGACATTTTCCAGGTCATGTGACCAGCAGGACTAAAGCACGTCCAGCGCAATGGATCACCATGACGGAAGCTAGAGCGCACAGAAACGCTGTTTACCTTCCCGCCACTGCGGTACCTATTTATCTACTGGCAATGGCGTGCTTTCGAACTGCTAGATTGGCAGGAGCAGGGACCGAGCAACGGGAGCTCACTCCATCATGGGGATTCGAACCACTGACCTTCCGAGCAGCGTGCCCAAGAGGCTCAGTGGTTTAGACCACAGCGCCACCTGTGTCCCTTTGCTTTCTACAGTAGGGGTAGCCAACACGGTAGCTTCTGGATGCCTTTGGACTCCAACTCCCACCAGCCCTATCAGAATGGCCAATACTAGGGGTGATGGGAGATGGAGTCCAGCAAAGGAGGGCATCACAATGCCCACCTTTGTTCTATGGACTTATGGGTGAAATGGTGCTACTTCACACTGTGTCCTATCCAGGTTTCAGCAACCATTTCATAGAAGGCAAGTCTCACAAAGTTCTCTAATCTTTGCATCTTCCAGTTATTGTCATTAGAAAAGGGCACCTGGCCTTCTCGGTGCCGCCATCCCTTGATGCTAGAAGCAGCATTAAAAAAAAAAAAAAAAGTTTGATGGCTGGAGGAGACAAAGGAAAATGAAGGCCGTGCAGTGATTGATGGACGTGACACTCTTTGAACTGAGAATAGCGAGTGCTGCAAGGCACTGATAAATGGAAATGATGGCTTGGATAATGAAGTCTGTTTTAGAAATATCAGGAGCTGAAGATCCCCTGAAGGGAAAAGGGGGCAGGCCCAATTCCCATAATTCTCTCTGGTGGTAAATTATGATGGGTCTGGAGATGGATCTTTTTGTTTTGTTTTGCTTCTGCACTACAGAATGTCACGGTGCTTTCCATTGCCAGGCTTGCTAAGTAACATCACATTAGAGGTCTGCCACATTCTGAACATCCCAGACATGCACATTAAAAAGGTCTTGTAGCATCCTGAGGAATCCACCAATTAGTTACAGTTAGAAAAATGAAGGAAGGGGGCTCCTTCTCTCTGACAGGGGCCTTGCAGAATCTTTGGGCTGTCTTTCCTTGAGGCCAAAGTTAAGGGTATGAAATATTTTTTGTGATTTCATTAACTGTAATTTATTCCAAAAACATTATTATCATTTCTCCTGGGAGGTGGAAGGAGGCTGCAACCCTGAGCCCACTTAGCTAGGAGTAAGCTGGATTGACTTCAGTAGGACTTACTTCTGAGTAGACATGCTGAGGCTTTTGCTGGTGAGACGAAGAGCCAGTTGCCTATTGAGAGCAAAGACATTGTAGTGACTGTTTCTAAGCACTATAATCTTCCATTGGTCTAAGATGGAGGTGGGGAACCTGAAGTCCTTCCCATGTTGTTGGACTCCATTTCCCAGCAAGTCCAGCTTGTGATTAGTATCATGGGAGCTACTGGGTCTGTGTCAGGTATGAGGAACCTTTGTCCCTTTAGATGTTGTTGGACTACAACTCTCCTCATGCCATTGGCCATGCTTTTTTGGGTTGATGGGAGTTGCTGTTCCGCAACATCTGGGGTGCCAAAGGTTTCCCAACCCTGGTCTGTATAAATCTATAGAATAGTTATGGATATGTATGGATGCATTCATGTCCTGGAACGCGGGTGGCTCTGTGGGTTAAACCACAGAACCTAGGACTTGCCGATCAGAAGGTTGGCGGTTCGAATCCCCGTGATGGGGTCAGCTCCCGTTGCTCGGTCCCTGCTCCTGCCAACCTAGAAGTTCGAAAGCACGTCAAAGTGCAAGTAGATAAGTAGGTACCTCTTCAGCGGGAAGGTAAACGGCATTTCCGTGTGCTGTTCTGGTTCACCAGAAGCGGCTTAGTCATGCTGGCCTTATGACCCAGAAGCTGTACACCAGCTCCCTCGGCCAATAAAGCGAAATGAGCGCCGCAACCCCAGAGTCGGTCACGACTGGACCTAATTGTCAGGGGTTCCTTTACCCTTTACCTTTATTCATGTCCTTAAATTAGGAATTAACATTTTAGAATTTTATTTCTAGTTGCATTGTTTCATCACAAATGTGCCTACTGCCCTGGACTCCTTTGGGAGGAAGGATGGTTTATAAATTTACAAAATAAAAAGAATAGACATGGTCTCTATCAAAATCCAACAGATTAAGAACAACATGAAAATGTGCAAACACACTGTCACAATGCTCACCCTTACAGTTGAGTTTGCAGAGTAAAGACCATTCAAAAGCATTTTATATCTGCTTTCCACCATATTTCTCCCATTACAGCTCTTGTAAATACTGTATAGACTTTCCTCCGGGAGAAAACGTGCACAGCCTTTGTGTGCGAAAGAATTCCTGATTTGCTTACAATTGTGCTGCTCTTGTCCATAAATCTTTTATTAGGAAGAAGTTGCAAGGCTGGGGTCCTACTTCCATGAGTTGCTTTTCAATAGCCTGTCCCCTACTTTTTTATTTTATGGTAAAGTCAGAAAGGTTATTATCCTTTCCCTTATCATTGTTCTGCATTGATTTTGAGGTTTCTGACCAGATCGCTATTGAGAGGTGTAAGAGCAAATTCAAAGTGGACCAGGAAAACATGAGAAGTGGGATTTCTACCCCTGGGAATTGAAATGCTCTTTGGCATTTTTCCAGTTTCCACGTTGCACCTGACATGCATCCCTCCCTGGCAAAACATAGGGTTGATCCCTTGGTTTATTATTATTATTATTATTATTATCATCATCATCATTATTTGTTGGGACGTGGGTGGCGCTGTGGGTAAAACCTCAGCGCCTAGGGCTTGCCGATCGCATGGTCGGCGGTTCGAATCCCCGCGGTGGGGTGAGCTCCCGTCTTTTGGTCCCAGCTCCTGCCCACCTAGCAGTTCGGAAGCATGTCAAAGTGGAAGTAGATAAATAGGTACCGCTTTATAGCGGGAAGGTAAACGGCGTTTCCGTGAGCTGCGCTGGTGCCGGCTCGCCAGAGCAACTTCGTCACGCTGGCCATGTGACCCGGAAGTGTCTTCGGACAGCACTGGCCCCCGGCCTCTTAAGTGAGATGGGCGCACAACCCCAGAGTCGGTCACGACTGGCACGTACGGGCAGGGGTACCTTTACCTTTACATTATTATTATTATTATTATTATTATTATTATTATTATTATTTATACCTCGCCCATCTGGCTTGGTTTCCCCAGCCACTCTGGGAGGCTTCCAACAGAATATTAAAATACATGATGCCATTATAAAATGATTGATGCCATTGTCTGATACTGTCTGCAACTGTGATACAAGGAGCATGTGAAAGGGATTTACAGGCTCTTCTTCATTTATCAAAGAGGACATCACATACTTGACCTCAGAAGAGCTCTATGCGCACATATGCCAGTGTTTGAAAATACTGCTTTTCCACATTGAATCAGCCTTTCCTTTGGCATTCATAAGGACTAGTAACATTTCCCCTCCTCTGTACAAAAAAGAAAATATGAAAGCTAAATGAGTGTTTTACTATGTGGATAATTCCTAGCTCTACTCCTTTTATCTGCCACAGCTGAAACCTGACTAAATTATGATAATTCCAGACCCTCAAAGTGTCCCTATTTTCCAGGGACAGTCCCAGATTTACAGAAGCCATCCTGGTTTCTGATTTGATCCCAGAACGTCCCACTTTTCCTTTTCATCGCAGAAAGGTTGGAGGGTATGGAGCTATGTGACCCTCCCCCTTCAGAGCCAATGAAATAAGTAACTGTACAGTCGTACCTCAGAAGTCGAACACCTTGTGAGTCAAATGTTTTGGCTCCTGAACGCAGCGAACCCAGAAGTGAGTGTTCTGGTTTGTGAACGTTCTTTGGAAACCAAACATCCGACGCGGCTTCCGTGGCTTCCTATTGGCTGCAGGAGCTGCAGCCAATAGGAAGCTGTGCCTTGGTTTTGGAACATTTTGGAAGTCGAATGGGCTTCCGGAACAGATTCCGTTCGACTTCCGAGGTACGACTGTACAACCTTTAGAAGACATTTGAAGGCAGCCCTGTATAGGGAAGTTTTTTAAAAAATGTTTATTTTTTATATACCGTGGTACCTCAGGTTAAGTACTTAATTTTTTCCAGAGGTCTGTTCTTAACCTGAAACTGTTCTTAACCTGAACCACCACTTTAGCTAATGGAGCCTCCCGGAGCACGATTTCTGTTGTCATCCTAAAGCAAAGTTCTTAACTTGAAGCACTATTTCTGGGTTAGCAGAGTCTGTAACCTGAAGCATATGTAACCCAATGTGTATGTAACCCGAGGTACCACTGTATGTTGGAAGCTACCCAGAGTGCCTGGGGCAACCCAGTCAGATGGGTGGGGTAATAAGTGAGAGCTGGACCATAAAGAAGGCTGATCGCCGAAGAATTGACGCTTTTGAATTATGGTGCTGGAGGAGACTCTTGAGAGTCCCATGGACTGCAAGAAGATCAAATGCATCCATTCTTAAGGAAATCATCCCTGAGTGCTCACTGGAAGGACAGATCGTGAAGCTGAGGCTCCAATACTTTGGCCACCTCATGAGAAGAGAAGACTCCCTGGAAAAGACCCTGATGTTGGGAAAGATGGAGGGCACAAGGAGAAGGGGAAGACAGAGGACGAGATGGTTGGACAGTGTTCTCGAAGCTACAAACATGAATCTGACCAAACTGCGGGTGGCAGTGGAAGACAGGAGTGCCTGGCGTGCTCTGGTCCATGGGGTCATGAAGAGTCGGACACGACTGAACGACTAAACAACAACAACAACAATAATAATAATTGTTGTTGTTGTTGTTATTGAATAGGACATCCATATTTTCATCGGAGAAATGTTGAAGGGTAAGTAAATTGTGGCTAAGGAAAGGGTGGGGGAAACCAAGGTTCAACAGCCAAGATGAGGAGCCACTGTGGAAATGCATGGTCGGTCTTGCAGCTGCTAGAACTTCCTCCTGTTCCTTGGTATGTTTACTCTGCAGAACAGATGGGCATCTGTAAAAATAGAAGAAGGTCCCTTTGAGATCTGGGAAGATGTAATCTTGCCTCCCGCTTTAGAAATGCAGAGTAAAAGCTGCCCCCTAAGCTAGTGCATTGCTCTTTTATATATATAATGGTGCGAGTTCAAATCCCAGCTTATGGTACGTGAAGCTGTAAAGTTAGCTTTATCTTCCCCTCAAGTTTGTGCATGTCACAAAGGATATGTTTATGGCTGGATAAGATTCCGTGTGATTGACAGACTGCACACAAGAGGTCAGGAACTTAGGTAGAAGGAGGGGGTGTGGGTAAAAGCGAGGTCTCTCAGAAGGGCTTTGCTGTGTGTGCACGACCAGCTTTCTGCTTATATTCATACGCTCCCAGAATACCTGGGTGCATTTTGCAAGCCGTTCCAGTCTGCCCTGTGAAAACCTCTCTGCAGGCAGCATTAATGCTTTCTAAGTAAAGAAATCCTGTTTCTCAGTGCCAGCGCTCTTCCTAAGGTCCAAAACAAATGCTACTATGATGAGTGATTCAACTGAAATGGGGAAATGGTCTTCCTTTTAAGAAAAATATCCATGTTTTAAATTTTATTTTTATTTGTTATATTGTAATAAAACCACAAAGCCATTTGTAGAGTGGTTGGACCATTTAGCACTGGGATTTTTTTTGGGGGGGGGGCAGGAATCAAAGGAGCACGTTTACAAATCCTGATTTTCTTTTTCTTCTGTTGTCATTCTGCGTAACTTGGGGAGCCTCACCACACGTCTAGACATTTCTCTTTTCCTCCCCACTTTGTGCTGTCATCTCTGTTTTCAGTGACAGCTTTCAAATACTTACTTTGACATAATCATATGGGACTTCTCATCTTTCCAGCTGAATCCAAAACTTCTGTCCCTGTATATCTGCTGCCAAGTCATATCAACTTTTGTGACATTCTGCCAACGCACCATTTGGTGTGGCCTGTTCTGAACATTTTATTTGTCTCTTTGGCATGCCTTGGTTAGAACTAGGTCTTTGTAAAAATAAAAAATAAAAATCCTTCTACCTATCCATCGAAAAAGAGACAGACACCTCACCGCTCCAGGCGGCTAACAGTCAATTTAAAATGAACAATAAAACATTAAGATCATCATCAACAACAAGGAGAGGAGCCCTGCAGGTGAAATATTTCTAGGTCAGCAGAATTTACTCAATACAGTGGTACCTCGGGTTCCGAACTTAATTTGTTCCAGAGGTCCGTTCTTAACCCGAATCCGTTCTTAACCTGAGGCGCGCTTTCGCTAATGGAGCCTCCCGCTGCCGCGGCGCAATTTCCGTTCTCATCCTTGGGCAAAGTTCGCAACCCGAGGTACTACTTCCGGGTTATCAGAGTTTGTAACCCGAGGCGTTTGTAACCCAAGGTTCCACTGTAGTATTATTACTATCAAACAGGTCCTCCCCAAAATGCTCTGGAAAAGGTCTGTTCTGTTCTGTTCTGACCATGGGTAGACAAACTAAGGCCCGGGGGCCGGATCCGGCCCAATCGCCTTCTAAATCCAGCCCACAGACGGTCCTGGAATCAGTGTGTTATTTACATGAGTAGAATGTGCCCTTTTATTTAAAATGCACCTCTGGGTTATTTGTGGGGCATAGGAATTCGTTCATTCCCCCCCCCCCAAAAAAAAATATAGTCCGGCCCCACACAAGGTTTGAGGGATAGGGGACCGGCCACCTGCTGAAAAAAATTGCTGACCCCTGCCCAAGACCATTCCATTGTAACTATCCAACCTCCCAAAATTTCAACACCTCTTGCGATGGTTTGACCCCTTTCCATTTTAACAGTACAAATTCTACATACCTTCCATATCTCCTCAAAATCATTTCTCCTGCACATACCCTGTCTTACCTTAATAGCACATGTTAATTTATCATTAATCCCACACCTCTTTATACCATTCTTTCATTTTATATTCACCTTACCCCTTCCACTTTGTAGATATAATAACTCGTGCAGCTGTCAATAAATTTGTGAGCAAGTCCTTCATAGCCTGCAAACCTTCCCCTCCATTGTAAATTGATAATAATGCTACTTCTGGACTTTCAGTCAGCTTTAACCCAGTGCCCCCAAAATTGTACATATTTACACCCCCACCTCATGTAAACATAAGTCTCGGTTTCCTGGCATCCCCTTCCAACATAACACCGAATATTCCTTGTTTATTTGATTTAATCTTACTGGTGCTAAATACCATCTCCATACTAATTTATAATAATTTTCTTGTATCCTTATAGACAACATTTTTAAAGTGTGTTTCTCCCATATTTTTCTCCAGCTTTGACTATTTATCTGCCCTGTTATCTCCTTTTCCTACACCTCTTTTAATTGATCTTGTTGATCCTTCATTTCTACTAATATTTTATGAATTTCACTGGTTTCCTCTTTTATAATGACATTTTCTTCTTTATCTCCTCTTTCTATAGTTTTTTTTCAAATTTTGTATATTCTTTCATTTCTTGTTTCCCCTTAACCACCTGTTTTCTGGGGATTATACCATCTTCTTTTATTAATTATAGGTTACTTATCGCCATTACAAAATTTATTATTTATACTTTGCCAACCCTTTACCTCTGTCTCTGATATCTTACTTGGTAACATTCTAAATTAAAAATTTATTCTACACAAAATTTTGATTTTAATTATTGCTATTCTTCCAAACTATGAAAGCTTAATTTTTGTATATTCCTCCAACTTTTCCTTAATTTCCCTCTTTAATTTTTTAAGATTCTCTTGTTCTAAATTTTCTAAATTCCTTGTTATATTCATTCCCTAATAATTTCTTAATTTTATATCTGGTTTTTTTTTCCCTTCAAAATTTTTCATTTTTCACCTTCATCGTAGTGAAATATCAACATCTCTGATTTGGACCAATTAATTCACAACCCTGTTATTTCTCAATTTATTTTTTTCAGATGTGCCTCTATTACCTGCCTCTATTACCTTTTTCTCCCCCTCTTTTTCTCCAACCCTTCCTTGCACACAGGCCATGGTAACCCGATGAATCTTCCTCCTCCCACTCATATGACTGCTAAGCATCCATTTTGCCTTCTGCACAATTATGACGCCACCATCGTTTCCTATTCCTCATACCCTTCTGTATCCCTGCTTTCATCTTCACCCCATTCCCATGCCTCTCACTCTTTCCACAGGGAAGGGTTTGCATATGCGAATAGGATATAAATCGTGTTGTTTTTTAAAAAATTGACATAGGATCTTCATGCCAACAGAAACTATAGGCTTTTCCCTTGCGCGGTGATAAGTAGCTTCCTTTCTCCATTCTGCAGAGTTCCTGTGCACATAAAGTATTTGCTGGCAGAATCGCCAGTGTAAGGACTATGGCCGCTCTGTTATATAATGATCTAATTACTATAGTTCATGGTGGGGAGCTTCTGCAGAATCTCAACAGCGTTAAAATTCAAGGTTGTCCCAGTGCAAACATGGCCTATAAATTCCCCCTCCCCCATTTTTAAGAAAATGGGTGTGAATTAAATGTGAAATGTGTTTTCACTGCTGCTCAGAAGCAAAGTGAAATGTGCCAGCTGCAGAGCACAAAGATAATGGGACCCTGTTTCTCCAGTTTTTGGTTTTCCTAAGCTATAATAGGAACACTTCAGAAATTCGAATGAATTTTATTATTATGGTCACAGACCAGTTCCGGCTCACTTACAACATCAGGAAAATCATAAAACACAACAGGAATACATTGCTTCAGAAGTTCTTGTCATCCCTACATCTGGAGAGAAATTCAGGTTTCAGATTACCTGGCCTTGTTTCTGAAATGGAACTTGTGGGGGATTTGTTTTTTCTCATTTCCAAATTTGCACAAAGCCCTGTGCATGAACAATGTGTCTCTGCTTTCAGCTTCTTCCAGCCTCTTCTTGCCTCTATGAACCTGCAATCTTTTAGAACACCCTTCCCCAAGTTTCGCCTTTCAGATGTTGTTGAACTGTCATCAGACCCAGCCAATGGCCAGGTATGATGGGAATTGTAGTCCTATAACATCTGAAGGGGCACCAGGTTGTGGAAGGCAGGTTAAAGCTGTAGAATATGCACATTAGAAGTGAGAACCCCAAGACTCGTAGTCTTGGTGGAGTTGGTACGAATGCTTATATGTTTATTGTACCAAATATTTGCACATGTAAGAGATGCAACATGGGTACTTTCTGGTACAAAGTTTCACAGATAAAAATAGGGACACACTTGTAACACCACTCTCCTGCACCGGATCCATGCTTGCACATACATTGTTGGAGGCTCTTTGTCACCTTTGATGTTCTATATGCATTTACTATACCATCACATAGAAAAAACCCATAATGGCCTTACAATACATTCTTGATAGTGCATATACAGTGGTACCTGAGGTTACAGATGCTTCAGGTTACAGACTCCACTAACCCGGAAATAGTACCTTGGGTTAAGAACTTTGCTTCAGGATGAGAACAGAAATCACACGGTGGTGGCGCTGCGGCAGTGGGAGGCCCCATTAGCTAAAGTGGTACCTCAGGTTAAGAACAGTTTCAAGAACAGACCTCTGGAACAAATTAAGTTCTTAGCCCGAGGTACCACTGTACTTCATAACTGTCGTGCACTGCATGGTCCACACACCCACTCAGAGACTGAATTTTGGGTGACCCTAAGGAGGGAGCTAAATCCTGAAGAATGAAAATACTGGCCACTCACCCTATTTTATTTTAAACCACACAACCCACAAAAAAATGGTTTGAATACGCAGTAGTCTTTAATTGATGCCCACTGTTCTGAGAGGAAAATGCCACTAAAAGGTTACTATGTCTAGGGGCAGAGAGATCTGTTTGTCTTCTAGAATAGTAAGTTTGCTTTCCCTTTGCTTCTGCCATAATCAGTAATGCCTGGTCACAGTATGCAAAAAAACCCCACACCTGTTTAAACATTATAGTCATGCCTGCTGCCAGGAGCGGCTTGAATCTGTTTGTGGCTGCCCCATGTGGTGAAGTACTGAACTGCAAGTGGCAATCTTCTCAGTGTAGAACTCTCTGGCCGGAGACTGACTCTGCTCACCCAAGTTGGGCACTTGATCTTTCCGGGCATATAAAGGGCTTTCTGCTCCAGCTGACTCTGACTTGTGCGATGAGGTCCTCCTGTTTGTTCTTGCATCCAGTTTGTTCTTGCATCCTTGGTCCCACCTCCTGGTTCGCCCAGGTTCTCAATTTGGTTTTGATTTCTCTCTTGTTCCTCATGTGTCCCTCACTCCCAACTTTCTATTTGCTCCTGGCTTCTGGCTTGATCCTGCCCATGGCCCAGCCCAGGGGTCTCCTGGTTATTCGGTCTTCCCTTGCACCTGTCCCATGTAGAGACAGAATGACATAGAGTGCTGGACTGGGAGCAGGGTTCAAAACCCCACTGGGCTATGGAGGTTAGTGGGAGAGCTTGGGCCAGTCACTTACTCCCAACCTAAGCTACCTCACAGGGTTGCTGGAAGAATTAAATGAGGGTGGTGAGAATCAGATACACCACCCTAACCTCCTTGGAGGAAAGATGGATATAAATGTTAATGATAATAATAATAATAATAATTCCATAGGTAAAGGGTAAAGGGACCCCTGACCACTAGGTCCAGTCATGGCCGACTCTGGATTTGCGGCGCTCATCTCGCTTTATTGGCCAAGGGAGCCGGCGTTCCGGGTCATGTGGCCAGCATGACTAAGCCACTTCTGGCAAACCAGAGCAGCGCACGGAAACGCCGTTTACCTTCCTGCCGGAACGGTACCTATGTATCTGCTTGCACTTTGACGTGCTTTCGAACTTCTAGGTTGGCAGGAGCAGGGACCTAGCAACGGGAGCTCACCCCATTGCAGGGATTCGAACCGCCAACCTTCTGATCAGCAAATCCTAGGCTCTGTGGTTTAACCCAAAGTGCCACCCATGTCCCACTAATAATTCCATATTCAAGCCTAATTGCTTGAAATATCTTGGGAGCAACCTTCATGACATTTCTAACGTTGCCTGTTGTGCTTTGAGTGTATCCTCGAAGCAAAGTTTATGCCAATCTGAAGGTCTCCCTTTTGCCTCCAAATACGGGATTTCTTATATTGCGTTAAAAACAAAACAAAAAACAAATATCACCCTCTTGTGCCAGAGCAAAGTGTCCAATTATATACCCTGATACAGCTGCAGAACAGGCCCAGGGAAAATGTGCGGAATTTATTAGGTTCTAATAAACTCCCTTCAGTGCACACACATTCAATATCTTCCATTAACATTAATGAGAGTTATGCATGCATCCTGGGGTGAACGGGGACTCTTGTTTTATTCCTTTCCCTTGTTTTTAGCATTAAATCTTATCCTGCAGTCTGAGCTGCGGAGTATACAAGCTTTCCTGCTGGTTGCTTATTTGCTCGGCTGTAATATATACGGCTTGAATTTAGACTTCTTGCATAGCAAACTGCATAAATAAAAAGGTGTTGGAGGGGAAGGGGAAGTTGGGGGCAGGAAGGATAGAACCTACTTAAATGGAATTTGTGGACTTCCAGTGGAACCTGAGAGATATGTAAATGGAGGAATTAATGGATTACTATTGATTACCAGTAGGATCTAATGAAATCATAAATATCCCCTCCAACAATTACTTGCCCCGTATTATTAAATTATCAAATCCATAACTAGTTTTGAAGCTTAGGCTCTGAGACTTAAATAAAGTGCTCCAGGGACTAAAGGAGTGTTTTGGAAGAAAGGGAGGCAGAGGCAGTGCCTAGGTAGAAAAATTTATGATTTAATTTGCTGCGTAATCTAATTGAGAATAACTATTGTATTTCTTTAAAAGAGAGAGAGAGAGAAAATGCTCTGATTAGATTTCGGCTGTCAAGGAGTAAATACAAAATATTGGCCAGTTTACAGCTTATCCAGGTTATGCGAAGGAGAAAACTACAACGGATACTGCAGTTCATTTCCCCTTACTTAACAGGGTGTGCCGTGGGTGGTTTTTTTTGTCTGTTGTTTCACACATAGTGTCCTTGACGTTGCACCTTGGCACACAGAGTCCAAGGGGTTAAATGTTCTCTACGTGAGAAAGCATAGCAAGCAGGAGGGTGCAGAGGAGAAGGAAAAGGCTACCTCTTGGATACCAAGTTGGAGCAACGATCCAGCTCGCTCAGTACTGCTCACACAGACTGGCAACAACTCTCCGGGGTTTCAGACTTGGGTGTCTTCCAACCCTTTTTGATGTCAGGGACTGGGCAGAGGAGGAATGGTGGAGACCGCCTCTCCAGCCTGACCCTTCCAGAGGAGAAGAAAACAGTTCAGAATTACAACAGGGGTTTGAGGGAGGTCACAGCTCAGAGGCAGAGGAGGGGGAAAGCTGGGAAATAATGGGAGAGGAGGAGGAGGAAGAAGAACAAGAAGCACCAGGGTTGCGACAGCTGAAGGACTCAGTGTCTTTAAAAAGCATTCCAGACCACCCTCTCCCAGAACCTGGCAAGCATTGAAAGTAGGAGAGCAAAGAGGTCAAAGGCAAAGGGCCCTTTTCAGTGTGGGATATAAAGCTGTCAGTCAAGTCCAACATTCTGAAAGGACTAACTGCCTCTATGGCTCCAATCTGGTGGAACGCTCGGTCACAAGCGACTAGGGCCCTGCGGGACTTGACATCTTTCTGCAGGGCCTGCAAGACAAAGCTGTTCCACCAGGCCTTTGGCTAGGGTACAGCCTGACCCCCTCCTTTGTAATTCTCACAGAACTCTAGCCCAATCTTTGCCATTAATTTGATCTGAACTAATTTTATAATGAATTGATGTTAGAATTCTGTGTTATTTTACTGTTGTTAGCCGCTCTGAGCCCGGCTTTGGCTGGGGAGGGTGGGATATAAAATTATTATTATTATTATTATTAGGCAGGCAGTTTTGTCAGTTGGTCGGTTGCTGCAAGGAGTGTTAACTGGTGACTGTTCGTATGCAGTCTTCTCATGACTCACTACTATCTAGTATATAGTTTATCTGTTATGTAACCTAAGCCTGCCTTCAGGAACAACTCTATAAACCTGAATGAATCTGATAGTAAAGTAGTTTATGTTAATATGATTCAGATTCATGCGTGTTTTCTTTAAGAGGGACAGAAAGGGATTATCAACCAGGAAGTATAATTATCAATAGGACTCAAACAAGTTAGCAACCCACTTGTCCCTGCATAAACTCAAACAGGGGAACATTGAAACTCTGCTAAATTATATAACTGTTCCCACATTCAGCACCCATAGTGATGACTCATGAGGGGCTGGAGGTTCACTTGGTGCAATGCCATTATTCTGAGAGGCTGCATTCCCAAGACTCTCTCTGTGAAGAGTGAATAAAAGCAGATGGTAAGGACTTTTCCTCTTCTTGTCAGTTCTTGGCAGCCTGCCGTGGGGTTGGTTCCTCTGCTGCCTGACACCAGGGATTGAGTCTGGGACTTTCCACCTGCTCTAACCACTGAGCTATGCCCCTTTCCACATAGCCCCCTTTCTCATATCACAACTCCAGGGTCTCCATTTAAACAACAAAAACATTTGCTTATCTATTACGTTTATTAGTTGCGCATTTGCATTTAGACGCCTCCGAGCAATTTGCCCAATCAGACTAGAAATAGCAAAGACATTGGAACCACATCTGGTTCCAAAAACGGCAATAAACAAAAACTAAAACCCTCCGCCTGAAATAGATTTCCAGGAACAAATCCTGTCCAAGTCACCTGACATTATTAAATATTCTCCTGACTAAAAATGGAAGGCCTGGGTAAATAAAAGTGGTACCCCCCCCCACCCCAAAAACCCCTATTGCTGTAAAGTTCTGACTGGGGTGATTTGTGTGCCAGGTAGTGATATCACCATAGCACTGTCACAATATCCTGAACGAGCCGCAGTTCTGCGCACCACACTTCTGGCTTGCAGTCCGAATAATGTCACCAGGCAAGCACATTAATTAATTTTGACTTGCGCTCCATGTGCCAGAGTTCTGCTGGCTCCGTTTTCCATGCTTGTCAATGCGTAAGTGCCACAGGCGTACAAGGTCGCAGGACATATGGGCAAAGGGGCATCCCAACCAATACTGGCACGAGGAGAGACAGGTGAATATGTAGAAGAGCAATAAACAGATGCGACCAGAATCAAAAGAATTATGCAACTAGTTTTCCACTGCCAAGAAAGCGCTGGTCTTCTTTTTCTTCAGCACCAGTCAATGGACATAAGCAAGCCTCAATCTGGATTGGATTTAGGCCAGTGTCACAACCGACATTGATCATATGCCTAAAGTGTATATTTGGCTACTGGCTGCTGATTGTTTTACAGGCTGTTGCTAGCATACAGTTTACTATTAATGGTGTGCACCAGCCAGAAGACTCTGGATTTGTATCTGTCACTTTGGAAAGTGGTGTAGTTTGTTCCAAGTCGCTCTGTCGTCTGTCTGATTCAACTCGTATCGTGTGTCCAAAGCAGCCTCATTAAACATAAAGCTGTTTCCACTCATTTGCTATTATGGAGATTTTTTTATTTTTTAAAAAAGGCTGTAACTTTTTTCTTTCTTTTCCCTAGAAGTGCATGAAATCTGCAGGCAGTGGATTAAGCCTTCCAGGTCAAATGCAGATAAATCAAGGAGTTGGGGGTCTGGGCACCTTGATTTTGGGGAGGGGGAGAATTGGAAGATGTTTGCAGACGTCGTTGCCCCTTCTGAGGCTCTGAAGAATAGCAGCAGTGGATATTCTACAAGGGCAGCTGTTGCAGTTTGGGGTGTGTAAAAAGAAAAAGAAGAAGGAGAAATCACTTAATATTCCACAACGTTTTGTAGGCAACTGGCTTGAAAATGGTAGGCATGAGAAAGGTGTCCCTGAGGAACAAACTTGGCAAATTATAAGAGACAAAGAGAATTGTGGTGGATTAAATGAGGAGGTGTAGAACCATGTACATTATCCTGAGCTTCTTGGAGATATAAATTCAATCAATCAATCACTTGGTGCTTCTGTGAGTAAAATGGAATTTCCCCTCTCTCTCTTTTTGCTGAGTACCCCCTCCACCATCCACAAATCTGCTCTGGAAAGTTGAAGGGAAACCTAGAGCACATCTGGACAGAATGCAGAAGGAGAAGGAGGGAAAGTTCTGTTGTACTCATGGAAGTCATTCTACAAGTGCAATGATTTAGTTGGATACAACCCAAGGTGGGGCTTTTTCCAGCTGCTTCTTAATCTCTGAGCTTGCCTCTGGGATTCAGTCTTCCTATGTGTGTATTACGTAACAGTAGTTCTTAGGATTTGGTGTAAACCAAAGGACATGACAAAAATGCAAGCATTTGAACCATAACACAACAAACCTCTCTCTCTCTCTCTATATATATATATATAAAATGCTAATTTAAACAAAAAAATCCTCAGTGCAGTAATTGTGCAATGAAACAGACTAACACATTTCCATGGGCATCCAATGACAGCTTGAAAACCCAATTGGGAAATGATAAATTGCTACTAACTGTTGTAATTATCCCTTGACATTCAGCACTGAAACTTAACTAAATTTTTGCTGAAAGTTAAAAAGAGAGAGTGCAAGAGATAATATGAGCTTTAATAAATTAGCCATAGTCTCCGTGAAGAAACGTGGAGACAACACAAAATTAATATTTATCTTCTCCCCGTGCGGTAGCAGCCTTTGTTAAGAAATGTCTGAAAGCCAAGAAGAGTTTGTTAGACAAATTATAATTTTAATTGCAGACATAATTGATTATACTTGGCATGTTCATTAGGTTAAGGGAGAGTATGAGTCAACTCTCAAGGTCATTACAGTAATAGATATGGGAAGCATGTAATTTGTGATAAGCTGGTTTGTGAGCATCTAATTGCTCATTCATGGCAATGTGTCTTCCACTTTAACTCCCCAAACACCTCTTTGACCAATTTATTTAACACCCTTTAATATTCCAGGGTTAGATTTACTAGAGGAGGCCTAAGCTTCAGCATCCAGGCTGCTGAAAAATGTCCAGCCTTTGTGTCTCAAAGGCAGAAGTTGCAACCAAAGTAGACAGAGGACTGATATTTTCCATAGGCACTCCTGGGACAACACAAATAGATACCCCTTTGCTGAATGGTGGGTGTGTCTTAGCAAATTGCACAGATTAATCAAACATTTGCTCATCGTGTTGCTTGAAAGGATGCAGCATTCCAGGTGATTCCTCTTCAATTAGTGGGCAAATCTTTTCTAGGAGGGAAGGATCTGAAATAATCAACAATGTTCCAGGCAAGGACCGCAGCCAGTCAAAACCCAAGAATTTTTCATCTTGGACATAACAAATTCTGCAAGCGCTCCCGGGGCAACTCTATTATGCAAATTAAACAAATTATGAAATGATGCATTGTTATGATATAGAAGTCAGATTTGATTTATTAGGTATAAATTCCACTTGGTTTCAGGGAGAGTGGTAATGGCTTATCTGAAGCTGTGCCTTCTGCGGTTGCTGAGTTTCTTAGATGTTGGTGAAGAAATATGTTTACAGGGGTCCAAGTCAAACTTGTGAAAATGGTGTGGTTGATAAAGAGCATACTATTCGCTCTATGTGTGTTGGGTTGAAGGCTATGACCAAATCTGTTGATCTTCTTTCTTGTTCTCCTAACAGTTTAAGTGTCTAATGTTTTTAGAACACCTGAGCATCATTTGAGCAGTCAGTTGACCCCTTGTTGTTTTTTCAAGTTGCCACAACACTCCTTGTCACAATGGACTAACCGCCTCAAAATGGTCCACCTGTCACATGAGATGGGAAGAATGAGTGCCTGGCAGTGATGGGAAGTTTGGCACCAGTGTACACAGAGAAAGCTGCCTTATATTAAGTCATGGGCCCAAACAGACCAATATGGTCTGGCCTGGCTGCTGTTGGCTCTCCAGGGTCTCAGGTAGTGTGCTTTTTTCACCTGCTACCTGGTGCATTTTAGTGGAGTTGCCAGAGTCTGGACCTGGGACCTTCTGCATGTAAAGCTTCTGTTCTTCTACTTTGCTGTGGCCATTCTGCAATCTACATCTTCCCTTTGAGATCCTGTTGAAAAAGCAGCAACTGGGTTATTACTGTGCAATCTTGGTTGCTTCAGAGTTTTCCGTGTCTTACTGCGATAGACAACAGAATTTCCTCCTTTCTTTCTCAGCTCTCTTCCAATTAGAGGCATTGATTTCCACCTTCGCTTTGCTCCACAGGAGGCCCATGGTTTAGATGCAGGTTTTTGATGCCTGTTTTCACCCATGCCTACAGTTAAACTACAGCCAGCCAGCTGCGATAGCTAATGAAGTCTTTCCTTATATATACCAGGGATGGACAGATCAATCTATTTCTGGCCCTTGCCGAGTTCACTTGTATTTGTTCCCAAGTCTGTTCCTTCCTGTTTCTGAATTGATCTGCATTTTTTTTAAAAAAAAGAGAAAAGAATCAGTATATTAAAAAAATCACATTTAGGTACTTAATTTAATTCAAAGTACACGTTTTCAAAAGTACTGTATCCTAAAATACACATTTTAAACAAGTTTTGGGTACATTTAAGTGAGCTGAGAACTACATCGAAAAATCTGGAGAAGTCCAAATGCTGAAGGATAGCTAGGGGGAAGTTGCTCAGTGGCGGAGCAGCTGTTTTGCATTCAGAAGGTACCAGGTTCAATCCCTGACATGTCCAGGTAGGATGGGGAATGTTCCCCCATCTGAAACCCTGAAGGCACACCCCTTTCTTGCCTGGAAAGGGCCTTCTGAAATGGGGGCAGCACCACTGAGAAGGCCCTGCTCTCTCCTTACCACTTGCCATACCTCAGATGGTGGGGACACCCATTGAAGCTCTTTAATGTATGGGTAGATATATTTGATGGATATTTGGTTAATCATGCTATAGTGGTTAAGAGTGATTTGGATTTGATATCCCGCTTTATCACTACCCGAAGGAGTCTCAAAGCGGCTAACATTCTCCTTTCCCTTCCTCCCCCACAACAAACACTCTGTGAGGTGAGTGGGGCTGAGAGACTTCAAAGTAGCATGACTAGCCCACGGTCACCCAGCAGCTGCATGTGGAGGAGTGGGGAATCGAACCCAGTGGTAGACTTGTAATCTGGTGAACTGGGTTCACTTCCCCGCTCCTCCACATGCAGCTGCTGGGTGACCTTGGGCCAGTCACACTTCTCTGAAGTCTCTCAGCCTCACTCACCTCACAGAGTGTTTGTTGTGGGGGAGGAAGGGAAAGGAGAATGTTAGCCGCTTTGAGAATCCTTAAAGGGAGTGAAAGGTGGAATATCAAGCCCAAACTCCTCCTCCTCTTCAACATCATCATCTTCTTCATATAAGGAGACTGGGCTGTAGCTCAGTGCCAGAACATCTGTTCTGCATGTAGAAGGCTCCAGGTGAAATCTCAAGCACCTGCATGTAGAAACGACCGATATGAAAACTTGGAGTGCCATTGCCAATCCTTGCAGACAATATTGCGCTAGATGGACAAATGAACTGACTCGGTATAAGGCAGCTCCTTGCGTTCCCCTGTTCTGATCTGCACATTAAACTGGAAGGTGTGGATCAGGTCAGTTCCTCTTCAGATTCTATGAAAATAAAATTCCTTGAGCATCCGAACACACACATGTGGGCTTCTACTTCCTGTCCTTGAGGGCAAGAGTAAACACGTTGATTGATTGATTTCTCCTCTCTGGGAAAAGAGCCCAGGGATCCCATTCTCACCCTGAATGCGATCAACTACCTTGTATTATATTGACCTGAGGAGAGCATTTGTTATGCAAACACAGTGCCATCTGTCGCACAGCAGCTCCTCGGTTACAGAACATAAACTAAACCGGAGAGACGTCAAAGTAATTTAGGAAGCCGACAAGTTTAAAGGAGGACTTGGTAAATATAATGTGTTATTATGAGCTTTATTAATCACTGGCATCTGCAGGCTTTTAAAAGGAGATGCCATTCTTCATCAGAGCTCTGCTAGTCTTTGCCTCATGGACGGACGTGGCATGGCAATCATTCCTGGTTATGGAGGGTGCAATTTTAAAAAACCTTCCCGTGAAGTAAAAATAAAATAAAATAGAAATTGAAAATGGCCGAGCTGCTTCCAGAAGGCACAGGGTGACTTTAAACTTGTGGGTCATGTGGGTGGGAGGGATAATTCAAATATAGAGAATGGAGGTACATGGAAGGGGAAATAATGTTATTGTTGGGGTTGTACAAAAGGCGTATGAAAGAATATAAGCAAAGTGTGCATAAGAAAATACACAAAAAAGAAAAATCAATAAGATATCTAACACTCATTACACTGAGAGCAGGCCTACTGATATCAATAGGGACGTGGGTGGTGCTGTGGGTTAAACCACAGAGCCTAGGATTTGCCGATCAGAAAGTCGGCAGTTCGAATCCCCGCGACGGGGTGAGCTCCCGTTGCTTGGTCCCGCTCCTGCCAACCTAGAAGTTCGAAAGCACGTCAAAGTGCAAGTAGATAAATAGGTACTGCTCCGGCGGGAAGGTAAACGGCATTTCCGTGTGCTGCTCTGGTTCGCCAAAAGCGGCTTAGTCACTCTGGCCACATGACCCAGAAGCTGTACGCCGGCTCCCTCGGCCAGTAAAGCGAGATGAGCGCCGCAACCCCAGAGTCGGCTATGACTGGACCCAATGGTCAGGGGTCCCTTTACCTTTTTACTGATATCAATGGACTTAAAATGCCTTAATCCTTTAATTTCAATTTCTGCTCTGAGTCATACTTAGTTGGATCTCACCCACCAGGTGATTCAATGCTAAGAATGTTCTTTTGGCATAGGCATTTCTGGTTGCCTAGTGGAACCATTTCCCCTATGTTCCCCCTGTGCACTGTTCTTGCATGCGGTGTTCTGGGCACAGGGGGCAAGCAGGGAGACAGGGAAGGCCTGTTGCACTATTATTTTATTAACACGATTTATTAAATTTGTATACAGTGGTACCTCGGGTTAAGAACTTAACTCGTTCTGGAGGTCCATTCTTAACCTGAAACTGTTCTGAACCTGAGAACTTTAGCTAATGGGGCCTCCCGCTGCCACCGCGCCACAGCCGTGCAATTCCTGTTCTCATCCTGAGGTAAAGTTCTTAACCCGCGGTATTATTTCTGGGTTAGCGGAGTCTGTAACCTGAAGCGTCTGTAACCCTAGGTACCACTGTACCACCCTTCATCTGAAAAATACAGGGCACTTTGTCACATAAAAATACAGGAGGAAGACGCAAAATACATAATAAAAAAACCCAAACCAATCACACACACCCTCCCACAAACACATTTAAAAGTCCATATACTGTTTAATCTTTCTGGATTTTGCAGTTCTTAATTTCATTTTTCATTATAATGAAGTTCACTATGGTTGTGCTTTTTAAGCAGCACGTGCTACATTTTTTGAGGCAGGTTGGTGGTTTCAAAATGATTATGTGGTGAAGGAAAACTAATTGGCCTTGGTTGGCTGAAATTCTGTATTTTCCAGTTGGGAAAGAATAGCTGGAACAATGGCAGCTGTGTGGTTCAAAGCGTGTTTATTAGGTGCACACTTAAGGATTTAAAGGGCACAACTAAAAAGTTATATATATGCAGATCACATCCAGATTCAGTTACACTTACCTGCAAGATCACCTCACTCCATAAATGCCCACTTGATGCAAATCAATTGACTACAGTGGTACCTCCGGTTAAGTACTTAATTTGTTCCGGAGGTCCATTCTTAACCTGAAACTGTTCTTAACCTGAAGCTCCACTTTAGCTAATGGGGCCTCCCGCTGCCGCTGTGCCGCCAGAGCACGATTTCTGTTCTCATCCTGAAGCAAAGTTCTTAACCCGAGGTAAAATTCTGGGTTAGCGGAGTCTGTAACCTGAAGCGCATGCAACCTGAAGCGTATGTAACCCGAGGTACCACTGTAGTTGTGGTAGCTACCCCCCCCCCATGACTACCCAAGGGTGCTGTTTTGCCAGGGATGAAGGAAAATCCTGCCTTGCTCTTGTTTCAGTCCTGCTTCAAGAGCTCCTAGATCTGTAGTCTGAGCACTGGTTTTATAGTATGAATGGCTGAAGGAGCGAGTGCCCTGAAATGGTGTTCCTTGAAACACTTTCAAAATGACCATTTACCATGTGGACTTATTGAATGCAGAATCTTGCCAACTGTGGCCAGTCTTTCCTGGAAAACACATCCACCCATTCATTCTGGAAAAGATGCTTTTGGCGTCGAGTTTTATTGGTATTGTAAACATTGGCCCCAATCCTCTTACATGTGCTAGATTTTCCTCATGTTCCAAAAGGTGAGGTCTTTTCTTATGTACGCTTTTGACCTGTGGCTTGTGGCTCAAATGGTTCTTTATTTTTTTTTTTTTAATTTTAAAAATACAGGTTTTTAAAAGTTACCTCAAAAATGCTTCAGTGGTACAAATTAAATTTGTTGTCACTTCCCCCGAATGCTAGACTTTGCATTAAGTAAATCACAATACCACCCCAATCTTATTTTGATTTATCTTTATCTTCTATTTCAAATCAGCCTTAATTACGGTAAGAAAGTTGTAATCTCTGCCCAAAGTGTTCACATATAAAAGTTTTTCTCCTTCTAAATGCTGAACGTGACTCGTCTGCTTTGAAAATGAGGCCCATTTAGTGGAATCGTGTTCCTTTGCTGCATTTCTTAAACAGATGTCAAATAATTAATTAAGAGTTTCCAGCCGAGCTTTTCCCGCTGCCCTATATCTTTGCTAATTTTCTTCCTTTTTCATTAAGAAAGATAAATTCTATCAAATTATTGAAAATTATGTAGGTCATTATCACAAATGAAACTGCAATTAAATCCATTTTGCACACTGGAGAACTAAAGGATGGTTATCTTGCAATAATATCTGTGTTAGCATGGCTCAGTTGGGTAGTATACATTCCTCATAAGTATTGCCGGTGATACTGAATTCCATCCACGCTGTTTGAACTTGAAGACACTTTCAGCCAATTACTGTCCAGTGAGATGCCCACTAAATGTGGAGAAGAGGAGGTTAAGGGGTGATATGATAGCCATGTTCAAATATATAAAAGGATGTCACATAGAGGAGGGAGAAAGGTTGTTTTCTGCTGCTGCAGAGAAGCGGACACGGAGCAATGGATCCAAACTACAAGAAAGAAGATTCCACCTATAAATGGTAGAAATATATACGATTCTATAAATGGTAGAAATATATACAAAGGCATCCGCAGGAAATTTTTGGTAGGGAAGTCAGAGTAGAAAATACACACACACACACATACATACATACATACATACAAGAATCAGAGCACACCTAGATACCTGAATTATTTTCTGTGGGGCTGCAATCACTTCCTCGCTAGAGAAGACCAGAAGAAAAGGCTTAAAAAACAATAATGGGGTCTAAATGATGGGGTTTCCACTCTTTCTCCATATCTTATTTTCTAGATTTGCTTTCCTAATTGCCCGTCATTCCTATGACTTCGTCCCTTAGCTAAAAGTACTGAAAGGTGGGAGCAGACTGGTTTCTCACAAAACAAATTCCAGCAACTGGCATTCAGTTGCCTACGGCCTTCCATGGGTGCTGAAAAGGCAATAGATAAGTAACAGCAACAACAATTTATTTATACCCTGCCCATCTGGCTAGGTTTCCCCAGCCACTCTGGGCGGCTTCCAATAAAATATTAAAATACAATAGTCCGTCAAACATTAAAAGCTTCCCTAAACAGGGCTGCCTTCAGATGACTTCTAAAAGTCTGGTAGTTGTTTTTTTCTTTGACATCTGGTGGGAGGGTGTTCCACAGGGTGGGTGCCACTACCGAGAAGGCCCTCTGCCTGGTTCCCTCTAACTTGGCTTCTTGCAGGGAGAGAACTGCCAGAAGGCCCTCAGCGCTGGACCTCAGTGTCTAGGCTGAATGAAGGGGGTAGAGACGCTCCTTCAGGTATACTGGGCTGAGGCCATTTAGGGCTTTAAAGGTCAGCACCAACACTTTGAATTGTGCTCGGAAATGTACTGGGAACTAATGTAGGTCTTTCAAGACCGGTGTTATGTGGCCTCGGCGGCCACTCCCAATCACCAGTCTAGCTGCCGCATTCTGGATTGTAGTTTCCGGGTCACCTTCAAAGGTAGCCCCACATGTAATTGGGGGGAGTTCCAATGGATAGGTGCTGGCATTCTAAGGGGGCAGTTCACACCTTGCACAGCATGGACTGCCTGACGAGATGGCCCGTCTCCTGCAGAGTGCTGTGATTGGTTGGCGATATGAGGGGTGAGACAATCTATTAGGTATCCTGGTCCAAAGTTCTGTAGGGCTTGAGCACCTTGAACTTGGCTGCTTAGCTAATTGGCAGCCAGTTAGTGTAGTGGTTAAGAGCGGTGGACTTGTAAGCTGGTGAACCGGGTTCGCGTATCCGCTCCTCCACATGCAGCTGCTGGGTGACCTTGGGCTAGTCACGCTTCTCTGAAGTCTCTCAGCCCCACTCACCTCATAGAGGGTTTGTAGTGGGGGAGGAAGGGAAAGGAGATTATTAGCTGCTTTGAGACTCCTTCGGGTAGTGATAAAGCCGGATATCAAATCCAAACTCCACCTCCTCATCCTCATCCTCTTCTTCTTCTTTTGTGTTATATTTGGAATTTAAAGCTTTATTTGAAATCTGTTTGCATGCATGCACGTAAACACACACACACACACACACAAACATACCTTCTAGACAATAAACACTCATAATGTTAATATCTTTCTCCAAACACCATCATATTTAATGAACATTTCATTAAAATAAAACCAGAGTCGCTGGAAAAAAAATTCAGTTTCAATTAATTAATTCTGCTGAAAATGTACGGCCTATTCGATGTGATGTCTGTTAGAAAAATTACCGGATAAGCTTCCAATGCCGCTATTGTTCCAACTTGCCAATGAATTACTTAAGTGTCATTTGTTAAACCGTTTTAGTCAATAAAATCCTTTAGTTGTTTCGCAAAATGTGACCATTATTTCCAGATAATGTATATCTAATTCTCTCTTCACTTGGGTCTATCTGCATGAGTTAGACAGAGAGGCTGATTATTAATTAGCTCTTTATAGGGTATTAGCCAGGAAGGATCATGATGCCGTAATAAGTAAAAGTTCACAAAGATAAAATGCCCCGATTAAGGAGCAAAGCTGAGTAGTAAGCATTTCCTCAAAATGGATTGCAATCCAGTAAATTGAAGCTTATTTTCCCCGTACCCATGAATAAAAATTCCGAGGGGTGGGGGTGGGGAATTGCTGTTAGTCATTTGCAAAGATGAGATGCCTTCCTTTAGTTCCCTTAAACTTATTTATGTGGAGATCCAACTTTTTCCCAGATCCATCCTTTAATAAATGCATTAATAAACGCCTGCTCCCTTCACTCACAGGGCTATGTGAAGAAGGGTAGGATCATGCCCATAATTGCAACGTTTAGCAGTTTAGCAGGCATGGCCAAACTTGGCCTTGCAGCTGTTTTGGGACTACAATTCCCATCATCCCTGACCGCTGGTCCTGCTAGCTAGGAATGATGGGAGTTGTAGTCCCCAAACAGCTGGAGAGCCAAGTTTGGCCATGCCAAGGTAGGGATGACCAGCTTCTTCACCCCAGAGGACATGATTTGCTTTGGCCTGGGAGGGCTAGACATCCATTGCCATGATGTCATGACCTCATTACACCACCTTGGGCTAAAACAGATGATGTACCTGCTGGGGGGGGGAGGGTCCTGGGGAGGCAGGACAGGCCCTCAGGCAAATGACATATACGTGCTGGCCCGTCTCTCCCTTCTGTGTGCTGCTTTGGAGATCCATCAGTCTCCCCCGATGTGCTTCCGTGACTCATGCCTTTTGGACATGAGCACACTCTGACTTAGCAGAGTCAATAACAGCAAAGCTAGGCTGGAGGTGTGTGTACTAAGCTAAATTTATTACAGTGGTTCCTCAGGATCCGGACGCTTCAGGTTACAGACGCTTCAGATTACAGACTCCACTAACCCAGAAATAGTACCTCAGGTTAAGAACTTTGATTCAGGATGAGAACAGAAATCACGCGGCGGCAGTGCAGCGGCAGCGGGAGGCTCCATTAGCTAAAGTGGTACCTCAGGTTAAGAACAGTTTAAGAACGAATTAAGTTCTTAACCCAAGGTACCACTGTATATACAAATCAGACAAAGGAAAACATGGCTCCTCTCCTTCTTGCTCTCAGAGAGAAGAGAACTGCAAAAGCAATACAGAGCAGAACAGTGTAAAGCAAACTTCCACTCTCATAACTCCAACAATCAGTGCTGGAATGTAAACACACAGACGTGATAGAACAATCCCACATATCTGCACAGTGCGGGAATGGAATACTAACAGTACCCAACTCCCATCAGCCCTAGCTAGTATGGTCAATGGTGAGGGATGGTGGGATCTGCATTTGGGCATCCTGTCCTTTAGTTAGTACATAGAAGAATGCTGAAATCATAGGAGGAATGCACTACTCTCAGGTTTCCCTCCCACCTCGCTGGTACTCTTCCAGTGCTGGAATGGACTAGAGGTATGGGTGCTTACAGAATTTGATCGATGAGAATTCCACAGGGTGATGATGGAAGGGCCATTTCCCATGGTCCTTCACTTTAGCCCAAGCCATCTTTGGTTCACTCTTGAGCACAAAATGGCGGCTAGCGGTGAAAGCCTAATAACTCAGGAAATTGAACCATAATATCAAAGCAAGTCTGTAAATCTGACTTGCCAGTCAGAGTCCCACCTCTAATTTATTCACTTGTTTGATTTATTTAGACCCTACCCAAATTATGAGTTTTTTTAGAGCAGCAGATTAATACTATATTGGTCTTCGGTGACAACACTAAAATTATATATTTAGGGATGCCTTTAGATAGTGGATATATTCCAACATATTTTTAGGGTTGGATCATGTGTGATATATATACATATATATGCTTCTTGATTTGTCTCTGAGAGGTTGTAATTTATGCATTGCATACTGAGACTGGCAAATTTAAAATGGAATGGAAATCACCAGATTTTAGTTTTATTTTGCAATTTCATGCATGAGCTGCCAACATACTATACACACGGAGCCTAGCTCCTGATGGAATAGCTAGAGCTGAAAAAGAGCAATTTCTTATGTTTGGCCACTACTCCACCCCTAATTTTTAGATGGATAGAAAGTTTTTGTTTGTTTTTTTAAAAAATAATTAATTTGGGGAAACTTTAAAAGAGAGTCGGTAGCAAGATACCAAACTACCTTATGTCAGTAAGCTTGCAATTAATTTTATTCCAACATTCTCTGAGCAACTTGCACAGCTGCAGAAATATAGCTTCACATCAGCTTGTGAAACGGCTTCATTTCCGTGGACTAGTGGTTTATTTTAGTCCAGCGTGGCCTCTGAATGGCAACAGCTGTCCAAGGTGCCAGTCAAGAGGTCTGTCCTAAGCCTACTACCTGAGATATTTTTAAACACAAACTGTGTGCACCAGGAGTGGGGGACAGCTCCCATTATCACTGCCCATTGGCCATGTCGGCTGGGGCTGATGAGAGCTATACTCCCACAGCATCTAGAGGGCCACAGGTTACCTGCAGCTGCTGTAGGCTGAACTTTCAATCGCTTATGCATGCAAATCATGTTTATTTTAGCATGGAGATATGATGGTTAGGAAGGTACCTGCAGGTGTAACAAGAAGATGCTACTCTGAGTCTCCTTGCTAGGGTTGTCAACACTACAGCCAAACTGGATTGTAGTCATCACAGGCTTAAGGGCCTGTATGTGTGAGGACTGGTGGCTTTTATAATCAGTCGTACCAACAGGCTAAAAAAACCCCCAAACAAACAAGTGGGCTGTTAGGCTGCTGAATGGAAAATAATATAGTACAACTGACTTTTGGGGTTGGTGTGTTGTGCGACAAACACACAGAGTGCAGTGAGATTGAGTGTTTGTGGGGGTAGGAGGCTCGGTTAATTTCATTGTACACAGGTTGTACATTGACAATAAATGTATTATTATTATTATTTTAGGAAAGTGTATCTGATGATGATGATGATAATTATTATTATTATTATTATTTATACCCTGCCCACTCTTGGCAGCTCCCAATAGAATATTAAAAACATGAGAAATGCATCAAACATTAAAGAAGAAGAAGAAGAAGAGTTTGGATTTGATATCCCGCCTTTCACTCCCTTTAAGGAGTCTCAAAGCGGCTAACATTCTCCTTTCCCTTCCTCCCCCACAACAAACACTCTGTGGGGTGAGTGGGGCTGAGAGACTTCAAAGAAGTGTGACTGGCCCAAGGTCACCCAGCAGCTGCATGTGGAGGAGCGGAGACGCGAACCCGGTTCACCAGATTAGGAGTCTACCGCTCTTAACCACTACACCACACTGGCTCTCACTTCCCTAAACAGGGCTGCCCTCAGATGTTTTCTAAAAGTCAGGTAGTTGTTTATTTCCTTGACATCTTATGGGAGGGCATTCCACAGGGCAGGCGCCACTACCGAGAAGGCCCTCTGCCTGGTTACTACTGACACTGTGGTTACCCATCAAGATGAAGCAAGCTTGCAGAAATTTTGATAAGATGATAAATTTATTGGAGGCATGGAGGGGAGATGTCAGCATCCCTAGGTACACTAATAGTGTCTTCACCTCATGTTTTGGTCGGGATTATTTATTTAGAGCATGACATCAGCTGGAATAGAGCCGGCCCTACCATTAAGCTGAATGAACAGCTGCCTCAGGTGGAAGATGCATGGGGCAGACAGAGGACAGCAGGGGTGTGGTGTTGGGTAACAGAGCTGTGTGCTAAGCAGCCTGCCCTATACCGGCTAAACTTGTCAGCTGCCTCCAGGTCTGGTGAATGATGCTGTCCGGACACCAGTGCTGAAGTCAAGATTCAGCTACCAGTTCTAGCAGCTTTGGTAGATGGTGTGCTTCTTGTGATTCACCTGAGGCAGCAAAACATCTTGGGCTGACCCTGCTAAAGAAACAAAGAAGTTGTAGCCCATGGAGAGGAAAGCTTATTGCAATTTTCTCCAAATAACCCCAAAGTCTTCCTCTAGATGGTACAAAAGCAATTCAGCAATTTTACTGCCAGATTGATGAGAAGATGCTACTCTGAGTCTCCTTGCTAGGGTTGTCAACACTACAGCCAAATTGGATTGTAGTCATCACAGGCTTAAGGGCCTGTATGTGTGAGGACTGGTGGCTTTTATAATCAGTCGTACCAACAGGCTAAAACCCCCCAAAAACAAACAAGTGGTCTGCTGAACGGAAAATAATATAGTGCAACTGACTTTTGGGGTTGGTGTGTTGTGCGACAAACACACAGAGTGCAGTGAGATTGAGAGTTTGTGGGGGTAGGAGGCTCGGTTAATTTCATTGTACACAGGTTGTACATGACAATAAATGTATTATTATTATTATTTTAGGAAAGTGTATCTGATGATGATGATGATGATTATTTATACCCTGCCCACTCTTGGCAGCTCCCAATAGAATATTAAAAACATGAGAAATGCATCAAACATTAAAAACTTCCCTAAACAGGGCTGCCCTCAGATGTTTTCTAAAAGTCAGGTAGTTGTTTATTTCCTTGACATCTTATGGGAGGGCATTCCACAGGGCAGGCGCCACTACCGAGAAGGCCCTCTGCCTGGTTACTACTGACACTGTGGTTACCCATCAAGATGAAGCAAGCTTGCAGGAATTTTGATAAGATGATAAATTTATTGGAGGGATGGAGGGGAGACGTCAGCATCCCTAGGTACACTAATAGTGTCTTCACCTCATGTTTTGGTCGGGATTACTTATTTAGAGCATGACATCAGCTGGAACAGAGCCGGCCCTACCATTAGGCTGAATGAACAGCTGCCTCAGGTGGAAGATGCATGGGGCAGACAGAGGACAGCAGGGGTGTGGTGTTGGGTAACAGAGCTGTGTGCTAAGCAGCCTGTCTTATACCGGCTAAACTTGTCAGCTGCCTCCAGGTCTGGTGAATGATGCTGTCCAGACACCAGTGCTGAAGTCAAGATTCAGCTACCAGTTCTAGCAGCTTTGGTAGATGGTGTGCTTCTTCTGCTTCACCTGAGGCAGCAAAACATCTTGGGCTGACCCTGTTAAAGAAACAAAGAAGTTGTAGCCCACGGAGAGGAAAGCTTATTGCAATTTTCTCCAAATAACCCCAAAGTCTTCCTCTAGATGGTACAAAAGCAATTCAGCAATTTTACTGCCAGATTGATGAGAAAAGTGCATATTAAGCTTTCTTCATTAATTAAAAGCGGCAAAGAGAGAGCAGTCGCTACCTCTGGCTTTATGAAAACAAATGCCGCTAAATGAGCTTGCAGCTCAGGACTGGGTGGGTTTGTGGATTAATAGAGCAAACATTTGCCTTGGATATTGTCTTGCTGGAGTGCTAACGAGTCCCTAAGTGCTGACGGATTGCAAGGGGGAAAAGGAAGGAAGGAAGAAAAGTAGCTTGATTTAACGCAGGGCAGAATGTAAAATTGGGCAAAGGATTGTAAACACACCACGGGGTGCAGTGCTAGCATGGCAGGGGTCCTGGGCAAAATGAGCTAATATGGCTTTCCCAGCTCAGTGAAAACGAGGGGTTCACAGTCATCCATGCCATCATAATGATGCTCCTATGTTTGGATCCATGCATGGTGAGGGGGATGCTGGCAAAGGTTGCTAGCTACAGTCTGTAGCCCTTCTCAAATGGTTGGGCAAGCAATCTGTCAAGCCTCCAAGTTCCTATCATTTAAGAAAGCAACTTCAGTGGAATTTCTATTGTGTGTTCAGGGGTCAGCTAATGCAAGCTGCAGAACTTCCTCCACAATGTTATTTCACACTCACTTACAAGTGATTTTATTTGTTCCTGAAGAATATGGCTATTTGGGGTTGGGCAGAAATTTATTTATATTTGTTTTGCTTGGACTAAGTAGACAAATGCATAGAGGAGAGGATGTCTACTTGCCACGATGGCTTAGGGCCCTCGTATTTACAGGACTGCCTCTCCTGATATGCCCCACAGAGGACCTTAAGGTCCATGAATGATCATAGTTCAGAAGTCCTGGGTCCTAAGGAAGTTAGATTATCCTCCACCAGGGCCTTCTCAGTGATGGCTCCGACCTGGTGGAATGCTCTGTCTCATGAGACCAGGGCCCTGCAGGATTTAACTTCCTTCCGCAGGGCCTGTAAGACAGAACTATTCCGCCTGGCTTTCAATTTGAACTTAGCCTGATCTTATATTCCCCTTCCTGCCCTCCCCCTCCCATTTTTATGAAGATTACCCGCTCTGGGATCTCACAGCTAATTCTCCCCTGGTCTTCTCGCTGGCCCAAATGGGACTAATTTAGCCAGCTAGCCCTGCTGATCATCGAATGTTTATTGCATGGATTTTCCCCCTAAATTGATTTTTGATTTTATTGTTATTCACGTTTTATACTGTATTTTATGCTGTTTTTTGTAGCATCAGTTAAGTGTTTTAAATGCCCTGAGCCTGGTTTTCTGAACTGGGAAGGGTGGGTATAAATAAAAAAATTATTATTATTATTATTACTCTGGCTCCACAGTTGGAGGCAGCAATGCTGCTGAATACCATTTTTCGGGAAGCCACTGGTTTCCCACAGACATCTGGTTGGCCTCTGTGAGAACAGGATGCTGGACTAGACGGGCCTTTGGTAGACTATACTTATGTTCTTAAGAGGTATGGTTGGCGTTGACATTATAGCATTTTTGGTGCCTGGTTGAGGTATTTTTGTTTGCCAGGATAATTTGAAGTGTTACGTCGCCTCCGTTTATATAGCTTGCGTTGACTTCAGCCACATAAAATACATTTAAAGCAGTATAATACCTCTTGATACAGTCATGGCTCCCCCTCAAAGCATCATGGGAACTGTAGCTTGTTCAGGGGAACTGAGAGTTATTGTTGTTGTTGTTGTTTAGTCGTTCAGTCGTGTCCGACTCTTCGTGACCCCATGGACCAGAGCACGCCAGGCACTCCTGTCTTCCACTGCCACCCGCAGTTTGGTCAGGTTCATGTTTGTAGCTTCGAGAACACTGTCTAACCATCTCGTCCTCTGTCGTCCCCTTCTCCTTGTGCCCTCCATCTTTCCCAACATCAGGGTCTTTTCCAGTGAGTCTTCTCTTCTCATGAGATGGCCAAAGTATTGGAGCCTCAGCTTCACAATCTGTCCTTCCAGTGAGCACTCAGGGCTGATTTCCTTCAGAATGGATAGGTTAGATCTTCTTGCAGTCCATGGGACTCTCAAGAGTCTCCTCCAGTACCATAATTCAAAAGCATCAATTCTTCGGCGATCAGCCTTCGTTATGGTCCAGCTCTCTCTCTCCCATAGCTAACCACTAGCTTTTCCCTGCAGTAGCTTTCAACAGCTGGGGGCAACTACAACCCAGCTCTCACCAGCACTGCCCTGTAGCTTCTTGTCCCACATAGAGAGTTATTAGGAGATCCTTATTCTCGGCACAAAGGCACAAATTCCAGAGGTCCCCAGGAAGAGGGCTTGATTGTTAAACCATACTGGTAACTGTAGCTCTGTGAGGGGAAGAGGGTTCTTCTAACAGCTCTCAGTATCCTTACTACAGTTCCCAGAATTCATTGGAGGAAGCCATGACTGTTTAAAGTGCTACGATTCTGCTTTAAAAGTAAGGTGTACATGTGGCTTTTCTGTGATGAAGTATGGTGTTTTGAGTGTGTGTATGAGAGAGAAAGGGGGGCACGGGTGGTGCTGTGGGTTAAACCACAGAGCCTGGGACTTGCCAAGCAGAAGGTCGGCGGTTCAAATCCCCGCGACAGGGTGAGCTCCCATTGCTCGGTCCCTGCTCCTGCCCACCTAGCAGTTCGAAAGCACATCAAAGTGCAAGTAGATAAATAGGTACCACTCCAGTGGGAAGGTAAACGGCGTTTCCGTGCGCTGCTCTGGTTCACCAGAAGCAGCTTAGTCATGCTGGCCACATGACCAGGAAGCTGTATGCTGGCTCCCTCAGCCAATAAACCCAGTCAGTCACGACTGGACCTAATGGTCAGGGATCCCTTTACCTTTACCTTATGAGAGAGAAAGAGATTGAGAGAGAGAGATCTATGAGTATAGGGTGGTATACAAAATTAATAACTAATAATAATATTAATGTGTGTAAGGGGTTAGGAATATTTTTAAGAAAGAAAGAAAGAAAGAAAGAAAGAAAGAAAGAAAGTGCACACACCTCAGAGCTCCTGTGAAACTGTAGAACAGGAATATTGCATGTAAATAAACAGTCCTACTAATAGATATTCCTTACTCAGTACTGCTGTGGTGTTTGCCCAGGAGCAGCTGCTGGCAAGGAAAAATGGAGGACCTGATGCTAAAGAAAGAAAACCAGACAATTGGAAAGAAATCCTAGCAACAGCCTGATACTGGCTTAACAGTTACAGTAAAACAGAGAGGAGGGAGGGGAAAGCCAGATATTTAAAAGTCAGTAGAAGTTTAAAATGAATTTTATTTTATTTTATTTTTTAAAAATGTTCTGCTGAGCTGGATTTGTTTGCACTTTCTTGGCTTCCTCTAAGTGTTATCCAGCAAATTCAAGGCAATTACTTGTCAGAGATGCCTTCCTCCCCCTCCCCCCGCTTTACAAATTTCCCCCCAGCAGCAATAATTAGGGAAAGGTACCCCCTCCTCTCCCCTTTCAAATTATTGGCAGGGAAATTAAGCTTTGTAAGAACAATTTCAGACCGAATCAATATCTCCCCCCTCCTATTTGTTCTTAATAATCAGAGGCTGGATTTTTTTCCCCCAGGAGGGCGGGGAGAGTTACATCATTATTTATAATGCTGATATGATGTGACAGAACTTTGGATGAACAAGCAATTTATCTCTGTGTCTCTTCGCTGGGGAGGAATCAATAGCCAGAGTATCTCCCAGCAGTGTGGAGGAACTTTATGCCAAGGATTGATGTCAACTAGTTTTTGATGATAATTCAATGGCGGCCTGTTTCTTTGATGTGCTGATCTTGCAAGCAATGTGTGCTTCCTGGTAGGCTCAAAGGGCTTACGAGGAGGCCAAACAGGAAACCTGTGGCTGAAATCCTACACTCTTAGCATAAGGAGAGCAGGGTCCATAGGGTTTCTCATGAGCCCAGGATGGGGGTGGGGAGCACCAAGGAGGAGGCAAATCCCATGGTGCTCAATGACATTTAAAGGGATGGACAAATCTTTCAGTTTCTCTCAGTTTCTTGTCCTCCCCCCCAAAAAAAAAGGATATTTAAATTTTGTTCACCACTTCCACATCAGTTTGCTTTTTTTAAAAAGTCTCACGAAAATCCACCACCATTTTAGTGCAGAAAGAAACACATTTTATATGCAATTTTTCCAATTATTCACATTTTTGCAAGCAATTTCCCCTGAAAGCATGCATTTTTGTATGTTATTTTCACTGATAAATGCACTTTCCCTTAAACCACACGTTGTAGTACTTTTTAGTCATGTACTGTTCTTGGAAATGTGAATTAGGTAGGTTCACATGAAAAGACCAGGGTCTTACTGCTGATACTGTGTTATTATTCAAATCTATGTCCTGTTTTCTTAGCATTATTGATATTGTTGCTTTGATATATTGATATTGGTATTGTTGCTTTGGTATATTGATATTGTTGCTTTGAAATATCAGTATTGATATTTGTTGTATTTACTATTTGTATTTTTATGTTGCATTAATTGTTTTATTTTAAAAACAAGCAATGGCCTTTTTGTGTGTTTTAAGAATATTTAATAGTAATAGCAAACCAAACCACATTTCTCCCCCATCTCTAATAATGCAGTGACTTTTCATTTTAAAAAATGAGGTGCTGGTACACATGTCTTGATAAAAGTGTGTGGGTGTCAGAACATAACGGCTGTGATGGGCAGCAAAAAAAGATGGGACTCATTGATCCTATCAGGTCTGCTCCCAAGCTAGTGACTTGCAGCAGGAACCCTCTCACACCTCACTGCACATTGTACTTGCTGGAGGTGTTCAAGCAGAGACTAGGCACCCTTTGTGGATGCTTAGTTTCTTAATTTCCTTCATTGAGCAAGTGTACGGACTACATCAGTGAATGGGAATTTGTGGTTCCCTACATGTTGGACTGGGATGCAGGTGGCGCTGTGGGTTAAAGCACAGAGGCTAGGACTTGCTGATTAGAAGGTCGGCGGTTCGAATCCCTGTGACTGGGTGAGCTCCCGTTGCTCAGTCCCTGCTCCTGCCAACCTAGCAGTTTGAAAGCACGTCAAAGTGCAAGTAGATAAATAGGTACCACTCTGGCGGAAAGGTAAATGGTGTTTCCATGTGCTGCTCTGGTTCGCCAGAAGTGGCTTAGTCATGCTGGCCACATGACCCGGAAGCTGTACGCTGGCTCCCTTGGCCAATAAAGCGAGATAAGCGCCACAACCCCAGAGCCGGTCACGACTGGACCTAACGATCAGGGGTCCCTTTACCTTTTAGTTGTTGGACTACAGCTCCCATTATCCATGACCACTGGCCATGTTGACTGACATTGATGAGAGCTGGAGGCCAAGAACATTGGGAAGGCCATCGGTTCCCCCATCCCAGGCCCAGATTGTCTACAAGGCTCTCTCTAAGTGTATGATTCTACCTGTAGCCTTCTCTTGTCAAGGCTCCCCTCATGAACAACAACAACAACAACAACAACAACAACAACTCATTATTTGTACCCCACGCATCGGGCTGGGTTTCCCCAGCCACTCTGGGCGGCTTCCAACAAAGATTGAAAATACATTAAAATGAAGCCAAGAGTAATGTATGAGCATTAGAGATCAGTTACATCCCATCAAATGGTGAAGAAAACACGGCCTCCTTTGCCAGATACAACTCAGGAATCCTCTCCAGTCTTCTCACAAGAGCTGTAGCCAAGCAGGGCCATATTCTTTCTGTGGAAGAAGTTCTGTGACAGGCATACAAAAGAATAGTACAAGGTACAGTGGGTTTTTCTTCTTCAAAGGGGGTGATTATAGCACAATAAAATATCTCTTCACTGTGACAGAGGCCTCAGCAATAGCTGTGGCTCAGAACTTTGTCTTCAGTTGTGAGCGCAATTGATATTGGCATATCAGCACGTAAGTGCTGACTCATTTCTCTGAAGAGTTCCAATTCTGGTTGCATTCATCTTCAAAAATATATATTCGGGTATGGATGGATGGTTCGGCTGCTATATGCAGACTTTGAAGAGATTGAATTCCCTCCTGAACTTAGATTTTAATCATCACTTTGATCTCTGGCTCTGCTACAGGATCACTTACAAATGTGTCTAGAATCTGTAAAGTTAAAATTGCACAAGAATACAGGATGTCACATTTTTTCTGAGGCAGTATAAATGATGGTATTCATGAATCCGATTAAAGTTTGAGGGGCATTCTGAGGGCCTACTGTAGCCATGCTAGAATATTTTTAAAGCATTTTCCCCTCCCTCTCTCTTCCCTTTCCACCTTCCCCCATCCCCACCCCTGTTTTGATTCCGGTAGCCCCACTATAAATTTAAAGCAGTATAATGCCGCTTAAAGCAATCCGTCCCAGGAGGTGCAGTTTGTTAAGGGTGCTGGGAGTTGTCATGAGACTCCCTATTTTCCTTCACAGAACTGCAATTCTCAGTGTGGTTCTTTTCCCAGCGAATTCTGTGAATTGTTGTTCAGTGAGAGAAATAGGGGGTCTCCTAAGAACTGTCAGCACTCTTAACAAACCGTAGTTCCCAGGATGCTTTGGGAATCCTGACTGTTTAAAGTGGTATGACACTATTTTAGATGTATAGTGCAGATGGCCGCCCCAATATGAACTGAGGCTGCCCATGGGCTTCCAAGACCAGTCAAATGTGAAGCAAGGTCAAAGATAGGTGGGAATGGTCCAGTTGTGTACAATTCTGTGAGGGGAAAAAATTCAGGTGAAACATTACGATGGGGGAAGCTTCTTTATGTTTTACTTGTTCATCTAGCTCTGCATTTAGCTCTTGCCTGGGTCTCAGATGGGGGTCTTTCATCCTATCCTTTTAAACTGTTGATGGCAAGTGTTACACGATATCCAATCACAGAACAATTCAGGATTTGGGCCTCTGCCATTGGCTCTTAAACTCTGACTTATGATTTGCAGCTTGGAAGTTTAGATAGCCAATCACGTTGGGAGTGGGAGTGGCCCAGGCCTTCAGAAATGTATATAAGCAGTTGTTTAGTTGTTGTCTAGTTCTGTTAGTTCAATAAAGGTTTTTGCTGTTATCACTGTGTCTTGGCTCGTGGGCACCCACCTACACTTTACCAAGGATTAAGTTTGGGACCTTTTTCTGCCTGTAGAGTATGTTCTCTAGTACTAAGCTATGGGCCTCCTCCCCACTGTCTGCCATTTGAGTGCAGCCTTCGCCTTTGTCTCCTGAACACGTGTGGCAGAAAAGTGACTAATCTTGTCATTGCACAGAAGATGTGTGGCTGCTGCAGCAAATGGGAACCAGACATCTCCCTCTCTTTCTCCTGTCTTCCAAAATCTGGCATCATGAAACATCTAAAAGGATATCACTCTGCCATGTATTTCCTTGTCTTCATTCCACTTCCTTGGGTCTGGGAAATTCACAAGGCCCGGTGATATGTTGCTGGATGTTTTTGTTTTACTAGACATACATACAATGTTACCTTGCAGCATCAGATCTAGTTTCATGTTGTCCACTCAAATTGGCAGTGCTTACAAAGGGACGCAGGTGGCGCTGTGGGTTTCCGTTCACCAGAAGCAGCTTAGTCATGCTGGCCACATGACCCGGAAGCTGTCTGCGGACAAACGCTGGCTCCCTTGGCCCATAGAGTGAGATGAGCACTGCAACCCCAGAGTCGGTCACAGCTGGACCTAATGGTCAGGGGTACCTTTACCTTTACCTTTACAAAGGTCACAGACAGAAAGTTTCTCTAGTCCTGTTACCCAAGGTCCTTTTTAACTGGAGGTGTTGGGGATTGGCCCTAGATGTTGCTAGATGGGAGACAGAATAGTGACTGATGTGGGGATGCTGCTTTCAGTATCAGCCCTAGGCATGGAACTTTGGTTCAAACTCATCCTCAACGGTGGAACTCACTGTTCAGCACACCTGTCAGAAGGGTCTGAAGGTGTGGCGTCACACACAAACAACAAGCTGCGCAGCCACCACTTCTCCATCATGATATTCATATGTGTGTGTGTGTGTGTGCGCGTGTGTGTGTGAATACCACAATTACATTGATTGGGCTGATGCCGATCACATGGGACTTTCTTACCCAATTAGCACTGCCTCTCCCAGTGGGATGGCAAGCAGGTGGATAAGACCCTCACAATTGGCTTTTTACACCCACAAACAGAGCCGTTTGTGATGCCGCTACTGAGAAGCTGTTTTCCTGTGGCTTCGTGGGAGCATGGAGGGTGCCACGGAGATCATCTTATCCCACAATGGCAGCTCATTGTCTTCACTCTCTCCTTCCTGGCCTCCCGACCTCAACCTCTTAACTCTGGAGATGCAGTATTCCCAGCCATAGTTAATATTTCCCATTTTTGTGCTGAATTTGTTTTCCTTTTTTTGCTGGCTAGGGCAATCAGAAGTCCATTCTTTCTGAGGGGTAAAAAGTGAAGGATCCCTCAGTCTCAGTAGATGTTTAGTTGAACTTAATATTCTTGAGGTGGAAGTGTTCACAAAGAACCTTCGGGCTCAGAATGGAAACAAGAACAGAGTTTTTCCCCTCCTTCCAACATTTTTGTTTAGCTTTAATTGTGTCAAAAGGGATTCAGGTTGATCAGGGCAGAAAGAAGTTTCCTCATACTCTACTAATTAACAAGGACATAGGTTTTCCCCCCATGGAAATGGTCAACAATTAGTGGATAGCATGAAGGTCTTTTCAAGTGAGGATTTCTCTCCTAGATCTTCTCATTTCAAAATAGTCTGTTTGTGAGCCTTTTGGTCCCCATAATTTCTCTCCAGCATCCTTTGTCTGCCTTTATTTTACTTTACATATTCTTTCTGTTTTTCTGGAAATGAGAAAGGAGAAACAGAGGGGGTGAATGTTCAAGGTTCACAAACAAGGAAAGTCAGTTTGTAGTGTGGGGATCTGGAAGAGAAAACCTCATTCGGAAGGCATTCAATGCTATCCGTCATTTTGCTGAGCTCTTCTCTGAACAAACAGAAAGAATTTCATATCCTTGATGCAATTTAAAAAAAATAAAATTGGCAAAGTGACTGGTAAAATTCACCTTTCTGCAAGGTCTGCAAGTATCTTGGTATTCACAAACTTGGCAAAAATTGGCAAAGTGACTGGTAAAATTCACCTTTCTGCAAGGTCTGCAAGTATCTTGGTATTCACAAACTTTCTCAGACAGTTCTTTTTAAAAATCATCTTCCTCCCAGTGCACACTTGGTAGTGTTATGTATCCCCAGGTATCATTATTTTTCCTTCCCAAAACAACAGATCTGGGGACAAGAGATGGCTTTAGTCCTGGGCTGGATCTAGACACATCAAAGAAGCTTTTCAGTTTAAAACATTGTAAATTTAAACAGGGGAAACAGTTAGAGAAAAATGGGGCCCCACATCGCCATCTGGTGGCACAGTAATATTTTCGCTGGGCCTCCCCAGCCACTCTGGGTGGCTTCCAACTGAATATTATAACCGAATGTTATATCTCACATACAATGCATGTAAATCACTTTTTCTTTGCCAATCTAGCTGAGACCCTGGATATGGACAACAAGACACAATCGAGAGAACTGGCCCAAAGAGGAATGTTAACCAAAGACCAAAAGCTGTCTTGTTGGATCATTCCATCATATGTGTAGGGCACTGTCATGCTTATTCTGGAGTGAATGTTTTAAATAGTTGTCTTTAACTGTTTTCTACTGATAAGGTATTGCTTTATTCTTTTTGTAAACCGTTTTGAGGTTTTATTACAATCAAGTGGTATATAAATTCTATGAAATAGAATAGAAAATATTCCCCTTAATTCCCTTATGCATTTGCTGAATGTACTGTATTTTTCCGTGTATAAAACGCCCCCATGTATGAGATGTTTTTTTAACCCCAGATTTTTTTAAACTCCAAATTAAGAAATTAAGTTGTTTAGTTTTTTGGGGGTGGGGGAGGTCACTTCCGCCAATCGCTCACCCGCCTAACCGCCACTGCCGATCACTTGCCACAGCCACTGCCGATCGCACACCTCGCCGCAGCGGCCAATTGTCTGCCCGTTTGCCGCCACCAACAGCTCACCTGCCCACTTGCCACAGCCGCAGCCAATTGCCAGCAGGCCTTGCCACAGCCACCAATCACCCACCCAATCGCCACTGGCAATCTCCTGCTTGCTGCTGCCATGAATCACACATCCCTCCCCCTTGCATTCACTATCACTAAGATGACACCCAATTTTTGACTAATTTTCTTTAGCAAAAAGCATTGTCTTATACACGGAAAAATACAGTATGCACATCTCTAACATGCTGCCCTTTGGAAAGTGGGCAGGGATAACCATCAACACCAGCCTTCAGTTGTTGTTCTTCTATCCTATGCATTAAGCTCTGGGTTTTTGATGGGAAAACCTTCCTTGAAAGTGAAACGGAGGGAGAGCCTCTCTGTTTTGAAATGAACAGGTTTTTGCATCCCCAGTGGCACTTCCTTGCTACGTGGCTTCTTCCCGGGCCAGGCAGCTTGCGGGGAAATTCAGGATACCTGCGCACGCGAAAAATTAACAAAATGTCAGAATGACAAGCGGAAAGAAAAGTCAAACATATGCCGCTCATTAGGATCACAGCATGATTTTTTAATTTTTTTTAAAAAAAATCCATTTGCTTGAATGACTCTGGACTTGAGAGATAACACGTTATGCACAGGGAAAGGTTGCCACCGCTCACATTCTTCCATTGTAAGACAGATTTTTAAAACAAGAACACAGCTGTTCATGACAAAACCCATTTGTCAACCCATCGTACAAAGTAGGGGCGGGGGCAGTGCCTGGCACCTGCTAATAATAACTCAGCAATGGCCGCTCGCGTTTGCCTGCCACATATAGTCAATAAACATCTGCTTGTACATGGGCAAGAGTAGAGGGCTACCTGTTCTCTGGCAATTAAGATTCATTAAAATTAGTTTGCCTTTAATGCGGCGAAATTAAAGGGTAGCATATTGCGCTGTGTCTTGCTCAGTCTCCCTTTCAGGACTCTGCTTCGAGGACCATTAGCCTACAGTACATTTGTCTGAATTTAAAATGTAACTACATTTCCTTGAAAAGACCATCTGTTCATAAAGGCCATCCTTTTCATACTCCCAGCAGTAAACTTTGGAGAGCCGCAGAATTAGCAGAGGAGTGTATTCAAATGAAAATGTATGTGGATGGAGAATAGGTAGAGCTGTTCCTTACACAGTGAAACAGCCTTGTGCTGCATAGATTATAATTATCTTCCTGAGTTTCCTTTTAGAGGTTTCCTTTCTTTATGGCATATCCTGATTTTTCTGCCTTCTTAATCTAGATAATTTAATACCTTTTCACCCACAAAGCGTCTGCAGCTAAATAATCATGGCGCGGCGCAGCTCCCCCATCTGAACGGTGAATGAAGGCTGTTGACAAACTATAATATTTCACCTGGATCCACATACTCTGAAAGATTTGTATATGCATGCAAAGCACTAGTTAGGGACGGAAGGGTCCGTTCTCTCCAGTTCTTGCTTTTTCAATTTAAGTTCAGTTTCCCACATTTTGCAGCAATTTGCCATTTTATTTTATTTTATTTTTTTAAAAAGAAAACCTTGTGAAATTTCATTGCAGTTTCAGTGCGAATTTCTCCTCACAAACATTTTCATATGCCGTTTTGGATAATGAACACATTTTTGAAAGCAACAGCCTCTCATATATTACTGTGAACATTAGCAAGTTGGAGAACTGCATTGCAAAATTTGAATTAGTGCAAATTTTGAAGGATATCTGTGCTTTGGGTTGCGTTTTGTTTGAGAAAGTGCAATTTGGACAGCTTTGGCTTCAATTGAATTTCTTTTCCATTCCTAACAATGTTTAAAACACCATGATACCACTCTAAGCAGTCATGGCTTCTCACAAATAATGAAACTCTCGTGCTTCTTATGAGAGCAGATGAAGGCGTCACACACTTCCACTGTTCTACTGGCCCTCAGTAACTAAACACAAGGCAGCCCGTGTGTGATCTGCTGTGGAAGCTGATCCATTTGGGTAGATGGGGCACTCTTCCACTAACCTCAGTCTGCCCTTAGCCAGCCTTTGCCTGTTTATCTTCTTCTGACTGGTCCAGTGTTCCCTCCTCAGTCTCAGGCACTGTCTCCTCCTCTGTCTCATTGTTGTCCCTTGTAGAGCCCAGCAGAAGTCTGGCAAACTGGTCTTCCGGAACTATCTCCCACAAGTTGAAAGTAGCTAGAGGACATACTGCAAGCCACTGATTTCTTTACATTATGGTGTGACTTTAATTTATTTAGAAATAAGGAAGCCTCTGGCCATATGGTGCCTCCTGTTTATTCCAAGGTGTAGATTTTGTGAAAGCACGTTTAGGCACACATATGCTCTTAATATTTCTGTTGGACCACTAGTAATTGAGAAGCAAGGGAAATATCGATTCCTCCCTTCTTTCCTTTCTCCCTTCTTTCTTCCCTTCCTTAGCTTCAGGAAATGTCTAATTGTATGGAAATGATTGTAATTGTTTTGTCCTCTCCTGCTGGATTTTATCTTACATATTATTTTAGAGTTTTTTAAAATCTTTTTTCACCTGAATTTTTTTCTGTTTCTTGTTACAATTCCCAATTCAGAAAGAGAGAGAGAGAGAATGAGAATTCAACAGGGAGGAAGATGGAGCAACACTAGAATTAGGTGTCTCAGTTTGTCATTGGCTCTACCTCCACCTAATGTCATAGCTGTCAACTTTTCCCTTTACTTGCGAGGAATCCTTTTCAGAATAAGGGAATTTCCCTTAAAAAAAGGGAAGCGTTGACAGCTATCCCTACTGTTGGTCTCTCTGGTTACTGCCCAACCATTCCCTATAGGCAGCGGCCATAATTGCCTCTGATCGCATTTTTCTATTCTTCTCCCCTCCTTCTGTTTGTACAACTCCATGTGAAGATGACGCTATGTGGATTGCAACCCACGTTCCATTCAGGGAGGGCAGTGCAGGAAGGGGGAGTAGCCACACCCCCATTCCATGAATTTCAGGCCACAGGTGGCTTTTCTTCTGAAACATCTTCTTTGGGAGCAGTGACCAGATAAAATCTGGTATGAAATGTGATTTCAGTTACTGGTAAATCACACTTAATAGTTTCTTAATCTTGACTATCAGCAAGAGTAGGGCTTTGAGACTTGTGGTATCTCCTCTCCCCCACCCCACCAAAATGGCTTCCCATCCACTGAACCCTAAAATGACAACCCTGGTTAATAAGGTTACTTGGTTAACCTAGAACCTCAGTCGCAATGTATGAGTTTTCTCCTCATGGTGACCACCTCTAAAATTGCCTTCCGGGTCCAAGTAAATAGTATTTTCTTTACTGGCAAGAGGAAGCTGAGGACACAAAAGTACTTAAAACTGTGCTTGGCTCTCCCCTTTTCTGTCAGTACAGAGAGATCAGCAGCGGGAAAAGGATGTATAGAAACGTTTTAGATGGAATGAACAATGGTCCAGCGTTACACGAAACAGCTTTACTGTCATGTCGATTATGCAAATATGCAGCTTCCCTGACCTACGAAAACACAACTCTGGCAAATGAGAGCAAACAAGATATGATGCCAGTATGCTGGATTCTGATGTGGTTGGTAGATATATTTATATATAGAGAGAGAAAGAGAGACAGACAGACAGACAGAGAGGTGTCATAATAAGAAATGCTTCATCAGAAACTTGGCATGATTTGAGGGAAAGGAGACAGAAAAGGGAACCGGGTTTTTTTTGGGGGGGGGGACCTGTCCTCTTTTACATTTATGAAGAAAAGAAAAGAAAATGTAACACTGAACTGATTGCCACTTTCATGCTGCTGAAATGAAGTGATGTAGAGAAGGTTGTAGGGATGCGGGTGGCGCTGTGGGTAAAACCTCAGCGCCTAGGGCTTGCCGATCGCATGGTCGAATCCCCGCGGCGGGGTGCGCTCCCATCGTTCGGTCCCAACTCCTGCCCACCTAGCAGTTCGAAAGCACCCTTAAGTGCAAGTAGATAAATAGGTACCGCTTTATAGCGGGAAGGTAAACGGCGTTTCCGTGTGCTGCGCTGGTGCCGGCTCGCTAGAGCAGCTTCGTCACGCTGGCCACGTGACCCGGAAGTGTCTCCGGACAGCGCTGGCCCTTGGCCTCTTAAGTGAGATGGGCGCACAACCCTAGAGTCGGACACGACTGACCCGTACGGGCAGGGGTACCTTTACCTTTACCTAGAGAAGGTTGTAATACTTCAGCAGGTGGAAAGTGGAGGCTGTTGGTTAAGGATAGGAGTTAATAATGAAACTAGGTATTAAATGCTATTGTAGTACAGTGGTACCTCTGGTTACAAACTTAATTTGTTCCTGATGTCTGTTCTTAACCTGAAATTGTTCTTAACCTGAGGTACCACTTTAGCTAGTGGGGCCTCTTGCTGCTGCTGCAGCACCACCGGCACGCGATTTCTGTTCTCATCCTGGGGCAAAGTTCTTAACCCGAGGTACTACTTCCAAGTTAGCGGAGTCTGTAACCCGAAGTGTTTGTAACCCGAGGTGTTTGTAACCCAAGGTACCGCTGTATTTAAGATTATTGGGTTATAACGGGTATATTTTAGTATTATCATGTATTTTATAGAGAGAATAAATGAATTGAAAAATAAAAACAATATTAAAAATAAGAAACCTAAGCAAAATGAGGAGATTAATCCTTGTGTTTATAAACAACCACAGAAGGTGCAACCAGAGAATGCACTTGTTGTTGTTCTCCCGCTTTTAGGAAATAAATATTAAAATGTGAAGTCCTCATTAGCTAGTAAAGTTCCTTCTCCGTAAGTAAACCAGTGCCCACCCCCTCACCACAAACACGCATCTCGTGTCGCCTGCTGACTGGATGGAACAGAACTGCCAAAGCAAATTAGAGCATTTCAGGCATAAACAAATCATTTTCTTCCATAGGAGGTTTAAGTGACAGCTCTGAACTGTGGAAGTTATCAAGCCTTGAACATCAATGTGACCTACAGGACCGTTCTCATCTGAACCATACGCATCTTGCCTATGCAGAGATGTTCCTGTATATCAGAGAGCCTGCCAAGTAATGTTTATTGTTTCTGTTCTCCAATCTCCATATACTCTTCTCCTGAAGAATGGCATGTGGGCAAATGAGCTATGAATCAATAAACAGAAAAGGACTCAAATGTTGTCAGGAATTACAGCCTCAGTTCAGACAGACTGAGGGAATTACTACAGGAGCTAGGAGCCAGTACAGTGGTACCTCAGTTTAAGAACTTAATTCATTCTGGAGGTCTGTTCTTAACCTGAAACTGTTCTTAACCTGAAGCACCACTTTAGCTAATGGGGCCTCCTGCTGCTGCCAGGCAACCGGAGCACGATTTCTGTTCTCAACCTGAAGCAAAGTTCTTAACCTGAGGTACTATTTCTGGGTTAGTGGAGTCTGTAACCTGAAGTGTATGTAACCTGAAGCATATGTAACCTGAGGTACCACTGTACTATGATTTAACTTTTATACGTCTCTTAGCCATGTGCTAGGTACAGAAACCACATCACTTAAACCTTCTGTGGAAGAAACTAGGGTGTACATATTTCCCCCAAATCTGAAAAGGACAGATACCTAAGGTACTGGAGAAGGAGTGCAGAACAGCAAAACCTTTCCTCACAAAAGGTGCCCAGTTGCAGTGGCTATGTCCATTTTTAAAACAACAACAACAACAACAACCGCTGGGTGTTTTATTTACTGTGACAACTTAAAGGCTAACAAATTACTTATGGAACAATCGTTTGAAGACCATAGTCTACTTTCCTGGTGTGGGAAGTGGAATCCTAAATTGGCAGTCACAGGGACGGACTTTGGTAATACAGTGGCCTGAGCAAGGACAAAATTTGGCACTCTGCCCCGTCTCACCTTCTGCTCTGCACATGCTCTCAAGTGTGCTATGTCATAGTTTTGAGCTCCCTCAGTTTGGTGCCCTGTCTAGGGGAACCACCTTCACCGCCCTAAAGCTGATGCTGGGAAGGCACATACACACAGGGTTGGTGGTGGTGAAACTAGAGAGGAGTTCATGGCATAATGAATATGTTAGTTGTTAATAAGCTATTGTTAGGGACTGGGCAGAGGAGGAATGGTGGAGACCACGTCCCCAACCTGATCCCTTCCAGAGAAGAAGACAGTTCAGAATTACAACAGGGGTTTGAGGGAGATCACAGCTCAGAGGCAGAGGAGAAGGAAAGCTGGGAAATATTGGGAGAGGAGGAAGAAGAACAGGAAGCACCAGGGGAGCGACAGCTGAAGGACTCAGTGTCTTTAAAAAGCATTCCAGATCCCCCTCTCCCAGAACCTGGCAAGCATTGAAAGTAGGAGAGCAGAGAGCTCAGAGACAGTGGGCATATTTCAGCACTCATAGTGATGGCGTATAATGGGAGAGAGGGAGGGGGTGGAGCCTCACTCAGAGTAACGCCATTATTCCAAGAGGCCACATTCCCAAGCCTCTCTGTGAATATTGAATAAAAACGGATGGTAAGGACTTTCTCTTGTCTTGTCCATTCCTGGCAACCTGCTGTGGGGGTTGGTTTCTCTGCTGCCTGACAGCTATAAGACTGTGCCATTTTTCTAGTACCAGTTATTACTGATTATCACAACGAGATGGTCAAGTCCTGAATATCAAGTAAGGTGTCTTCTTATGTTAGATGACTGACAATGAAATACAGATTTGAAATATCTAATGCCAAATACTCTGGAGGTGTCCAACTCCACAATACTTTGGGGTGCACATTAATTTTATTTTTTATTGCATTATCTTTATATTATGAAGTGATTCCTACTCTGTCTTTCAGCTTCTTGGAAATGCCCAAGATGGCTGCTAATAAAAACACCGATGGTAATAATAATAAATACTTATTTGTTTTTAAATAAAAAATGTTTAAAGTAACATTGCATTTAAAAAATAAAAAAATGAAACCAACTTTAAAACAAAGCCCAAAGCTAACCATACAAAATAACCAGCTAATCAGATGAGTGATCTGCTGTTATAAACATGCCGTAAAGGAAGCACCGAAATTATAATTAAAATGTAGCATTATGTGCAAGTCCAGAATCTAGGTGCCACCACAAAGAAGTCTGCTTCACACATCTTGGCCAACACACCACAAAAGAGGTGGGATTTGTAAAGGAGTCTCCCCAGTGGATCTCAAGGGGTGGGCAGAACTATGGAGACTGGCAGTCAGTAGGAGCATAGGGATGGAGATCTATACTGGAAGAGAGATGTTGAGAAAAGAGATGAATTCATATCGTTTCTCTGTGATTAATGAAGACCTCTTTCAGTTTGTGGTGGAGATATGAGAGATCCTGCACTTGACAAATGGAAACGGGACTTTGTGTCGCGATTCAAATGTCACTCTGCTGTCAATATGAGTTGAGAAGGGCACCACCATGGGCTCAGCCTGGAAGCAGAGTGGCTTGTAGGGATTTCATGGGCTGAATGGATGCTTCTAGATCTTGCAATAAAACAAAACAACAGGGTGGAAACACACAAAAGAATGAATATATATATATATATATATATATATATATATATAATCTCCTCTTTAATCCTTCTTAAGGCCTTGTCTTCTTAATTCTTCTTACAGCTAAAACTCTGATTCATTCCTTGAATATTTCAGTGGTTGACTTCTGCAGTAAGCTTTCTCCAGGGACCTCTTGCCTTCTATTTCTTTCCTGAATAGGTCCCATTCTTTATTGCCCATGTTATTCACACATCCCCTCCGTTATTTATTCAGGTACATTGCCTGCCCATTAAACCAGGAGCCGGCTGACTATCAGCACCTCAGAGAAAACGGAAAGTTTACTCAAGCCCTTTTACACCCTATAGGTTTCCCTCTATTGTTTGTTATGCGGTGAATAGCCTCTTGTCTCGATCACACAGAAAAACATGGTGCGCCTTCAAAGGCTCATATCGCAGGCTCAACCCTCTTTGAAGTGCATCCTTACAGTGGATGTTGCTGCCCGCCCCCCAACTCCAGATGACCTCCCTCTGGAAGCCAAAGGCCATGGGGACAAACAGCATCCATTACGCAGTCGACAACTGTACCTCTGTGAATCCCGCTGGCCCACGTATCTCTCAGTGTTTCTATAAATCCGGTATTTACATGCACAGCCTTTCCCAGCGATCGCAGATAAAGCCAGCTCCGTTCTGTGCAATTATTCAGCGTTAGTTGGAGGCCTTCACCAACAATAAACACAAACAAATCAATATGCCACCAATGTGTTTGTTACTAAGCTCAGCATTTTGAAGCCAGCATGAAATCTGTCAGAGCGTATATCTCCCTGCAAAGGGCTCTTGATGTTGATGTCATAAATAAATTAGCATCGAGGTAGAATCCATTGCAGCGTGAAGTCTTATTTAATCAAGTGATATTTCAGTTAAATTTTTTATCACCTTACTTAGCTTAATCATATTAAATACCAGCCAAACGTCTGCCAGTAGGAGAAGAAGAGAAAGAAAGGTGTGACATTACCAATTAAGCGAGCACGTAGTAAACAGTCTAATCAAAAGGGAAAGAAAGCTATAATTTGTGGAATTGTTTCATTGCAAGGAGGAAAAGCACGTGGTAATTAAATCCACCGTACTCCTGGAAAGCGCTGGATCGCTGAATATTCCTAATTAGAAATGAGCAACTTATTAGCTATAAGCAACAGATGTCACAACCATAGACCAATCTTCTTATAAAGAAGTAAATTCTGATTTTTGGCAAATCATTTATTAGATAAACAATCTGTAATTTACCCCTGCTTTGCTGAAAACTGATTATGGAGGTTGGAATTAGCCTCTTTTCCTCAGGCTAACTGTGAGGGGATCAGGTTTATTAAAGCACAACCTGTTCCAATGTTGTTTTTAAGTATGATCAGCAGCTGCATGCCTTTGAATGCTGGGAATCACAAGTGGGGAGAGTTGCAGTGTTACTCACACCCCGCTTACCAGCTTCTGAAGGCATCCTGTTGGGCACTGTGATAACAAGAGGCAGGAGTGGATAGGAATTTGGCCTAATCCAGCAGGACTCCTCTTATGTTATATCATCCATCATGGAGATAGACTCAAAAGATAGGACACGTAGCACTGTGGTAGAACATGTTCTGCATGTAAAACATCATAGATTTGATCGGGCATGGCCAGTTAATAAGATCACTATCCCAACAGACCTGGGAAACAGTCCTTCCTGCGGATACAGAAGGCTGCTACTACTACCCAAACAGACCATATTAGACTAGATGGGGGGAATGATCTGACTCACTATAAGGCAGTATTATCTATCTATTTATCATCTATCTATCTATCTATCTATCTATCTATCTATCTATCTATCTATCTATCATCTATCTATCTATCATCTATCTATCATCTATCTATTTATCATCTATCTATCTATCATCTATCTATCTATCTATCTAGCTATCTATCTAGCTATCATCTATCATCTATCTATCTATCTATCTATCTATCTATCTATCTATCATCTATCTATCTATCATCTATCATCTATCATCTATCATCTATCATCTATCTATCTATCTATCTATCATCTATCTATCTATCTATCATCTATCATCTATCTATCTATCATCTATCATCTATCTATCATCTATCTATATCTATCTATAAATTTTAACCTACTTTTATTAAAACAAGGGATAGTCTGCAAGATGGTTTATAAATGAAAAGACAGCTTTACATCTTCCAGTAAGGTAGAACACACACACACATACACATTCTCTCTCTCTCTCTCTCTCTCTCTCTCTCTCTCTCTCCCCCTCTCTCTCTCTCTGGCATAGGAGTCAGTTCATGGATCATGAAACATCATTTTTGGCCCTAGATGAGTCAGTTCTTTTAACCTACTTTCTGCCTTTATTTCAGAAGGTTGGGGAGGGGATAGGGGTTTTTTTTTTATGGATACTTGCAGCCTGTATAATGGTGATGTAAAGAAAGCAAAGAAACTTCAGCGTTGTGTTTGAATTGACATCCTGGGATTACCTTGAGTTAGTTTAAGAATTTATTAGCCCAGCCTTTTCCAACTCGGCATCCTCTAAGATCAGCGGTTCTCAACCTGTGGGTCCCCAGATGTTGTTGGACTACAACTCCCATCATCCCTAGCTAGCAAGGCCAGAGCTCAGGGATGATGGGAGTTGTAGTCCAAGAACATCTGGGACCCACAGGTTGAGAACCGCTGCTCTAGATGCTCTTGACTACAGCCCCCATCACTCCTGATCTTTGGCCATGCTGGCTGTTTGGAGTTAATCATCATCATCATCATCATCTGGAGTGCAGCAGGTTAGTGAAGGCTTCATGAGTCTTTCTTTTAAGCGTTGGTGGTGTGCACAGCTTTCAACTCAAACAGCCCCTATGCATTGCAATGTGGAGATTTCAAAGCGAGCCTAGGGTGTGAAGATGAAATGCCAGACTTTCCGTACTTGCATACCAGAGGCAAATGGAAGGTGGCAGGGTTAAACTGTCTCAGGCTGCAAGCCAGTCCTGTGATTACAGACTGGCGCACTGTGGTGATGAAATGTCACACTCGTGGAAATGTGAGTTCAGTTGGACTCCTTTTAGGGTAGGTGAGACAACATACAGCCCACAGGCAGTGTCTGCAATTCTGCAGAAAAGCATCCTTCACTTTCCATCCTCTACCCGCCCCCCCCCCCGAAGAAAAGGATTGGTCCACAGTTGAGCTGCCTGGCACATGTTCCAAGTGCAGTGATGCTCAGCCCCCCCCCCCCCCCCGCTGCACTACCTTGCCAACAAAGGTCCGTATAGTAAAAGCTATGGTTTTCCCAGTAGTGATGTATGGAAGTGAGAGCTGGACCATAAAGAAGGCTGATCGCCGAAGAATTGACGCTTTTGAATTATGGTGCTGGAGGAGACTCTTGAGAGTCCCATGGACTGCAAGAAGATCAAACGCATCCATTCTTAAGGAAATCAGCCCTGAGTGCTCACTGGAAGGACAGATCGTGAAGCTGAGGCTCCAATACTTTGGCCACCTCATGAGAAGAGAAGACTCACTGGAAAAGACCCTGATGTTGGGAAAGATGGAGGGCACAAGGAGAAGAGGACGACAGAGGACGAGATGGTTAGACAGTGTTCTCGAAGCTACAAACATGAATCTGACCAAACTGCGGGAGGCAGTGGAAGACAGAAGTGCCTGGCGTGCTCTGGTCCATGGGGTCACGAAGAGTCGGACACGACTGAACGACTAAACAACAACAACAACAACCCCGCTGCACTGTCCCTCCCCCAGATAGTCCCTCACTCTCTCTCCGCACCGCACCGCACCGCACCTCACGCCTGGCACCCTCCCCTCCACAGTGGGCGGCGACCCGGCGGCTCGGATCGGATTCGCACAGCCAGCACTGCAGTGAGAGAGAGTGAGTGAGCCAGGTAGGGGCAGAGAGCTGCAAGTGCGAGCGCCCCCCCCAGATGTTGTGCCCGGTGCGGCCGCCCCCCCTGCACCCCCCACGCTACGCCACTGAGAAGGGCAAACACCACAATGGATCTCAGGCTCTGACTTGACACTGCAATAGGAAGCCTGTGGCCCTTCAGATGCTATGAGATTCCAGCTCCCAGCAGACCCAGCCAACATGGCCAATGACCAGGGATGAAGAGAGTTGGAGATCAGCAACATCTGGAGGTTCACAGCTCTATACACTCCTACTGAATCCTCCTGCTGGAGCCTCGCAAACTGTGGATCCAGCACAGCGCAGTTGAAACCCCTTTGTAAAACTGAAAGGAATGGCGAGTGAGTATTACAGAAATGTCATCAGAGGCAATTTCGGCAGATCAAAGAGCCGAAGCTACTGACTCATTAATGAGCTACTAGCGGGCAGTCCCGACCACGTTCTCTGCTCCCAGTCGTGACTCATTACAAAATCATTATTACCATTCTTCTCCTGCATGCTTGCTCCCTTTCTAAGCGTTTCTTGCAGAAAATAGCCTGACAGTTTATGCGGAATTAATGAGAGTGAGAGAGCTGCTTTCAACGCACAGGATAGTACACCAAAATTACATTTTCCCAGGGTTCCCTCCCCTGCCATAGCCCCAAGTTTACTTCTTCTTGTTTGTATTGTTTAAAATCTCAACCCACTTAGAAGTCTTTGTGCAAATGTGAGCTAAGTGTCCCTTTCCCCCTCGGTTGCCTTTGGATCCTTCCAGCGGGATCGTAGGAAAGTCCTGTATTACAACATCCATTTTTCAGCGTAATTTTACCTGTGTAATGAGACCATTTCCTTAACTTGGTTTTATAGCCATGTCATTTAGGAGGATAAATGTTGAGCAAAGTATCGTCTGGGGCTAATGCAGCATCTCAGAAGGAGCAAGTCTCTTTTTAAAGGCTGGCATCAGGCAGGCAGCATGTTGCCTTCCAAATATTACTGCTCCAACTCTCATCAGCCCCTGCCAGCAGTGGCGTAGCGTGGGTTGTCAGCACCCGGGGCAAGGCAAGTAATTTCCGTCCCCTTACCCGGGGCAAGGCAAGTAATTTGCGCCCCCCCCCCCCGCTGCACTGTCCCTCCCCCAGATAGTCCCTCGCTCTCTCTCCACACCGCACCGCACCGCACGCCTGGCACCCCCCTCTCCACAGTGGACGGCGACCCGGCGACTCGGATCGGATTCACACAGCCAGCACTGCAGTGAGAGATTGAGTGAGCCAGGTAGGGACAGAGAGCTGCGAGTGCGAGCGCCCCCCCCCCCCCCAGATGTTGCACCCGGTGCGGTCGGCCCCCCTTGCACCCCCACGCTACGCCACTGCCTGCCAGCACAGGCAATTGTCACCATGTTAGCTACCCTTGATCTACATCAACATCACAATTCCTGTTTCTTTTCTTCCAGTTTCTCTCTCCCCCCCCCCAACTCAGTATCTGCATAGTTCCTTTCCCTGCAAACTTCTATTGTAAGGATAAGCATATGTCACTCTGTTTTCTTCCCATCATCTACCTTCTTGGTGAGCTTTCCTAAACCAGGGTAGGCAGACACTTCTAAGTTTTGTTTTGAAGTCCTGTGTTTCTGCAGCACCAAACATTTTAAGAAACAAGTGCAAGGAGGTCTTAGATTCATGTGGCTTCCACAGGCTATCCCATAATAAATTACTATTACAGTAGTACCTTGGGTTAAGTACTTAATTCGTTCTGGAGGTCCGTTCTTAACCTTAAACTGTTCTTAACCTGAAGCACCACTTTAGCTAATGGGGCCTCCTGCTGCCACTGCGCCGCCGGAGCATGATTTCTGTTCTCATCCTGAAGCAAAGTTCTTAACCTGAGGTACTATTTCTGGGTTAGCGGAGTCTGTAACCTGAAGCGTATGTAACCTGAAGTGTATGTAACCCAAGGTATCACTGTATTATTCTCTGCTGGGTCTACTGCAGACCAATGTTGTTTCCCCTGGACTTAGGTGCAAATCTTTGTCAGACATGGAAAACCCAAGAAAATGAGAAGTGAACCAATTGATGACCGTCTGATGTTGGCGGAAACTTTTAAACCAGCGCATAAATATTTGGTGTAATCATATGAATCCAGAAAGGGTAAGCTTTCAGGGGTGTAACTATAGCTGGTTAGGGTGATCAGATGCAAAAGGGGACAAAATCCAATTCAGACAGGAATAATTTTGCAATGCCGCTATTGTCAACATTTATTAATTTCTTTATTACATGCTAAATAATTTTCTAGGCTGCATTTAAGCGGGAAAACTTTAAGAAGCCATTTCAAGGGAGCTTACCCATGAAATAGTAAAATGCAACAAGGAACACAAAGTTGTTAAAGCCAGCATAAAAAAAAATGCAAGCATACATCACAGATGCACAAATATTAAAATACATTGCATAACTATGGCTGACACCATCAGCATAAGAATATACCAGGATTAAGAAAAATGAAACACATAAGAGCCAGTGTGGTGTAGTGGTTAGGAGCAATGGACTCGTAATCTGGTGAACCGGGTTCGCATCCCCGCTCCTCCACATGCAGCTGCTGGGTGACCTTGGGCCAGTCACACTTCTCTGAAGTCTCTCAGCCCCACTCACCTCACAGAGTGTTTGTTGTGGGGGAGGAAGGGAAAGGAGAATGTTAGCCGCTTGAGACTCCTTCGGGTAGTGATAAAGTGGTATATCAAATCCAAACTCTTCTTCTTATCTTCATAAGAAGAGACCAGACTTTTATTTATGATGTTACATTTATACCTTACCTTTTCTCCAAAGAGCTTAAGGGGGAACGCACCTCCTCCCTCCTCCCATTTTATCCTCATAGAAAGCCTCTGAACTTGGTTAGGCTGAAAGACAGAGACTGGCCCAGTGGGCTTCATATAGCTGAGTGGGGTTTTGAACCCTGATGGGTGGTGCTGTGGGTTAAACCACAGAGCCCAGGACTTGCTGATCAGAAGGTCGGCGGTTTGAATCCCCGCGACGGGGTGAGCTCCTGTTGCTCAGTCCCTGCTCCTGCCGACCTAGCAGTTCGAAAGCATGTCAAAGTGCAAGTAGATAAATAGGTACCGCTCCGGCAGGAAGGTAAACAGCATTTCCGTGCGCTGCTCTGGTTTGCCAGAAGCGGCTTAGTCATGCTGGCCACATGACCCTCAGCCAATAAAGCGAGATGAGCGCCACAACCCCAGAGTCGGTCATGACTGGACCTAGTGGTCAGGGGTCCCTTTACCTTTACCTATCCCAGATCCTAGTCTGGCGCTCCAGCCACTGGCTTTCTCCAAGCTTGGTTGTTGGAGGAGGAGGGAGTGATACCACTGGTGGCGACTTTCATGTTTAAGTGCAAGAGGCACTTCAGTTCAGAAGCAGCACCCTGCAACTCAAGGAGGAAGGGACCAGAAGGGTGACAGGTGAGCTGGCCCACTCATTCCCATACCTGCCTCTCCTTGCATGCTTACATACCGCAGAATAAGGATGACTAGAAAGGACTTCTGCAACATATATTTTTTTAAAAAACCACTGCCTGCTTTCTCTCAATGTACCTCCACGTTAAGTTCAAATCTGAAGTGCTGAGATCTGCTGAAACACACATACTGTGAAGCAGCTGGAAGCTGAGTGGTCAGTTTAGGTTATTGCATTTGACTGCAAGCTGTGTAAGAACCCTTTTAAAATAATGAAAACATGCTTTTATAGTTCTCTCTGCTAAGAAGAAGAAGAAAGTATTCTGCTGTTGCGGCAGTACCGTTACTTCTTACGTTAGTTTATATTGCACCTCATCCTACATTTGTGAATGTGAGGCGTGCTTCCTGTGAGACAGTTCTCTCCTCTACCAAAGACCTTCTTTGCTCATCCCAGGGAAGGAATGGGCCGCGGTTCTTCAACTGAATGGGCAGCTTCCCTTTGGCTCTTCAAAATGCCATTGTGTGGTTGCACTACCAATGATCACCCACCCATTGTGAGCCCAGTCGCGGTGAGCCTGAGATGGTTGGGGTAGGGGCACAGGAAGCAGTAAGTGGCAGGACAATATTTTGGGATCGAGATTTATTGATTACAGTAGGCTTTAGCATAGGCATTGGGTATACAGGCTAATTACTTCATCAGGGTCAATCTTGGGTTAAGGATCCCCATATGATGCACATCAAATATGGGCAACCCCTCCAGACTGCGCTGGTTGTCTATTAGTTTCTGAGCCAAATTCAAAGTGCTGGTTTAGACATAAAAGGTAAAGATACCCCTGCCTGTACGGGCCAGTCTTGCCAGACTCCAGGGTTGTGCGCCCATCTCACTCAAGAGGCCCGGGGCCAGCGCTGTCCGGAGACACGTCCGGGTCACGTGGCCAGCGTGACAAGCTGCATCTGGCGAGCCAGCACAGCACACGGAACGCCATTTACCTTCCCGCTAGTAAGCGGTCCCTATTTATCTACTTGCACCCGGGAGTGCTTTTGAACTGCTAGGTTGGCAGGAGCTGGGACCGAGCAACAGGAGCGCACCCTGCCGCGGGGATTTGAACCGCCAACCTTTCGATCAGCAAGCCCTAGGCGCTGAGGCTTTTACCCACAGCGCCACCCGCGTCCCTGATTTCGACATATAAAGCCTTAAATGGCTCAGGACTGCAATTCCTCAAGGACCGCCTCTCTCCATGTGAACCTACCTGGACCCTGAGATCACCTTCTGAGGCCCTTCTTTGTGTGCCTCCTCCACAAGAAGTCCGGAGGGTGGTAACATGAGAATGGGCCTTCTCTGCAGTGGCTCCCCATCTGTGGAATGCTCTCCACAAATGGAGAGCCTTCATTATACACCTTTAGGTGCCAGGCAAAAATGTTCATTTTCAACTAGGCCTTGGGCTGATTGACATCCGACATGTGTTTCTGGGAGAGTGGATTGTTGGTTTGTTTATGTTCTTACTTTCTTTATGTATTTTGTGTGTTTTTAAATTGTAATTTTATGTTGCGAACTGCATCACAATTACAGCAAAAGTCATATTATGCGGTTAACAAATCAGCATGGCATTTATACTCTATAAAGCATTATTAGCAACATTAAAAGAATAGCATGTAAAAATATAAGATAAGCACTGTTAAGTTCATACAGACACTCTCCATGTCCCCATAATGCATAGGCTTTCATTCACTTCCTTTAAAACACATAAAACACACACAATGCTCATTGTAAAGGCTACTCAGCCAGACGCTGCACCAGCAGGTTCCTTGCGTAGGGGACCATGGTGGAGATGGTGGGGCTCCTGGGGCTCCAATCAGTGGTAAAGTGGTTACGCTGTATATGGGGCTACCTGTACAGGAGACCTGGAAACTACAACTAATCCAGAATGTGGCAGCTAGACTGGTGACTGGGAGCAGCCAACAAGACCACATAACACCAGTCTTGAAAGACCTACATTGGCTCCCAATACGTTTCCAAGCACAATTCAAAGTGTTGGTGCTGACCTTTAAAGCCCTAAATGGCCTCGGCCCAGTATACCTGAAGGAGCATCTCCACCCCCATCGTTCAGCCCGGACACTGAGGTCCAGCTCCGAGGGCCTTCTGGCAGTTCCCTCACTGTGAGAAGCGAGGTTACAGGGAACCAGGCAGAGGGTCTTCTCGGTGGTTGCACCTGCCCTGTGGAACACCCTCCCTTCAGATATCAAGGAAATAAACAACTATCTGACTTTTGGAAGACAGCTGAAGTCAGCCCTGTTTAGGGATTTTTTAAATGTTTGATGTTGTTGCTTTTTTATTATTGTTATTGGTGTTCTGTTAGGAGCCGCCCAAAGTGGCTGGGGAAAACCAGCCAGATGGGCGGGTTATAAATAAATAAATGATGATGATGATGTTGACTCCAGGTAGCCTGCCTAGTTGCCATTGACGAGGAACTCACTCATGTCTCTCTTGATATTCAGGCGGTCCATTCCCACTTGAGGATTACACTTGGTATGAGTGGGAGTCTCCCCTATGAAGCAAGGAACTTCCCTGACCCTCTGTTTCTCCAGCAGGAATTCGGATTTCCATGGAACGTTCCCAAGGGTTGGTTCTGTCACTGGAAATCATTCCATGAGAACTGAAACTTCCAAGAAGCTTCCCTCTTTGAAGCACTTGCTGGAAGGGCTTGCACCTTGCTGATTGATCTGAAGCAGACACTCTCGGTGCTCCTTCAGGGCTGCCTGATGGATTCCTGTCCATTCCTTCTGATGTTCCTGATGTGACAGGAGATCAGACCCCATCACTCAATGCAGATGTCAGCAGTCCTTTGCATTATGCCGAGCAGATGCAGTTGAGTCAGTGCAGTTAGTGTAAAAGGGATAAGACGTGCCAGCTGCTCTCCTGATGGGGGAGCATAACGCTAATTCGCCAGTCTAGTCCACTGGGAGGACTTAACGGCATATGCTAATTCTGAGAGCATGGCATGGGCTTAAAACAGAAAGCATCTCTCAAGCATGCACCAATCAAGCACGATTCAGAAGACCCCAAGAGCTCAAAGGAAAACCATCCATACACACATGTACAGATTTAGCTCACTGTGATTAAACAAATTAAATACAGGAAATTGCCTGATGTTTTTTTTAAAATAAGTAAATAAATCTGGCTCATTCTCAGGCCAACTCTCACCTTAACTACTGCCATCTCCCTGTTGGGCTTCATTCCCATTTCAGTGTCTTATCTCATACTTTACCTCCATCCAAACCACAACTGCGAAACGGATCCATCTGTCCCTTCCTGGTGTGACCATGTGATGCTCCTACCCAGATCTCTTTGCCGGCTTCTCATCCTCTTCATTATTCAGTACAGATTCCAATAGGTGCAGTTGCAAGTCTATTAGGAAGCCATTGTTGTTGTTGTTGTTGTTGTTATCTCTTCCCTGAAATTTATTTCTTTGGTTTTTCAGATTGAAATTTTACAGTCACATATCCCACATACAACTTAAAAACTAGATTCCATCTCTTGGGCTTCCCTCGTCCCCTCTGTGGGTCCTACTGTCAATCATTTCCTCCTGCATCTTTTATAACAATCCGGATCTTTTATTTCTCCATTGTATCCAAAATTTACCATTAAACTACAAGTGATATTCCAATCCTACTAATGATTTTAACTGTTTGGGCTGGGTGTTCATCAGTATGCGGATGATACCCAGCTCTACCTCTCTTTCAAATTGGAACCAGTGAAGGCAGTGAAGGTCCTGTGTGAGTGCCTGGAGGCAGTTGGAGGATGGATGGCAGCTAACGGATTAAGGTTGAATCCTGACAAGACAGAATTACTGTTTTGAGGGAACAGGGGGCGGGCGGGTATGGAGGATTCCCTGGTCCTGAATTGGGTAACTGTGCCCGTGAAGGTGCAGGTGAACAGCCTGGAAGTCATTTTGGACTCACAGCTGTCCATGGAGGCACAGATTAATTCTGTGTCCAGGGCAACTGTCTACCAGCTCCATCTGGTATGCAAGCTGAGGCTCTACCTGCCCGCGGACTGCCTCACAAGAGTAGTGTTAGCTCTGGTTGTTTCCCGCTTGGACTACTGCAATGCACTCTGTGCAGGGCTACCTTTGAAGTTGACCTGGAAACTACAGCTAAACCAGAATGCGGCAACTAGACTGGTGACTGGGAGCAGCCGTCAAGACCACATAACACCGGTCTTGAAAGACCTACATTTCCGAGCACAATTCAGAGTGTTGGTGTTAACCTTTAAAGTCCTAAATGTCCTCGGTCCAGTATACCTGAAGGAGCATCTCCACCCCCATCGTTCTGCCTGGACACTGAGGTCCAGCTCCAAGGGCCTTCTGGTGGTTCCCTCACTGCGAGAAGCCAAGTTACAGGGAACCAGGCAGAGGGCCTTTTCAGTAGTGGCTCTGCCCTGTGGAACGCCCTCCCATCATACGTCAAAGGAATAAACAATTATGTGACGTTTAGAAGACATCTGAAGGCAGTCCTGTTTAGGGTTGTTTTTAATGACTGATGTTTTAATGAATTTTTAATATTTTGTTGGAAGCCGCCTAGAGTGGCTGGGGAAACCCAGTCAGATAGGTGGGGTATAAATGAATTATTATTATTATTATTATTATTATTATTATTATTATGTCATCTTAGTCGTGTTTGACTCTCCGTGACCCCATGAACCAGAGCATGCCTTGGAGACTCTCACTTTCTTCTCAAAGCTTCTCCGTTTTTGTGTCCATGGAGTTTTCGTGCCAAATACTGGAGTGGATTGCCAATTCCTTCTCCAATTATTATTTTACAATGGTCCTTAAGATAAGTTATAAATTTTTCCCATTCCTTATTAAACTTTTGATCTTCCTGATTTCTGATTCTTACGGTCATTTTAGCCCTTTCGGCATAGTCCATCAACTTGATCTGCCATTAGGAAGCCACTGTTGCACAACTGGCTTGTTTTTATTATTTTATTTTTACAAGATTTTACCTTCTGTAAGTGAATTCCGTGGGGCTTACTCCCAAGGAAGTAAGGCTAGAATTGCAGCCCGTATCATGCCAAATGCATGGCGATTGTGCCGATGCTCTAATCAGCTTGTTTAAGATGCATGGGTTCATACCTGCTCCTAGGAAGCTTGGCTGGGGTCTTTGTTTGTGTTTCTCCAGTAGGCCTCCCTACTCCCATCTCTTCTACTCAGGTGTTTGGCTGCAGGCATCCAAGGCCATCCGAGCTTGACTTTCCCAGCCAGCTGCACACATTTTGTGCCCTTTAATTAAGTTGTAGAGATTCAAAGGGATTTGGCTCCTGCCGCCTCATGCTTTCCTGCCCCCGTGTTCCATTCTAGGGTGGATGTTAAATCGTGCAGAAACAGAGCGTGACCTCACTCTCGTGTCACTTGATCTGGCAGTAGCTGTTTTTTTGTGTGTAACTCATTTGGAAAGATTGATTGTTGGTTAATTACATTAATGAACTCACCCGACATAGGACGCGGACCAAAAAAAGCTCAGCAGCCTCCTAAACAGCCATTAAGAATAAGACATTTATCTTTTCACCTGACTGTTGCGACTTCCTGCCGGGTGGCAGGGCATACAAAATGTTAATTCTGAAGGTTAAATGACATTGGGAAATAATCATGAACTGCTTACCTTTCCTCACCTCCTGCCCAGATGGCTCTTAGCACAGCAATCAAAGGGCATTTGGATGTAAGAGCTACTTGAAAGGTGTCCAGTAATATGAATCTGGTAGTTTCGGCTGGCACATGGTCACATCTATTCTAGCACAATTCCAGCTTTTAAGACCCAGTGTGGTTGAAATAACTCCTTTGTTAATAAAGGCTGATTCGCGTGATTTGTTGGAGATTGTGAAAATAAAGGGCTAAGTACACTGCTGGCTTGGGGAATGCTTGCAAATGTGCTTGAGTTTTATAAGCCATTGCGGAGCTTAGTAACCGATCAAGAGCAATCGCAAGAAAACAGTAGGTTTGACGTTGGATAGTCCAGCCAAGAGCTCAGGGCTAAGCTATATGCAAATGTAAGGAAGGTCCCCAGCTCAGTGCTTGAACATCTGTCTTCCATGCAGATGGTCCCAGGTTCAATGTTGAGCAGCTCCAGGTAGGCCTGGGAATTGTCCCCTATCTGAAACCCCGGAGAGCTGCTGCCAATCAGTGGAGACAATACAAAACCAGGTGGACCAATGGGTCAAGCTTAGTTGAAGGTAGCTTCCCGTCTTCCTGTATAAGTGGAAGAGGTCCCAGTTCTTGGGGGGATGCAACAGTTCACATGCAATTGCTGTGTCCTGAAAGTAGCCCTAACCCTTGAAGCAGTTTTGCTAGCAATGCTGCCATGTTGTTTAGAGCAGAGCTGGAAGGGGCTTGGATAATGTTTCATATGCAGAACTTTTGATTCATTCATTTGTGTACCTTCACTTGTCAGCTATAAGCCAATCAGTCCTGTGCTCTAGTACCTCCTCAATCCTTTGGTGTGGTAGCACTTACGCTTTGGGACTCCCTCCCATTTCATATCAGACAGGTGCCATCTCTATTGTCTATTTGGCATCTATTGAAGATCTTTTTCTTTTTAGAATATTTTTTATTAATTTTTTAACATATCATTTTCAACAATTATTAAACATACTTTTATATCTTATACAAGTTTTTTGACTTCCATCAATCACATCTGAAAATTTTCCAATCTTTTCTCTTACTATACATTTCTTAATATACATTTCTTATTTTCACTATTACATTTAAATCTCATAACTAATGTCTCTCTTCTTTCTCTTCTTTTCAATATTTCATATATTTCTCCTTACAAAACTTCTTGTAGTCCTACTAGCATAATTTGTTGATTACCGTTGCTCCTCAAATAATTCGTATATTTCTTCCGATCTTCTGTAAATCTCTGGTCCCACAGGTTTCGAATCCTTCCTGTCATTTTATCCAATTCTGCGTAGTCCATCAGTTTTGTCTGCCATTCTTCTTTCGTCAGTATTTCTTCTTGCTTCCATTTCTTAGCCAACAATACTCTTGCTGCTGTTGTTGCATATAAGAACAATTTTACATCCTGTCTATTAATATCCTCACCTATAATGCCAAGTAAAAATGCTTCTGTTTTTTTAAAGAAATGTATATTTCAACATCTTTTTCATCTCATTATATATCATTTCCCAGAATACTGAAGATCTTTTTCAACTAGCCTTTAAGTGGAGACGTTCATTCCATTCTGTATTGGATTTGAAATTGCTTTTCTTTTTTTTTACATCGGAGGTTGTTTTTAATTGGTTTTGTACATGGAAATTGTTTTTAATACTTTGTATAGAGGAAATTGTTATTTCTTTGTATATACGGAATTGTTGTTTCTACATTTAGCTTTGTTTTTATTGTCGATGGGTTTATTGCGAAATCTGCTTTGGAGTTATTTTACGGGAAACAATTTGTAAATGGAACGAAATGAATAAATAAATTTAGTTCCATGGAAATGCTGTTTTGAGCCTGACACAGGGCTGTCCCTGTCATTGGGCAGAGCACGGCAACCACCTTAGACTTCAGTTGATTGGGAGTAGTGAGAGCCAGTGTGGTGTAGTGGTTAAGAGCGGTAGTCTTGTAATCTGGTGAACCAGGTTCGCATCCCCGCTCCTCCACATGCAGCTACTGGGTGACCTTGGGCTAGTCACACTTCTGTGAAGTCTCAAGGCCTCACTCACCTCACAGAGTGTTTGTTCTGGGGGAGGAAGGGAAAGGATAATATTAGCTGCTTTGAGACTCCTTCGGGTAGTGATAAGGCAGGATATCAAATCCAAACTCTTCTTATGGTGAGTTGTAGGACAGAGCTTTGTATACTACACAGCCAGCCTTTTCCCCTTCAACTAGGGTTGGTCTTTGTGGAATGGAACTGCCATCTTGCCTCAGGGAGCAAAATGTCTTGGATTAGCCCTACCAGCTAACAATTGGAAGATTGCATGATAAGAAGTTTTGTGGTTGGTTCACAAGATTCCTGACAATTGGACTCATTAGTGCCTTTGACAAGTCTAATAAATTCATGTTTTGTGTATGTAGAGTCAGCGCTTCTTTTTTTTCCATCCAGAGCTCATTGGAGCTCAGCTCTGTCACCTCTCAGGTGGGCACCACTGCCATTCTAATAGAACAAGAGAGAAGCTCACGGTGAGCTCCGTCACCTCTTTTTCTAGAAAAATAGCACTGTGTAGAGGAATAATAATAATAAAAATTATTTATACCCTGCCCTCCCCAGCCAGAGCTGGGCTCAGGGCTGCTAACACCAGTAAAATTACAATAAAAATATAATAATGAAAAAACAAAACCAATTTAAAATAGAGGTTGAAATACAATTTAAAATGCTGCCTCATTTTAAAAGTAGCCCATAGATCAAAACCATAAGGGGAAGGAAACATAAAGGTCAGACTGAGTCCAAACCAAAGGCCAGGCAGAACAGCTCTGTTTTGCAGGCCCTGTGGAAAGATGTCAAGTCCCGCAGGGCCCTGGTCTCTTGTGACAGAGCGTTCTACCAAGTCGGGGCCAGCACTGAAAAGGCCCTGGCCCTAGTTGAGACCAATCTAACCACCTTGCAACTTGGGACCTCCAAAGTGTTGTCATTTGCGGACCTTAAGGTCCTCCGCGGGGCATACCAGGAGAGGCAGTCCCGTAGGTACGAGCGTCCTAGGCTGTGAAGGGTTTTAAAGGTCAAAACCAGCACCGTAAACCTGACCCTGTACTCCACCGGGAGCCAGTGCAGCTGGCAAAGCACTGGATGAATGTGATCCCTGAGTCAAATGTTCCCATGTTAGCACAAATGTCATCAAAACAGCAGTACAAGGGGTGGGTAAATCCATCATTTTCGGTTTCAATCAGATTCTCATTTCTACACCGGCTGCCTTTCCCCCCTCTTTTTTAACATGTTCATGAAAATTCATCTACATATTTTTACTGATGTACACATTTTTTTGAATGCGATTTCACCTAATGTACATGTTTTCCCTCTTGGGACACCTTCTGAGGGTCACCCGTCGGTGGTGGGCAAAGCCAGAGGCAAAAATTGACAAAGTGACAAATGTAATTTTTATACAGTCGTACCTCAGGTTTTGTACCTAATTCGTTCCGGAGGTCCGTACTTAACCTGAAACTGTTCTTAACCTGAAGCACCACTTTAGCTAATGGGGCCTCCCGCTGCCGCCCCGCCGCCGGAGCACAATTTCTGTTCTCCTCCTGAAGCAAAGTTCTTAACCTGAAGCACTGTTTCTGGGTTAACGGAGTCTGTAACCTGAAGCATATGTAACCTGAGGTACCACTGTATTCGTACAATAGGCTTCTTTCTACGCACACTCACACACCTTTCTCTTTCCTCCATCCAGAAAAGCTAAAAGCATTGTCAGAGCTCAGTGACACCTTCCAAGAAGATAAATGCAGCCAGGAGGCTAGGCAGGGCCAGGGAGGGGTGTGGATTGGGGGAAAATCTGAGGGCCAGGTTGAGAGCCCCGAAGGGCTGTATTTGGCCCCCAGGCCCGAGGTTCCCCACCCCTGTTCTAGATCACAAAGAAACATCCCTGCCCTCTTTATCAACCCTTCTTATAGAAACGGCCTTTACGGTTTCCCTCTAGGCATGTCCTGCTCCCTCGCAACTTCTTCACAAAGGTCTTGTTTCTTGTCCCTTCATCCTCTCCAATGCTTTCCCGCCCCCACAACCTTTCCAATTAGTTTTCAAATCCCTGGCCGTTATTCAATTGATTGCGTTGAGGGGATGGAAGCTTCTGAAATATATCTTCCACCACACGAGGCAGGAGAATAGAATTTTCTTACCCTTTATCCCTGACCTTTCGCTGGTCTCTCATCTTTCTCATATCCTCCAGGTCTCTGAAGTGAAAAAAAGAAGAAGAAAAAAGCAGAGGGCCAAAGCGATAATTAGCCAGCACTTTTGCTGTAATTACTGCGTTAGCATCTCTGGAGGGACATGAAAGCGAGCACTGTCCCTTTAACAGGACGATTTGATAATCCTCTTAACAATTCTCACTTTTGGGGGGGAGGGGTGGTTTTTTTTTGGGGGGGGGGAGATAATATTTCACAGAAATTTTAACTTTGTGAAACGCGCCTAAAGGGAGGCTTAAGCAATAATGCAAAGATTATGGAAATGACTCTCATTTGAGCACGACGCAAGGACCCGGCAAAAAGCCACAGACGGCTTCAGAACGGCATCACCCCCATTAGGAGCGCCGTTCAGATGTTTATTCATTGAGCGGTAAATGTTTATTGTAATGCGCTTTATTGGGACATAAATTAAAGAAGCGTGATTACGGGCAGAGAGAACGTTAGAGCAGTGTTTGTTTACCAAGGCAGAAGGTGAGGATGGGAGCAGGCTGAGAAAGGAAGAGGGTTCGGCTATTGGTACCTGTGATTTGGCAGCTGTAGGAATGAAGGGAGGAAGGCTTTGCAAAGTGATGATCTCTAGATCTCTTTATGCATTTCACCAAGACCAGCAAAATGTGGTCGTAATGATGGCCTGTAGCTGAGCACAGCCTCATCTAAGGACAGACAGATCAATCTAAATCCGTCCCCTTTCATTTTCACCGGCACTCAATCTTTGCCGGGTCCGCGACTGTATAATAAAATTTGCGTTGCGTTCTACCGGCACTCAATCATAGGTCCATTTTGTTCAGAAAGAATGGCTTAAAAGCTCGCGTTTCAACTGTACCCCTTATTATATGCATTACTGGGCATGTTTCTGTATGCATTTCCCCAATGGCTGTGTTTTCCAGGGCTTTTCAGTGTGCTTTCCCCATAATAAAAATATGCATTTGATGTGCCTTTTAACCCCAAAAGAGTGTTTTCGTGCGCTCTTTTTTTGCGCACTAAAAGTGCACTGCAAAATCCGCAGAAGTGTGGAAATTAAAGGTGGAGGCAACTCTTCCTCTTGGTTCCTCCTTTTACAATACTTGGAGTCCTTCCTTTTGTAATGCTCCCAATAGGGTCTGATTGTTATGAGGCACAATTTCCTAATAATAATAATAATAATAATAATAATAATTTTTACTTATACCCCGCCCTCCCCAGCCAAGACCGGGCTCAGGGCGGCTAACACCAAATATAAAAACAATTGATTGAAATACAGCTTAAAAAACAAGATTAAAATACAACATTAAAACATTAAAATGCAGCCTCATTTCAGTGGAACTCAATCAAAAACTTTTTGGAGGATAAAAACGTCAAGTCTTCACCAAGGCTAACTATCCATATTGGTCCTACATGGGCCAGAAAAAAGCCAGGGAAGCCCCCAAATAGGAGTTCCAAAGGAATCAAATTGAGAAAGGAAAAAAGAAAGAGGGGGCGGGAATCAAATTGATTCCAAGCCAAAGGCCGGAACAACGCTGTCTTACAGGCCCTGCAGAAAGAAATCAGATCCTGCAGGGCCCTGGTCTCATGAGACAGAGCATTCCACCAGGCCGGAGCCAGTGTTGAAAAGGCCCTGGCTCTGGTTGAGGCTAATCTGACTTCCTTAGGGCCCGGGACCACTAGGGTGTTGCTATTTATGGACCTTAAGGTCCTCTGTGGGGCATATTGGGAGAGGCAGTCCTGTAGGTATGATGGTCCTAGGCCGTGAATTAAAGGTCCTAGTGTTTCCTGTTAGCCTTGGACCCTCCTGGGGCTCAGGAAGGTGTCTGAATGTGCCAACTGCTGATGCCAGGACAGGACTAGACCCAACATAAATTCACCAGTGGACCATGGTTGACCCTCTCCCCTTCTCCCCTTCCCTGCTCTATGCTCTGTGTGTGGAGAACACTTTGCAGCTCCTTGACTTAAGCTGAACTTGTCAACATACTGTTGATGATACTTCTATATATTCTTAAGTGGGTGCAGATTAATTCCTATTAATGACCAAGATCCCTGTAGAACTGCATAAAGCCACATCCCTCATAGGGATCAAGAATCCCCTAACAGAACTGGTGGAGTCATATAATCAGGAATAGCAAATGGATGTGCTATGAGATACAGGGAGTACCAAATTACCCTATTTGTCATGTTAATATTCACGCTCTCCACCTCAAAGCATTTGTCATCCTCTCTGAAGAAGCTTCTTACTCTGTGGATTTCTCCTTTTGGTCTTGCTCCTATAAAATCCACTGCCCCAGATAATTTGGCAAAGCAAGATGGTGGTGATGGGCAAGGCTAGTCAACATTTGCTACTGAACTTCCATAGGGTGCTGTGAAAGCTCTTAGGGCTGAGGAGCGAGGCACAAATGCTTTAAATAAATAAAGGCGGGTACCTGAGCTGTATTAACTCTCACCACAGACAGACCCATAGAAATGAGGCATCTTTTATACGAGCTACCTCTTTGATGCAGGTCACTGGTAGAGCCTATGTTTTGTTTGTACCAGGTTCCATCCTAGTTTCAATACAGTGGTACCTCGGGTTAAGAACTTAATTTGTTCTGGAGGTCCGTTCTTAACCTGAAACTGTTGTTAACCTGAGGGACCACTTTAGCTAATGGGGCCTCCCGCTGCCACTGCGCTGCCGCCGCACGATTTCTGTTCTCATCCTGAAGCAAAGTTCTTAACCCGAGGTACTATTTCTGGGTTAGCAGAGTCTGTAACCTGAAGCGTATGTAACCCGAGGTACCACTGTATGGGGCAATTCTAGATAAATGATCTCAGGTTGCAAGCCTGGGCGAACTCTGTGCAGCTTGTTTGAATAGCATATATAGGCTGCATTTCTTTAGCTTTCCCTGTAAGTTGTGTTGTTTCACCACAGTACGTAATGTAGCTTTTGGCAGAAGATGAACTGCTGTGGAACGGAAACAGTGCTGCATGTGACAAATGCAGGACAGAGTGGGAAAACGATGCCTTCTTACACCCCTACCCAAGGCAGTGCGATGTAGTGGTTAGAGTGTTGGACTAAGACCTGGGAGGCCAGTCAGAAAGACCTTTTCTGCCTCAAATGAGCTATCCCTCAGACCAGACACCTCCTTCCCACTTCACAAATGGGAGAAAGAGATCCTGTGGCAACAGTCTGGAACAGAGATATATTGAAGAGGACAGCAATCTAATGTTTAATTGTTTTATCGAGGCACTATATAAAAAGGTAAAGGTACCCCTGACCATTAGGTCCAGTCATGGCCGACTCTGGGATTGCGGCGGTCATCTCGCTTTATTGGCCAAGGGAGCTGGCGTACAGCTTCCAGGTCATGTGGCCAGCATGACTAAGCCGCTTCTGGTGAACCAGAGCAGCACATGGAAACGCCGTTAACCTTCCCGCCAGAGTGGTACCTATTTATCTACTTGCACTTTGATGTGCTTTCGAGCTGCTAGGTGGGCAGGAGCAGGGACTGAGCAATGGGAGCTCACCCCGACGCGGGGATTCAAACCGCCGATCTTCTGATCAGCAAGTCCTAGGCCCTGTGGTTTAAACCACAGCATGCATATATAATCAAAGTGGGGTATTGTGAGATGCATGAGCATCACATGTTATTTGCTTCTGTGTCAGTCATTGGCTGGGAGCCCCCCCCCCCAAGTTCCTGGAGAAAGACCCTTGAATGAAAACCTATAAAAGCAGAGCAAAATTTAGTGTTGGCTGGAGAGACTGGCAATTCCTTCCTCTTTGGGCAAGGCTGTCATGCATTGAATTGGGTGTGTGTGATTATGTGCCTTTCCACAAATGGGCCTTGCTGGATGGGAAACAATTGGAACATGGATAAAGTCCCCTCCTTAATAGGTTGCCAAATGAGGAGGCAAATTATAAAGTGGCAGTAGAAAGTTTGCTTTTCCCAGATGTTTGTCTCTGCGTGGCACCCATAGCTCCACTCTGCTGCTTTCGCCCCGAGTTTCCTCCTGAAAGCAAAAGAAAAAAGGGAACCACTTGAGATGTAATTGCCTCTCGCTGCGTCCGCTTGGTTCTATTACACAAACAGTAGGGAGAATTCGGCTTATTATATACGTTCTGTTCATAACCTTAAAAAGCAAGGAACAAACAAAAGCAAACCCCAGGATCCCTGCAATCAAATACCTGCTGTTTATACTGATGGAGGGTACACTGATTCAAAAACAGATGGGGCAGGGGAATATCGCACCGAACCCCATTAGTGGTTTGAAAAGAATAGATGGATTTTGTTACACCGCACTGCATTCTATAAAAGCCTAATATGAATAGTAAAGGTGAGCAAACCATGGAAATGTCCTCGCAGGTTCTTAGTGGTCCATATGCCAAGGTAAATGTTTTGCCATATAAGCAGTAAAAATAGGCAGAATGTTTTCATTTCTCGTTTTAGTGCCACCCACGGGGAGACATCTTGAGCCAACAAAATGTTATTATTACCTGCTGCATAAATTAGTATATTCCATGCCTCTTATCTCCATAAGGTTAAGCCTAAGGCTTTTTGCAGTGTTTTTGTTGATGGCTGTATAGGCTGGATCAGGTATTGTGTGCGTGTGCGTGCACACGCATGCATGTGTGTGCTAGCGTGCGTTTTTAAAATACACATGTGCACATGAAACATTCCCCAGATGTGGTGTTGCAATACAATTACTGCAAAGAGAAAATATGATTCTTCTTGCATAAATTAGGCAAGTTAAATAAATATCTGCTAAATTTATTCTGGAGATTCTATTTTGTATAATTATTCTGTTCTTTAGGTGGAAGGCCAAAATACAATACAGAGCATTATTTGTTGTTGTTGGTTTTTTTTTTGGGGGGGGGGGCAGGAGCTTAATTCAAATTTCAATAAAATACAGGTTTATACTTATAATAAAAGACAACAGGAAGATTTTATAAAGAGCATTTTATGGTTTAGCACAGCAGCTTGTAACATTCTGAATGCTGAACAAAATTTTTCCGAAGATCCTTTAGATGAACTCAAATTGAAACCCATGATATATTAATTTTATGTAAGTAAGTAAGTATGTATATAAATAGATAAATAAATAAAATTGTCAGCTGAATGTGAAGAGAGGAACATGAACTGGAATTAGCTCCTCTCTCTTTTTTCGACAAGTTGAACTTTTTACAGTGAACTTTCTCAGTTTTCAGAGTTTATACCATCAGAATAGTTGGCGGTAGATGTGTCAGACACTCCAAGTAATGCTGCATGTTTCCTTGTGAGGAATATGGATTTGGAAGCAGGATTCACTACAGCTTCATGTGCTAGAGAGGAAGGTCCATTGAGGTCCACTCAACCTACCCACCACAATACAGGAAGGAAATAGGGCTTCTCTGTAGTTTGTCTAAAAATGGGGCAGGGAAGGGGATCAGGTGCAAACTACGGAGAATATGAGTACATAGGAGCCGTATCCAACAAAGTCATTTTGTTAGCACATAGATTTCTGCCTGCACAACAGGGTTTCCTCTCCTTCTCCTTGCCCTGTGCACCACCTGTGCCCTCTAAAATTGGTCCTGGGGGATTCCCTCACCCCCCCCCCCAAGGGTTGCAGGGAAAGGTAAAGTCCCATTGTGCAGGTAGAGTCCATTGTGCTAACATGCCGACTTCATTGAGTACAACTTTCAGGTTGAAGGCTAGATGCCAAACATCTGAGAGAGGAATATGCAGTCTGTGATAATGAGGTATGAGTAATCCATATGGCCATATTGCCATATGAGTGGAAACACATCCTCAGAAATTGCCCAGGATCTTGAGTTAAACAGTTGACAAAGTGTTGAACGTGGCATCAAATTTAAAATGGCCGACAAGATGATCTTGGAAAGTTACCTCAGGCCAAGGAATGCGAAATGGAGCTCAAATTTCCTCTTGGGAGTTTCACATGTGACTAATGTTGTGTTCCTGCATACAGTTAAGCTACTTGAATCCCTTTGACTTCAACAGCATGGCTGCCACTTAAACACTGTGCCGTGTGGCAGCCTAACTACCAGAAGAAAATGCACCATTTTGCTATGAACAGGGCAAATTGCAGACTGAGCCTTGTGGCTCTCCATGCGTCACTGAACTACAGCTTCCATTATCCTTGGCCATTTGCCATGCTAGCAGAGGCTTATGGGAGTTATAGTTCAGCGACATCCGAAGAGCACCACAAGTTAGCCACTGAAGGTTCCCTTGGAAATTTCTAATTCTGCTGGCACTTTCACACCATCTTTGTATCGTCTATTTTTCTTTAAGAAACCCTTAATTTCCTAGTAAGTGTGTAGATGAGGGCCCACTGGTACCAAAGAGTGTTTTTAAGCTTGCGTTGTGGTTTTGAGCAATATATCATCAGGGCAATGATGCTGGGATGATGTATTGCACTAATACCTCATAAGAGCACTATCGCGCTCATGATATATTAGTATAATACACTATCAGAACACTATCTCTGATGTATTACTCAAAAGAACCATTTTTAACCGAAAAGGAAGGAGAGGAGAGCATCTTAGCTCCCACCAGAAACTATGGACAGCAACAATAAAGGGGAAAAATAATAAATTGTTGGATCCTCGGCTTGTAAGGTATCTTGAAAGAGCCAGGAGAGTTGTTTAGAGCACTCGGTGCTATTCTAGCTTTAGATTCCTTCTGATGAAGTGGACTATAGTCACCCAAAACTTATGCCGTAATGAATTTGTTAGTCTTGGAGATGGCACAAGACTATTTAATTACATGTACTGTATTTCAGTTCCCTTTATTTCGTCCTATTTATGAATCACTTCCTGTAAGACACTGTGGAGCAATTTATTTATTTTGTATGCCACCTTTCATCTGAATATCAAGGGGAGGTTTGCAACAGTGTGGTGTAGTGTAGAGCCAGTGCGGTGTAGTGGTTAAGAGTGGTAGACTCGTAATCTGGTGAACCAGGTTCGTGTCCCCGCTCCTCCACATGCAGCTGCTGGGTGACCTTGGGCTGGTCACACTTTTCTGAAATCTCTCAGCCCCACTCACCTCACAAAGTGTTTGTTGTGGGGGAGGAAGGGAAAAGGAGAATGTTAGCCGCCTTGAGACTCCTTAAGGGGAGTGATAAAGTGGGATATCAAATCCAAACTCTTCAAATCCAAACATAAAAATACAAAATGAAAACACAAAATACACAACAACACAAAAACAAACCAACAACCCCCCCAAACTTATTTTAAAGGCCATAAAATGTAAATCAGCCCAAGGCCCGCTAACAGAGATAGGTTTTTGAAGAGACATGTATGGGGAGAACATTCAGTGAGCCGCTCCAGAAAAGGCCTGTTCTTGTGTTGCCACCCTCCAGATCGCTCATGGAGGAGGGCCTCAGAGAATGATCTCAGGGTCCAAGTAGATTCATATGAATACAGGTGGTGCTTGAGGTATTGCGGTCCTGAACCGTTTAAAGCTTTATAGGTCAAAACCAGCACTTTAAATTGGGCCAGGAAACTAATTAGCAGCCAGTGCAGTTGGGCCAAGATTGGTGTAATATGTTCACCGTCTTGCCTCAGTGAGTAACCTGGCTGCTGAATTCTGCTGCTGAAGTCTCCGAACCATCTTCAGAGGTTGCCTCACGTGTTACACATAGCAGTAATCTAACCTAGAGGTTACCAGAGCACAGATGGCAAAAGGTAGGTTATCCAACTCCAGATAGGGGCACAGCTGGGCCACCAGCCAAAGCTGACAGGAGGCACTCAGCACCACTGAAGCCACCTGAGCCTCAAGCAACAGCAAAGGAACAAGAAGTACCCCCAGGCTATGAAACCCCATCAAGAGCAGTCAACCTCCCATACATCCTATCTAGGAAGCCATCCACAAACAGTGTTTCAGTCTTATCTTCATTGCGCCTCAGTTTCTTGGCTCTTATCCAGTCCATTACCAAGGCAAGACAACGTTCCAGCACATCCACTGCCTCACTTGCAGTTGTAAAGGAGAAGCAGAGCTATGTGTCACCAACATATTGCTGACAACATACTCCAAACCTATGGATAAGCCCACTCTGCAGTTTCATAAAACAATTTTGTATATAAAAACAGATGAATAAAAGTTCTGCTAACTCACTCACCTCAATATTCTCCCCACTGCCTCAAACATCTGTCTTGCAGCAAATTTTTCACGAGTTTCACGCACACATGCACAGATGCACTTATTCCAAATATGCAGGAAGACCAGAATGGTCACCCCTACTGAATTTCAGATGTTGAGGGCAAATAGAGGAAGTCTTTGTCTCCCTACTTATGAATTCCCAGAAATTTTGGTTGGCTGCTATTGGAAACTGTGCTGAATGAGGTTGCTTATTTCAGCTTTTACCCTGGCGCCCTCCAGCAATTTTGGACTGCATGCTGGCTGAGCGCTGATGGGAATTGTAGTTTTCACCAGCTGAAGCGCACCAGGTTTGGAAGGGCCCATCTATTCTTAAGTTCTTAGAGCCTCCTTAAGCTCTAGTCCACCCTGTATTATATATGCTGTCCTCCTTCCTCAAATATGTTTGTAGACATCCAGGTTGAGAAATGGGTTACACTTGTCACTCTCAAAGACTTGACAGTCAGTTGCGTGATATCCTGTCATTTCAAAGAGATGCGAAAGTTAGATTGACATATAATAATTCCACAACTTCTCAACTTTCTCACTGCACTGTGGAGTTTCTCTCTCCTTTCTGATCCTTCTCTTTTCTCCCCCCTGAGGACTTCTTGCAAGGAGTTAAAGAACAGGTTCACTGCTTTCTACAGGAAAAAACTGAATGCCATGGGAGTCACTGTTTAATAAAGGAATCACAGTGAAAACATCTGTCTGTTTCGACCAGAAGCTGATGATCAACATTCATTTGTGTGTTTGATTTTGTTTCAATTTTTGCAGCATGTTCATGTTCACGTACTTCCAAGGAAGGCTGGAGACTTCAGCAGAAATGATGACATCTATCATGAGGTATGTCTGAGCTTAAATATTTGACTATTACCATTTGAATATTAAAGTGGTTGTTGTGGCCTTAACTGAATGTGAAAGGTCCCTACCAGTGCAATTTTTGAATGTACCATATTTTCATTACAAAACATGGAGGGGGTTGAGCTATTGATTTTCAAAGGTGTCTGGTTGCAACCTAGTGGCCTACATGTTGAAATGGACGCTTGTTGCTAAGTAGGAAGCACAAAGGGGAATGCAATGTTGATCCGTTGTGTTGAATTTTTTTTTTTTGGGGGGGGGGAGGGTTGAAAAAGAGGGGATTTTCATAAAGCTATTTCCTGAAATCTCTCCAACCTGTACATTTTAAATCCTAGTTTGCTCCAGCCCCCGTGTTTTCTTGTGCGGCGTGAGACTGTGGTGGAATCAGTCTTCATTTTTTCCTAGATGTGATTTTCCGTATCGTGCAGTTATTCCGATTTGGCTATGAGATCTAAGAGGGTCAGATGGGCTTTGCTTTGTTGTTGTTTAGTCGTTTAGTCGTGTCCGACTCTTCGTGACCCCATGGACCAGAGCACGCCAGGCACTCCTGTCTTCCACTGCCACCCGCAGTTTGGTCAGATTCATGTTTGTAGCTTCGAGAACACTGTCTAACCATCTCGTCCTCTGTCGTCCCCTTCTCCTTGTGCCCTCCATTTTCCCAACATCAGGGTTTTTTCCAGGGAGTCTTCTCTTCTCATGAGGTGGCCAAAGTATTGGAGCCTCAGCTTCACAATCTGACCCATACACCCACACATGTGCCATGGCTGACCTTATATCTCAAATGTTTCCTACCTATGAAGTTTCTACTGTTTGGCAATTACTCCTTTATTATAAAGCCAGCTACCCACAAAGGATTCACATTGCATATCAGAATGCCTGGCTTAGTATCTGAACAAATAAATGTTTCTTCCAAGGATATTGAAACGGATCAATCCTGGTCTACACAAAGTATAGGGAGCAACGTAAACACCATGACGATTTTGCGGTCAGAATGGATCATGGCATCAAAGAAGGCCAAGTACAAACCCAAGGCCGAATGTCATTACTATTGCTGAGCTTTCTCGCATTATACATGGAAGAAAAGCTCATCTCTTTCCAAGTATGAATTATTCAGTGTAAAACTTTTAAACCGGCAATGGTATTCAGCATGCGACGTCCTCCTCTTCCCTTCTGACATTCAGAGACACAGCAAGAAAATCACTTAGGGAAAGATATTTTGACTTAGCGATCTCATTCAGTGCATTATGCTAAATCATTTTGGCAGCACAGGAATACCTATTAGGAATCATTTTCAATTTTGGGGGGATGGAGGAAGTGGCTGGGCATAAGACTTAGCAGCTTTCCGGCTTCGATTTCAGTCAAGCTGAACTGGTGAACAGAAGCGCATTCATAAGCTGATTTCCAAACACTCCGAAAATTTCAGCTGCCGGTAACATAGCTTGCTTGAGCTTTGACTGTCACACATCGCTAGCTCTTAAGCCGACCCGCCTTTGGAAGCAGCAAAGACTGGGGGAGGGAAGCAGGAATGCAGATTCTTTCTTTTCGGCCTCCCCCAATGGGTTCTGAATACCTGAACAGTTTCTAGTTACTACTGAATCTTGGCTTTCATAATGTTACGGCTTTGTAAAAAAACACAGAGATTTGTAGACTATCAATACTAAGGCTACTGAACCTTCACTGAAGACATGCAAATATGCCCACAAGCTGTTTCTCAAATCACTTGGAGCGAAGAAAGGATAGTATCACTTTGGGAAGACTTCTTTAAGACACAGTCAATACTTTTGTTATTGTTGACGATGTTAAACAAAGGGGGATATACGGATATAACTAGCCCATTTTAAGTCACCATGCATTGTTTTCATATGGTGTTCCATAAACTCACTCGAGTGAGATCTTTGTTGAACTTCTACAGCGGACCTTGCATCTTGTTAGTTTCTCTCTGAAAAGGATATCACATCTTTTTAATTTTTTTTTAAGAAAGAAACTCGACTCAACATTTCATATCATTCTGAACAGAAGGATATATCCAATTGTGTGTCTTTCCTCATGAAAGGCTCTTTAGTCAAGGCTTCTGTGAAGAAAAGGAAGAAGAAGGTGATTTTTGTGATTCCCCCCTTTCTCCAACAGCCTGGACTTTGAATTTTTCAAGAGGCTGTGAGCACACTATACCTTTCAAGCACATTCGAAATGAATTCTTTCCCTCAAAGAATTCCGGGCACTTTACCCCTCACAGAGTTACAAATCCCAGTAACTCTTAACAAACTGCAGTAACCAAAATTCTTTGAAGGAAACAAGGCGCTTCAAATGTGCTTTATAAGTCTAGTATGTACACAACCACAGCATTCCAAAGGGTCTCCCGACCTCCTGGGGGCAGACTTTGATCAAGGAGTGCAGAGCAAAGGGAGAATCACATAAAAACTGGCTTCCTTCCTCCTTCTGGAAACTTATGCTGGATTAAAGAGCCTTCCTTGGGCAGAGGGAAACCAGTTGGATACAACCCAGAGATCTTACATAAAGTTTGTGTTAAAAGAGAGAGAGAGACAAAGTTTAGAAACCGATTTCTATGGGAAGGCATGCATACATAAATTTAAAAGAAAGCTAGATGCCTGTGGGATCCAAATAAATCTGTCCCACAATGATGTAAGCTGTTCCCACCTCAATCCAGAATTCTGTGTGGTAGTTACATCCAGGGCCATGTGCAAATGGGCCTCTTGGAAGTCTCCACCGTATCTGTGAGCAAAGAAATAGGCGGTGGGGAGGACTATTTCACTGAATTCCTCCCAACAGTTTCTCAGCGATAGGATTCCTTGTTGGTAGGGGCAGTAGCAGTTTCTTTCTTAAGTTGATGCTGTTGTTGCTACATATGTGAGAATCAGGGACTGTGCTGGCAGCCTGGCTGCCATTTTGCATTCTTCACAACATCCTGGGCTGAGTATCATTACAGGACAGCAGAGGGCAGAGGAGATGATGTGGGCCAGAGTGGAGGTGTTTGCTGCAGATAAATGGTGGAGAATATCTGGAGAAAATCCTGGCCCTTTTTTTTTTTTTTTTTTACCAAGGAGGGTGAAGAAAGAAAAGAAAATTCTCAGACATGTTCTCAGCAAACCACAGCAACTCACATCTCCAGAGGAATTATGGCTCAGCTCTACATCTTTTACTTTAGGGAACTCGCCTGCTTACTTTAGCTTTATCATCTCAATTGTGTCAAACCATTTCCATGAGAATCCTGTTTCTGCTTGAGTGTGATTCATTTCCATGTTATTATCATTTCTATTCATTAATAGTACTTCCATTCATATGCTTAAAAACAACAACCCAACAGCTGATTTTTGTAGTTTTGGATCCTGTGCTCTGGGGAGTTGAAGTGAAGGCCGAAGACAGGTGTTGATCATCATGTGAGCTGCGCACAGGTGGTCTGAAGTGAGCTGCTGCCATTCCTGTGGAGCCTCCTTTTATTGAGACAAATATGCAAGCCAGGCAAATACATTTTTGGGCTATGACCTTTACACATCTTCCGTCCCAAAATCGTGGGGTGGTACAAAGCTATTTTGGCACTGTTCCACAGCGGCATTTTCCCCTTGCACAGTGTATGACGAATGGAGACAAAAGGTCTCTAAGGAAAAAGTTACAGACAGGACACTGCTGACTTCTGAGACCGCAAAAGGTCAGACATAGGTGGAACGATGTACCAGACAGCTTGTCTGAGGGGGTTTTTTCCCTGCACCCCAGGGTCATGCGTGCAGGCAGATTGTGGCTGCCTGCTGGCGGGGAAGTGTGCTCCCTCCGGACCCCACTCCTCGCTCCGCGATATCCCTACAGGGAGTGTTCCCGAAACACATATTTCCCGTTACTGCAGTTGACTCAGGTCATCTTAGGGTTACTGTATAAGTGCTATAAGTGGAAGTTGTTTCTCTCCAATGCCTGTGGATTCTCCCAGTGAATCTGAAGAATTTTTCACCTGATTGTGCAGCCGTGCTTCCTTTCTGAGGCTATTGCTGCCTAGAAGCCCTCTGTAAATCTCTCTCTTCTTCCATTCTTCACCGTGCCTCATTTTTTAAAATATTTTTTTTAAGAAAACCAGGGCATAGATATACATATTCATCCGACGGCCCCTTCCGCAGCTCGTGTGCACATGAAAGGAAGCAGAAACCTTATATTTTCAGACGGAGGTGTTCGGTGCAGAAAAGGGTTCAAAAGCTCATCTGCTTCTCTGAGCTGTATCCAAATTATGTGTGCTGCCTGAATCTGAAAATGGAATCAGCTGGAAATGTGCCTTTTTGATGAGATGCTTTGTGAGCTCTTGCAGGCCTAAGCTGTAAATACGGTGAGATGATCCTTTCGCACAGTATTTTGCCACTGCCTGAATTGGTAATGTATTGGGAACTTCATATCCTGGTACTTTGGAATATATTGGTGTCATAACAGTATCCGGTATTTTAATGCACTTTGGAGATGGATTCTACTTTCGGAGAGAGCACCCATCAGCTTCTCAGTGGGCCATGAGCATCATCTTGCTGTGCTGTGGCAGCAGGATCCATGAGAAGCCTTACTGGGAGCATAGCGGTAATGTGCCTTCTGCCATAATCCTTATTTGCACCCAGCTGCCATCATTCTGCACAGGCATGTGCTACATTCTTTATATTCATCTATTGAAATCTTTCTAACCTGTGCGAGATCATCTCAGCAAAGGCTACAATAACAAAAGAAGCCCGGAACACCTAAAGTTGTAAAACATAGCAGTTCATAGTAGACATGTTCAGCATCCAGTCTTAAATGCCCAGCACCAGCAAACAGAAAATCGTCTACTTGTGAGCAAAGCTCAACATGTCCCAGATTCCTGTGTAAACAACCAGGGTTCAACTGGGTGCCATTCAGCTTAAATGTTGAGAACTAGCAAACAGCACAAAGATATCACATGCTTGTGAACTGCTGTCAACATGGCCCAAATGCCAGAGGAAGAAGCCAAGTTTTAAGTTGATGCTGAAAAATAGCCAATCTTGGTGCCCCAGAGCAGAAGGTATTCCATAACCATTGTTTGGACAGGCTGTATTTCAGGGGTAGAGCATCTGCTTTAGAAATGCAGAAGGTTCCAGATTCAAACCCTTCCATCTTCAGGTGTGGCTGGGAGACAGGGCTTTTTATCAGCCGGAACTCTCCAGAGCTCAGTTCTGGCACCTCTCGGGTGGGCGCCATTGTCGCTATAAGAGAACGAGGGAGGCATTCGTGGTGAGTTCCAGCACTCCTTTTTCTTGAAAAATAGCACCACTGGGAGAAACCCCACTCTGAAAACCTGGAGAACCTCTTCCAGTCCGTGTAGACAATACTGAACTAAATTGATCAATTGTATGATTCAGTATTAGGCAGTTTCCTAACCAGGACAGGCTCTCTCCCATGTCTCCACATAATACACATCACCCTGAACACACAGGAAAAATCCCACCACCAGCATCTGTTGTATCCTAATTCTCAAGTAGGAAGCTTTCATATATTTTAGGAGATGGACTGAGGATATTTCTGAGGAGTCATTGATATCAAATGATACTGGTTACAGAACAAAATAAAAAAAATCCTTCCAGTAGCACCTTAGAGACCAACTAAGTTTGTTATTGGTATTGGTTACAGAGTCACTCATGGGAGGAGGACATTTTGGGTTCCTTGGGTTTATCTGTCCTCCCCACGCCATCTCCTGTGGAGGTCTCTGTAGGCCAGGCTTCCTTAGAGGCCTCTTCCAGAGGCAGAAACAAATGAGGGTCTCCATGAGTCTCAGGATTTCCCAGGATGACATCAATGCCGTCACCAAATCTGGTTCCTGGACCATGACGCACCACCTCTATTAAGTGGGCAGGCCATTGCTAACACCGAGTGTTCAGCAGACAGTGCTGATTGCTTGAAGATACTGTGTAAAAAAAAGAGAGAGGCCTATTTGAAGGTGGTCTTTGAGGGAGAAGAGCCATTCCCTTCAGATAGCGTGCGCTCTTCCTCCCCCATTTCCAGAGCAAAGGAGATAAAGGAGACTTCAGAGAACAGATAATCCACGAATCCCTTTCTTTTTAGTAAAGCTTGGACTAGTGACTGTACAAAAGGCCAATGGATTAAATAATTGGGGAACTCAGACCTCGCCGCCATTAGTAATAGCTGCTGGAGCTGAGAGGGTGAGATAATTGTAAGAGAGCAGCTATAAAGGACCCGATCACAGGAAATTAAAATGAATCAGCTATATAAGTCACAGCTGTTTCTAAATTGCCAGTGATTCCCCCCACCCGCAAAAAAAAAAAAAAGACTCCCTGCCTATTATTTTTCTGTTAAACTAATTATATTGTATTGATTTTCTTCTGAGGGGAAAAATTGCCAAACATGACCCAGAGTACAGTATGCTACGCTTCGGTGTCCTGTAACTTTGCAAATACGAAGCTGCCGCTGTGGGCTGGGAATAGGTGAAGCTGAGAGGGGGGGGAAATGGGAAATGGCAAGGACTTCTGAGGCTCATATGACATTTGCTGCAGGAGGAAGCTGCCTTATACTGAACCAGACCCTCAGCCCATCTAAGCTCAGTATTATCTACACTGACTGGCAGCATCTCTCCCAGATTCGAGGCAGGTTTCTATTGTCAGTAATACACAGATAAAATCAGCAAATATTTAAGAAGAGGGTGGGCAGGAGGAGTGGGCAGGGGCTGCCTGGTTGGAGTCAGCCAGACCCTGACGGGGGGAGGAGGAAGGGGAGTCAGGAGCAAGGGGGAGACCAGGGAAAGCGGGAAAATAAAAGGGGCAGGAGGGAAGGACAAGAAGGTGGTTGAACCTAGAGCAGAAAATTCCAGAAGCACCTCTCAGGTAAAAAATCAAAACCAAACCATAATTAGGGAAGCTTTTAATGTTTAACAGATTACTGTATTTTAATACTTTGTTGGAAGCCGCCAGCCAGATGGGTGGGGTATAAATAAATTGTTGTTGTTGTTGTTATAAATGAGGAGGTAGAGGAGGGAGTGAGAGAGAGACAGAAAGAGACAGAGGAGAGAAAAGGGGAGGGAGCAAGCAAGCGAGGCAGAGAAAGGAGGAGGGGAGGCTGGCAGCAAAGCGGGACAAGATGAGGACAGGTGGAAAAACTCCAGACAGGAAATGGCGGCAGCAGTGGCTCAAAGCTTTCAGAATAGCTGACCTGGCGGCTGGCAAAAGTGCTCTTGTGCTCGGATTCTGCTTGTGAGTTTCCCCCTGGCATCTGGTTGGCCACTGTGAAAACAGGATAGTGAACGAGGTGAGCCACTGGCCTGATGCAGAAGGCTGTTCTTATGTCTGCTGAAGTGGGGCAATTTGTTCTGCATGTATTTCAACGAGATACTTTCCTTGTATTTATATAAACGGTTGACTGGGCTTCAGGAAACTCCAGCCAACATCTGTCTCAAGAAGTATTTTACTGAAGAAGTCCTTGAACTCCAGAACAATCTCAAGCACAGGCAAAGCGAAAGAGCCCCCCCCCCCCCCCGGCCCTGCCAGCATTAATCCCTTTATCAGCAATTTGTCTTTGGTCAGTGGTGACTTGTTGCTAACTTCTTTGCCAATGAACCTCTGTCAAGGACACAAAAGTGCAAAACTGCCCTACCAGCCAAACTAAGTAAACAAGCCTGTCGTGGGTGCCAGCCAGCTCCTTTGCAGCAAAGCGCAAAGGCGTTTTGTCTCCGCAAAGAGGAAAGACTAAGCGTAAGCAATCACTTAAGGGCCAACGTTTTTTGCATGTTTCGGAGGAAAAGGTTTGTCAGAAGCACTCTCTGGGCCAGACCGACAAAGCCAAAGCCAGCCAGCTAGCCAGCCAAGGATTCGGGGAGAGCAGTGCAGCGGCAAAAGCGCTGATGGAGATGCAAAGGGACAGATGGGCTGGAGGGCAATTAGATGGCAGGGCGGTATGTAAAATGCCAAGCAAGCTCTACCTTTGCAGGCAAACCAGAGGTGTAAAGGGCAGGCACACGACTGCAAAGCATATAGCATTTAATAATAGAAAGCTTTCCTCTATGCTTCTCGAGCTGATTTGCTTTGCTTTGCTACTCCAGGCGAAAAATGAAAGGCAGCGCTTTGGTTGACAGTGCAGCCAGCAGTAGATGAAGTCACAGCCAACCACATTTGGGCAGGTGATGACATCATCACCAAGGACCGCTGAGAGCAATGGCATTAAGAGTAAGAGAATGATTTCAACAGTTGTGCTGGGGTGGGGTGGAAAAATAACCCCGGGCAGCGAAGGTGATTTTCCAACACCCTTTAAAAGGCTATTGAAAAACAACTGTGTAGCATCAGATTATTATTATGACAATTATCTCGACTGGGTATTGTTACTTCTGGTTTATGCAGTTGTTTTAAATAGTGAAATCTAATGGTTCGAAATATTTTTGAATTTGCAATTTGTGTATATGGGAAAGAGCATATGTGTGTATGGATTCGTACATAAGTGGCCACTGAAGATGACATTTTGCATACCCTCTAACATTTCTCCGCTGAAAATAGGCACGTCCCATTCCATAGTGACAATTTTACTATTTATACCCCACACATCTTCCTGAGTTGCCCAGCCACTCTGGGCAGATTCCAACATATGTAAAAACATAATAAAACATCAAAAAAAAAAATTAAAAACCTCCCCTATACAGGATTGGCTTCAGATGGTTCGGGGGTCGGATAATGCCATACCCTCCAACGTTTCTCCAGTGAAAATAGGGACATCCTAAGGAAAAGTAGGACATTCTGGGATCAAATCAGAAACCGGGACAGCTTCTCTAAATCCCTGGAAAATAGGGACACTTGGAGGGTCTGCTTTTGGTCAAAATGTGTTTGGATTGACTGTATCAGGGTATGATATTTTAGCTGCAGTTTACATTTGCATTGGTGTTATAAATTGGTATTACCAAATCAGTGGTATATCATTTAATTTTTTCCGGTCCCAATATATTTATTACACGGTGCAGTGGGCACTGACTACAGATGCATAAGGCATACACTGTTTTTTGTTACAATATCCCCACCCCACCCCGCATTATATAGGATCATTTCATTGATTTCACCTGATCACAGCCTCCCTCCCAGCGGCAGTAAAATCAACTCACGGTTGATGTGAACGGGATGTCCTAACAACCATTTGGCCAGCATCCCTAGAAGGATGTCCTTGTGGAGGGCAGGGTACATTACTCATGCCAAAGATGTGATAGCCACGCTCAGAGACAGAATGCTACTATAGAATGCAAAATGCTCAGGATAAAATCACATGGAAAGGCAGTTGCCTTCATATGAGTGGAAGGGTAAATGTTGAACCCCCCACAAAACCCTGCTCTGCCCCCAGCCGGCCTCCGACCTGCCTGCCTTCATATTTACAGCCAGACCAGGGAGGGGCAGTGCATATTGTGCTATTCCTATTCCTGTTCCTTAGTCACAGAATTTGTCATGGACTGGCTGGGTGCAGAAGAGGGGTGGGAGGCACCCACTAGGGAGGGGGGCAAGGGAAGAAGGCTCAGAGCCCGGGAATTGGTGGTTGGATGACAATGAGGGAGAAGAGGGAGTAGACTAAGAAGAGGAGGTGTCAGAAACTGAAGAGGTAACAGAGTTTAGTGAGCAGGGCAGTGCTGGGACATAGAGCAGACCAGAATCAATCAGAAGTGAAGGCTGGGGAGGAGGGAATCCAAGAGGCAGAGATGAGTCAGGCTGGTGAAGAAGCCAGGCTGTCTCCCTGTCCTGCTGTGACCAGCAGCCCTCTCCCCCATCCCCTCGATCTCCCAGAACCCAAAGAGGTATGAAGAGGGTGGAGCAAAGGCAGGTAAGACAAAGGAGTCTCAGATTGCTTAGGAAGGAACTGGGGTAGGAGGAGCCTTAGAGAGCTGTGGGAAGGAAGGGACCTTCAGTCCCCTCTTAGGGACAAGTTCTACTGGGAAGAGTTGCTGTGCTCTCTAGGCCTGGCCTCCTGAGCTGTCTTGTTTTGTTTTAATAAAGAGCTAACTTCATTGAAGCTGTGTGAGTTATTGCTGACCTGATCCTGGCACCTGGCAATTGCCCTTGTAGAGTTCAGCAGGGAGGAATCTAAGCTCTGCTTATCATTGATTGTTGGTCTCCCTGTTTTCCGTACCCACCCACCCACCGCAGTCCCAATGGATGCTGTCCCCCACTGCCTGCATACCTCTTGTTTTGTTTTTTGGCCTCCCAGAAGCATCCAACTGGGCAGCGTTAGAAACAGGATGCTGGACTTTGTGGGTGCCAGACTTCCACAATCCCTGGATCCAGCAAGTGTTAGAGTTTAATCAAGGCTTAGGTTGTTAAACTGACCAGCAGGTCTCTCTAATCCCAGGATCCGGCAAGTGTTAACAGCCAATTAAACCAGGCTAACCTCCTGTGTTGAGGTGAGGCCCTATGTGATGGAACATTAAGAGAACAAAGGATTAAAAACCAGAGAATAGATTAGAGAGGTTAGAGATTAGGAATGATGTGACCTAGAAGTAAAGCAGCAAATTGGAAACCCGGAGAGACAGAGCACAATGTTTGAGATCTGTTTGGTAATCCAAGGCTGTGGCTATGGGAGAAACAAGATCCTTTTGGAGTGTCAGTGCCTGTAACCCCTCCATTGTATGCTCAGGTTGTACAGTGGTACCTCGAGTAACATACGCTTCAGGTTACATACGCTTCAGGTTACAGACTCCGCAAACCCAGAAATAGTGCTTCAGGTTAAGAACTTTGCTTCAGGATGAGACCAGAAATCGGGCTCTGGCGGTGCAGCAGCAGCAGAAGGCCCCATTAGCTAAAGTGGTGCTTCAGGTTAAGAACAGTTTCAGGTTAAGAACGGACCTCCGGAACGAATTAAGTACTTAACCTGAGATACCACTGTATAAATAAACCATATATCCTAAAGACATCACAGTCTTCACTGGACCTCATTCCCAAAAGGAATCCTGGGTTAGCGCCCGGAACCCCTGAAATCTCACACAGCTCAGAGATTGGGGTGTGTGTGAAACAATATATTATTGAAGGCAGGGTCAGGGTTTCTATAGCCACCAAGATGTTGTTGGACTCCAACTCCCATCATCCTCTAACCACTGGCCATGCTGACTGGGGGCTGATGGGAGTTGGAGTCCAACAACCTCTGGAGGGCCCCAGCTTTTTCCTTCCAGTTCAAAGGTGAACCCACGAAGAGTTATGGTGGGTGTGGCCCTAAATGCCATGTAGTTTTCGTACATCATCAATGTGCTAAGTAATCTGTTGGCCTCTTCCAGACCGCAGCTGTACTTAAGGGGTGTGCGTGAGAGAAACAGAAAAAGGAGAACAAGAGAGAAGCTAATTACCAAGCGAGTCTCTTAATGCTTATTTTAATCATACTGACTACCCCTTCTTGGCAGCCACAGCCATTAGACAGCAGAGGCAGGAGGCAAGCTATCACAGCAAAATGGTGATGATGCTGGGAATTGGGCTCGGGAGTACAATTTGACTTGTCAGTTTATATAGACATAAAGCTTCATTGTTGTGCACAGACACAACTGGCTTTTAAAGAGTCTATTTCCCTCCTGATGATGTGGAAATCTGCTAGGCAGTCGCCCGCCCACTGTTCTGAACCCTTCTCATTTACCAGGCGGCATTTCTCTTGTATGTAAAGAGGACTAGCACAGGCACACACACACACACACACTCACTCCTAAATTGGGGTAATAATCTTGAGGATGCGATAGGAGAAGTCTTCTGGAAACACTCTCTCTCTGGATGATATACTGGATTTCCAAGCTCCTTGGAACCTGTGAATTCCAAAGCCTTGGCAGCTCAAAACAGGGAATGGAGGGAAGGAAGTGTGCAAGGCTCCTGAGGAAGAATTTGAAGAAGAAACGATATAGATATATGCCTGCAGCAAAGCATGCTGGGTTGAAGAAGCAGTGTCCACTAAGAGAAAGTGGCCATTACTTGTTTCGACTCCTCTGGATGACCTATTTATTGAGCACAGTGGTACCTCAGGTTACAAACACCTCCGGTTACAAACACTCGGGTTACAGACTACACTAACCTGGAAGTAGTACCTCGGGTTAAGAACTTTACCTCAGGATGAGAACAGAAATCACGCGGCAGCGGCATGGCAGCAGCGGGAGGCCCCATTAGCTAAAGTGGTACCTCAGGTTAAGAACGGTTTCAGGTTAAGAACAGACCTCCCGAACAAATTAAGTTCGTAACCAGAGGTAGCACAGTATTTATCCCAATTTGCTTGCACAGATCTTAAGTCGAAGTCTTTATGTCCAGTCTTTATAGAGTACGGTGAAACCTTGGTTGTCGAACACTTCGGAAGTTGAACGTTTTGGCTTTCAAATGCCGACAACCTGGAAGTGAATGCTTCCATTTTCAAACGCGCCTTGGAAGTCGAACACCTTCCGAGGTGCATTTCTCCATTTTTCTCAATGGAACTTGCTGACTGCCCGTTGTGCCCAGGTTGTCGAATGTTTCGGAAGTTGAATGGTCTTCTGGAATGGATTACGTTTGACAACCGAGGTTCCACTGTATTTGCTCTGAATTGTTTGTGGCACAGTCATACAACAATGAACAGACATCATCCTGCATTCATCCTGATTTGCTTCTAGAGTGGTTCTACATCTTCCCAGTAATTAATTATATATCCCACAATTTATAGTGCAATTTCTCCATCGCCTTCCTAACTGCAGAAAATCTTTGTGTGTGTGCATGAATTTATTGCGCAACAGCAATTTAATCCACTTTAACTCTGCAAACCGAAATTTCTGGTATGCACTTGAATCTCTTTCACATAACACTGATAGTCTGGAGGCAACCTTTGTCCCAGCATGCATTGCTGCAATCTGTTATTTATTGCACCTGGCACAGTCTAACCTATTTAAGTCTGCAAAACACGCCCCCCTTAAGATTGTTATAAACTGCTGACGAGGGCTTCCATTTATTGTTTACTTATTTACTGTACTGTATGTATTACTCACTCAACACCTAATGTTCTCTGAGTGATGTACAGCATTCGATAAAAATAATAAAAACTAGAGAATGCAAAATACAATTCTTAAAAACAGCTTTTAAAAAATCAATATAAAACAGGGTGAAAACAAAAATGGTATCAACTTAAATTCAGAGCCTAGAATATCCACAGAGTAAAACAGATGCAACGGATCAGATTAAAAGTCCTTTGGGAGTCAAAAGGCCTTTGCTTGACACAGAAATAAGTACCTAGGCCACATTTAAATCACTGTTATACCACTTTAACAGCCATGGCTCCCCAAAGCATCCTGGGGAGCTGAGAGTTGTCCAGAGACCCCATTTCCCATCACAGAGTGACAGTTCCCAGGAATCAGCCTTTCTTCCCAAGGAACACTGGAAATTGTCTCTCTGTGAAAGGAATAGGGGTCTCTGGACAACTCCCAGCAACCTTAACAAGCTACAGTTCCCAGGATGCTTTGGGTGAAGTCATGAAAGTGGTGCTTTTGATGTATGATGTGGATGTGGCCCTCTGAGGCCTCTCTGGAGAAGGCGTTCCATAAATTGGAAGCCACTGCTGATGAACCGTCCAACATGAAAATAAGGACTCCCCATTTCATAATTATAATTTTACTATTATACACCACACATTTTATTGGGTTGCCCAAGCCTCTCTGGGAAGCTTCTAACATGTATAAAAACATAAGAAAACATTAAAAATTTTGAAAGCTTCCCTATACAGGGTTGCCTTCAGACGGCTTGGGGGTCAGATAATTCCATAGCCTCCCAACATTTCTTCAGTGAAAATAGGGATGTTCTAAGGGAAAGTGAGGGATGTGGGTGGTGCTGTGGGTTAAACCACAGAGCCTAGGACTTGCCAATCAGAAGGTAGGCGGTTCGAATCCCCGCGAGGGGGTGAGCCTCCGTTCCTCGGTCCCTGCTCCTGCCAACCTAGCAGTTCGAAAACACGTCAAACTGCAAGTAGATAAATAGGTACTGCTCTGGCGGGAAGGTAAACGGCGTTTCCGTGTGCTGCTCTGGTTTGCCAGAGTCATGCTGGCCACATGACCCAGAAGCTGTACGCTGGCTCCCTCGGCCAATAAAACAAGATGAGCGCTGCAACCCCAGAGTCGGCCATGACTGGACCTAATGGTCAGGAGTCCCTTTACCTTTACTAAGAAAAGTGGGAGATTCTGGGATCAAATAAGAAACCGGGATGGCTTCTCTAAATCTAGGACATCACTGGAAAATAGGGACAATTGAAGGGTCTGTCCTGAGAAGACTTTCTTTTCTGGCTATCTGCCCAGCAACATTTCCCCTCTACATTTTTTTCCCCTTTTACCCATTTCTGCTTTGTTTTTGCTTGTTTTAAATCTAGCCTGAAGAAGAGTAAATTCAAAAACTTCCACCTTACATCATGATCCCCCTTTTCCTGGTTCTAAGAAAGGCATTGCTTTACTCTCTATCTATGGAATTTGTTTAATGCCACCTCCCCCAATTTGGCACTTTTCAGAAGTTTTGGACTATGACACCCAACTGTTCCCTCACCAGCTTGGCCAACAGTGAAGCATTATGGAAGTTGTAGTCCAAACCTTCAGGAGCAGTGGTTCCCATTAACTCACCCAGGCGGTCTGTGTCACCATTCACAAAACAGAAACTACCTTAGAGATATCAAACTTTTCAAAAGTCGGGGCTTCATGGCTTGGCTTTTGAAAAAACAAGGGATCCATAGGACTTAGCTAATTGGGAACCACTGATCTACAGAACACCAAGTTGGGGAAAGGCTGGTTTAACAGACCAGCTCAACTGCTTATGCATTTTGCATATTATTTAGAAAACAGAACTTGTCCTCCAGAGATGGATTAATATCCAGTTTATACAGATCTGAATGATTTCAAAAGTGAACAAGCAGCTCTCGCTTTCTTTGAATGCTGGCATCACTTTAATTAATTGCTGGTTATGTCCAGCTCTCTCGCTCTCTCATTCTCTCAATATAAAGATCAAACACAGAACTTAAAAAAAAAATATCACTGCCAGTAGTTGTTTGAAGCTCAGCCTGTCCAGGTGGCAGTGGCGGTCGTTTGTTTGGATTTGATTCATTTAAGTTCACATAGTCTAAATATCACTTTTTGCTTTCTTATCTGATATCTGAACCTGAAAGTGGGACACAGGGTGCTTTGTGGCAGTCCAGCTGCTTTTTGTGCATGTCAGAAGCCAATGCTTTGTGCGATTTCGGAGTTCTTTGCTGTCTCCGGAACCAAAACTTCCCACAAAAAGCCAGCTTTGAAAACCTTTCCAAGCTCTTCAAACTTTTTAGTTAGGGCTAAGGTAGAAGAAAGGTAGCCAACATGGCTGCCCTCTAGCTGTTGTTGGACTACAATTCTCATCATCCTTGGCCATTCTGGTTGGGGCTGATGGGAGTTGGAGTCCAAAAACATGTATGAGGAAGGCGCTTTCTCTGTATTAAGTTCTTTCGTGGGGTTTGAACCCCATACTCAGGGGAAGAAGAGAGGGGCACATGGGCCTCCTCTTTGAAGGAGCTGTCTCTACTACCACATCCTGGTCCCCAGTGTGATTTCTCTCTGTCTCTTGGGGTGGAGACAGGGCAGCAAGAATAATAGAATCACAGAATCATAGAGTTGGAAGAGACCACAAGGGCCATCGAGTCCAACCCCCTGCCAAGCAGGAAACACCATCAGAGCACTCCTGACATATGGTTGTCAAGCCTCTGCTTAAAGACCTCCAAAGAAGGAGACTCCACCACACTCCTTGGCAGCAAATTCCACTGTCGGACAGCTCTTACTGTCAGGAAGTTCTTCCTAATGTTTAGGTGGAATCTTCTTTCTTGTAGTTTGGATCCATTGCTCCGTGTCCGCTTCTCTGGAGCAGCAGAAAACAACCTAAAGAAGTAAGAGGATTTGTTAGGCCCTTCAGGCATTCTTTTCAACACTTTGAGGCATTTCAGCATCGAAATTGTGTGCTGCGAGGTGGCCAAATTCATTTTCAGGTGAGCTTAAGGCTCCGGACCCATCTCTAGTAGGCTCCACGCATTGTAAAAACCTCACTGGCCCCATCAATTTTAATTGCAAAGCTTTGGTTGGCATCTGTCTGTCTTGAGAGACGATGGAATGCATCTCTGGGGGTGAAGTCAAACTGCTGTGTTAGCTTTAAGTGGGTGCTTAACGTTCTGATTTTATTATTAAATTTATATCCCACCATTTGCCCAAAGAACTCACACCCTTCTCCCTCTCTCCATTTTATCATCGCAACAACTCTGTGAGGGACGTTCAAGAGAGAGACAGGAACTGGCTCAAAGGCACTCTGTGGGTCTCAAGGCTGAGTGGGGATTCAAACCCTGATCTTCGAGTTCCTAGTCCAGCACTCTAACCACTACTCTACACTGGCTCCCAGAAATAGATGCTTTGGGGGGATTGTACATTATATGTTGTACTGATGCAATTTTTCTAACTCTCACTGCTTGCCTAAGATGTCTGGATGTTGCTGCTGTTGCTGCTGCATATGAAGAGCATCAATGGGCTTCTAATCTAACTTCTTCCCACCTTCGCCCCTGCCCCCCACAAGCTCCCCATTAAGGCTCTCCTTTAAGAACTCCTTAAGTGAACATAAAAAAATTCGGCCTGCAACCTCCTGCAGCTTCTGACACTTTTCTTAGCTCCTCCCTGTATGATTCCTTGGCACATCTCCCCAACGCCACCAGTATTGAGAGCCAGTGTGGTGTAGTGGTTAAGAGCGGTAGTCTCCTAATCTGGGGAACCGGGTTCGCATCTCCGCTCTTCCACATGCAGCTGCTGGGTGACCTTGGGCTAGTCACACTTCTTTGAAGTCTCTCAGCCCCACTCACCTCACAGAGTGTTTGTTGTGGGGGAGGAAGGGAAAGGAGATTGTGAGCCGCTTTGAGACTCCTTAAAGGGAGTGAAAGGCGGGATATCAAATCCAAACTCTTCTTCTTCTTCTTCTTCTATTGCATGTTCATTACTGTCACTCGGTCCTAAGAAGTCAATTTGCTTTCTGCGGTGGTAGAAGGGAAAGGTGAAGTTACTCATTAAAGGGATGCAATTAAAGGAAACGCCATGCCAAGTTGAGTTTTCTCCACCGAGCGCCACCCTGGAGGTTGCTCAAACTCAATTACTCATCACCCTGCTTGTTAGGGAGAACAATGCGTTGTACAGACCCGAGCTCCAAGCGACCTTGGTGGCTGCATTTTTATACTTGCCTGGCATTTGCAGACTCACAGGGGGCTCATGACACATGATGCTGTCCATATGGAAGTAATCCCAAATTAGGCCGTCCCAAGGTGTGTGCTGTAGGTGAAAGTCATGTACCTCATATGCTGTGACTTACACAGGCAAGAAACCCTTCTTTACAATAAGCTGTAGGAGTTTATTTAAAACAGTCACTGCATATTTATATTCAACCTTCACAGTGCCTTCATTCCAGGAACTGTATATTATGGAACACCATTTATTTCTGTTGATTTTGTCACTGACTTAGGGGGTGGCCTCACTGTGTGATACACCCATGCATCAGGTTTGTCACTTTATTGTTGCTGTTGTTGTAGGTCTATGTATTGTGAGTCACAGAGGCTCTGGTGATGTCCTCCAGATGTGAGAATGATTCTCAAAGTGTCTTAGACTGAGGAGGCGATGGTTGCCTCATGACCGTTTAGATCAGCCTTTCTCAACCTGATGTTGTTGAACTACAACTCCCATCACCCCTAGCTAGCAAGCCCAGAGCTCAGGGATGATGGGAGTTGTAGTCCAACAACATCTGGGGACCCACAGGTTGAGAACCACTGCTTTAGCTCCTGGAAATGTCAGCCTTGGATCTGGTATGTTCTGTCATGGTTCGCTTCCACTCAGGTTCCCAGAAGTGTCTGGTTATAAGGGTTTGAGGGAGAGTCCCAAACATGAGCCCACCATCATCCCAACCTGCTTGGTAGCTCAACATGGCTGCTTTGTCTTTGATTTTTCCACCTCTGTGTAGTGTTTGATACATCAGGGCTTGTTAAAAGATTGCAATCAATGAAAAATGAACGAGAAGGGAAATGAGAATCAATGAACTCAACGAGATCTTTTATTAGCATTATCCTGTATCAGTGATCACCCTCTCCCTTCTTCAGCGGTGTATAATTTAATAATTGCATCCACGCCACACCATTAACGGTCTTTTCTCTTTCCGTGACCCACGGATCATTTACTCCTCTACGAATGTAGGGTTCTGCTAAAGAACTATATAGATTTCACATTTTGGTTTCATCTACCACATTACGGCAAATGGGAGTTGATTAGGATTTTCCATAGATCATTAGCAATTGTTTTCCACCTTGCAGATAGCACCATTACAAGAAATCTATCATATCACGGAGAGCCCATCCTGTCTGTTGTTTGTGTGTGATTTATTATACTCACAGTGGAAATGCTGTTAGTGAACATTGGGGAAGCAGTGAATATATTGAGAAATATCAATGTATCCTCATGTTCTAGCTGGTGGTGACAGTCAGTGATCCATCTCCCTGACACTTACCTTGTTAACATTTTGATCAGATGGCAAATTTGTCATTTTTCATGGTAACAAGTTTGCACAAAAATTGCAGATAGATGAGGAAGATTTCTATTATCCCCCCCCTTTTTTTAAAAAAAAAAAGACCTTCTCTTAGAATCCCCCCTCCATTGCATGATGTAATCGGTAATCTTTCAGGAAAGTGAAATAATTACTTTTTGGAAAGCGTATCCACTGGAAAATGTACCGTTTTGAGAGAGCTCCAATTTCTCTTCATTTGAAGACGCAACGACCTCCTGCTTTTGACATTACTGACAGTTTGATTAACAGACCAAACCTACATGAAATGATAATGCGCCACCAAACTCTCTCAGGGCCAATATTTCTCTGTATATTCGTTGTTTTAAGCGTCCGGGTGCTTTGGGAGTAAAATGGAAGCTCTCTTTGCAGAGTTGGTGAAACGCCACATCCTGGCGGTCATATAATCATTAGCTGCAGCCTCAGGATAGCAAAGCACAGCCAGACATCAGTTGTTTTAGGGATGCTTCCCAAAAAATTAATAATTCTTTGCCTGCATTTCGAAGTTCTGGATTGCCTGGTTTTGTTTTTGAGGTGGAATTGATGCATTGTTGTTGTTTAGTCATTTAGTCATGTCCGACTCTTCGTGACCCCATGGACCAGAGCACGCCAGGCACTCTTGTCTTCCACTGCCTCCTGCAGTTTGGTCAGACTCATGTTTGTAGCTTCGAGAACACTGTCCAACCATCTCGTCCTCTGTCGTCCCCTTCTCCTTGTGCCCTCCATCTTTCCCAACGTATGGGTCTTTTCCAGTGAGTCTTCTCTTCTCATGAGGTGGCCAAAGCATTGGAGCCTCAGCTTCACGATCTGTCCTTCCAGTGAGCACTCAGGGCTAATTTCCTTCAGAATGGATGCATTTGATCTTCTTGCAGTCCATGGGACTCTTGAGAGTCTCCTCCAGCACCATAATTCAAAAGCATCAATTCTTCGGCGATCAGGCTTCTTTATGGTCCAGCTTTCACTTCCATACATCACTACTGGGAAAACCATGGCTTTCACTATACGGACCTTTGTTGGCAAGGTGATGTCTCTGCTTTTTAAACTGATGCATTAGGAATCCTCCATTGTTCTAATTTTTTTTATTATTTCTAAAGTTTGTAGAAAGTACTGTGCACATGCATTAAGCTACAGATTTCTGTTCCCTCAGTTCGTTTGGGGATCTTCCCTTCATCTGTGTCACAAGCAAATTGCACAATTGCTCCCCAGAATTCAAGAGTGCTTCTCACTCTTGTTGGCTTTGGGTGGAATGGGGGTGGGGTTGATTTCCAAAGCTGTGTAAAATTTGTTCTGTCCCAGATGAGACCATATATTCTTTTTTTAAAAGAGAGAAGAAATTGCTCTCTAAGGAGGCATGTCGACAAAGGAACAATCCCTGGGAAAGTAACTGAATAGAGAACTAATAGATGCCCTTGGTGGACGACCTCCGAGATCAAACCAAAACGTGGATAATTTCAGGTCTTAGTGGTTTTTCTAAGATAAAAGTTTCCCAACTTTCACTGTGAAACTCTGGACAATAGTTCCTGACAAAACAACGCCAGATAGTTTCACCTTCCAATACTGTGCTGGAATATTTGCTATTATCTGTGACGGAGAGAGGATATCTTCTCTTCTGGAATGGAGATGGGCGGCGGAGGGGGGGGGATGATCTTCACAATGTAACGTCTTGGGCAGATTCCACAGAGAAAGGAAAATAATGAAAGATAGTGCTCTAGTAATTAAAGTTTCAGGCAAGAGGGGCCAAGTCTGCATCATTCTTATGAAACGAGGAATAAATGGGAGATCATAGAACAGCCTCATACTATGATGGATTTTATTATTATTATTATTATTATCATCCTTCATCAGAACAGCTGGGTTCTACCCCGGGGCTGTAGACTGTGTTCCTAGTGCTTTCTTTGTTAGATGTAATTCTGAGACTTTGAATCCTCAATAGGCAGAGCAATATCGGCAATAAATCACAGAAAGTAGGAAAAAGCCTAAAGTAAGATGAACATACGGGGTGAGTGGGTTGGGTAACAGGAGTGGAGGTTAGGTAACATCAGAAACCAGAAGGATGAAGTAGGGGATTTCAGAGTCCCTGGGCACTCCCTTCAGAGAGGGGGTAAGGTGGGGCTCAAAGTAGGAAGCCCTCCACCCAACCAAATCATGTGATGATTTGCCAGGGAGAGTGTAGCAATGCTAGAAAACATTCAATGACTTAGAATGTGGGAAGATTCAGGACAGAAAAAGATGGAGTCTGATAGGATTATTTGGTTGACCAAACATAAACAGAAAGCCTAGTGCAAGAACATAAGAGCCTTGCTGGATCAGGCTAAGGACTCATCCAGTCCAGTGTCCTGAGTAACACAGTCCTAGTCTCTGGCCAGTGTAGTTATCACATATTGCCTGGCCACTACAGAGGCTGATGTTGAAAATCCTATATGCACTTAGAAAGGGTTCTGGAGCTGAGCAAATGCCATCTATGGTAGTGTATCAGGTTAGGCCACAGCCTCAGACTATGATGCTCATAGTCCAAGCCCGGCGTATTTATTTTATGTTATGTTATTGAGAATTCTTAGATACTGCTGATTCTTCAGCGGCAAATTCTGTACTGCACTGCGGCCAATGCCATTTTGGCCTGAAAAGTCTACATCCTTTGGATTACTGTGATGGTGTCGCATGATACAAATTTGGCATGGTCTGTTGATGGTGGACTTCACAGCTCTCTTCAAGGAGGGACCATATAATTGATTTTGGAGCTTGATGGGAGTTGTGGTCCAAATGTTCACCACCCCTGGTCTAAATGCTCATTGTTAATCCACTCCCCACACAATTCAAGTAGCACCTTCAGTTATCTGGCTCCATCACATGGGCCTCAGTTCACACTGTTTGGGGAAATGATAGAAAAAATCTGTCAGGGATCATGGAAAATACAGTGGTACCTTGGGCTACAGACGCTTCAGGTTACAGACTCCGCTAACCCAGAAATAGTACCTCAAGTTAAGAACTTTACCTCAGGATGAGAACATAAGTCGCGTGGCAGAGTGCAACGGGAGGCCCCATTAGCTAAAGTGGTTGTTGTTGTTTAGTCGTTCAGTCGTGTCCGACTCTTCGTGACCCCATGGACCAGAGCACACCAGGCCCTCCTGTCTTCCACTGCCACCCGCAGTTTGGTCAGATTCATGTTTGTAGCTGTGAGAACACTGTCTAACCATCTCGTCCTCTGTCGTCCCCTTCTCCTTGTGCCCTCCATCTTCTCATGAGGTGGCCAAAGTATTGGAGCCTCAGCTTCACGATCTGTCCTTCCAGTGAGCACTCAGGGCTGATTTCCTTAAGAATGGATGCATTTGATCTTCTTGCAGTCCATGGGACTCTCAAGAGTTTCCTCCAGCACCATAATTCAAAAGCGTCAATTCTTCGGCGATCAGCCTTCTTGATGGTCCAGCTCTCACTTCCATACATCACTACTGGGAAAACCATAGCTTTTACTATACGGACCTTTGTTGGCAAGGTGATGTCTCTACTTTTTAAAATGCTGTCTAGGTTTGTCATTGCTTTCCTCCCAAGAAGCAGGCGTCTCTTAATTTCGTGGCTGCTGTCACCATCTGCAGTGATCATGGAGCCCAAGAAAGTAAAATCTCTCACTGCCTCCATTTCCTCCCCTTCTATTTGCCAGGAGGTGATGGGACCAGTGGCCATGATCTTCGTTTTTTTGATGTTGAGCTTCAGACCATATTTTGCGCTCTCCTCTTTCACCCTCAATAAAAGGTTTTTTAATTCCTCCTCACTTTCTGCCATCAAGGTTGTGTCATCTGCATATCTGAGGTTGTTGATATTTCTTCCAGCAATCTTAATTCCGGCTAGAGATTCATCCAGCCCAGCCTTTCGCATGATGAATTCTGCATATAAGTTAAATAAGCAGGGAGACAAAATACAAAAAGCTAAAGTGGTACCTCAGGTTAAGAACAGTTTCAGGTTAAGAATGGACATCCAGAACGAATTAAGTTCTTAACCCGAGGTACCACTGTACAGAAAATAAGGACAACTAATAAGCATCATAATTCGGTTGGTAGAGCATAAGACTTTTAATCTCAGGGTTGTGGGTTCGAGCCCCACGTTGGGCAAAATATCCCTGCATTGCAGGGGGTTAGACTAGATGACCCTCAGGGGACCCTTCCAACTCTACAATTCTGTGAATAGAAGGAGAATGAAACAATCCATTAAATTCAGAGAAAGATGAAGTTTTCAGGACTATTTCTTTTAAAGAATTGTGAGAGTGCCTTCAGTAGTTTGAGAGTATGGCGTCAGAAATGTGCAGCCGTACACATCCAAATATATTTTGGAGAAATCTGTGTGACTGAAGATGCTTTCAGAAGATTGCATTGTAGCAAAACATGGCACCCAATGGATGGCTTGATCACTATTGCAAACCCAGAGCGTCTTGTGCACTTTGTGAATAATGAATGGGCATCTTCAACTACCCTCCTCTGACATCAGATGTTGGAGAGGCATATAGCATTCTCTTCTTCCCCTAGGCTGCATCCAAACAATGGTTTTCTTCTTCTTCTTGTTCTTCTACATTCACTCTGACCTTTCTGCTGTTTAGAAAACAAAGGCCAGTCCCAGCTTCCATATGCCAATCTGTGATTTCCACACACACACACACACACACACTGTGCTTATTGTCAGCCTAGAAGTAAAAACAAAACAAAACCCGACAAAGGTTATTTCAGATATATGGTTTTTGGCATATTTTTTTTAAAGCCACATTGTCTTCCCTTCTTCCTTCTTAGCTACCCTGTTGCATTTGTTAAATGGCTGTGACAAAACAAAAATGTAAAAAAATCTCAGCCTTGGCACTTGGGGCTTCTTCTTCTTCCCTGGCTGTATTTTAGCAATGGCACATGAATAAAGAAGGAAGGTTTTGTACTAGTCCAAGGAGACTGGGTCGACTGTAGTGGAGGAAATGAGTGAAACATAGTACAGTGGCATTATATGTGTGTATATCCTCTACGCCTCAAGCAAAGGGGCTTAAAACCATTGCCTATAAAGAACCATCTCCCCACCAAATCCCCTTCCAAGCCCTGCAGAGTTTTCAAAGTTCGACCTTGACAAAAGCAAGGCAGGAAGCCCAAAGAGCGTTCCAAACAAATATTGACTTTTCTAAAGCCATTGCAAAGATCCACAGCTGACATATAAGATAGGTTCAGTGACCTTTGATAATGTCCATTTAGCTGCATCCTATGCCCTTTTCCCCCTGTTCTCTTCTTTTGCAACAATGGCTTTATCCTTTAGAGCAGGGAAGAGCTGTGGGCCAGTCCACTCTCCCTCAGACCATGTGGTGGGCTGGACTATATTTTGTATATATATATATATATGGGACGCGGGTGGTGCTGTGGGTTAAACCACAGAGCCTAGGACTTGCCAATCAGAAGGTTGGCGGTTCAAATCCCCGCAACGGGGTGAGCTCCCCTTGCTCGGTCCCTGCTCCTGCCAACCTAGCAGTTTGAAAGCATGTCAAAGTGCAAGTAGATAAATAGGTACCACTCCAGCGGGAAGGTAAACGGCGTTTTTGTGCGCTGCTCTGGTTCGCCAGAAGCGGCTTAGTCATGCTGGCCACATGGCCCGGAAGCTGTATGCCGGCTCCCTCGGCCAATAAAGCGAGATGAGTGCTGCAACCCCAGAGTCGGCCACAACTGGACCTAATGGTCAGGGGTCCTATTACCTTTACCTATATATATATATGAATGAATACCTATGCCCCACAAATAACCCAGAGGTGCACTTTAAATAAAAGCACACATTCTACTCATGTAAAAACACCAGGCAGGCCCCACAAATAACCCAGAGATGCATTTTAAATAAAAGGACACATTCTACTCATGTAAAAACACCCTGATTCCCAGACCGTCCGTGGGCCGGATTGAGAAGGCGATTGGGCCGCATCCGACCTCCGGGCCTTAGGTTGCCTACCCCTGCTTTAGAGGGTTTGATCTCATCACAACTGGGAAGCTTACTTGTAAACTACTTTAAAAGGTAGACGGAACTGCAGTTTCCGAGCTAAATTATTTCTCCCCCGCCTCCCCCCATGCTTTAACCCAGGGATAAAGCCCCACATTTGGACTTGGAATGTGAACGTAATGAACATTGGCAGGAGCTCCCCTTTAATGGGATTTCCGTATCATGGAAATTGGTCTCTCCTCTGTTGCTCCTGGCACCAAGTCGCAAAGCAAACAAAGACGTTAATTGCTTTCCGAGCAGTGGAAGACCCCACGCCCGCCGGCGTAGCCCTGCGGTTCCATTCTAGATGTTAACTGGGTCCCCGTAATAGGATCATAGGGAAAAAATTGAGTGGCCTTCTGGGGCTAACACAGCTTGCTCGCTTCTTTCGCTTTCTCTGTGGGCTAACAACTCTGTATAATACGAAGTGAAACATTGGCCACTTCTGAGAGCGATTGTCAGGCATCATGCCGCTAAACTGGCTTGGCTTGCCAGCAATTATGCATGCTTCTCCTTCGCTTTTTTGTTTTTAAAATTCAATTCTGTTGCTACCCGGGATTTCACAATTAAATGTTCTCCTTTCCTTGCTTTCCTTCTTTCCGTTCCCCTTGGCACAATCAGCAAGGATTCGGCTTTTTATTTTTATTTTATTTTTTGCTAGCATTGTTATTCACCGTTACATAGCTACATTTCCTTTGAGTGCTCAGACCAGTACTAGAACCAGGGAAACCCAGGTTAGAATCTTCATGCAACCACCAAGTTCGCTGGGTGATCTTGGGCCAGTCACTCTCTCTGACCCTGTCCCTCTTCCTCTGAGCCGCTGAGCTTAACCTACTGCATGGATCTGTTGTGAAATAAAAGGAGGACAACTGTGTTGGACGCTCTGAATGCTTTGGAGGAAGAACAAGTTTATAACTGGTGTGTTTCACTATGTGTTGCATTTCTGCACAATGTGAGCATAGAAGACGTAAGCAGAGCTTTATTCAGTCAGAACTCGCTGAAACTCAGTTCCGGCACCTCTCAGGTGGGTGCCATTACCATTACAAGAGAACAAAGGAGACATTCATTGTGAGTTCCGGCCCCTCTTTTTCCAGAAAAATAGCACTGAAAGTAACCTAATGTCAAGGGTTCCTCCCATTGGGGTTCCAGAATGCCATGTTAACTTTTGGTGAACCTTCAGGTTGACACACTTCCCATCACAGGACACCCCCTGCTAAGGCTACTATGTCCTCTTACTACATGGCCTGCCACTGAGGCAATTAATCCCAAGCATCCTCAATATCCTTCTGTAACCACCTTCTCATCCCATCGGAGGTCAGCAGAACTGGCTGGCTGACCCTTTGTTGCACCAGATTTCTCTTTGGTTTGTCATTGAGGTTTGTACCTCTACACATCATGAAAGGGTCTTCTCAGTGGTGGCTCCTGGTTTTGGATTGCCTCACTCTTGAAATCCGGCTCACACCAGCATCGTTTTTTCTATCTTTCTTTCAGCACCAGCTAAAAAGTCACCCCTTTAGCTAAAAAGTCACCCCTTTAGTCACCCTTCTTATATCTCAAGCTGGGATAGCTCAGTCAATAGATCAGGAGACTCTTAATCTCAGGGTTGAGGGTTTGAGCTCAACTTTGGGCGAAATATTCCTGCATTGCAGCAGTTGGACTGGATGATGTTTGTGGTTCCATTGAACTCTACAATTCTATGGTTCTATATCCTGCCCTCCCTCCCAGAGCTCCCTTAGTGATTTGACTTACTAGTTTGCTTATCATGTTTATTAACTGCCCTCCACCAAATGGTCCCAAGGTAGCCTACAAAATACAAAAAATATATATCATAATTCACTATAATTGAACAACAGCATCAAAAGAATTACAACCACAAAACCGCGAGCAGTATAAAATAACCACACGGGATGATTGTCAATAAGTCAGAAGTGGTGTATTAAATGATTGACTTGTGTTAGTTAGTGGGTTGTTATACTGATTGTTTTCATATTGTTTTGATGCTTTTACTGGAATTTTATTGTTAGCTTGATGTTTTATTTGATGTACCCCATAGCGGAATCACTTGATTGATGGAGGGTGAATTTAAAAAGTGAAATAAATCTGGGGCAAGTCTATAAATACATACATAACAGATTGCTTTTCAGCTGATACATTTGTTTTATTTTGCCAAAGACCCCATAATGGTTTTAAACAATAAAAAACTACTATTAAATATATGCTACAATCTATGTCACAAGCTGAAAACAAAAGCGCATCATCTCTGAGATAAGAAGGAAGTGTGTGTTGATTAGAGGAGAGGAAATATTCTAGAAAGAAGGGGAAAAGATTTCTGTGGATTCTGCTATAGAACTTAATTACATGTTATATAGAGCAGATTTATTTTCCTGTAGGGTAGAGATTGCACATTGTTATTACTTCCAGGCTAGTATGTGGTGCTTTGATGATTTTGCCCAAATTACCATTTTTAATCTTAAAATGAGAATGTGTTTGGAAATTTAACAAGGGTCAGGCAGGTCCTGTTGAAAAACAAAGAGAAGGGCTGTAGCTCTCGTAAACTCTTATCCATGGGTAATTATCTTGTTATGTTAAAGTGGTTCTCCAGAATATTAAAATAATTAGGACCAACAATCTCAGCCCTGCTTTCCTCAGATGCTGTAATTGGCAAGGGGTGTTAGCTAATTAAACGTATTTATATTACTGGTTGGCTAAAGAAAAGGATGAAGCACTTGTAATTACTGGAATTGGGCGAGATCACGTACTTACTACAGAGAATAAACATGTAGATTATAGCATTTGTGATGGGCTAATAGCTGGAAACAGCAATCTAAACACAGCATATTGACATATCAGTCCAGACAAGATGCAGGCACCATTAGTGGGTGCTTCATCTGCCCAGGTGAGTGGTGTTCAATGTGTTTTAGAAGGAGTTGTATTTTCCCCACCACACATCCCAATTCCATGTACAAAAGCCGATAGAACTAGGAGCTGAAGTTTGCTTGGAGACTGCCAAGGCGCCGCATCCTGTGCCACACCTGAGGGCAACAGGCTACCTTAGGGACTGCAGGGTGGGCTACGTGACACCAAAGCTTTGCTCCGCTGTATTACTGCCACTCTGGGTGCCTCTCAGGATATGCCGCCTGAGGCACTTGCCTCATTCTGCCCAATGGTAGGGACAGACCTGAATGCAATGATTCTGAAACAGCTCTGGGTGCTGTGTAAACTCAGGTCTATATGGGGCTTCCTGAAGCATCCGGTGAGGTTCAACAAGGTAGTATTTCATAGCAAGGTTCATCAAGGAATCAAGCTGCCCTCGTTGAAATTGTGTAGCCCAGCTGCAGCATTTACGACCACCATACTCCTGTGGAGGCGAGGGGAGATAGGTTCATCAAGTATACAAACGCTAAAATGTCAATGGTACAGAGGCTCTCTTAGACTATTTCTCCTAAGACAGGAGCCACAATTACTACACTGTAATCTGACTAGTGTTAAAATTGCCACAAGTTCACCAGTCTTCATGCTGAAATATTCTGGAAACAGGACTCAAGCGGGCACGGTTTGGACTTTGGGCTTTCAAATTTCAGTGGCACCTTGTGCAAGGCCAAGATTTGGCGCCCCACACCTCTCACCTTCCTTTCTGCTCAATTCAGTATGCCATAGTTGTGATGCCCTGTGGTGTCACCTAGGCTCGACACCCAGTGTGGTGGAACAGGTCACACACTGCCTGTGCAGTGGGGATGGACAAAATCCATCACTTTCACCTATTGAAAGCAACCTGCCCTAACACAATGCATTTTCCGATGGCATTTTAAGCAATACAGCATCTGCATTTTTAGTCACACTTTCTGCAATATAGGCATGTTTGTTTTCTTGCAAACAACTTTTGCTTGGACAGCTGTATCACAAAATTCAGGGAAGTGCAAATTTTGAAGGACAGCTGCGTTTTGGCTCGTGTTGTTTCAGGGTGTTCTAATCAGGATGGCCCCTGATGCAAAGCGAACCAAATTCCACCCCACCCCTCATCCGTGTGATCATGAAACCTGGTATTTTCCACCGCAGAGAGAAGCTTACTCTTCACTGGACCTTTGGGACACAATAAATATCAGTTTGCCTTGGAGAAAAGTTATTTAAAATATAAATGTTTTGTTCTGTCCTTTCATTAACGTGAATTGTCAGCCATTGGGAACCACCCTTGGACAAGGATATAATTATTATTTTTTTCATATCATGTGCCTTTTTAGTTCAGGGGGGAAATGAGTAGACGTATATGGATTTATGCCTGGTGTGGAAGAAGTTCTCCCCCCTTCTCTCATCTGCAATAAGTGGGCTCATCTAATAAAGCTGAATATTGGGAGATTCGGGACCGAAGAAAGTAGTTCTTTTTTAAAAAAATAATATTTATTGCTTTTTGAACAATTTAAACACTACAAAAACAGAAAAAAACAATACAATACAATATAAAGACACTACATAACACTAAACACATTAAACTAACAAAACCAAACAAAAACAATTTAAAACACTCAAACAATTTCAATATCTTATCTTTCATTTACTTATTTCACCGACCTCCTCACACCTCCCTTTTTGTATTCCACTTCTGTCAAATGTTTCAGCAATTCCTTTTCATCTTCCTCTGTTATCTGTCGTATAATTATCTTAACACATTCTAACCTTATTTTACCTTTAAAATTCCATTAATCTATTTATACTTAAATCCTTATAACATTTCTACTAAAGCCATATAACTTCATTCCAACATTCTTTTAACATTCATTAATTTTGCAGTATTTCTGTAAATAATCTTTAAACTTTTTCCAGTCTTCTTCCACCGACTCCTCTCCCTGGTCTCGGATTCTGCCAGTCATTTCCGCCAGTTCCATGTAGTCCATCAACTTCATCTGCCATTCTTCCCGGGTGGGTAGATCTTGTGTCTTCCAACGAAGAAAGTAGTTCTTCAGACTGCACACAGTTAAATTCACTCTCCACAAGACACAATGATCACCACCAGCTCAGATGGCTTTAAAAGAGGATTAGACAAATTCATGGATGATGAGGCTGACAGTGAGTATTAGTCATGTTGACTGTTCTACCAGTCAGAGGTCATTCACCTGATCCACCAGGCTATTCTTATGTATATGCTATTGAGTTTATGGTATTATTTTGGGAGGATTATGGGTGGCTACTAGCCATGGTTGATTGTGTCAGAGGTAATATGCCCCTTTCTTCCCGGTAATGGGAATCACAAATGGGGAGAGCTCTTGTGCTCAGGTCCTGCCTGTGGGCTTATGATAGGTCAACACATGCCATAATTGCCTCATTACGTAAATCATGTTCAGAATACCACAACACACACGCAACTGGCTGTAAAGTAACATAACGTTATGTATAATAAAACTGTAATCTAATCGTCATATCAAAAAATTGCAAAGCACTGTTCCTGATGGCAATAATTCCAAAGATGTCCAAAGATGTCAAGCCCAAAGATTACAACAACCTGTTGGCAATACCATTGCATACTGATATCTTCCTTCTACACCCTTGTTTCGCCCATTGGGCTTCTTCAGTGACAAGGTTTCCAGGAGATTTTTCAGTAGGTTTTTTTCAGCTGAAATAGTCCACAGGAACACAGAAGTTGCCAGTCAGAGACAAGGGTGTATTCTGAGAACTGGTCTGTCATCAGCTGCCTTATTGTTACTAAGTAGTTCTGTTTGTTACACTCTCAAGACATAAGACTATGCAGAAGGCAAGTTCGTTTGTTACACTTGTGAGACATAGGATGATGCAGAAGGAAGATATCAGTATGAAATGGCATTGCCAACAGGAACTATATGTTGCAATCGTTGGACTTAACAATCTTTGGACTTGACTATCCTTGGACTTTACAACAATAAAAACATATAGAAGGTTAATAGTAATATGATATGTTGTTGCCATCAGGAACAGTGCTTTGCAATTTTTTGATATGACAATAAGATTACAGTGGTGCCCCGCAAGACGAATGCCTCACAAGACGAAAGAGTTTTCCGTTTTTTGAGTCGTTCCGTAAGACGAATTTCCCTATGGGCTTGCTTCGCAAGACGAAACGTCTTGCGAGTTCTTGCGAGTTTGTTTCCTTTTTCTTAAAGCCGCTAAGCCGCTAATAGCCGTGCTTCGCAAGACGAAAAAACCGCAAGACGAAGAGACTCGCGGAACGGATTAATTTCGTCTTGCGAGGCACCACTGTACAGTTTTATTATATATAATGTTATGTTACTTTACAGCCAGTTACGTGTATGTTGTGGTATTGTGGGCTTATGATAGGCATCTGGGTGGTCACTGTGAGAACGGGATGCTGGACCTGATCCAACAAGACTCCTACATTTGAATCTGAACAGCAGGTAGTGGGTGGAATAACTGGTGAACCAAGACTGAAACATCAGAGAGGAAAATGAGCCTGTGCAGCTGAGAAATCCAGAGAGCGCAACTTGTATTCCATGGGCGCCTACTGGACATTTGTATTTCCGCAGCACTTCGTAGAGGCTGAAACTTTAGGTTTTGATTTCATTTCATGTCAAAGAGCTGCTCCTTGCTATCTCCGAAAGTGTCATGCTCACTGTCTGCCCTCTCTTCATTCTTCTAGTTTATGGCAGACTTCTTCTTCTTTTTTTATGTAACAACAAAAAAAAAGCGCAAGCATACAGCTCGCTATTGTGAGAACCTATGAAGTAATCAATTTTGGATTCAGACCCTTATAACCGTTTGACATTTCAGGGTCAGCGGGACAACTTTTGGAAAGATTGAAAAGCGACGTGGCTGAGCCCACAATAGATTATAAAGCAGGGGCAGATGAAAAGATGCTTCAAAACAGCTCACTTTTATCTTAATGGCTGTAGAGGAAAAGCAGCAAGAGGACTGCTGGAAAGAGGAGGGCTGGCCCCGAACAATAGAGACTCTATTTATTTGTACCATGCTTCTGAAATAATCACAACACTCTGCGGTTGTTTTACAGCGAAAGAGATGCAGTCACCGAGGAGCCACCTAGGAAATGATAAATCAGTTCTGACTCACGAGAGTACATTAAAAAAGGGGCCCCCGCTTTTGAAACAGTGTCATGAGAAACTTGGTTTGTAGGTATGCAGGCCTCTGCTTTTTCAAGACTACGTGACACACTCTTATATACTGGAACATAGGAAGTTGCCAGTTGTTTCATATTGTCTTCCCTGACTGTCAGCAGCTCTACAGGGTTTCAGACAGGGAGCCTCCCCAGCTTCAACATGGGAAGCCAGGGATTGAATATGGTCCATTGGAGCAAGTGGGGCACTGTCCCAGCAATCTCAACCTGTCCCCAGAAGGCCTCCATCTGCCTGCCATCTTGCTTACAGCTGGTTCAGGGGGTGGCATTGGCTGCCAGCTTCCTCCTTCTTCCTTGTTAAAAGCAGTCAGTTGCCAAAAGCTTGTTGGAAGCACAACAAGGATGGCACATGTCTAGCTTCACCAGGGAAGGAGTCCCAAAGTCTGGGAGCCACCACCAAGAAGGCCCTCTCCAGTGTCCCCACCAAGTGTGCCTGTGAGGATGGTGGGACCGAGAGAAGGGCCTCCCCTGAAGTCCTCAAAACCCAGGCAGGTTTGTATGATGGAATATTGTCTTTCAGATAGCATGGACCTAAGCTGCCTAGGGCCTTATAGGTCATAACTAGCACTTTGAATTGTGCCTGGAAACAGACCGGCAGCCAGTGGAGCTGTTGTGACAAGGGAGTCTTATGCTTCCTGAATCAGGGACCTTTCAAGCAAATGTTCTTATGCTTAGTGATGGTCTTTCATACCTTAGACTGTAGATGAAATCTCATTTCCCTCTGTCACATTTTGGACAGCCTGCCAGTGCTCCTGTGGGCAGCGGTGGGCATCCCCAGCTCAGAGAAGGGATATGCTTAGTTCCAATTCCGGTGTGCCTGCGCACATGTTCTCACTTGGGAAAGGCAAGCGGTTGGGTTAACCAGCAGGAGCTGGTTAATGTGATGTCAGCTCCCAGCAGCAGCAGCAACAACAAAAAAGGCAACGTCAGCCTTATCAGCCGCAGCATCCGAAAAACCCATTTGCTGCTTCTGACAAATCTCTCTGTTTCTTTTCGCCCTCCCAAATAAATGAAAAATTGAATCCGTTCAGAGGAACATATGCTTAGAATCCCACAGCTTGATGGGTACATGTGTACTGGGAGAAGATGCCAAGATGAGGACAGTCATGTGTCAAATTTCTCCCCAACACAGCTCCTCCTCCCTCTTTCTTTCATGCCAGAATCCCATTTGGCCCCTGAAAGCATCTCAATGTCTCGATTCTACCAAGGTTGTTACTACACTCTGTAATCCTGCAGGGAGGATTTTTTTTCTCCCCGTTACCCTCCTCCCCTTTTCATTTATGCACAGTAATAAAACTCGCATCATGGCATCAGGCATTAGGATTAGCAATGCCGCAGCTTAAGGCTGTTTCAAGGCTGCGAGTCAAAGCGGCTCGAACTGCTAGCATGCAGTGCGCAATTATGCTGGCTGCACGGAGAGGAGGATTTATGTTTAAACACTATTAATATTGCAGGGACATCTGCGGCATAAAAGGAATTTAAGTTAAATAAAAGATTGAATTCCCTTTCTCTTGTAGTACTAATCTGGCATTATTAATTGATTTTAAGGTTCCTTCCCCCCTCCCTCTCTTCAGCGTTGATGACCCTGCTGGGCATTTAACAAAGGGAAGTGTTGCTTCTCAATCGAGTATTTTCTTTTCTTTTGTGTTTTATTGTTTGTTTGAGGAAAAGAAGATTGAAACTTTATGGGGGGATGCTGGTTTGATTTTGGATGCTGCGGGGAGGGAGCCTTCAAGGTGACTTGATTGTGGTGGATAAGTGCCTTCGTGGGGAGAAAGGAAGACGCGTCTAAAGGGATGTTTAATCTTGGGGCGGAATCGAGAACATAAGCAAGCAGCTGAAAGTTTGAAAGATGTACAAAATCCAGATTAGAAATAGGACCCAATCCAGCAGCCTGGCCCTCACCCATTGCCATGAGCCTTGCTGAAACTACGTCCATTAGAGAGAGGCAGTAGGCACCGTTATTAATTTTAATAACTCTCAGAGCACTTCTGGTTTGCAAAGCGCGTTGTAATTATATCCTTTATTGGCAATCCTTGGAGCAGTAACACCATGAGACAGGGTGGTGGTTTTTTTAATATTCTGATTTTATAGATGGTGGGCTGTGGCTGTGAGAGCATGACATGCCCAGGGTTAAAATGATCAGTCCATATGCTTAGTCTTGCACACTGTATTAAACCTCCCAAATAAAAAGGCCCATATTCTTTTAATAGAAAATCCATATTCCATAACGGGAACAATATTTTTTGCAGTGAAAGCAAACCAAAAGGAACCATTTATAGGTGCAATTTCTCATTCTGTTTCTTGTGCATATATATCCATTGGGCCGTGGCATCCCTCAACGTGTTCTAGTTCAACAGGGATGTGGAATCCATGGACCTCCAGGTGTTCCATCAGTCACAGCCAGCATGGGAGCTGTGGTCCAGCACCACCTGAAGGGCCACAGATTCCCCCCATCCCTGTCCTAGAATAACAGCTAAGCAGAATCCTAGATTCTACCAGGAATATATTTCCTGGAAATATGGAATCATGGGAGTCCAAGATGGAACAAAGGATGGATGGATAGATAGTTGAATACAATAAAGAATATAAAACTTGCTGGTCCCTAGCCTGAATGAATCTAGAATGGCAAACACCCTTTTCGCTTCTGGAACTTATGCTGTTTTTACCTACCTATGTAGAAGCAATGAAGGAAATGGAATTTTGCCCTTAAGTTAAAATTAATTTCCACACTTTGCACCATTAACGTGATCGTGAAGATTCTGCATACAGCTTTTGACCTGTAAAGAATAGTCATGGAAACCATTGTGTCCTAAAAGTAAATTTGAGATAGACTTACGGAAGATATTTGTGTGTGTGTGTGTGTGTGTGTGTGTGTCTTTCTGTGTCATAATAGGAGCTCTTTTGCCAAGATATGGATGGATGGTTCCAGTTACCCGCTACAAAGGTGCGCTTGTGATATAGTGGAAATATTAGTTGGAAAGGTTTAATTTTTGGTGACTTGTTAGCAAGATGAGAATTTTGCCAACTCTGAGGTTTGAAATAAAAACTTTGTATTCTTCCCTCAGTGCGCCCCATGCTCCCAAAAATAATAAAATGTTAATGATAGTTATGCAGTCACATCAAAGGAGAGTGGGCTCTTTCATCTCAGTGAAATCTTGTTCAAATAATTAATAAAAGTAGTTGTCTAGAGAAGACAGAAAAAAAGAATATCAATAAATTCCTTTGTAGAGCATCTAAGTGCTTAACCCCCACCCATCACCCTGAGGGAATGGCTCGTTGAATTGAGGACAGCTGGAGATCACACTTAAATGGCTTCTGCAAGAGAAGCTGCACTATGAAATGTGTACATGTTTGCAATGGATATGCCAAGCATTTTTATTATTATTAATAATAATAATAATAATAGGCACTTCAAATAACCATGGGCGAAATCCAATGTGCTTATTCCTTTAGTGCAAGGATATACACATTCCCAGCTGGATTTTCTCCCCTCTCCTCCACCTGTACATGCCCCATACCCTACACAAATCTGCTCTGGGGGGTTGGGGAAACCCCTAGGACAGATTTAGGGGACGTGTAGGAGGAGGAGAGCTGGGGGAGTTCTGTTGTGCAAGCATCAATCCTTGTGCTAATGAGATGAGTTTCTTAGCACTACATTGGATGCAAGCCCTTATATTTTATTTTGCCTATCCCCCACAGCTAGAGTGAGCTGAAAGCTAATGTGATGAATGGTTAGGGTGTCAGCCTAGGACTGGGGAGGCCGGAGTTCAAATCTCCATTCCGTCATGATGCTCCTTATTGGCTGGATTCTAGAGTGCTGCTGTGGAGCAGTGAATGACGTGTTGCAACCAGGGCTGGTCCTACCATTAGGCAGAGTGAGGCAGCTGCTTCAGGCAGCACTGGAAAGCGGCATGTGTGGCATGCAATGTGCCCTGCACCTCCTAAATTACCCTGTTGCCTTCAAGTGTAGTTTAGTGTGTTACCCCAACAACAGCATTGAAGTAAGATTGGTGCTAGTCCATTTGGTTGGAATGTGAGGTGCTATCTTTTCCTTCGCTTCAGGCGACAAAATGTATTGGGCTACCCTTGGTTCCAAAACAGATCTTGTATCCAGTTTTCATTTCAGCCACGGTATCAGGGCCAGGTTGGTGTCATGGATATCTGGACCCAAAATGAAACCTTCCAACTCAGGGTTCCTCAAACTGGTGGCTTGAAGTTCAAGAAGCAGAAAGTACTGTTTGGTTGGCAGAGGCAGAAGGCCAGCCATTTTGTATTAAGCCAAACCTGATCAATCCATTTGGATGACATTTCTATCTTGCAGCAGCCCATAGGTTTGCTGTTGAGTGACCATGTGATAGACTTGCTTGAGTGACCAGCACATGGGCTTCTTGCATCTGTTTGATTGCCATGCAAAGCTGTCTAGAAAGGATCTGGGGAGTGGGATTTGGTGTGAGCAGTTTGAACACACAGCCACAGTCAGCGCCAACTTGTGAAGTTTGAGAACGGGCACTCAACTCTACAAATTTTTTTTTTCCAGAAAACATAACCTTTGAGTTTTCTTTAAGAAGGAACGACTTTTTAAAGCTTTGAATACAGGAAGAAATTACTTCCTGGCTGCTACAAATTAAATAATTCATACATGGTTTGCAGAACTCGCTCGATATAATTTTTTAATTAGAAAAGCTTTAAAAGAGGCAATATCGTCCTACTGGGCTGATGGTTTCTGTGGATCTGTTTTTGACTCATGTAATATTTATTAAAACACCATTAAGGTGTAAATGAGAAGCAGGAATACAGGTATGTGAGTACCGTGTGGCTCCTAATTGGAATGTTCCCACTGTTTCCCTCGCCTCCTCCCCAAATTCTTTAAAGTAATTTATGGTTTTCACACCATTGCAAGCTAGTGGGAGGCTTAATCTTGCAGCAGTTAGTAAAAAATAACACCTCGTTCCCAAAACAAGCTTGTAAATGAGGATCCTATCATTAGGCAACTAGAAAGTCTTTCTGTTTGCATTTGGATTTGGGAGGTTGCTGTTTTCGCATGCATTCTGCACCTGTCACTTTTACCCGTAGTTTGATGAAGTTTCAGCTGTTACTAGCAAAGTCTCTGTCCTTAGGGTGGGGTGGGGTATGTGGAGAGGGAGGGCTTGTATTGACCAAGGACCACTTGGGGAAGGGGTGCCTGCAAACAAGGCCACTGTCAGTGGTGGAACACAGGTTTTTCTTTCATCAACGGTGGAGTCCCCAAGCACTGGGCTTTTCTTGTCCCCGTAGGAGTGAGTGGTGACTATTAAATTATATGGGAGAAGGTGACAAGGCTTAACTTGGACATCATTGGGATGGTGGCTGTTTCCTGTCCCTGTTGAAAATCAAGCCTGCTCCTCTCTACAGAGCCTCATCCTGCGTTTTCTTCCTTGCTCACATGAGATGGTAGAAAGTGGGGACCTTCAATAAGCAAGAACCTAAACCAGGACTCTCCTATCAGGTCCTACTGATACATTATAACATGTGGCAGTGCATCACCAGCCCAGAGCACTCTTATTAGGGAGAGTGTATTAGCTGTTAGAATATTCCGTTCCACCTTAAGAGGAACAGGCATGATTGTTGCCTGTTTACAATCCAGCACAGCTTGCTGGGAACTTCCGTTTGGGTATAGCTTTTGCTTATGCTGCTTGCTTTTGGACATGAAGGAGAGAAGACATGTTTTCCTTTTGTCCTGATGTATGCTGAATAAACTGCTTGTAAATATGCTCAACACAGCCTCTCGTGCCACTTCTGTCACGCAGGGTTATTTACTCTGCTGAGTGTGCGTGTCCAGCTTCTGAAGGCTTCTGAAGCTAGGGTCGCAGTTTCATGCTGATCCAAGGACTGGAGATCGCTCAGCACACCAGCCGGTTGGCTGGAGCCAGCTAGGGGCCTGCCAATTGCCCCTGATTCCTTCGCTGCATGCCAGCAACAGCTGCCTCCAGCAGAAGTACTCCAATTCAGGGATCCAGCCAGCCTAGAAGAGGAACCTTATTTTACAGTGTTTGCAGAGGACATCTTGTTCTAGCCTTGAGACAAAGGTGTCCTCTGTCACCACCAACTATTTGACACCGTGATTTGTTGTAGGTTTTGGAGGTGGAAGTACATGTTCCCCAAAGACTGAATTAAATGGAGGAGATGGTATAGCCTAAATATTTGGAGGGGGTTGTTTACCTGTTACCTATGAAGTGCCTCCCCATTTGTGGAGTGCTCTCCCCAGAGAGACTCACCTGGCGCCTTCTTTACATATCTTTAGGCTCGAGGCAAAAACATCCCACTTCTCCCAGGCCTTTGCTGATTAAACTATCTATTGCCTTTTAAACTGTGGGGGGCTTTGTTTGTTATGGTGTTATGTATTTTTGTGTTTTTATATTGTAAATTGGCCTGTGATCCTTGGATGAAGGGCGGTAAATAAATTTAGTAAATAATAATAATCACACTTCAAACAGTGGCTGGTCTGCTACATCCCTAGAACAGAATGCCTCTGGTAATACCCACTGTTCTTGGGCGCGATTTTGCAGGAGGTAACCTCCCAAAATCACTTCAATCCTGTTTTGGGGCATTGGAACAGTGGTCCTTGCTTTATTGAGTGCCCCATCTTTGAATGCCCACAACATCCCAAGGAGGAACAACATGACTCCATCACTCCTGTTGAATGCATCATGGCTTGCGCGCTCTCCACCCTCCGACTACCCTATATCTGCTGTGAAGATACAGACGGGTACCTCATGAGCAATAGCTGTGCAGCATATAGCTGTGACAATGAGCACACTTGAGACTCCCATCCGAGGAAAGCTCTCAAAATGCCCTAAATCCAGCTCTATAATAAGCATTCCTATTTATTACAGTATCCTAGGGATCGGTTTGCTGTCAAACTAGCACATTTGCTGGCTTCAGGGTGCCCTGAACCAACATCTTATGAGCAGGAGATTGTTCTGAAAATCTGCTTAAATATCCCAGTGGCCTGGATTAGCTGATGCTATGCGTGGATTGTGCATTACTTTAAATATGTAGGTTTCACACCCATGGCCATTTCAGCTGCTGCTGGTTACCAAAAGGCTAACGTGCCTGAATATCCAAGGCTTTATAGAAATGGGCAGGTTACACAGCATTATTTTCTTTTTTTAAGCACGTCTCCTTTTGCTATCAGAAAAGCAGGGGTGAAAGGTGCACGAGCACAAAATCCGTCTCTTCAGTTCTGCCACTTGTCAATGTTAGGGAGAGAAAATGTTCACGTTTTCCTTTGGAAAATGCCACTGAGTCTGTTTTCATTCCATCTGAAATCTATGGCACATCTTGTCTTTGAACTGCGGCGTGTCAGAACAGAATGATTATGGATCATTTAGGCCTTCCCTTTTTCATTAAGCAACCCAGCACAAGTGGCTGTCTCGTGCGCCACAGAGACTGTACGCGTAAATTCCTTGATCGGATCAAAGTGACTTGATTTAGAAGAGATACGTGAGGCTGGGTATTTTAATTGGAGTCTTAATTAAAAAGGAAAAAAAAAAAAAGCAAGTCCATAAGTTATAGGCATATTTTTTAGTCAATAACCTCTGAGGTTAGAGTAGTTGGGCCATGAATGGCTCATTAACTATAATAGCTTAGCCTCTGTATTGTCTGATGAGCTTTAACTTTACATCTCTCCTGTAATTTCTGAAGTGACATCGACTCCATTTTTATGGAGGGCTTAGGTCTTCCAGTAGTATAATGAGTCTAACCAGGATTCCACTTGTCAAATGCTATGCAATTAATGGCCTTCGGCATTTATTTATACACTTGCAAATTATAGATGAAAGCGATACATTGCTAAAGATGCTTCACTTTGGCTTAGAAATGCGGGCCACATTTCCAATTAAAATATGTGTCCAGATAGAAGAGATGGTGACAGCTCCATCCAATGCTACTATCCTAAGTCTTAGCATTCCTCATCTGCATGTGTGACCTCCCCCACCCCCCAAGAAAACTATACTAAAATTGTCGTAGGAAGCACAGGAAGAAGCCTTATGCTGAGTCCAGGGCCGGATTTAGGTTTGATGAGGCCCTAAGCTACTAAAGGTAATAGGGCCCTTTGTATGTCCAGCTGTCCTTTGTCAACAACAAATTGTCACTGTTTTTTGTGTTGAATATATGCTATATGGTAATTTATGGACCTCATAGGTATCTAAAGCCATTTGCACATGTTGCCCTGCAACCAGTCCATGCAGAATGTAGGCACCCTATATATAGAAATAAGCAAACCAATAAAATTTTAGGGAGCAGGCTAGCAGGCGGGGCCCATGACTTACATCCTAGGAGCCTACACAACACAAACACTGTTGCTGTATGTAGGTTTTATTTTATTTGTTTTTTATCTTATATTTTGGAAATGTACATCCAGGTTTTTTCCCTTTAAATTTGTTTGGGGCCCCCAAGAGAGCAGGGCCCTAAGCTATAGCTTGTTTAGCTTATACGTAAATCTGGCACTGGCTGATCCACACTTTTGGTCCCTCTCGCTCAGTACTGCCTATATGAGTGTACTAACAAGTACTAAAAAAAGATCAAAAGCCTGAGAAAATGAAAAAGGTATTAAATAAATATTAGGCTAGGCAGGTATTACAAAAAAAAAAAAAAGCCAATAGACGTTCATGAGGAAGCTGATACTGGGAAAGACTGGGGCTTCCAATCATTCAAATAAAGTGGAAGGAATGGAACACAGAATAGTCGAATTGGAAGGGATCCCAAGTGCCATGTAGTCTGACCTCCTGCAGTGCAGAAGAAGAGTTTGGATTTGATATCCCGCTTTATCACTACCCTAAAGAGTCTCAAAGCAGCTAACAATCTCCTTTCCCTTCCTCCCCCACAACAAACACTCTGTGAGGTGAGTGGGGCTGAGAGACTTCAAGGAAGTGTGACTGGCCCAAGGTCACCCAGCAGCTGCATGTGGAGGAGCGGAGACGCGAACCCGGTTCCCCAGATTACAAGACTACCACTCTGAGCCACTACACCACACTGGCTGATGATCATCTTCCAAAGCAACTACTCTATTCCGAACTTAAAAATGGACAGCATAATGCTGGTGGTCAACAAAATAGATTTAAAGACTCTCTCAAGGCAAATCTTTAAAAAATGTAGTATAAACACCGACAACTGGGAAACACTGGCCTGAGAGCGCTCCAATTGGAGAACAGCCTTTACCAAAGGTGTCATGGGCTTTGAAGATGCTCAAACTCAGGACGCAAGGGAGAAATATGCTAAGAGGAAAGCAAGCTTGGCAAACCCTTACTGTGATGAACTCCCGACTGGAAACCTATGTCTCCACTGTGGAAGGACATGTGGATCCAGAATTGGCTTTCACAGTCACTTACGGACTCACTATTAAAACTGTGTTCATGGAAGACAATCTTATTTTGCTGCGAGTGATCACCAAGGAAGAAGAAGACCAGCTTCTGGGGTCCCACTACTGAGCAACTCTTACTTTCAGAAAGGAACAATCATAATACAGTGGTACCTCGGGTTAAGTACTTAATTCATTCCTGAGGTCCATTCTTAACCTGAAACTGTTCTTAACCTGAAGCACCACTTAAGCTAATGGGGCCTCCATGCAATTTCTGTTCTTATCCTGAAGCAAAGTTCTTAACCCGAGGTACTATTTCTGGGTTAGCGGAGTCTGTAACCTGAAGTGTATGTAACCTGAAGGTACCACTGTAATAAGTACAGGCTGAGCATGGTGCAGGCAATACTTTTATAGGAAGGGAGTTAAGATCCTCTGGGATTTGAACTGCAAATGTTGCAGCCATTGAATGGATTCCCCTCGCAGTGATCCATTCACAAAAGGAAGGGGAATTCATTTTGAAGTTCACTTTTTGGCCATATTTCGGTCCGAGTTCTACCTTGTAGATCCAGTAACCCAGAAGGGTGTGAGAAGGCAGGTAGAAACACGAGACACTCTACTTTTGTCATGCTTTTACCAGCGTCTCACAACTTCTCTGAAGAACACAAGAAGAGCCCTGCAGGATCAGGCCAATGGCCTGTCTAGTCCAGCATCCTGTTTGCAAGCAGGACCATCCAGATGTTTTGGATTACAGCTCCCACTATGCCTGAGCATTGACCATGCTGACTGGGGCTGATAGGAGTTAGAGTCTATAACATCTGGCAGCATCAGGTTGAGGAAGGCGGCAAGAACTGTTTTCCAGTAAGATTTCCAGTTCAGTGTTTGAAAGAGGCAATTGGGAGCTGCCATGTCTGAAATAATAGATTGCAATGGTCTCAAATAAAGGGCAACCTCAGTTGAATTTCACAAATAGATAAGTATAGTTGCTTATAGGTGAGACCCTTCAATGCAACAAAAAAGTGAAAACAAATTAAACGTGATCCTGGTTTTTTTTAATTATTATTTTGCGCCGTTTGCATGGCTACGATATAGGTTTTTAAAACTTTTTGATCTTTTGAAGTAAACACTAAAAGCTAATTAAGGCATGAAATTAGCTGAGCAACTTAATAACTTAAATAATTCACGCTTTTTTGTAATATTAATAATTTATGTACATAAACAAGGCGAAAAGTTATCTGTCTCAATTTAATCTGCACCATGCATATGTGTTGCTGCTGACTTCAAAGCCGTAGCAATTATTATCGAAACCAGTCATTTAAACTTCTCTGACACCCTGGTCATAGACATAATGTGCCAATAATATGCCAATGGAGATGCGGGTGGTGCTGTAGTCTAAACCACTGAGCCTCTTGGGTTTGCCTATTGGAAGGTCTGTGGTTCGAATCCACGCAACAAGGTGATCTCCTGTCCTCTGTCCCAGCTCCTGCCAGCCTAGCAGTTCAAAGCACACCAGTGCAAATAGATAAATAGGTACCACTGCGGTGGGAATGTAAACGGTGTTTCCGTGAGCTCTGGCTTCTGTCACTGTGTCCCACTACGCCAGAAGCGGTTTAGTCATGCTGGCCACATGACCCAGAAAGCTGTCTGTAGACAAACGCCGGCTCCCTTAGCCTGAAGCAAGATGAGCGCTGCACCTTTGACTGGACTTAAACACCCAGGGGTCCTTTACCTTTTTTTACCTTTTATGCCAATGTGTCTGCCTGCAATATGGTTGTGGAAGGATGTGCTGGGCTTCCTGGAGCATGTGTGCACATTAGCTGAGAGAGCTAGGCAGGAGAAGTGACAGGAGACACACGGCAGCTTGATGGTGTGTGAAAGGCTTTGTCACGAGTGACTCGGAAGCTGGTGAGTGGGGATGATGCTTCCCCTTAACCCACCTGGCTGTTGGGGTGTTCAGAAAGGAGATGAAGCTATGCCTTGAGCTGCCTAAGGCAATTTAATTTGATGGGAGGAGGCTTCAAGACCAAATAGTTAGGGCTAGTACCAGTTTTGGGACCTTCGGTAGGAATGGGTGCATCTGCCCATTTCAGTTTATCTCATTTTTAAAAAATCTTAAACTTTGTTCTCCACATTTCCACATCAGTTTGCAATCATCATCATCACCATCATCATCATCATCAGTGCTTTTTTTCTGGGGGGACGCAGGGGAATGCATACCTCTAAACATTTTGTGAATCTAACAGAGAAGAAACTAAAAGTTTAAGAATTTTTAGTTTCTTCTCTAGCATGGTGAATCGTCAGTTCCGTTGCTACCCAAGATGGTGGCCTCATTTCCTGCCACGCTGTTTCCTGAGTCTCAGACGCAAGCGAGCGTTTAATGTGTGAAGCAGTGTGGAATATGGATGTGTGGTGTTTTACTGCTGAAAGTTTGGCCTCATTGAGGGGCAGTATTTCAATATGAGTAGGAAAATTACTTGAGTCAAAATGAGAGTACCCCTAAACTTTTTTTTTTAGAAAAAAAGCACTGATAATAATAAAAATTCACCAGCATTTCACTGTCAATTTCTCCCAATAGGCACATTTTAGGGAGCAATTTCCACTAACCTTTTGTGGTGGGTACCTCAAGAACAGACCCCCAATGATGACCTTAACAAACATGCAAGTTTCTGCTGCAGTTTCCTGTTTGCGAGTGTTGAGAGCCATGCTCTCCCTCTCCTTTTTAGCATACATCTTTTTGATGCTCTTCTTCCCTGCACCTTTATTGTACTTTATTCTTTTTGGCTTCCTTCGTCCTCTCCCTCAGTTGCCCACATGGCCATTCTTTCATCCCATCAGCTCAGCTGCGATTTGTATGTGTGGATGGTGTCACAAGTCCATATCTGAAATAAGGACGTCAGGGAAGCTTGTAAACAAAATCATTTCAGTCAAGTCAAATAATTATTTTTAAACCAGTCTCAACATACACATGTGCACATAGATCATAGAGTTGGAAGGGACCCTGAGCATCATCTAGGCCATGGGTAGGCAAACCAAGACCTGGGGGCCAGATCTGGCCCAATCGCCTTCTAAATCTGGCCTGCGGACGGTCCAGGAATCAGTGTGTTTTTACATGAGTAGACTGTGTCCTTTTATTTAAAATGCATCTTTGGGTTGTTTGTGGGGTCTGCCTGGTGTTTTTACATGAGTAGAATGTGTGCTTTTATTTAAAATGCAACTCTGGGTTATATGTGGGGCACAGGAATTCGTTCATTTCCCCCCCCCCATATAGTATGCCCCCCCCACAAGTTCTGAGGGACAGTGGACTGGCCCCCTGCTGAAAAAGGTTGCCGACCCCTGAATACTAGGCCAACCCCCTTCAATGCAAGACTATGTAGGTGTCCCATATGGGAATCGAACCTGCAACCTTGGTGTTATCAGCACCGCGCACTAACCAGCTGAGCTATTCAGGCTCTCTCTCACGCACACATGCTCATGAAGTTGAAGAAGAACTGGGCAAAGTGCAAGAAGCTTGTTCTCAGTCTAGGAGCAGCTTTGTAGGACAAATCAACAACAACATTCATTTTAAAAGATAAGGTAAAGGTACCCCTGCCCGTACGGGTCAGTCTTGACAGACTCTAGGGTTGTGCGCCCATCTCACTCAAGAGGCCGGGGGTCAGCACTGTCTGGAGACACTTCCGGGTCACGTGGCCAGCGTGACATCGCTGCTCTGGCGAGCCAGAGCCGCACACGGAAACGCCGTTTACCTTCCCGCTAATAAGCGGTCCCTATTTATCTACTTGCACCCAGGGGTGCTTTCGAACTGCTAGGTTGGCAGGCGCTGGGACCGAACAGCGGGAGCGCACCCCGCCGCGGGGATTCGAACCGCCGACCTTTCGATCGGCAAGCCCTAGGCACTGAGGCTTTTACCCACAGCGCCACCCGCGTCCCATCAACATTCATTTTAGTAAGCATCAAATGGTTCCAGTGGGCTGTGTATGTGCTATTCAACATGACATGGATACCCATAGGCTGGTGAAGAACAACAGCTTCATTATTAATGTCACTGTCAGAGGTTACAGAGACCCCTGCAGGTACCCAAAATGTCCGAGAGTTTCGACTTTGCACCCTTGGCAGAGTTCTAACTTTCCTTTCCTCCCCTTTCTTTCTTTCTTTATTTGTAGCTTTTTGCCAAACAGAAAAGTGTGTGTGTGTGTGTGTGTTTGTGTGTGGCTCCCAGAGGACAGCCAATTGCTCTCAGCAATTCAACCCAGAATACACTGGGAGGTGAGCTGGAAAAGTTTGCTTTAATGCTTCCGTGCACTTGGATGTTTAAAGACACAATACCCATCTTCTGCTGAGATTTGCAGATGTATTCCTAGCAGATGAGCACCAGGCTCCCTGAACTGATTTAACTCAATTGCCACTGGTGGGGCCAGTGTTTTCGATTGCTGGCAAGCTGGCCCAGAGGCCATAAGTGGTAGCATAAAACCTAACACATAAGGTTTAATCCATAGGGTGATATTCAGTGGAAGGCAATGAACATAAGTTACCCAAATCCATCAGCTTTAAAGGGTCTACTTAGGGATGGATGAATTTGTCATTTTCAGTTTTATCAGTTTCTGCCCCCACCCCCCAGTCTTACGTTTTCTAGTTTGCTGCATCAGTTCGCATTTTAAAAAGAAAGAACGAAATTTGTCAGCATTTTAATGTATCAGTCTCCTAATATACACATTTTTGCATTCAGTTTTTCCTTACACATTTTAACAAGCAGATTTCCTTAATATAATGTGTGTTCTTTTCACAAAATATATTAACTGTTATTATGTCACTATATTAATTAAGTTGCTTTCCTCACAAAGGGGACCTAAAGTGACTTCCCAAAATAATATAAGCGTGCGCGTACACACAATGTTTATTCATACAGTGGTACCTCGCAAGACGAATGCTTCGCAAGACGAAAGAGTTTTTTGTTTTTTGAGTTGCTTCGCAAGACAAATTTCCCTATGGGCTTGCTTCACAAGACGAAAAAGTCTTGCGCCTTTTTCTTAAAACCGTCAATGCATTCCTATGGGAAACCGTGCTTTGCAAGACGAAAAATTCACAAGACGAAAAAACTCGAAGAACATAACTATGCAGACCAAAGACAGGTCTTTCAGATCCCAACCCACTAAAAGAAGTCTCAAAAATATCTGCATGTTTATGCACGCTTTCCCTAAATAAATGCATTTTTGTACACATTGGCTGGAGAACTGCATCCATGCAGTTCACCTCAGAACATAAGCAGAAGAATGCTATTGCTCTCATGCCCTGATTGTGGACTTCTGAGAGGGAGCAGAATGCCAGACTTCTTGGCTTGTGGCAGAAATAAAACAACAGTCCAGTAGTACTTTAAAGGCTAGAAAATGGCTTGTTGAATAACCTTTCATGGATTTCAAAGAATGATGAAGCAGACCCCAGCCCAAGACACCTTACGCCATAATAAATTTCTTAGGGGCTAGAATTGTTCTTTTCGTTGTTTTGCGAAAATTGCACCTCTGATCTACTTTGCGGGGGTTTTGTGAGGCTAAAAGGGATTGTGGTAAAATTTAAATGATGTTGCAGAAAGTAGGACGGTGCAGATGAAAACTCAGTGTGCAGAGCCTATATGTGGCAAAGGATCATGAACTGCACCCTGCCTGCACACTGCACCCAGGTAAGCAGACATAGTACTTATGGGTTTACTCTCGCAACCCGTGTTTTCCTCACAGCAACCTTGCTTGATAGGTTATTTTATTTTATTTTATTTTATTTTATTTTACTACAAGTGTACATGGTTCTCCCCTCCTAATTTCATCCTCACAACAACCCTGTGAGGGAGGACAGACTGAGAGACAAATGACTAGCTAAGGGTCACATTACCTCTTATGTCCCAGGTCCTAGTCAATGAAATATCCCCCCGCCTTGTTCCATGTTGTGGGGAAACATGTAGAAGTGAATAATAATAATAATAATAATAATAATAATAATAATAATAATAATTTATTATTTGTACCCGGCCCATCTGGCTGGGTTTCCCCAGCCACTCTGGGCGGCTTCCATAGAAACAAAAAATACAGTAAAATATCACAGATTAAAAACTTCCCTGAACAGGGCTGCCTTAAGATGTCTTCTAAATGTCAGGTAGTTATTTATCGCTTTGACATCTGATGGGAGGGTGTTCCACAGGGCGGGCACCACTACCGAGAAGGCCCTCTGCCTGGTTCCCTGTAGCTTTGCTTCTCGCAATGAGGGAACCGCCAGAAGGCCCTCGACGCTGGACCTCAGTGTCCGGGCAGAACAAATAAGCTGAAGGAGGTGGATAATTGAAATTGAAATACTTTATTGTCACTTGTACAACGTGTATACAGTGAGATTACACAAGCACCCCCCATTCAGCTCTCTTAGTCTTAATTCCCCTCGTTTACTGACGCACACCACCAAACCCAAAAGTCAGTTGCCCTGTTGTTATCTTTTCATTCAGCAGCCTAACAGCCCATGGGTAGAAGCTATTCTTTACCCTGTTGGTGTGACTAATCATGCTTCTATATCTTTTGCCTGAGGGCAGGAGATCAAGAAAGTGCCGGCAGGGGTGTGAATCATCCCTGAGAATTTTCCTCACTCTCCTGAGGCAACGTTCTTCCGCTATAATATTTCCCTTCATGTCTGGAAATATATGGGGTCCCTTGTTAACATCCCTGTGTGGCATCTTTAAGATGAACCAGTTCAGATTGCAGTCATATGTATATTTATTAGGCAGCAATCATGGAATTAAGTGTGGCCTACTTCTGAGTAATTTAGATATTGTGGCATGAACCACCACATTGTGACAACAGAGAGCCCTTCTGCAATAAGCTAAGACACCTTTCAGTTCAGTTAGGTGCTGAGTATCTATGAAACCGCTTATAAAAATGCTTGAGAGTCCACAGTACCTTTGCAAAGGAGGGCAATGGGGCAAAGACCTGAACTATTTTTCCACCCTGTGACCTCATTGGCCGCAGGCCCACCAAGTCCAGTAGTCACCAGCCACCACAGGACACTTTTCTCTGTTGTACAATATACGAGCAGGATTAAAGCCAAGAATTACGCCTCCTATAGATCAAAGGCCTTTGGTCAATATTATAGCGCGAGGGACTCCACTGTGACATTAATTTGCTGCAAGTTATTGATACATAACAGAAATGTTCTGTATGATCTTTCTTCTAAGCCTGATTACCCTTGCCTGCCAGAATTTTGGGGGAGACGAGGAAGATTATATCTCCTGTTTTGGTATTGTTATTCACAGAACTGCCTTTTTGTTCTCTGTAATCCTGCCTTTTTTGAAAACACCCACCCACACATATACCACACAGAGGGCACCCTCCTCCTTCTTTGTTGTTGTTGTTTTGCAAAAACATCAAAGGAGATTATCTGGAGATGCAGGTACATTGAGCCTGAAAGCACGCTCCAAAAATATTATGAAGCTCCCTCTCTCTCTCTCTCTCTCTCTCTCTCTGTGTGTGTGTGTGTGTAGGAATTGGCTGCTTTCATAAGCTTCCAAGCCAGAATGTGGCAACATTGCTTCAGTTGAAATGAAGAAATGAAATGTGACATTTTAAAACATACATTTGCAGTTGCATATATAGAGGTACAAAGGGAGATATCAAAGCCTTGCTCATTCCATTGGGCTAAATGGCTGGGGATATTTCAAGGTATCTTACCAGCTGTCTCTTTTAACACATGCAAAGGATCTATTTAGGTTCTTCTGATACACTGCAGGTGGGGCCACCTAACTCTGTGCTGGCTTGCGAGTGCTGATAAGTAAGAGTGCTATTTACATAGGTTTATGATGGTATGGGGCTACTTGGGGGCAACAAGCAGGTTCAGGTAGTTTGTTGCTGTTTTTGCTTTGCGGAAATGTAACAGGGTTTCTTTGTTTTTAAGAAGGTTGGGTCATTGTTCTGCATTTACAGGCCCCTGAGACACGACAAGTTCTGGCTGTTGATGTCCATTGGGAGAATCTTCAACCCAGGAGGAATAGATGTTGCCTTGGTGTGTTCTTATCCATAATTCTATTCTTTTCCATTTCAGCATTAATCTGTGATTTTGAAGAGGGGGGAAAATCCCTCAAAATACCTATTTAAATGCACATATTTTCTGTTAAAATATGTCTTTAAATGCACATTTTGATGCATTTAATATGTTGAGAACTACATTGCAATTTTCAGAAAAGTGCAAAATGTGGCGGGTAGTTAAGTTTTGATCTGCACATTAGTTTGAGAGGCTCAGATCATTCATTTGTTTTGCATTTGGGTTCCCAAAAATCACATAACCCCTAAAGCGCCCCCAGCTTTACAAAATGGTAGCTTCTCTAGCAGGCAGGGCTTCTTATTTTTCATGATGGCATCACAGGAAATTTGGCTTCATAAAGGCCAGTGTTCTGGAATAAGAACTGAGTCAGCCCAAATCTGGTTTATTCCACCAAATCAGGGGCAGGGAACTGGGTCCGGACAGATTAGGAATGGATCCCTCATTCCTTCTCTCTCCCCTAGGCCAGCTTTGACAGATGGATAGGACAGCCCACCTATCAATCATCTGACATCATCACCTGACACCTATCAGAGTTCAAAGGAAGTCACTGTAACCAACAATCAGGTGGTTGGCATTTACAGGGAGCCTTTGTATCAATTTGGAGGATGCGAACCAATAGTTTTTCTGTCCAGGTGTATTGATTGTTTAACCACTCTGAGAACTGAAGGGAGTACCACAGCATCTCCAAGGCATTTTGGCCAAACTGGATTCCCCACAACTGTTCGGTGGGGTGGGCTGTTTCACCTCCACATGTGGTGAATAACTGCCATGAATAGATAAATCGACAGAGCTACCTAGTTCTAAAACAAGCTATGTCCATTGACCCCATTCCATTTTAGAGAAGTGGGAAGGAAGATTAAGATGCGACCAGCAGTACCATGCATCACATTTCATGCATTCCTGAGTTTACGATGTAGCTTTTTTAAGATATTCAGGGGAATTGCAATTAGGCACAAGAAACCACTCCTTTTTGTTTCTAGCTCTATGAGGGTGAAACTACAGTTCCTCAGATGTTTTTCTTCAAAGTGCTTTAAATGTTTGGCGATTGTACTTTATGTATGGTGAGGATCTGCCTCATGATTCACACTCTTGCTTGTTTTCCCCAAATCACAATCTCATCCTTACTCAAAAACTTTCAAAGGGATTTCATTGAAATCTGACTCACACAGAATATGCAGTAATACATCGTATGGGCAATCAGAATATGTATTGGTATCATTCTTTTATTTTTATTTATTTTATTCTTTTAAAAGAATCCGTTATATAGACTAGGTTGAGAGTATTATCAGCTCTAATGCTATTTAATATGTTCCGTAAAGCTATTCTGTGGTCAGAAATGGTGCAACCACGTTACCTCAATCCTTGTTCAAGTAAAATAAATGCACAGTAAAGAGATTCAAGGTTCTCGGAATGAGCAGCATTCCCTGAATTCAGGCTATGGCTATAAAACAATTAATCCCTCCCCCACATGGGAATTAATTGTCTTGATTTTAGAAGATTAATCGATTCATTAAGCAATTAAAAAGAATATTGGATTATCTCACTACATGGAATATTTTGTGAATATTTAATTATGGCAATTTACACTCAATCAATTAATTACACTAAATAGTTGATTAATGCTTTTGGTCCTAATTCAGACACATAGAGAATCATAACGGAGGTCACTCTGAGAAGATGTTCTGTGCAGTTTTCCTCAGAGTTCTTTAGATGTTGAACTCCCATCAGCCCCAGCCAGCACGGCCAATAGTCAGGGATGATGGGAATTGTAGTCCAATAACATCGTGAGAGTCGCAAGCCCCCTCATCCCTGCCTTTAGGGAACAACCTTTGAATAATGCTGTGATTTAATTAGAAACACATGGGGCAGATCCACACCATACATTTAAAGTACATTAGACACACTTTTTAAAGCACATGACTCCCCTCCCAAAAGTCTGGGAACTGTAGTTCCCCCTCACAGAGCACCCTTAATGAACTATAGTTCCCATGATTCTTTGAGTAAAGTCATGTGCTTTAAATGCATGGGAAAGGGGATTTTCTTGTGTCTAACCACAATTCCCTCAAAGATCTTTAACAAGCTACATTTCAAATGCAGGACAACATGAGATTTGATGCAGGGCTCTTCCTTCCCGCATCTGCATATGCAGATCTCCCTTCCCACATCTCCTGAATGGAATGGCACCAATGGTCATTGCTTGTTTCAGAAATAACTGGAGTTGTTAGAAGGTGCCTATTCCCCTCACAGAGCTACAATTCTCAGGGCAGCTTAACAAGCAATCCCTCTTCCCAGGGAATGCTGGGAATTGTACCTCTGTGAGGGGAATAGAGGCCTCCCAACAACTAACAAACCACAGCTCCCAGAATTCTTTGAGGAAAGCCATGTTTAAAGCAGTATCATGGGTCTTTAAAAGTATGGTGCTGCCACAATGTGCGATGGGCCTCACTCCCTATTAAATGAGCTTAGGGTTGCAGAGTTAGGGTTGTGTGAGTTAGAAGTGCTTTGCATGAGAGGAACAATTTCCGCTTGTGCTACGGGACTTTCCTCCCTCTGTGTTTCATCTAAATTTCGGGCTCCCCCAACTGTCCGGAGCAAATTTGAGAGTGGACATGGGGGGGGGAGCTAAGTGGGGACAAAGCCCCATTGTGGATTCCACTTGCACATTTCCTTAGTTGAATACCCCTACCTCAAATAATATATATATATATTTAAAGGCTCCGTTCCAGCTTGTCAAAAGGCGATGATCATAAAAATGACAGAGCTGAGAGAGCCAACCTGAAACCTGCTGTCTGACGGGCAGGAAGAAAGAGAGAGTGAGAGAGCGAACTACTAGCTTAGCATCTGAGGAAAATGCCCCCTCAGCCTATGGCTCATAGATCTGCTTTAAGTAAACAAGCCCCGTTGGGGTCAAGCTACCCGACTTCCACTGGAGAAAAACCCCTTTCCCCGAGCAAATAAAATGTCACACCGGTTCCCCTCATCCTCGCTGCTAGCGGGGATTTTATTTAGTTGTAAATTTGCTAGATAAAGATCCCCTTTAATATTTAATGGCCCCGGCGGATTAAAGTGCGCATGAATCATCAAATCATCAGCCACAATATATTTACGTCCAGAATAGGGCCAGAGGAAGGTGAGGGGGGGGGGAGATCATGTTTCCCTGGCAGGTTAACCAAACTGGACCTCAGATTTGAACAACTTCCAGCGCTTGATGGGAACAGAGCTGGAGGGGTGGCGGTGGTGAAGGCAATAAATATTGAATGCCGGCTGTACTAAAAGCAGGTGTGAAGTAGCGTGGATTTGTATTCTCCTTTGAAGTTCCCTTTCTCTCCACTCCAGGCCTGGTTCAAAGATATATCTACATTTTTAAGAATTCATACAGTGCTCTTAATATAGTCTGCCTCCCAACCCCACCCCACCAAACACACATACACACACACACAGAGAGACAAGACTAATCTTCTAACCAGCATTTGTGGGGACAGATAACCCAGCCTTGAGAAAATTTCCAGTCAGGTTTTCTTAGAAAAGCAGCCACTGAAATGATTCCAACATTTTAATTCATGAGCGTCCGGCTATTTTTCTTTCCCCAGTTTGCTGAAAGAAAAAATAAATGAATTCAGGCAGAGCTGGGGACACAATGCGAATGGCATAGTTCAGTTTGAAAAGTCTAAAAAGAAAAATGGGTGGTCACTGTTCTCTCCTTTTCCTCGCAGACAGGCATCAAGAAGAGGGGAAAATAATAATAGAGACTAATAGGGACGCTGAGCAGAGCCAGGAACATGGAAGGTTCCCCCACAACTTAACCCTCGTCCAGTGTGATAGATTGGGAGAGTTAGGATTGCTGTGCAAAACATGCCTAACTTTCTTGGGATCCACCCTCAACTGTTTACTTACGAATGCAGTGCACATTGACCTCTGCACAGCTGCTTACAAAATGTGTTAAAATCGCAGGAAAGATCAAATGCAGCAATACTATACAATACAATGCCAATGTTGAAAATTGCAAAAAGCAGTTGTGGTGGGGAGGTTTGTGAAAACAAAGCAACCCTGTGGGAAAAAAGAAAGCAATCAACAGGCATAGACATGATGTCGACTGCCACACCTTGTGGTGATGAGTTCCACAAGTCTGGTGTGAAGAAGCAGAGTTGTGTATCTTCAGTAGACTTGGAATGGTGGGGTGGGCTGCCTCTACGGTACACATGCATTGGCAGAAGCGATTCTAGAAATTCGCAGGACAGCTTTCGCTAATTCATACGTTTGTTCTTATTGTGAGGCTCTCTGGGCAGTGATACTGGTCGGGCAATATATGTACTATTAAGAAAATGCATGTGGTGTTGTTCTTGTTGTTTTCCCTCACTTTTTGTATATCCAAAGGAAAGAAACCCTGTGTTTATCATGAGGACATTTCCTTTGGAGTTACAATGATGCAAGACAATCTTTGGGAAAGGAGAACTTGTGAAATAGGTGTGCTGGCAAACACAGGGAAATATTTAAAATAAGGACTAACCCCTTTTCTCAGAAAAAAATAATAATAATGCAAGCCTTAAGGCAACTAGTTTCTTGAAAACAGAGTATCTTACGGTTGGTGAGTTAGAAAATGAATGCAAAAACACCATCTGCTAAACTTCAGATCTATGAATACTGTGGCCTGTGGAGAATACAGGCTGTACGTGAAACTATTGATCCGCCATCTGTTTCAACACGATCCTTTAACTTTTTCTCTCTCACACAGTAAGTAATAACTGTTACTTTAGTAATTTGACATTATGCAGAGCTTAGACAGTCAGATCTCTCTTGGAAATGGTGGGCTTGGACCTGAGCAGGGATGTCTATCAGGAAATTTGTTGCATCTTTCTGCCATTCTCTCCAGTTGCTGCGTTCCAAAGTAGGAAGGAAAACATTGTGATACTAAGGAAAATGCTTTAGGAAGCTGTATGAAATATGAGATAAAGTACATCATGTTTTGGAATGTATGAAAGAGAACCATAACCTAGGGACCACAACTCCCATCATCCCATGGCAAATTGGCTATGTTTTCTGGGGGTGATGGGAGTTCAAATTCAACTACATCTGGAGGGCCATAGGTTCTCCCTTCCTGGCACAGGTTGACCAAAAATGTTAAGGAGGTCTAGATAACTGATAGACCTGCTAGTCAATTCTGGAAGTGTTCCTTCATAAGCCTGTTGCATTCCCTTTCCGTGATTTATTTTTTTTAGGGGGAAAAACAACACTGGAGAAATGTAGGAATCAGTACAGAAAAATAAATATATATTATTTCATAATGGAACACATATTCAAATCTAGTTTTATCGTTGTGTGCATTTCTAAACCTATTTTAATCCAATAATAATAATAATATTCTTAATGCATTTTTTTTAGTCGACAGCAGTTTTGCGTCTTGAGGCCCCAAGCCAGCCCCCCATGAAATAACTACACACGGACACAGAATTAAGGTTGATGGGTAACATTAAGGCCACAACTTTATTGACTACAAATTAAATGTGACTGGTATTGGCATAGGCATTGGCTGAAGACTATAATGGACTACTGCCCCAGTTGACAGAGTCTATGTAGGTAAACCCATCGGGGCAGCGACATTGGGGTTTTGCCCGACAGAAGCTTACCGCGAGGTTCCTGTGATCTTGGCATGGCCCTAGCCCATCAAGCGGACTTCGGACAAGATCCGGTACCCCAGATTCCTTTAATTGAATACGTTTTGATCATTGCGGGGCAGGTGATGGCCACACCTCCCCTCCACACACAAAATTAAGCCAATGCCTAACTGCCAAACCTGGAAAGTTGTGGTGATTGCTAAGGGGGTAGGCAAAAAACCAAGTGGCCAGTGCCAATTTGCCAAATGGATAAAAATTCCTACCCAGCCCCTGGCCCAAGACAGGCGACTCACATATAGTCCTAAGCAAGGCCGAAGAACCTACACTAAGGGCGGGAGGGCGGGTGTTCAGCAGCGCCAATCAAGTGCCTAGGGAACTCTTGCACTAATGTTTATATAATTCCTTAACCACCCCCATCCCTTTCCTGATTGGCTGTGACCCATGATGCCTATTTAGAGAAATGAAACTTAGACCTAGAAATGAACCTATTTAGTCAGGGGTGTGTCCAGGGGTCCAGTCGCAAAAAGGACCGCCTTCTGAGGACGATCCCATTTGCAAAATTCAGAGAGGTGCAAAATTCATGTTCAGAGCCACAGTTTGGAAGTGTAGCTTAGGTTGGTTTACCTAAAAATGCAGACCAAACAAAATGTTCCTCTATCCCTACATTTCTCCTCAGCATATGTCCCGCTCTTCCCCATGCCCTGTTGCAACCAAGAGTAGTTGTTTTTTCCTTCCATAATCCATCTGTTTAGTGAATTCCTCTTCCTCTTGGAGTTGCACATTAGGAAGTGGCTAATTGCATCTCTGTTAACAAAACACTTTCCGGCATGGAAAGCCACCCATTTGAATGTGTGTATAAATACAGCATGAAGGGTATGAAACGCAGTTTGCTGCATAATAGCGTTAAAGGAGACTAACGTTGACAGTTCCACTTAATCAGACCCCCGCCATAAATTAAAAGTTATGAAATGCTTATAAGCCCAGGGACTAAGGTGCTCAAAGACAATTACCAACTAAACATTTCATTAATGAAATTATGATTAATTATAATTACTAATTAAAATTCAGGATTACGATGTTGGTTTTGAGCATTAGTAGGAGTAATGGCATTACCATTTTAAATGAACTCCAATAGGGGGAAATTATAGCACAACTCTTAAAAAAAGGGGGGGGGGGAGATACAGTCTGCTTGTAAGATTAGAAATTATTGTTAAGCCCAGAGGCACCAACATTTTCCCTGCTGGTGAACTTAAGTAAGTTTAATGTGTGCTGATTTAATAACTAATCATAGTCTTTCTTCATCATGGGAACTGATACCGATTTTGTGTGTGTGTGATAACCAAAGATAGCATAACCGCTGTGCAGCTGGTGACAACGTTGCATTATAAGCTACTCAGTGTTGTTGTTGTTTTAAAAAAGACATTTTGCCATCTTTTGCTTTCTCTTTGGATTATGGAATTAACATTATATTGCACTGAGTATTTTCCAGATTAACAATTAAAGGGGTTAGAAATTAAATTGCCAATGTAGATTTTTGTTGTTGTACAGCTGCAGGGCAGCCTTGGCCAGGCACATGCTCCACAATCACACTGAAGACATTTTCCTTTGAGTAATTAATACATAGGCATATTAGAAAATGTCAAATTCCCACAGGAACTTCCAATTTGACCTACATCGTTAAGCCTCTTTAGGATTCATTAGCCATAGACAGATCCCTTAAAGTATTTGCTATTATTCACCTTTTCATACATAATGCAACATGTTGGCTTAAATAAGATCCCCCATTTACATTTTCTTGGTTTCATTGTTCCCCTCATTAGAGGTGTTTTGTCAGCTTCGATGCTGTCTTAATTTTACCTGCCCTCTGTTAAGAGAAGATAGGGACCTTGCTGCCTGCCTCGCCCAGCATGTTAGTGTAATCACACATACAACCCAGTAGTGTATCCTCAGAAATTGAGCAAAGAACCTTTAGGAACGAGGTGCTGTTAAATTCATCAGAGGGCGCTTAATTTTTGGCAAGTGGGGGAATGTAATATAAATGCATCTGTGCGTATCAGAATGACATCAATCTATAGTCAGCCAAGAAAACATGGTAGTTTAATACAATCTTTCCCTTAACACTCAAATACACACTTCTTGTAAGCAGTGCTTTTTTATTTAAAAAAATGTTTAAGGATACTCTCATTTTGATTCAAGAAAATCACCATTTTATAGATCTAATTGGGGGGAAGAGATACAGTAAATGGACAAAAGTACAAAGATTCACAAAATGTTTAGGGGTATGCGTACCCCTGCGTATCCCCAGGAAAAACCCCACTGCTTCTAAGCATACCTAAAAGACTTTTTGTTCAGTTCATAAGTATGACATACAGCACCTAACATCATCATCATGTTTGAGAGATGATGTTTGAGAGATGCATTCTCCTCAGATCACTTTTGCGCCAAGTCTTGTGGCAAGAGAGCCTGAGGGAAACTGGTGACTGAGGAAAAATATAGTCAGTCATCAAATGGAGACAGAAAGGCAACAGCTCAGTCTTCTTCTTCTTCTTCTTCTTCTTCTTCTTCTTCTTCTTCTTCTTCTTCTTCCTCTTCCTCTTCCTCTTCCTCTTCTTCTTCCTCTTCCTTTTTCTCTTCCTTTTCCTCTTCCTCTTCCTCTTTTATTTATAACCCGCCCATCTGGCTGAGCTGCCCCAGCCACTCTGGGCGGCTCCCAACACACACAAAATTATTCTGGCACAACAAGATGCTTAGTCTCCAAAGCTATGTCAGAGTAAACAGCTGTATAGGACCAGTTAGAACCTTATTGGTCCTTTATGACCCCTGACCCCTGCTGCAATACTCTCTATGGCCACCTGTAGTGGTGGTGCTGAAATGCAGCGGCAGAGGACAATCTGACAGTACCCCACTATAGAAAGCTACTGATGTGTGTTAGCTAGTTAAGTAACCTAGAAGCTTGTTTCCCTTGGAGGCTGAGCACCTATGTCCATGCCTGATGTGCAGGCATAGATGAGATCATTAAGAGATGTAAAGGAGAATGGAGACCTTGGCAGGCAAAGGACTACCATTTCCAAAAATGTGGGTCTAGAAAGCAACCAGCCACTGGAGCCAAGAATACCAGCTGAAGACCCTCACTAGAAACACAGCGCCAACTTATTGCGCTTTTTTGGGGAAGTCAAAGTTGTTGAGCTTTTTTTATGAAGCCATGTGGCAGAAGGTGGGCAGTTCGAATCCCCACAACAGGGTGAGCTCACATTGCTCGGTCCCTGCTCCTGCCAACCTAGCAGTTCGAAAGCACGTCAAAGTGCAAGTAGATAAATAGGAGGTACTGCTCTGGCAGGAAGGTAAACGGCGTTTCCGTGCGCTGCTCTGGTTCGCCAGAGGCGGCTTAGTCATGCTGGCCACATGATGCGGAAGCTGTACGCCGGCTCCCTCGGCCAATAAAGCGAGATGAGCGCCGCAACCCCAGAGTCGGCCATGACTGGACCTAATGGTCAGGGGTCCCTTTACCTTTATATATATATAGAGAGAGAGAGTTAATCACCAAACAACGTGTTTTTCATTTATAAATGTACCATTGCTTTTCAAACCTAGGCCTCTCAGCTCACCCACCCCACTTTTTTTTTATTAAAAAATTCTCAGTCTGTCACTTTCTACAGGATCTTAGTCAACCTTACAGTAGATAAGAAGCAGTGATGTGATTCTAATGTGATTTCAAACTCATCAGCTGAAATAAATTCCGGTGCCCCTGAAAACGATTCTCTTTGCGTTCCCCTGCCTGCCCGCCCCCTTGCCCCTCTCCCACTTTGCTCCAAATGTATGTGACTGCGCATTAGGCTTCCCCTCTGAGGATGGTTGTCACTGCTGTTTATCAGATTCTACATTTTGTAAATTACTAGAGCATAGCACCAATAAATAAATCCTACCTTAAAGTCCGTACCAGTCAAAACATTTTTCACAGTTTTATGGGGAGGCATACATTGTTTTTATGCAGCTGTCTGCTGCTGAACTAATTTTATTACCATACATCAAGCTTTAAAGACCATCTCGTGTGAAGTTTTGCCAATGCTTTAATGCTGCCAAAGTGTTAAGTATCCTTATTTATTCTCCAGTATTTACTTAGGAGCATTTTCAGTGACAACCAGACATACGATCAGCACAGTGGGAAACAATATTTCGTTTTAGATTCGGCAGCCCAGAGTTCAAAGGAGACGGGAGGGCTCAACCAGAGATGATATTAAATGAATATTAGCATTTAACATGTAAGGTTTCAGGTTTGGGGGTTTAAAAAATGCAAATAGTGTGAATTAGGGGAGGGGCCGGTTGTTGTTGGGAGCAGAGCATGCATGAAAAGGGAAACTTGGTCCTTTTTCCCTCTATTGCAGTCTTAAACAAAATCCCTTCTCTGAATCTGCTATTTACGTTGGGAATAAATCTAATAATAATAATGATTTTTATTGTTTACAGTGGTACCTTAGTACTTAATTCATTCTGGAGGTTTGTTCTTAACCTGAAACTGTTCTTAACCTGAAGCACCACTTTAGCTAATGGGGCCTCCTGCTGCCACCACGCCACCAGAGCCCAATTTTTGTTCTTATCCTGAAGCAAAGTTCTTAACCCGAGGTACTATTTCTGGGTTAGCGGAGTCTGTAACCTGAAGCATATGTAGCATGAAGCGCATATAACCTGAGGTACCACTGTATAAACCAAGATGATCAAGGGTCTGGAAACCAATCCTTATGAGGAACGGTTGAAGAAGCTGGGTATGTTTAGACTGGATCAGAGGAAACTGACAGGGGATATGACAGCCATCTTCAAATATCAAAAGGGCTTTCACTTGGAGGATGAAGCACACTTGTTTTCTCCTGCTTCAGAGGATAGGACTCGAACAAATGGATTCAAGTTACAAGAAAGGAGATTCTGACCAAACCTCAGGAAAAGCTTTCTGGCAGTAAGAGCTGTTCGGCAGACTCCCACGAGAAGTGGTGGACTCTCCTTCCTTGGAAGTTTTTAAGCAGAGGTTGGATGGCCATCTGGCATGGAGAGCTCCCTGCATTGCAGTCGGTTGAACTCGATGAAGAAGAAGAAGAAGAGTTTGGATTTGATATCCCGCCTTTCACTCCCTTTCAGGAGTCTCAAAGTGGCTAACATTCTCCTTTCCCTTCCTCCCCCACAACAAACACTCTGTGAGATGAGTGGGGCTGAGAGACTTCAAAGAAGTGTGACTAGTCCAAGGTCACCCAGCAGCTGCATGTGGAGGAGCAGAGACACGAACCCGGCTCCCCAGATTAGGAGACTACCGCTCCTAACCACTACACCACACTGGCTTTCTGAGCATCCCTTCCAACTCTGCAATTTGATGATTCTATGACTAGATTCACAGACCTTGAAGTTATGAAGTAGCTTTTCTGCTCAGTTCAAAACAAGGCAATTACTTGTTGTCAACAGCAGGAAATGCAGGGATAAAAATTCCTGTTGATGTAAACTTCAAAGTGCAGCTGTTAAAGAATGGTGATGCATGTTCAGGTGACTCTCAAAAAACTTCACCTGGCTCTTTCCACAAATGGTGCACTTTCTGATCTGCACAGAATCCATGTTGCTTTCCAAATGCCTTGACTCCCCTGGCAATGATGGTTGCTTTAGAGATTTCCAGTTTTGTGCTATACATCTTTCCTGCTGTATGCAAGTGCTTAAAAAGGCCTATATGCAGGAATCTGGGGTCATGAAGAATCCTTGCTTTGGGGCTTACCCGCAGTCTGATGTTGGGAGCAATTCCTGGCAGTAATCAGCAACCATATTCCGAAACTCCTGCACTGTTGGACATTTCCACCAAAGGTGGGAAATATCAACGCAATCTGACCACATCCCTTCAAGCAACTGACTTCAGTTTAGATGTATTGCAGAAGGCCTCCAGTTTGCCTGCGCAAAGAGAATTTAATGGTCAGAAGATGGGGCTTTAGCACAGAATCATAGAATCATAGAGTTGGAATAGACCACAAGGGCCATCGATTCCAACCCCCTGCCAAGCCGGAAACACCATCAGAGCACTCCTGACATATGGTTGTCAAGTCTCTGCTTAAAGACCTCCAAAGAAGGAGACTCCACCACACTCCTTGGCAGCAAATTCCACTGTCGAACAGCTCTTACTGTCAGGAAGTTCTTCCTAATGTTTAGGTGGAATCTTCTTTCTTGTAGTTTGGATCCATTGCTCCGTGTCCGCTTCTCTGGAGCAGCAGAAAACAACCTTTCTCCCTCCTCTATGTGACATCCATTTATATATTTGAACATGGCTATCATATCACCCCTTAACCTTCTCTTCTCCAGGCTAAACATGCCCAGCTCCCTTGCTCCCTTAGCCGTTCCTCATAAGGCATCGTTTCCAGGCCTTTGACCATTTTTGTTGCCCTCCTCTGGACACGTTCCAGTTTGTCAGTGTCCTTCTTGAACTGTGGTGCCCAGAACTGGACACAGTACTCCAGGTGAGGTCTGACCAGAGCAGAATACAGCGGCACTATTACTTCCCTTGATCTAGATGCTATACTCCTATTGATGCAGCCCAGAATTGCATTGGCTTTTTTAGCTGCCGTGATGAATGTAGGCGACATGTTTTGCTGGATGAACTTATGAACATTTTGTTTGCTGTTGTCCATCCTCACCCACTTTCACCACTGTCTCATAGCTACTTTCCATTACCTGTTCACTGACAGACCTCTCCTTCCTATGTGCCCGACAGGTGAATATTTCTGTTATCTAAAATGACCTGGAACGGCTTCATATATGTCTTTTCTTCATGGACCTCGGCTGCTCCAGCTGTTCCAGCTACTGATGATTCAATCCTAAGCACTTTCAGTCACAAGGAAGGAAGGCCTTCTGTGTTAACTTACTCCCAGTAAGCCTGCATTAGTAATGAAATAAAAATAGAAGCAAATTTAAAAGAGATCATTGAGAGCCGCAGTGAGTCAGTGCAGAAATGCCAGTTTGAAATGGGGGCCAGGCCATTAGCTCTCTGCTCCACCTGGGGGGCACATGATTATAAGGACCTTTCCTGGTTTTCTTAAAAGCTCGCCTCTTTATTATTTTTCTCTTTCGAGAAGCTTCTTTGATGAAATAAATGGGAAGTTACTGCCTGTCGAGGGAAAAGTTGTTTTGTTATTAAAGATGACCCACAAAGGCTACAGTCCTGGCATTTGGCACACTACCTTTGTGGGTGTCTTTAATGGCTTTCCAGATGATAAACTGTGATTATTATAGTCTGAAGATTACTTATCTAAATTATGAGAGAGGTGGATGCGGTCTTTCAAAAGGAACTGCTTTGTTCTTGCAGTGCTTTCTGAGAAAAAGTGTTTCCCCACTGTGTGGTCCCCATATATTTTGCACGCGGTAATGAGACATGTGCCAAGCAAGATTTTTAAAAGGCTCTTTTGCTGTGGTTGGGAGCTGTATCTAACACAGTCCTCCTTTTCCCCCCCATCAAGGGGAGCGTTGCCTCTCAAAGAGATACGGAGCAAAATTCCTTATCAAGCTCTACATTATTGCATTGAAATAGATGGCAGACTTTGCTCTGCGCGCGTTATAAGTAGCTCATTAGTTCTCTATACGTCTCAGCTTGTGGAGAGAAATTGATCTCATTACAGTGTATGCAAATCGGTACGTTTTGCATTTTGGAACTTTTGCAGACGTGCTTCAGTTCCAGCAGACAATTTCTCGAAAACTCATGTCCCCTTTGATTAGCAGGACAAAGGGACCTCCCTCCTCCCTCTCTGGACTAAATCTGTCTATTGTGTGAGGTGCGCTGTAACGTGAGCATTCATAGTTATTTATTTTTAAAATCATTTTACACATTTCACAACTTTTAAGACCAAGCCTACATTTCAGATGAATGTGCATATTTAGTATGCATAAGAAAAGAACCAGCTGGATCAGAACAAAGACCCATCTAGCCCAGTACTCTGTTCCAACAATGGCCAACCAGATGCATGTGGGAAGCCTGGTAGCAGGACCAGAGTGGGACATCGCTCTCCCTGTTTGTGATTCCTGGTATTCAGAGTCATATTGCCTCTGACAGTGGAGGTAGAACATAGCCATTATGTAGTAGCCAACCATAAGCCTTCCCTGCCCCCCCCCCCAATTAATGTACATCCCAGAATTAGTGGTTAGTTCAACTGCGAGAAGGGAGGTTACAGGGAACCAGGCAGAGGGCCTTCTCAGTAGTGGCACCGGCCCTGTGGAACGCCTTCCCACCAGATGTCAAGGAAATAAACAACTATCTGACTTTTAGAAGGCAGCCCTGTTTAGGGAAGTTTTCAATGCTTGATGTTTTATTGTGTTTTTAATATTCTGTTGGGAGCCGCCCAGAGTGGTTGGGGAAACCCAGCCAAATGGGCGGGGTATAAATAATAAAAAAATTATTATTATTATATTATGGAATTGGTCCATCATGGCAACATCAGAAGGTACCTGGGAAAGGTTATATTCCTCAAGATTGGAGGTGGGGAATGAAAGTGCACCTTCAAAGCAGGGCTGACCTGCTGGGAGCCTGAAGGGCCCTGCCCTGCTTCTCTCCATCTGGTTTGGGGCGGCGCCTGACAGACTCCATAAAGGACTGCTGCTGCTGCTTTTGTTTTTAAAATTGATCTTGTTTTATTTTTCTATCTATGTCATTTTAAATTGTGATTGATATTAATGCTGCATTCTTAGTTTTAGATCTTATGTTTTATGCGGAGATTGTTTTCCATTTGGTTGTGTACTTTTTGATGTGTCTTATTTATTGCTTATGACTTTTGTTATGTTGGTAATTATGTATCTCTTGTCATGTGGTAACCCGCCTTGTGCATTGTTTTAACTATGGAAAGGCGGCATACAAATAAAATGATGATGATCATTTCAAAGGAGACAAGGAAGCTGCCTTTACATAGACCTGATGATTGTGCCATAGAGCTGTCGGGCAAGGAATGTCCAGAATTCAAAAGTACAAGTTTGTGCCCATCAGTCTCACATCTCTAATCTGCTCCTAGGCATGAACTCAATGAGGCAGAGGCAGCAATAGAGAGGCCTCAGCTTATGTATCTCTCCCACCCAGACTTCACACAAGCAGATGAAGAATAATAATAATAATAATAATAATAATTTATTATTTATACCCCACCCATCTGACTGGGTTTCCACAGTCACTCTGGGCGGTTTCCAACAAAATATTAAAATACAGTGGTCTGTTAACCTAAACATGTTTTTCTCTTTGACATCTTGTGGGAGGGCGTTCCGCAGGGCGGGTGCCAATACCAAGAAGGCCCTCTGCCTGGTTCCCTGTAACTTGGCTTCTCGCAGTGAGGGAACTGCCAGAAGGCCCTCAGCGCTGGACCTCAGTGTCCGGGCAGAACAATGGGGGTGGAGACGCTCCTTCAGGTATACTGGACCGAGGCCATTTAGGGCTTTAAAGGTCAACACCAACACTTTGAATTGTGCTCGGAAACGTACTGGGAGCCAATGTAGATCTTTCAAGACCGGTGTTATGTGGTCTCGGTGGCCGCTCCCAGTCACCAGTCTAGCTGCCGCATTCTGGATTAGTTGTAGTTTCCGGTCACTTTCAAAGGTAGCCCCACATAGAGCGCATTGCAGTAGTCCAAGCGGGAGATAACTAGAGCATGCACCACTCTGGCGAGACAGTCCATGGGCAGGTAGGGTCTCAGCCTGCATACCAGATGAAGACTATGCCTGCATCTAAACTGCTTCTGCTCCTCCCTCTTCAATCCTCACCTAGTCCTGGGATACTGTGGAGCAGGAGAGGTGAGGGCAGAAAGAGGAGGGGTGGAAGCCCTTGACTCTATACCAGCCTGACCTGCCTCTCTGTCCTCCTGCAGCTTCTCCTGTGATTCTCATCTCTTGGCTGATGCAGGCTCCCCCAGATCGCTAATCCCTTCTTCCAAGTCAGTCTCCAACCCCCTTTCTCCTGGTGCCCACTCCTCAGTTTCCATTCAGGCCTTCTCAGTGTCCAGCAAGTCCCTGACACATCATTGGTTCATCTAGCTCTGCAGGATTTCAGGCACATTCTCAGTCAACTAACAGCCTTATTAGTAGGACCAAATAAAGGACACTCAGCAACGTCCCTTGACAACATCATATTCAAGGCATGTGCAACAATGCTCCTGTACTCCCTTGGTTAATAAGAAAACTGATTGCTTTCACAAATTCTCAAAGGGGAGACACAATTTTGGAGAAATCCTGGAGGAAAGCAATTTTTTTTAATCAACTGAGAATTGTGTACAAAATGTTCAGCACAGCCTCACTTGCCACTTTCTAAATCAGTGGCAGGGAATCTGTGGCCCTCCAGATACTGCTGGACTACAGCTCCCATCATCCCAGACCATTGACCATGCATAATAATAATAATAATAATAATAATAATAATAATAATTTATTATTTAATCCCCACCCATCTGGCTGGGCTTCAACAGCCACTCTGGGCGGCTTCCAACAAAATATTAAAATACTGTAATACATCAAACATTAAAAGCTTCCCTAAACAGGGCTGCTTTCAGATGTCTTCTAAAAGTCTGGTAGTTGTTGTTCTCTTTAACATCTGGTGGGAGGGCGTCCCATAGGGAGGGCACCACTACCAAGAAGGCCCTCTCGGTAGTGTCTGCCTGGTTCCCTGTAACTTGGCTTCTCGCAATGAGGGAACTGCCAGAAGGCCCTCGGCGCTGGACCTCAGTGTCCGGGCTGAACGATGAGGGTGGAGACGCTCCTTCAGATATACTGGACCGAGGCCGTTTAGGGCTTTAAAGGTCAGCACCAACATTTTGAATTGTGCTGAGGCTGATGAGAGTTTGAGTATAACAAAGTCTAGAGGGACACCCATTCCCTAACCCTGTTCTAAATTTATTTGGTTTTCTTTTAAAAGCAAGAATCTTCAGGATGCAGTCGTTACGAGTTCCCAGTTGAACTGAAGAAAGCATTTCTTGGCTTTCTAAAACTCCTCACTTTGTATAATTGTGCCAAAAGAGAGAGAGTGTGTGTCCAGTACATAAAATGCGCAGAAATATTTATAGCTTATAGCTATCTGCCTTTCTTCGACATAATAATATATATTGTTTAAAAAAACCTCTGCTGCTTGTTTCAGTAATTTTCGCTTTTATTCTGTGTTGGCTTTCCCCCCGCCAACCCTTTTAGCATAAGCCAGGTGTCAACAGAAGGCTCGGCATGTTTGTGATCATTAAGCAGCATTAAAAGCTATCACTGAGTCACAGAATGAGACGAGAACATTGGGTAGTCCTGCTACCTGCAAAGTAATTATTGTCTGACACATTTACAGTCCCTGAACTAACAATCCAATTTTTACACAGAAAAAGGTACATTGTGTTACATTACAAAATCTTGCTGCGATGTTCATATTTAGCATCTGCATTAAGATAATTTAATTTAAATGCACAGAGAGGCATCCGGTTGTGGCTCTTACCATTATAGCAAATCTCGCAGCAGAAAAAAAGAGCTGCAGATACGGTTTTGCAAATAATTTGGCAATGTGGTGTGAAATCCTTTTTTTAAAAAAAGAAAAGAAACTTCTCTGTTCTATTAACTCTCACCAGGTTGTATATGAGTAAGGCATACACAGAGTAGAACCATAAATGTTAGGTATTGAAATTAGTCATCACTAATTTATGTTAGTTGAAGTATGATTCAGTCAGAAAGAACATATTTCGTGCCAACAGATTCTCAAGTTGTGCATGTATCTTATATCTAAGAAAGGTTTTTCGCCTGCTTCAAATATGATCTAATATTTTCCTATTATTTCTTCTTTAAAAATGATTGTTGTTGTTGTTGTTGGTTTTAAAAAGAAAATGTTAGGGGACCAAAAAAGAAAGCACCCAGAAAAGGACTTTTCCTCAGAGGAAGCATTTATATATTGGAGATCAATTTTCTGATAGGATTCCCTACTCTGAGAGGATATCTTGTAATTTTAGCAAACAGAAATGCTAGAAATAGGGATAGATATTCAGGACTCGAGGCGTGATTTATAGGCCTTTTAAACGAATTTAAAGATTTCCATTACTTTCAGAAGGCTGATAGAGCCGAGAAATAAGGATCTGTTTCTCTGGCCATTTCCTTTGGTAAATGCAACTCACGCATACTTGCATTTGCAAAGTTTGGCAAGTGCCAGGTCCCAATCCGGTGATCCCAATCCAGGTCCCAATCCGCGGCAGCTAAAAAAGCCAATGCAATTCTGGGCTGCATCAATAGGAGTATAGCATCTAGATCAAGGGAAGTAATAGTGCCACTGTATTCTGCTCTGGTCAGACCTCACCTGGAGTACTGTGTCCAGTTCTGGGCACCACAGCTCAAGAAGGACACTGACAAACTGGAACGTGTCCAGAGGAGGGCAATCAAAATGGTCAAAGGCCTGGAAACGATGCCTTATGAGGAACGGCTAAGGGAGCTGGTCATGTTTAGCCTGGAGAAGAGGAGGTTAAGGGGTGATATGATAGCCATGTTCAAATATATAAAAGGATGTCACATAGAGAAGGGAGAAAGGTTGTTTTCTGCTGCTCCAGAGAAGCGGACACAGAGCAATGGATCCAAACTACAAGAAAGAAGATTCCACCTAAACATTAGGAAGAACTTCCTGACAGTAAGAGCTGTTTGACAGTGGAATTTGCTGCCAAGGAGTGTGGTGGAGTCTCCTTCTTTGGAGGTCTTTAAGCAGAGGCTTGACAACCATATGTCAGGAGTGCTCTGATGGTGTTTCCTGCTTGGCAGGGGGTTGGACTCGATGGCCCTTGTGGTCTCTTCCAGCTCTATGATTCTATGATTCTATGATCTCCTCTGAGTATGGGATCTCTAATATGTTCATGCATCTTCCCCAACCCCCCCCAACATGCATAGCAGCCTCCCCATTCATTACAATGAAGAACACATATGTGAATCACTCTGATCACCATAAGCATACAAAAAAATCCAAATAAGAACATAAGAAGAGTAATAATAATAATAATAATAATAATAATACGCTGCCCATCTGGCAGGCTTCCAGAACACATAAGGTCAAAGTAAAGGACTCCTGGATGGTTAAGTCTAGTCAAAGGCGACCATGGGGTTGGAGCGCTCATCTCACTTTCAGGCCGAGGGAGCCGGTGTTTGTCCACAGACAGCTTTTTGGGTCCTGACTAAAGCTCTTCTGGCGCAGCGGGACACAGTGACGGAAGCCAGAGTGCACGGAAATGCTGTTTACCTTCCCGCCACAGTGGTACCTATTTATTGCACTGGCATGCTTTTGAAGTGCTAGGTTGGCAGGAGCTGGGACAGAGCAACGGGAGCTCACTCTGTTGCAGGGATTCGAACTGCCGACCTTCCAATCGGCAAACCCAAGAGGCTCGGTGGTTTAGACCACAGCGCCACCCGTGTCCTTCCAGAACATATAACAGTGGCCTGTCTAGTCCAGCATCCTGTTCTCACAGTGGCCAATCAAATACCCACGAGAAGCTTAAAAGCAGGACCTGAGCACAAGAGACTACTCTCAGCCTGCATTTTCCAGCATTCAGAATGCATACTCTCATCATTGACCAGCATTGGCTCTCTGGGGTTTCAGACAGGGCCGTTTTAAACCTGGGGGTGTTAGGGATTGAACCCGGGACCTTTTACATGCAACCCACTGAGCCACAGCCCTTCTTTCAGGGCCAGCCCTACTATTAGGCAACACGAGGCGCCTGCTTCAAGCCAACAATTTTGGGCATTCGATTTTTTTAAAAAAAATTATTTAGTGTGGAACTGTTGCATTTTTTCTGCCAGGGGTGGCGAGAGTCACTTACTGGATTTTTTTTTTCTGCCTCAGATGCCAAAATAACTTGGCAGGCCTTGGGAACTCTGCACCTTTGCTCAGGGTGGGTATCATTTGCTACAAAAAAAAAAAATGTGTTGGGCTAGCCCTGAGGACACCCCGAACCTCCCTATCCCTGGAAAGAAATTTTGCATCAAAGACAAGAATAATGAAATTGGCTTCCTGCATATAGACATTAGGGAAGAGAGTTGTGGTGTGTGTAAGTAGCCTGGATTTGTATTGTAAGTTCATATCAGAGATTACTACCATATTTTTCGCCCTATAGGACGCACTTTTTCCCCTCCAAAAATGAAGGGGAAATATGTGTGCGTCCTATGGGGCGAATGCAGGCTTTTGCTGAAGCCTGGAGAGCGAGAGGGGTCGGTGCGCACCGACCCCTCTCGCTCTCCAGGCTTCAGGAGAGCCGCAGCGCCAGCCCCACAAGATCGGGGGACAGCGGGGAGGCGGAACGCCGCCATCCCGCTGTCTCCCGATGTGGTTTGGAGGCTGACGGCGGGGAGACTCGTGCTTCTTCCCGCCGCCAGCTCCGCAAGCTCCGGGGACAGCGGGGAGGCGCAGCTTGTCTTCCCGCTGTCCCCGGACCTGGTCTGCAGGCGGGTGGCGGGGAGAAGAGCGCTTCTCCCCGCTGCCGGCCCCACAAGTGCCTGGGCGGGGGGGGAATAATTTTTCTGTATTTCCCCCCCAAAAAACTTGGTGCGTCCTATGAGCCGGTGCGTCCTATGGGGCGAAAAATACGGTATTTTCTTTCAGTGTTTTTTTTCTTGCAGATTATCCTTGCCACCTCTTTATTTATTTATTTATTGCATAGGTGCCTTGAGAATTTAATACTTTCCACTAGTGAGTGTTTGTGACAGGAATTTGCCTGATACGGAAATTCTGGAAGCGCGCCATGCAGAGTGGTTTAGTGAGACAGAGGCCCCGTGTGAGTATTGCATTATCCATGCCACAAGTACCATTGGTGCCTGCTGGCAGATGCTGTACAAAGGGAAGCCAACTCTCTAAACCTAGTTGATGTTGCTAACTAAGAGGCGACCCTTATTCTCCCAACGAGGAGGAGGAGGAGGAGAAGCTCCATAGAAATTGGTCAACTATCAGCCATTCACAAAACTTGTAATGATTTTAATTGGCTTTAATTCCATTATTGGTTCAGTTAATAAAAAATGCTTTTTGTGCCATCCACGTTAAAAAAAATAAAATCTGCAATATTAATTCTGTGGATTACTTCCAGAAGAACTCTATTAGCTTTCTTCCATTAAGGTAGCATTATGGACTTTTAATGAAGCCTATCATTGTAATGATTTGTGTTGACCCCATTATGAATGAACGTGGGAAAATCATTCACAGCATCTTAAGTAAAAGAGAAAGAAGTAGCACATTTTCCTCAAAACGGAGGTTTACGTCAAGCGGAAAAGTGCCTTTGTATATACTGTACAAACATAAACAAAAGTTGGTTGTACCATAAAGTCAGGAGTGGCTAATCTATGGCCTACCATAGATTCCAACTCCAATCAGCCCTAGTCTGAATGGCTGATGGTTAGCTATTATGGCAGCTGTCGTCCAGTAACTAATTCAGTATAATACCCAGCCTTCTGACGTTGTTGTTGTTTGTTATTGTTGTTGTTTTCAACTGCCAACCAACCACCAAGAAGCAGCCAGCGTGTCTGGTGTCTTCTAGTGGGGTTACATTAATTTCTCCTCCTTCTTACTAATAGGCTACCCAGCCAAACCTTGTAAGAATATTAGCCAGCCTTCTGGCTTCGCCATGATGGTGATGATAATGATAACCACTCTGGATCTTATTAATGTCAATATTTTTTTATTCCTCCCATCCTCACTCTTGGGGGACGCGGGTGGCACTGTGGGTTAAACCACAGAGCCTAGGACTTGCTGATCAGAAGGTCGGTGGTTCGAATCCCCGCGACGGGGTGAGCTCCCATTGCTCGGTCCCTGCTCCTGCCAACCTAGCAGTTCGAAAGCACATCAAAGTGCAAGTAGATAAATAGGGACTGCTCCGGTGGAAAGGTAAACGGCGTTTCCGTGTGCTGCTCTGGTTCGCCAGAAGCGGCTTAGTCATGCTGGCCACATGACCCGGAAGCTGTACGCCGGCTCCCTTGGCCAGTAAAGTGAGATGAGCACCGCAACCCCAGAGTTGGTCACGACTGGACCTAATGGTCAGTGGTCCCTTGACCTTTACCTCACTCTTGGCTGCTGCTGGAAAACTATATGACAGGTTCTTTTTTTGTGAATGAATTTTCTCATTGCTGACAATCAGCCCCTCAGAAGAGTCCTGCTTGTACTTAACACACAAACACAATGTTATAGGCATAGTATAGATACACGTCAGGTGTGCAAGCAGGGATACATTTGCACAGGCATACAAACCAGTGTCCCAGGTTTTCCGGGGGGGGGGGGAGTAGAGGCAAGTTAGCAGGGCTGGGGAGATCTTTGAACCTGGCCCTTTCTCCTGGAGAGTTTTATAGCATTGCAGACTGTGACTCATATTCCGCTCATTATGTTTTTATGCCCTTTAACAATCAGCTCAAAAGGTCAGGTGATGAATTATTTCATTTGGAAAGCAAAGTACATCACTGATGCATTGCAGCCTCCTAATGTTTGCTTGCGGGGTTATTTTTAAATTCAGGATTTGTTTACATATGCAAATAAACTGTTCTTTTTTCCAAAGCCATTTTGCATATAGATCAATCAGGTTACCTTATTTGTTCATTCAAAGAAGCTGTGTTGTTTGGGTCTTTAAAAAAAAAATATTGTATAATTTTAATAATAATATTTTCTCCATTTTGCAACCACGCCTGTCACACTTGACAGAGCTACCCAGTGGCTTCTGTGGCAAGCATTTATTAAACAGCCCTCACAAATGACACAACAAGACTCCGTCTTTGAAATGCATGTCATCAAATAATAAACACTTGGCATTAAATCTCGAGGGAGAGCTGTCTCATTGCTTAGGAAGGAGCATCCTCCGTCAGGGAATCGCACGTATCTGTGATTTATTGGGGCTTAAAATTAAACACCTGACGCTGAATTAAAAGCAGGTGTTTGGCAACTATATCTCCTGAAGTTTCCACTTACTGCCAGCTAGCTGTGGGGTTATCTGGGGAGCAGCTGCCTTGTAGAAATTGAATTCCTTGAACACCACTTAATGTTCAAACTTGAATACACGTGGGATTTAAAGGTACGAGGCCTCATTTGCCTGCATGCTGATCGGCTTTTTCTCCCTTATGAATGCTGAGTGACTGACCAGTCTCAAAAAACTGTTTCCGATCTCATATTTCCAGTACATTATTAATTTAGGGCTTTGGTGCCTAGGACTGTTTGGCACGGTGTAAAAATTAAATGTTAAGATAGCAACAGCAGTCAGCTTTAAGCTCTCCGGCATTCGCGGCTTTCTGCATTTTTATGAGTAGCTGAGGGTGAGCAGGACTGGTGAGTTTAAATCACTTAGTGAACACCGCCTTACTCACTGGCTCTGATATTCTTGTTTTTAAAAAGGCAATCTGTTGCAATCATCTGGCTCCCATTTCCACCACTGCTGAGTTGTCCATGGCGTATCGCTGGACCATTATCTTAACCCTCTTGGATGAGAACACACCACATATGTCAAGCATATTGTTGTTGTTTAGTGGTTTAGTCGTGTCCCCATGGACCAGAGCATGCCAGGCACTCCTGTCTTCCACTGCCTCCCGCAGTTTGGTCAAACTCATGCTGGTAGCTTCAAGAACACTGTCCAACGATCTCATCCTCTGCCGTCCCCTTCTCCTTGTGCCCTCCATCTTTCCCAACACCAGGGTCTTTTCCAGGGAGTCTTCTCTTCTCATGTGGTGGCAAAAGTATTGGAGCCTCAGCTTCAGGATCTGTCCTTCCAGTGAGCACTCAGGGCTGATTTCCTTAAGAATAAAGCGGTTTGATCTCCATGCGGTCCATGGGACTCTCAAGAGTCTCCTCCAGCACCATAATTCAAAAGCATCAATTCTTTGGCGATCAGCCCTCTTTATGGTCCAGCTCTCACTTCCATACATCACTACTGGGAAAACACCATAGCTTTTAAACCAAGCATATTACTTGCCCCCAAAGAATCCTGAAGACTGTAGTTTACCCTGCACAGAACTACAGTTCCCAGCATGCTTAACAAACGACTGTTCCCAGGATTCTTTGGGGGAGGTCATGTGCTTTAAAGGTGCTCTAAATGCATGGTGTGTATGCAGCCTTTGTGTCATTATCTTTCCATCTGCAGGAGCTCTCCTACATCCTTAAAGATCTCATCAATCTTCCCTCCTGTCAGCACTTTCTTCTATAGATTAATAAAGCAGCATTTAGCCTCTTTCACATCACACAGTTTCCCCCTCTCCATATTACTGGCCTTATGTCTTCAGTAAGTTAATTTACTCATCGAGCGCTGTCTTTGCATTGTTGATTTCCATCATTTATGGCATATGATGCCTGCTCTGATGTGTTCTTTAAATACGGCGCAAAGTGGAGCGATGCTGTACGGTCTTACTGCAGCGTCGGCTGCCGTGTGCAAAGGGCCTAATCTGCCAAACTCCGCTGTGGCTCGGACTTCTTCCTGCCTTCTGCTTTTGCTGTGGTAGGTGCTTGTGTATTATGCAGAGTAAGCAAAGTTGCCCACTTAGATAAATGACCCTGCAAATGTAACTCTCTGGAGCCCACAGAATATGCATGAGTCGCTATAGATATAGATTAAAATCCTCTGCTTTGCCACAAACTTCCGTGTGACCTTGACTAAAGACTTGAATCTCCATTTTTGTGACTGCGTTGGAAAGTGAGAAATGTGTGAGTTATCATTATGTACATATATTATATGCCCATTTATCAAACATATTCCCATCAACAATTGTATTCGCACGCACTCTACACTAGTGTTCCATCAGTGTTCCCTTGAAGATGTTTACCAAGAAACTGTTCTCAACGAGAAGCCAAAGGAGAGTGGCTCATTAAAAAGCGATGCAAACAAAGTTATAGATTGCTAGGCTAATGGAGCTAATTTATGGAGAATATTTTTGCAAAGACATAAAGCACCAGTGCAGCTGATGGAGTCTTCCAGGCATCTTCTACTGCTGGGACGCGGGTGGCGCTGTAGTCTAAACCACTGAGCCTCTTGAGCTTGCCGATCAGAAGGTCGGCGGTTCGAATCCCCGCAACGGAGTGAGCTCCCATTGCTCTGTCCTAGCTACTGCCAGCCTAGCACTTCAAAAGCACACCAGTGCAAGTAGATAAATCAGTAGTGGGAAGGTAAATGGCGTTTCAATGCGCTCTGGCTTCCATCACAGTGTTCCTGAAGAGATTTAGTCCTGCTGGCCACATTACCCAGAAAGCTGTCTGTGGACAAATGCCGTGGACTGGCCCATGGCTAAATTTGTTTTTGCCAACCCCTGGTCTTGACCATGAGCATGAATGCAAGAGGCACAATGGATGCCTAAGAATGGCTTAGTTAGGGACTTAGCAAGTCAGAGAAGGATGAGGTTTCAGGACCTTGGATAGCTCCAAGCAGACCACTTGCTTCAAAGACACCTGAAGCCTTTGTCTACCTTGGGCCAGAGCTACTCTTCCAAGTTCTTTCCCCTTCCTGAACAGTTAAGAGCCCTCTGGCCTAGAACCGAGTGCTCTGTCCATTGATATAAGCTGCACCGGGTGTGACGTTAACATATGAGAGTGCTGGAGGTGAATTAGTTAAACAAGTTACCCAATCAGAACCCAGGGGGGTGGAGTCAGAGGGACTATAAGACCAGGTCTGGGAGGGGCGAAAGGAGAGTTTGTTGGGAGTTGGGTGGTTGGTTGGAGTGGGAATGAATTGGGATAGAGTCTGTGGGTAGGTTGGGTTAGTGTAGCGAAATAAGCTGAGTCAGGAACAGTTAGGGGCTAGGCAGACAAGTAAATAGCTGAGAGGTGGTTTAGTGAGTGAGAGCAGGTAGCGGAAGTTATAGGTCTGGATAGGCACCCCTTGATTGTAATTGACCGTTACCGTTTATGAAACCACACGCTTGTTAAACTGCAATAAATAAACAGAAGTTTATGTTCCAATTTAAACCTGACTGGATTCAGCATTGTACTAGGTAGGGCCTGGGTGGTGGCAGCGAGAAATTAAGTAGCGGCACAGGGATAAATAGATGGTGAAACGTCCAGGGACCCTGTGTGATCACCACACCGGGTCACAATAATTATCAGAAATACAGAATAAAAATGCAGAAAAACTCAAGAGCCTTGCTGAATGAGACCAAAGGCCTATCTAGTATCCCAGCAGCCTTTTCCCCACAGTAGTGACCCAGATCCCTCTGGGAAGCCCAAAAGCAGGACATGAGGGCAATAGGCCTCTCCCACTAGTCTTTACCAGCAACACATAATTCAGAGGCATAATGTTTCTGAAATGAAGGTTTAATTTTACCACCATGGCTAATAGTCCTTGATAGACGTACCCTCCATGTTGCTGCCTCAGCCCCATTTAAAGCCGTCTCAACCAGCAGTCATCATGTTGCAATGAATTCCATAAATTAATTATGTGTACTGTGAAGATTTCCCCCCCCCTTTTGTCTGTCCTGACTCTACTGCCAATCAATTTAATTGAGTGACCCTGAGAACAACTATTATGAGAGGAGAAAAAGAATCCTCTCCCTTTGCTTTCACCACCCCATGCATAATTGTATAAACTTCTATCATATCCCCCTGTAATCCTTTTTCTGTCTCTTAACTAAAAAGGCCCCAACCACATCAGGCTTTCCCTGTGGGGAAGGCCTTTCAACCTCCAAGTCATGTTGGTTGCCTCCTCTTTTTTGCAGTAGGAAAGTTATTATAATTCTTTTCCTGTTGTTTAGGAACTGGAACTGACATAAAGGAGCCTGGTTCAGGCATTCAGGAGCTTATAGCTTCTTCTGCATGGCTGCTAAGATCTGGCAACAGGGACACCCACAGCCAGCACCCTGCATCCTCTAAACCAGGAGTGTGGAACTGTTTTCTAGCCAGTGGGTCAGATCGTTATCACCCCACTGAGGCAAATTTGTTGGCTGCCCATTTGTCAGTCATCTGACATCACTGCGATATCAGGTGATGCTGTGTTTTCAAGTCCTGATTATCAAGACCTCAAAGATGTATTTCAGTTGATTGCTGAATTTTATGTCTTAATGTATTTTGATGTTAGCCACCCTGAGCCTGGTTCTGGCTGGGGAGGGCAGGATATAAAGACGATATTATTAGGTAAAGGTAAAGGTACCCCTGCCTGTACGGGCCAGTCTTGCCAGACTCTAGGGTTGTGCGCTCATCTCACTCTATAGGCCGGGAGCCAGCGCTGTCCGCAGACACTTCCGGGTCACGTGGCCAGCGTGACAAGCTGCATCTGGCGAGCCAGCGCAGCACACGGAACGCCGCTTACCTTCCCGCTGGTAAGCGGTCCCTATTTATCTACTTGCACCCGGAGGTGCTTTCGAACTGCTAGGTTGGCAGGCGCTGGGACCGAACGGCAGGAGTGCACCCCGCCGCGGGGATTCGAACCGCCGACCATGCGATCGGCAAGTCCTAGGCGCTGAGGTTTTACCCACAGCGCCACCCGCGTCCAATATTATTATTATTATTATTATCTCAGTTTGGGGCTATTTGAAAGCCATTTTGCAAACACCCCCATGTTGCTCTTTAAATCTCTTTGTTTCAGAGGTTCAAAGAGCACTACTGGGAAGGAGAAGCACTGAAACTGCTGCTAAAATAGGTTGTTTTTTACCCCAGTTTAACAGTGGCTTCAGTGGACGCCACTTGCCTCTCCTGGTGCTAGGAATGCTCCCACCATCCATCAGCTGGTAGGAACACTCAGGAGCCAAATGAGGCATATGTCTCCTTCTGCCTCATAGGTGGACCAGTCATGATTGATTGGTCCTCACCGAAGCCTTCTTCACTTATTATCAGCTCCATCTCATCACCATCGTAGGACAAAAGTGGGGACAAGCCCATTGTCCTGCACATCCACATCTCTTGCAATTTCTTGTGTGCTGCAGTCTGAATGTCTGCAGTGTCTACAACAGTTGGGACTCTATGCAATGTAGAATCCTGACCTCCCAGGGCTCTGCATGGCATGACAAACCTACACTTTTTGAGAAATCTCATCTGTTTATGGGCGGTGGACAGAGAATAAGGGAACAGGGCTTATGTGAAGGATTTGATTGCAGACCCAAATGTATGAACTAAAGTCATAGTGGTTTCTGCCATATGGCCCATCCGACCGTGCTATAATTTGCAGCATGGTATCCTACAGGGCCGTCTTTAGCATATGTGCCACTGGGGTGCAAACATCTGCCCAGCGCCCCCAAATTTAGTTTAGCTGCCCCCCCCAAAAAATTAGGGGGGCAAACTCAAAGTTGTTGACCTTTTTTAGGGGGGGGGGGAATCGCTCACCTGTAACACTGATGCAGCGGAAATAACTGCTTTTGTTTCCTGACTCGCCGGGAATATTTATTTGACGCTACAGAGTAACAGCAATGAAGGAGGGGGAAGAAGCAACTTTGACTCCTTTGCTTTTTACTGCTGACGATAGAGAGGAACCGGTATACAATAGGTATACATTTGGCGCCCGCCAGAATTCGGCACCAGGGTGCCCTACACCCCTTGCACCCCCGGGTAAAGACGGCCCTGCAACTCTCTCAGATCCTTTGTAAGACTTCCCTAGTCTCATCTGTCGATCAGTAAAGAAGTGATCATTTTATTCCCTGATTCAGAATGCAAATGTACACATTAAAGCTCATGGGAAGCTTACATATAATTATGGTAATGAAGGGTCATATAAGTGCCATAGAGAAAGTGAAATAGTAGTGGAAACTTTTATTTACTTCCGTTTCCCCTGCACCCAGCTGTAACTTTCACGAATTCCTTTCCAAGTTGGACGGGAGGGGGAATGAATATAATGCTGCTATTTAAAAGAAATCCATTTTAATATGAGGTTTTAAAAGTGTGTAGTTATGAGACAGTTGTAACCCTTGCTACTTTGTTTGATTGCTAATGAATACGCAGTATTAATCTTAGCAACAATCATGGGGGGGGGGAGAGGGGGGAGAGGTGGCATTTTGCATTAAATCAAGGAAATGAGCAAGTCACTCAGGAGGGGTTATGGTTTTAATTTTCTGAATGCAAAATGTGCTGCTCCTGGAAGCAAAAATCCATGTGCCTTGTTTTCACACATTTCCTCATAAAGCATGCATGATATAAAGATTGCTTAATATATTTAGCCCTTTGCAGGGAGTCCATATTTTTTTCGCACACTGAATTTAATTGTTGAAAATGATATTCCCCTGTTATCCCGGATTTCTTTCTTTTTCTTGTTAAAAAACACCCTTGAAGGGATAGTTCAGTCAGTAAAGCATGGGACTCTTAATCTTGGCATCACGGGTTCGAGCACCATGTGGGGCAAAAGATTCCTGCATTGCAGGGGGTTGGACTAGATGACCCTCGTGGTCCCTTCCAATTCTACCATTCTGTGAGTCTGCTCACAATTCATTTCTCATTATGCACTTCAGTATGCTTAGCAAACCCTTGTGACAGCAGTCACAAAATTAAAAGATGCCTGCTTCTTGGAAGAAAAGCAATGACAAACCTAGACAGCATCTTATAAAGCAGAGACATCACCTTGCCAACAAAGGTCCGTATAGTTAAAGCTATGGTTTTCCCAGTAGTGATGTATGGAAGTGAGAGCTGGACCATAAAAAAGACCGATCGCCGAAGAATAGATGCTTTTGAATTATGGTGCTGGAGGAGACTCTTGAGAGTCCCATGGACTGCAAGAAGATCAAACGCATCCATTCTTAAGGAAATCAGCCCTGAGTGCTCACCGGAAGCTGAGGCTCAAATACTTTGGCCACCTCATGAGAAGAGAAGACTCCCTGGAAAAGACCCTGATGTTGGGAAAGATGGAGGGCACAAGGAGAAGGGGACGACAGAGGACGAGATGGTTAGACAGTGTTCTCGAAGCTACCAGCATGAGTTTGACCAAACTGCGGGAGGCCGTGGAAGACAGGAGTGCCTGGCGTGCTCTGGTCCATGGGGTCATGAAGAGTTGGACACGACTAAATGGCTAAACAACAACAAAATGCTTAGCAAACATGACTGACAGTTGCCAGAACCATAGGAGTCCTTTTCAGGCCTGTTGTAACATATAATGAAAGAGGCTAGCAAACAGAGAAATGGTAAAGGTTGAAAAACTGGTGAACCAGCCCAGGGTGTTGAGAGCCCAAATGTTACTGCTCTCCACCTTCCCCTAGGCTACTCTTCCACCCCCAAGACAGAGAGACTGTGTGCATGCGCGCGCATGCACCCACCCACCCACACCAATAATGCCAGACCAATCTCATCTCTTTTGTTTCCTCTCTTTTCTTGATGGAATTACAAACTTGGTGGATCAGGGGAATGCTGTTGACACGGTATATCTTAGCTTCAGTAAGGATTTTGACAACGCCCCCCATTATATTCTTGCAAGGAAGCTGGGATAATGTGGGTTGAACGAGGTAACTGTTAGGTGGATTTGCAGCTAGCTGGCTGGCTGACCGAACCCAAAGAGTACTCATTAATGGTTCCTCACCAACCCTTCCATTCTTCTATTCTATGATAAGACCAGGTTAAGAACATAAGACAAACCTGCTGCATTAAATCAATGACGTGTCCAGGGTCCCTGGCCAGTGGCTGATCAAATGCCTGTGGGAAGCCTGAAAGCTGGACATGACTGCAACAGCCACTCTCTTCACTTGTGTTTCGCAGCAACTGGTTTTCAGATGCATAATGTCTCTGACAGAGGAGGCAAAGCATAGCCATCACGGCTAGTGACCACTGACATATTTCTTTGCACAGGCATTTAAAACAGTTGTGTTGCTTTAGTTCTGCTCTGTGGTTTTTGCCCCTGCCTTTGCAGCTAGTTTTAGAGCATATTTTCCTTATTGTATTTCTTATTGTGCTTGAGAATTTAAATACAGTCATACCTCAGGTTACAGACGCTTCAGGTTGTGCGATTTCAGGTTGTGCACCGCGCCGAACCCGGAAGTACCGGAACGGGTTAATTCCGGGTTTCAGCACTTGCGCATGCGCAGAAGTGCTAAATTGCGTTTTGTGCATGCACAGAAGTGCCGAATCATGACCCGCACATGTGCAGACGTGGCACTGCGGGTTGTGAACATGCTTCCCGCACGGATTACGTTCACAACCCAAGTGTCCATTGTATTTGCTCATTGTAAACCACCCTGGAATTCTTGAATGAAGGACAGTTTGGAAGCGTTTTAAATAACCCATTGTGATTTCCTCCAGACGACCTGTATATTGAACACTTGTCCTGGTTTCCTTGCAAAAAGGCTATACCATGCCTGCTCTTTCCAGAGCATTCTTTGTGTTTGGTCCTGCCAGGGAGCTTATGTGATGATAAACATGGGTCCCCATCTGCTTGCGTCGACGTTATATGTCTTCTCAGCAATCAGCTTCTCCTGCAGGTGATGAACAACCTGAAGCTGTTAAAGGGCACCCCTAGTCACTGATGTCACCTGCCCCTCCACTGAGAGCCCTGGATCTAGGAGAGCCCTTGGAAAGATGGCGCACCCCCACCCAGAGCAGCCCTGCTCCCTAGCCAAGCCTGTAGCTCTTCCTCCTAAAAATGTACACCTCAGTTGTCGAAGGCCAGCATACAGAGGTGTGTCTTCAGTATTCATCAGACAATGTTTAATGAACATACCAGAAGTACCTCTACAGGAAGGGAGTTACAAGGCTTAGGAGTTGCTACAGAGAATGCTCTCTCCCGAGAGAAGGAGGTGGTTTTCCAGGCATTTGGGACCTGGGTCATTTAGGGCTTCAAATACAAATATTAGCATCTTGTTTTGGGCCCAAAAACAAACATGCAGCTTGGCTACCATGTACCTTGTGTTCAGTATATATAAAGCATGATTCACAGGCCTGTGTTTTGTTTGTAGGTGTCTAAACTGTGACCAATAATCATCATCATCAAAGAAATCATTAAGCCATATCCACCTGAGAAATATTTATTCCTTCCATGAAATGGTTCTGCTTTCTTTCGTCTTATAGTTTTATATTTTCATTGTTGTTCAAACAGATTTCCCGAGGGTGAAACGAGAGCTCGCTGCTTTGCTTTCTGCCTTATTTTCTAGAACTCTTTAGGGGCCACTTGAATTTAATTGCATGTGAGCAGTGAGAAGCAGAAAGCACGGCTGATTTTTTTTTTGGGGGGGGGGGAGTGTCATAAGCCTGGGTTGCACAGCCCCTCTTTTAAATCAGTCCTCTCCATCCAGGTCTGTGCTGTTGCTTTCTTTCTCACAGAGATGCTTTTTCTTGCTGATCCTTCAAACTTTCCCATGTTATTTGCGACCACTTCCACGCCAGCCATGATCTGACTTTTCTAGTATGTGTTTAAGGAACTAACCCATTTATTCAGTGAAAGCCGAAGGAATGTAGCAGAGAGAACAGAGTGTTCCAGGTGAAAGGCAGAGCCTCAGGCAGTAATCCTTGGTGTGAGAACAGGGATGCGAGAAATATAAGCCCTCTTTTCATCTGTAAAATGCTAGAAGTTATTAAGGGAGAAATCCTGCAGCAAGATCTGCTAGGGTGACTGGGTTAGGATGCAACAGATCTCCAGCTGACCTGGGACCCAGTGGATCACCCCCATCCTGGCTCAGCTGGGACCCAGCTCGATGAGGCAAGCCTAAACCAGCATAAGCACTGGAAAGGGGCTTGTACATAATGGGTGGGGTGTTTTCGGCGACCTCACCACTTGCCCTTGGAGGCCTTTCAAGAGGCCGCAGGAGAAGGATTCTGAGCAACATCATGGGAGGAGTGTTTCTAGGACTAAGGTGGAACTGTAACTGCTCCCTTGTGATTTTTGCGATTGGGTGATGCATGTGGTTTAAGGACTCTTGTTATATTTATTATACAGTCGTACCTTGGTTCACAAACAGAATGCATTCTGGGAGTGCGTTTGACTCCCCGAATAGTTCAAAAACCAAGGTGCGGCTTCCAATTGGCTGCAGGAGCATCCTGCAGCCAATCGGAAGCTGCGGAAGCTGTGCCAGACGTTTGGCTTCCGGAAATTGTTCAAAAATCGGAACACTCACTTGCGGGTTTTGTTCGTTTGAGAGCTGATTTGTTTGGGAACCAAGGCATTTGACTTCCAAGGTTATGACTGTAGTATTGAAATTTGGGGTTTTCTTTGTATGTATATTTGCTCTTGTTCCGCTATGTTATTATGAAATAATTTTTGTTTGAAATGTATTCCTGTTTTCTATGTTGTAAGCCGCTTGGAGCATGATTTTTGTCAGTGTGGAAAAGTGTCATACAAATAAATTGGATGAATGAATGAATGAAAAGGGGTTTTTCCAGGGGCGTGGCAGGACTGTGGGGCAGGCAGAGGACATAGGCTAGATCCTAAGCCCATTCAGCTTGGTCACATCACCTTGCAACCTGGCATAAATTCAGGGGAAAGGGTGTTTGTTTTCCTTCTGCCATGCTTATGATCGCTGAGCCAGGAGTAGCCTCACTGCTGAATGAAGCTTGCATCTGGTTTAACTCTTCTCTGGTTTAACTTGCACAGGCTTGCATTATGCCAGCTTCTTGTGTATAGGATTGTTCCTTAGATAGATTGCCTCCGAACTAGGGATAGGAGAAAATTTTGATTCCATTCATATTTAAGGTTGAACCTACCTAATTTGCACTTTCTGAAACAATATGTGAACAGAAACACAGCGATCCCTGGAAATTCACACTTCTCCATTCTGCTATTCAGTTCTCCAGTCTATTAAAATACATATATATGGGTAAAGTGTGCATGAAGATAAGTAACTTACAAAAAAGAAAAATAACATACAAAAATGTGTTGTTTATGGGAAAATGCTTTGCAAAAAGTGCACATATTAGGGGGAAATTACATGCAAACTTGTATATTCAGCAATATGTGCACTTAAATGCTGATGAATTTTCATGAGGACTTTAAAAAACCAAAACTGATGGGGAAACGTTGAGAACTGAAAGTACAATTGGAAAACGAGAAACTGGGATAAAACAAAATTGTCAGATTGTCAGTATTTTGCAGGAGGGATTCAATCACATACCAGAAACTGAGATTTGCACATTTAAACGGAATAAAATGCTTTGTCACAACATTCTTTCTTTCTTTTAAAAGACCTTTTTACAGTTAGAAAAGCGATGGATAAGCGAAAAAGTGTGGGATAAACAGCTGATAGGAAGGTATGTAACCTCTGTTACATACCTCTGCAAGCCAGGTTGAATGTGCATTGTCATATTATCCCCCCCAAAGACAAGTCATGACAAATGCTCAATAAATAGGAGACTTTGTATAACCTCTGCAAAAACTATCTGCAGCAGTGGCTGGTACTTAGGTCTGAGTCAGGAATGAGCCAGCTCCCAGGGAAGGTTCGCAGCCAGCGGAAGAAAGCAGCCAGGAACAGAGAGGGTTAACTGCATGCAGGATGAGCATCAGCTAGTGCCAACTCCCCCGCCCCTTAGAATACCGGTTGATAAGGAAAGGGCTGAGAGCAGACTAGAATGCATTCAAAGCTCGCCGGAAGAACAAACAGGCAGGAAAGAGTTAAGAGACAGCCTCTCAGAGAATGGGAAAGAGGTGGGAGCTGACCCACTCAGTCCGAGGTCTCGCCAAATAGGAGGGCTGCAAGATAGGAAGCAAAATGAAAGACGTATGAAGCAAAAGTTCAGTTGCTTCTGGTCTCGCCGGAAGCAGTCTTCAGAAGGGTCATCATGATTGATGATGCTGGAGGCTTGTTACAGCCGTCCAGAGTTATCTGTTTGTTTTGGTAATAAAGCCTCCTTTTTAATTACCCATGCATACTGTGTTTCAAGCTGAAAACCTGGACGCCTAACAGTCTGGCCTCACCCACCTGCCTCTCTTTTTACTTACAGCCAGTACAGTGGGTATCACTGCCTATCCCTTGTAGAACTCAACAGGGAAGAGGGTGGGACAAAATTAGGAAGAGTAGGCACTTCCTGTCATTGGCTCTGGTGCCACCTGCTGTTGGCCACTCTGTCTTCTGCCCCGCCAATCCTAATGGGCACTAGCCACCCCTGGCTATGTGCAAGCAAGCCAGATTGAACACCCCATTTTGAGCAGCTCTTTGCTATTTAAAGTGCTCCCCTTTGTTCCAGGCAGTTAATAATGACCATGAATAAAATTGTTCATATGCAAGAAATTAAACAGAACACCTTAAACAATAAAACTATTCTAAAGGTAAAGGTAAAGGGACCCCTGACCATTAGGTCCAGTCGTGATCGACTCTGGGGTTGCAGCGCTCGGCTCGCTTTATTGGCCGAGGGAGCCGGCGTACAGCTGGTCATGTGGCCAGCATGACTAAGCCACTTCTGGTGAACTAGAGCAGTGCACGGAAACACTGTTTACCTTCCCACCAGAGTGGTACCTATTTATCTACTTGCACTTTGACGTGCTTTCGAACTGCTAGGTTGGCAGGAGCAGGGACCGAGCAATGGGAGCTCACCCCGTCACAGGGATTCGAACCGCCAACCTTCTGATCGGCAAGCACTATGCTCCGTGGTTTAACCCACAGCGCCACCTACCAGCTATTCTACCAGCTGCCAAATCAAGGGTGCTACAGCAAATGTTTGAATGAGGCATGCCACATTGCGGCTTTGAAATTACATCTGCACTGTTCTGTGATACCACTGCAAACAGCCGTGGCTTCTCCCAATGAATCTTGGGAACTGTAGCTTTCCCAAGAGTTGTTAGGGGACCCCTACAGTTCTTAGAGTGGTTTAACAGTACATCACTCTTTGCAAAGAATTCTGGGAATTGTAGCTCTGTGAGAGGAATAGGGGTCCCCTAACAACTCTCAGCACACTAACAAATGGCAGTTCCCAGCATTCTTTGGAGAAAGCCATGACTGTTTAGATGTGACAGGGCTTTAAATGTACAGTGCTGATGAGACACAAGAATATTTTCAGTCATGCTGAATCCTATCACAGGGCAGTAAATGCCAGGTATGTGAGAGAGTTCCTGCTATTTCATATTTAATAATTGCCGTATTAAGGTGGTTGTGATTGCTACCCCCTCCCTCACCCGGGTGGGGAGGAAAATGAGGACGATAAATGATTTGTAAATCATGGGATTTGCTCTAGTCTGTGAGCCAAGAGTTTATTTGGGAGACATTTATCTCCTTGTATACTCACCAGGAAAAAATAAAAATCAACATTTAATTAATAAGCTTAAGAGCCTTGAGGTGATCTGATCAATAAATAAAAAAAACCCCAGAATGATGGTAAGCAAGGAATATCGAACTGTCTGTAGTAAAGTACAAGATTTGCTTCAGAATTGATTGTACCACAACACTGTTGTTTAGCTAGGAGCGTGTGTACAAAGATGTTCTCCTCTTTTTCCTGGAAATCAGAGTGATGAGAGCCAAGGCAGATCAGTTAGGAATCAGAGGCGAGGGACCCTGGGGAGCCGAGTGGGGTAGTTTTTGCTTTCCACCCAAAAACTCCTAGGTTCAAACACTGACGTTTCCCAGTAGAACCAGGAGAGGCCATGTCTGAAACCCTGGACAGGCAGCTTAGGCCATTCTGAGCTACACGGAGCATTGGCCCTCTCTGAGTTAACATGTGAGCCCAATGGATTGTCCGGGAAACACCCAGTTCTGAAGCTAAGTAAGAGCATAAGAACAGTCTCCAGTGGCCTGTCTAGTCCAACATCCTCTTCTCACAGTGGTCAACCCGATGCCCATGGGAAGCTCACAAGCAAGATCTGAGTGTAATGGCTCTCTCTCCTCCTGCAGTTCCAAACAGCTGGCATTTGGAAGAGTAAGTGAATTAGGGGCTTATTCCTTTAGTACAGTGCTTTCCAAACTTGGGTCTCCAGCTGCTTTTGGACTACAACTCCCATCATCCCTAGCTAGCAGGCCCAATGTTCGGGGATGATGGGAACTGTAGTCCCAAAGCAGCTGGAGCCCCAAGTTTGGGAAACACTGCTTTAGTAGCTTAAATTTGGGGACTACCAGTCACCCTGCCTAAGAGCAAAGAATAATAAGTATGATAAACCTTTTTTAAAAGGAACAAAAATTGTAATCCACATGCAAGTCCTAAGCACACTTACTTAGAAGAAAGTGCAATGGGGATCCTTGAAAAACTCCTGATGTCTTCTTTTTGAAAATTGCACTGTTCGTTTTATTTATTTCTTTAAACGTTCTTAATTCACATATGCATATAAGATATTGCAAGGCAGCATACAACCTAAAACCAGTAAGAACTACAGGGAATTTCTTTTTTTAAAAAACAACAACACACCAACCTGTTTTATTGATATGCTATTGGTGTTGGTAGCAAAATTATTGTAGTAGTAATTTTTCATGTTTTACGCTGCCAAGTTGCTTTTCTCTGAAAGCATAGCTTACAAGTATTTAAATTTAAAAAATCAAGTAAGTATTCTAAGGAAGCAAATAAATTGTAGGATATGGGTGTGTGATTTGTGATGGTGCATTTTACGATGGAATAATTTTGCGACATCCACTGTTCCATTTCAGTGCTGTGGAGGGAAATTATATATTAAGAAAACGTGTTGCATCACTTTGCTGAGTGTTTGGGGGGAAGCAGAAAGCCCCACACTGAATAAGTGTCTGCTGCAATTTGAAAAGGTTGATATTGTTTTGTGGTGCTCTTTGTATGTTTTGCTAGAGTAACTCAATGATTATAGCACTGCTGTTCTGGATTGTAAAATGATTTAAAAAAAAACAACATTCTGAGCTAGAAAAGAGTTTGGATAGCTGAGTTTCTGTGGCAGTTCAGCCCTGTGTAATTTATTACTGGCAATGGTTGCCTCTGTCTCCTTTTCAGCTCTTCTCCTGCAGCTGAAGTGCCTTCCCTGTCATTCCTCTTGAGGTCCAGAGCTTTAAGCCAGGATATCCTTTGAAACAAAAGCCTAGCTATAGTCCCTGATGGTGACCCAGACTTAAGGGAGCTACCATATTTTTTGCTCTATAAGACTCACTTTTTCTCTCCTAAAAGGTAAGGGGAAATGTGTGTGCATCTTATGGAGCGAATGCAGGCTGCACAGCTATCCCAGAAGCCAGAACAGCAAGAGGGATTGCTGCTTTCACTGCGTAGCGATCCCTCTTGCTGTTCTGGCTTCTGAGATTCAGAATAATTTTTTTCTTGTTTTCCTCCTCCAAAAACTAGGTGTGTCTTGTCGTCTGGTGCATCTTATGGAGCGAGAAATACGGTAGATCTTTTCAGTACACAGTAGGGCTTCTCTCAACCAACTGCAGAGTAAACAAGTGAAGTTGTATATTTGCCTAGTCGTCCTAGGAAAAGCAAAAATAAGCCATTGGCTACAGTGTTTTGTGATAGGTAGGGAGCCAGATGAGATCTGCCCACCTTACGTTTTACGATGGCATCATCAGCTGCTGAGAGGGAGATGTTGGGATGAGGAATGTAGATTTCATCAACGTCCTCCTACCTTTCCCCAACCCAATAATCTGGCTGCTGCAATTTGTTGATTTTCCTGAAATCTGAAACGTGGCTGCATGTCCCATGTAGTTCAATGGGATTTGCTTCCTAATGAGAGCACAGTTAAGCTTGCCACTCCTGTTCAGATTTCACTCATTGATATTCCTGTTTGTGTTCATTTCACTCCTGACTGTTTTGGTTTCCATGGAGTCCTAGAATCGCTTTCCCCAGGGCTTCCTGGATGCCCAGTCCCCTGGGTCCTTGGGTCCCTTTGAGCATACAGACATCCTTGTTGCATAGTTGGAAGATTCCCTAAGGAATGGCTCTCGTTCCATTTTGATTCGAAGACACAGAGGCTTAGCAGAGACACAGCAGTCTAACATAACCGCACGATCTGTTTGTGATGTCCCTGCAATCGGCCTCTTTGTTTATTTGTCGTTGGCTCTGCGGGTGGTGCTCCAGGTGCATGGCATCACCAGTCCTGCATGGTACATGCCATTTGTCCATCTAGCCCCGTATGGGCAGCTGCTCTCCTGGGTTTCAGGCTTTGTTTCAGAGGTTTGTTCCATCATCTGTTAGGCAGAATTTTGTCCTATCGCTGATGGTTGTGACTGGAGATGCCAGGGATTCAACCACCGCCTTCCAAACACAAACCATGACATATACTCGGAGTCAAGTGTGGGTTTCATGCTCTTTATTCAGCTCATAGTAGTGAGGAATGAAAGTTCCCCCACAATATCTGCTTTATATACATTATTTACACAATGGGCCGCACGTGATTGGATAATCCCAGAATTCTCCTGTAGGCCAATCAGGTTGCAGATTCACTTCCACCTGGAGCTGGATTGGGTGGCTCCTGCGGACCAATCAGACTGCTGCATTGTTCTAGGACCAATCAGACTGCTGCATTCTGAATCTTATTGTTCTAGGACCAATCAGACTGCTGCATTTTGGATCCTATTCAACTCAGTACATAACAAACCACGTTCTCTGTGGCTTCCCCCCAGAGCAGCACAAGATGCAAGAGTTGTGGCTTCTTATCAAACATAAATCCCCCCTCCCATTTTGCCTTCTCCTGTGAGGTAGCAGCTTCACTGTGCCACAACCACGTGAAGAGGGATTGTTAAACCACTTTGGAAATTGTCAGTCTGCGGGGGGGGGGGGGGACAAAAAGTCTCCTAACAACTCTCAGCACCTTTAACAGCTCCTAGAATTATTTGGGGGAAGCCATGACTGTTTAAACTGGCTTTAAATATAGTGCTTTAAATGCACTGTGAGAATATGGCCTAAGTGTGGCAGTAGGATTGGTTTCGAAGTGGTGGGCACTGTGGTTTCTAAACATCCTTACCACAGCAAGGATGTCTTAAGCGGAATGCGCCAAGCTTAGACCACGTGGGTTTAGCAAGGCACCTTTGTGTTTCCATAAAAATAGTTTAGAAACATTTGCCACTTGTTGAAACAAAGTTGTACTGCCTGACTTTTCTTGCTGCTGTATGGAAAAGCACATGAATCTGACCTTTGAAGAGTCTGTAAGTAAATCATTTTTACTGTAACTTACCAAACACGTGGCCTCTTTCTATGCTAAGTGAAGTGGGGAACTTTGGAAGCAACTTAAAAGGGGATATTTTAAAGGTCTAACAGCTTATATTTCCAGACTTTACTTTGCTGCACGTTTTATGATTTCTTAAATCTCTGCTAGGACTCTTTCACCAAAGTGTACTTGCCCCAAACCTGGATCCAGGCATCCAGGGAATTCTCTTATATTCTACTTTACCCAATATTTTAAACCAAATACCAAAATATTAAAAACCGACCCAACTCACTCGAAATTCCTTGCTAAAGAAAAAAAAAAAAGGAAAGGTTTTCACCAAGTGCCCAGTTCAATGGGAAAGGGTATTGGATCCTATCTTACAGAATGAGGGTGCCACCACAGAGAAGCCCCCTTCCTTTCTAGATCCATAATATTAGGACCTTTCAGAGAAGGTCCTAATGTGAAAATATTACTATAGCTGCATGCTGCTCTGTATTCATTTGTTACTAAAAAGGAGGAGGAATATACATTTTCATACAAATGTGACTATGCCATTCATGTCGCTTGTGTGTTTTTACTTTTTGTTTTTTGTTTTGATGAGCAGAGGGGGGTGGTCATTTAATTTGGCAAATATCTGTGGGAGTTTTTCCTAGCGGTGCTCACAAAACAGGGTATGGGGAATACAAATGCCAAGCTCATCTGCAAAATGCAATGGAGCCAGGCGTGCGAGGCGAATCCTTTGTTTGGCAGGCAGCTTGCCTCAACCTCAGATGCCTGCCTAGCTTTCTTCTTCGCTTTGCACACCCGCCACTACAGCTGCACTCATGTAGTCTTTCTGTATGACATCTTTGTATTGGAAATGAAGCCTCTTCTTGGCTGCAAAGGTTAGATTCGCCGTGGGAGTCTGCTGGGACAAAGGGAATAAAATGTTAAAATGTCAAGTTTCTTCCAATAAAGACTCGGAGGCACCGCACGATAAAGGTAATAATGAAACCCACCGTTTCTAACAACGCTCAGCTCCTGGGCCTGCTAGCCTAAATAGATATTTCCTCTGCTGATTATAATAGACTTTCTCCCATTTTCTAGGATTGACTTTATTTAAACTTGATTTAGGTTTGAGAACCCACTGTAGGGTGCCCTCAATTTGAGAGGCAATCGTGAAAAATGTAGTCTCTGCAGTAGACTGACTCCGCTGCCAACAAAGTTAACGGCACTTTGTATAAGAATTGGAGCTGCAGCTTCTCCTAATGAAAACATCACCGTTCAAAGCACATTTTCACTTGGGTAACCAAGTAAGCCACATTTGTTTCAAAAATGAATATACTGAATAAAATCTGTTTGTGTAACCATACAGAGATAACATTACGCTTCTGTCCCTGTGTGCGAAACCTTATTATAATGACAGTCACTGCCGGCTCAGGGAAAGAAGGAGGGAGGTGACTGTGTGTTACTTTCTGTCAAGTTTATTCTAGAGACAGAGGAAGTTGCCACATCAAATCAGACGCGGCTCTATCCAGCTCAGAATCTCTTCCCTGGCTGGAAGTGGAGCTCCAGGACTTGAGGCAGGAACCCTTTCCAAGCTTACAGGAATTGCCGGGGATTGAACCTTGGACTCTCTGCATGCACTCTATTGAGCTGTGGTCTTTCCCATTCCCTCCCTCTATGTCTCTCAGACACACCCATAGCTTTTGATTCATTCAGCAATACATCGCATGCATTGTGGTGATAGAAATCTTGATTTTTGTATACGTTCCAGTGGAGCAACCCATACATACTGTCTACCTTGTGGTGCAATGATGGGCCAGCTTGAATCCATCCCACCCTCCCACTTGGGTATGTATATGTCAGGGACTGTGCTGAGGAGGGCTACACTGAGGAGGAATGGTGGGAGCCACCCCCTCCCCCCCTGCGCCTAAATCTTCCAAGGAGCAAAAGGACAGTATAGATTTGGAACAGTGGTTTGCAGAGGGGCATGGTTCAGAAGGCAGTAGCTGGGAAATACTGGATGGGGAACAGCTAGGAGAAGAAACACCGGGAGAGAGAGGGTTAACAGATTCACAGTCTCTGGACAGCATTCCTCCGCTCTCCCCAAGGTTGAGAAGAGCTCAGAAAGTCTCAGAACAGAAAGTGCAGAGGGTACAAACTCAGATGACAAAATGTAGGAGTGATGTAGATTAACAGGGATGGAGGGAGTGTGATCCTTAATTGAGAGGACCGCCATTCTAGGAGACATGTTCTTTATTCTCTTGCTGTGATTATTGAAGATTCTAACTGGTAAGACGTTCCTTTCATTTGATCCTTTGTTTACTGCCACAGGGGAGGAAACCGATTCCCCAAAGCCTGACAGAATGCATGTATAGATCACTTTGGAGTGTTCCAGAGCAGTGCCTGCTCCGGGGTTCTTTTTTTTGGGGGGGGGGAGGTCCTTGGGCAATGTGCCTAAAATGGGGTCCATTTTAATGGGTCCTCCTCATCCTCTCCAAGTCACAGCTCCCCACTGACTTTCTCTTTCCCTCTCAGCACAATCCACGCAACCACTCAGAGGGAGAGCATAATGGATGGTGAAGCTGCGGCTCCTTTTTTTCCTCTCTTATTGCTTGGATGCTTGGACGGGACAGGTGGGTGGGCAGTGACGCCAAGGAGAAGAGGAAGAGGAAGCTCTGTGTAGTGTAATGGGGCCCCCAGTGGGATGTAGGCCCAGGGGTGGGGAGAAATGTGATTGGGCTCACCTTTCAGGGCAACCCACACTTCCTGAAACGATATGCCAACAAAAATGCAGCCATCCTTCAAAACGTGCGGCTCCCCAATTTTTGCAATGCAGTTCTGCAACCAAGCACCGTGTGCAAAAATGAAACTGCTTCTAGTGTGCATAAAAGATTCATTATGTTCGGCAAAAACTGCATACTCAGACTGTCCACATGAAGATAAATTTGCACTAAAACGCTGATTAATTTTCATGAGGACTCTTTTTTTTAAAGTAGGAAACTGAACTTAAGACTGGAAATACAGTCATACCTTGGTTTTCGAACAGCTTAGTTCCCGAACATTTTGGTTCCCGAACGTCGCAATCCTGGAAGTGACTGTTCCGGTTTGCGAACTATTTTTGGAAGCCGAATGTCTGATGGGGCTTTCGTGGCTTCCAATTGGCTCCCAGAGCGTTTTCGAACGTTTTGGAAGTCGAACGGACTTCTGGAATAGATTCCATTCGACTTCCAAGGTACGAGTGTATGAGAAAGTGAGAAAACCCAAAATTCTCCCATTCCTATGTGGACCTTGTCAGGGAACTGCCATCAGTGTCAGAGGGAGAAAGCAAGCTCCAAAGGGTTCCCAGAGAGCGTCCCGTCTTCTGGGGAAGAGAATCAACGTAGCTCCAGTGGAGAAGGGGGGCAGATGGGAGAGGCAGCCCGTCTTCTGGGGAAGAGAATCAACGTAGCTCCAGTGGAGAAGGGGGGCAGATGGGGGAATCAACGAGGCGGTCCCATGATACCTTGCTGGGGACCAGCGGGGAGAGGAAGGGTCCTCCGCTGCCTACGCCCTCCTTGCGCAGAAGGCTTCCGCACAGGGAGAGTAGGCGGAGACTTGGCGTCAAAGAGCTTCTTTGCTGGAAGAAGTTTAAGAAACGCCCACTGACAGATTCTGCCAGCTATTGAGACAGTCACTGTCTCAATCCTCCTGGCTGCCTGGACAGGAAAGGTTCACTCAGGTAACCCAGCCAGAGGGTGGGACAAGCTTACACACGAGCGACCCCTAGAACCATTACAGACCTCAACAGATGTCCTCCAGTGCCAGCTCCAGAGTAACCGTAGATTATGCAATGGTTTGCAGCTGCAATTTTTATCCTTCTGCTACATTCTGTCTCCCTCCTGCCATGTATGAGAGAGGTAGACAGATTGCTGCAAAGCCGACAGGTACAATTCATTCCTTTGACCTTTGGGTACCATCAGTTTGCTTACAGATTCTTGGAGACATGGAATCCCATAGTGTGTGTGTGTGCGTTTGTGTGTTTAAAGGACCAACACTAATCAATCTTCAAATGTAAAGCAGTTGTGTGACAGCCAGTTTAAATCTTCTTGCTGTGAAGAGTTGTGTAAAAGTTGCTCCTTTTGAGTCCCTGTAGCCTTTTCCCACACCGGATCATTTCCAAGCAATTAATATGAGGGAAGTTGCCAGACATTCCCCCCCCCCCGCCCCCCTCTTTCTCCTCATATATACATCTCGGAGGCTACAGAGTCAGTGTAAAGGAAATGGTTTTAATTGGTTTGGGATATTATTGAGAAACGGCTCCCCCACCTTCATTTGTAAAATAAAAGCGAGAGAGAGAAAAGGTGGTTGGGCTATTAATTTTGGGGAAGGATTGTATATTTCAGCGGGCGCAGCCACTCATGTGTGAAAAACAGAAAAATGTTAATTGAGGCAGACTTGCAAAATGAAATTAGTTACAAGTGGGCTGTGGGCGAGCAAAAGGATTTCAAGACTGTTGTACCTCAGCCAGACTCGGAGGTTAATTCGTTAAAGATAATTGGAATGTTAAACAGTGCCCCATAAAGAGAAGCTGCCACGATGTTGTAATATTTTTATTTCAATTGAATCGCATGCTAATTACTAATATTTATAGGCATGCTATACCTCTTTGATATACCTGACCACTCTGATTACGGCTTATAACGCTGGGAAGCTTCTGCTTACGAAGAACAAGTTACAAAGCCAATGTCACCTTGAGATCAAGGTTGAACGATTCCTTTCAGACTCTTAAAATCAGCGCAGCTATCCAAATCTCTTTTCTATTGCCTTGCACTAGGTTTCCTGAATACCATACCAGGACAATTACAAATCACATCAAAGAATATGTTGATGGTAAACATGGAGTACTGTGTTGAGCTGTAGGTTCCAAGTTTATTTCAGCCCTTTATTTCATGAGGTGTTCAGAGGACAGTACCCTCTTTGAAGGAGTCCTCAGACTAGCCGCCTGAGAAACAGTTTCTATCCAAATGCGATTTTGGTTTTAAACGCAGTGTAAGGAGTCTCTATGGGAGTATATTGTATTTAAAAATGGGGTATCAGAGTTTTTAGGGGGCTAACCAGGTTGGGATAGCAAGCTTGTTGATTTTTGAATGTCTTATGTAGATTTTTCAATTTCGTTGTTCTGTATGGGACAATGACAATAAAGATTATTGTATCATATCGTATCGTATCAAAGGGCTGTCCCGTCCAAAATACAGTGATACCTCGGTTTACAAACTTAATCCATTCCGGAAGTCCGTTCTTAAACCAAAGCTGTTCTTAAACCAAGGTGTGCTTTCCCTAATGAGGCCTCCCGCCGCTGGTGTCCTTCCACCATTCGGCTTCCGTTCGTAGACCAAGGTAAAGTTTGCTAACCGGAACGCTACTTCCGGTTTTGCGGAGTTCGTATACCGAATAGTTCATAAACAGGGCTGTTCTTAAACCGAGGTACCACTGTATATATAAAAAAATGTCCAGCTGACCTGTGTGCCTACTCAGACTGCAGTCCAGGTGTTAATTACTGATGGGCAGAGGAGGGCAACCAACATGATCAAGGGTCTGGAAATCAAGTTTTATGAGAGATGGTTGAAGGAGCTGGGTATGTTTAGCCTGGAAAAAAGGAGACTGAGAGGAGATACGACAGGCATCATCTCCATATATCTCAAGGGCTGTCACATGGGAGAGGGAGCAAGCTTGTTTTCTCCTGCTCCGGAGGGTAGGACTCGAATCAATGACTTCAAGTTACAAGAAAAGAGATTCCAACTAAACACCAGCAAGAATTTTCTGGCAGTCAGAGCTGTTCAACAGTGGAAGGGGCTCCCTCTGGAGTTGGATTCTCCTTCCTTGGAGGTTTTTAAGCAGAGGTTGGGTGGTCATCTGTCATGGATGCTTTACCTGGGTCAGGTGACCCTCTGGGTCCTTTCCAACTCTACAAATTCTGCGATTCCATGATCAAGACCATGGGTAGGCAAACTAAGGCCCAGGGGCTGGATCTGGCCCAATCGCCTTCTAAATCTGGCCCACGGATGGTCCTGGAATCAGCATGTTTTTACATGAATAGAATGTGTCCTTTTATTTAAAATGCATCTCTGGGTTATTTGTGGGGCATAGGAATTCGTTCATATTTTTTCCTTCAAAATATAGTCCGGCCCCCCACAAGGTCTGAGGGACAGTGGACTGGCCCCCTGCTGAAAAAGTTTGCTGACCCCTGATCAAGACCCTCCTCTCCCTTCTTGTGGGAGGGGCACTGACACCCACCAGCAGTTAGCACCTTCAGAGCAACTGTGGAGGCACACAGGTCTCTTGGTTACAGTCTTCTCCCCTATCACGAAATGCATTGCATTTAGATTTAAAGTGCAGTTGGAGGCAGTAATGCTTCTGTATACAGGTTGATGAAAACCACAGGAGGGGAGAGTGCTCTCGTGCTCTCACAGGGTTTCTCACGGGCGTCTGGTCAGCCCCTATGAGAGCAAGATGCTGAACTAGGTCCAGCAGACTGTTCTGTTCTTATTTCTAAATTTGCATCCATACATAAGAACTAGCATATGCAAAGTAGCGGCCACCCTAATGTCTATTGACAACTGTGACTCCAACGCCACACAGAACATGACGCACTGCTCTTGTAGGCTTTGGGTTTTATTGCCAGTTCTTCCAGTGGATCTCCCTGCGACATATACCAAACTATAACCAAGAAAGTGAAAAAGCAAGGGGGAAACACCTGAATAATATCAAAGGCCTGGAAACGATGCCTTATGAGGAACGGCTAAGGGAGCTGGGCATGTTTAGCCTGGAGAAGAGGAGGTTAAGGGGTGATATGATAGCCATGTTCAAATATATAAAAGGATGTCACATAGAGGAGGGAGAAAGGTTGTTTTCTGCTGCTCCAGAGAAGCAGACACGGAGCAATGGATCCAAACTACAAGAAAGAAGATTCCACCTAAACATTAGGAAGAACTTCCTGACAGTAAGAGCTGTTTGACAGTGGAATTTGCTGCCAAGGAGTGTGGTGGAGTCTCCTTCTTTGGAGGTCTTTAAGCAAAGGCTTGACAACCATATGTCAGGAGTGCTCTGATGGTGTTTCCTGCTTGGCAGGGGGTTGGACTTGATGGCCCTTGTGGTCTCTTCCAACTCTATGATTCTATGATTCTATGATATGCACAATATAGCAACTCCCCCCCCCCCAAGCTTTTCCGTTCTTTCCCTACATTTATTTCCAAATATCTGTTCTAGATGGCTACAGACAACACAAGGGCAGGGCTCAAGACTTCAGATAAAATAATACAGTAAGGGTATAGTAAGTTACAGGTGTGTTTCTTTTCAGATATGATCTACACCAGTGCTCTTGCATGCCTTCCATTCATTTGAAGGGGTTTCACGCAGAATGGCTTCACAGTGGGTTTGGATTCTGCTCTCCGTTTGTCTTTAGAGACCTTTATAATTTCAGAGGCATTGATAGCAGAGCAAAAATGGCCTTCCAAAATTCTTCACCTTAGCTGCTGTAAGAGAAACTGGGGGTTTGATTTTGCCTAATACTCTCTGAGCGGGTGGGGGAAGGAGGGGACACAAGATATCTGACAAATATAAATGAAATTAATGAATATTTCATTTGGTGTATTAATATTGGTTATAGGCATGGGTAGCTGCTTATTGAATGTAGCTAATGAAAACTTGCGAGGACTTTAGGGATGTGCGGAACTCCCCCGACAAATTTAACTAGACTTATCACATTCCCTCAAAAATTTGCTTTGGGTATAAATTGTGCCTATACTTCATAGCAACTTTATCTGCAACAAGAGTAATTTCTTTACTTAGTCAGGGACTATAGGCATACAGGGCTGGCGGAGGTGGGATGGAATAGGAGGGATTCCCTCCCCAAAAAATGTGCAGCTCCCATTAAAGCTGTGCCCCCTTTTAATTGTGGAGGTACAAGAAGAAAATGGCAATGTCCTGGTCCATATCTCACTACAAATTGAGAAATATTAGGATACCTGCATTTATTTCATGGCAGTGGGGTGGGGAATGTTTTGCAGTGACTCTCTCTGGCCTTAGGCCCCACTGTTGGAGATAAGAAGTCAGATTCAAAAGCCAATGCAATTCGGGGCTGCATCAATAGGAGTATAGCATCTAGATCAAGGGAAGTAATAGTGCAACTGTATTCTCCTCTGGTCAGACCTCACCTGGAGTACTGTGTCCAGTTCTGGGCACCACAGTTCAAGAAGGACACTGACAAACTGGAACGTGTCCAGAGGAGGGCAACCAAAATGGTCAAAGGCCTGGAAACAATGCCTTATGAGGAACGGCTAAGGGAGCTGGGCATGTTTAGCCTGGAGAAGAGGAGGTTAAGGGGTGATATGATAGCCATGTTCAAATATATAAAAGGATGTCATATAGAGGAGGGAGAAAGGTTGTTTTCTGCTGCTCCAGAGAAGCGGACACGGAGCAATGGATCCAAACTACAAGAAAGAAGATTCCACCTAAACATTAGGAAGAACTTCCTGACAGTAAGAGCTGTTCGACAGTGGAATGTGCTGCCAAGAAGTGTGGTGGAGTCTCCTTCTTTGGAGGTCTTTAAGCAGAGGCTTGACAACCATTTGTCAGGAGTGCTCTGATGGTGTTTCCTGCTTGGCAGGGGGTTGGACTCGATGGCCCTTGTGGTCTCTTCCAACTCTATGATACTATGATTCTATGATTCTATGATTTTATTCCTGTTCTGGTGATGGAGTCAAGGCCTCTGAACCAAAAGAAGTAGGGTACACAGGGCCAAGCCACCAGATAACCCTTGGGGCCTGTGCCTCTGTCTTGTTCAGTACCGTGCTCAGACTTAGATAACTCTATCTCAGAAGACCCAATGAGACTAGAGACATCCCTGTTCCATTGCAGCAGAATGCTATTGGAACAGGCTGGGTCCCTGTACTTAAACATCAGAGCCACATCAGAGGTCTGTGTTCCTAGAGCACTGTCTAAGCCCCATATCCAGACGGAGGCTACATTTACACCGTACATTTAAAGCACCACAATACTGGTGCTTTAAACAGTCATGGAAAGCCAAAGAATCCTGTAGTTTGCTATGGGTGCTGAGAGTTGTTAGGAGACCTCTATTTCCCTCGCAATTCCCAGAGTTCTCTGTGAAGTGGAATTGGCTGTTAAACTACTCTTGAGAAGTGCAGCGCTGTGAGGTGAGTAGGGGCCTCCGAAAAACTCTCAGCACCTTTGTCAAGCTACATCTCCCAGAATTCTTTGGGGGAAACCGTGGCTGTTTAAAGTGCCATCGTAGCACTTTATATGTGTGGATGTGGTCTAAGCAAAAGCTCACCTCTAGCCTGAATCCCATCTGCTCTCATAGCACCTCGCCTTACAACCAGCCTGAGTCCTGCCTGGCCTCACCTCACCACAGAGCAGGATACCCTCACTACAAAATATCTATCTGAAGGCTTGTGTCAGCCTCAAAACTTCCATAACAATATTGACTGTCAGTGAGAAGCAGCTGCCACCCATAACACTGCTTGGCTTATGCCCTTTACAGTGGTACCTTGGGTTACAGATGCTTCAGGTTACAGACTCTGCTAACCCAGAAATAGTACCTCGGGTTAAGAACTTTGCTTCAGGATGAGAACAGAAATCGCGCAGCAGCAACAGCGGGAGGCCCCATTAGCTAAAGTGATACCTCAGGTTAAGAACAGTTTCAGGTTAAGAACGGACCTCCAGAACGAATTAAGTTCTTAACCCAAGGTACCACTGTAGTAGTCATACTATTTAGCATCACCTTTATTGGCAAGGTGATGTCTCTACTTTTTAAGATGCTGTCTAGGTTTGAACCCAGAATTATTACCTCAGGTTAAGAACTTTGCTTCAGGATGAGAACAGAAATCGTGTGGCGGCAGCGGGAGGTCCCATTAGCTATAGTGATGCTTCAGGTTAAGAACAGTTTCATGTTAAGAACGGACCTCCAGAACAAATTAAGTTCTTAACCTGAGGTACCACTGTATTAATATTTGGGAGGGGGGCATTGTGGAACCATTTTGGAAAATGTAACTTCCATTGAAATCCCACAGAGGTTTGGCTTCCAAGTAGAGACCGAGATCACTTTAGCCAAAAGTCACATCTGGTACAGTAGTGGGAAATGTGAGCTTTGGCTCTGTTTCTCAGCACCACATCTTCTTGGTGGAGGCAAGTCAGAGAGGTGTGACTGAGGTGTAAAAGTTATTCCTGGTGTGGAGAAACTTCGTAAGCCTTCTCCCCTCTGATAGTGGAAGAACCTTAAATCAACCAATGCAGCTGAAGGATCAAAGCAGCCAAGAGGAAGTTCTTCTCCACATGGCACATAAGTTTAAAAAATGGAATTTGCTGTCCAAGGTCTAGAGACGTCAACCTATTTGAATCGCTTTCAAATGGGTTTGGAGGGGTAAAGGGCAGATAAAGAACCCAAAGCAGAACCTGTTAAATGGAGGATGGGTTGGAGAGCAGCTTTATACTTGACATGACATCTATATACTGTCTCCATGATCAGAGGGACTATGTCTATGAAGAAGAGGGTGGGCGGGCAAAGGACTGTTGGTCTCACGTCCAGCTTTTATTTATTACTTATTAATATTATATTCTGCACTGCCTCCCAAAGGAGCCTTATGGGCTTCTCATTGGCCTTTGGATACTGACTGGAAGCAGGGATCAGGACTAGAAAATCAGTTCTTTAGCCTGTTCCAGCAGGGCTTTTTTTTATGCGCTTAAAAGCATTTTCTGTAGATCGGGAAGTCAACGAAAACCAGTGCCAAGTTTGAACGATTTCATCTGCTTTTCTTTACTTATTAATGGTGACATAAGTCCTCTGAACATATATTTGCCTTGGCTCCGGTTTCTCGTGCTGCATTTTTAATGTGCCCAGATGCCTGGTATCGCTTTACAAAGGTGACTCATTCTGTGCTTTAAGGGCATATTTGTGAACTCAAGAACTTGTCGCTCAGTTATTACCTCCCTCGCTGCACCCGGGTACCCTGGCTGCCTGCTAGAAAATGTCAGGCAGTGGAATCGGTGATGTACAGAAGGCCTTTTAATTTAATAATTCATTTGCGAATTTAATAATTTAAATAATTTAATAATTCATCAGGCGCTGTGGAATGGAAACCTTTGATGTGCAATATTTGGGGATGTTCAATAGCTTTCCTTCAGAATTTGGAGGTTCAGCAGATGGTTTCAGTTCTGGTCAACTGTTTATGGGATGCTCTCCCCGGAGATAGTCACCTGACACCTATCCTGGTGTCTTCAGCATCCGGCAAAGACCTTTATGTTTACCTGGCACCTTCAGTTGCTTAAATTTGGTTTTCTCACTGCTGGCAGTCGTCTGGTGTTCCTCTGTTATTTTATTCTTTTCATTCTGTTGCTGCTGTTATTTATTTGCCTGTTTCGTGACAAACCTCCCTAACAATGGAAATGCAGAAAGGTGGGATGTACATAATTTAAACAGGGTAGATAAAAATGCCGTACTCTGTAGCCTAGATCGCCACGCTTGAATTTGCATAATAGGCCCCGTAACGTGGCATTCTGGGGCTGACGTACAAATAAATAAATCTCTGTGTTGAATCGCAGGACAACTTTTTTTTTCAGATAAATGCAAACTTGCCAACATCCAAGCCCCCGAAAAAGGAAAAGTTGAATAGAGAGACCACATTTTGTGGATCGGCTGAGCTCGTGACACAATCTGCAGAATTCCGTGCATGCCGTTATGATATCGGGAACGTAATTATCAAGCTTAACTTAATTAGACTAATGCATAGAAAATCTGGCATAACAGATTGTGGGAAGTAAATTATATATACCAATTAGAAGATGCAATACACAGTGAGCAAAGGCAAAAGCCGGCTCCGCTGGTCACAGCCTACGCTTGTACACAAGATACTCAAGAGGTCCGTCTTATACAAAGACCCAGCAAAGGTGCTGAACTTTCTGGAAGACAGCAGGCATTACGCCAGCTCCCAACAGAACTGACTTTATGGCCCCTCTGGGAAAACATTGCTCTTCTGTTCTATGGAAAGCAAAGCAGCAAATTCTTAGCTCACATATATAGAGGATAATGTGGTTGTTTGTCATGGTTGGTTGCTGCAATTACAAACAACACATTTTCTAGGTCAAATGTGTGCATTAAGCACCATTTGGAAGTATTCATTTGCAGGGCATCCCATCCCACGTATAGAATCATAGAATCATAGAGTTGGAAGAGACCACAACGGCCATCGAGTCCAACCCCCTGCCAAGCAGGAAACACCATCAGAGCACTCCTGACATATGGTTGTCAAGCCTCTGCTTAAAGACCTCCAAAGAAGGAGATATATATATATATATTCCCAGCGCTGGATGCTTTGCACCCACAGCTTCTGGAACTTTGCACTACTGTGACCCGTAAGTGATGCTCTCAGACTGGTGCTCAGAAACAGGCACAAAGAGCCCTCTGCCAAACTCTGCCACTGGAGTTTTCTTACGTGCTCACAATCTTACAGATTCCACAGAAAGGCAGAAGCAGCCAGTGGTGAGGACCACAGTATTGACAAAATGGCGGCAGCATCGCTACCGCCAGGTAGTGTTGGGTGGGGCAAGACAGCAGCAAGGTTGAGGTGGGGTGGATGGTCTGGGAGGAGCACTGGGTCGACTCTGTAGGTGTGTCCACATTGGTCCAACCTTGTGATCCTTTTGCCTGCCTCCAGACCATCCTGGTGCCCAGCAGTGATGCCACTGCTGAGACGTCGGCTTTATGGCACTGCCCCACCTGGTGCTTCTGCATAGAGGTTCATACACTCTAAGTCAGCCTTTCTCAACCTGTGGGTCCCCAGATGTTGGATTACAACTCCCATCACCCCTAGCTAGCAAGGCCAGAGCTCAGGGATGATGGGAGTTGTAGTCCAACAACATCTGGGGACCCACAGGTTGAGAACCGCTGCTCTAAGTTGGGGTGCTTTTTCTATCTTTGACTGTGAGGCAGGAAGGCTTTCAACGCACCACGTTGATCACTTCAACCAAGATCATCACAATGACAAGATCCACAAAAAAGGAAAGAAGAGGCCGAAGAGGCAGGTCTTTAGAAAGTTGATGACAGAGGCATCCTTGCTCATGCAGTAGACGCTAATTTCTTAGTGTCACCATCACTTCTGATCAAAAAGGTTTTGTAAGCTTTGAAATCATTTGCAATGCGCTAAAAAAAATAAAAATCTATATTTACCGGCAAGGACAGCGGGATTAAGGATGACTGGGTGTCCCCTCTTCCATTTCATTACTGTTGGCTCTGCCCCATGTTCCTTTCCACCTTCCTTCCAGTTTAACATGGGTAATTTCTAGAATTAAAGTAACCGAGTCATGCATGACTTGCCACAGTTTTCAGTTCATGCCTTTTTAATATTTGCTTCCTCCCTGGGTGTCAAATTGCACAAGGACAAATACAGGCATGCCTCGCATTATTGCACTTCGTTTCCTTGAGCTTTGCAGATATTGCTCCTTAGGCAAGCAACCCAGCCGCTTCCAGGAGAAGCAAGAAGAAGAAGAAGAAGAAGAAGAAGAAGAGTTTGGATTTGATATCCCGCCTTTCACTCCCTTTAAGGAGTCTCAAAGCGGCTAACATTCTCCTTTCCCTTCCTCCCCCACAACAAACACTCTGTGAGGTGAGTGGGGCTGAGAGACTTCAATGAAGTGTGACTAGCCCAGGGGTTGGCAACCCGTGGCTCCGGAGCCACATGCGGCTCTTTTACACCTTTGCCACGGCTCCGCAGATCCTCGGGGACCCTGAGCAGAAAAGCAGAAGTGCCAGAAAGAGGAGGGGGATGGAGCTGGGCAGCCGAGCTGGGCAAAGCAAGGCGGCGGCTGCTGGGATGGAGGAGGAGGCGGCGGCGGCCGGAGAAGGGCTGCTGCTGCTGCTGCTTCTGCTGCCGGAGGGAAGTTCTGCCAGGCGGCTTCATGGCTCATAGCTTCCCCCGGGGTAGGATGGGCGGTGGCGAGGGGGAACACTCTCCCAGGCCACGCTCTCCTCAGCCCCGCGCGCGAGGCACCTGAGGCAAGGGAGAGAGAGTGTGCGCGCTGGAGGGAAATGGTGGGGCGGGGTTTTGTGTGTGTGTGTGTGAGGGGTGGCAGTGGTGCTTCGGGATCCTTTTCCATGCCTTGCTTCTGAGTGGCCGCCGAGTTGAGGGAGAGCACCTGAGGTGAACCACAAAATGGGCCCGCCCTCCCTGTCAGGGAGGAAGGGGTGAATTACGTCAGTGACGAGGAGGGGGTCCAGAGGTAGCCAGCAGGTGGCGTTATGCAGCATCTTGGCCTCAGAGAGAGGTGGGGGAGCACGAGAGCAATTGCAGAGGGAGGGGGGGCTGTTAGGCACCAAAATCCTGCATGCGGGATTTTCCCCGTTCTCTCGTGCCTATGTAATTGCTGCCCTTCTCCCTTCTGCATCGAGATTTGCTGCAGAGACAAGCAAATGAAGAAGAAAGGGAAGAGTATTAGCTGACATGTCCCCGGATCCCAGGGGAAGCACCACAGATTCCTTTGCTTACCAGCTCTTTTTAAGTTGGCTTCAAACCTGTAATTGTGTAGGTGTATGTATGTATACATATACACACATAAATATTCATATCTCTCCCCTCTCACCTTCCTTTCACCCAGTTTCTCTGGCACTGGTTTATAAATGCTGCTATGTAGAAATGATGAGAAAGTTGCACCAGCAGAAGGAATGGATATGTGCTGTTAGTAAAAAGAGAGGGAGTTGAACTGCAGGGAGGGACAGACACTTTCCTATGTATTAATTTGTATAATGCACTCTATGCACATGGTGCTTTGCAAAAAAATGGATATGAGAGGTACCATATCCCTCTTTGCTATCTGAAATAGACTCGGGGAAAAGAGAGAGAATGGGGGAAGGGAAAGAATGTGTGGTTATTTACATTTGCTCCCAGTTTTTTTTTTCCTTCGGAAACGGGTCCAAGTGGCTCTTTTTGTCTTAAAGGTTGCAGACCCCTGGACTAGCCCAAGGTCACCCAGCAGCTGCATGTGGAGGAGCGGCGACGCGAACCCGGTTCCCCAGATTACAAGACTACCGCTCTTAACCACTATACCACACTGGCTGGAAGCCCCCTGATGCCCTACTTTTGGCCATGGGAGTGGAGCTGGCTAGGGCCTGAGCCTGTTTTCCCCCTCTACCATCCCTGCAGCCATGGGGGCTGGCTTAATAAACTACAGTATAGTGTAAGCATAACTTTTATCTGCACTAGGAAACCAAAAGCATGTGTTTGCTTTGCCTTATTGCAATATTCACCTTACTGCATTGGTAGGGAACCGAACCTGCAGTATCTCTGAGGTGATGCCTGTTTGCAGTTGCACAATTGCTAATCCTAACTGTGTTAACTCAGAAGCAAGCCCCCTTCAGTTCAATGAGATTTCCTCCCCAGAAAGTATGTATGTTTAAGGTAAAGGTAAAGGGACCCCTGACCATTAGGTCCAGTCGTGGCCGACTCTGGGGTTGCGGCACTCATCTCGCTTTATTGGCCGAGGGAGCCGGCGTACAGCCGGTCATGTGGCCAGCATGACTAAGCCGCTTCTGGCGAACCAGAGCAGTGCACGGAAACGCTGTTTACCTTCCCACAGGAGCGGTACCTATTTATCTACTTACACTTGATGTGCTTTTTTTTTTAAAGGCTTTTATTAATTTCCCAATAAAAACATCCAATTAACATATCAAATCAAATCAAATAAAAATAAAAAACTAAAATAAAAAAGTCCAATTGTCTTCCAAATTGTAATAATATTTGTTTTGGCTTCCCACAGTCTGAATTCCGAAGCGCTTTCAACATCATAGTCCTGCCTCTCATCATCCTCAATGTTTTTCATAATTCCATATCCGATTTTTCCCCTCCACGTTTTGACTCTGACTTGATGTGCTTTTGAATTGCTAGGTTGGTAGGAGCAGTGACCGAGCAACGGGAGCTCACCCTGTCGTGGGGATTCGAACCACCGACGTTCTGATCGGCAAGTCCTAGGCTCTATGGTTTAACCCACAGCGCCACCCGCGTCCCTAACAGCCATTAGGTTCCTCCTAAACTAGTTCTTCTGCTCAGGCCATATTCTTCTGTAGTGGCGCTGGCCACCCTGGTAACGGGTGTTACAGAATTTCTACCTCACTATGGAGGGAATGTGCCCTGGTAGTTTCACCCAGCTCCTTTGTGAGGCAGTTCTGTCACGTTCTGTCAACATAAGCAGCTATCCACATTGCTTCTTAGGAGACACACACTCCTTTTAGTCCTACTTCTTTCTGAGCTGTGGGGTTTTTTTTTTAAGAGAAGAGCATAGTGGGGAATTTGTCCTTGGCTGAGCATGGCTGCCTATAATGACACAAGGGCAGCAGAATTTCAATCGAGTTTGAACGCTGCTTGTCCTTTAGAATTTCTCTCGTTTCTCAGAGGTGGAGTAAATGCCATTCATATTGGCAGATTATAATGGGAACACTGCCGTACTTTTTTTTTTTTTTTAACTACAACGGAGGCCTTCTTGCCTCACCCTCTGCACAAAACATCTTTGGGATGCCAGAAGCTATTACAAGGTTAGAATCCTAGGAAAGGCCACAGAACTTCATTTTGTGCTTCTGTGAAACCTTCATGGTATTACTCAGGTGTTGGGATTGGATTTAATGTTTCGTTGCATTGCTACCTGCTTGTGTGTCTTTGTGTGTCCTTAATTTTTTCAGGGTGGGGAGAGTGAAAAGTGATGGAAACCAATTCATATCAGAAGCACAAGATGTTGAATGATCAAGTAACAAAAGAGAAGCCTCTTGTCTGCCGTTTCAAGCCGCATTGAATAATCAAAACCTTGGTCTTTATTATCCTCTTTGAAAACGTGTTTGCCTTCTCCATCCCTGCTCTAGGTGGCAGGAGCCCCTGGCACATAAATTTTGCTGTGTGCAGAGATATATACAGTGGTACCTCGGGTTACATACACTTCAGGTTACATACGCGTCAGGTTACAGACTCCGCTAACCCAGAAATAGTGCTTCAGGTTAAGAACTTTGCTTCAGGATAAGAACAGAAATCGTGCTCCGGCAGCGCGGCGGCAGCAGGAGGCCCCATTAGCTAAAGTAGCGCTTCAGGTTAAGAACAGTTTCAGGTTAAGAACAGACCTCCGGAACGAATTAAGTTTTTAACCTGAGTTACCACTGTAGAGTGTTGTCTTTCATATCTGTAAACAACAACAACACTGTTTGCTAAGCAATGTACAACAAGGCAAAATATGCAGCACTTTGTTCACAAGGTATTGTGCAAGGATTGTAGATGCAAATGAGTATAGGGGACCACCTGGGGCTATATGTGTATCAGCAGGTTCCAGATGCAGTCTGGGCTCTTCCCCATGTCCCCCCCCCCATTGGATCTTCCTGCTCCAGTAACAGAACACCACACGGAGCCGGTGTGGTGTAGTGGTTAAGAGCGGTGGACTTGTAATCTGGTGAACTGGGTTTGCGTTTTTGCTCCTCCACATGCAGCTGCTGGGTGACCTTGGGCTAATCACACTTCTCTGAAGTCTCTCAGCCTCACTCACCTCCCAGAGTGTTTGTTGTGGGGGAGGAAGGGAAAGGAGAATGTTGGCCGCTTGGAGACTCCTTCGGGTAGCGATAAAGCGGGATATCAAATCCAAACTCCTCCTTCACTCAGCGACACACATCATCCGACATGTGCACGCAAACAGCAGAGAGAGCAGAAGCTAGGCTGTCCAGGAATGTGGCGTCGAGATTTTATTTATTTACAGCAAATCCAAATAAAGAACATAACAGCAGTGCAAGCAGCACCTCACTCAAACATTTTTCTCTATCGGACGGAGAGAACAAAGAGCGGAAGTTATAGAGGTTCACTTCCGTTCCCAAACATAACAGTACAGAAATGTAAGCACGGTCTGGCCTTTGGGATTTGGATTTGGGTCAGGGGGAGATTGGAGTTGTGGAGGCATTTAGCCTCGAAGGGACTTTGAAACATGCTCTGAAATATCTTTTGGACTTTAGTTCTGACTATGGAGAATGGGCTGACCTGTCGAGAAGGAATAAAGGCATTGTTAAGTTGGAGTTTCCCCGAGATCTACTCCTCAGTGCTGAAGGAAGGAAATTAAGAACAAGTTCAGCAGAAGATAAAGTAAAGTGTATGCATAAATATGAAGAAGATCTGCAGAAGGGACATGGAAAAGAGCTAAGAGCCTCGGACAGAAGATCACCAGGTTGATGGACCATATGGAACTGATAGAAAGGACTGACAGAATCCGAGACCAGGGAGAAGAGACGGTGGAAGAAGATTGGAAAAAAATATTGAGAAATATTGTAAAATTAATGAATGTTAGGAAAATGTTGGAATGAAATTACATGGCTTTAGTAGAAACATTATAAGGAGTTAAGTATAAATAAGCTTTAGGGTTTTGATGGTAAGATAAGGTTAAAATAAATTAAGATAATTAAATGACAGAAATCAGTGAAAGGTGGAAAGGATTTGCTGAAATAATTAATAACTAGAACACAAAAAAGGGAGGTGTGAGGAGGTCGAGGAAACAAGTTAATGAAAGATAATGATAAATATTGGATGTGTTTTTAATTGTTTTTGTTTTGATGTATTGTGTCTTTTGTTTTGTTTTTCAGGTATTGCAATGTATTGATTTGTATTGTTTATTCTTTTTTCTTTTCTATAATCTTTAAACTTTTAATAAATATTATTTAAAAAACCAAAACAGAAATGTAAGCACGGATATCATGTTACATCAGCAGTGGGAGAATGAAAATACTGACAACCACATTCCATGAGGGGAAACAAGAAGAATATTGCTTTGAGACTAGCATCACCTGCTATTACTGATAGGTAAAATCTGACATCTGCACACTGCATATGCAGACACCATGCCAGTCCATGAAGGACGCCTCAGGTTCCAGTGGCATGAGTATCTAAGAGGTATGGCAGTGTAGGAAAAAGTTTTTTCTCAGGTATAATCTTGGATATCAATTCCCAACGATTTCAAATAAGTCGGGAGGGCAGGGAATCCCTCTGTCTGTCTGGGTTAAGAGGAACATGCCAAATAGTATGACTACTACAGTGGTACCTCGGGTTAAGAACTTAATTAGTTCTGGAGGTCCGTTCTTAACCTGAAACTGTTCTTAATCTGAGGTATCACTTTAGCTAATGGGGCCTCCCACTGTTGCTGCTGCGCGATTTCTGTTCTCATCCTGAAGCAAAGTTCTTAACCCGAGGTACTATTTCTGGGTTAGCAGAGTCTGTAACCTGAACGGTCTGTAACCCGAGGTACCACGGTATTAGGCTGTGGCGCTATGTTATGGGGATGGTGCAGCTCATTGAAGACAGTGGTAAAGATCTGTGCCAATGAACCAGGTAAAGAACACAAGATTCGCTCTAACTGCTGTAAAGGCACCCCCACTTGTAAAGTCATAGGAAGATCCCTGCCGGAACAGACCAAAGGCCTGTGCATAGCTGTCAATGTTTTCCCATTTTTAAGGGAAATTCCCTTATTCTGAATAGGATTCCTCGCAAGAAAAGGGGAAAGTGGACAGCTATGGGCCTACGTAGTCCAGCATCCTGTTCTCCTGATGGCCAACAAGAAGGGTATGAGCAGCACACTTCCGCACTCAGAGGTATTCAGAGATATACCGCCTCCAGCTCTGGAGATGGCCACGTGGTGCAGTGGTTAAGAGCAGTGGACTCGTAATCTGGTGAACCGGGTTTGATTCCCTGCTCCTCCACATGCAGCTGCTGGGTGACCTTGGGCCAGTCACACTTCTCTGAAGCCTCTCAGCCTCACTCACCTCACAGAGTGTTTGTTGTGGGGGAGGAAGGGAAAGGAGATTGTTAGCCGCTTTGAGACTCCTCAGGGTAGTGATAAAGCGGGATATCAAATCCAAACTCTTCTTCTTAACAGTCACTACCGCACGGACTCCAAAGCAGTGTCCCCCAGATTAAAAACTACCTTTCAGGGGTCAAGGCACTGCTTCAAAATCTGCTGTGCAAATTGTTCTCGGCACCCGTCTGTCTCGGGAGACAGTGCAAGAGTGCAGTTTTGGGGGTGAAGTCAAACCATTGGAGCATTACAGCGCCTGCTGTGGCTGTAGAGACCAGTACAGCGGAGACATGTTTTGTTGCAGGCGTGGCAGGTGAAGGCAGATGCAGCACGGCCTTTCTCCTCTCTGCGTTCCTCCCAGTGGTCATTCCTCCTGTGGTCCCTGGTATGGATGCACAACCTGACTCTCTGTCTCCAGGCACTGCTGTCTTCTGCAAGGGATTCCCACCCGCTGGGGTTAATGTCGCTATGTAACTACAAAACAATTATTAAAGTGCTGTGGTCTTACACAGTCCCTGCGGGGTTTGGGTTACAATATTCTTGGCGTGCTTTCCACCCCACCTTTCAAATTCTTTTTGGACTGACATATCCTTCAGTGTTTACCTCTTATATTTTCTGATTTAAATGTCATGGCATTTAACTCTGAATCATTATAACAAAACGGAGTATAAAAAGAAGCAATAATGCCACCTAACAAGTAGATCCTTGTTTTTCAAAGTGAATGTTAAATGTCTGGGATATTTATTTTACTCCTCTCTCTGCCTCGCGTTTGTCAGCTTGCATCATTGCGGGCTCTGTGAGTGCCTTGTTGATTTTTGCTGTCAAGGTGTGTATGGTGATATTGAGTGGATTTTCTTGAGTAATTGGAAGAAAACCATCAATTGAGTTGGAGCCAGAAGTCCAACTGTGTCCTTTGGCAATTACGACATCTTTGTGTGAAGGTTGGGAATCCCCGTATCAGAACATTGATGCCCATTGGGAATTAAGGATAAGCTATTTGTCTGTTTAAGGTACAAGGCCAGCCCTACCATTAGGCAAAATGAAGCAGCTGCCTCAGGTGGCAGCTGTTGAGGGGGTCGGCAGTAGCAGCTGGCTAGGTCCCATGGCCATTCCCATTCTGCTGGAGGACAGAGCTACATGGACTCTCCTGGGCTCTGTCAATGAGTCTGCTGCTTCTGGTGTCGTGGAGGACACTGACTCAATATAGACCAAATGGATTTTTCCCTGGTCCCTACATAATGGTCCGTTAATGTCTCTTAATGGTAGCTGCATTTCAGGTGGCGGTTTCTTGACATTTAACTAGTGATCAGCCTGGAACTGGCTGGCCAGCTGGAATGTCATAATAAATAAACACTCATGATCAAATATTAGGATCTGTGTGCTTTGCTGGATAACAATATTGCATTTTTTTAAAAGCATCATTCACCCCACCCTGCCCAAACAATTGGAGCTGTTGGATTGGCACTTTCTCAATGTTGATTTTATAGCTGATTGAAAGGCTGCCTCTCTTTTTGTAGCCCCACTTGCTGAAAAGCAGGGTGGGTGGGGGGAGCTGGGAAATTTCCAGGGTGGGAGATTTTCGGAGAGCAGATGCAGCTCATCAGAGCTCTTCAAAGCTGCTTCTGGCTAGCAGCTGCCAGTTCAGATATCTAAGAACGCACTGTTCCTAGGGACATTTTGTAGAGAAAAGGCCTGCACGGTGTCCCCTGGAAATTGAATTAAGACCCAGAAATTGTCTATGGAAAGGTTTTGCCTTCTCTTTCATTGACAGCCCCCTTCAGTTGCCCTTTCCAAAGCTCAGCACGGCACTGGTAATTAATATCAAATGGCTCAGTCAAGGTTTTTGTGATGCTGAGGCATCCAGTCGTAGGCACTCCTGATCGCGACTTACCTTGTAGTAAGAAAGCATTTAATTAGCAGGACAATATTTGCCATGGGGGGGGGGGGCTTGGGGAGTGAGAGGTTGGGTGGAGGCTCTGAGCTAATATGGAAGAGTAGGGGGGAGAGAGAGAGAGAGAGAGAGAGAGAGAGAGAGAAGAAATAAATGTTTTATCTCTTTGGGTTATTTCCGCCATTGCAATTGACCCGTGCCAATGCAATGAGAAGGTCATCAGAGTGTTATAATGCAGTCATCCACTTAGCCATGGTAAATGTTCGGGTGTTTCTTCATTTTGCTCTGGAAGCACTGGGGCAGGGATGGTTTCCACCAATCGGGTGCTTCTGCCAGTGCTCACACATGGATTGCTGGCTAGCATCCCAGAATATTGGACCAGGATGGATTATTTTTGGATAGCAGGGCTTTCGGAGAAGAGGGCCGAGGTATTTTATTTCTTCATTGTATATGTGTGTGTGCAAGGCGGGGGAGAGAGTTGTGTATACTCTCTCATATATATGTACACACAAGCCTCTCTCTCTCTTTCTCTCTCTCTCGAGACAGATGGATGCCAACCAACAATTTCCACTTGAAATCCAGCAACATCTGGGGGGCCAAGCATTCGCCAGCCTGCCCTAAATACTACCAACCATTTAGAGGACCAAAACAAGATGTCTGCATTAAACTCTGTTGTATTATTAACTCTACTATATAGTAAACCAGTTCCATACATCATCTTACTTATACAGTGCAGAGAAAAGGTTTCATGGCTCACATTAGAACGAGAAGTAATCAAATTACCATGTTTGAATATCTGTTCTGTTTTGTGGGGGGAAAGAAATACATGCCACAAGAGATCTCTTAAAAACTATTTGCCAGGCCTACGTTAGAAGTTTGAGATGAGTAGAAATTTAAACTGTGCCTAACAAGAGCACTGTTAATGCATCCTAAAATTGTGTATATATGTAATAATAAGGACTAGATTAAGGCGAAGCAGGCACACTGTTTTATGCATTATTATTTTTGCAAGCCACTCTGTAAGTCGTAACACTCCTTACTCCTGCCTATTATTCATCATTTCGAGAAAAGACTCTTCTTAATTCAACAAATGAAATTTGCTAGCTGGCATAAGAGAATGGTTCTGCTTAAGATGTTACATTAGTCTTTTTCTCCAGGATTAAAGGTCAGTGTGGGTCATTTGTCTCTGTGTCGCTTTTTAAAATGACTATAAATTATAAGGCCAAGAGCACTGGATATCATTCATGTTGCAGAAATACAGAATTGAAATTTGGGTAAAGCAGACTGCTGCAGCTGTTATTATTACTATTATTATTATTAGTAGTAGTAGTAGTAGTATACAGTATACAGTATACAGTATACAGTATACAGTATACATACAGTATACAGTATACAGTATACATACAGTATACAGTATACAGTATACAACAACTGTGTGCATCCTTGTGCTGGTATGACTAAGAATAATTTAATGGCCAGAAATTGAAAAATAAACAAACATTAACAAATGATCGTGCAGGTTACATATGTAAGTTAAGTTCTGTGTTACAAAAAACATAGTGGAAAAATTGTTTGGAATTAGCTTATTTCAGCCGTGGAGTCAGAATTCCCAAGTGAAGAAGATTGGTTGGGATGTGTGGCTGTAACTCAGATATAAAAAAAAGTTAGCTGTAGGCAAGGGAGATATAGAATTGGTGAATTTTAAGGGGGGGGGGTGGATTTATCTGTATAAATGTGTTGAGAAAGCAGACACACATTTTTACAGAATAGTATAGTGTGTATCTTCTGATGCCCTGTACCGTCTAGTATCCATTTTATGACATATAAAGTTCAAAATAGGTGAACAGAATAATGACAGGGAAAAAAGACAGCCTGAAGAGGACAAAGTGTAAAAAACATGCCCTTCACCCTTTCTGTTAGTGTTCAGAGATCTGCAACCTGGGGGGGAAATGGAGAAGGAGAGAAACCGGAAGGTATATATGCTACTAATGTGATGCAGGTGCAAAATGGCAGCGGGAAGTGAAGCCTCACTATTGTATCTCTTTATGGGCACAGTTTAGAAATCTTCCTTCCCATTTACTCATGTCGTAAAATCGGATTTACTCTAGCCAATCGGAATGGGGAGGGAATTCTCATCCAGATCCACGTATATGACAGTAGGCAGAAACAATCCATCTGTCAACCTTTCCCAAAAGAATATGCTCGTAACTATAGCAGCAGTTCATGTCATCTTCTCTACAGTCCCAGAAATGCTCAGCCAGATAGCACAGTCAGTTCTAGAGCACGGATTTTCAACTTTCTGTCATCAGGGAACTATTTGCACCCTTTTTTGCTGGGCAAACCCTTTGTGAAGCCTTATTAGTGTAGTAGTAGTAGTAGTAGTAGTAATAATAATAATAATAATAATAATAATAATAACAATAAATTTGTACCCCGCCCATTGGGCCAGGTTTCCCCAGCCACTCTGGGCAGCTCCCAACATAATAAATGTTAATAATAATAATAATCAATAAAAAATCAGACATTAAAAACTTCCCTAAACAGAGCTGCTTTCGGATGTCTTCTAAAACTCAGATAGTTGTTTATTTCCTTGACATCAGATGGGAGGGCATTCCACCAGGCGGGCACCACTACTGAGAAGGCCCTCTGCCTGGTTCCCTGTAGCCTCACTTTTCTCAGGGAGGGAACTGCCAGAAGGCCCTCGGTGCTGGACCTCAGTGTCCAGGCTGAACAATTGAGGTGGAGACACTCCTTCAGGTGTACTGTGCCGAGACACAGTACATTTGCATCACACTTTCCCTCCACCATGGAACTTACAGCAACACGCATGTGGTTCCCAGACAGTCTCCCATCCAGGCATTGATCAGACCCAGACCTGCTTAGCTTCAGGAAGGTGGCTGCATCACATGCCTTCAGACTGTGCCAAAGAAGCGTGTTAATGAACTGTGCACGGGAAGTATAGCGTTCTGCCCATTGTATGCTGTGGGGATGCCATCATTTGCCCAGATATTTTGTGGTGCTGCGCATTTGCACTTACCAGAAACATACACTTTCTGCTTAATGTCTTCCCCACACTTCTGTAAGATGACATTGGGATTTGACTGTACCGTCCAAGTCTGTTATGAACCCAACTCAGTTAAAGCATGCTTGGAGGGCATCCAGATATTATACGTGTTCTCCTCTGGATCTATCCTCTGGTGCAGATAACACTGCTACAAATGTTTGGAAGCCCTTTGCCAAGCTAATCTTTCCTTTCCAAGAATATCATCTTAGCTGGAGCCAAAATGGAATTTGGTCAAGATCTGAGATATATACCATTCAAAGAACGGAGTCTGCATATTCAGTAGATTATATTAGATTAGGAGACTTTATTTCATATAGATCAGAAACATGATTGGCTGCATAATTTTGGAAGATGCAGAATTCTCCAGATGGCCCAGTGAGTAGATGAATGCTCATATAAGGCATTTGAGGTCCAGGCTCCAGCCAGACAGCTGTGGGAAACATCTGGCTTCACTTCTTAGCTGGAGAGTTCCCTACCATGGAGCAGGCAACACTAAGAGGTTTTACAAACTGGAGTGGGCTTTAGAGTGATCCATTTAGACATGGAGAACTTGCTCTTGTGTTTTATAGCAATACCCTGACTGATGCTGTTATTGTACAAGACCTTTGGGTGTCCCAGGCTTCACACAACTAGGGATGTGCAAAATTCCCTTCTTTTCGCTTCTGTGAAAAGTGGTCTTGCTTGTTTGAGCGATTTAAATAAATACAAATGTGAGGAAATGGGAGCAGGGGGAGGCAAACTGCTGGGACAACTTGGCAAGGGGTAGGTGAAGTCTCTAGTCAATGACTACCTAGCTCTGCTATAAAATTATGGAACTTGCTGAGACAAGTCAGATATTTGACCACAGCTGCAGGAGCACTATCCGTGGTCCTGAAACCACTCTGCAAGGTGCTGATTTTTGCCTTCCCATGCCACACACCCCTGCCTGTCTGTAGAACCAGGAACTTCTGGCCTCCCCTTCTTTTTCAGATGTTCACCTCTCCTTGCTGGTGAACAACCCCTTGAATCACAACACTATCTATCAGATGATCATCCCAAGGTTCATAAACCATGGTTTGAGAAACCATGAACTAGCATCAGGACCAGAATTAGCATTCTCCTTTAGGGCTCTCTTCCTCACTTTGTGCAGCACAAATCCCATCTTGTATGAGTTCCCTGTTACTTCCAAACTAGAGAATTCTGGTTAATGTTGTCTTTGTGCCAAACCTGGAAAAGAAGCCAGGCTCACCAGTAAGGATGCACTGAGGAACTCCGGCTTAATAAACTATGGTTAGTGAGGAGAGGAGGGAGAAGTTCCATAGTGCCAGAGGATGTATGCTGCCCAGAGGATGTATGATACAACCCACAGTTTCCCACTGCTCTTCGACATTTTTGCATTGATCTATTTGTCAATGGTTTTGCATTTATTGATTTCAGTAATTTATAGACAACTTGATACCACAGTTCCTAAGCAGTGTTTGCATTGTTTCTGGGTTACGTTGGGAGCCAGCTTGTGTTTTAATTTTTAAAAGTAGGATACATTTTCCCTCTAAACAATGAAAACTTGTCTCAGTGCAACTTTGCATCTCTGCAAGCCGCCCTGTTGTTAACATAGCTCTTATAGACAGGCAAACTTCAGGAGTGAAAATGCAACGGCTGAAACCAAGCCATCTGTCTTCTCATATATTGTTTGTTGACCAATAAACTGGGATTATTAGCATATCTCCATATTCTGCCCATCCACCCACCCTTTTTATTTGTGCTGTGTTTTTCCAGATCCCAGTTTTGCTGCTAGCTATAGTGCTGTGCCCTTTTTACATTTTCCTACGCAGATTTCATCCTGCTTAGGCGGCGATGTTACATTAGAAAGCCATTTCCTACCGTAGCAAGGCGTATATGATCCAATAGCTGTAGGCAAATTAACCACATTATTGTTGTTCCACTGGCAGAAAACTCATTTTCATTTTGATATTAGCTCCAGGTATGTTATAAATCCATCTTGTAACATTATTAAAAGGGGATATTTTTTATTTTTTTGTGGGGCGGTGGAAGTAAGGGTAAAAAGGCTCAGTGTGTAACATTGGCAACTTCTGCCTCCAGCACTTAGGGAGGGGCTTAAAATGAATGCAAATTTCATCATATAAATTCTATGCAACTGGAAAATGGGTGAGCGAGAGGAGCGACTGTGGCTTCAGCTGCTGTTTTATGTAACAGGGTTAGAACGGTGTGTGGAATGAATCGACAAGCAAGTTATAGAAGACAACAGGCCTCACACTTTTAGAACTGAGGTTCTGCCTTCAGCAAAGTGCAGGACTCAAAGGAGAAAGTCCAGAAAAAAGTAGATATACGTGCTGGGCTGCAAGGGACACCAAGCTAAATCCTACCAATTTTGTGTGTCAGGGTGTGGAAAGCTTGACACTACAACAGATGCAGGTGAAAATATGCAGCCCTGCGCCTCCTTCCTTTCCTCCACCCCTGGCAATATCTAGGGATACTCCATGTATGATATATGATGACATGTTGGTGTGGGGGCAGGGATTTTTTGGTCACAAGATGCATAGGGCATCTTGTCTATCAAAATTCTCTATCAAAAATTTCCCTATCAAAAACTTCACTCTTGTGGTTTATCACCACAACAGCTACTCACTTTGGGTGTTAGTAAAGCAAACAGTCTAATTTGTCAACACCTAAATGATACTGAGCATCGGAACAACTTGGCCACAATAAGGAAATTTTGACCATGGTATGACTGTTTTCCACCTTCCCATTTCGACTCTCTGGCACCCTATCTGCATAACCTAGCAATTCTAAAATATAGACACGTTTTTACTCTCGCAAGATTGAATGTAGAAGAAGAGAAGAAGAGTTTGGATTTGATATCCCGCTTTATCACTACCCGAAGGAGTCTCAAAGCGGCTAACAATCTCCTTTTCCCTTCCTCCCCCACAACAAACACTCTGTGAGGTCAGTGAGGCTGAGAGACTTCAGAGAAGTGTGACTGGCCCAAGGTCACCCAGCAGCTGCATGTGGAGGAGTGGAGACGCGAACCCGGTCTTTATAAGGCACTCTTTATAAAGACTTGAGGAGTGAGATTACCACCCCTCTTTTATTGTCCATTCTGGGTCGCCCAACCACTGCCTCGGTGTCCTTTCTCTTGGCAGATCAAGATGAGAAGGTGACAGCAAAGGTTGCAAGGTTTTTAGCTGGGGCAATCAGAATAAGATCCACTATTTGACTATTGATTCAAAACTCTAAAATGTATTTTATATATTTGACTTTTTATTTTTATTTTTTGTATATCGTATTGCTGATTTATTGCTATGGCCGATGGCTGACTCAAATAAAGATTCATTCATTCATTCATTCATTCATTCATGTAAGCACCTGCTCATTGGGTTGTGCTTGTGTTCAAGAATAGACCAGCAGCTAGTGGAGTATTTTTCTTTTCCTTTCCCAACACTTGCGAGGGGTGTGGGAGAGTATGGGCTGAAGGCACACCCAAGGCACCTTGCTAACACTAAACATTCTTTTGCCTACATTGAGAAAGGCTCAGTGGTTAGGCTATCTCTTTTCAGGAGAGATCACAGATCACAGATGGTGCAACAGGCTAAACTGGGGCTAATGCATTGGATTTGTTAGGCATACCCTGTTTCTTTGTTGTGTGTTGTTGATTCAAATCATATATTTTGCCCTTGTTGTTTAAAGCTGTTTCCCTGATGTTGTTTTGTTTTGTTTTGGGGTTTGAGTTTTCTAGGTCCAGGAAGTCATGACACAGTCCAGGGTATGATTAATAGATCATATATCTTTCACAGGACAAGAATAGTTTCTGGTTTCAGATGCCATTGTGGATATGGCTATAGAAAAACCCGCCCCCTTGGCTCATCCATCTGTAGATGGAGGTTGAGCCAAAGACAAGAGTGGAGAACCAGTGGAGATCACGAAGGTGCAGCGTGGTGTCAGAAGGGAATGAGAAAGGCCTGGAGATTCAACATCCCTATATTAAATAGTTATTGCCTGCCTTTAGATTTTTAAGTTTATAGACAATATACATAACTTGATATAGGGACGCAGGTTCCTTTTCTTTTTAAATAACTTGATGCGAGCTTTCTCTGCCTGTCTCATTCAATGCACCATGCTCCTTCTAAAGGGAGATTTCAAAGAGATTATAGGTGGATTTACAACTTGGGGAAAAGGGAGGCTGAGTTCTATGGAATGGCAATTTGACATATGTTGGTTTGTTTTAACTTGGCGGAACAAAATAAGCAGTGCTGCATGCTAATGGTATTTTTCAATTCCCTCATCCCAGTTCTACACCTCAGCTAATATCTGGGAATCTGGAAGGATGAAAATGGCCTTTTTCTTTACAAAAAAAGGACTGTGTTTTCAAAATGAAAATCTAAGCCCAATATAATTTCTCTTCTTCTTTTAGGCACACTGCTGTTAACCTTTAAATGCAATCAATCTTTGATGATGCTAAGACTGCTCTGTAGGGATGGTAATTGATTTTTAAACTTGGTCTTGAGGCCTACAGAAAGACTCTGCTATCCTGAGTTTCACTACCCAGCCGCCTGCTATAATTATGACTGGGGTGTTTCCCATTTCTTCTGTGGGCACCTCATCACAGTTTTGGAGGAACTTGTGCTGTCAAGGTTCATATAAAGCAGATCTGTCTGGAAAGATGGATAACCGATTTGCAGGAGGTGTTCAGTTCGTGGGCCCACAGGGTTAAAAGTAGTTCGGATTCACAAGCGTGTGAATGCTGCACTGTCAAGTGGGGGCTCTGCATGTCTGAATAAGATTACAGGTTAATCCTAATATTAAGGACCAATCCTTTTCTATAGTGACGGGGTATAGTTTGCCTAATTCACACTTTGTGGAATGGCACACCAATGCTGAAATGCATCCACACTTCTGGGAGTTCTGTGATGCAGTTCTGCAACCCCAAAAACATCTCTACAAAAACGTGTTTCTTAGGAGAAAGTGTGCATGAATATGCAGGGCCTGGTTCAGCGTTCTCTGCTGCATGAGCTTAAAGCTGAAAATAATGTTTGTGCAGTATGAAATCCCATGCACAGCTGTGCTAGCGGAAGATTGCTGTGCAACCAGTTGTGCAGCAGGAAGTATGGGGGCTGTAGCAATCTGTTGCATAACCAGCCACAAGAACCATGCTCGCTCCCTGTGGCTTTCTCTTGTGTAACCTATTCGGCCAGCACAAGCCATTCCACAAGTGCAATTTGTACACAGCTAAGGAACTTTAACGTAGTTCTACATTGAATTCTCCTACTTACCGGTACATTTGTTAAAACGATGCATTAAAATTCATTGTGTTAGGGGAAATGGCTTGCAAAAGTGCTCTTTTGGAAGGAAAGGCAGAATACACCCACCAACCCACCATATTTTTCCGTGCATTACAGGCCCCCATGTATAAGGTTGCCCAGAGTTGTTGAGCTTTTTTTTGGGGGGGGGGTGACGAAAATCTCTCACCCACCTGACCGACACTACCAATAGCACACGTCACCAAAGCCACCAATCGTCTGACCAATCTCCGCCAGAACCCGCCAATTGCCCGCCCAATTGTCGCAGTGGCAGCCAATCGCCAGCAGCCCTTGCTGCACCCAGAAATCACCCGCACAATCACCACTGACAATCTCCTGCTCACGGCTGCAACCAGTCGCCCGTCCCCCCTATGCATTATCCGTGTATAAGAGGACCCCCATTAAATTATTATTATAATAATAAAAACATCGTCTTATATACGGAAAAAATATGGTATATATCTTGGCAAAATTCTGAACAAAAATGTGTATATTGAGCACTAGTAATGTGCAGTAGAATGCTGATGATTTTCCATGAGGACTTTAACAAATTGCAGACGGATGTGGAAATGTGGTGCAGAGGATAGGAATGGTGTTCTCTGCTTCCAAGTGTTGGATGTCACCCACCAACCCACATAGTAGCTATAAATTTGCATCTGGATGGAGTGAAAGTAGCCACTTGGTAGAATACGTGATCCTGCAGCCATTCATGATGCATATAGATGCTCCCATATCAAATAAGAACAGAATCAGAAGCTCCCCATTTTCTGATGTCTGGGTTGGGGACTGGGCTCATCAAGACTGATGTGGTCTTGGGATGAAGCTAGTGAGCCCCAATAAGGGGACTCACCTTGCCCCAGGTAAGACCTGGGGCAACTCTTAGGTGCTTTCAGGTAAAGGTAAAGGGACCCCTGACCATTAGGTCCAGTCGTGACCGACTCTGGGGTTGCGGCGCTCATCTGGCTTTACTGGGCCAAGGGAGCCAGTGTACAGCTTCCAGGTCATGTGGCCAGCATGACTAAGCCACTTCTGGCAAACCAGAGCAACACACAGAAACACCATTTACCTTCCCACCGGAGTGGTACCTATTTATCTACTTGCACTTTGACGTGCTTTCGAACTGCTAGGTTGGTAGGAGCAGGGACCGAGCAACGGGAGCTCACCCCGTCATGAGGATTCGAACTGCTGATCTTCTGATTGGCAAGTCCCACAGCACATCAGTTAAATGTATATTTTCACCCAGGGCTTCATCTGGTTGTTATTGTTTGAACTCGCCCTTTGTGTTTTTCATCTCCTGATTGCATGAGGCAGTTCTAGGTTTTAAATTGTGACTGTCAGACGCTTTGGTAGCAATATGATCAGAAAAGCAGTATATAAATTGGATGGATAAATAAATAATACAAGGTCTCCTCCAACCATTCAAGTCTGGAAATCAAAGCTGCATACAAAGTGCTGAGCAATCTGAAAGTATATATATATATATATATATATATATATTTGCTTTCGTAGATTTTCACGGGTACAGGAATGCAGGTTTTGGTGTCCTCGGGTGTCTTCCCGTGTAAAAGTTGGGGTGTCTAGGCGACGTTTCGACGAGGTCTCACTCGTCATCTTCAGGCTGGTGCTTTCGGCTTCTTGTTACTGGAACAGAGCAGGATCTCAGTGTTTGAGTTCCTATAAATACTGTTGAGGAGGTGTGGTGTATAGCCTCCAATGTTCTGGGCAGAGAGGAGGTTCCCAGGCTAGTGTGCCTTTTCTTCTTTTGTTCCTTAATTACTTGAGGGATATCTTGAGTGATTTCTTGAGTGATTTCCTGAATCCCACTTAGGTGGGTCATTAGGTGTGGATTAGTTGCTAAAGCCTTCGTGTCAAACCAGGGTGGCACCTCCGGATGCTGCACCCCCCTGCAATCCCTACACAGATCTGGCTGGCACAGGCCACAAAACCACAGCTCGCCCCTATACACGAAGCCAAGCCAGAGCACAACCAAGTGCAGTACAGCCATCTTCTCAGAAAAACTCTTCACAAAGTTCAAGAGTTCAAGACACGAAGGCTTTAGCAACTAATCCACACCTAATGACCCACCTAAGTGGGATTCAGGAAATCACTCAAGAAATCACTCAAGATATCCCTCAAGTAATTAAGGAACAAAAGAAGAAAAGGCACACTAGCCTGGGAACCTCCTCTCTGCCCAGAACATTGGAGGCTATACACCACACCTCCTCAACAGTATTTATAGGAACTCAAACACTGAGATCCTGCTCTGTTCCAGTAACAAGAAGCCGAAAGCACCAGCCTGAAGATGACGAGTGAGACCTCGTCGAAACGTCGCCTAGACACCCCAACTTTTACACGGGAAGACACCCGAGGACACCAAAACCTGCATATATATATATATATATATATATATATATAATTAACCAGCCTACTGTATTTCCTTGCCACACAGCACAAATATATAAACACACTCTTTCCAAGATGGGCCCTTCTTTGAGCAGATGCTTACTGAGGTCTGACTTCTTGAGTTTCCTGATTAATTACCCTCCTCTTTTAGCTTGAGCAGAATAAGCACCGACTGTCACTTTTGATCTCTTATAAACAGTGAGGCTTCTTGAATATTTCTTTTTGCAAAAAAGAAGGGGGGGGAGGGATTCATTTCCTCACCCGTTGTCTCCCAGTGTGACATTCTACCCCACCTGACAATGGGGTCTCGTGTTATTTTATTAAAATCAAGAGTGCTACAGAATGGCATACTTTTCTCGTCTTCTTTCAGGCTGCAAGCCCTTGAGGAAGGCACAATGCGGTTGAATAACTGATTCAGATGAAGAGGGTCTCTCTCTCTCTCTCTCTCTCTCTCTCTGTGTGTGTGTGTGTGTGTGTGTATCTCTGCTTCTCATTCTTTACAGCAAGAACGGCACATTTCAGAAATGCACACTATTACTGCTGCCTCCCAAATCTAGTGCTGGATGTGGCTTTGATAGGCCTGTGTGTTCTGAGACGCTTCAACATACCTAGATATCATAGGGGAAGGAAAGGACTATAAGGCCAGCGCTGGGTTCAAAGGTTCCTCTGCAAAGGTGGCCCCCTCCTTACACTGGTGGGCCACAGGTCAACACTACAAATTTTCCACAGTGCTGCAGACTGATGCTATGTCAGGTTCTTCAGAGAATTATGGGAAATTCAATAAAGCAGGCAGCTCCCAGACTCAGCTGCCAGTCTGTGGAGGGCAGGGCAGGCCATTTTCAGCAGCACTGATCCCTGGCAGGGATCTTGGGCCAGGGAAAATAAAAAACATGAGGAAAACATGCTTTGCAAAACTGTATATGAGGCAAAACAGCACACAAAGCTGTTTAAATTTGACGAAATTGACACGAATGTGCTGATAAATCTTCATGAAGGCTTTTAAAAAAGCAAACTGATGTGGAAAACTAGAAAACTTGGGAAGGGTGTGGAACAGGCCTGGTGAGGGGTGTGGCCTGAGGGCCAGGTGGAAAGACTTTGAGGGCCACGTTCAGTTCCTGGGCCTGAAGTTCCCCAGCCAGATTTTTTTTGGGGGGGGGGGTTAGAAATAATAAATTATTATTATAAATTATTATTGAAATGTGTATACATTGCTAAGATGCAAGGGAACTGAAGGCAAGCTGGTTGTTGTTGTTGTTTAGTCATTTAGTCATGTCCGACTCTTCGTGACCCCATGGACCAGAGCACGCCAGGCACTTCTGTCTTCCACTGGAGTAAGGAATGAGATCGAATTTATGGAACGATATTCATTCCTTCTTGTGCATGAGCCCCATTGCTTGTTTAGCCAAAATGGCATGACCCGTGCCCGTGAGCAAGATATCTGACAGATGAGGTGCCCAATGAGGTGTGAGAGTTGGTCAGTAGCCAAAGAATAATTGCTGGTTGTTGCCAGGGAAGGAGTTCTTGAGAGGAATAGAAAACCGGAGGAAAGAAGGGATAGAACTGTTATGGAACCGAGTGGGCAATCTGCTCATCCCTCTTCATAACATTTGCAGACCCTCGCGTCTCTTGTCCAGTTCTGCTACCATCCCCACCTGCAATGTCCTTGAAAAGGAGTCTCCAGGTAGCACCAATTAACCTTATTCTTCATCTTGCCATCCCTCCCCAGCTCCAGCGTCACGATAAAGAGGCGGAGGATTCCCCCAGCAAGTGGAGATCTGATGACGAAATGGCCGTGGAAGCAGCAAGCCTCGATAAGTATTTTAAGTGAAAACATGAGGTAATTATCCGGCCGAGGACTGGTGTAAACCTTTTGTTTATACAGCACCTTACATATCCCAGAATTATAAGGTTACGATCCCTAGGATTCTGCAGGTGGATCGTGTGAGATGCTCTAATGAACAGCAGCTCACATGATTTTCACCCTCTTGCCTTGGCCTTTTCCCCAATCCCCCTCATATATACAGTAAGGTATGGAAGATGGAAATAGATGTGTTATGCAGCCTGCCTGTTCCCCTTCAACTAGTCTGCTGCCCTCAGGGGTTATGGAGGAGGCCTACTGATCAGAAGTGTTGAGCGTTAGGCTGGCTGGTTCTGTACATGAAACTGTCCTTTGCCTCAGGCAGCAAAATGTCTTGGGTCTGGCCCTGTGTGAGATACTGCACCTCTCCGTCCCCAGGCTTTCTGCCATGACAGAACACTCCAACCTTTGCGCTGTGATAACATCACACCCTGTGACTTCAAGTTTTTGTCGTAGGGCTGTTGCTCTGGCATCACCGCCACCGCACCAGCTTTCGTTTAATGGGTTTCCCATCTCTGAAATCTTCATTCTGATTCCCACTTTCAGAACAGACCCGCTGCAAAGCTCAGCGCTCTGCTCCGGAAAAGAATGACATTTTAAAAGGCAAGGCCGTTCGTCAGTAAGGCCTCTGAAAAGTGCATCGCTTTCATGTCCTTCCTTTGGACCCAAAGGGCAGACTATCCTATAGAAACGGATTGGCCCCCTGAGACCAGTCTGTGATGCAGCGAGATGGACAGAGACATGATGACAGCCGGGCTGTTCTTTCATTTCTCTGGCACTTTTCAAGACATTTCATATTTCTTCTTCAAGGAAGCCCCAAAAGAGGGGGTGATAAATGTATCACCAGGGTGGTTTCGTTTTTGACAGTCCAATTTAGGAGGATCCTCTGGCTAAATTTCACGAGCCATTTGCCTGTTTTGCTGCAGAGTCCAGAACATCGGCAGCATGTCCTGAGCCGTTAGGTATTCTTCAGTTTGTTGAACCCTCTTCATTAGACGACTCTTTGCGCACTGTTGCTCCCTCTCTCATAATGTATGCACTCTCCAGTGGAATATGCCAGGGTTGTACAAAGGTTATTGTCCCTTGAGGGCAGACTGGTGGACCCCTCAAACTCCTGCCGCAACATGCATGCTTCCAGAATGATCTCAGTGCTCTGGTTACGGCAGTTCCCATCCCTCGTGGCTAATTAAATATAGCCACTGGGGTACCCTTTATCAAGAGAGATGAGAGTTAAGGGGAGTGCAACCTTACACCTTCTCCTCCGTCTCTCGGCAGTTTTAAAAGTCAACAGCCATGGTGTCTGTTGAATAGTGGGTAGACATGGCAGACGACACAGCGATTTCTCCAAAGCAGCTCTTTATTTTGTAAGCTGGAACAGAACTGAACAGCAAACAGCTCAGCCGGCCTGCTTTTATAGGCAGCCGGCTGTCAACATTGTAGCAACAACAACCCACGGTTTGCCGCCTAAAATAACTGACGTGGACCTGAGTGAAAACTATCTACAGTATCCCCCTGTTGGCCCAGGGTGAGAACTTCAGTACATAACAGTGTCCTTCTGGATCAGCTCTGTGGGATGGGTACTGAAGACAGTCATTTCTTTCCTGCCTCCAGGGCTGGGGCCAAAGAGTAGCACAGGAGGAGTGTTCTTTGGCCCCCTAGCAATTTTGCTATTGGCTTTCTCAGGTCACATTGTTATTATTTCTCAGGTTTCAGTGAATTCCGATTCCCCCTCCCCTCTTGCAGCAGACAGCCAAGAAAGTAGACAAGGAAGCTCTTACTGAGTCTTCATTCAATACAGTGGTACCTCAGGTTACATACAGGTTGCAGACACTTCAGGTTACAGACTCCGCTAACCCAGAAATAATACCTCGGGTTAAGAACTTTGCTTCAGGATGAGAACAGAAATTGTGCTCCGGCGGCGCAGTGCTTCAGGTTAAGAACAGTTTCAGGTTAAGAATGGACCTCCGGAATGAATTAAGTACTTAACCTGAGGTACCACTGTAATCACAGTGAGAGGTCTCTGTATGCTGCTACTAGGTTAATGGCATTGCTCCAAGTGAGCTCCTCCCACTCTCATCCTAGCAAAAGCACTTCCCCTTACGGCGTCCGCCAGAGGCTAATTGTCTTTGATTCCTTTGCTCTTCCACTTTCAATGCACGCCAGGTTCTGGGTGGGTGGGTCAGAAATGCTCTCCAGTGATTACGTGCTGCTCTGTCTCTGTCTCCCCCTTCTCCTCTCCCAACTCTTCTGTTCACCTGTCTCTGAGCTGTGACCTTCCTCAAACCACTGCTGCAATTCAATACTTCCTCTTCCCTGGAAAGTTCAGGAAGGGGAGTTGGTCTCCACCATTCCTCTTCAGTCTCATCCCCCTCAGTCCAGTCCCTGACATCATCATCATCATCATTTATACCCCACCTTTTCCCTCCAATGAGCTCAAGGTAGTGTACATGATTCTCCTCCTCATTTAATCCCCACCACAGCACTGTGAGGTAGGATGGGCTGAGAGACAGTGAGCATCATGGCCAAGCGGAGATTTGAACCCTGGTCTCCCAGGTCTTACTCCAGCATGTTAACCACTACACCATGCTTGCTCAGTATTACACTCAATACCATTTCACAGTTACATGAAGTCACTGGGAGCAGTCATTAAGGGATTTGGAACGTGGTGACATCAGCATACTGACGACACACAACGTTGTTTCTCCATAACATCTGAAATCAGTTGTTACTGTATAGTCAGCTGCTTAATAAATAAATAAATAAATAGGAAGATCAAAGTGACTTTCCAAAACGAATAGTTATGGCTGTGCAGGGACTGGGGGACAGTGGTGGGTTGGATGAGAATCCTGGTTGTGAGAGAGAGAGAAAAGTTCAGGAAATAGGTCATTTTCCTGTTCTGGAAGAAGTTCTGAAGAAGCAGGTACATAGCTTTGGGTGTGTCTAGATAAGGCATAGGCAAACACGGCCCTCCAGATGTTTTTGGTTACAACTCCCATGATCCCTAGCCAACAGGACCAGTGGTCAGGGATGATGGGAGTTGTAGTCCCAAAACATCTGGAGGGCCGAATTTGCCTATGCCTATTCTAGATCCATCTCTGCCTTTGGAAGCCCAAATGACCCTTACAGAACTATGATTTTCAGAGTTTGCTGGGAAGAGGGGTTAATCATTAAAACCACTTTGTAGAATTGTAGTTCTCTGAGGGGGTAGTGGTGTCTCCTAGCAACTCTCAGCCCCCTTAACAAACTACAGATCCCAGAATTCTTTGGAGGAAGCCGTGTTATCATCATGCTTTAAATGTATGGCGTGAATGTGGCCTAAGCCAGGCAAGGGAACATCCTATGTTGAGAGAATAATGCACATGATTCTAAACTGTGCAGCATGAAGCCTGCTTAGAAAAGGGTCATAGCTGACTTTGCAACTAAATGTTTCAGCCAGGTTTCCTTCCTCCTTTGTTGCCAGGGGTCCTCACCCTGTGATTTCCCCCATCTCTGCCCTCTTTCATTGGTTGTTGCTAAAGCTTCTGGAGGGCAGCTGCTTTGGACGGTGAAGGTATTGGAGAGAACGAAACACAGGGCTTATCCATACTTACATTTTGCCCCCCTTTTCCCAGGCACAAGTTTGCCCTTTAAAGCTCCATATCTCAGTGCTACCTTTTACAGAAAGCTAAACCACAGAGCCTAGGACTTGCCGATCAGAAGGTCGGCGGTTCGAATCCCTGCAACGGGGTGAGCTCCCGTTGCTCGGTCCCAGTTCCTGCCAACCTAGCAGTTTGAAAGCATGTCAAAGTGCAAGTAGATAAATAGGTACCGCTCCAGCGGGAAGGTAAACGGCGTTTCCGTGCACTGCTCTGGTTCGCCAGAAGTGGCTTAGTCATGCTGGCCACATGACCCGGAAGCTGTACGCCAGCTCCCTCAGCCAATAAAGTGAGATGAGCGCTGCAACCCCAGAGTGGGTCACGACTAGACCTAACGGTCAGGGGTCCCTTTACCTTTACCTTTAAGTGTGGATAAGCCCAAGGCCCTGTGGTTTCTGGTGTCTTTCCCCATGTCTGCCTAGCCTAAGATACCGCCTCCGACCCCCCAGACTAAAACTGGTTTCAGTCCATCTCTTGCAATGAACACCACTAGTGATGGGCTATAGTACATCACTATAAAATTCAGAATCAGCGTTGGCACAAATTGCACATGCAGGGCTTCACAGAGAGGGGGAAAATGGGAGAATTAAGTGCTTCTTTATTATATTCAAATGACTCCTCCCTCCCCCGTTGCTCATATTAATGGGAAAGAAAGCAATCTGCAGTTCCTCAAGACCTTCTTGACCTGGAAGGCTTTGTAAGTGCTGGCGCTTGAATGTGTTAATGGGAGGAAAGAGAAATTGCAATTGAGAGAAGGTTTGGGATATATATATATATATATAATTACAATGTGATTTCTCATTTTGTGATCCCATTGTTCACAGCGAAAGCTTGTTAAATAAGTGGCACAATTGGCCGGCTAATCTGGCCCTGTTGAGCTGACCCTGTAAGGCCAATAACTGTATGGGAAGATAACTTGCTCTTAGTCAGCGTCAGAACTGCATGACAGGAACGTTGCAAATCATCAATGAAAGATGGGTACCTAGCAGATTAAGTTGGAGGGGGGGCAGCTATTGCTTTGGGAGCAACAAATAAGTCTCTTTCCTGCTTTCTGACATTACTCGGCTGGTTGGCTACTGTGAGAACAGGATGCTGGAATAGATGGGCCATAATAATAATAATAATAATAATAATAATAATAATAATTTCTTATTTATACCCCGCCCATCTGGCTGGGCTACCCCAGCCACTCTGGGTGATGTGCAGCGTAAATTAATAATGCAGAGCTCTTAATTGAATAAAAGCTTTACTGAGTTAAAATAAACTTCTTCATAAACAACATGGTTCCAAACAGTTTGACTGAGATTGCATACTGACTCTGTTCACAACTGAAACAGACAGACTCTCACATCTTACAGAGAGCACAAAGAGAAACTGGCTGCTAAGTCACATGTCAGAGTGACTCAACAGTTAGCAGTTAGGCCTGAATAACTTTGGTGCACTTGTTGTTTAGTCGTTTAGTCGTGCCCGACTCTTCGTGACCCCATGGACCAGAGCACGCCAGGCACTCCTGTCTTCCACTGAATAACTTTAGTAGGCCCAAATGACTGTGCAGTCCCGGCACTTCCCAACCTGCTTTGCTGCTTCTGCTCTCATGTGTCTTTGTCACATGACACTGGGTGGCTTCCAACAAAATTGGCATGATCCAGCATGATCCAGCCTGACACTCAACTTTTTCTTTTAAAGAAAAATGTTGCATCAAGCTTGGAAGCTTTGCTATTGTACAGTACTTCACACATGTGTGTGCACACGCAGGGCTAGGTGAGCTTGTCTATGCTTGCAGGAGACAAACGATTAAACAATTGTTAAGATATTAAAAGGGTATACCAAGGGAGTTTAAGTTTGGGTCCCTAGTGATGTCACAGATACTATCCAATAGGTAGCTGCGACACTGGCAGTGTATGCAACATTCAAACATGCTTGGGGAGGGGGAGGAGGACTGAGTTTTCATTTCCTCAGTGCTTGGTAATGGATCTTCCTGGCAGGAGAAATGTTACCTTGAGAAAAAAGAACGCTGTTTCAGCTGCCCATCTTTTGCTCACACTGCTACCCAGATCCCATTAGCTGCTGCTTTAGCAACCGGGGTTTAGGGGATCAGGCTGTAAGATACGTAGGACTTAAGGCATTTAAAACTTGGTTGCAAGCCAGCTGCTGCCACCTAGTTCCCATCCGGCCAAAATGTGCAGCTATTATATTTATGATGCATTAAGCCATAAGGCGGCATGTAATTGCCAGCGCTGGCACTTCTGTTGTGCAAACTGATGTGTAAGGTAAGCTCGCATGAGAGGGTCATTTAGAAGGCAGCAGTTAACAGGCCACGTTTACAGCTGCAGACCGCTTTTCAGATGTGTTGCAGATTCCTGGCATTGTGGGAATCGGGCGTCTCATTAGCAAGATAAACGTTTTGATGTTCTCATGTTCCTGCAGTTTTTTAATAATAAAAAAACACACACACACAGAAATTTCTCTCTGATCTGTCAGGGCACTTAATAGAGCCAAAAGGTTCATTCCACTCGAGCAGCAGACACCCCTGACACAATGGAACTTCCTGTTCCCTGCAGCCGTCCAATCTGCTCCAGACGGTTGGGGGAATCATCCAAAGTATATTTGCAGGGGCAGGCATGTGGGGAGAGGAGATGCACATGCACTGAACTCCAATTGTGCCACATTAGACTCAAGCCTTTGAATGGATTGGTTCAATGTAGCCCATGTGAATAGTGTCAGGAGTTCAGCCTACACTTGAGTAGGACCCTGGCAGAGAAACGTGCCTGACTGGCATGTCCTCTCCATCCTGGTCTTTCATTTGGGAGCTTCATAAGCTTTCTTCAGCCCGAACATCATAGCGACCGATGCCAACTGACACCGGCACACTTAGGGATCCACAGAGTTTGTGCATCTTGCGTGACAGACCTCAGCAACTCAGCATTTTGGCTAATCTATTTTATTTACATATAAACACACCCGGAGCACTGCAACATGGCTCCCTCTCTCTCTAGCATCAGACAGCAAAGAGAAAAAGAACAAAGGACAATAGTCCCACTTCACGGAACACAGTGACACAAACATCCTGTCTCCGTCACTTCCCACTCTGTGGAGTCAAAACATATACCGTCATGTGAAAGACAACAATCCCATGACTGCAGTCATAGATCAGGAATTCTAACAAATAGGTGGTGTTCCCCTAACTTCTTAAATTCAGCTTCCAGAGCTTTTCCAGGTGTGTCTACCTTGGAAAAGATGCTTGACAGTTACCTTTCACACATGCACGTGCTCCTGGGATGGTTGGCACCATATGTCCCTGATTTGAAGGATAACACCATAGAGGACCTTGGGAGCATCGTCATCGCGTGCCAGAGCCGCAAAGGGCCTCTCTCTTGCTAGATGCAATCGATCTGCGAGATCCGGCTGCGACTGCACTCAGGAACTGTTTGCATATAATCCTTGCACAAATACGCATTTTGGTAATCAGCTGTGGATTTTGACACACTCCAAGCCTTAAGTGCTATTCATTATATCACCCACTCAGCCAGCCGTAAGAACCATTAATTATGAAGCAGCAACAGCGGCAGCTGACTCCTGCGTGGATCTCCTCCGTTGCGAGAGATGAGAAAGCAAATCTGCTCGCTCCAGAAGAAATATGTTTTCTGAAGGTCACCTTAATAAACAGAACAGAACAAGAACCACATCTGTCAGTAGCACAGAACAGAGACAAAGCGTTTTCTTCCCGTAAGCAGTTTTAATGATGGACTTTTTAAAAATATTTTTTTAAAAAAAACAGTATGGAAAGCGGAGAGTGGAAAACAGCTCTGCATCACATTTCAGGACTAGGTTTCTTCTTTCAAATGAGTTTTCTCACAGTAGTAAGAAACAAGTAAATAAGGAGTAATATTTTCCCGCCCCCTCCTTTTCAAGTGAATTCCAGGGAGATATATTGGCAGAAGGTTTGTAGACAAACAGAACCTGGTGGTGATGAGTGCTATTTGAAATCTTAAAAACTCTACAAGGAACATGCTGAAAGTGAGGGGGTGGGTGGAAAGGAAGGTTGGGATGAGTGGGTGGGAAAATCCAAGCAGAAAATATAAGCGTGTAAGAAAGAAATGCAATTACTTTGTCCAGATAATAATAATAATAATTTCTGTTATGTGTATGGGAACTCTGTTCCCCATAGGACTGGGAAGCATTAATATCTGTCACACTTAGTGCTCTGCCGTGGTGTCTCTGAGTAAAATCCCACCTTCCCACTTTCCCCTCCCAAATCCAGCTCAACGAACATGCAATAACATTAGCTACACAGGAGCACACAATTGTTCAATGGAGAGCTTCCAAACATGACAATCAAACTGTACCTTTCTTCTTATATCTCTGGCATTGCATCTATCTATCTATCTATCTATCTATCTATCTATCTATCATCTATAGGTTTGATCTTCTTAGAGTCCCATGGACTGCAAAAAGATCAAACCTATCCATTCTGAAGGGAATCAGTCCTGAGTGCTAACTGGAAGGACAGATCCTGAAGCTGAGGCTCCAATACTTTGGCCACCACATGAGAAGAGAAGACTCCCTGGAAAAGACCCTGATGTTGGGAAAGATGGAGGGCACAAGGAGAAGGGGACGACAGAGGACGAGATGGTTGGACAGTGTTCTCGAAGCTACCAACATGACTTTGACCAAACTGCGGGAGGCAGTACAAGACAGGAGTGCCTGGCATGCTCTGGTCCATGGGGTCACAAAGAGTCGGACACGACTAAACAACTAAACAACAACAAATAGATATAGATATACCAACTGGCCCAAATGTAAGATGCACCCGCAAATAAGCCACACCTTTAAAATTCGGGGGGGGGGGGAGAATACGCAAATATAAGCTGCTCCCTTAAAATTGGGCTACAGGCTGAAAATCACTGTGGTCGGTAGAATTGTAACTCCCAGCCAATTTAAGCCTTTGATCTTGTAAGCCCGCCAAAGTTCTTCCACAACCACATTGCAGACAGACACATTGGCATAAAAGGTAAAAAAAGAAAAAGAAAGGTAAAGGACCCCTGGATGGTTAAGTCCAGTCAAAGGCGACTATGGGGTGTGGTGCTCATCTCACTTTTCAGGCCAAGGGAGCTGGCATTTGTCCACAGACAGCTTTCCGGGTCATGTGGCCAACATGACTAAACCGCTTCTGGCACAATGGAACACCGTGACGAGTGCCAGAGGGCACGGAAATGCCATTTACCTTCCCACTGCAGTGGTACCTGTTTATCTACTTGCGCTTGTGTGCTTTTGAACTGCTACGTTGGCAGAAGCTGTGACAGAGCAACGGGAGCTCACCCCGTCATGCAGATTCAAACCACCAACCTTCCGATTGGCAAGCCCAAGAGACTCAGTGGTTTAGACCACAGCACCACCCGCTCCCTATTATATAGATATATATAGATAACAATCAAGGAGGGTGAAAAGCAAGGCTGGGGTGTGGCTGGAGAGTGTGTTGGAGTCCTGAGGGCCACTTTGAGAGGCTTGGAGGGCCGCATTTAGCCTACAGGCCTGACATTCCACACCCCTTTAGCATACATTCAGGTCCCACAATGCCTTCTGTGGGAACCATTTGTTAGGCAAACGTTCTCATCAAAAATCTATGATTTCCACTGTTTCCTATGGAAATATTTTTGGTGCTGGATTGGCCAGATCTCTCTCCATAGAAAGAAGAAACCAATCAGCAAAAAGAGAAACAAAGGGGGGTGGGGACAGATTTGACTGCTCTATCCTGCTCTCTGTTTCATCCAATCTTGCCACTCTCTCTATGGTTTCTTCCTGAAAATGGCTGCAGCCGATCAGCAAAACATAAACAAACAAGGAAGTAAGGAAGCCAACTATTGGGATATCTGAATCTGCAAAGCTTCTAGCAAGGTCTGGGCATAATTCTTTACATGCAGATAAGTGAATTTTCAGATAGCGAGCGGGCAGGCCGTGGGACCCGCTTGTATATTTGAAAGAGCTGATGGGGTTGCCTGTTTTCTGCAAGGATGAAACTGCAAGTGGTAATATCATAACTATTGCATGATGGAAAGCCAAGCTGCCTAACAATCCCAAAAACAAACCCTTGTGTTGCAATGAGAACCAGTCACAGAAATATAGGCACAACACGTGGGCTAATAACTATTAAAGCATATACAGTGGTACCTCGCAAGACGAATGCCTCGCAAGACGAAAAACTCGCAAGACGAAAGAGTTTTTTGTTTTTTGAGTTGCTTCGCAAGACAATTTTCCCTATGGGCTTGCTTCGCAAGACGAAAACGTCTTGCGCCTTTTTCTTAAAACCGTCAATGCATTCCTATGGGAAACCGTCAATGCATTTCCTATGGGAAACCGTGCTTCGCAAGACGAAAAATTCACAAGACGAAAACACTCGCAGAACGAATTAATTTCGTCTTGCGAGGCACCACTGTATAATAGAATAATGATATCATTCAAAAGGTAGAAATAAATCTATTAGAGTTCATATATACAATGTAACAGACCAGTGTCGCAGAACGTCAAGCCACGAGTTCAAGATAGACATCAAAGGTCAGTCTCACAATGGTTATTCAAAGGTTTCAACAGAAGACGTCTCAAAAGTAAAGTTTTTCAAAAGTTTCAATGGAACCAAAAGTTTCAACAATCCCAGGCAGATTCCCAGTGGCTGCTGCCACTGCCAGCGCTGGCCACTCTGTTGTGTTGTTATTCTGGGAAAGAAAGGGAACCTGTGGCTCTCCAAATGTTGTTGAACATCCATCAGTCCCAGCCAGCATGGCCAATGCTCAGTCCAACAATATCTGGAGGGTCACAGGTTCCTTGAAGACTGCCTGTGAGGCAAGGAAGAAGGGCTACCCCTATGCTATCCATATAATCAGTTATCAGTAATCAATATATTCATATATGCTCACACATAATCAGGGCTTACAGTATTTTATAATCCATTTTGAATCAAAGGGAAGCTGTGCCTTAGCTAACTGCATACTGCTTGAAACAGAAAAATTAGGAGCCGACCTTTCCCCTACAAACATCTGTGTACCCACAGAGCAGGAAGAGCAAAACCACAAAATCTCCAAATTCCCTGTCCTGTCATAACTAGGGGAGAGGTTAGACAGAGCATCACTGCAAGCAACGGAAAGCAGAACTAGAACTCTGTGCTTGACCAGGAGCTGGAAGCATGGCAAGGAGCTTGCTAATTGGCTAATTTCGCTGGCGATATCGTGACTGCCTCATGGTTGTCTCATGATCTATGATTTGCTGTGATCTGTTCAGGTATAAAGACCTCTGGATGTCTGTCAATCGGGGTCCCAGTTCCTTTTGGAAGAGATTCCAAACTGGGTCCTTATTGCCTGGCAATAAACCTCACCTTCTAATTCTCCATTTGCTGAGTCTGCCTGATCCTTATTGACGCCAAGAGGGTACCAGCTTACCTTCATTGCTTCACCTGAGCATCAAGAACCAACACCAAAACAGTTCAGGCATAATCTATGTGTAGCAGATACTGCTAGTCTGACTTCCTGATATGCATGATGTTATCCCTCACAGCTGGTCACCCACCCTTCAAAGGGGCACTTGCGCACAATGGGACCCTTGAGTGCATGGGACACCTACACACATTCAGCTACTCACATGTAGGTTGGGATGCCAGTGGACTACAACTTTGGGGGCGGACAAGAGGCATGCCTGCACTCAATATTAACCTGCTCTGCATAGATGTCTGAATGCGGCTATCATTTCTACACCCTGCCGATTTCTTTTTCTCCTTCACAATCATGATTCTCTCTTGGATAAATGCTAATGAGAGCTAGCTGATTGCTTAATCTCATAGCTTTCGCCTTGCTCACGTAAGGCACAAAACGTTGCTGCATTTGACAAAACATCTTATTTTTATGTCTAATCAGGCAACTAAGCACCTTTGGCGAAGTCTGGCTGAGGCAGAAGACAATGGAGGAAACCAGAGGCCCTCCCTGCAAACCACCAATCCTTCCTGGACCTAAAGCTCCAGAGATGTCAATATATTCTGCAGAGATGCTGGATTCTTCCACAAGATGCTTTATTGACCCCACCTAAGGGTTGTTTCGGCAAAGATGCTTGATAGTTTGCATATCGCACAGAATGCATTGAAGTTGTTGCTTTAATTTTCTATGGAAATAAAAAATAAAAATAATCTGTTCCTTGGCTGAAAACAAATAAAGCATTAATAAAACAAATAGTTCCTCCGGTTTTTTGTTTTTTTTTTAAGATACCTTTTTATTAGGTATTGTGAAGTTGTGGCCCTCCAGATACTCTTAAGTCTCCAGCTCTGATCACCTATAAGCATTGGACATACTGGCTTGGATTGATAGGAGTTGAAATCCAACTGTACCTGGAAGTCCAAAAGCAAGCCATGCCTGCCCTAGCAGGTGGCTCTGCTGAGTTCTGATCCAGCAGCAAAAGGAGCCCTCCCATTTGTGGAAGGGGCCCTCTGGACATTTGGAGACAATGCAGTTTTAGACTTATAGTGGTACCTTGGGTTAAGTACTTAATTCGTTCCGGAGGTCCGTTCTTAACCTGAAACTGTTCTTAACCTGAAGACCACTTTAGCTAATGGGGCCTCCTGCTGCTGCCACGCCACCAGAGCACAATTTCTGTTCTCATCCTGAAGCAAAGTTCTTAACCCAAGGTACTATTTCTGGGTTAGCAGAGTCTGTAACCTGAAGCGTATGTAACCTGAAGCGTATGTAACCTGAAGTGTATGCAACTCGAGGTACTACTGTATTTATTTCTCTACAAAATGAAAAATAAGATTTGATATCAAAGATGAGACAGAGATCGCACAACAATGGGCGTATTTGAACAGCTTTTTCCAACTGTAAATTTCCTCACCCTTCCCCCTACTCCCCCCCCTCTTCCCAGTGAAGTAAACAAATAAAAAAAGAACATTCTGAGGGTGTCTGCAAATGTGAAGAAGAAGAAGAAACAACAGAAAAGGCAGAGGGCAGCGGAGGCAGAGCAGGGACGCTTTGGGAGACTGAAAGCCTTAAGAGCCCACAGCAAAACAAACACATGAGAGTGTGGATCTTTGTTTCTGAATATTTATATTAAGTGCGGAATATCTATTGAAAGAAATCCACAGCCGTGCCGTCGGGATTGTTGAAAGCTGATGACGTCTACTTCAAATAGACTCTGGGAGCTGGGAGCCTCCCCTGCATTCCATAACTGCACGGCGAAATATGGAAAACTCTCGAGCATAAGTTCTTGAACTTTTGTCACAGTGAAACTCGCGTCTTAAGAGCAAATAACTGGCTGCGTCTCTCTCGCTGTCTCCAAACTAGCGAGCAAGGCAGGAGGAAGGCTCTGTGAGAGGCTTTCCCTCTCCCACTCAAAAGCTGGCAGGCAGATCATAGGGAAAGAAAAGGAGAGAGGGCGACAGAAAACAGAAACCCAGGTAAATTAGGATATCATAGAATCATGAAATTGTCGGATCTTGTAGTCCAACCCTCCTGTAATGCGGGAATATGCATCTGTCTCATACGGGGATTGATCCTGCAACCTTGGTGTTATCAGCCCCATGCTCCATCTATGAATGTGGTTGATAAAGAATTGGCCAAACGTCACCCAACTTTTGTTGTCTCAGTTATTTCACAGCAGTCACAGGGCTACAAGTTGCTCCGGCCTGGACAACCAAGGCCAGAATCACAGTGGCCATACTATCCTCATCCAGGGATGATGGCAGTTCTTTTAGTCTGTAGAAGGAGGTCCTAGCCACGAAGACCACCAGGGCCTCTAATGACAAAGATGGATCCAGGAGGACTCCTTTTTTGTTGCCACGCTACCAATAATGGAAATGCTAACATAGAGCTAGGGAAATAAAAGCAAGCATCTCAAAGAGGTGGGGAGGAGATTGTGAAACGGCATTCCCTTTGGGAACAATTAGCGTGCTGTTTGCAGCTCCCCAAAGCAAAGCTGGCCAGAACAAAACCGAGAAGGCGCCTCCTTTGAAGTTGCACGCAAGGGCCAGAGACGAGCGAAGAACAGAAGCCGTAGCTTCCGAGTGCCCAGCCGTGATCAACTCTTCCTCAAAGCAAGAGCTCTTGTGAACTCGGTTGTCACTTCTCCGCTTTGAACATTAATTTGGGAACAAAAGCTCCGCGTTAGCCGATTGCGCTCGTTGGAAAGAGGAGGCTCACGCTGGGGGGACGTGCAGCAGACACCACTTGGCAGATTTGCAGAATCTTGTACAAAGACAAAGAAGCCTCCAACATGGCAATGCTCCAGATCCCCCATCCATCAAGCCGGGCATGCCTTTGAGCTGCTTGGGGTAGTTAACGGGCTTCCTGCGGAGAAGCAGAAGGAGGCGCAGGGGAGGGAAAGACCACGTCTCTTAATCAAGGGCAACGCAGAGTCATTTCAAGTGAATTCAAAAATCACCCCCTCTTTGCAATTTCTCCGCTCTCCATTGAGAGCACCCTGCTGCTATAAATACAGGGCTGTCACTGCACACACTGAAGTTTTCTTCTGCGTTTCCAGAGCTGGGCTGCCTGGACAAGAAATGCAGGTAGTGAGCTGGAGCAGCAGCATTTTTGAGGTCAACCAATGAAGCAGCAGAGGAATTTAGAGGTGAACTGCAGGGTTCTTTTCATTGCCACAAAGGGCTCAGTAAGGAGGGAGGGGTTGCTCTGTTTGCAGCCCATGTCATCCTAGCCTGGTGTTTGCATTCCCAAGTCCATTCTATTTCCACATCTTAGAACCATATTTTAATTTATGTGTACAATGGTGACTGGTTGGAGGATCATAGAATTGTAGAGTTGGAAGGGACCCCATGGGCCATCTCGTCCAACCCCTTCCAATGCAGGAATCTCAACTAGATCGTGCATGGGAGATGGCCATCCAAACACTGCTTTAAAAACTCCAAGGAAAGCGTCCACCACATCTAGTGGAAATCTGTACCACTGTCTGACAACACTTACTGTCAGAAAGTACTTCCTGATAAACATCTGATAAGCTGGAATCTCCTTGAAACTTGAAGCCATTGCCTCAGGTCCTACCTTCCAAAGCATGAGAAAACAAGCATGTTGCCTCCTCCAAGTGACAGCCATTAAGATATTTGAAGGTGGCTATCACATTTCCTCTAGGTCTCCTCTTTCCAGGCTAAACATACCCAGCTCCTTCAACCGTTCCTCATAAGGCTTAGTTTCCAGAGCCTTGACCGTCTTGGTTGCCCTCCTCTGCACGTGTTCCAGCTTGTCAACATCCTTCTTAAATTGTGGTGCCCAGAAGTGGACACAGTATTCAAGGTGTGGTCTGACCAAGGCAGAATACAGTGGGTCTATTACTTCCCTTGATCTGGACGCTATACTTCTGCTGATGCAGCCTAGAATCTGAGATTGTTATTATTTTTCAAGTAGGAAAAATTACATTAAATACATATTGTCAGATGTGGTCATTGCAAAAAACAACTGCTTAGGAATTGGTGCCTGAAAAACTTCAGCATTTGGGGCTTATTAGTTTAGAGACAAGGCAGGTAAGAAGCAAAATGATAAAGTTGTGCATGGCATGGAGGAGGTGGATAAAGAAAAGCCCCCCCCCCCCGTCATAACATAGGACTCGGGGACGTCCAATGAAGCTGAATGTTGGAAGATTCAGGACAGATAAAATAAAGTACTTCTCACACAGTACAGTTAAACTCTGGAACTGTGGAGCCAGTGTGGTGTAGTGGTTAAGAGCAGTGGACTCGTAATCTGGTGAACTGGGTTCGATTCCCTGCTCCTCCACATGCAGCTGCTGGGTGACCTTGGGCTAGTCACACTTCTCTGAAGTCTCTCAGCCTCACTCACCTCACAGTGTTTGTTGTGGGGGAGGAAGGGAAAGGAGAATGTTAGCCGCTTTGAGACTCCTTAGGGTAGTGATAAAGTGGAATATCAAATCCAAACTCCCCCCTGGAACTCACTCCCACAAGAGGTAATGATGGCCACCAACTCGCTTGGCTTTAAAAGAGGATTGGACAGATTCATGAAGGATAAGACTGGCAATGGATACTAGTTGCAATAGCTACTGTATGTTCTACCCCCACTGCACAGCTGGACTTGTGTCCTGCTTGCAGGATTCTGGCTGGCCACTGTGAGGAAAAGATGCTGGACTAAATGGACCATTGGCCTCATCCAGTGAGCTCTTATGTTCTTATGCATTTCCAAACATATTAGGAATTTTAAATACACGTTGATACATTTTTTGAGGTGAAAACTGTGGGATGACCAGCTTCATATAACCAGCATGCTTAGGTCCAATGGATGCATGAAAGGGTTAAGACCATAGAGTAAGCTGTCCTGCTTAGCCATTCAGCTTGGGAGGGACTAGGTAATACAAGCTTTTGCCCGCCCGAAATCTAGCTGAGAAGCTGAGCATGGCTGTAACAAGCCACTCTTGAGTTCCCATGACAATAATTTAAGAACTTTCACCACTCTAACTAAGCCAAGTTTTACTGCCTGTGCAACCTCTGAAGCACATGAATCTGACCCTTGAAGAGTTTGTAAGTAAACCACTTTTTAAACTTGCCAAATTTTGGTCTTTTTTCAGGGGAAGAGGGAAACTTTGGAAGCAACTCACAAGGGCATATTATAAAAGTCTAACAGACTATATTTCCACATGGTGCTTTGCTGCATATTTTGTTATTTTAAATCTCTGCTAGGGTTCACTCACCAAAGAGTGCTTGTTCTAAACCTCGATCTTGGCATCCAGATAATTCTCCTTTTATAGTTATTTTTTCCTTGCAACAAACAAGAGCTGCACTGTAATATTCAAAGAAGTTTTGAAATCTGATGGATCTGAACATTAATCTGGAAGGTGTGGGTCAGATCAGTTCGTATTGACATTCACAAAGAGCTATTCCTCAACCGTACAATTCTCAGATCGTGCAGTGCAGCCTTCTGAGATAGCTGTACATTGTGAACCAGAACTTGGTGTATCACTGCAATTACTCTCATTTTGTACCTTTTTATCTCTTTATAGATTTCAAACTCATTATTTTATTCTGTAGCGAGGCTTCTTGGGTTCTCTGAGCAATTCTGATGGCTGGTGAGTGTTCAGCCAGCCTATCCCTTAGGTATCTAAGACAGCAGAATGATGCTCTTGATTACCACAGATGAATGATTTGTTTCCTTCCTCTAGTCCTGCATTAAAGAACTGGCTAGAAAAACTGGCCAGTGAGCATGACTAGGGTTTAATGGAATTTGGGTTAGTCTGAAATGTAACATCTCCACTGCATCCTCTTCGTGTCGTCCAGCAGAGCTCTTTCAGGTAATCTGGTTTTTATTACATGCTAATCCTAATTAAACAACAACAACAACAACAACAACAACAACAACAACAACAACATAACAACAACAACCAGCCACTTTTTTGCCGTGGCAACTCAAACTGTCTTACAAAAAATCTGCATGCATTAAAACCAAAAGCATGGATTAAAATATACTTTAAAGTATACATTAAAACACCATACCCACTCTAAAAGGCCATAGATAATTAAAAACCAAAGGCTAGGTGAAAAGGGAATGTTGCCTGGTGCCTGAAGATATGCAACTGTGGCCCCAGGTGAGCCTCCCTACTCCACAAATGGGAGCCACCGCTGAAAAGGCTCATTCTTGTGTTCCTACCCTCCGGACCTCTTGTGGAAGGGGCACAAGAAGAAGGGGCTCAGATGATGATCGCAGAGTCTGGGGCAGTTCCCATGGGGAGAGGCAGTTTTTGAAATACTGGGGTCCTGAGCCACATAAGGCTTTACAGTTCAATGTAGTGGTGGGCTGCTTATACCTGACTGCAAAGCACTTTGAGGATAAAATAACTTGCATCCACCAGGACTTGAATTCTATTCTTCTTATTATCATCATTATTATTATTTCAATTTTATACCACCCAACTTCCTGTAGCAGGTAAGTTTCAGATGTCCAGAACGCTGCTGATCCAACAATATTGGAAGTACAGTACAGTGTCTGGCTAGATAAAGGCTAACAAACTGAAGCTCAGTGCAGAGATGTTGTGAGTTCCACTGCCCTACCAGTTCTGGAAGGGGGCTTACTCCCATTGAACGATCCAGTTCCTTGCTTGGGTATACTCAGGGATCCATTACTGTCACTGCAGGTGCAAGTGGCTCAGTTATGGCCCTATCTGGACATGAAGAACCTAGCAACAGTAGTCTGAGCTTTGACGACTCATGGCTAGATTACTGCAATACCTTGTGAACGGGGCTTCCTTTTGAATATACTTTGGAAACAGCAACTGGTGGGGGATTTGGCGACTATGAATATATTGCACCAACTATGACCGAGCTGCACTGACTCCCAATACTGTTCTCACCCCAGTTTTAAGTGCTGGTCTTAACCTATAAAGCCTTCTGTAGTTCAGGACGCTAATAGCCAATGTGGTGTAGTGGTTAAGAGCGGTAGACTCGTAATCTGGTGAACTGGGTTCACATCCCCACTCCTCCACATGCAGCTGCTGGGTGACCTTGGGCTAGTCACACTTCTCTGAAGTCTCTCAGCCCCACTCACCTCACAAAGTGTTTGTTGTGGGGGAGGAAGGGAAAGGAGATTGTTTGCCGCTTTGAGACTCCTTAGGGTAGTGATAAAGCGGGATATCAAATCCAAATTCCTCCTCCTTCTCCTCCTCTTCTTCTACTTTGGGGCAGGAGCAGGGAAGCTTTTTCCTCCTGAAGGCCGCATTTGCCTTCCAGGGGCCCCATGACAGTGGTAGGGGTGGGGCCAGAGGTACAGATGGGTCAAGTAACAATGCAAATTGTACTTTTGTACAGTCGGCCAGTTTCTACACACATCCATGCAATCCAAGAGGCAAGAGCCGAAAAAATTATTTATTTGGTTCTTCAGATTAAAATTTTACAGTCACATACATAGCCAACATCCAACATAGAAACAAGATTCCAAGGGATCTCCTGGACTTCCCTCCTCCCCTTTGTGGGTCCTACTGTCAATCATTTCCTCCTGCATCTTTTATAATAATCGAAATCTATTATCTCTCCATTGTATCCAAAAATTCACAATTAAATTACAAGTGACATTCCAATCCCACTAACGATTTTAACTGTTTACAATGATCTTTAAGATAAGTTATAAATTTCCCCCATTCCTTATTAAAATTTTGGTCTTCCTGATTTCTGATTCTTCCGGTAGCCATTTTGGCATAACCCATCAACTTGATCTGCTATTCTTCTCTGGTAGGGACTTTATCTATCCATCTCTGGCAAGAGCAGAGTCCAAGACCACATTGCAGCCAAGCAAAAACACTCTGTGTGGGGGTAGTTGTGGGTGTGGGTGGGTCGTCAGGGTGTGTCCGTGACCTGAGAAGACTCCTGAGGGCCAGATAGAAAGGCTTTGAAGGCCACATTTGCCTTCCTCCTCCTGACCTGAGTGTGGTGATCACACAGAGTCCCCGGACATTTGACGGTCTATTGATCCCTGTGCCACCACCATGATCACTTCCCCGCTCCCACCAACCCGTTTCTCTCGGGTACACACCGAGTCCAGACAGTTGTTAACATTAAAAACAAATAATCAAGTTTATTTTATAAGCATGAACAAGTTTATAGTTTAAGATAATTTTTCTTGTCAGTTTCTTATCCTTAGTTTCTATACCGGCCTATACCTTTCTAATAACTTCTAACTAATTATCCCAACTGTCTATCTGACTCTTCCTGACAGTTTGTCTCTCTCTCACACAACAAAACTCGACCAACCCACAGACTTATCCTCCCTCTTCCTTCTCCAACTCCCAACTTACTTCCACACAACTCCAACTCTAACTCTAACTCCTCCCCTCGGGTTCCCACTGGCCAATCACTTCACACTCATTTAACCCTTTCCTTATGACCCACCTAGGAGGGCAAACGCCACACTGAGGTTCTCCACCCTTGCCTTAGAAGACTGAATACACTGAGAACATTGAGCTTATCTGAGTGGCTCTTAATGTTTGTAAACCAGACAGCTCTCTTCCCGTCTTCCTCTCTCAACAGGGAAGAAAGAGTTGGTTTTAATTTTGGATCTTGTGCCTTGCCCACTCCCACCTCCACCCCTTTCGCGTAACCCCATTACTGTTGACGCAATATAATTTGGGGTCGTCAGTCTTACAAGAGGCTGTGCCGCTGTGCGCAGCATGTAAATATTTGATCACCCACACTCCCCTGGGATTATCTTATCAAGAGCAAAGATATTGAAATAGAACTCTTGTCATGTCGCTGCCTTGATATTCCTTAGCCTGCCAGTTGACTGACAGAAAATGAACTGCTGGAACTGGCTCTAAAGTGTCTTTCCACACGTTGCTGTAATGCCGGAGGCTACTGGGGGTGCGCTCGTGGGCTGGAATGGAAAACCTTGTCATAGTCAAAAGCGTAATTGATGTTGCTGAGGGCTGGGCTGGGAAACTCAGCCCCGAACCTTCTGAGGGTCTCTTTACGAGAATAAAGCAGTGCTCCTTATTTTGACTTCCACTCTCTCCTCTTTGACATCTCTAACAAACCTCAAAATGAGCCGTTTCACTTTTATCCGTCAATATCTGGCGCTGCTGCACCAGCGGCTTCCAGACCAGAACTGAAGCTAAATGGAGGAAGAAGAAGAAGAGTTTGGATTTGATATCCCGCTTTATCACTACCCGAAGGAGTCTCAAAGCGGCTAACATTCTCCTTTCCCTTCCTCCCCCACAACAAACACTCTGTGAGGTGAGTGGGGCTGAGAGACTTCAGAGAAGTGTGACTGGCCCAAGGTCACCCAGCAGCTGCATGTGGAGGAGCGGAGACGCGAACCCGGTTCACCAGATTAAGAGACCACCGCTCTTAACCACTACACCACACTGGCTCTCCAAGGAAAGGCTCTTGGCCTAGCTAACCTATACTCACCTCTCCCCCAGACCCTCCAAGTCTCCCTATTTTCCAGGGACAGTCCTGGATTTACAAAAACCATCCTGGTTAATGATTTGATCCTGGAATGTCCCAGTTTTCCTTAGGGCATCCCTATTTTCCTTAGCGAAATGTTGGAGGGTATGGAAAAGGACACCCCTAATTTCATTGGAGGGTATGCTCTCTCATCTTTAGGGCAAGTAGATGAACCATGATGGGCAAATCTGTCAATTATAGTTCCTACCAGTTTCCCATTTTTTCAATGTTAAGTTCGGTTCCCTGTATTTCTGTATCAGTTTGTGGACATTCTCTTTCCTTAGGAAAACTCATGAGCATTTTAGTGCGTACATCTCCTGGCACGCACATTTTAGCAAAACAATATAATGCATTTTTGTATGCGATGGTCAGCAATAGGTGTGTACATTTGCATGCTTCCGAGCCAGTGAGTCGAAGGACAGAAAACAAACTCCTTGAACTACCTCTAAAGTGTCTTCTTGTGTGTGAGGAGATTTCACCCCTCCCATATCCAAGAATCTCCTGAGGAGTCTGCTGATTCTGCAGAGAGGAGGAGGCGTGTTCTGCTCTCTACATATTCTGCTCCAGCACCACATCAAAGAGTCGGTCAGTGAGTGAGTCGGTCAGTGTGTCGGAGAGAGAGACTGAGTGTTAGAGATTGTGTGTTTAGATAAGGTTGCTGCTAAGAGCAGCTGCAGGCACTCAGTGCGGTTCAGCATTCTTTATGCTTAGACCTATTTAGCTCTGTATATAGTTGTATAATAGTTGTAGTTATAGAATAAAGAGAATCTTCTACAGAGCTGCTCTCCGAGTTGTTTATATATGCTAGACTCTGCTGTACTCTGCTGTGCGACGACTGTCTTCTTGTTGGAGTGAATCCGGTGCTCACAACACTAAGCTGTGAGTCCACAGCACTTTGACCTGTTCCTGTGTAGAAGGTGGTCTCTGGAAGTGCTACCCAGCTCGCCTGGCCCAGTCAGGGCTGAAGTGGATGAGTCCAGTTAGTGGCACTGGCTCAAGGGCGATGCTGACATCGTGATGCTGTAATACCAGAACATAAGAGCCTTCTGGATCAGGCCAGTACTACATCTAATCCAGCATTCTATTCTCACAGAGGCCAATGAGATGTCGATAGGAAGCACACAAGCAAGACCTGAGCACAGTTTCGGGCAATTGATATGAGGTTCTTGGGGAAATAAGAGCCACAGAACATTTGTTGCTGTTCCAAGCAGTGGTTACAGGCCATGTTCACACCATACATTTGAAGTGCTACTACTTTAAATAGTCATGGCTTCCCCCAAAGAATCTTGGAAGCTGTGGTTTGTTAAGGGTGCTGGGGGTTGTAAGGGGACTCCTGTATTCTCTTCCCAGACCTACAATCCTCAGAGTGATTTAACAGTCTCTCCCTCTTCACAGAGAACCACATTGTAGTTCTGAGCAAGGCAGGGCAGGAGCAAATCGGAGTCTCTTAAAAACTCTCAGCACCTTTAACAAACAGAGCCTCCCAGAATCCTCTGGGGGAAGCCATATCTGCTTGAAGTGCCATCATAGTATGTTAAATTTATGTTGTGAATGTGGCCTAAGGATCCATTTCCTGTGTCTCCTATTGAAAGCGGTTGAAGTGCATTTCAGTCTGTTCTAGGAGATGGAGTCAGGGTCTATGTTAGGAGCTGGGTAGGAATTATTTCTAACAAAAATACACACACACACACACACACACACACACACTATGGCAACTATGCGGTATGGCGCTCATCTCACTTTCAGGTCAAAGGAGCTGGCGTTTGTCCACAGACAGCTTTCTGGATCATGTGACCAGCAGGACTAAACTGCTTCTGGCACAACAGAACACCGTGACAGAAACCAGAGCGCACGGAAACACCATTTACCCTTCCCGCCTATTTATCTACTCGCACTGGTGTGCTTTCTAACTGGCAGGTTGGTAGGAGCTGGGATAGAGGAACAGGAGCTCACCCCATCATGGGGATTCGAACCGCCGACCTTCCGATCGGCAAGCCCCAAAGACTCAGTGGTTTAGACCACAGTGCTGCACGCCCCCCACATGCCCTGTATATACTGAATATGATACCTGTGCCAGAGAACTAAAGTGGATTCTGCACTGTGCAGTATCCTAGTAGAAGAAGCAAAGCCTTCTGAAGACACACGTCAGTGCAGACAATCCTAACAAGACTTATTGGCGCAATGCCTATAACATTGGGGGGGGGGGAGCGATTGCTGTGGGTGTTCTCTCCCTACGTTGGCAGAGCAGGTGAGAGCCGTGTGTGTGTGTGTGTGTGTGTGTGTGTGTATGTTACCTGGCGTTTGATGCTATCCAGCTCATTGCTTCCCCGCTGCACCCACCTTGCACCTCTTCCAGCATGAACAATGGCTGTGCAGAAGCAAACTAATTGGACGCCAAGCAGGCTATTATCTCTGTGGCATGCCAGGGCTCTTACATGGGTGACTCCCATTAGCGGTAACGGACGTTCCCCTCCTTCGCGTTGCCTTTCCCAGACTCTCCGCAGAGATTACATTACTCTAACACTTCACTTACAGCAAAGGTCAGAATGCCGGAGGGGATTCCCCGCCCCCCCCAAACCGCTCCCGCCTTTTCCTTTCTTATTCTTCCGAACATGTTCCATGTATTCAATTAAAAATAAGTGGCATTTTCATCAGCATTAATGATCTTCACAATCACCGTAATTAAATGGATGCTCTAGCAGAGATATTTTAAGCGGTGCTGTGGCATTCTAGCTCATGACTGGGAGCCAGAGCACTCTGCGCTCTTTCAAGGACACATTGTCCCCCTGGGAGCTCCCCCCAGACCGATGTGTGTTTCTTTTTAAGAGCAGCGGTTGTCATGCTGTGTTCTGGGGAGCTCTGGGGTCTGCAAAGGTTCGCCAGGGATTCCTCAATCGGAAACTGAGCAGCAGCAGCAGCAGCAAACAAGCTTCTCTGAAAGTCAGTTTGCCTGCCACTGTTGATCTTCCCGTTCCTCCTTCAGGTGAGGATGTTTACCCAAGAGGATATTTACCTTAGCTCCATATATGCCCACTCCGCTGCTTCAGTCAGCAGACCTGCCACTGCTACAGATGCCACATAATACCCATTCTGCATTTGTAAGAGGCTGATCTTTTAGTCGGGCAGCATCTACAGTTCGGAACGCTCTGCCTATTGATATCCACCAGGCGCCTTCACTGTAGTCTTTTTGGCACCTTCCAAATACATTCTTCTTTAGCCTACCCAAATGCTTTGAAAGTCAACGCAAGTTTCGATTTGTTTTTAATCTATTGTTACTTTAACTTTTTAGTAACTGGTCTTAACTTTTCTAATTGATTCTTTTACTGTTCTATCTTTTTTTTGTAAACCACATTGAGGTTTTTTTAAACAAACAAACATTCAAGCGGTGCACAAATTTTGGAAATAAAAGAATGTTGTTGATGTCCTACAGTGAATTTACTGTACGTGGTAAGAATCAAGTGGCCTAGCTAGTTCCTTCATGAAAGGACCGTGCAATTGAATAGCATCAGATAGATGATAGACAGACAGACAGATGATAGATAGATAATATAGATAGATAGATAGATAGATAGATAGATAGATAGATAGATGATAGATAGATAGATAGATAGATAGATAGATGATGGACAGTGCAATTGAATAGCATCAGATAGATGATAGACAGACAGACAGATGATAGATAGATAATAGATAGATATAGATATAGATATAGATATAGATATAGATATAGATATAGATATAGATTAGATAGATAGATTGCTAGATAGATGATAGATAGATATAGATAGATGATAGATAGATAGATAGATGATAGATAGATAGAAAGATAGATAGATAGATATAGATAGATAGATAGATAGATAGATATAGATAGATAGATAGATAGATAGATAGATAGATATAGATAGATAGATAATAGATAGATAAAGCCTCTCCTCCTTCTGGAGGGGAGGGGTTGTGACCGAGAGACGATTCCCGCATCACACAGGGGGTGTTTGGCCCCCTGCCCTCTCACCATTGCTGGCGTGCCACGCCCCCAGTTGGGCACCCAATAGAGTGGCACCGGGGGGCGTGGTTTAGCCACTCAAATGCGGCCGCACCAGCTTCCCCCGCCATTCGCTCCCGATATAGATAGGTAGATGATAGATGATAGATAGATAGATGATAGATAGATGATAGATAGATAGATAGATAGATGATATATAGATTATAGATATAAATAGATAGATGATAGATAGATCTCCAGTTGGAGAACAGCCTTTACCAAAGGTGTCATGGACTTTGAAGACACTCGAACTCAGAATGCAAGGGAGAAACGTGCTAAGAGGAAGGCACGCTTGGCAAATCCACACTGTGATCAACTCCCAGACAGGAACCTATGCCCCCACTGTGGAAGGACGTGTGGATCCAGAATTTGCCTCCACAGTCACTTACGGACTCATTGTTAAAACCGTGTTTATGGAAGATAATCTTACTCGGCTACAAGTGATCATGAAGAAGAAGACGAAAATGAAGAAGAATGTACTAATGTGTAATTTTAATAATGTGTATAATGATAATTGCATTTATCATTAATATTATTTGACTTACATAATGGAAAAGTAGGAGAACAGCCTGTGGAGAAAGGGCTTCAGCTGCCCTCTATGTCTGCTCTTTATATCTGCTCCAAAAAAATTCAGTCAGATATTACACACATTCACGTTTATATGGCATTCAGATACACGCAAACACACACCACAAAGAGTAAAAGCTATTTTGTTGCTTTAAAAGATCGGTGTCAATATTAGATTTCTGAGCAAAGTCTTCTCCTCTCCCAACTTATTGCAAGATAAACATAACCTGAAACGAGTTACCTTGGATATGCTATTGCAATCACTAATAGCCGTGTGTGTGAACTTCTCCAAATGGAAGAAGGGACATAGACTTTGTGAGTTCATCCTGATCATCAGTCTCAGATGCTAGATCCACAATGTAGTCTTTGCCAGCATGGCAAGATGTTTTGTATTTATATTAGAATTATACTATTTCTAAATCTGCATCTATACATACAACTTAACAAACATTATGCAAATCTAAGCCGTCTTTTTTTGGTTATGCCTAAGTGCCCTTCTACGGGACACAGGTGGCGCTGTGGGTTAAACCACAGAGCCTAGGACTTGCTGATCAGAAGGTCAGCGGTTCAAATCCGCGCGATGGGGTGAGCTCCTATTGCTTGGTCCCTGCTCCTGCCAACCTAGCAGTTCGAAAGCATGTCAAAGTGCAAGTAGATAAATAGGTACTGCTCTGGCAGGAAGGTAAACAGTGTTTCCGTGCACTGCTCTGGTTTGCCAGAAGCAGCTTAGTCATGCTGGCCACATGACCCAGAAGCTGTACGCCGGCTCCCTAGACCAATAAAACGAGATGAGTGCCGTAACCCCAGAGTCGGTCACGACTGGACCTAATGGTCAGGAGTCCCTTTACCTTTACTTTCAAGTGCCCTTCTGCAATGTGAAAGACTCATGTCCATATATTTATTTTATTTGTTTCATAAAATTTAGACCCCACTTGATTGTAAAACAAACAAACAAACAAACAAACAAACAAACAAACAACATCAAAGCAGTTTACGAAAAAAGAAAGAGTTTTCAACACGCAGAATTAGCAACACTAATTTAAGGCTTTCGGAAAGTTAAAACAGCAACCAGCTAAAAGGAGATTAAAAACTGCATCAACTTTCCAAATATCTAGGTAGCCTGTGAAAATTGTGAATTCCACTCTAGGGAGCACTAGGAATGGGACTGAAAATCAAATTACCAAGGTCGTAATGTCATTATCCAAATCTATGGTGCAACTTGGAATACTGTGTACAATTCTGCGGTTCTGTGGACAGTTCCGTGGACCATTCAGGAGTGAATGGATAACTACCAGGTTCAGTCATCATCTTCTCCACCAACTGATGCCTGTAGGTCACTAGCCACCAAAGGCAAGGACACAGATGATTACACGCATCTTTCCCAACATCCGAACAACAGTAAAGACATAAGCTAAACAGATCAGAGTGGTGCGATGGGCTCGGTAACCCATGATCTAATTTCTGTGGGGCTTAAGCAATTTGCACCCACCCACTCCAGTGTGAAAACATCTTCCAAACAATGAAGAGATGCCCCTCACAACAAGTAGCTGAAATTATGTGAAGGGGTGGAAATAATTGCCTGAGGCAAAGCAACAGCTCTAATTATAGATGAGTGCAGACAATTGTTGGTGGTAAGCAATGGCTCTTCTTATGAACCGGGGCGGGGGGGGGGGCAGAATGGAGAGCATAAAGAAAAGAAACCCATTAAACAATCACCATCTATCTTTTTTATGGTGGATGTTTATGCTCTTCAGAAATCAGCTTGAGTGAGAAGGGCAGGCAGAAAGATGGGTGGGGAAAACAGTCAGGAAATAAAGGCGACTATTATGGCGTGAGTGTATACCTTGCTGAGTGGGTCTTTATAAAAATGGCACTATGGGATTTTGATAGCACCGTTCTTTTCAGTTGGGATGTGCATAGCATAATGGAACCCATTTGTTGGTAACTGTTGGTGTCATGTAACTGAAATGGAGCAAATTCAGACTACTAGTTGTTGTGCATATATGACAGTTTGAAAGCCATAAATTTGCCTGTACACTTATCTTCTGTTTAACCAGTGAGCCAGATCAGGATGTTGGAATTCAAATTCCCACTCAGCCATGCAGCTCAGTGGGTGACCTTGGGCTAGTCACTCACTCACGGTCTAACCTACCGCAAAGGGTTGTTGTGTGGATAAAATGGAGAGCAGAAATATCTATGCCACCCTGAGCTCCTTGAAGGACAATATATATATATATATATATATATATATATATATATATATATATGAATGAAGAAGAAGAACAACAACAACAACAACAACTGATGACTTTGTTTATTGGATTCCTTACCTGTCTTTCACTCTAAGGTTCTAGGGTGGGCTAGGTAAAGGTAAAGGTACCCCTGCCCGTACGGGCCAGTCTTGACAGACTCAAGGGTTGTGCGCCCATCTCACTCAAAGAGGCCGGGGGCCAGCGCTGTCCGAAGACACTTCCAGGTCACGTGGCCAGCGTGACATCGCTGCTCTGGCGAGCCAGAGCCGCACACGGAAACGCTGTTTACCTTCCCGCTAGTAAGCGGTCCCTATTTATCTACTTGCACCCGAGAGTGCTTTCGAACTGCTAGGTTGGCAGGCGCTGGGACTGAATGACGGGAGCGCTCCCCGCCGCGGGGATTCGAACCGCCGACCTTTCGATCGGCAAGCCCTAGGCACTGAGGCTTTAACCCACAGCACCCCCCGTGTCCCTTTTAGGGTGGGCTACATCCATCTAAAAATACAATATTAAGATCAGCTGGGACAATTTACAATCATAGGGTGACAAACGAGACACATTACACACCATAGTATAGGTATAAGTATATTGCAACTCCCGGGAGCACCACCGGCCCTAATAGAGGGAATATACCCAAATGGTCCACCTTATCTACATGACATAAACATTCATCCATTAAAAGGGCAAGATAGCAGCCAGTGGGACACAGTGAGCCTTATTTCTGAATAAATTTACGAAAGATTGTGCTGTAAAATGTGACTGAGGTTGAATGTGCATTTTGGTCTCTCATTACCTCTACTCTGACTGTATACCTACAAAGGCTTCACTTACATCTGCACAATAACTGATCTCTGATATACAAAGGGTGAACTACAGTTTCTGATTAATTAAGTGATGCAATTCACTGTGCGTAAGTGTATTGGGGAGAAAGTTAGGCTGGAGCTCTTCTTCTGACATTCCAAATTTCCACACATAAAAGGGATAGCTGTTTTCTCCATAGGATTGGGCAGATCTACAATACAATTTATTTATTACGGCCATGGGCCCATACAAGAAAAAACATAAATAACAACTTGTGCACGTGGGGAAAAAAGAAAAAAAAAATAGGGAAGGAAAAAACAAAACAAAAAAAACAGCCGCTAAAACACCACTATAACAATAAAATACTATAAAATAGAATGGCATCCTACGCCTTAATTAGCTTGTAGTGCTCCTTGGCGTCGCTTTTGGGTAAGGACCGCGACCAGGAACCTAGCCACTTTCAGGGTCGTATGGGTATCCTTATCCTGCAAGATTTGGGCAAGGTGGAATGTTGGAGGGGTACCCGCTAGTTTCTGTATGATTGATCCCAGCAGATTTGCTCGTAACACATTGAACAAGGGGCAAGAAAACATAATGTGCTGGAGCGACTCCGGCGTCACCTTATCACATTCGCACATGGCGGGGACTTGGCCCTTTGAGAATCTATGTCTCAGGACATTGGAGGGGAAAACATTAAACCTCGCTTTGGTGACGGCCAGTCTATGGGCAACAGTCGAAAGGGAGGAGAGGTATGATGGAACGCAGTAAGTTAAAGTGATACCAATGCTCTGGGGCGAACAAACACCTCCCCCCAGCATATAATTTCGCTGTAAGTCGATGTCATCCAGTCTTTGGCGGATCAGTCTTTGAGCTGTGATTTGATCTAATTTTAGGGAATCTGCGGGAGAGATTCCATAACTCAAGAGTTTGGCATGAATTCTACTAGACCAAAGGCTAGAGAATTCATCTCGCCATAGGCATTGGATAAGGTAATGGTTTGGTAATCTATGCCACAGTGATAACCAGTAATTGAAGACTTGCTTCCACAGACAAGTTTCTAAGGATGCGATCTTCAATTCTAGTCGCATGGCTGCGTTGCTTACGCACAGAGGAAGCATTAGGAGCCGGCGTAGGAATTGGTTTTGCAGAGTCTCTGTTTTGTTTTTGTTTTATAAAAAAATAATTATTCACTTTTCCCATCTGAAATTCAGTTCTCACATCTGTTTGAAAGGGTGTGTATTCCTCATGAAAATTTGTGAAGACAATAGTGCAAAAGTCTCCTAATATGCACGTTGGACACAATTTTGCCTCATATTTAAATTTTTGCAAGGCAATTTCCCCTCCTATAGCACATTTTAAAAATATCATTTTCACTAACACGTGTGTTTCAAAGCACTATTTTATCCTAGTATACACAACTCTGCACATATTGTTTGGTTGGAGAACTGCACTGAAAAATTTGGAGAAGTGCGAATTTCAAAGGACGTCTGTGTTTCGATTCAGGTATTGTTTTGGAAGGCGTGAATTAGGTAGGTTCGCCAGTGTGGTGTAGTGGTTAAGAGCGGTAGTCTCGTAATCTGGGGAACCGGGTTCGCGTCTCCGCTCCTCCACATGCAGCTGCTGGGTGACCTTGGGCCAGTCACACTTCTCTGAAGTCTCTCAGCCCCACTCACCTCACAGAGTGTTTGTTGTGGGGGAGGAAGGGAAAGGAGAATGTTAGCCGCTTTGAGACTCCTTAAAGGGAGTGAAAGGCGGGATATCAAATCCAAACTCTTCTTCTTCTTCTTCTTCTTCTTCTAAATTCAAACTGAATTGACTGAATTGACTTCCTCGAGCATCCCTAGTGGTAGGTGAGCTGCGCAAGTGATTATGCACCTGTAGCTCTCCATTGCCTTAAACACAGCCCTCAATATTTACTGCATGCCTCCTGCAGCTTCCTTGCTTTCACATCTGCCTTGCAATGAGCATGCATTATTAAAAGATGCCTGCTCAGAGGAACCCCATGATTTGAAAATAGTTTTCATTACAACCCTGCCAGGATACTTCAGAAATCTCATTTCGTTTTTCTTCGGGCTTAGCCAGAGGGTGGATTCTGAATGCACTGATTTGTAGCCCAGGGTTTAATTTTACTAGGTGGAATTCTACACTGTGCTAAAGTGATTGTCCCATTAGCACAAGTATATCTGGTGGAACCATCTCTCCCCCCCTTCCACCTGTGCACTCTTTTGAGGGGTCTCTTGACACCCACCCCAAGCCAATTTTGGGGGTGCAGGGCGCACACAGGGCATGTGGGAGAGGGAACCCTAAGTGAGAGGCAGAGAACTGAATTATCTCCAAAGGTGAGGGACTGGGAGAGGAAAGGGAAAGCACCCAGGTGAGAGGTGGGAGAGTCTGTCATTTTCTGTGGGGGCCTGGATGAAGAGCTACCTTTGGATAGGTAGAAAATTCTGTATTTGTGCACCATTTTTGTATCTTAGATATCCTGCTGCTGATTTTCTCCTCCCCCTATTTTTAAAGCCATTATGAGAATCTAGATTTTAGTGTGTATTTCTGATTTTTATAATTGGATTAATATAAACCTTTGGATTGCTTCATATCATAGAGATTATGTTGAGCATTGACATCTGTTTTCCACTTGTAGGCTGTCCTGTGGTTTTTGGATGAAGGGCAGTATAAATCTAATAAAACAATAATAAATGTAAGATTCAGGGCTGTCTTTCCTCTGCTCTGTATTTTACATTATTTTTGTTTAGATAGTAGACACTGGTCGCATAAATGTTCCTACAATGAGAGAGTTTCAGTTTCTATTGTGGTCAAAGCTGGTGGCCAGTAGCCAGAGTGGGTAATTGGATCTATAGCTATCCTTGTGCCTTTAAAGCATGCCAAGATTGTTATTATGCCTAGTTGAGGTTCTGTTATATGGAGGTAGCTGAGGTTGCCTGGGAGAGTATATGTCAGCTCCTAAGGACATGTGGATCCAGAATTGGCCTCCACAGTCACTTCTGGACTCATTGTTAAAACTGTGTTTATGGAATTCAATCTTACTTGGCTACAAGTGATAAGAAGAAGAAGAAGAAGAAGAAGAAGAAGAAGAAGAAGAAGAACAAGAAGAAGAAGGACCGTATTTTTCGCCCTATAGGATGCACCGTCCCATAAGGTGCACCTAGTTTTTTGGGGGGGAATAAAGGGGGGAATTATTCCCCCCCCCCAGGTGTGGGGCTGGGACGGGGGAAGCCCGAGCTTCCCCCGACCCCAGCCCCCAGAACAGGCAACTCTCCGCAAGCCGTGGGAGCCCGACGCCGGGCTCCCACGCCTTGCAGAAAGCCGCGCGAAGTCTGGGCGCGCTGAGCACAGCACGCCCAGCCTTCAGCATGCAGACAACTCTCTGCAAGCCTGGAGAGCGAGAGGGGTCAGTGCGCACCGACCCCTCTGGCTCTCCAGGCTTCAGCAAATGCCTGCATTCGCCCCATAGGACGCACACACATTTCCCCTTCATTTTTGGAGGGGAAAAAGTGCGTCCTATGGGGTGAAAAATACGGTATTTGCACAGTGACCTAATGCCCCAAAACGAATCACCTTCCCCAGACTGAAGCCATCACTACCAAAAGCAGCCATCTAATGGCATCGTTTCACTTTTTCGTCGCTCCATTCCTTGCCAGCACATGCTTTAGAACCTCCTGCATTTACTCCATTTCATAAGGCTTTATGATGAGCAGATAGGTAAGCATGCCTTGGGACATCTGCATTATGTATATAGGATTAACTTCAGGCCCTCACCGTCTCTGCTTTTAATTTCGCATGCAGCAGGGAGCCATTTGGAGTTTGGACGGCAAGGTATGCAACTTCCTTTATATCTCCCCAGGCCTCAGATTTTGCCTTTGAGGAAGATTATCCACTCTCAGTATATCATAGGATATACATTTCCCTGCGGCACCAAAACTTTGGCATCCGTGCTGAGCTTCTACCACGCTCCTTGCATGGTGGCCTGGGACAGAGAATCACTCAGATGTTTCCATGGGTTCTTTTACAGCTGGTGCATTTTTGTTTTAAGTGCACACAGCGAAGAGGATCTCTAGACCAGCACTTAAATAAAAAACTATTGGATGTGGAGGGATTACCTGGATTTATGGCACCGCAGCAATTTGTCTGCTCTCCAATGACCCCTGTCAGAAAAACATCACCCTGACAGATGCTGAGAGGCAATCTCCTCATCTCTCTCTCTCTCTCTTTCCTAAAAGCCCCCTTAGCAAAAGGAATGGCAGTTTTATACGATTTTCAGTGGTGGAGCCGTGCTAACTTGTTGCGACAAGACAACACCGGTGTAAAGAGTCTCACGGCGTCCTAAAGCCTAAACAGTGTGTTGTACCTTGGCTTCTACGTTCCCTGAGGGTAAAAAAGTGAGGAGATTGAAAGAAAGAAAAAAGCCACACAACGCAAGTGATGTACTTAACCAGAGGTATATACCATGCATACTATGGGGAGTACAAATGATGCTTAAAGGTCTCCTACTCATATTCCTAGACCAATTTGAACCCTGTGGCACATCCAACGAGTTCACAATGGAGTCAGAACATCTCCCCCACTCCTGTCTACTAGGCCCCCAACCCTATAGTGGCAGAAGGACATAATCAACATGGCTTGTAGCCATTGATAGCGCTATCTTCCGTGAATTTGTCTAATCCTCTTTTAAAGTCAGCAGAATTGGTGGCCAACACTGCCTCTTGTGGGGGAGACTTTCATAGGGTGTATGCTGGCCCAGGGTGAGAACTTCAGTACATAACAATTTCAGTTGCTCTTTTTGAACCTTTTCCAACTCTACAGTACAGTGGTACCTTGGGTTACATATGCTTCAGGTTACATACTCTTCAGGTTACAGACTCCTCTAACCCAGAAATATTACCTCAGGTTAAGAACTTTGCTTCAGGATGAGAACAGAAATTGTGCCCTGGCAGCGCGGCAGCAGCAGGAGGCCCCATTAGCTAAAGTGGTGCTTCAGGTTAAGAACAGTTTCAGAATGAAACAGTTTCAGAACAGTTTCAGACCTCCAGAACGAATTAAGTACTTAACCTGAGGTACCACTGTATCCTTTTTGAGGTGAGGCAACCAGAACTGAACACGGTGCTTCAAGCGTAGCCGCACTGTAGGTTTGTATAATGCTGTTTGTATCTTGCCAGCTTTATTTTCAACCTCTTACCTAATGATCCCTAGCATGGAATTTGCCTTTTTGGAAGCCGCTGCACCCTGGGTCAAGATCTTCATTGACTATGGCCCACAAGGGCTTTTTCTTCTCATTTACCACCAGTTCTGCCCCCACGTGTGCCTATGTGAGATTCATCCTTTTTTGTGGGTTCTCTGCTCCAATGTGCACCACTTTACCCTTGCTTACACTAAATCACAATTGCCATTTTTACTACCCATTCATTCTTTTTGGACAGATCCTTTCATAGCTTTTCACACCAGCTTTTCTTTCAACCACCCCGATCCATTTGGTATGATCCAGAGCGATTCACACCTTTGTATGCCATAGTCACACCCCCTGTAGGAAGGCATCGGCAAACTGGCCACGCGGAACAGACGTTTCTGAAAACCCGAATAGGAAAACATGAAAGACGTAGATTCTTTGCTGAGTGCTTTTGTCAGAAATCTGGTGCCATCACCACCACAGGCATATTAGATCAGTTGTAGCCAAGATTTTCCTTATTTTGTATCATTAGTATTCCTGCTACTAATGTATTCCTGCAAGGGACGTGGGTGGTGCTGTGGGTTAAACCATAGAGCCTAGGGCTTGCCGATCAGAAGGTCAGTGGTTCGAATCCCCACGATGGGGTGATCTCCCATTGCTCGGTCCCAGCTCCTGCCAACCTAGCAGTTCGAAAGTACGTCAAGTGCAAGTAGATAAATAGGTACCACTTTGGCAGGAAGGTAAACGGTGTTTCCGTGCGCTGCTCTGGTTTGCCAGAAGTGGCTTAGTCATGCTGGCCACATGACCCAGAAGCTGTACGCCGGCTTCCTCGGCCAATAAAGTGAGATGAGCGCCGCAAGCCCAGAGTTGGCCACGACTGGACCTAATGGTCAGTGGTCCCTTTACCTTTAGTATTCCTGCTAATCATAATCATAATGCTGTTATATGTTTAATACTTAAGGCGGCTAACGTAAAAATGCAATGCAATAAAGCTAGCAAGGTAACAATACAGCGGAAGCAGACTGAACAATCAGCAAGCCACAACCAATTAAAATTGCTTTGAAACTTACAGCAGCAGAAAAACAAATCAACTCAATAGGCCCAAATACTGCCTAAATAAAAAGGCAGAAGGGTTTCAGAGCAGTGCTAGATGGGCCTCCTTTGGAAGCGAGTTTTTCGGAGCCTGGGGATTGTCAACATGGAGACCTTTTCCTAAGTTGCTGCCAAACAGAAATCAGATGTTGGTGGTCCAGAGACTATCCAGAAGATCTCAAAACCTGAACCGGTTTGGGGGAAGTTCTTCCCATTTAAACACTGATGCTAGCTTTTAAAAAGCCAGATAAATAAAGCTCAGATTTTCATACGGTTTGGGGCATTTCACTTATTCAGATTTGAAGCTTTTAGATTTAATCAGTGGAGCAGAAAGCAATCAACATTCCTATGCTAGTTGGCTGGTACATTTTTTTTAGGGGGATTTTTTTTTTTTTTTTTGGCAGAGCAGCGCTTTCTGCTCTGATTTGCTGAACAAAAACCAAACTCCAAACTCCTTCTAATGTCATTACTTAGTCACAGATCTTATTAAAACATTTTTTTAAAGACAGCTGCATATGCAAACTGATTAAATTTTACATTTGCTTAAAATCAGTAATGTGATTTTAATTATAATGGATCAAGGAATATAAAGGCATTAGTCTGATGTAATCACGTGTGAGCTGATTGGATAACAACATTCCGCTCAATTGGTAGCAAGCTAAGCTCACATTAAAATGCAAATGAAGAGTTCCGGCGCATCCTAAAGACTAATATGACAGGCGAGGAGGAAACGCATTGTTGATGAGGATTTAATTTCCAGTGGAGAGTTCAGCACCATTTTGTTAACACCTCCTCTGCGATGGGTCCGTCCTTGCATGATAGGTTACAGGGGAAAGAGAGGGAAGAAGGAAAGCAGCTTAAAGGTAATTCAATTGCATGTTTGCAAGGGCACCGCGGTGCAGACACGAGGGGCCTGGCATGAAGCTCATTAACACCAATGGGAGTCCATCAAGTCACTCTAATTAAGTGCATTTCCTTTGACTTCTCTATTCCACTGTAGCTCCATGTAAAAGTCTCTCATTAACATACCGTCCACACACCAGATTAAAGATTTGTACTATTTCTGGCTCATGTTATCCCAGTTAAGTGCTAGTCTTCTTAATACCCTCTGCTGATGCTGGAACAATCCCAGGAAGGCCTACCAATTAGATCCTGTCTTCCTAGGAAAACTATCACCTGCTGGTACTTCACGATTTCTGGCACAAATCACTTCCAGAAGTGTCTACTGCTTCCCTCCTTCCCTCCTGCTGAATCTTGTAAACAATCTATTTCAGCGCATTTAATGCGCGGGATATTATTGCACAGATAAAAAAAGGTAAAGGTACCTGTCAGAGCTGGCTCCGGGTCCCAGCTCACCAAGGACCAACGCTAGCCGGTAGTACAGTATCAAAGTCTTTATTGAAGAATAGTCTCCATTTACAAGTCTCCGCGTCCCAGCTCTACGTCTGAGCTTTAGACCGGCGAAGCTCTATCTGGATCTCCGCCCCCTGTGCACCAGCTTAAAACTCTAATCTTACTCCACCTCCTCCTTCTCTCTCTCTTCCTCTGGGTCTTACTACCCCCCGGGGTCTCTTCCCTCCTGGACTCTTCTGACGCAGAGCTGGACCCCTCTGACTCCTCCCCCTCTCTTCGGCGTGCTTTAGGACCTGGCTCCCTACCCGGGCTGCCCACCTTGCCGCCCTCCTGTACATTTGAACTTGGCGCGCGCGCGCGTTTAACTTTCCTGATGACCGTTTCCTCGCTCCCTGACGAGGGTGTGGCCACTCCTGCTTCACGCTCTCCCTCTGCCTGCGCGCTCCCTGATCCCGATGCCTTGGACTCCTCCCCCCTACTGCACTCTGGAGGGGAAGCTGGTCCGGATTTCCAGCTGTTACTCTCTGAGTCCCCTCTGGCCCCTTCTTCCCGAGGTGCCCCCCTTGCCCTGACCATGGGGGCCCCTTTCTGTGAATCCTCCGAATCACTGGAGAGACTCAGAGACCTCGGACTACTGTCGCCGCTGACATTTCCTTCCGACTCCTCCCCCTCGCTCTCCGTTTCTTCCCTCTCCTGTGACTCTGCTCCTGAACCCCTGACATCCATCCCCCCCTCGAAGCCCCCCCTTCCCCCCTCCCCTTCCTCCGGCGGGGGTGCTGGGTGCTCCGTCGTTGTGGGGGTGAATGGTGGATACAGTTCGTCCCCCGTGGCGTGCATCCAGTTAGAGAAATCCGGCTCGTCCTCCATGTCTTCGCCGACCTCGTTCTCCTCTGCTTCCATCTCCGTGCCGCCATGCTCGAACCCAACGTCCTCCCCCATCACGTCCATGTCCCTCTCACCCTCGTTCCCCTCTGGGTCCGTTCCCTGCCAAGGGCCCCTCAGCCACCTCTCCTCTCCTCGATTGTCCCACCAAAACGAGCGGTCTGAGGCAAACCCCGAGGGCGAGCCCTCCGGTGAACGTGTTTCTAATGCTGGTTCTTCGTCCGATGTGAATCCCTGGAACGTGCTGGTAGAAAGCGTGGGTGTGAAAAGCCAGTCGTCGAAATACTCGGCTGGCATGGGCCTGTGTGGGAACAAGGCATGAAACTCCTCTTTGAGGAGAGGCTCGTCCAGGGCATAGTCCGGCACCCAACTGTTGGCGCTGGCCGGGGTACCTTCCCTTGCGAGAAAATATTCTACTCCCTCCTCCCCCCATCTCGAGTCCAAAATCTCTGTGACCTGGTTGATGGGTTCTCTTCTTGGCGACTCCCTCCTTGGGGGGATCTCCTTATACTGGTCTGGTGCCGTGCCCTGCGCCTGAAATCGGTGCGGTGCTTTGTAGGGCGTGAGCACCGACCTATGGAATACTGGGTGCATTCTGGATCCTTCCGGAAGTGTCAACCGGAAGGCCACCGGATTGATCTGTGCTTCAACTCGGTAAGGTCCTAGTTGCTTATGTCCGAGTTTCTTCTTAGCTAAGGATCTGGTCGGCACTGCGTGGGCCGCTAACCACACCCAGTCTCCCACCTGTATGTCTTCACCAACCCTCCTGTGCTTGTCAGCCTGCAGTTTGTATGCGTGCTTTGCAAGCTCTAACTGCCTCCTAAGCTGATCGTGGACTTCCTGCAATTCCGCCGCCAAGACTTCCGCTGCCTGTGGCTCCCCCTCCCCTAGTTTCTCTAATCCCGGGAAGGTTCTGGGATGCCTCCCGTTGTTGGCGAAGAACGGCGTCACCCCTGTGGACACGTGCTTCGTGTTGTTGTAAGCGAACTCAGCGAGTGGCAGGTAGTCCACCCATGTCGTCGGCTGTTGATTTGCATAGCATCTCAGGTACTGCTGCATGATGGCGTTGACGCGCTCCGCTTGTCCGTTGGTCTGCGGGTGTCTCGCCGACGCTAGGTTGATCTTGACGTTCAGGAAACCCATCAGCTTCTGCCAGAAGCTCGAAATGAACTGGCGCCCCCTGTCGGACAAGATAGACCGTGGCAGTCCGTGCACCCTGAAGACGTGGTCTATGAACAGTTTGGCGGTCTGTTCTGCTGTGGCCACCTTCGCGCACGGAATGAAGTGGGCCATTTTAGTGAACATGTCCACCACCACTAGCACTGCCGTTTTACCCCTCGAGCTGGGTAAATCCGTGACAAAGTCTAGTGCCACCCTCTCCCACGGTTCGCTCGGGGTCTGCAGCGGTTCGAGCAGTCCTGCCGGAGGTTTGTGCACTGACTTGGCCCTTTGGCAGGTGTCACACCTCGAGACGTACTCCGCGACTTCCCCCCTCATCTTGGGCCACCAGAAATCTCTGGCAACGAGTTCCGCCGTCTTCTCCTTGCCGAAGTGCCCGGCGGTTGGCGCGTCGTGCAACTGCTGCAGTATTTTCGCGCGGAGCTCATCTCCCGGTACATAGAGTGCTCCTCTGCGGATGAGCAATCCGTCCCTTATTTGGAACTCGTCGTTTTTCACCGTGCCCTTGCGCACCTCCTCCATCTTGGCTAGAGCGAAGGAGTCCTCCTGCAGTGCTCGACGGACCGCCTCCAGGTCCACAGTTGCGGAAGCGCACGCCCACGCTTTCTGGGCGAAAATGTGCTTGGCCGCTGCTGGCGCCGCTTCTTCGAGGTATTGCGGCTTTCTGGACAGTGCATCTGCCATGATGTTGTTGTCGCCTGGGATGTATTCTATCCTGAAGTCGAAATCCGCAAAGAACTCCGCCCATCTGATGTGCCGTTGGTTCAGGAACCTTGCCGTGCGCCAGTACTCCAAGTTCTTATGATCCGTGCGAACCTGCACTGTGTGTTTGGCCCCGATGAGGAAGTGCCGCCACGCCTTGAATGCTGCGTGAATGGCCAGCAACTCCCTGTCCCAGATGGTGTAGTTCTGCTCCGACTTGCTGAGCTTCCTAGAGTAGAAGGCACACGGTCTCCAGTCCCCATGCGGGTCCTCCTGCAACAGTACGGCGCCCACGGCTCTGTCTGAGGCGTCCGTCTCAACCCTCAGCGGTTTGCTGGGATTCACATGCAGTAGCTGCCCTTCGGACGAGAAGAGACGCTTGAGGTTCTGGAAGGACTGCTCCGCTTGCTCCGTCCAGATGAACTTCTTCTTCTTGGAGCTGAGCGTGTCGGTAATGGCCGCTGTCTGCATCGCGAACCCCTTGATGAATTTGCGGTAAAAGTTGGCGAACCCCACAAACCGCTGGACCTCCTTCCGATTGCGCGGGCTCTTCCAATCCAACACCGCGCGAACCTTGGCGCTGTCCATGGCGAGCCCCTTGTCCGACAGCTTGTAGCCCAGGAAATCCACCTCCTTCCTGTCGAACTGGCACTTCTCCAGCTTTGCGTATAGCCGATGCTCCTGCAGTCGCTGCAGAACCTCCTCGACGTCCCCCTCGTGGGTCTCCTCAGATTCTGAGAATATCAGGATGTCATCCAAGAAGCAGACGCATTTCTTGTAGAGAAGACCCGCCAGGACGTGATGCATGAACGCTTGAAAACAGTGGGCGCCATTTTGTAAACCGAAGGGCATAACTCTATATTCATATGTGCCCAGGGGCGTGAACATGGCAGTCTTCCACTCGTCCCCCTCCCGTATGCGGATCAGGTTGTACGCCCCTCTCAGATCCAACTTTGTAAAAACACGTCCTTTCCTCACCGTTGCCAGCAGGTCATCTATTTTGGGCATTGGAAAGGCTGTGGGCTTGGTCTTTGAATTTAAGAGTCTGAAATCCACTACAAGTCTTTTTTGGGGCGTGTCCTTTTTCTTCACAAAGAATACAGGACTGCCCCCCGCTGCTTTCGACTCCCGGATGAAACCGCGCTTTAAGTTGAGGTCTATGAACTCCTTGAGCTCCTGCAGCTCGTCTTCAGACATGGAATACAGTTTCCCGGCTGGCAGCGTCGCCCCTGGCAGGAGGTCAATCTGGCAGTCATAGGGCCTGTGGGGAGGCAGCTTGTCTGCTTCTTTCTCGCAGAAAACCTCCAAAAACGCTGCGTATTTGCGTGGTACTGCTTGCAGCGTGCTCAATTGTAGCTGCGTGTCTTCCCCTCCTTCTTCTTGGCTATGAAGAATGCAATGTTCCGCGCAATAGGAGGAACCGAAGGTCAGTTGGCGTTGGTACCACGCCAATGCTGGACTGTGCCTGTGCAGCCAACTCATGCCCAAGACTACCGGCGTGCCTGACAGTTTGGTGACGTTGAAGCTGATGACCTCTTGGTGATTTCCAATCCGCATCACCATTGGTTGCGTTTGTTGCACCACCTGCCCCCCTAGCAAGTCCCTGCCATCCACTGTGACAACCTTCAGGGGCAGTGTGGCTGGCAGCAGTGGTATATTGTGCTGCTGAATAAAATCCAGTCCTATAAAGTCGGCGTTGCTGCCGGAGTCAATGGTGATCGGCACTTCCAGAGTGCTTCCGTTGGGCAGTTGGAGAGACGCTGTAAGCTGCACCACTGGTTTGGGTGGGAGGGGGTCCGTGGGCTGCAAAATCTCTGGGGATTGTTTCATTGATTTGTCTGGCTGGACCCCAGTACCTCTTCCTCCAGCCAGACTCTGTCGTTTCCCTGCTGCGTTGCTTCTGTCACTGTTGCCGATGCTGCAGTGTGCTTGTGGAGCCTCTGGGGACACTCTTTCGCCATGTGTTGAGCACTGTCGCAGATGTAGCACTTCCTGTTCCCTCTAGGAGGCTTCGTCTTGACTGCTCCCGGCGTCAGGGCTCTGGTAGCTGACTGAGCCCTGGCACCTCCGAGCTCCATCGGTTCCTCTCCCCCTCCCTGCGAGGGCGTGGACTGCGCACGCGCTGCTTCTTTGGGATAGAAGGGAGGTGCTCTGGCTGGTGCCCTTCCCCAACGTCCTTCTTCTCTGTTGCAAGGACGTTCCTCCAGATGCACCCCGATCTCCAGAGCCCTCTGGACCACTTCCTGGGTGCTCCTTGGCCTCTCCCCCCTTCCAATCTCGGCTTTTACTTCTGTATTCAAGCCCTCCCAAAAGAGATCTCTCACTGGCGCAGAAGCTTTGTCCCATCCCAGTGCATGAACCAGTCCGAAGAAACGCGTATGGTACTGACGCACGCTGGCTTTGCCTTGCTTAAGTCCATGTATGTCTCTCCTGGCAATATCAACGTCTATCTTTGATAAAAAACACGAGTCCATAGCTTTAATGAAAGCCTTCGCGTCTTGGAGCGCCGGATCATTGTCCCTCCATAAATTTCTCAGCCACGTTTTGGCTTCACCATGCAAATGGGATAGGATAAACCCCACTTTCTCTCTTTCATCTCTAAAGTCTTTGTCAAGCAGATCCAGCGCAAACAACAGGTCTGCTCTAAAGTTGGGGTACTGCTGTAAACTCCCGTCAAAATGGGATACAAGGCTGCCTCCCCTCTTTCCCAATCCAATGCCCTCTGCTTTGGATCCAGGTGGCCCCTGTTTGGAAATCACGTCCAATCTTACTTGGAGATCCCGGTAGGCGCTACTCATTTCCTCCTCTCTTTTTCTGGATGCAATTACCTCCGTGCTGAGTCGTGTCACAGCTTCTTGCAGGGCTGATATCTGCTCTTCCGTCGTCATCTTGCCTGAGTTTTGTGAGCTCTGGAAGCACCCCTCCTCTGCCCTCGCTGCGTCAACTCACGTGGCGAGGTTCTTGGTGCCAAAACTTTAAAATTGGAGATAGAGCTTACTGTCAGAGCTGGCTCCGGGTCCCAGCTCACCAAGGACCAACGCTAGCCGGTAGTACAGTATCAAAGTCTTTATTGAAGAATAGTCTCCATTTACAAGTCTCCGCGTCCCAGCTCTACGTCTGAGCTTTAGACCGGCGAAGCTCTATCTGGATCTCCGCCCCCTGTGCACCAGCTTAAAACTCTAATCTTACTCCACCTCCTCCTTCTCTCTCTCTTCCTCTGGGTCTTACTACCCCCCGGGGTCTCTTCCCTCCTGGACTCTTCTGACGCAGAGCTGGACCCCTCTGACTCCTCCCCCTCTCTTCGGCGTGCTTTAGGACCTGGCTCCCTACCCGGGCTGCCCACCTTGCCGCCCTCCTGTACATTTGAACTTGGCGCGCGCGCGCGTTTAACTTTCCTGATGACCGTTTCCTCGCTCCCTGACGAGGGTGTGGCCACTCCTGCTTCACGCTCTCCCTCTGCCTGCGCGCTCCCTGATCCCGATGCCTTGGACTCCTCCCCCCTACTGCACTCTGGAGGGGAAGCTGGTCCGGATTTCCAGCTGTTACTCTCTGAGTCCCCTCTGGCCCCTTCTTCCCGAGGTGCCCCCCTTGCCCTGACCATGGGGGCCCCTTTCTGTGAATCCTCCGAATCACTGGAGAGACTCAGAGACCTCGGACTACTGTCGCCGCTGACATTTCCTTCCGACTCCTCCCCCTCGCTCTCCGTTTCTTCCCTCTCCTGTGACTCTGCTCCTGAACCCCTGACAGTACCCCTGCCCGTACGGGCCAGTCTTGACAGACTCTAGGGTTGTGCGCCCATCTCACTCAAAGAGGCCAAGGGCCAGCGCTGTCCGAAGACACTTCCGGGTCACGTGGCCAGCGTGACATCACTGCTCTGGCGAGCCAGAGCCGCACACAGAAACGCTGTTTACCTTCCCGCTAGTAAGCGGTCCCTATTTATCTACTTGCACCCAGGGGTGCTTTCGAACTGCTAGGTTGGCAGGTGCTGGGACCGAACAGCGGGAGCGCACCCCGCCGCAGGGATTCGAACCGCCGACCTTTCGATCGGCAAGCCCTAGGCACTGAGGCTTTAACCCACAGCGCCACCCGCGTCCCTTACACAGATATTTTTTGCTATTTCCTCTTCATGTTGTGCTCCTGTTGTTGGGATGTTGCTTCTTCTGAGCTCCAGGTGTGCTATCCTTTCTACCTCGTCTGCTAAGGAACACTGACCAGTAAGCTGTGGAACCAGGGGCGGAGGAAGGGGGTGTGGTGGGAGCGGTCCACCCTGGGTGTCAGCACTGAGGGGGGTGACAAAAATGCTGGGCAGCACTCATTGTGGGGCCTGCAGCACACCTGAGCCACTGGGAGTGATGTGGTGGCTTGGGCACCCGCAGGCTCTGTTGTTGTTTAGTCGTGTCCAACTCTTCGTGACCCCATGGACCAGAGCATGCCAGGCACTTCTGTCTTCCACTGCCTCCCGCAGTTTGGTCAAACTCATGCTGGTAGCTTCGAGAACACTGTCCAACCATCTCGTCCTCTGTCGTCCCCTTCTCCTTGTCCCCTCCATCTTTCCCAACATCAGGGTCTTTTCCAGGGAGTCTTCTCTTCTCATGAGGTGGCCAAAGTCTTGGAGCCTCAGCTTCACGATCTGTACTTCCAGTGAGCACTCAGGGCTAATTTCCTTCAGAATAGATAGGTTTGTTCTTTTTGCAGTCCATGGGACTCTCAAGAGTCTCCTCCAGCACCATAATTCAAAAGCATCAATTCTTCAGCGATCAGCCTTCTTTATGGTCCAGCTCCAGACTGCCCCAAACAGACTGCCCGCCGCCTCCCCCTCAGCTGTAGGGCGGCTGAGTGGGCAGAGGCAGACAGACTCCTCAGAGGCCCACGGAGCATCCTGCCCCAGCCCACCCCACCCCCGCAGGCGGCTGGCCCTGCCCCTGGGCACAGGGCATGCGTGCCACCGCAGAGACCCGATCAGCTTGCTCCGCCGCTGCGTGGAACCCTTGTGCAAGACAGAGCTTTCTAGCGCTATGTTTTAGGGAGCACATTCAGTTCATGCAGAGCCGCAGGCAGGCCTACAGAGGATCATTGTCCCAACCAGTGTGAACTACAGGCAAGCTCTGCAATGCATCTGAACCTCCTCTGCATTCACACCTTGCGGGAAATAAATTGGTCGCAACGAGCAAGTTGCCATTCAAGAAAGCCCCCCTCTCATCACTCCTGATTTTGATCGTGGAGGAATTCTTGCAAAGCTTCCAGGGAACCAAAACACAATCTGAAAGCCACTGCCTGTGAGGAATTACCTGCTTTGTGGAGCCCACATTGATCGTTCTTCCACTTTCTACCTTCTCGGACAACAAAACAGCCTGACTCATTTTACCGAGGCAGGGTTACAAAGAAACTCTTTTGTTTCACTTTCCAGAGTACCAGAGTGTTGAAAATTCCGCCTCTTAATTTACTTACCGCTTTCAGTTGGTTATGGGCTATAATGGCACATATTTGTCATAGCTTGTTACAGCCTCGGTCAATAGAATAATGGAATAATCAATCACCTATATTTTAGGAGGAGGCATAATAAATAAAGTGCAGAATAGTCAATCAGGTTCCTTCTCAGGGAAAGTTGAACAAGTACAGGGGTTGTCAATTGTAAAGTGCCTTTGATAAGTATGCAAACATTGACCCCAAGTGTTACACTGGAGAACATGGAAATTAAAATCATCTATCTTATTTGTTCGGAAGCCCCTTGCATGGCATTTAAGGAAGAAGCTTGGGCTGGGCTTAAGATTGCATCTCCCAGTTAGCTCAAAATTAAATGAAGTCAAAAACTCGGGAAAATACGGGTTTAATTAAAGACACTCCGCCAGCTCATAAATTATACATTATCCCTCCCGTTGAAGAAAAGTCCAAGCAGGATATTAATTGTTAGAGTTACAGAAAATCACCCACCACCCCAATTTCTTCCTTTCCTTCCTCCCCCCACCCCTTTTGTTTCAGCTTCATGTGGCTTATGAAGCAGATGCAAGAAATGAACGGCTAATCGCTAAGAGTTTTCATATTAATGCCTTATTTCGTTTAGCGTGGCGGCAGTTTTTATTAAAAGAGCTGCCTCCTTCAGATTGGCAGAGTTAGATAACCAGTGGAGTTGCCTTGTTTCCTCATCTTCGCAAAAGCAGCCCAGTGGCAACAGGCAGATTTGCTGCCCCCAAAGGGGATTATGGGCCTTTCCTGAGACAAGTGTGGTTAATTCCATTTCCCAGTTCTACAGGGCTAAAGGTAAAGGTAAAGGGACCCCTGACAATTAGGTCCAATCGTGACCGACTCTGGGGTTGAGGTGCTCATCTCGCTTTATTGGCCGAGGGAGCCGGTGTGCAGCTTCCGGGTCATGTGGCCAGCATGACTAAGCCAGAGCAGCGAACCAGAGCAGTGCACAGAAACGCCGTTTACCTTCCTGCCGGAGCGGTACCTATTTATCTACTTGCACTTTGATGTGCTTTCGAACTGCTAGGTTGGCAGGAGCAGGGACCGAGCATAGGGTGCTCACTCCGCCGTGAGCTGCCGACCTTCTGATCGGCAAGTCCTAGGCCCTGTGGTTTAACCCACAGCGCCACCCTATATGTCCCTATATGTCTACAGGGCTAGCCTGTGGCATTTGGCTGCCTGAGGTGAAGCACAAGGTGTCACTGTTGTTATATTCATTCATACCCCACCTTTCTCCCTAAAAGGGACTCTAGGCGGCTTACAGATAAAAATAAGAAAAGTTAGAAGCATTGGAGACCCAGCCTTTGGGTCAAAGCCCTAGAGAAAAGGAGCCATTGGCCAAATCCTATAGACAAAAAAGAAAGAAATCAGAGTATTTGAAGACCTGTCTATAAGGAGAAGACTGTGTTTCCCCAGCTGTACATGAAATAAAAGAGAGAAAGGAAGATCTATTTCCACCTGCTGAGCCCATAACAACATACCAGAAGCCACCCTTATGAAGCTGAGGACCTTTGAGGCATTCCATCTCTTCTTAATTGGACCAACACTGTGGTGGTGCCACCTTGATAGGACATCTTGCAGCCGGTGTACAGCTTATTGTCAACTCTCTTCTTCGGCCGAGCCTTTTGATCAGCGCAGCTTTGCGACATCGTGGCAGCAACTGTCACTCACGACTGAGCAACAGGGAGAAAACCCAACCAGCTGTTGCTGAAGGAAAAGATGCGTTTGGCTTTAAAATTAGAAGAGAGATAACTCTGGCTACAAAAAGATCAAGAGCTCCGAGAAGCACAGAGGGGGGGGGACAGCACCCGTCTAAGAAGAGAGGGCTGGATTGCGCGAACTGAGGGTGGGGAGCCTAGGGGTTTAAAAGGCAACATTTCCATTCAATGCAGAAAATGGACAAGGCACTGCTTCTGCAGAACAACCATGTCAAAGAAAGTAATCTTTAGAAGGAGAAAAGTTTTACCCTGTAAAAATCAGAAACTACCGTGGTACAAAGGCTGAAATATTCCCCGAGAAGGATTCAGAAGGAGAGCTCCAAGTGGGAACACTTATAGAGAATACAGAAGGGGATGCTTATAATGGAGAAACAGAAATCAGGTTGGTTTGAGGAGCGTAACCACCATTGGTTTTCTAACAGCACTTTTCACAGGGAAATTTCCTTACGTGGTTGAAACACCCATAAAGTACTATTACACAGAGCCATAGAGCCATGGTGCCTGTTCTCGTGTAATATTTCCAGGAAGTGTTTTATAACCATTGAATGGTCAAATAATGTTGATGTAACTCTGCTACAGTTCTGGATGCTTAACTCTACGTGCCAGAAACTGCATAAGATCGTTGGTCCATTTAGCTCAGTATTGTCTCCACCGGGCATAGGCAAACTCGGCCCTCCAGATGTTCTGGGACTACAACTCCCATCACCTCAAGCTAACTGGACCAGTGGTCAGGGATGATGGGAGTTGTAGTCCCAAGACAAGTGGAGGGCCGAGTTTGCCTATGCCTGGTCTACACTGCCTGGAATCACCTCAACCTGGTTGAGGCAGGAGCTTTGCCACATGCTGAGATAGGCTCTGCGACAAAGGGGAAAGGGTTAAAACTGAGAGGGGGGGAGTTCTCAGAGACACTCAAAAGATCTAGTGTAGTGCAGTGGATGAGAGAGAGCTGGCCTCGGACTGGGGAGATCGGCGATCAAATCCCCATGCACCTATGAAATTAAGTGGATTACCTTGAACCTGTCACCATCTCTCAGCCCAACCCACCTCACAGGGTTGTTGCGAGGGTAAAACAGGAGGAGCATAGACGCTGCTTGGAGGTCCTTACAATTGGTTTAAATGCAATAAAGCAATATATCTAAGTGGTGTGTTTGTGTGTGGAAAACAGGACTACAGTAGCTTAGAAGGGCACTCTACATGGTGACCTCCAGATGTTGCTGGACTACAGCTCACAACACTCCTTGACCATTGGCCATGCTGGCTGGTACTGATGGGAATGAGAGTCAAACAGAATCTGCCGCATTGTCTGTTTTGATGTAGTGTAAACCAGGGTTTGGGACATGGGTGGCTCTATGGGTTAAACCACTGAGCCTCTTGGGCTTGCCAATCAGAAGGTCAGCAGTTCAAACTCCCACCACGGGGTGAGCTCCCATTGCTCGGTCCCTGTCAACCTAGCAGTTCAAAAGCACCCCAAAAAGTGCAAGTAGATAAATAGGTACCACTCCAACAGGAAGGTAAAGGGCGTTTCCGTGTGCTGCTCTGGTTCGCCAGAAGCGGCTTAGTCATGCTGACCACATGACCCGGAAGCTGTACACCGGCTCCCTCAACCAGTCAAGCAAGATGAGCGCCGCAACCCCAGAGTTGTCCGCGACTGGACCTAATGGTCAGGGGTCCCTTTACCTTTAAACCAGGGGTCAGCAAACCTTTTCAGCAGGGGGCCAGTCCACTGTCCCTCAGACCTTGTGGGGTTCCGGACTATTTTTTTTTGGGGGGGGGGAATGAACAAATTCCTATGCCCCACAAATAACCCAGAAATGCATTTTAAATAAAAGCATACTTTCTACTCATGTAAAAACACCAGGCAGGCCCCACAAATAACCCAGAGATGCATTTTAAATAAAAGGACACCTTCTACTCATGTAAAAACAAGCTGATTCCTGGACCATCCATGGGCTGGATTTAGAAAGCGATTGGGCTGGATCCGGCCCCGGGGCCTTAGTTTGCCTACCCATGGCATAAACCAGGCATAGGCAAACTCTGGCCCTCCAGATGTTTGGGACTACAATTCCCATCATCACTGATCCTGTTAGTTAGGGATGATGGGAACTGTAGTCCCAAACATCTGGAGGGCCAGAGTTTGCCTATGCCTGGTGTAAGCCAATGCATAGAGAGGAGAGCAGAATTAATCTTAATCCTCACACACTAATAGTCTCTTCTGCACAGAACTGATATGCAAAAGGTCTGTCTCCTGCGTTTTTGCAGGGTGTAGGTTGCACGGACAGATTTAAGGGCTTTAGCACATGCACTGAATGCAGAAAGTGCTAGGTTCAATGGTGTGACCTGCTATGAAGCCAGCTTCCTGTGTACCCATGTACAAACAGCATGTACAAGCAGCTCTGTGCAGAATCCCATTTCCTCTCTTCCATATATTACTTCACGCTACATAGTCATCTTCCCAAGGCTGATCTTCCCCATCTACTGGATTGCTTCTCCAGACACTGGTGCATTTTCTGCCCCACAAGCCTGGGCATCCTGAGCTGTGTTCTATCTCCTCATCTAGCTGAAGCTCGGTTAACCATTCCCCTGTTCATCCTTTTCTGTCCGACCATCCCTGAACACTCAGTTTTCACTACAGAGAGCCTTGCGGTAAACGTTGTTTATGCTCGCTGCGCCGGCATGCAGAGCTGGTTCCCCCAAGGTTATAAAACAGCTTCCCAGCCCTGCGGTGCTCCGGCAGGAGTCCTGTTAAGTTGGGCAATATATATCTGTGATAGGAGAGGGAATTTCTAACTTAAAAGAGAGAGCAAGCCAATGAAGTTTTTAAATTCCTGTTGTAAAAAGGTCCCGCCGTGGTACAATTAATGGGCGCAATCCAACTGAAGTGAAACATTCTCAAGTCCCATTGATTTCGGTAGGAGGGTTAAGTTGCCCGTGTTTGGGGGGCGGGGCATTGTGCATCTGGGTATTATTCCAGGAGCACTCTAGTGATGGGGGAGGCAGAAGAGCATGTTGAGTTTCACACCCTGTTAAGCCCCTTAAGCCCATCTACCCACACTTCCCAGTAATGAAAAATCAGACCGCAAAGTTGCTGGGGTGTGTTGATGTTTTGATTTTTAGCTCAATCCTAATTTCAGCAGTGATAGCTTTTCCCATTGTGGACGCAGCTCCACCCCCACCCCACCCCCAGTGCATCACTAAGGTCTAAAAGCTCATGGCCAATTGCATGTGCCATGGCTACCTCATCATTGCCTCCTATCTTAGCCAGGTGGCACAATCCCATTCTCTGTGTGCTCCACCAAAGAGAGGTGTGGAGAGTAGCCGCATGAGATCAGACCTTTTCAGAGGTGGCCCCAGTCTGTGGGATGCTCTTCCCATTGAGACTTGCCTGGCACCACCTTTGTCAGGTTCTTAGGCACCAGGCTAAGACCTTTCTGTTAAGGCCCTCGGTTAATTAATGTTACCTCCACAGAGCCTAGGACTTGCTGATCAGAAGGTCGGCGGTTTGAATCCCCGCAACGGGGTGAGCTCCTGTGCTCGGTCCCTGCTCCTGCCAACCTAGCAGTTCAAAAGCACGTCAAAGTGCAAGGAGATAAATAGGTAGCGCTCTGGTGGGAAGGTAAACGGCGTTTCCGTGCACTGCTCTGGTTCACCAGAAGCAGCTTAGTCATGCTGGCCACATGACCCAGAAGCTGTACGCCGGCTCCCTCAGCCAATAAAGCGAGATGAGCGCCACAACCCCAGAGTTAGGCACGACTGGACCTAATGGCCAGGGGTCCCTTTACCTTTTTACCTATAGTGGTACTCATATTTTAGTGGGATGGTAGGACTTGACCTTAACAACAACAACAACAACAACAACATCATATTATTTATACTCCGCCCATCTGGCTGGGTTTCCCCAGCCACTCTGGGCAGCTTCTAACTGAATATTAAAACCAATACAGCATCAGACATTAAAAACTTCCCTAAACAGGGCCGCCTTCAGCTGTCTTTTAAAAGTAGAATAGTTTTTTATTGCCTTGACATCTGCTGGGAGGGCATTCCACAGGGCAGGCGCCACTACCGAGAAGGCCCTCTGCCTGGTTCCCTGTAACCTCACTTCTCGCAGTGAGGGAACCACCAGAAGGCCCTCGGCGCTGGACCTCAGTGTCCGGGCAGGATGATGGGTGTGGAGACGCTCCTTCAGGCTATTTAGGGCTTTAAAGGTCAGCACCAACACTCTGAATTGTGCTCGGAAACATACTGGGAGTCAATGAAGATCTTTCTGGACAGGTGTTATATGGTCTTGGCAGCCACTCCCAGTCACCAGTCTAGCTGCCGCATTCTGGATTAATTGCAGTTTCTGAGTCACCTTGAAAGGTAGCCCCAAGTAGAGTGCATTGCAGTAGTCCAAGCGGGAGCATGCACTACACTTGTGACAGTCCACAGGCAGGTAGGATCTCACCCTGCATACCAGATGGAGCTGGTAAACAGCTGCCCTGGACACAGAATTGACCTGCACCTCCATGGACAGCTGTGAGTCCAAATGTTGCTGGGTGAACATTTTATGTATTTTTTTCATTTTCAGTTTTTCTGGTTTTAAATTGATTTTATGTGGTGCGTTTCATTTTGTCAGGTTGCTCTGAGACACTTTATTATATAAAGTGGCTGATAAATGAAAATGATGATGATGATGATGATAAATAAGAGAATCCATTTGTGGTGGCGAGCCTTTGAATGTTACAGCAGCCCCAGAGATTGAACTCATGTTGGGAGACAGTCCTGTGTCACGGTTGTAACTGTCTCTGAATGGGATACTTTGACCCTGGGCACTTTTTTCCTCATGACCATGCAGCAAACTTCACTTTATAAGATATACAGGTCTCTTGTTGGCATTTGTCTGTCCTGGACAGCAATGGAGGAGTGCACCTTTGGGGGTGAAGTTCTAGCCCATAGCAAACAGGACTTTTATTTTCATTTCGCGTTAATAAGGAAATTGTGCGGTGCAATCCTAAAGCAGGGCTGGCTCTTGATTTGAGTAGAGTGCTTGGCTGAGTTTCATCCCCCCCCCTCTCCGCCCCATATTAGTGACCCCAGTGAGTTTTTTATACCAGTGGCAACCAATGGCAGCAGTGTGGTTTGTATCAGGCAGCCATTTTGAATTTCCCTAATGCCGCACCCCTCCATGGCATTGTGGGAAATTTAAAATGGCATCTCTCAGCTGATCGGCTGGGAACGTAGGAGAGTATTCTGGTTGTTGCCCAAGAATGTCATGTACTGACACCAGACTTGATCCTGCGCATGTTTACTTTGATGGAAGTCCTAGCATGTACCGTATTTTTCCGTGTATAAGACTAGGTTTTTTCCCTTTTAAAAAAGGCAAAAATTAGGGGGTGTCTTATACACGGATCGTGTCTCCCCCCATTTTCTTAAATCTGAGTCCCCACAAATAGGGGGCGTTTTATCCATGGGGGCGTCTTATAGACGGGAAAATACGGTATGTTTAGGATGGCAGTCTTTACAACGGTAAAAGAAAGTTACATTATTCAGCATGTGCACTTCATTCCTTTCAGTGAAGCTGGGGTTTCTGGTCACAGAATCTTTGATTCTATAAACATGTTGTAAATTCGAAGAGAGATGTCATTATTCACCCACCCTCAGAAGCTTTCCTGACAAGAGTCCCATCAATCGGCGAGAATCTCCTGGCCCCTGAAATTTAGCCTGCACTCTTCTCTCGTGTTCAGATCTGTTTGTTCCTCAGCTGTTATATTTGGCTGATTCTTATCCAAATTGCTTGCTCCTGGTAATTTTTTAGGGAGGAAAAAAGACCAGCCAAGTGTACTGAGGCTTCCCAACTAGTTCTAGTGATTAATGGGTTGTTGTCACTGGCATGTTCGGTATTTCTCAAAACGAAAGAAAGAAGAAAGTCACAATGCATGTTTATTCCTCAAGGAAAAAGGGGGGGGACACCCCACATTTCAATGTCAATATGCTGTAAGTTTCAAATTATTCTTTGTGTGCACAAGTCATAAAGTGAAAAGAACCATTTCCATAAAGATGAATGGACTACTCACCGATGGAAACCCAGGGGGAGGCTAGGAAAGCCTGTTATGCCATAAATACTTATTAGGCTCTAATCAGTACAAAGCACAGCCCCGCTATCTCATATTTAAGGAAGCAAATGTACCTTTTTCTTTCTTTCTTTTTTTTTGCCCAGCCTTAGTTTGCATAGCTGTACAGGCCTCCCAGTTTAGCTCAAGGTCGTTCTTCCCAGATGGTATTGAAAGGTCTGCAATGTAAGGTTTGATTCAGGCAGTGACACTACCAGGGCAGGACTTGGGGGCCAATGTCCAGGCCTCACTCAGCAGGGTGAGGAGAAGGGCCCACAGTGGCAGTATGGATAAAGGTAAAGGTAAAGGGGACCCCTGACCATTAGGTCCAGTCGTGGCCGACTCTGGGGTTGCGGCGCTCATCTCGCTTTACTCGCCAAGGGAGTACAGCTTCCGGGTCATGTGGCCAAAATGACTAAGCTGCTTCTGGCGAACCAGAGCAGTGCACGGAAACACCGTTTACCTTCCCACCGGAGTGGTACCTATTTATCTACTTGCACTTTGACATGCTTTCGAACTGCTAGGTTGGCAGGAGCAGGGACCAAGTAACAGGAGCTCACCCCGTCGTGGGGATTCGAACCACCGACCTTCTGATCGACAAGTCCTAGGCTCTGTGGTTTAACCCACAGTGCCACCCACGTCCCAGGGCAGTAGGGATAGGGCTGCCATATTTCAAGACCCCCCCTCTCAACCTCACTGATGTAGTCCAAATAGGGTTGCCATTTGTGGAGGTTTTTTAAGGAAAATTGTTCAGCTTTTAAGGGAAAAACCGAACTTTTGTTTACAAAAAAACCATGACTTTTTGATTGACATACCTAAGATCCGGTGCCACATTTTAGAAATTCCCCCCAGACATCAATTCTGCCTTTGAAATGCCAGTAACGTCCAATAAAATCCAGACGTATGACAGCCCTAAGTAGGGAAGGCTTACCATACATAAGGCCACTAGGCCTGGAGTCTAAAAATGACCTAACTGCACCACTAGTTTCAGAATTCTCACTGGCACAGGCTGGATCTTACCAATATTTCTCCCAGTTGAAAGATCCATGTATTTTAAGAACGATAGGCACAAATCAATTCTGTGCACGATCCACCTCACTCATTCTGACAGAGGGCACAGCTCCATGTGTGCCAAACAATCTTCAAATTTAGGTACTAGTGGCGGGAGAGCTTGGGGTTGCCAGATCGTGGTGGTGGTTGTATTTCTTTCTTTCTTTAAACAAGTTTTAATTCACTTTTGCAAGCAGGGATTTTCAGCGAGTCTAACCATAAAAAATGAGGGACACGGGTGGCGCTGTGGGTTAAACCACAGAGCCTAGGACATGCCGATCAGAAGGTTGGTGGTTCAAATCCCCGCAACGGGGTGAGCTCCCGTTGCTCGGTCCCTGCTCATGTCAACCTATCAGTTCAAAAGCACGTCAAAGTGCAAGTAGATAAATAGGTACCGCTCCGGCGGGAAGGTAAACGGCGTTTCCGTGTGCTGCTCTGGTTCGCCAGAAGCGGCTTAGTCATGCTGGCCACATGACCCGGAAGCTGTATGCCGGCTCCTTTGGCCAATAAAGCGAGATGAGCGCCACAACCCCAGAGTTGGTCACGACTGGACCTAATGGTCAGGGGTCCCTTTACTTTAAGCATTAAAAAATACATCATGTGACAGAGTCATACTAAGATCAAATTGCAACTGAACATTAAAAGCAGGAGTGGGTGGCAAAAATACCCCTCCATGGTTCTAATTAAATTGGGACATCCTGTTTTTGAGGGGGGGGCGTGCCTCCATGTGACAGCATGGCTCTCAAAAAACGTGTGACACCACAGAACCCAAAATTGTGCAACAGTACGATCTTGCGAAAGAGCATGGTGCCAAAAGACGTGTGTCTTCTGTGGCCACGCTCCTGAGTGAGTCATGTGACCCAGAGAAGAGCATGGCGCACAAAAACATGTGAGATCGCATGATGTCCCAAAACACGCATTTTGGGGGCACCGTGCTCTTGCGCATGTGATGTGACTCAGCTTGGTCCCAGAAGACATGTGTCTCAGTTTCCCACTGAAACATGTTAGAGGGGATGTGGTAATGGTGGAGAGTTGGTGCTCTTCCAACTTCTGAGTCACGGCTACCTATGGAGAGGGAAAATGGCAGGGACACCGGCACTGTGGAAATGCAACAGAGGAGTAAATATGGCCCTTAGACCAGTGCATTTGTACCATGGCAACCTCCCTTCTGCCTCTCCCTTCTCAGTCCCCCTCCCGGTAGACAGCAGTGACTCAGAAATCAAGAGGTGAGGAGATCACCAAGGCTCCTTTCTTGTAACTTGAATCCATTAGTTCGGGTCCTCCCCTCCAGAGCAGAAGAAAACAACCTCCAGAGCAGAAGAAAACAACCTTGCTCTGTCTTCCATGTGACAGCTCTTTAGACAGTGTCATCTACACTGACGTCGCTATACAGTGGTACCCCAGGTTACAGATGCTTGAGGTTACAGACTCCGCTAACCCAGAAATAATACCTCAGGTTAAGAACTTTGCTTCAGGATGAGAACAGAAATCATGCAGCGGCAGCAGGAGGCCCCAATAGCTCACCTCAGATTAAGAACAGTTTCAGGTTAAGACTGGACCTCCGGAATGAATTAAATTCTTAACCTGAGGTACCACTGTATATATTGAGCAGCCATACAAGTACAGTTAATATAGAAAATTATATACATGATTATTTTTTTTGTTATAGCCACACAATTCTAATAATTATTTCTTCATTGCCATACCTGCCCTTCACCATAAGGTCTCAGGGCATACTGCAGCAATTTAAAAATACAATATTGGCACCAGTTTTTCAAAAATTACATTACTACCGAATGCACCCAGTATTAATGCAGATCTAATTAGATCTAACTCTGGTCTTCTTAGGATATTGCTATATCAGATTCCCATTGAAATATGTTTTCCTAATACTTTTCGGTTCTGATCTGTATCCCTAAAATTTCGCAGAAACGTCTACACTTTGGTTCAGAGCGGGGTTAACCTGCCCCCCCTTTTAATGTCAGGTCTTAATTTAATATCAAGGATGGATCAACACTTCAGTCTGGGGAGCAGGAGCGCTGGAGCTTAAAAAGTCTTTGCTTATACACATGCCTTTTGTGTCAGTGATGGAAATTCAGCATGAGCCTCCCGAAATTTACATAGAGGGATTAGAATGCCAAGAGTGTCAGGACAAGAGATTACCAAGGCTCTTAGGATGTGTGATTAAGAGACCAGCAGGAGTTTATGATTCAAGTCATGCAGCCCAAGGAATTTGGAGCCAATTCCCAGAATACTGATAGGACATATTTTAACAAAAACAGAAGGGCCCAGGTCTTCAGGCCTTCTTTTAAACCATCCATTGGCATCTGTCAGGAGAAGATATTTCTGCATCACCTGAATGGGAAGCAGTCAATAGTTTTCTAAAAATCAGGGTATTACTTTAAGAATGGTAGCCTGTGTAACTGAAGTGGGAGGCTGAAGATGTTGTTTATGTGACATAACACAATGGGCCTGGTACCAGAAGCCAGCTGCCCATAGAGCACATCCTTGGGGAACCTGCCATCTTCCATTCTGTGGACAAGACCAAGCCAGCATAGACATCACTGAAACAGAAGTACGAACATGCTGGGAATATGGGCTTGGAAGAGCACATCTTTGCTTGAGATTCTGTCCTACCATGTGATGCCCCAAACCTTCCTGACACAGAGCATGTAGAAGGTGCTGAGGCTGTAAACAATAAATAAAACATCCAAAATACGTAACAAAATCGAACAATTTCCACATTAATCATAATAAGAACTAAAATAAAGATACGAAAAATTATTGTCAATAACAGCAACACCACCATCACCCCTAAAAGACACATATCCTGCTAAACAATACCCTAGATCTCTTGATGAGCCTGTGGTCTTCAAATTTAGGGTACTTCCAGACTGTTGCTAAATTCTGACGACACAATGACAACAGATTTGGAGCTATTGCAGAAGAAACTCACTTCCTCAAAAGGTCGATTTCTTTTCCAGTATGGAAAGTGATGGGAAATCAAGCTGAAAAGTGTAGATAATACTTGCCTTTGATGCAACATGATCTAACTTTCCCGCAAACAAATCAGAGTGGATGCTTTTTAGGCCAAGTTCATCAAATCTCCCCACAAACAAATCAAGGTGGATGAATAGCCCCTCTGGAAGTGCCCTTAATCGGTGACACCCTTTACCCCTCTGGATATTGCTGGCCAAACAGGAAAACAGTACCTCTGGAGGCACCCACTGTAGGTGTGTTCACCTAGGAATGTATTTAAAGATAAAGGGACTCCTGACCATTAGGTCCAGTCATAACCGACTCTGGGGTTGCGGCGCTCATCTCGCTTCATTGGCCGAGGGAGCCGGTGTATAGCTTCCGGGTCATGTGGCCAGCATGACTAAACTGCTTCTGGCGAACCAGAGCAGTGCACGGAAATGCCGTTTACCTTCCCACCCGAGTGGTACCTATTTATCTACTTGCTAGGTTGGCAGGAGCAGGGACCGAGCAACAGGAGCTCACCCCGTCGCGGGGATTTGAACCGCCGACCTTCTAATCAGCAAGTCCTAGGCTCTGTAGTTTAGACCACAGCGCCACCCGTGTCCCTAGGAATGTATTAACCAGGCTGTTAATACATCCCCTCCCCAACGATGTTGAGTGTCTGTTGGGGTAGGGGAACCCGATAAAGACAGGGGTTTTAAAACAGTAGCTGTATCTGTATTTTGTATGGAAAAAAAGAAAATAATGCTTTGTACAATTATTTAGGAATAACCCCATCAAACCAAGTGATCTGAATGGATCTGCATAGGATTGAAAATGTAAGAAGAGCCTACTGGATTGAGCCAATGGCCCATTTAGTCCAGCATCCTGTTCTGGCAGTGGCAACCAGATGCTTGTGGGAAATCTGTAAGCTGGACCCCAGTACAAGAGCAATCTCCCCCTCAAAGAGCTACAGTGCCCAGAGTTCCCTGGGAAATATGGATTGATTGTTAAAGCACTCTGAAAATTGTAGCTCTGTGAGGTGAATAGGGTTCTCTCAATGATTCTCAGCACCCTTAGCAAACTACAGGTTCCATAATTATCTGGGGGAAGCCGTGACTATTTAAAGTGGTGTCAGAGTCGATGGTGACAGCAGTCACGAAATTAAAAGATGCCTGCTCCTTGGGAGAAAGACGATGGCAAACCTAGACAGTATCTTAAAAAGCAGAGACATCACCTTGCCAACAAAGGTCTGTATAGTTAAAGCCATGGTTTTCCCAGTAGTGATGTATGCAAGTGAGAGCTGGACCATAAAGAAGGCTGATCGCCAAAGAATTGATGCTTTTGAATTATGGTGCTGGAGGAGACTCTTGAGAGTCCCATGGACTGCAAGAAGATCAAACGTATCCATTCTTCAGTAAATCAGCCCTGAGTGCTCACTGGAAGGACAGATCCTGAAGCTGAGAATCCAGTACTTTGGCCACCTCATGAGAAGAGAAGACTCCCTGGAAAAGACCCTGATGTTGGGAAAGATGGAGGGCACAAGGAGAAGGGGACGATAGAGGACGAGATGGTTGGACGGTGTCCTTGAAGCTACAAACATGAGTCTGAGCAAACTGCGGGAGGCAGCGGAAGACAGGAGTGCCTGGCGTGCTCTGGTCCATGGGGTCACGAAGAATCAGACACGACTAAACGACTAAACAACAACAACAGAGTGCTTAGCTGTATGGTGTCAGTGTAGCCCGAGTCTGTACCATTCGAACTATGGATGGGAGATAACACCACTTAAGGCATCCCATTTTTAATGCAACCACTTCACACTTTGAAAACTAGCCTAAGTTGCTTTCATATCTGTTCATGTTTTGTGTGTGTATGTGTGGAGAATGTTTTATGTTGGAGAGAAGTCACTCATGCAGTTTCCCCCACCTGCATTCTGAAATGGTACAGCCCAATAACGGTTTCGCTCATGTGATGAACTGTTGGCCTAGAGCAGCCGTTCACAACCTTGAGGCCCCAGATGTTGTTGGACTACAACTCCCATCACCCCTAACTAGCAGGACCAGCATTAAGCATTATGGGGCTTGTAGGCCAACAACAATGGAGGACCCAAGTTCAAGAAAGTCTGGCTTAGAGTGATTCTACACCCCTGACTGAGATGAGCCAGTGTGGTGTAGTGGTTAAGAGCGATAGTCTCATAATCTGGGGAACCGGGTTTGCGTCTCCGCTCCTCCACATGCAGCTGCTGGGTGACCTTGGGCCAGTCACACTTCTTTGAAGTCTCTCAGCCCCACTCACCTCACAGAGTGTTTGTTGTGGGGAAGGAAGGGAAAGGAGAATGTTAGCCACTTTAAGACTCCTTCGGGGAGTGATAAAGCAGGATATCAAATCCAAACTCTTCTTCTTCTTCTGAAAATACCCACTCTAGTTGTTAGTGCCCAGGATTCCAATAATCAGCTGAATTAGATATTTCTTTTCGCTAAAGATGTCGGGCAAGCTGGAATAGCTATTCCAGCACCGACTTGTAACGGCGCCAGCTTCCTGTTCTGCTGAAGCTGAATCACCACTGTTTCATTTACGGCTTTCCTAGAAAGAAACCCACAGTTGCTCCAGACAGAGCACATATACACAAACTCTGAGGTATTTTGCCAACCGAATGTCAGCTTCCCTCCTTTGTTCTTCGGGAAGCAATCATCTCCTGCTGGGACTTTATGTGCAGATTGCTAACCCGCCTGCACCTCCCTCCCCCCAATACACTAAATAAGCATTAGTAATTTGAATAACAAATGCTGGAATTGACGACTCATCGCCGAATCAAGAGGCATTTGTGGAATTTATGGCAGGGTGAACAAGCAGAACAATTTTCTTCTAAAGAGCCTTTGTTCAAATGCGCGGAGCACTGTGCGATTGCCAAACGTTATCCCGAGAGTTTCAACTGATCATGAACTTAAGAATGAGCATCTTTGAATTGTAGGCCACAAGATGCTTCTCAAGGGAGCTCTCCTGTTCAGGGTTCCAGACAGCTACTCTACCCAAGCAGGGCGGGAAAGCAATTCATTTATGAGCTATACACTCATTCTCTCACACATGCATGTATTTAAAGCACATGCATCATCCCCCCAAATAATCCTGAGGACTGTAGTTTGCTACAGTTCCCAGCACCCTTTACAAACTAGTGTTCCTAGAGGGTCCAGTGATCTGACTCAGGATAAGGCAGCTTCTTATTAGGAAAAGGACCAAAGTTCAGAGGAAGGTCACATTCCCAAAGCCCCTGGTTTAGTCCCCAGTTGACGCAGTAGAAGACAGCTTCCTGTCTTCCTATATGTGTGTGTTTTTGTCTGAAGATACATACCTCCTCTTCACATGTTGCGGTGTTGGTCACAAATGCTGAAACACCTCTTTTCTGCATCACATGACGTGCCCATTAAAACCACCAATGAGACTGCAGAGCTTGAAAGAATTCAAAAGGCAGGAATTCCAAATTCCTTTTGCTTGGGCAGGTTATGACTCCTCCCTCTCGCCTGCATCTTTGCATGTTGATTGGACTTGGTGATTTTATGCCTCATGAGAGTATTTGTTGTCATGTTGATTGATGCCCCTGGAGCCCAATGACACACCGCCTTATCTTCTACCCATTTTATGCTTCTCCATGCCTGCTCCTCGGGGGAGAGGAGGAATGCAATCAAATGGATTTGTACATTAGCAGCAGGCCAAGAATAACTCCTGCTTCTAACTAACACAGTAATTTCCAAGATGCTGATGCATCCAAGAGAAGTCAATGGAGCTTCACCGCTGGGCAACAGGTTGCCATTTCCTGAGCTGCGGCTTGGCTCCTTTTCTCTGATCTATTTCCCCGAAACCACGGAAAGCAAAGGAATCCCGAGTTTCAGTCCTGCAACCTGGAGAGCCAGAGGTGAAACAATTATTTTTCTGTATTTTAATTATCTTTTAATTATGGCCCGTGTCATTAGTTCGGCGAGAGCCGTTGGCTGTGTTATTATTTCATCGTCAGGGGCAAAGTCAAAGAAAAGCTGTTTCCTTGCAAATCCCTCGCCCGTCGTCTTGTTGTGAACCCAGGAAGCATCTTTTAATCAATTGATTTGTGCATGAGAGGACAGGAGAGATTGTCCTTCCCTCAAGGGGCCCTTTCAGCCGAGCACAAGAGCTGGAGGCCTTGGAAAGAGATGGTAATTCAAAGCAAGCCCGGCCCCCAAGTCTCAGCAGCCCTCTAGGCTTCCATGTATTTTTTAAAACAGCTGCCGCTCCCTTGATTTCTCCCCACCTCTCGCCCTCCAATGCTCTTGCAGCCAGAGCTGTAAAGGCAGCCTGGACATTTCAAGCTGGGAAAATATTTTCAGCACAATCTGCTCTCAGAATATGAGCAATCTGCACGGAAGCTGCTCCATGGAGTACTTGTTTTGCCCTATGCAGGCAGGCATCAGATTTGTTTCTCGATGTAAGAAAAGCAGGTAATGGATCATGGTGATATGAATAGAGTATGTACATGATACAGTGAGAGATAATGCCAGCAGAATTTTCCACCTGAGAGAGGCACTGGGGTTATTTTTTTTTATTTTTTTGCACTCCCAGGTGCTATTCAGGAGCCTGCCTTTTCTGAGAACAAAATAGCATATGAACTGGGAGTCCCCAAAACTCACAGTGGCTTTCTAATTCTAAGATCCCAGACCACTAAGCAGGTAGGTGTGGCCAGGTACAGAGCAGGCCAGTGCAAGACATTTTGCTGCCTGAGGCACAAAACAAGATGGTGCCCTTCTAAGAAAGAAGCCAGGAGGAATGGCAGTTGAGTCTCTGTGGCAGCACTTTTTCCTTGACATTTAAGGGAAGCAGGTGAGCTTAGAGGGTACACCACAGGTCATGCCACATGCACAACTCTATCCTCCAGTAGCTTGCCACCACTCTATCATCCAGCTTCGGCCATCTGAGGCAGCTGCCTCACCTTGCCTAATAGGAGGGAGACAGAGAACGGTCATAGACGGCATGAGAATAGCTCCATAAGCTGTATGCATTTTAAAAGCCCGTCCCCCCAATAATTCCTCTAATTTTCCCTGAGTTCCTGGGGAAGAGGAATTGAATGTTAAACCACAGGCACCTCCCCACTTGTGCATGTTCAGCACAAGCATGGCTGCTGACATGCATGCCGTTTTTAGCACCGAAAGGGGCAAAGGCAGGACAGAGCGGGGCAAGGCAGAGCAGGGCGGAACAGACTTGCAGGGATTCCCTTGCAGTAGCCTAGCATGGGTTGCCAGTGCCCAGAGCTGCAGGGAGGGAAATAGATGGAGTGTGCATGCGCATTTGACTACCTAATGGTGTCCATGTCACAGGTGCAGAGATAAGACATTGATAAGAAAGAAGAGCTGTTCTGTTGTCAGGAGAGGTCACTTCTTGGTTCGCATGGAGAAGTCATGTCAATGGAGCCCAGTGATGTAAGTGCACAGTTATATTGAGGCAGCACCAGGTGTTGAAATTCTGTGCCCTCTAACAATATTGCGCCAGGGCAACTGCCCCTGTGCCCCCATATTGTTCCCTCGCACTCTTGGAATTGTAGCTTGTTAGGGGTCACCTAAGAACTCTCAGTACCTTTTACAAACTACAGCTCCCAGGATTCATAGCGGGGAGCCATGACAGTTAAAGTAGGTTCAATAGTGCCTTACAGGTATGGTGGCCTAAAAGGTCCATTTAGACCTGCATCATGTTTCCCACAGAAGCCAGTCACATGCCTTTCTCTCTTTCCCCCCGTCTCTCACTTTCTCCTATATTGTCTGGCTTCATAAACTATTCATTTCCAACCTTCTTTCTTTTAGAACCATTGCTCCCTCACATAAAGTGCACGGGTTATGAATAAAATAAATCAGCTAAGTCTTGCTCACACTGGAGTGACACCCCCCGCCGTCCCCCTCCCCTCAGGCACTTCAAATGTAAAACAGAGCAATCCGACTCTGTTAGCAGACTTGAATGGAGCTCTTGCCCTGTAAGCGAGCTTGGCTAAAAGTCCAATTTGTTCATTTGTCTAAATGTACTCAACCTCTCACTCCTGCTCAGAGCTGAGAGGATGCAGTCCGATCATAGCAACATGCGAGAAACAAAGAAAGATGGCCAACGTCGGGGAAGTTGTGGAGCGAGCCTGCATGGCTGCGTATTTTTTGATTTTCATGTCTCTGGTAACCCACTGCTGTAGTACTTAAACCACCACCCCAAAGCAGGTGGAAGTTTGAGGACCATTGAGCTCTACAAATTCTCCCAATGCATCACAATTACCCAAACACCTGTGCTAAATAACTTTGCACTGAGCTCCTGTGAAAATTCACAGAGCACTCAATAGCCCTTGAAATTTCTCATTTTCAACTTCTGGCAGAACAGCTGAGTGCTCCCACATATATGGCGCCATGGACGAAGCATGTAAGGAAATTAGTTTGACCCCTGCACCCCTTTTCATTGTCCCGAAGCTTGGCAGACCCTCAGAAAACCCATTTCTTTCTTTTGTTCTCTAATTGTGAGCAATTCGGCCTGTGGCTGGGTCTGAAACTGAACGCACCATACTTATTCGGATAGATTGTGACATTTTTTTTGAAATCTCTTCAGCTCTGCCTGTGCTTTCAAAATTACTGGGGCTGTGATAGTTTACTGAGGCCTGGGGTTATGGTGGAGAATGCTTTGTATCTCTGAAGGGCCACATTCCTTGGGGGACGGTCTGCCGTGGTCTGCATGCTGTGGCAGTGGACAAGGGGGATTTTCGAAGACCTGGATTCAAATCCCCACACAGCCATGAAGCTAAGTGGGTGACCTTGGGCTATACACTCCCTAAACTTAATCTAGCCTGCAGGGTTGTTGTCATAGAATCATAGAATTGTAGAGTTGGAAGGGACCCCTGTTTCTTTAATGCTTAAAAAGCTGGGTCAGCATGAGTCAGCGGCCTGCACTGGGTTGTATATATAGAGTGAGAAATGTTAGTTTGGTGTTGGGTTGGTTGCTTGGTTAGTGAAAGCTGGTAGTGTTGATGTGTGTACAGTTGGTCAGTCGTATTTGCAGAAAGACTTTTAAGAATAAAAGCAGAAAGTACTCTGCAAGGATATTCTTTGTGGACTCTTTTATGCCGACAAGGGTCCGAGGACCAGGCTGAGGCAACAAAGGGAGGTCAGAACATTGTTGTTTTTTACAAACACTGGCAGGGTCATCTGGTCCAACCCCCTGCAATAGGGGAATCTCAACTAAAGTATCCATGGCAGATGGCCATCCAACCTCTGCTTAAAAACCCCCAATGAAATAAGGAAGAAGTAATGGTGGCAAGAGGGGAATCAGGTATGCCATCACCATGATCTCCCTGAAGGACAGGTAGGATAGAAATGCAGTAATAAAAATAGAAAGAATAGAAATAAATTACTGCCTGAGGATGCTTGGGCAGGATGGCATTCAGCCTATATGCTTCGTTTTATTTATGATGAAATATTTATATGCCACCTTTCTCAGTGCATCTCATCCAAGGCAGCTCACATAATAACAATTCAATACAGTATTGATAATACAGTAGCCAAAAGGTCAGGCCTGCGGTTTGGGGTGCTGCTAAATCCATATACTGCTCTTTCATTCCTGGTTCCTCCAATATTAAAGAGTGACCAGATGACAGGAGGCCAGAAGAGGACTGGGCTCCTGCAGCTTTTAATAGCTAAAGAGGGAGTCTCAGCGGGTGTCGTTTACACGATGAGTTGAAATTTTGCTTTTTTTGCTCTGCTATTCAAAGTGCAGGAGCCTTTGCCTTCTTCTGCATGTGGCTGTCCTGATTCTCTGCAACTGCAGAATTCCTTACACAACCCAGCCTTCCAGTTGTCTCAAACAACAAGTCCCATCATTTCTGATACTGGCTGGGGCTGATGGAAGATGTAATCCAAACATCTGGGTAGCCATATTAGGGAAGGTTGGAGTAAATAGATAGATGCTCTTTGGAATGTGACAGCTTCCCATGAGCCATGGAAGGGTAAAGAATTATTCATACTCGAGTAGCAAGCACAGAAGACAGCTATTGAGAGATGCTTGCCACCTTTGTGAGCCAGTGTGGTGTAGTGGTTAAGAGCAGTGGACTTGTAATCTGGGGAACGGGGTTCACGTCTCCGCTCCTCCACATGCAGCTGCTGGGTGACCTTGGGCTAGTCACACTTCTCTGAAGTCTCTCAGCCCCACTCACCTCACAGAGTGTTTGTTGTGGGGGAGGAAGGGAAAGGAGAATGTTAGCCGCTTTGAGACTCCTTAAAGGGAGTGAAAGGCGGGATATCAAATCCAAACTCCTCCAATTCTTCTTCTTCTTCTTCTTCTTCTTCTTCTTCTTCTTCTTCTTCTTCTTCTTCTTCTTCTTCCTCTTCTTCTTCTTCTGTTTGTAAGCTTACCTGTCTTTGGCCAGATTCACACCAAACATTTAAAGCACCGTGATATCATTTTAAACACTTGTGGCTTCTCCCACTTATTTCTAGGAAGTGTAGCTGGTTTAGGGCAGTGGTGGCCAAACTGTTTTGGAACTACAATTTCCATCATCCCTGACCACTGGTCCTGTTAGCTAGGGATGATGGGAGTTGTAGTCCGAAAACAGCTGGAGGGCCAAGTTTGGCCACCACTGGTTTAGGGCATTCAGAGACCCCTAGTCCCCTCACAGAGTGGTTTAACAATCACTCACTCTTCGCAGGGAACTCTAGGAATTGCAGTTCTATGAGGGGAACAGGGATCTCCAAACAACGCCCCAAAGCCTTAACAAACTGCAGCTCCAATAATCCTATGGAGGAAGAGGTACCAAATTGCTTTATTTGTAGGGTGTGAATGTGACATTTCTTTGTTTGAAATGGAATGGTTACAGTTTTCCTCTTTCTCAGCTATGCCCAAACTATCCTTAAAATTTCTTCTCAGGCCTTCTCTTCCCTCCTGGTTGTGCCCATTCACTTTCCCCCCTTCCCCCACAAAGGGAAAGGTTTTCCCCTCTCTAGCAAACCCAGGGGGCGGAGGCGGGGCAGGTCCTGATGAAAATAGAGGAAAGGGTCTCATTGCAAGCCAGAACATTGTTGTTGTTTAGTCGTTTAGTCGTGTCCGACTCTTTGTGACCCCATGGACCAGAGCACGCCAGGCACTCCTGTCTTCCACTGCTTCCTGCAGGTTGGTCAAACTCATGCTGGTAGCTTCGACAACACTGTCCAACCATCTCGTCCTCTGTCGTCCCCTTCTCCTTGTGCCCTCCATCTTTCCCAACATCAAGGTCTTTTCCAGGGAGTCTTCTCTTCTCATGAGGTGGCCAAAGTATTGGAGCCTCAGCTTCACGATCTGTCCTTCCAGTGAGCACTCAGGGCTGATTTCCTTAAGAATGGATAGGTTTGATCTTCTTGCAGTCCATGGGACTCTCAAGAGTCTCCTCCAGCACCATAATTCAAAAGCATTAATTCTTCGGCGATCAGCCTTCTTTATGGTCCACCTCTCACTTCCATACATCACTACTGGGAAAACCATAACTTTTATTATACGGACCTTTGTTGGCAACAAAGCCAGAACATTAGGTCGATAATTAGGTTGCTAAAGCATTTCCAGAGTAACTGGGGCATCTGATTGAGAAATATTAAAAGATCAGTGCCCAGTTTTCTTCTTTTCAGTGAGTGAATGGAGCCAGTGTATGTAAGTGCTGTACCAAAGTATAGCCACTGGAATGCAAGGGTCTGAATTTTGCGATCGGGTCACCTGTATTTATCTGACCAAGTTGGGGAGTTTAAATGTCCACCACTTTCTTTAGCTGTGCCAACGTTTTGCTTCCAGAACCTTTATAATTCCCACAGAGAAGCAGCATTTCTCTGAATGGCCTTGTCAAACGATAAAAATCACGACCAGCAGTTAGCAGCGGGGGAGGGCGCTATTAATTTGAGAAGCCGCTGTGTAAACCTTTTAAAAGTGATGAAAAAATAGCCTCTCGCGCGCGTGCTCTTTGTGATTGTGATGCTATTGATCACCAGTGGTTGAGAAAATGGTGTGAGAACCTGTTATAATGATGCATGGGGAACAATCAATATCGTAATAGACTGTTTGTTGGTTTTACTTCATTCACTTCACCAAAAAAAAAGAGAGAAAGGAAGGAAAGAAACGAGGGCCCTCCAGTCTTTCATGGTGTGTTTGTTTGTTTGTTTGGCTTCATACAAATGTGGGTCCATTTATTCATAGCTTCATAAGTGGGCTTGCCTGGTTGCAGCTTGTCCAGAGGCATGCAGAGGTTTAAATTCTCCAAAACTGTGGGAGAAAATCCAGCTGCGGCTTCTCCTATTTCTTTGTTCTCTGGACTCAGCTGCCCCCTCCTCCTCTGCCAATCTGTGGTTCAGACACACCCAGCTCAGGATGAGGGTGAAATTCAATTCAGTTCATAGTTAAAAGGCAAACCCACCTAATTTACACTTTCTGAAACAATACAAGAACTGCAGCAGCCAAAAAATGCTATTCTAGGCTATATCAACTATTACTGTGCTGATCAAGGGAAGTAATACTCCCACTCTATTCTGCCTTGGACAGACCCCACCTGGAGTACTGTGTCCAGTTATGGGTGGCACAATTCAAGAAGATGTTTATAAGCCGGAACATTTGCAGAGGTGGGCGACCAGTATGATCAAGTGTTTGGAAACCAACCCTTATGAGGAACGGTTGAAGGAGCTGGGTATGTTTAGCTTGGGAAAGTGTCAATGGTAAGGCTTAGGGTAGGTGGATGAACCTAACAAGCCTATGAAAAATGCCTGCCAGTTGCCAAACTAATTGCATCTTCTCCACTTCTGGATGATACATATCACAAAAATTAATTTATTGCAAAAGATGATTTGACGAGAGCAGTGGTGGACACCTTGACATCCTCCAGATGTTTTGGAATACAACAAACATCGACCCAAGCCACCTTGGCTAGTCTTCAGGTGTGACGGATGTCATAATCCAATGACATCTTTGGACATAGAGTGAGCCTGTGCCTGGACATACATGTGGCAGGGGATGCACACATGCACATGAAATTTCCATGTAGCAAAGCAATCTCACTTGAAGTGGCCTTAACTAGCATCCACCAGTGTGGACTTTGTATGAGAAAGCAAAGGTGTACAATCTGCGTTGATAGTTTGTTGTTGTTGTTTAGTCGTTTAGTCGTGTCTGACTCTTCGTGACCCCATGAACCAGAGCATGCAAGGCACTCCTGTCTTCCACTGCCTCCCGCAGTTTGGTCAAACTCATGCTGGTAACTTCGAGAACACTGTCCAACCATCTTGTCCTCTGTCGTCCCCTTCTCCTTGTGCCCTCCATCTTTCCCAACATCAGGGTCTTTTCTTCTCATGAGGTGGCCAAAGTATTGGAGCCTCAGCTTCACGATCTGTCCTTCCGGTGAGCACTCAGGGCTGATTTCCTTCAGAATGGAGAAGTTTGATCTTCGTGCAGTCCATGGGACTCTCAAGAGTCTCCTCCAACACCATAATTCAAAAGCATCAATTCTTCGGCAATCAGCCTTCTTTATGGTCCAGCTCTCACTTCCATACATCACTACTGGGAAAACCATAACTTTAACCATACGGACCTTTGTTGGCAAGGTGATGTCTCTGCTTTTTAAGATGCTGTCTAGGTTTGCCATTGCTTTCCTCCCGTTGACAGTTTACTTAACGCCAACTTGCATTGAAAATTATTCTGGAAATAAATTGCTGCTCTTAATTTTTCCCTTCTCCTCCACAATTTAAGCGAAATAAGGGGTGAAGCAGGTGACCCGCATTTAGTTTCCAAGTGCAACCACAGCTTGCAAGGTTTTGTTCATTAATTCAGCAAAGGAACATTTCCAGTGTATTTTAAATGGCTTTTCCTCCTTACTAGCTGCCTGCAGTGCCTTCCAGTTCCTGATCTGACGAGTGATCCATAAACAAGTGCCTAATGTCTGTGGGGGCTTTCAGCTGTTCAATTAGAAATGGGAAATTCAACGTGCTGTTTTATTGTATAATGACAGCAGTCAACTTTGGCTTGGCGCTTGGTCTCAAATGCTGATTCCACCCCCACCCCCAGATGCTTGCAGGCTTCAAAACAATGCAGTGAGGGCCTGGGAAAGGCATCAGGATTGCTCTGGCACTAGGCTTCCTGCAGATTATCTCCCAGGGCACTGGAGTTCCTATTTCACGAGGCTGCAGTGGCCAAATGGTGACAAGGCAGAGGTCGCTCCTGCATCATTATCACTCCCATCACCATAAAGGGCAGCAAGCAGTCTTGTCAAAACATTTGTAAATTGAGAGAAGTTATTAACCTCTCCGGGGGCTTGTTGCTGAACAGCTCGCAAACAACAGCTGAATGTAGCACACCTGGTGTGGAAGCATCATTAGGCCAGGATCCACAACAGAAGAAGCAGCTTAGCACGGGGGATGGAGGGGGAGACAGAGGCATAGAGAAGATTTGCTTGGTGGGTGATATGTCAGAGGCCTGATTGGTAGCACCAGTTTATATCACCACTTCCCTAATAACTGCATCTTTCCCCTCAGCCAACGTGTCCTTTGGTCACATCACAGGAGGTCCATAGACAATGGCAACAGCTGGGGAGGCAGCAGCGCAACCTCCCCAAGGCTTGGTGTTTGGGGGGGCACCTCAGCAGGGGTTTGCTTTATTTAAAAAGGCCCATGTCTACTGAAGCCAGGAAGGGAGCACACCCCAAAACCTAGCTCTTCAATCTCCTGAAGAAAAAGATAGAACAGATACTTCTTTAAATGTTACTTTCAAAGTATATTTTAATTAACATTTTTAAACGTATTAACCGATCCCATTCTTGACAATAACAATCCCCTTTATGCTAAATAATAATTATATGATGGGGGAGGGATTTGAGCCTCTGATAATTGCTGATACCAGATAGGGAAGGCTGTGTAGAGTTACAAAACCAATAAATTAATGAATATCAGACTCTAGCTAATATTTGGGATACTAAAGGGGGAAATGCAGGCTTCAGTAGTTCTCCTGAACTGTTCCAAAAGAAATTCCTGTGTTTAGCCCAGGCAAAGTAGCCTAGGCATCTACACATCAAAGGAGGTACTCAGGTCTCTGCAAAACACAGGCTGCCAAGGTGATGGAGAGGGGAGGAAAGTGTTTTGCAGGAGACTTGTGTTTTGGGCAAAAGGTGTGCTGGGAAGGAGAAGGAGAACAACACCAAAACTCCATGACTGACTGCTGTTTTGGACCCAAGCTTGCAGAAGCTATGGGAGGGGCAATGAGAGACACTCTTGGAGTATAATGTTCTGCACCCCCTCCCTTGCAGACTTCCAGGTGTATATATGGGTTGGTTGGTTGGTTGGTTGGTTGGTTGGTTGGTTGGTTGGTTGGTTGAATGAATGAATGAATGAATAAATCTTTATTGCTAAAAGCTATAAGCTGTCACAATTGGTCACAATGGGTAGGATACAAATAACTGATTTAAAACTCAACAACATCGACAACAAAGCAAAGCAAACATCCAAAAATGCAGAAATCACTCTTGCATAAGTTAAGCACTCCACGTCTCACACTCCCCTTTATGATAGTAGTCTTGGTGCCTAGCTCTCAACTTACTTGCACCAAGGCAAATTTTGCAACCTGTGTAGTAGTAAATACATCATTGCCAGCCAGCAAAATTTGAGGTTTACTCAAGGTGAGTTCAGTTGAAAAGAGAGCAAAGGATGTAATCGAGGAATTTTTGTCTAGGCGATGTATATAAAAGGCATCATAACAAATAAGTGTTGAATGTCCTCTACGTCTCCCGACTTACAGATGCAGAGTCTTTGGTGCACGGGGGTGTTATTGAATCTTCCCATTGGATATGTGGAGGGCATACACTGAGAACGCAAAGCTGTAAATGCTTTTCTAAGTGGTGTATATATGGGTTAATAAACCATATTTCTTAAAGACACTTGCCTCCACTGTGCCTCAATCTTTCCAGTGGAAACAAAACCCCTCCGTAAGTGCCTGGAGCCCCTGGAATCTCATGCAGAGATAGGGGTGGCATGGAACAATACTTTCTCATAGCACCGTAAAAGGATTATAGTCAACCCTTTCTCCTTCTTTACTGTTCCAACCTTCCTTAAACCTCCAATCTTGTTCAAATTTGTCTCTCTTCTGTTTCCTATTTTTAGACCAGTTTATTTCTAAATATGCATCTTAGCTGGATGATGTCAAGCGATGGAACTCAGCAGAAAGTGGAAGATAGTTGCAGGATGTGTGTGTTCCTATTTGGGAAGCAGCAAAACGGCAAAGGTGTGCATCCTTGATATATCCACCGGCATCCCACTGCCAGATAATCATCACCACAATGTCCTCAGGCCTCACAATTGTGGGGGCACCTCATCAATTATTTGTTTGCTTGCTTAGTATTAAAAATAATAATCCGTCACCTGTATGGAGACCATGGAGGTTGTTTTATTAGACAGGGCTGGTGCTTGTTGCCATAACCATAAGGGGATCCCAAAAACTTTAAAATATTTCTGTGCCATTTTTCCGGAGGGCATCGCAACAGTGGCATGAAAATACTGAAGCAACAAAGATGGATTAACCCTATATAATAAAGCAGCCAAGACAAACTGCAAGGAGAGAAACAAGAACTCTCCTCCCCTCAGGGCAAGATGGTCCACAGGTAGCCTTATGGTTCTAGCTGGGGTAGAGGTAGGCCACCACAGCACATTTGTCACATTCAAGGCCAGCCTGGTCCTGTTGCCACACCACTTGCGAACTTGAACTACCGTATTTTTCACTCTATAAGACGCACCAGACCACAAGACGCACCTAGTTTTTGGAGGAGGAAAACAAGAAAAAATATATTCTGAATTTCAGAAGCCAGAACAGCAAGACGGATAGCTGTGCAGTGAAAGCAGCAATCCCTCTTGCTATTCTGGCTTCTGGGATAGCTGCGCAGCCTGCATTCACTCCATAAGACGCACACACATTTCCCCTTACTTTTTAGAAGGGAAAAATTGAGTCTTATAGAGCAAAAAATACGGTACTTGTAGCCAGATACTTAAATTCAGACCACACCTTCAGAGAGATTGGATACTGAAGGTAATGGGGCCCTTTATATAGCAGGCGGGGCCCATTACTTACATCACAGGAGCCTACACAACACAAAACACCGTTGCTGTATGTAGGTTTTATTTTATCTTATATTTTGGAAATGTACATCCAGGGTTTTTTCCCCTTTAAATTGGGGGGGGGGGCAAGAGAGGGGGCCCCTAAGCTATAGCTTGTTTAGCTTATACTTAAATCCGGCAGTGATAACATTAGTGCACATTAGCACAGACTGTTTCTCAGGTACACAAGGAAGACCAGCCGTTGCCCATTCCAGCACTTCAGATAAAACATGACATCCCGAGCCTTTTCCCTCTCCTGCTGCTGCTAGTGTCCCCAATATGCTAAATGCCCTTTGTTTGAGGAAATTGATCTGTGTGTGTTGGCGGTGGGGAGGGAGGGAGCTTTGTGCCAAGGTCCTGGGTGATGATGTCCCTGTGAACCGTCTGGGAAAGTGCAGTTCATTAGAGGCCTTGCTTGTCCTGAGCTGACCTGCCCAGCTCTTGCAGAAGGTCGGCTGGCCTGCTGTTATCCAGTGGCCCAGCATTGTCTCCCGGGACTCATTAGCCTGAGCAGATGCACTTTGGGTCATTGTGTCTGGTGAGGTAGAAAAACAAAGATGCACTGTTTCAAACTCCCTGGAAACACAAGGTCTACATGGCCACATGCCGTATTATTTAGGCTGTGCTGTGCACAAAACGTCCTATCTAAATCCACCTTGTGCCAGAAAATTAACTAGATCTGGGAAAAGATAAGATCAGAGAACTGCATCTCAGACTCCAATCAAGCTAGAACTTTAAAGCCTCTTCATTTTTCTACCTCACGTGCGGAGGAACAAACCCAGTGGAACTGGTCACATGTCACAGTTAATAGTCCTAATTGATCCTAAGAGACTTTTTTGCTCCTTCCTGCTTGCACTGAGTGGAAACAAACCACAATCCCTGAGCTCTCATTATGTCCACACCAGAGGTGATGGTCTGTTTTGCTCCAACACACCATGATCAGTAAGCCAAGAACAGCTCCAGCCGCGAATCATGTATTGTTAGATCTGAAACAAGCCATGATCTCTGGCTGTGTTGTAGCACAAAGCCTGGAGTCATGGTTTGTTTCATCCCAGCCAAGGCTGCCAACTTCAATAAAATATTTGGGGGTGACCAGGTAAGCTCCATCTCTCATAATCCATCACATGATATGGCACACACGCACCATTTGAATGGCAGTGCCCATCAACTGGGGGGGGGGTGGAGCGGCCCCCTCAAATATTTTATTGGGGAGGTCAAAGGAACCTCAGCCTCTAAGAGTTGGCTCCTATGATCCCTGCATAAGTGGGGAAGTGTGGAAGAGTGCCCATAGACACAATCATATTAACCATAGTTTACCATGATGTGCAAACTGGGATGGTGTATATGTATTGTTGCATGACACCCCAATCTACAAGTGGTGTGAAGTAAGGTTCCAAGGTTCCAGGCACTTATTCAGGGTTTGGTTTCCTTGGAATGAGGGACAGCAGAGACTGTATATACCTACAATCTGAGCCTATGATGGAGGAGCTTACAGCATCAACACCCCAGAAAATCTTCCTTCTCTCATAGCCCCAGCCTTGGCATCAGGAAGAAATCAAGCATGGCTCTCACTCCCTGGTTTCTGCCTGCTTCTAGCCCAGCTCACAAACACTAGCTTTTGTCTTTCTCACTATCAGGTAAGGCCATTTGCCCTCTAGCACAGAGCCCCATCTTTTATCAGACTAATAAGCATACTTAGGTGGTAATTATGGTAGGGTTGCCATATTTCAAAAGTTGTTGAGCTTTTGAAGTTTTCCAGTCAACATTTTCCACATGGGATGCCATACGCCCGGCTTTTGCTTGGCTAACTCAACAATGGAATTCTCCATTAGATTTTAACCCTTGCTAGACCCCCAGAATTACAAGGAACTCAGGCATCATAGAATTCTAGAGTTGGAAGGGACCACGAGGGTCATCTCGTTCAACCCCCTGCAATGCAGGAATCTTTTGTCCAACATCATGAAAGCTAACCGCCCCTCGCCCCTCAATGTAATATATTATTTGATACATCCTATGGCTGCACATTCATTGTACCCAGTGAGTTACTTGCCAGTCAACAAACTGATCGATCCTAAGCTGTAGTTGCGTCCTCACATTTAGTCACAAGAAAGGAAAATAATTCTCTTCACAATTTCAGGTCCTAAACTGGTTTGAATGTCAAGTAAGATCAGGAGAAGTACATTGAGTGATACAGAAGGAGGCTGAACTATCCAGATAAGCACTGACTGATAAGAATCAGTCTGTGGTGTCCAGTTCTGGGCACCACAGTTCAAGAAGGACACTGACAAACTGGAACGTGTCCAGAGGAGGACAACCAAAATGGTCAAAGGCCTGGAAACAATGCCTTATGAGGAACGGCTAAGGGAGCTGTGCATGTTTAGCCTGGAGAAGAGGAGGTTAAGAGGTGATATGATAGCCATGTTCAAATATATAAAAGGATGTCACATAGAGGAGGGAGAAAGGTTGTTTTCTGCTGCTCCAGAGAAGCGGACACAGAGCAATGGATCCAAACTACAAGAAAGAAGATTCCACCTAAACATTAGGAAGAACTTCCTGACAGTAAGAGCTGTTCGACAGTGGAATTTGCTGCCAAGGAGTGTGGTGGAGTCTCCTTCTTTGGAGGTCTTTAAGCAGAGACTTGACAACCATATGTCAGGAGTGCTCTGATGGTGTTTCCTGCTTGGCAGGGGGTTGGACTCGATGGCCCTTGTGGTCTCTTCCAACTCTATGATTCTATGAATTCCTTACTGTTGAGGATTTATTGACATAGTTCAGGTGTGAGAAACCTTTGGTCTTCTAGATATTGCCCAACAGCAAGGCCCACAAGCACCAGAAAGCCTAGCCAACGGCCAGGAATAACAGGAGTTGTTCAGCAACATCAGGAAGTCCAAACCTTCCCCACACCTGACGTATCTCAAAATGATACCTCAGATTGTTAGGAGGGCGGGATCCACACCTTGATTTGCATCTAGACATGCCAACTATTTGTTGGCACAAATGGGGGCAGGGGCAGGAATTGTTTCTGTGGCTACAGTTTGCATTCTCTGAAGTAGGCCCACTTCATTTTCAATGTGGCGTTTTTGGAATTAGGCTGAGCTAAACGCAGCCTCTTCTTGTTCAGATGATCCACGAGAAGTGCTCAAGCTGACAATTTCATTTAAATTCCCAGTCTTCCGGCCAGCTAGTAATTGCATCTTGGAGAAAGATCAACTCCGCTAGGACGCTTGCTCTGATGGTCTGATTTCCCTTCATTAAAATGTATGCTCACTTCCCTCCTCAGCGGACTTCCTCCAATAATTAAATTTCCTTGCTTATTGTGTGCGTGTTTACTGTCAAGAGTAGCTGGGTTTTCATTCTTAGGTACTCTGTTTTGGTTGCAACTTTTCTGCCATAGTCAGTATTCTGATCTGTTTTGGAAGGGATGTCTACTTTGGAGCAAATGCAAATCCCCCCCTCTAGGGTTGTACAACAGCCAGGATGGCAGATGTAGCCAAGATAACAAGCCCAAAAAGTTGAGCAGTAGCAGATGGGCACAGAGGATGTAATTAAGGTAAGGAACGTACCACCCCGGATAAGATACTGGAGAATTTAGCACATAAGAAAGAGAAGAAGTCTGTGTCGACCTCCGAACAGGTTGGGAGGTGGAGATTTGGTGTATGCAAAAGAAGACAGCGCATATCTTAATAAGCAAAAGCAAAGCAAAAAGGCCACACAGCATTTTTTCCAAGATTAAAAAAAAAACTTAGTCAAACTCAAGTTATAGACCTTGCAGTGCATTTTCGTTTTCAAAATCTTTGCGCTGAAGTTCATATACTTTCATGAATATATTTATATTTGTATTTGAGAGATCAGGGCCAAACAGATCCTATACACGTGGTTTCCTCGGGCCATCGATTAAGGAGACATGCCAATTATATGTTTCACTATTTGAAATGGTGTTTTGGGCATGAAAGTCATAGGAACACAGGAAGCTGCCTTGTTGTTGTTTAGTCGTTTAGTCGTGTCCGACTCTTTGTGACCCCATGGACCAGAGCACGCCAGGCACTCCTGTCTTCCACTGCCTCCCGCAGTTTGGTCAGACTCATGCTGGTAGCTTCGAAGACACTATCCAACCATCTCGTCCTCTGTCGTCCCCTTCTCCTTGTGCCCTCCATCTTTCCCAACATCAGGGTCTTTTCCAGGGAGTCTTCTCTTCTCATGAGGTGGCCAAAGTACTGGAGCCTCAGCTTCATGATCTGTCCTTCCAGTAAGCACTCAGGGCTGATTTCCTTCAGAATAAGTGTAGGGATCAGATGGGATTACCATGAGGAATTATAAAATATACATCAAGCCAGTGTGTCCACGATGAAGACATTGTGTTGACTGGGTTTGATATATTGACGATAATTCTGATTAAATCCCATAAGATTCTACATTCATGTCCTTTCCATGCCCTTTTGCCTCTGCTGCCCATTTCTCTTGTCACGTACACAGCCCAGTTGCTTAGACAGGCAGGCGTCCTGGGTCATCAAAGACAGTGGGCAAGTTTATTTGAGGTAGGATGTTAATCTTAGGGCCAGGAAACAGATCTCACATTAGGGGGATAATGGTCACTGTCCTCCTGGCCATCCTTCTTATCATATGTACTGCTTGTTTATTACCTTGGGGTTGCCAGATGCTCTTCTTTGTAGTTCTCAACTATTTACTACCCCTTTGTAGTTCTCAACATATTTACCCCCAAATATATGCATGCTAATTAGTGTTGTAGTGTAACTTTTTCCCCACGTGGGGTTTGATGAAATGCTCAGAGGAAATATGATTGGTTCTTACAAGCACTGTGTAAAAGATTCTTTTGCTAATAAAATGGCCTGGTGAGGGGTGTGGTGTATGCACTTTCTCCGAGAGCCTTGCTGGTCAAAGCCTCGTGTCTTGCTTTTAATCAGGGTCCAATCCTTCCTTTACTTTGCGAACGCAACAATAAGGAAGGAATTCCCTCAGTATAAGGAAGCTGCCTTATACTGAGTCAGACTATTGGTCCATCTAGCTAGGCATTGTATGCACTGCCTGGCAGCATTTCTCCAGTATTTCAGACAAGGCATCTCTCCCTGCCCTACCTGGAAATTTTATTTATTTCACAAAATTTATATGCTGCTCGATTGTAAGGGAGGGAAAAAGCCTGAAACCAGTTTACCAACAGATGCCAGATATTGAACCAGGACGTTCTGCATGCAAAACAGATGTCAGTGAGCCCTATGCACCCCAAATTTCTGCAGTTTATTCTGTTGGTGCTGTACCGCTATCAGCCTAGTTGCCAAACTGAAATGTTACCTTTTAACATACCTGCAAACCCAATAGCAATTATTATTATTATTTGGAAAGTGATGCTTAATAACATATGCATTCAATGCACAATCCCTAAAGGACCTTTTTATTGAGCCTACCTTTTAGGATAATCTTAGACCTCCTTTTGAAGCATATGGTATCTCCTGCTCTCATAGAGACAACATTGCTTAATCATTTTGAGTGATTCTGTGTATGCTATAGCCACCTTCCTTCAACACCTTGTGGAGGTCAAGAGCATGGGTGTAGGACCACAAGCACCCCCTTGTACATTAAAGGGGGCAGCAAACTCGGCCACCCTGGCTGTACCATTAATATCTTCAGATAGTCTGAGTTTCCTGTGGGGCAAATGAACATTTCACTCCCAGAAATAAGGACAGAACTGAACTTCTTCAAGCTTTCTAAGACCCTGATTTCTCCTCCAGGTGAAGGTAAAATCCAACCCAGAGAAGAATTGCCACTGTTCCATTTTACAGCAGTGGCGTAGCAAGGTCAGGTGCCTACCCGGTGAGGAAAATTTCTTGTCACCCCCTCCATTGAGTGTTGCACGGCATTTTGTCAACCCCCTCGGAGGTGACCCACCACACCATACCCACCTTGCTCCACCTCTGCCTTACAGTCACCCACCCACCCCTCCCAACTCTCAGGAACAGGTGCAATTGAGTTGTATGGTTCGTGGAAGCCCATTGTTCGTAGTTGTGGGTTGTGGGTTCGAGCCCCACATTGGGCAAAAGATTCCTGCATCGCAAGGGGTTTGATTAGTTTACCCTCGTGGTCCGATTCTGTAATTCTAAGGGGGTCCTCTGCAGGGGATGGGCTCCCCCACTCCTCATTTTTGCAGCTATTCAGTCTTTGCAACGAAAGATTATCCAGGCTGACATTTGTGGTTTTATTTATTTAACAAAAATTATAGACGGCTTGATCAAAAGCATTCCCTGAGCACTCTGCAGGAAATAGTTTTGTTTGTTTGTTTGTTTGTTTGTTTGTTTGTTTGTTTTAAAATACCCAGATAAAATCAACAGATGTTAAGAACAAGAATGTGTGACAAAACTTCACATCTGGATAGGCTTGTCCGAACAAGGAAGTTTTTATTAGATGTTGAAAACAGTGTGGCAAAGGTGCCTCGCTGATGTTACTGGGAAGGAAATTCAAGAGCATGGGGGCCGCTGTGCAAAAAGAGAAATCCTTCGCAGATGCAGAAGGAACATTATATGGCACTTGTAAAAGTGCAAGTTCCAGAGATCAAAGCCATCAAGTGAGTACGGACGAGGTAAAAGCATCGCTCAAATAAAACTGGTCCCAAGCTGTTGAGTTTTATATTGACTAAAAGCTACACCATGACCTTCGGCTACGGTCTTAGGCGGCAAAGGCTGAGTGCTGTTTTGAATTCGGATTAGCCTGGAAATAAGTCCAGTCATTTCCTAATTATAATTATTATTACATTGGTTAATGGCTCAGCTTATTTCCAGGCTAATCCAAGGTAAGCCATGGAGGGATTTGAAGCTATGTGAATAGCTATAGTTTCCCGAAGTTGTGACTAATCAGAGGCTGGCATTTGAATAATGTGGCTTGGGCAGGAGGACAGACAATAGCAGGAGTGGTGGAACCCAATCTCTACTAGTGATGGGTGACTCTGCCAATTCTGGTTTCTCTCAGTTTCTCAATTTCTCAGTCTTCAGTTCAGCTCTGCACCTTTCTGTATCAGTGTGTGGTGGGCTTTTCTTCTTCTTCTTTTACGTTCTCATGAAAAATCATCAGCATTTTAGTGGGGATTGCTCCTAATTTGCACATTTTTAAAATGTAACTTTGCCATGTGTACACATTGCTGCAAAGCAATGTTCTGCTATATCAGGTGTTTGCAGGGCAGCGGCTGAAGAAGGAGCCAAAAGGGGTTTCTTGTGTGTGTGATTCTTGCAGTTTGAACCATCTTTTAGATTTAGGGGAGCTAGTCTCAAGCCCAACGACACATTCTTAAGATGGAGGGGGAGGGAACAGCTGCAGTCGCCTGCGGTTCCTGCGCAATGTTTGCCATCTTGCCAAAGGTTGCAGGCAGCTTTACGTGCAGCAATTGCATGTTGATTGCCCTCCTAAAAGACAAAGTCCAGCAACTGGAGGAACGTGTAGCTACACTCCAAAGAATTAGAGAGCTGGAGCTCTTCTTGGAAGCAACAGAGCACACCGTCTCCACCAAGGAGGAGACAAGGGACTCCCCTGAGAAGGAGGCTAGTTCACCAACACAGGAGCCCGATATGTGGAGAAACGTGACTCAAAGAAGTAGGAGGCCCAGGGTTCACTCTGATTGTCTAGAAATACACAATCGCTTTGAGGTCCTCTCCCCTAGCATGGAAGACGAAGAGCAGACTCCATTTGAGGATCTTTCCCTCATTACAGTCGATCACGTATATGAAGATGAGCAGCAAAGTCAGTCCTCAGGGAATGTGCAGGCGACCTTGGAACGGACCGCTCACGGAAGAACCCTGACCAAACCTAAGAGAAAGCGTGTAGTGGTGATAGGGGATTCCCTACTGAGGGGAACAGAAGCAGTGATCTGTGGGCCTGACAAGATGTCTCGGGAAGTGTGCTGTCTCCCCGGGGCTAAGATCCAAGATGTAACTGAACGACTGCAAGGAATCATAAAACCCACTGACAAATACCCCTTCCTCTTGGTTCATGTGGGAACCAATGACACTGCAAGCAATAGCCTCCAGAAGATCAAAAGAGACTACGAGGCTCTGGGCAGGAAATTGAAGCAATTAAATGCACAAATCGTCATCTCATCTGTCCTCCCAGTTGAACGACGTGGCCCAGGGAGAGAGAGGAAAATAGTGGAAGTAAACAGCTGGCTTCGCAAATGGTGTAAACAGGAACGGTTTGGATTCTTAGATCACGGACTGCAGTTTCTTGAGGATGGACTTCTGGCAAGCGATGGGCTGCACCTCACAACGGTTGGGAGGAATGTTTTTGCCAAAAAACTAAGAAACCTCATCAGGAGGGCTTTAAACTGACTAATGTGGGGGAGGGAGACAGTGCTCCTGAAGGTAGGAGTCTATTAATTGATGAAGATGATCATCCAAATGTCATAGACCAAATGGAGCAAACAGCAAGCAGACCTAGTGGTGGGAGGAAAAAATCCTTAAATAAGAGACACGGGGGAATGACTAATGGACTTCAATGTCTGTACACTAATGCACAAAGCATGGGAAATAAACAAGATGAGCTTGAGCTCTTGGTACAGCAAACTAAATATGACATAATAGGCATCACTGAAACCTGGTGGGATAAGTCCCACGATTGGAATGTAAAAATGGAGGGATACAATCTATTTCAGAGAAACAGACCAGACAAGAAAGGAGGAGGAGTGGCATTATATGTCAGGGATGTGTATACCTGTGAAGAGATCCAAGATTTAGAACCTCAAAGCCAAAGTGAGAGCATTTGGGTCAAAATTAAGGGAGAGAAGAATAACAGTGACCTCATTGTGGGAGTTTACTATAGATCCCCAAGCCAAACGGAGGACATAGATGATGCCTTCCTGGAACAGATGGCCAAGCATGCAAAAGGAAGGGAGATAGTAGTAATGGGGGACTTCAATTACCCAGATATTTGTTGGATGTCAAACTCAGCCAAGAGCATAAGGTCAAACAGATTCCTCACTGGCCTTGCAGACAACTTCATTGTCCAGAAAGTGGGAGAAGCAACAAGAGGAACAGCCATTTTAGATCTGGTCCTAACCAATGTCGATGACCTGGTTAATGGGGTAGAAGTGGAAGGATCATTAGGCGCAAGTGATCATGCTCTTCTGAAGTTTACTATACAACGGAAAGGAGCAGCCAAGCATACTAGGACTCAATTTCTTGACTTTAAGAAAGCCGACTTCATAAAACTTAGGGAAGTGCTGGGTGAGATCCCATGGACAGTAATACTAAAAGGAAAGGGAGTTCATGATGGCTGGGAGTTTGTTAAGAGGGAGATAGTAAAAGCACAACTTCAGGCAATACCAATGAGACGGAAACATGGAAGGTGCCTAAAGAAGCCAGGGTGGCTATCTAAAGAACTTTTAACTGAGTTAAGATTAAAAAAGGATGTGTACAAAAAATGGAAAAGGGGGGAAACCACCAAAGAGGAATTCAAACAAATAGCCAGCACGTGTAGACACAAAGTCAGAAAAGCTAAAGCACAGAATGAACTCAGGCTTGCTAGAGAGGTTAAAAGCAACAAAAAAGGCTTCTATGGGTATGTTCGTAGCAAAAGGAAGAACAAAGAAACAGTGGGGTCACTCAGAGGAGAAGATGGTGAAATGCAAACAGGGGACACAGAAAGGGCTGAACTCCTCAATGCCTTCTTTGCCTCAGTCTTCTCCGATAAAGAAAACAATGCCCGACCTGAAGAATTTGGAGGAAATGATTCAGCAGAGGAAACACAGCCCAGAATAACTAAGGAGATAGTACAAGAATACTTGGCTAGTTTAGATGTATTCAAGTCTCCAGGGCCAGATGAACTGCATCCAAGAGTATTAAAAGAACTGGCAGATGTGATCTCAGAACCACTGGCAGTCATCTTTGAGAATTCCTGGAGAACAGGCGAAGTCCCGGCAGACTGGAGGAGGGCAAATGTTGTCCCTATTTTCAAAAAGGGGAAAAGAGAGGACCCAAATAATTACCGCCCAGTCAGTCTAACATCAATACCAGGGAAGATTCTGGAGCAGATCATTAAGCAAACAATCTGTGAGCACCTAGAAAGGAATGCTGTGATCACCAATAGTCAGCATGGATTTCTGAAAAATAAGTCATGTCAGACTAACCTGATCTCATTTTTTGACAGAATTACAAGCCTGGTAGATGAAGGGAACGCAGTGGATGTAGTCTACCTTGATTTCAGCAAGGCATTTGACAAGGTGCCCCATGATATTCTTGTAAAGAAGCCGGTAAAATGCGGTCTTGACTATGCTACCACTCAGTGGATTTGTAACTGGCTGACTGACCGAACTCAAAGGGTGCTCATCAATGGTTCCTCTTCATCCTGGAGAAGAGTGACTAGTGGGGTGCCACAGGGCTCTGTCTTGGGCCCGGTCTTATTCAACATCTTTATCAACGACTTGGATGATGGACTCAAGGGCATCCTGATCAAATTTGCAGATGACACCAAACTGGGAGGGGTGGCTAACACCCCAGAAGACAGGATCACACTTCAAAACGACCTTGACAGATTAGAGAACTGGGCCAAAACAAACAAGATGAATTTTAACAGGGAGAAATGTAAAGTATTGCACTTGGGCAAAAAAAATGAGAGGCACAAATACAAGATGGGTGACACCTGGCTTGAGAGCAGTACATGTGAAAAGGATCTAGGAGTCTTGGTTGACCACAAACTTAACATGAGCCAACAGTGTGACGCGGCAGCTAAAAAAGCCAATGCAATTCTGGGCTGCATCAATAGGAGTATAGCATCTAGATCAAGGGAAGTTATAGTGCCACTGTATTCTGCTCTGGTCAGACCTCACCTGGAGTACTGTGTCCAGTTCTGGGCACCACAGTTCAAGAAGGACACTGACAAACTAGAACGTGTACAGAGGAGGGCAACCAAAATGGTCAAAGGCCTGGAAACAATGCCTTATGAGGATCGGCTAAGGGAGCTGGGCATGTTTAGCCTGGAGAAGAGGAGGTTAAGGGGTGATATGATAGCCATGTTCAAATATATAAAAGGATGTCACATAGAGGAGGGAGAAAGGTTGTTTTCTGCTGCTCCAGAGAAGCGGACACGGAGCAATGGATCCAAACTACAAGAAAGAAGATTCCACCTAAACATTAGGAAGAACTTCCTGACAGTAAGAGCTGTTCGACAGTGGAATTTGCTGCCAAGGAGTGTGGTGGAGTCTCCTTCTTTGGAGGTCTTTAAGCAGAGGCTTGACAACCATATGTCAGGAGTGCTCTGATGGTGTTTCCTGCTTGGCAGGGGGTTGGACTCGATGACCCTTGTGGTCTCTTCCAACTCTATGATTCTATGATTCTATGATTCTATGATTCAGGCATATTTTCACCCATCTATGCATTGCCTTGCACACTTTACCCTTGCATATGCATTTTTCTTCACATTGCTTAGCTGGAGAAGTGCATTGCAAAATTCAGAGAAACATGAATTTAAAGAATGGCTAGGTTTTGGTTTAAATGTGGTTGTTGTTTAGTCGTGTGTGACTCTTCATGACCTCATGGACCTGAGCATGCTAGGCACTCCTGTCTTCCACTGCCTCCCGCAATTTGGTCAAACTTATGTTCGTAGCTTCGAGAACACTGTCCAACCATATTGTCCTCCTCTGTCATCCCCTTCTCCTCGTGCCCTCAATCTTTCCCAGCATCAGGCTCTTTTCCATGAGGTGGCCAAAGTACTGGAGCCTCAGCTTCACTATCTGTCCTTCCAGTGAGCACTCAGGGGTGATTTCCTTAAGAATGGATAGGTTTGATCTTCTTGCAGTCCATGAGCTCTCAAGAGTCTCCTCCAGCACCATAATTCAAAAGCATCCATTCTTCGGCAATCAGCCTTCTTTATGGTCCAGCTCTCACTTCCATACATCACTATTGGGAAAACCATAGCTTTAACTATACAGACCTTTGTCGGTAAGGTGATGTCTCTGCTTTTTAAGATGCTGTCTAGGTGTGTCATTGCTTTCCTTCCAAGAAGCAGGCGTCTTTTAATCTTGTGACTGCTGTCACCATCTGCAGTGATCAAGAAAGTAAAATCTCTCACTGCCTCCATTTCTTCCCCTTCTATTTGCCAGGAGGTGATGGGACCAGTGTGCAAATGAGGTGAGTTGGTTTTTAAATGCGAACTTGGTCAGTTTTCTCCCTCCATCCCTAACAGTCGCTGCCATTTGGTAACCCCTAACACGCCACCAAATGGAGAGATACAAATGTTCACCGTAGATCAAGTTTTCAAAAAGCAATCCTTATGAAAGCCCATCAACATTTCGGTGTAAATGCCTCCTAATATGCATTGCGATGGCTCAGCTGGCAGTGTATTTGGACTGCAAAATGGATATTATTTATGCAATTTGCACTAACAGCAGCTGGATTGGGTAGCAATTATATCCCGGCTCTCTTATTTCCTACAAATGTAATTCTCAGTCCTGGTTGCTCCCATGCTTTCGGAAACCTTAAATGCTAGGCTCTGAACAAGCAAAAGTGGTAGCCAAATACATAGAAATGCTACCACCCAGCCATCCATCCTCATCCATGCTCTCCAAGGTATAATCATGCATGGTTTTAACTCAGTCCTAAGTGTTTACATCTCCCCATGGTGCAGAATCAGTTCCTCTGCCACAAACCATGAAAACAATTGGTTTAGACCCGGAGGCATTTGGACTGTGAATTGTGGCAATTGCAGATTTTTGCCTCAAGTTTATTTTGAGTCTTTTCCAGAAAACTGGAAGGCTGAGTGTTTGTGGTTCTACCTCGGGACCCATTATGAACTAGGCAGCTTTATTATACAAGTGTGTCATTTCCGAAAGCCAGGATTGCTTTCTGGCTCCTGTCCTCGTGATCACAGGTGCTTGAATATTACTATTCCTCACTGTTCACAGCTGCGATCCCCTCAGAGAAACTACTGGGCTGCCACCTTCGGGGCCCATGTCTGTGCTGCACCATTATACTGTCAGGTCCATTTTCCATCTCAGCTCTCTGCATTTCCTTGAACAAAACATGATCTCTCAGTTTGTTATAGGGTTTCATCATGGCTCGTTGTAATAACCTCCCTAGCCATTGACGGGCAACAAATCTCTTATGTATCTTCTTCCTCTCCACCATTGGACGTTATAGGAGAAAGGTTTATTAGCCAGGATAGCTAAAGACAGGCATAGGCAAACTCGGCCCTCCAGATGTTTTTGGGACTACAACTCCCATCATCCCTAGCTAACAGAACCAGTGGTCAGGGATGATGGGAACTGTAGTCCCAAAACATCTGAAAGGCCAAGTTTGCCTATGCCTGGCTAAAGAGAAACTCCATTCATGGAAACAATGCTATTCTGAGTGACAAGCACTGGAAACAAACATGGCTGTTTCCTTCAACCCCTTGCATGTGGTCTTCCCAGAGGAGGCATCTCACCAGGAATGGAATTCAGGGGGGCTGGTAGGCCAGGCCATCTATAATTTTTTATCTTGGGGTCTCCACATTATTAGAAAATGTGAGTTTTCTAAAAATAATAATAATAATCTTTTGGGTTTTCTAAATTTTTTAACAATCCTTTTCTTAGGCAGGAATAGCACGCCCACCATGACTGATTAGTTGGTAACCTCATGGCTGGAGTCATGTAATGTGCTCTATGCGAGGCTTGCCTTGAGACTGGTCTGGAAGCTGCAGCTGTTTTTACAGGCCTCCATGGGGGACGTTTTCACTTGGAGCATCTCTCTGGGGAGAGCATTCCACAAATGGGGAGCTATTACAGAGAAGGCCTGTTCTCGTGTTGCCACCCTCTGGACCTCAGGTGGAGGAGGCACACGAAGAAGGGCCTCAGACGAGGGCCTCAGACAATTAAAAATTTCGTTGATAGAGGAAGGCCTTCAGTAGGTGCTGGAAAGATAACTGAGGTGCCGCTGGGTGCCATGACACTAGAGGCCCGATTCCTATATTGTGCAGAATGGACCTCCTGACAAGACAGGTCTCCTCAGGAGGCTCCCCGAGCAGCTTCAGCAACAGGAGTTTGCCCTGGTGCCACGGACCTGTTTACTGGGAGCCAGTGTGGTGTAGTGGTTAAGAGCGGTAGTCTCGTAATCTGGTGAACCGGGTTCACTTCTCCGCTCCTCCACATGCAGCTGCTGGGTGACCTTGGGCCATTCACACTTCTTTGAAGTCTCTCAGCCCCAATCACCTCACAGAGTGTTTGTTGTGGGGGAGGAAGGGAAAGGAGAATGTTAGCCGCTTTGAGACTCCTGAAGGGGAGTGAAAGGCGGGATATCAAATCCAAACTCCTCCTCCTCCTCCTCTTCTTCTTCTTCTTCTTCTTCTTCTTCTTCTTCTTCTGCTTTTACGCAAAGTTCAGGATTCAGTTGTCAAGGCCGTTCCACATCTAACATTCTGCAGCAAAGTCTGTTCCCCCAAACAAGCAAAAGAGCCAGATGGAAACAAGTCGGGTCAAAGGGAATACGCGATGAAAAAGGGGGAGGCAAATAAGAGTTACGAAGCAAGGCTCCAAAGACTGCTTCTGCCTTCTTTTCTGCGCTACCCGAGGGAAAATAAAAATAAAAATCATCACGGCAGCACATTACTGGCGTTTCATGAATGTGGGATGGGAGAAACAAAACAGCCTTCATGAAAGGGAAACTCCTTAACAAACAAGAGCAGGCTCAGAGGATGACACATCCACCTCACGCACTGCGGGGGACTCTGAGGGGAATCTGGGACGAGGAAGCTCTCAGAATGCTGAAAGGTACCCAGGTTCTCCCCTTCTGCAGTATCCAGGCAGACATATTGCATATCACAGAACAGCCTTAGGGGGGGAGCCTTTGAACAATCTGGCATGATAGAATCCTACTTGCAACAGGAGAGAAGTTGTCTTTTAACGTGTCTTCCTCTTGACGGCTCCGTGCTGGTAGCAAAGTATGTCAGGTTTGTGCTGCTTACTAGGGGGGAGGGGAGGCTGCTGCGGGGGGGGGGGCATCTGGGATGCTCTTTCATAGCTTTTCGGAGGCTGGGGCTCAGTCTTTCCCATTTCCCAATTTTAAGCTGGAAAATCGACGGGATGCTTGTTTCTGGGAGACTCCCACGTTAATTTTATTATTACAGTGGTACCTCAGGTTAAGAACTTAATTTGTCCTGGAGGTCCATTCTTAACCTGAAACTGTTCTTAACCCGAGGTACCACTCTAGCTAATGGGACCTCCTGCTGCCGCTGGAGCACGATTTCTGTTCTCATCCTGAAGCAAAGATCTTAACCTGAGGTAATATTTATGGGTTACCGGATTCTGTAACCTGAAGCGTCTGTAACCCGAGGTACCACTGTAATTAAATTTCTTTACTGCCCTTCATAGAAGAATCGCAGGCCGGTTTGCAATAGAGAAACACAAAGATACATAACATAGTAACAAACAAAAACAACACCCTCACCCCAGCTTAAAAAGCCATAGGTCGCTTAATTAGCCAAAGGCCTGGGAGAAGAGCACTTTCTGACCATAGGAGGGCACTTTCTGACCATAAGAAGAACTTACTGGATCAGGCCAGTGGCCCATCTTGTCCAGCATCCTGTTCTCACAATGGCCACCCAGATGCCTATGGGAAACCCTCAAGACCACATAACACCAGTCTTGAAAGACCTACATTGGCTCCCAGTACGTTTCCGAGCACAATTCAAAGTATTGGTGCTGACCTTTAAAGCCCTAAACAGCCTCGGTCCAGTATACCTGAAGGAGCATCTCCACCCCCATCGTTCTTTCCGGACACTGAGGTCCAGCGCTGAGGGCCTTTGGCGATTCCCTCACTGCAAGAAGTGAAGTTACAGGGAACCAGGCAGAGGGCCTTCTCAGTAGTGGCACCTGACCTGTGGAATGCCCTCCCATCAGATGTCAAAGAATAATAAGCAACTATCTGTTTAGAAGACATCTGAAGGCAGCCCTGTTTAGGGAAGTTTTTAATGACTGATGTTTTAATGTATTTTTAATATTTTGTTGGAAGCCGCCCAGAGTGGCTGGGGAAACCCAGCCAGATGGGCAGGGTATAAATTATAAGTTGTTGTTGTTGTTGTTGTTGTTGCACAAGAGCACTCTGCCCTCCTGTGGTTTCCAGCAACTGGCGTTCAGAAGCATTGCAGCCTAAGACAATGGAAGCAGAGCTTAGTCATTGTGGCTAGTAGCCCTCAGTAGCCCCTTCCTCCATGAATTTATCTAATCCTCTTTTAAATCCATCTAGGTTGGTGGCCATCGCTGCCTCTTGCGGAAACGAGTCCCATAGTTTAACTATGCACTGTGTGAAGAAGCACTTTCTTTTATCGTTTCTCCCACCTTGGTGCCCAATTCAGAAGGAAGGAGGTGATGGTACCATTAGTAAGGGGCTCTTCCTTTTGTTTATGTGTCTCTAAAAGGGAAGAATGCAGCAATGCTAGAGAACGCCGTTTCCCTTCTTAAACCAACAGGGAATGACAAGTTCATTCCTCAAGTTCGATCCAATATCATTCTTCTGTTTTACCTTCAGCATATCTGGAACCCTCAAGAGAGAGTCACTGGAAACAAGGCAAAATCAATTGGTGACCGGCAAGATTATGATGCTAACTATGCACCAGGGATGCTGCCTTCTGTCAGAGGATAAAATGTATTTATACAGATGTTTTAATGCTCAGCTAATGGTAGCGTGTCCACTGCGAATGGGTTTGCCTTCTTCTGAATTTGCTTCTTCTTGGAAGAGACTGAGGTAGCTTTCTATTTAAAATGTAAAATGGATTTAATTTACCCTCAGATATCAGGGATACAGATTACAAAGAACTTATTTTCCCCCACCCCAGGAAATACAAATCTATATTACATTGCATTAAAATGAAATTGCTCACATCAGAAGAAGCGCAATGCCACACATACCTACTCAGAAGTAAGCTCCACTGAATTCAACGGGACTTACTACCAGGTAAGCCTGAATTGGGAGGAATGATAGCATCAGAAACATATGAGAACCATGTTTGTAAAGTGTATATTGCTTTTCTTTAAAAAAAGAGAGAGAAGATTCTTATCTCTTAAATAATATAACCCATAGCCATAGTACAATGTCTGGTTTCAGAGAATTACAGGCAGCACTGCAGTTTATATGCCTTTTATTTCTAGCTGCTTCTTTAGATAGTAGCAAATGTTGTTTTGAAAGAAAAGTTGCAAGACGGGCTTCTTACTCCTCACTGCGTATAAAGACCAAATGTATTCACTGTTCCAAAGAGAAAAGCAGAAAATAAAAGCTGGGGGAGAAGAGAGAACAGAAACACATTTATTCTTTTCAGAGTCTTAAAAAAAAGTAAACAAACTGGCAAATTGCTTTGCAAAAATGATCAAATTGTTTCCCCAGATCTGATAAAAATTTATTCCATTTCCCCATATTCTCTTGTACAATAGCTTTGTAGCAGGGGTAAAACATGGCAGGTGTTCTTTTCTTCCTTACAATATCTCTGTCATTGGAATTATTACTATTGCTCGACATACATTCCAACAATAACATGAGTGGGCACATGAAATTGTGGCTAGCATAACTTTTTTTCAGGAGACTTTCCCCCAACCCCCAATCCCCTCACAGTTTTGGTTCTGTTTCCTCAAAGTTCCCAACTTAACATGATGACGTTTTATGCAAGGACCTCAGAATAGTGTTGATGGCTGTCACCCCATTTGATCCTTACAATGGTCCTCTGAGATGGGTTAGTTGAAAGAGAGGCCCCACCAGAATACACTTAAAGCAGTATCATGCCCCTTTAAACAATCATGGCTTTCCTGCAAAGAATCCTGGGAACTGTGGTTTGCTAAGGATGCTGGGAGTTGTCATGAGACCCCTGTTCCCCTCACAGAGCTACAGTCACCAAAGTTGTTTAAACAATCATGGGAACTCTGGGAACTGTAGCTCTGGAAGGGGGTTGGTAATGAAGTTATTAATGTTGTACATATGGAAGCAATAAGAAGAATAAAAACCGACTCTTCTTGAAATAAAAATTGTCCAGTCCAAAAATATGGTTCCATTTTTTTCCTAACAGAACTTGTTTCAAAAGTATAACGTTACATCAAAATAGTTGCGTAGAATCTTGTGCTTGCCCAAGCACAGGCAAAACATCTTAGAAATGTGAAATTGCTTCAAACAGAGCTGAAAGCAGTAGCTCTGTTTCTATCCCAGCCTCCATTACAGTCCGAGGCTGTGTTCCTCCTGGAGAGAATCATTTGCACACCTTTCTTCTACAGTACCTGAGAACAAAGGTCAACGCCCACAAAATGGTGATTTGCAACTGAATACCTTTCTCATGTGATCGAAGTTAAACATGTGACAGAGCGGCAGAGATACATTAGCCGCTAATCATTAATCTGTTAGGCACCAAAGAGCTTTCGTATAGCCCATTGGAATTCTCCAACGTTAGACCTTTACCAATACACATACAGAGATATGTTCCATTTCAGTGTAGAACTAAACAACTATACTTAACAGTAGGGGGTCTCCTCAGCCATCCTCAGCACCCTTAACAGACTACAGTTCCCAGATTCTTAGGGTGAAGGCATGACTGTTTGAAGTGGTTTGATACTGCTTTGAATGTATCATGTGGCTGTGGCCCCGGGTCATCAAGAAAGCTTCATGTCTGCAGCAGCAACACTGGTGCTAAATTTAGGCGAAACAAACTAGGCTTAAGTTATAGTGGGAAGTGATGGCATCTTAACTCCTGCTTTGCTTAAGGATTTTGTGTGTGCACAAGCAAACGGTACAATTTGTGTGTTGCATGCAAGGCTTCTACCTCCATATAATCAGTTAATAAGATGCTATTAGGGTTCCCAGACAAAGATAAGCAAGTGAGTCCCTTTATGGTAATTTCCCAACACCTCGTTGTTGGAGCAGAGAATGAATTGTATTAGAACACGGCCAGTAGTTCTCCCTGATGTACGTGATTTGCAGAAATTTGCTTGATGCCGTTTTGGAATTGATTGCCACCTGCCAACTATGCAGGCTGCACCCAATGTTTATCGGTGTGCTTCACTTACAATGTGGCGCATTATGCGCCTCTTCCCCTCGGTAGGCTTCGTTCATGCACAGCTTGTTTCACTCTTCCAGCCCCCCCCCCTTTTTGCATTACTGGATGCCAGTTAAAGGGCTTGGAAATAAACTCTGTATTTAATGTGTTAGAAATATGTGTGATAGATTAGATAGATAAATAGATAGATAGATGATAGATAGATAGATAGATAGATAGATAGATAGATAGATAGATAGATGATAGATAGATAGATAGATAGATAGATAGATGATAGATAGATGATAGATAGATAGATAGATAGATAGATAGATAGATAGATAGATGATAGATGATAGATAGATAGATAGATAGATGATAGATAGATAGATAGATGATAGATAAATGATAGATAGATAGATGATAGATGATAGATAGATAGATAGATAGATAGATAGATAGATAGATAGATGATAGATAGATAGATAGATGATAGATAGATGATAGATAGATAGATGATAGATGATAGATGATAGATAGATAGATAGATAGATAGATAGATAGATAGATAGATAATAGATGATAGATAGAGGACAGGACATGCATGATGTTATGGATACATATATAGAAGTACTTAAAATAAAAATTGACATCTATGCTTAGAGTCAGAACTGCTTGTCCAAAGCAGTGTTCGTAAACAGCAAGAACCTTGCCCTCAGCAATTATGTTCTTTAATAGGAGATTAATAGCTGGCCAGATAAGGAGGAGGAGGAAAACATATTGGAATGTAATGACAAGGAGTTCGCACAAACAAGGAGAACTGCCAAGGACAAGTTTGGGAGGGACAGGTAACAGAATATGCAAGCCAAAACCTGCTGAAAATGAAAGATTGAGGATGACACCTTAATAAGATAGTGAGAATTTCTAAGTGGAAAACACCCCCAAATGTGTTGTGTCCAATTGGGAGGCCAGGTGTCCACACGATCTGTTCATGCATTGCTTTAGGCAATAATATTGCATAAATGATACGGGCACGAGGATTGCATGTATTTACCTGAAAGAAGAGGAGTATATAAGAAAAGCCTAAGGGCATGTCCCATTGTCAGACTGTGCTTGTGGCAATAGCATTGTGGCTGACCATTCAGCATTGCCTTAATGATTAATAGATCTCTGTTGAGTCTACCTTGTGTGCCTGACTCCTCTTTCCTTTGATGCTTTTGGCTGCCTACTCCAAGGAAGGAACCCTAGGAATTTTCCTAACAAATGTACTCTCAGAAATACTGAACAACAGCAACCAAAAAAGAAGGACGCCCTTATATATAGTTTATCAGCTCAACATCAAAAAAACTAAGATCATGGCCACTGGTCCCATCACCTCCTGGCAAACAGAAGGGGAAGAAATGGAGGCAGTGAGAGATTTTACTTTCTTGGGCTCCATGATCACTACAGGTGGTGACAGCAGTCACAAAATTAAAAGATGCCTGCTTCTTGGGATAAAAGCAATGACAAACCTAGACAGCATCTTAAAAAGCAGAGACATCACCTTGACAACAAAGGTCCGTATAGTGAAAGCTATAAAAGTAGTGATGTATGGAAGTGAGAGCTGGACCATGATACGGAAGGGGGGGGGCATGTCTTCTTCACCTCCTTCTTCGCTACAATATATCCATTTATTTCCAACTGTCAATGACAGAAGGGACTAAAATCTATAAATCATAGAAAATCAACGTGCCAATTTGCTCAATTTCTCTAGAACTCCATGACACCTTCCCTGTCCTCCATAATCCCTCAAGCAAAGTGTTAAGACCCTAATCCTGTCAAATCACTCTGCCAAGCCTTGCCTCTGGGCAATGCCAGGTGGCAGACTATGCATACATGGACCATTGTCTTCTCATCACCTGGACTCAGGATGTGCTTATCTACGCATATCTCCAGCTCTGCATATTCCCCCCTCCCTCCTCCATATGTTAATCCTGTGTAACCCAACCTCTTCTTAATATATTCATGATGTAATCTGTGTAACCCAACCTCTTCTTAATGTATTCATGATGTAACTGGGATGTATTTTGCACTGTATTCTGGGACATGGAGGGAAGTTTCAAAAGTTCATGTCACCCATTTCTCGCTGTTCAATCTCGCCTTGAACCTTATTGCGCAATAAACATGGATCTTCTGCAGTTTGCTCCTGTCTCCGGCTGAACTCATTTTCCTCCGCAGGGACCCGCGGACTTAGTCCGACGAGCTGGGTGGCAGAGCAGCCTCGCACCCAGATTTTTCCGTAACAACCATAAAGAAGGCTGATCGCCAAAGAATTGATGCTTTTGAATTATGGTGCTGGTGGAGACTCTTGAGAGTCCCATGGACTGCAAGAAGATCAAACTTATCCATTCTGAAGGAAATCAGCCCTGAGTGCTCACTGGAAGGACAGATCCTGAAGCTGAGGCTCCAATACTTTGGCCACCTCATGAGAAGAAAAGACTCCCTGGAAAAGACCCTTATGTTGGGAAAGATGGAGGGCACAAGGAGAAGGGGACAACAGAGGACGAGATGGTTAGACAGTGTTCTCTTTTTTTTTTTTTTTATAGATATTTTATTCGTTTTTGCATAAAAGACAATAAAGCAGAACAAAAGCAACAAACAATACACCAAAAACATAAAGAATTACACAAACATAACATACTACAAACAACAGAAATAAAGACAATCTTATCTTCATATTGATCTTGCATTAACTTGTTTCTCTGACTTCCCCGAGTCTCCCTTCCCTGTATTCCAATTCATACAATTAAACAACAAATCCCTTCCCTCTGTCATAATTAACCTCCTTTCTGATTTGAATGTCTTAATATAGCTTATTCAATGCTTAGAACTTAGAATGTTGGGTCTTCTGATCCTTAAAATTTTACTCCAATAACCTTATACATTCAATCTGATGTTATTTTAACATTCATTAATCTTGTAGTGTTTCTGTAGATAGTCTTTAAATTTCTTCCAATCTTCCTCCACCGTCTCTTCACCCTGGTCTCTGATTCTGCCAGTCATTTCTGCGGATTCCATATAGTCCATGACTTTCATCTGCCATTCCTCCAGCGTGGGTAATTCTTGTGTCTTCCAATACTTTGCAATAAGTATTCTTGCTGCTGTTGTGGCGTACATAAAAAATATCCTGTCTTTCATACGCACCTCTTGGTTGACCATGCCCAGGAGAAAGGCCTCCGGTTTCTTCGGAAATGTGTATTTAAATACTTTCTTCAATTCATTATAGATCATCTCCCAAAAGGTCTTAATCCTTGGGCATGTCCACCAGAGATGAAAAAAGGTACCTTCAGTTTCTTTACATTTCCAACATTTGTTATCGGGCATATGATAAATTTTTGCTAGTTTGACTGGTGTTATGTACCATCTGTATATCATTTTCATAATATTTTCTCTTAGGGCATTACACGCCGTAAACTTTAGCCCAGTGGTCCATAACCGTTCCCAGTCGGCTAGCATTATGTTGTGACCCACATCTTGTGCCCATTTAATCATTACTGATTTCACTTCCTCATCCTCTGTATTCCATTTCAGCAGCAGATTATACATTCTTGACAATATCTTAGTTTTGGGTTCTAGCAATTCTGTTTCCAATTTTGATTTTTCCACCTGGAAGCCAATTTTTCGGTTAGACAGTGTTCTCAAAGCTACCAACATGAGTTTGACCAAACTGCGGGAGGCAGTGGAAGACAGGAGTGCCTGGCGTGCTCTGCTCCATGGGGTCACGAAGAGTCGGACACGACTAACCAACAACAAAAGGCCCAGCGGCACCCAAGGCTCAGCATGTTAGGATGCTGAGGAGGTGGCATTCAGCTACTGTGCAACATTTCAAGTCTGCCGTTCCATCTCACCACAAATTTTTCGCTTCCCTTACTTTGCTGTGATGATAAACTTTGCATAAATGCTTACATGTTGTTTGGGGAAGGGCAGTAGCTCAGTGGCAGAGCATCCAGAACTTTGGATGCAGAAAGTCCCAGGTTCCATCCCCAGCATCTCCAGGTAGGAATGGGAGGGACCACTGCCTGAGATACTGGAGACTGCTGCCAGTCAGTGCTGACAATTCTGGCTTAGTATAAGGCTGCTTCCTACATTTCTATGGTGCCGCCCTTGAAATCTGTTCAGAAGCTGCATTCGTTTTCAGCTTGCTCTGCATTGTTCACAGCATCTCGTAGTGAGACTAGAGAAAAAAGTTGAAAACTTCATTTAAATACAATTGAAAGCAAAACAAAAACAAAAACAAAATCCAGACAACATACTAAGAAAATTTCTGCATCAGACAAATGAAGGGTGGTGAATATAGCTACATTTTCACATGGCATTGAAACTCCATAAGTGTTTGATGCTATAACTATTTCCTGGGTAAGGTGATTGAGAGAGCGGTTGCTGAACAGCTTGGTAGGTTTCTGGATGAAACATCGGCTCTGGATCCATTCCAGTCCGGCTTCCGCGCTGGTCATGGGACCGAGACGGCTCTGGTCGCCCTAACAGATGATCTCCGCAGGCAGCTGGATCAAGGCGGGTCGGGGCTGCTGATTCTTCTAGACCTGTCAGCAGCCTTCGACATGGTCGATCACGAACTCCTGGACCACCGCCTTGCCGACGTGGGGATCCAGGGCACAGTCCTTCAATGGCTGCGCTCGTTTCTCTCCGGTCGGGGACAGAGGGTGGCGCTTGGGGGGGAATTGTCATCCCGCCACTCCTTGGTGTGTGGAGTGCCCCAGGGTGCGATACTCTCCCCGATGCTTTTTAACATCTTTATGCGCCCCCTCGCCCAGCTTGTCCGGAGTTTTGGGCTGGGCTGCCATCAGTATGATGATGACACCCAACTCTATCTGTTGATGGATGGCCATCCTGACTCGGCCCCAGACACACTGATCAGATGCTTGGAAGCTGTGGCTGGATGGTTTCGTGGGAGCCGGTTGAAGTTAAATCCTTCGAAGACAGAGGTCCTCTGGCTGGGACGGGACGATATGGGATTGAGGGGGCAACTCCCATCTCTAGCGGGGGTGCAATTAGTGCCAGCACCGTCCGTTAAGAGTTTGGGTGTAATCTTCGACACCTCCCTCTCCATGGAGGCGCAGATTGCAGCTATAACAAAGGCGGCATTTTTTCATCTCCGCCAAGCTAAGCAGTTGGCTCCTTACCTCTCTCGCCCTGACCTAGCCACTGTGATCCATGCGACGGTCACCTCCAGACTGGATTATTGTAACTCGCTCTACGTGGGGCTGCCCTTGAGACTGACCCAGAAACTCCAGAGGGTGCAGAATGTCGCAGCGAGACTCCTTACAGGGTCTTCACTGTGAGATCACATTCATCCGGTGCTATACCAGCTGCACTGGCTCCCGGTGGAGTACAGGATCAGGTTTAAGGTGCTGGTTTTAGCCTTTAAAGCCCTATATGGCCTAGGACCCTCGTACCTACGGGACCGCCTCTCCTGGTATGCCCCTACGGTCTGCAAATAAAAACATCCTGAAGGTCCCAGGCCTCAGAGAGGTTAGGATGGCCTCAACTAGAGCCAGAGCTTTCTCGGCTGCGGCTCCAATCTGGTGGAACGCTCTGTCACAAGAGACTAGGGCCCTGCGGGACCTGACATCTTTCCGCAGAGCCTGCAAGACAGAGTTGTTCCACCAGGCCTTTGGTCAGGTCCCAGCCTGACCCCCTCCTCTGGCAACCTGCACAGAATTTTGCTCAACGGTTGCCATTAATTTGACTTTAATTAATTTTTATAATGGAATGTTTTTAGAATGTTTGATTATTTGATTGTTTGATTATTTAATTGTTGTTAGCCGCCCTGAGCCCGGCTTCGGCTGGGGAGGGCGGGATATAAATAAAATTTATTATTATTATTATTATTATTATTATTATTCCTGATGTAACTGGCTGCAGGAACAAACTGAACCTCTCTTAGTCTGCCTATACAGGTTTCCTGTGTGAATCACACTCAGTGAAGGTAAAAAGGTAAAGGTAAAGGACCCCTGACCATTAGGTCCAGTCGCAGACGACTCTGGGGTTGCAGCACTCATCTTGCTTTACTGGCCGAGGGAGCCGACATTTGTCCGCAGACAGTTTTTTTGGGTCATGTGGCCAGCATGACTAAGACGCATCTGGCGAAACCAGAGCAGCGCACGGAAACACCATTTACCTTCCTGCCGGAGCGGTACCTATTTGCACTTTGACATGCTTTTGAACTGCTAGGTTGGCAGGAGCTGGGACCAAACAATGGGAGCTCACTCTGTCGTGGGGATTCGAACTGCTGACCTTCCGATCAGCAAGCCCAAGAGGCTCAGTGGTTTAGACCACAGCGCCACCCTCGTCCCACTCAGTGAAGGTACTAGCTATTTATTTATGACCATTTCCGTATCCCTTAATATCTATTAAAAAAAAACTTGAAGTGATGAACAAGTAAAATAACATAGGAAGAGCCAGCTGGATCAGGCCAGTGGTTCATTTAAGCCAGCATTTTGGCTAGTAAAACAACCTAAGGCCCTTTAAACTGTGTGCATGGGGGGGTATTGTTTTGTTTGATATTATGTTGCCTATTTTTGTGTTTTTCTATTGTAAACTGCCCAGTGATCCTCAGAAGAAGAAGAAGAAGAAGAAGAAGAGTTTGGATTTGATATCCCGCTTTATCACTACCCGAAGGAGTCTCCAAGCGGCTAACATTCTCCTTTCCCTTCCTCCCCCACAACAAACACTCTGTGAGGTGAGTGGGGCTGAGAAACTTCAGAGAAGTGTGACTGGCCCAAGGTCACCCAGTAGCTGCATGTGGAGGAGCAGGGAATCAAACCCGGTTCACCAGATTACAAGTCTGCTGCTCTTAACCACTACACCACACTGGCTCTCACAGAGGTATGGCAGTACAGGAATTTAATAAATCAACAAATTAAATAGATCCAGCTCTCCCAGGGGCCAATCAGGTGCCTACAGGAAACCTGCAAACAGGGTTTGAGCACAAGAGCACTCTCTCTTCCTGTGGTTTCCAGAAACTAGTATTCAGAAGCATTGCTGCTACCAACTGTGGAGGAAGGGCATATAGCCATCATGGCTAGTAGCCATTGATAGCCCCTCTCCTCCATAAATTTGTCCAATTCTCTTTTAAAGCCATCTAGGTTGTTATACATCACTGCTTCCTTTGGGAGCATAGTTCCAAAGTTAAACTATGCACCGCATGAAGAAATTTTACAGTATTAGAACTATACTGCAAAACTACCAGGACAAATTGCTAAAACACCAGTAAGATCATTGTAATATGCAAAAAGACTTAATAGTCAGGGAAAGCTGGGGCAGGGGCAGGGGAAAGCTGCATCTTTAGAAGACATCTGAAGCAGGTCATTGATGGTGCTCCCTGTGTGATGGGAGAAAAAGAGTCCCAAAGGACAAAAGACAAAAGCAGATAATGCCCTTTTATGGGTTCCTACCTCCTGACAAATAGGGACGTGGGTGGCGCTGTGGGTTAAACCACAGAGCCTAGAACTTCTGATTGGCGGTTCGAATCCCCGTGGCAGTGTGAGCTCCCATTGCTCTGCCCCAGCTCCTGCCAACCTAGCAGTTCGAAAGCACGTCAAAGTTCAAGTAGATAAACAGGTGGGAAGGTAAACAGCGTTTCCGTGTGCTGCTCTGGTTCGCCAGAAGCGGCTTGGTCATGCTGGCCACATGACCCGGAAGCTGTACGCCGGCTCCCTCAGTCAATAAAGCGAGATGAGCACCACAACCCCAGAGTCGGTCATGACTGGACCTAATGGTCAGGGGTCCCTTTACCTTTACCTTTTACCTCCTGACGATCTATAATGTGTGGTTCCATTAACAAGAGCACCCCGGGTGATCTGAGGTGTATATAGAGGCAGGCAATCTTTCACATGGTTCAAGGCTTTATATATTAATAGCATAACCTTGAACATGGTCAAGGTGAACCACCCTTTTTGTTCTGTGAATTGCCCTGAGACCTCTGGGTATAGGGCGGTATGTAATTTCAGTAAATAAAAATAATGATAATAGTGTCTCAGTGGCTGACTGGCAGCCAGTTATGATCTTTAAAGTCCAATGCTTGCGAGAATATTTCCTGCCATACTGTCAAAGAGAGCCAGAGAGTCATAGCTAATGGACAAAACTAGATGAATGGATAGTGCCGGATTTACGTATAAGCTAAAAAAGCTATAGCTTAGGGCCGCACTCTCATGGGGGCCCCCCAAAAATTTAAAGGGAAAAAACCTGGTTGCATATTTCCAAAATATAAGATAAAAAACAAACAAAATAAAACCTACATGCAGCAACAGTGTTTTGCATTGTGTAGGCTCCTGCCTGCTCCCTAAAATATCACTGGTTTGCTCATTTCTATACAAAGTGGTACCTTGGTTCTTAAACTTAATCCGTTCCAGATGTCAGTTCAACCATTACTTTCAAAAAATACATATTTTGTTATGTGCAAATGGCTTTAGGTCCATAATTTACCATATAGCATATATTCAACACAAAAAACAGTGACAATTTGTGGTTGGCAAAGGACAGCTGGACATATAAAGGGCCCTATTACCTTCAGTAGCTTAGGGCCTCATCAAACCTAAATCCAGCCCTGTGTATGGAAATATCCCAGAGACCTGCAGAGTTTGGTTTAGCAATCAGTGTCTTTTCCCTGGGAACTCTGGGAATTGTTGCCCTCTGTGGGGGATAGGGGTCTCCTAACAGCTCTCAGCACCCTTAACAAACCACATTTCCCAGGGTTCTTTGGGAGAAGCCATGTAAGCTTAAAGTGTTGTGATACTGCTTAAAACCCATAGCATAGGTGGCGGACTTGGTGAGGCCATATTCCAGAATCTGGCAGATCAATGTGAAGTTTTTAATGTGTGATTTTACTGTATTTTTGGTTTCTGTGGAAGCCGCCCAGAGTGGCTGGGGAAACCCAGCCAGATGGGCGGGGTACAAATAATAATAAATAATAATAATAATAATAATTATTATTATTATTATTATTATTATTATTATTATTATTATTATATTATCAAAAATTTGAGACCCGCCTGCTGTATACAGATCGCTTTGTTACATCTATGTGATTTGAATACTATGTAATTATGTGATTGAGATATATCTTCATATAAGCAGGCAAAGTGGAAGTGAACTGCATGAGTGTTTCCTTTCTCCCTTGAAAGACTGGGGCACAAACTGCAGCTCCCACTCAGCAGTCCAAAGCTATACACAGGCTTTCGCTAGATATCTTAACATCAGTTTCATCTGACTAGCCTTGCTCTCCCCACCCCCACCCCCGCCTCCTTTTTTGATAGCTTCTTGTTAGATAGCTGGAGTGCTTTGCTTGCCTGACTGGAGAATCTGATAGGGGGTGGGAGAGATAGTGTCTGATTGCATTCAAGATGGAAAATTTAGGGTGGCTGTATGCTGTGCATTACAGAGGGCAGTCCTCTATCTGAAGACATGCTCTTAAAAGTTTTGGTAAGTTGCTTAATATTTCAAATACATCTCAAGTGTCGCTTAAAATTTATTATTTGTACCCTGCCCATCCGGCTGGGACCCCTAGCCTCTCTGGGCGGCTTCCAGCATATATAAAAACATAGGGAAAGGTAAAGGGACCCCTGACCATTAGGTCCAGTCGTGGCCGATTCTGGGGTTGCGGCGCTCATCTCACTTTATTAGCCGAGGGAGCCGGCGTACAGCTTCCAGGTCATGTGGCCAGCATGACTAAGCCGCTTCTGGCGAACCAGAGCAGCACACGGAAACGCCTTTTACCTTCCCGCCAGAGTGGTACCTATTTATCTACTTGCACTTTGACGTCCCATATATAAAAACATACTAAAACATTAAATCTTAAAAGCTTCCCCACATGGGGCTGCCTTCAGATGTCTCCTAAATGTTATATAATTACTCATCTCCTTAACATCTGATGGGAGGGCATTCCACAGGGTGGGTGCCACTACCAAGAAGGCCCTCTGCTTGAAGGGCTGCCTGGTCCAAGGCCACTTTAAAGATGCAGAACCACGAGAAATCAGAGCAGCAGGGGGCTTGAAGTGAGCCCCCGGACTTTGGACAGATCACCTGGTCTCCAGTTTCTCTGCTTTGGTGAGATGTATTGCATTTCTCTTTTCAATTATGGCAAATATTTCTAAATTTGCAGTTATACATGTACGCCAGTACAGTGGAACCTCTAACTGTGACCATAATCCGTTCCGGAGGTGCATCTGGAGGTCGAAATGGGTCGCTGGGAGAGGCGCCATTGTGTGCAGACACAGGCGGCGATTGCCCGCCTCTCTGCATGTGCGAACGGCGGCAAACCCGCCGGTTACTTCCGGGTTTGCCGCGGACATTGGGCGAAATGGACACAAGCGGAGGCAGACATAAGAAGAGGTTTGCCTGTATATGCAACGGCCTTCCTCATTCTCTTAAAGGAGAAGTTCGATCCCTGCACGGGACAGCTGCATATTCCTGCATTGCAGGGGGGTTGGACTAGATGATCCTCAGGGTCCCTTCCAACTCTCACGCTCTTTTGGGCTGCACTCTAGCCCCAGAAAAGTGCTTTTCCAGGGCTAGAGCATGGTGTGGGTCATGTGATATACCCGAGAGTGCATCCCAGGAGACGCGTGTCCTGGTTTCAGATCCGAAAAAGTTGGGCAGTATGGTGTGCTTAATGCATAAATGGGGATGCCGTGGCTTGCTTTCCAATTAAAACCACCCCACATTTATGCATAAATATACAGAGAGAAAATAGCTATCTATGCCAGCACGGAGAGATGCTAAATCTAACTCCAAAGAAAGGCATCTTCCCTGATGGATACATCGGGAGATCAAAGTTGTGCTTTATTAGTTGTATAAAAAGTGTCTTTAGTTTGGTGTTGAAAGGGAAAAATTTGCATTTAAATAGAAAGATTAATGACTGCAATACATAGAGCTTCTACTGCACAATCCCGCCCTCCCACCCCCCCGAAAATAATATACATTGTTTTATATCAGGGACATCCAACTCCTAATAGAGTGCGATCTACTCACATAAAAAATCTGTCAGTGATCTACCCTTTGTCGTTGGATGGACCAAAGCTGAGCTTTTTTAAGGAAGCCACAGTTGTCCCTCCCCCCCTTTTGGGGGGGGGAAACTGAGGGGCCAAAGATCTACCAGGATCTACCAGGAAAAACCCTGCGATCTACCAGTAGATCACGATCTTGGACATGACTATTTTATATAAACTGTACACCTCAAGACACATTGTGTGGGAGAGAAAAGAACAGATAACAGCAATATTTCAAGAATTCTTTTTAATACATTATAATTTTGTTATATGATTACAATGCCCAGTTGTAAACACGGCATTTCCTGGTCAGGAAATTAAAAACAAAAACAGGAGAGCTTAATAGGCTCAAGGCAAAGGTTAGTGTCTTTAGAAGGTGGTGTGTGTCAGTAGTAAAATTTCAGAAAGTTTTGGGCAAAATATATTGAGAAAAACAATACTCTGACAAGATGTGGTTCAAGAAGGAGGGGATGATTCCAGACAATTTCATTGAGAAAGCACTGAGAAAGGGCCTTTTCTGCAGTGGCTCCCCATTTGTGGAATGTTCTCCCCAGAGAGATTCAGTTGGCGCCTTCGTTATACATCTTTAACCAGGCCTTTGGCTAATTGACATCCGATGCCCTTTGAAAATGTGTTGGGGGGGGGAGGGATTGCTGGATTGTCCTTGGTTTTGTTTTGTATTTTCTGTTTTTTTATATTTTATTTTTATATTGTGAACTGCCCTGAGGTCTACAGGTATAGGGCAGTACAGTGGTACCTTGGGTTACATACGCTTCAGGTTACAGACTCCGCTAACCCAGAAATAGTGCTCCAGGTTAAGAACTTTGCTTCAGGATGAGAACAGAAATCGTGCTCCGGTGGCGCGGCAGCAGCAGGAGGCCCCATTAGCTAAAGTGGTGCTTCAGGTTAAGAACAGTTTCAGGTTAAGAACGGACCTCCAGAACAAATTAAGTACTCAACTCGAGGTACCACTGTATACAAATTAAACAAACAAACAAACAAACAAAACAGGACCTTTTGGGATCTGTTTTGCAGGGCAGCGGCTGAAGAAGGAGCCAAAAGGGGTTTCTTGTGTGTGTGATTCTTGTGGCTGATTAGCTGCTTTCCCTGGTCAAAGGTCAGAGGGGGCAGGGTTTCTGTTGAGGCAGGTGATTAGCTGTGGGAGGAGCTTATCAGTGTTTGCAGGGCAGCGGCTGAAGAAGGAGCCAAAAGGGGTTTCTTGTGTGTGTGATTCTTGTGGCTGATTAGCTGCTTTCCCTGGTCAAAGGTCAGAGGGGGCAGGGTTTCTGTTGAGGCAGGTGATTAGCTGTGGGAGGAGCTTATCAGTGTTTGCAGGGCAGCGGCTGAAGAAGGAGCCAAAAGGGGTTTCTTGTGTGTGTGATTCTTGTGGCTGATTAGCTGCTTTCCCTGGTCAAAGGTCAGAGGGGGCAGGGTTTCTGTTGAGGCAGGTGATTAGCTGTGGGAGGAGCTTATCAGTGTTTGCAGGGCAGCGGCGCGCGCAGTTTGAACCATCTTTTAGATTTAGGGGAGCTAGTCTCAAGCCCAACGACACATTCTCAAGATGGAGGGGGAGGGAACAGCTGCAGTTGCCTGCGGTTCCTGCGCAATGTTTGCCATCTTGCCAAAGGTTGCAGGCAGCTTTACGTGCAGCAATTGCATGTTGATTGCCCTCCTAAAAGACAAAGTCCAGCAACTGGAGGAACGTGTAGCTACGCTCCAAAGAATTAGAGAGCTGGAGCTCTTCTTGGAAGCAACAGAGCACACCGTCTCCACCAAGGAGGAGACAGGGGACTCCCCTGAGAAGGAGGCTAGTTCACCAACACAGGAGCCCGATATGTGGAGAAACGTGACTCAAAGAAGTAGGAGGCCCAGGGTTCGCTCTGATTGTCTAGAAATACACAATCGCTTTGAGGTCCTCTCCCCTAGCATGGAAGACGAAGAGCAGACTCCATTTGAGGATCTCTCCCTCATTACAGTCGATCACGTATATGAAGATGAGCAGCAAAGTCAGTCCTCAGGGAATGTGCAGGCGACCTTGGAACGGACCGCTCACGGAAGAACCCTGACCAAACCTAAGAGAAGGCGTGTAGTGGTGATAGGGGATTCCCTACTGAGGGGAACAGAAGCAGTGATCTGTGGGCCTGACAAGATGTCTCGGGAAGTGTGCTGTCTCCCTGGGGCTAAGATCCAAGATGTAACTGAACGACTGCCAGGAATCATAAAACCCACTGACAAATACCCCTTCCTCTTGGTTCATGTGGGAACCAATGACACTGCAAGCAATAGCCTCCAGAAGATCAAAAGAGACTACGAGGCTCTGGGCAGGAAATTGAAGCAATTAAATGCACAAATCGTCATCTCATCTGTCCTCCCAGTTGAACGACGTGGCCCAGGGAGAGAGAGGAAAATAGTGGAAGTAAACAGCTGGCTTCGCAAATGGTGTAAACAGGAACGGTTTGGATTCTTAGATCACGGACTGCAGTTTCTTGAGGATGGACTTCTGGCAAGCGATGGGCTGCACCTCACAACGGTTGGGAGGAATGTTTTTGCCAAAAAACTAAGAAACCTCATCAGGAGGGCTTTAAACTGACTAATGTGGGGGAGGGAAACAGTGCTCCTGAAGGTAGGAGTCTATTAATTGATGAAGGTAGGAGTCTATTAATTGATGAAGATGATCATCCAAATGTCATAGACCAAATGGAGCAAACAGCAAGCAGACCTAGTGGTGGGAGGAAAAAATCCTTAAATAAGAGACACGGGGGAATGACTAATGGACTTCAATGTCTGTACACTAATGCACAAAGCATGGGAAATAAGCAAGATGAGCTTGAGCTCTTGGTACAGCAAACTAAATATGACATAATAGGCATCACTGAAACCTGGTGGGATAAGTCCCACGATTGGAATGTAAAAATGGAGGGATACAATCTATTTCAGAGAAACAGACCAGACAAGAAAGGAGGAGGAGTGGCATTATATGTCAGGGATGTGTATACCTGTGAAGAGATCCAAGATTTAGAACCTCAAAGCCAAAGTGAGAGCATTTGGGTCAAAATTAAGGGAGAGAAGAATAACAGTGACCTCATTGTGGGAGTTTACTATAGATCCCCAAGCCAAACGGAGGACATAGATGATGCCTTCCTGGAACAGATGGCCAAGCATGCAAAAGGAAGGGAGATAGTAGTAATGGGGGACTTCAATTACCCAGATATTTGTTGGATGTCAAACTCAGCCAAGAGCATAAGGTCAAACAGATTCCTCACTGGCCTTGCAGACAACTTCATTGTCCAGAAAGTGGGAGAAGCAACAAGAGGAACAGCCATTTTAGATCTGGTCCTAACCAATGTCGATGACCTGGTTAATGGGGTAGAAGTGGAAGGATCATTAGGCGCAAGTGATCATGCTCTTCTGAAGTTTACTATACAACGGAAAGGAGCAGCCAAGCATACTAGGACTCAATTTCTTGACTTTAAGAAAGCCGACTTCATAAAACTTAGGGAAGTGCTGGGTGAGATCCCATGGACAGTAATACTAAAAGGAAAGGGAGTTCATGATGGCTGGGAGTTTGTTAAGAGGGAGATAGTAAAAGCACAACTTCAGGCAATACCAATGAGACGGAAACATGGAAGGTGCCTAAAGAAGCCAGGGTGGCTATCTAAAGAACTTTTAACTGAGTTAAGATTAAAAAAGGATGTGTACAAAAAATGGAAAAGGGGGGAAACCACCAAAGAGGAATTCAAACAAATAGCCAGCACGTGTAGACACAAAGTCAGAAAAGCTAAAGCACAGAATGAACTCAGGCTTGCTAGAGAGGTTAAAAGCAACAAAAAAGGCTTCTATGGGTATGTTCGTAGCAAAAGGAAGAACAAAGAAACAGTGGGGTCACTCAGAGGAGAAGATGGTGAAATGCAAACAGGGGACACAGAAAGGGCTGAACTCCTCAATGCCTTCTTTGCCTCAGTCTTCTCCGATAAAGAAAACAATGCCCGACCTGAAGAATTTGGAGGAAATGATTCAGCAGAGGAAACACAGCCCAGAATAACTAAGGAGATAGTACAAGAATACTTGGCTAGTTTAGATGTATTCAAGTCTCCAGGGCCAGATGAACTGCATCCAAGAGTATTAAAAGAACTGGCAGATGTGATCTCAGAACCACTGGCAGTCATCTTTGAGAATTCCTGGAGAACAGGCGAAGTCCCGGCAGACTGGAGGAGGGCAAATGTTGTCCCTATTTTCAAAAAGGGGAAAAGAGAGGACCCAAATAATTACCGCCCAGTCAGTCTGACATCAATACCAGGGAAGATTCTGGAGCAGATCATTAAGCAAACAATCTGTGAGCACCTAGAAAGGAATGCTGTGATCACCAATAGTCAGCATGGATTTCTGAAAAATAAGTCATGTCAGACTAACCTGATCTCATTTTTTGACAGAATTACAAGCCTGGTAGATGAAGGGAACGCAGTGGATGTAGTCTACCTTGATTTCAGCAAGGCATTTGACAAGGTGCCCCATGATATTCTTGTAAAGAAGCTGGTAAAATGCGGTCTTGACTATGCTACCACCCAGTGGATTTGTAACTGGCTGACTGACCGGACCCAAAGGGTGCTCATCAATGGTTCCTCTTCATCCTGGAGAAGAGTGACTAGTGGGGTGCCACAGGGTTCTGTCTTGGGCCCGGTCTTATTTAACATCTTTATCAACGACTTGGATGATGGACTCAAGGGCATCCTGATCAAATTTGCAGATGACACCAAACTGGGAGGGGTGGCTAACACCCCAGAGGACAGGATCACACTTCAAAATGACCTTGACAGATTAGAGAACTGGGCCAAAACAAACAAGATGAATTTTAACAGGGAGAAATGCAAAGTATTGCACTTGGGCAAAAAAAATGAGAGGCACAAATACAAGATGGGTGACACCTGGCTTGAGAGCAGTACATGTGAAAAGGATCTAGGAGTCTTGGTTGACCACAAACTTAACATGAGCCAACAGTGTGACGCGGCAGCTAAAAAAGCCAATGCAATTCTGGGCTGCATCAATAGGAGTATAGCATCTAGATCAAGGGAAGTTATAGTGCCACTGTATTCTGCTCTGGTCAGACCTCACCTGGAGTACTGTGTCCAGTTCTGGGCACCACAGTTCAAGAAGGACACTGACAAACTAGAACGTGTCCAGAGGAGGGCAACCAAAATGGTCAAAGGCCTGGAAACAATGCCTTATGAGGATCGGCTAAGGGAGCTGGGCATGTTTAGCCTGGAGAAGAGGAGGTTAAGGGGTGATATGATAGCCATGTTCAAATATATAAAAGGATGTCACATAGAGGAGGGAGAAAGGTTGTTTTCTGCTGCTCCAGAGAAGCGGACACGGAGCAATGGATCCAAACTACAAGCAAGAAGATTCCACCTAAACATTAGGAAGAACTTCCTGACAGTAAGAGCTGTTCGACAGTGGAATTTGCTGCCAAGGAGTGTGGTGGAGTCTCCTTCTTTGGAGGTCTTTAAGCAGAGGCTTGACAACCATATGTCAGGAGTGCTCTGATGGTGTTTCCTGCTTGGCAGGGGGTTGGACTCGATGACCCTTGTGGTCTCTTCCAACTCTATGATTCTATGATTCTATGATTCTATGATTCTATCTCTGGGGAAACCACTGATTTTATTTTTAATAGTCTAGCACCTCCACAAACTTAGGGCCTCATATGTTGTTGTACTATAGCTCCCATCATTCCTTGTCAGTGTGGCCTATGGTCATAGCTGGGATTTGGCTGTCTGGAAGAGCGCCTGGGCGAAAATCACTTAACTTAAATCCAGATGTATGGCAATCCAAGTCTATATTTTGACGAATTTTCCATTAAAATAGCTCAAAAACTTCTCTTTTTTTGGAGATTTTACAAAAAAAAGAAAAGAAAAGAAAAGTTCAACAGCTTTGGACTAAACTTCCACTCTTTGAAATAAGGCAACCCTAGTATCTCTACTTAAAAGGATCAAGTATACTGGGTACAGTTCTGGTTGCCTTACCTCAGAAAGGTAGAGTTTTAGAGTCGGCAAAGATTCAAAAAAGGACAAAATGGTGAAGGGGATGGAGCAGCTCCCGTAGGGAGTAAGGCTGTAACACCTGGGGATTTTTAGTTTAGAGAAGAGGAAAGGAAGAGGTGAAATGATAGAAGTGTTTAAAATCATGCAATGTATGGAGAAAGTATATAGTTAAAAGATTTTCTCCCCTCTCTCATAGCACTAGAACTCATGGACAAAGGAACTGAATGTTGGAAGACCAAGCAGTACTTTTTCGTGAATAGTTGAACTATGGCAATCACTGCCACAAGAGACAGTGATAGTGACCAACTTCAAAGGCTTTATTATTCATTCATTCATTCATTCATTCAAAGGCAGTATATAGTTTAAGGCATGGCCAAACTTGGCCCTCCAGATGTTTTGGGACTACAACTCCCATTATCCCTAACTAACAGGACCATTGCTCAGGGATGATGGGAATTGTAGTCCCAAAACATCTGGAAGGCCAAGTTTAGCCATGCCTTAAACTATATACTACCTTTCATCTGAGGTTCACAAGATAAAAAAAACACAGAATAAAAGAACAAATAAATAGTTAGACTAAAAAAAGGATTGAAGCAATTCACTGGGGATAAGGCTACCAATGGCTGCTATCTGCAATGGATAGATTCTACCTTGACTGTTGGAGACAATATGCTTCTTGATGGAAACCGCAGGCAAGGAGCTTGCAAACTCACCGCATCTGTGTGGCCACTGTGAGAACAGGGTGCTGGATAGAGGGGGTCACTAATGTTCTTAGGCAGCTAGTGATGCCACAGTTGGAGGCAGAAACCAGCTGCTGGAACCACTGGCAGGGAGAGTGCTCTGGTGCTTGAATCCTCCTTGCTGGTTTCCCACAGGAATCAGGTTCACCATTGTGAAAGCAGGATGCCAGACCAGATGGGCCGTCAGCCTGATCCAGCAGGCTCTTCTTATGTTCCTTTGATGTAAGAAGGTGTCTCAGGAGACTGCAAAGAACCACCACGTAGAAATGCCTTCCTACGGTCCACAAGTAGCTGGTCACATTTGTGGAGAACACACTGGCCAAGGGCTAGTCTACCTGATACCTTTGATGTTACTTCCTCTGTGGTCTCTTCCTCTGTTGCCAAGAAGGAAAAGCTCTGTTCACATGTGCCATTTGAAGTACAGCTCACAAATATAGTCAGAAGCTTCTGTAGAGGTGTAGTATTGGCACAGGAAGGGAACTATCAATGCAATCTGTGATTCAGAACTTTTGCCGATGCAGTATAGGAGCTATGCTGCTTTCACCTTGTTTTCCCCCAAAAAAGCCACACTGAATAGTCTCTAATGCATATACTTCAGGCAGAGCTGAAGAAGTTCCTTACACACACGTCTGCACCTCTGCATTGTTTCAATGCTGCTTAGTGTTTTCTTCTTCTCCTGACCTCTGAGGACCATTTTGCCATTTCTTTTTAGAATGCCACCAGTAAAATCACGGGTCCCACGTTCAATTCAACAGTGAGGGCAAAGGAAGCCTGCAGCACTGAGGGCAAAGAAGGCATGCAGGAGAGCAAAGCAATGTAAATATTTACTTACGTTCATTTCTTTAGATATTATCCTACCACCTTTTTGTGCAAAAGGATGTTTCAACAAGTAAAGGGACCCCTGACTATTAAGTCCAGTCACGGACGACTCTGGGGTTGAGGCGCTCATCTTGCTTTACTGACCAACAGAGCCGCCATTTGTCTGCAAACAGCTTCCGGGTCATGTGACCAGCATGACAAAACCGTTTCTGGCGAACCAGAGCAGTGTACGGAAATGCTGTTTACCTTCCCGCTGGAGTGGTACCTATTTATCTACTTGCACTTTGACATGCTTGCAAACTGCTAGGTTGGCAGGAGCTGAGACCGAGCAATGGGAGCTCACCCCGTCACAGGGATTTGAACCGCCACCCTTCTGATTGGCAAGCCCTAGACTCTGTGGTTTAGACCACAGCGCCACCCACATCCCTTCAGCAAGTATCACAGAGCAATTTAATAGATCAGATACAGGTCACCATAACAGCAGCAGCAACAGCAGCAGCAACAACAAAGCACTTCACTCCAAACTGAAAATAAATCGCAGTAGTGGTTAAATGCACAGCTTTAAATGAAAGACAAGTGGACTCATTCAATTAAAAGCAGATCTGAACAGCCAGATCTTTAAAACCCACCTTGGTCACAAAGGTGGCCAAAAGCATCTTCTGTGGAAGTGGGTTTTCCAGCGATGAGGTCAACACTGCATATTGTTAGAATGAAAAGCAGAAAACAAAGATTTTTAAGAGGTGCTTTTTGACATGAACATGCAAAGTAGGTAAGCTTTGGCTCGGTTCCATGGCTATTAATGTAACACAGCACCCCTTGGCTGGATTTCCCTTCTGAGCAATTGTCTAGGAGTCAGGGTTGGGAAGGGAGAAAGAGACGGATGTAGAAACAAATGCAAATTTCGCCTTTTTATTGTCAGCTGATTTCTAGACAAACCCACACATCTCTCTATCCTCCATCCACACAAACAGAAGGCATTTCCAGAGTTGAAGGACACATTTCAGCCAGAACAGTCAGTCAAGGAGAGTTCCATGCAGGACTGGTGAGGGGCATGGCCTGAAGGGAAGAGTTGTGACTGGGTAGTGTTCCTCTCACTGTGCGGATATTGTGTAGGATTGGTTCATCACATGTCTGTGTTATGCAGTCCAGCACCGACTGTTGGAATCACGGGAGCGAATGTCTACTGTACTCTGTTTCCGTTTGTTTTTGCTTTCACTTCTGACTTCTCTCTGAGGAAGACGAGAGAAAGGAGACATGTTTTCTTTTGTTCTGCCTTATGCTTAATAAAGTAGCTGAGCGCTTGCAACCCCAGCCTAGCTCTGTCTGTGCTTTATCTCTGCTGGAAGTGTGCTCAGTGTCTCCAAGACATGAGTCACTATAAATCGTCGGGGCAGTGGTTTGGAACTCCCTAGCTGCACGCTGATGGGACAGACAGGCTGGAAACATTCCTGTTGTATGCCTGGGGGTTGTCCTAGCCCCCGGCCAACCCAACAGGTAGGGGTATGTGGTGTGGGAATAGCCCTAAGGGCCGAAGACAGGGGCATGGGGAATCACATTTGGGGAGCCTGGGCCTGTTCTCCACCCCTTTTGTAGCAGTTCATGGCTGCCTCTGTACTCAAGAGGGCACTATTATAAATCCACGAAAGGGTGGTTTAAGAAGGATGTTGAAAAGTTGGAACATGTGCAGAGGAGGACAACCAAGATGATCAAGGGTCTGGGAATGAAGCCTTATGAAGAACGGTTGAAGGAGCTGGGTATGTTTAACCTGCATAAGAGGAGACTGAGAGGAGATACTATTGCCATCTTCAACTATCTCAAGGGCTGTCACGTGGAAGAAGAAGAAGAAGAAGAAGAAGAAGAAGAAGAAGAAGAAGAAGAAGAAGAAGAGTAGTTTGGATTTGATATCCCTGTTTATCACTACCCTAAGGAGTGTCAAAGTGGCTAACAATCTCCTTTCCCTTCCTCCCCCACAACAAACACTCTGTGAGGTGAGGCTGAGAGACTTCAGAGAAGTGTGACTAGCGCAAGGTCACCCAGCAGCTGCATGTGGAGGAGCAGGGAATCGAACCCGGTTCCCCAGATTACTAGTCTACTATTCTAAACCACTACACCACACTGGCTCCAAATACAGCAACCGTCGGTAACCATAGCAAGGTCAGGCAGAGTTCAAGGAGGCAAAACATGGTTAGAACAAGCAACCTAGAATGCAAAATATGGTTAAACAAGATAAATTACAGTAGCATGACAGGGAGGGAGGGATTGCTCTTCTGCCGACTGTGCTGAAGGTGTCAGGTACAGCCAGCCCTTCAGGGCAACTGACAGGCTGGAGTGAAAGCATCTGCTTCCAAGTCTGCCAGCAAGGCTCTGCCCCCTCAGGTGCCCGTGACTGGGCAGTTCAAATTAGGGACATTGGCAGGCAGTCCCACCTTCCAATGCAGCCAGCCAGAGGGTCTTCGTTGGCTAGCTGTGCACATGAGCCTTGGCTGCTGGGAAAGGCGGCTGGCCCGCAAGGGGCCACAACCGCCGCCCACCTGGAACAGAGTAAGTGGCCATTGTCTCCAACATCCAGCACCTAAGAAGAGCCTTACTGGATCAGGCCAATGGTCCATCTAGCGTAATATCTGTTCTTCCAGTGGCCAATCAGATGCCTATGGGAAGCAGGACTTGAGTGCCACAGAACCCCCTCCCCCACTCACAATTCCTAGCAACCAGCATTTAGAGGCAATCAACTCCAGAATGCAGCAGCTAGACTGGTGACTGGGGGCGGCCGCCGAGACCATATAACACCGGTCTTGAAAGACCTACATTGGCTCCCAGTACGTTTCCGAGCACAATTCAAAGTGTTGGTGCTGACCTTTAAAGCCCTAAACAGCCTCGGTCCAGTATATCTGAAGGAGCGTCTCCACCCCCATCGTTCTGCCCGGACACTGAGGTCCAGCTCCGAGGATCTTCTGGCGGTTCCCTCACTGCGAGAGGATAAGTTACAGGGAACCAGGCAGAGGGCCTTCTGGGTAGTGGCGCCCGCCCTGTGGAACACCCTCCCATCAGATGTCAAAGCGATAAACAACTACCTGACATTCAGAAGACATCTGAAGGCAGCCCTGTTCAGGGAAGTTTTTAATATGTTACATTTTAGTGTATTTTTCATCTTTGTTGGAAGCCGCCCAGAGTGGCTGGGGAAACCTAGCCAGATGGGCGGGGTACAAATAATAAATTATTATTATTATTATTATATAACCCCTGAGGTAGAGCATAGCCATTGTGACTAGTAGCAACCGATAGCCGTAATTCTCAACACAATTGTCTTGTCTTTTTTGAAAGCCATTTGGATTAGTGACAAGCACTTATGGGAGCAAATTCCAAAGTTTAGCTATTCGCTGTGTGAATAAGTTTTCTTTTCGGTTTCCCATATGCAGTTTTAGGAACAAAAATAAAATCAAATTAAAATGTGTCATAAACATGTGTTGATAAGGGTGAGGGGAATCGCCCCCCCTCCCCAATTCTCCTACTTAATTGGCTGTTCTTTTCTGTTTTGGTCTTCTGGTTTGCTTGTTAGCTGCGCACCCTTCAATAATTGAATAAATGCAAAGTGTACAGATCACTGTGTGCAAATATATCATTTTATTCATATCATCTTATATAATTGGGATAAATCATGCATGCAAATTATACATTAGACAGGCTACAAGAAACAACAAAAGGAAGACTTCTGGGAGCCTGAAGGGCCCTGCTCTGCTTCTCTTCACCTGGTTTGGGTCGGCGCCTGACAGGCTCCATAAAGGAGTGCTTCTGCTGGGCAGAGAGGGCTCCGTTTTTGTTTTTTAAATTGCTTTTAGTTTTTATCTATGTCATTTTAAATTGTGATTGACATTAATGCTGTACTCTATGTTTTCTTGCAATCCGATCGAACTTCTCCATTCTGAAAGAAATCAGCCCTGAGTGCTCACTGGAAGGACAGATCGTGAAGCCGAGGCTCCAATACTTTGGCCACCTCATGAGAAGAGAAGACTCCCTGGAAAAGACCCTGATGTTGGGAAAGATGGAGGGCACAAGAAGAAGGAGACGACAGAGATGGTTGGGCAGTGTTCTCAAAGCTACCAGCATGAGTTTGACCAAACTGCGGGAGGCAGTGGAAGACAGGAGTGCCTGGCATGCTCTGGTCCATGGGGTCACGAAGAGTTGGACACGACTAAACAACAAAACAACAACAGCAACTCTTAGTTTTAGATTTTATTATTTATGTGGATATTGTTTTCCATTTGGCTGTGTACTTTTTGATGTGCTTTATGTATTGCTTATGACTTTTGTTATGTTGGTAATTATGGAAATCTTGTCATGTTGTAAGCTGCCTTGAGCATTGTTTTAACTGTGGAAAGGCAGCATACAAATAAAATGATGATGATGAAGACTTTAAAAAGTTGGCCGCCATTCCCAACACAAAATTTTGCAACTCGGTTTGTCTGTGTAAACAGGCCACCCAAAATGGAAACATCCTAGTAGTGCCAGCACATTTGCAAAGCTAAGCAGGGTCCAATGTGGTTTCACATTGGATGAGTGACCATGTGTTGAGATTCCTACGTTGCAGGGGTTTGGCCCTCAGGGTCCCTTCCAACTCTACAATTCTATGTCACTATGGCTTTCAGAGAAGGGATTGAGACTATTGGGTTGGGTGGGGTAGATAGAGAGCTGCCACATGACTCAGTGGTTTGTGGATAAGAGTAAAAAAGTATACTTTGAATGCTGGAGCTAAATCTATATATTCATCATCAAAATGGATGAAAGGCAGTAGGAAAGTGTATAGAGGTGGGCAGCAAGGGCAGCAAAATGTATGGAACTGCTTCAAGAGGAAAGAGGGAAGATGCAAATGGAGATGTCATCTTCCCCCCACTCCTAAGTTCACATTGGATCCATAACGTTACAGTTTTGAAACATCAGTCATGCAAAAACTACCTGAGCAAGTTTAGGGGTGGAGAACCTGCAGTTCTCCAGATGTTGTTAAACTCCAGCTCCTCTTACCCCAGACACCATGGTCAATGGCCAGGGATGATGGAAGTCCTAGTCTGGCAATGCCTGGGTGACCCAGGTTTTCCAGCCCTGTTGTACAGCAGTTAGGGATGAGGTAGGAATTTGAATCAGTTTGCACCGAAAGGCAAATCAACCCAATTCACACTTTCAGAAACAAGACAAGAACGGAAACAGAGCCATTCTTCAAGATTTGCACTGCTCTGAATTTTGCAAGGCAGTTCTCCAGTGAGGTGTACAAAAGCACTAAGGTAAAATTGCATAAAGCGCATATATTACAGGGGCCGTTTACCTTTTTTTTTTTACTGCAAATAGCAAAGAAAAATGCACGACGGTAGGAAAACCAGCATGCCAAAACGCGTGCATTGGGAGTGATTTGCACTAAAATACTGATGAAGGCAAAAAAAATCACAAACCGGTGTGAAAAAGTGTAGAATTGAACTTAAGGCTGGAAAAACGAGAAACCGAAATTGACAAATCGACCCCTCTCTAGCAGCAAAAAAAGAAAAGGAAAAAGCCAGCTGCCTCTGCTAAATGGGTATAATAAAGACTTCACGTGCCAATAAAAATGTCAATCGGGTAAATAGTTACACTGGACACTGTCTTATACCAGATCATATTATTTGCCCACCTCCCTCACTATAGCAGCTCTCCAGGGTCTCAATAAGCGACTTTCTAATCAGCAGACATTGTCCATGAAATATTTGGGTTCGTACACTGCAGCACTGCAAATGGTAAGCCTGCCTGGTTGGTTAAAACGAGTTAGATTACTGACCGGCATGCGTAAGCCTATTGTGGCGCCCTGCACATTCCTTTTTCCGATCTCTGCACAGCCCTTTGTGGCTTCCAGAGTAACCGACCCACCACGATCAAGGATGCCAGGCACAGTGCGGAACCCGGCATCTTGCTCTCCAATTTTCTTTGATTCCATACAGCTGCTTTCCAATGCTGCTTGTGAGCTGTAAAGGAAAGCTGTAACCACTGAGAAAAACTAAAGGGACAAAGGGGCAAACCTGAACGGAATTTTTCTGAGGGTGCTTAGCAATCCCAGGCATCCTCCGTGGAGCTTTGCGTTTTGGCTTCCTGCTATTTCCGGAGTGTGACTCTGGGGTGTGTGCATGTGTGAGGCTGCTAGGCAATTCCCTCTTGACCCCGCTCTAATTAAGAGGTCTGTCTGGATAAAGGTTTGGATATTGAAAAGGAGCCATCAATTAAACCCTATGCGTCCTCTGCAGTTGTGCTCAAGGTATCGCCGTAGACAGAGTGCCGTCTTGTGTGAACTGAGAGCTTCAATAAGCTGCCACCAGAGTAAAGGGTTAGCAACACTTTTGTTATGAATCATAGAATTGTAAAGTTCAAAGGGACACCAAGGGTCATCTAGTCGATGCAGGAGTCTCAGCTAAAGCATCCATGACAGATGGCTGTCCAACCTCTGCTTAAAAACCTCCAAGAAGGAAAGTCCACCACCTTCCACTGGCAAATTGCTCTTAGCGCCAGAAAGTTTTTCATGGAGTTTAGTCATAATTTCCTTTCCTGTCACTTGAAGCCATTGGTTCGAGGCCTACCCTCTAGGGCAGGAGAAAACAAGCTTGTTCACTCTTCCAGTGTGGTGTAGTGGTTAAGAGCAGCAGACTTGTAATCTGGTGAACCAGGTTTGATTCCCTGCTCCTCCACATGCAGCTGCTGGGTGACCTTGGGCTAGTCACACTTCTCTGAAGTCTCTCAGCCTCACTCACCTCACAGAGTGTTTGTTGTGGGGGAGGAAGGGAAAGGAGAATGTTAGCTGCTTTGAGATTCCTTAGGGTAGTGATAAACCGGAATATCAAATGGCGTGGCAGCAGCCAGGGGCCCCATTAGCTATAGTGGTATCTCAGGTTAAGAACAGTTTCGGCTTAAGAATGGACCTCCAGAATGAATTAAGTTTCTTAACCCGAGGTACCACTGTACAGATATACACCCAATGCCTGAGCCAAAGGCCACCTACAATGATTCCTCAACACCTGCAATGATTCCTCAACATCAACTTCATTGCAGTGGTCATGTTGTGCGGTTGCTTGATTATCATCTTCCAAAGCAACTACTATTCCAATCTTAAAAACGGAAAGTGTAATGCTGGTGATCAACAAAAGAGGTTTAAAGACACTCTCAAGGCAAATCTTTTAAAATGTAGTATAAACACTGACAACTGGGAAACACTGGCCTGCGAGTGCTCTAATTGGAGAACAGCCTTTACCAAAGGTGTCATGGACTTTGAAGACGCTCGAACTCAGGACAAAAGGGAGAAACATGCTAAGAGGAAGGCACGCTTGGCAAACCCTCACTGTGATCAACTCCCACCCGGAAACCAATGTCCCCACTGTGGAAGGACGTGTGGATCCAGAACTGGCCTCCACAGTCACTTACAGATTCATTGTTAAAACCGTGTTTATGGAAGACAATCTTACTCAGCTATGAGTGATCAGTAAAGAAGAAGAAATCTCTAATCAATAAAGTTGTGGCCATTTCTAACTCAGATTGTTGCCTTGTTGAGTTTGTTCCTTTGCTCCTTAGTTACAGCCTCTGCACAGGGAGGTGTGGCACTGTGACTGGGACAGAGCACAACTGGTCAAATGATCCAGTCATGGCATACATAGTAATTGAATTGCAGGGTGACCATTTGAAGGCAAGGGAAGTTTATGCCATTTCCCTAAGCTGACATATCCTGTGCTGAGAGAGGTGAGTAATTCTTAAGAGATATTTTCATGGTATTGTACTTGACGGGAAAGTTAGTGAGGCAAATGTTCGAAGAGGTGAAACAAATTAAGGAAATGCTAGTAAATTTTAATGCTTAGTTCTAAGTGCGAAGTTCACTAATTTAATTAAGAATTGTCACCACAAATGGGAGAGAGCTGGTAAGAAGCCAATCTGTTATTGCAATTATAATACGTACAGCTTGATTCTAGGCAAGAGTTCAGTGAGAATACACCCCAATAAGTGTGCACAGGATTGCACCTTTAATTACTCTCAGTCTTTTCTTTTCTGCTGTAGTAATTAAAATTATCATGTTCCATAAATAGAAGGAAATGCAATCTGGTCAAACAGCGTTGTATACTACAACTCCTGTGCCTTGTCAATTTGCTCACTATTTTTCTATTAACAATACTGAATTTGTGATTTGTTGTTTTATGGCATTTATTAGGAATATTAGCTCTGCAAGGACGCTCTCACAGATGGGCACAAAAGTGGGACAAAATATTTTTAAAATTCTCAAAGTCAGTGGGTTTCAAGAGGCTCAACGGGTTCCACAGAACCCATTTTGATCAGGGCTCAGTGGTAGAAATACCAGCATAGAACTGGGCCATGAAACGTAGCATGTCTATGACAATAATCCATCTTTTGCCAACATCAAACCATAAGGTTGCCCCTCAACTGACTGAATGCTCACTGATTCAGTGGAGGTTTCTGTGAGCAGAAAATGAGGGCAGACAGTTCTGGATGATTCTCCTTTCCCTCTGCATTCCCTTCTCACAAAGTAGTTCAGTTCAGCTAGAATTCCTCACATGCCTTGTGACTACGTGCTTACGTATTTGGCTTCACTCTGAGCAAAAAGCACAGCAACAGTGCAATTAAAGAGAGGAAGGTCAAGCTCAAGCCCAGTATCTTTTTATTCAAAAGCAGCTCCAGTGCAGGCATAGGCAAACTCGGCCCTCCAGATGTTTTGGGACTACAACTCCAATCATCCCTCATCACTGGTCCTGTTAGCTAGGGATGATGATGGGAGTTGTATTGCCCCCCAAAAAATCTGGAGGGCCAAGTTTGCCTGTGCCTGCTCCACTGGTTCCTGCCAAGTCTCCAGAGTTGCTGCTGTAGAGGAGAATTTCTCCACTGCAACTGGTATGTGCATTCATTTCCCCAGAACCAGTACTGCAAATAGTGGAGCACAGGGACATAGGTCCATTGGTCCATCTAACTCAGTACTGGCCACACTGGCTGGCAGCAGCTTTCCAGCATTTCAGGCAGGGTTCTGTCCCAGCCCTACCTGCAGGCGCCAAGAATTGAACCGGAGAGCTCTTGCATGCAAGGCAGATTCTCTATCTCTGAGCTATGACCCTTCACAACGTGTGTGCATAAGAGGCAGAGAAAGAGAGATGGAATACTAAATCTGCACTCTGATCTTTCCTTCTTTGGTGGCCATCACAGATGACAGGAGCAGCCAGGTGCCCATGTTGAAGGTCACTCACATCAACCTTCTCCATATTCCATTTGTCTACAAGTCCACACACACTCCTTGGCAGTGCCAAGATCATCTCCAGATGACTGCTCTGTGAAAAGAGGTTCAGAAACAAACGTCGAAGGAGAAATTTAACAGATTGAATTCATGTTGAACTTCTCCCTTTAGCTGCTGCTGCAACCTGGGTGATTTGTTCTCACACACACACACACACACACAGACCACCCTTATTTTGTCAGGAATTTCTTCCCTTTGGTAGGAAATGCAGAAGGAGACACTTATTGTGTGTGGCAAACTCATATTTCCAGCCTTGCACTTGTCACAGGGAGAGCTAAGAAGATGTTCTTCTTGGCAAAAAGTGACAATCCATATGTCCAGATTTTCCCAGACATAAAAGCAGTGCACACCCAGGCACTGCTTCCGGCGGCAGATTCCCAGCTATGTCAGGGAAATCCCAGGCACATGGCAACTTTATGTAAGTGGCTTCTGAAGCCTGCAAAGTCACTGTGATGTCCCAAGACCACCTATGTCAGACTTCTCTTTACCCTCCCAAATGACTCCTGTGTCCATGCAGTGACTGAGCATGCTTTTAGTGAGTGACTTCAGCCAGGCTTTCAGTAAGATGGCTGTGATGGCCTGGGACTCGGGCTCGGAACCAGAGGAGTCTCAGTCCTTTGCCTCAGGTGGCATCTGAACCAAGTCTGGGGTCTGATTCTGAAGAGCCCCAGTCTGCACAGGTTCCCCTGCAACAAGCACCAGCTGGGCCGAGTCAGGGACCTAGGCCTGCCCTGGCTCCAGATGCAGGGATTGCCTCCTTGCCTTCGGCTGGGCAATCACTTACAGCTGCTCCACTGCTGGTTGGGTCAGGAGAGGCTGAGGTGGCCTCTGGGTCTAGTAACCCACCGACATCTCCCGAGATGCAGAGACTAAGATCTGAGAGGAGGAGAGACCCAAATATTCGCAGGAGGAGTGCTCATCTTCGGGCAAGACAGGGAGGTGAGTCACCAGGGGATCAGGACCAGCTGTTACCCTAACAAAGATAAAAGGCTGTCAGACCCCACCCCAGGTTGCAGGAGCAACATTGCTGTTTCCCAGAACTTGCCTGACCTTGCCTGGTTTTCCGCCTTGTGTCCTGCCTTGGCCCTGCCGGACTGACTCCTCATGGAACCCCTGGATTCAGGACCGGACCTGGACTGCGCTACTTGGGTCACCCCCAGGCCCAGCACAATGGCAAAATCATGACTGTAGGAACCAACTCCTAGGGCCCAAGGTCCCTTCAGCCTCCTCCCTAAAATATTTGATGGATGTTGCCATTCAAATGGTGTGGTGTACCACGTCATGGGATTGATTGTGTGGGGCAGGGCTTACTCCCCCTCCCCCAAATATTTCACTCAAGTTGGCATCTCTGATCATGACTGTCAAGTTCACAATCCAGGTTCTGTCTTCTTCTTCCCTACAGCCCTTATGAGTTCGGCTTTATTTTTCCCATTGATTATTCTGGTAGTTTGTCATTGTTTTCAGTATCGGACACCTGTAAAGTGCATCGGGTGTCTATGATCTCTCAAAGTGCCTGTTGCGCTTCTGCCATTATCAACTGATCTGCGAAGGAAACTGAAGTGAAGGGAGATTAAACTTGCCTTGCCCACAGCATCCAATTGCCACATAATCCACTGTGTTATCGCTGGGGGAGATGATCAGCACTGATAACAAGGCATTTGGCTTTTTCTGAGGCCGTGCTTCCAAGGAAACTAGAATCCCACATATCTTACGAAGTTGCCTTGGAGTGACACAGGTGATAGGTCCATCTTACCCCCACCAGCCTCAATCTGACTCCAGCTGCTTGCAGCCAGTCAGCTCTTCTTGTCATTCTTTATGGCTCCACCTACTGGCTTACACCCTCCTCATCACAGTGAGTATCAGCCGCTGCTGCTTCTCTACCTGTCAGCATCTATCCAAGGTCTCATCTTTTCCAGTCCTACCTCATTCTTGAGTATCCCCCAATTGGAGATGACAGAGAGTGAATCTGGGACCGACTTAAGGCAGAGCATGAGCTCTGACACTGAGCTGTGAGCCCCACCTGCCCCTCTTTCTGGTGGTGTATTGGTCAATGAAGCTCTCAGAGACTAGTCACGAGGCATACCATCTCAGTCCTGTGTAGAGGAGCAGTAGGTCATCTGCAAATCCAGCCCTTTCCCACTGGCATTGGGCTCCTTAGAAATTTTAGCCCTGTGAGTCAGGCTTGGTGGGCTGAATCACGATTTCAGTGGCATGTAGCGAGAGGATGGTGGCTCATTGTGCTCAACTTAACTTGAACATGTTAAGAGAGAGGGAGAAGGGAGTGGGAGGACAACAGTAATTACATGCCAGCTGTGCCAAAGGCAAAACATCCAAACACTCAATTAAAGAACCATGTTTCAACAGGAACCAAAATATCTCAAATTTCAGGATAATTTCACCTATGTTTGTAATTAATTTCTGAAAGTGAAAAGTGATTTTAAATTGCTTTAATTAATGGTTTCTTTATCCTCTCTTGAGAACTTAATGTTGCTTGCTTGTGGGGGGAGAAATGGGTCTCCTAGCAACACAAAAACACTATAGAGCTTCAAGAAGCGCCTTCTCGTCCTAAGTTGAGGCACAATTCCTGTTAGAAGGCGCAACAAAGGTCCTGTGTGCTCCCATCAGGCTCTGACGAGACCAGGGACAGGGAATGCAGTAGCCCTCCAGATGTGGTGAGTGTGGTGGAGTCTCCTTCTTTGGAGGTCTTTAAGCAGAGGCTTGACAACCATATGTCAGGAGTGCTCTGATGGTGTTTCCTGCTTGGCAGGGGGTTGGACTCAATGGCCCTTGTGGTCTCTTCCAACTCTATGATTCTATGATTCTATGTCGTTGCACAACACCTCCCATCGCCCCTGACCATTGGCCATGCTGGCTGGGGTTGATGGGAACTAGAGCACAACAATGTCTGGAGAGCCACAATTTCCCCAACCCTGTTCTATAGGTTCTGTTGAGAAATACTGTTGCATCCACTATTTCCTCAGGCAGTGAGAAGTTCCAGTGGTAAATAAATCATCATCACCATCATCATCATCATCATCATCATCATCATCATCATAGTATTTTATTTGTATCCTGCCCTCCCTGGCCGAGACTGGGCTCAGGGCGGCTAACATCAAATATATAATGTTGGTATGAAATCATACAATAATTAAATTACCTCCTAAAAACAAGTCAGGCTCACACCACAATACAGTGGTACCTCGGGTTAAGAACTTAATTCATTCTGGAGGTTTGTTCTTAACCTGAAACTGTTCTTAACCTGAAGCACCAATTTAGCTAATGGGCCCTCCCACTGCCGCCGCGCGATTTCTGTTCTCATCCTGAAGCATAGTTCTTAACCTGAGGTACTATTTTTGGATTAGCAGAGTCTGTAACCTGAAGGGTCTGTAACCCAAGGTACCACTATAATGCTACAAAAAAATGCTGTCTTGATTTGGACTATTGGAAGCTATCTTATATCATGTCAGACCATTGTTCTCTGTAATTTAGTATAATCTATGCAGTCTGCCAGGGCCTCTCAAAGAGTTACAACAGAGGCATTTCTCTGAGTTACCTGGAGATGCTGAGGAATGAAACCTGGGAGCTGCAGGTAAAGCATATCCTCTATCACTGAGCAAATCCCCTCCCCTGTGGGATTGTCGGCATCAGAATTATTTTTCTGCAACAATTTCCTAATGATCGTTTGCATTAATAAAACACTGACAAAAAAAGCAAAAGCAAACTTAATGTGATGAGTGTACACTATGTTATTATCAATATTCGTTTTGCCCAATGGTTTGACAATGTGCAGGAGCATCAATAAAACAATGAACAAATGGTATTTATGCAATCATGTGCATGATCACACCGAGACTGATTCTTTTTTTCAAAAGGGGGAGGGGAGGGAGTTGTAGTAAGGTTTTATTAGCGCTCACACTGGTGAAATGGAGAATATTTGTGAGGCAATATTTTCAGTGACATCCCTGGGGTCAGTGGAATGTCTGTTTTCATCCTGAAATAACCAAAGGCATACACTATTTGAGGCACATCCAGTAGAGGTTGGTCCATTCCTGGATTGCCTAGAAAATCCGGACACAAAAGTTTCTGAGTCCCCCCCCCCCCAATCTAAAAAAGCAGTTTTGAGATGTTTTAAAGGAAATTCACCAAAATCTACATGTCATACATGGGTTGCCATACATCCAGATTTCCCCAGACATTTCAGCTATTTACACCCGGACGCTATTTACAAGGGCCAAATCCCGGCTATGTCTGGGAAATTCCAGACAAATGGCATCCCTACATTAGGCTGAACTGCCCCACCAACCTCAGCATGTCCTCAGCAAGCCCCCACCTGTCTCCCTTCTCATGTACATCTGGTGCAGAGGCTGAGATTACCCATCAGCTTCCTCCTCTTTAGTCTCAGTGTTGCCCTTGCACAACTCAGCAGGGAAGTGAATGGGGACAGAACTTGAATGAGTTGGCTCTGCCTGTCATTGGCTCTGGCTCAGCCTATCATTGACTCTGGTTCCATTGCTGGCCTTCCTGCCTTCTGCCTTACCAGTTCCAATGGGCACAAGTCACCATTGGCTACATCTCCATACCCAATGGAGTTTCCTGAGTGGGTCGAGGACAGAGGTGGACCGCTAGGCCCCATTTCCTGCCCATTATACTCAGAATGCTTGAGTGCATTTTTATTGCACAGGTAACAATAAAGGAAACCATTTCTATCTACAATCAGTGCTTTCAACCAGAGATAATTCATATGGTGGCCTGTTTGGAGGAGCTGACAAGGACTAGGAATGTTTTGCAAAACACTAACAAGAAATGACGGGACATTAAAAAAAAACAAAAAACCATGTGCAGCATTTTCAAGAGACGTAGATTATTTGACTTAAATAATGTTGTTCCGTTTGTATCTCAGCACTTAACCAGAAGAGACAAGTAAATATTAGCAGAAGTTCTGCTCACACAAAGATAAAACAAATTACAGTGGTACCTCTGGTTGCAAACGGGATCCGTTCCAGAGCCCCCTTCGCAACCTGAAAGGAACGCAACCCGCGTCTGCACGCCTGCAGGTTGCGATTCACCGCTTCTGCACATGCGCACGACATCATTTTGCACGTCTGTGCATGCGCAAGTGGCGAAACCTGGAAGTAACCCTTTCCAGTACTTCTGGGTCGCTGCAGGATGCAACCTGGAAAAACGTATCATGAAGGAAAAGTAACAAGAGGTATGACTGTATCGGTTTGGGGAGCCTTGCTTGGTTTCTGTTTGTTATACACAGTGTCAGGCCCCAACAATCCCACTCAAGCCATGCACAACTATTCATGGAGTTGTCCATGGGCATCCTGAGAACAGGATGTTAGACTAGATAGGCAGCTGGCCTGATCCAGCTGTTCTTACGTTCTCATGTCCTGGAGGAGTGATCCTGGATGTGAATATGCAACCATGAGCTGAAGGACTGACAAAGGACAGGGCTAGATTTAAAGGGCTTAAGTTACAAGAGAAAGATTTCAGTTGAACAAGGAGAAAAACTTATTGATTGCAAGAGCAATTTGACAACAGAACTTAGCTAGAAGCCTTCAAGCAGAGGCTGGACATCAAACTCTTGAGGGTGTTCTAGGTCCACATCAGAGCCACCAACTTCTCAAGATGATTAAAAAGGTAAAGGTAAAGGTACCCTTGCCCGTACGGGCCAGTCTTGACAGACTCTAGGGTTGTGCGCCCATCTCACTCAAGAGGCCGGGGGCCAGCGCTGTCCGGAGACACTTCCGGGTCACGTGGCCAGCGTGACATCGCTGCTCTGGCGAGCCAGAGCCACACACGGAAACGCCGTTTACCTTCCCGCTAGTAAGCGGTCCCTATTTATCTACTTGCACCCGAGAGTGCTTTCGAACTGCTAGGTGGGCAGGCGCTGGGACCGAACAACGGGAGCGCACCCTGCCGCGGGGATTCGAACCGCCGACCTTTCGATCGGCAAGCCCTAGGCGCTGAGGCTTTTACCCACAGTGCCACCCGCGTCCCCCCTCAAGATGATTAAGGGAGCCTAACACAATGTCCTTACATCGTATGAGTGACATGTGATGTTCTGACTTCATGGCTGCAATGTCATGCAACATCCTGACATTGCACACGCAACATTGTGAGGAGCCAGGAGGAGGAGCCGGACGCCCTCTGAACATTGAGGGGACCTGGCCCCTTAAAAAAGTCACAAAACATTGGGGACTCTAATAGTGACTTGTCCCCCTAGGAGCTGATGCCTATGGTCTATCCTACATCAATCAGGCGGTTGGACTTGATAGTCTCAAAGACCTACTTTAGCTCTTTGATTCTATGACCAATAGAGATGGACATGGAGAGGTGCCTTTATACCCACATCTCTGGAACATAGCATCCCTCTTCCACATCTGGATCTCCATGTCTGGACTGAGTGACCAACTACAGGCTTCCCAGGTAGGGTGCAATTTGGTACATCATCTTAAAACGATGCACGCTAATTTGCTAATGATATCACACTACAGAACATCCCTTAGATTCAGGTGCACGAAAGACTTTGCTTGACCTCCAAATTCATATCATTTGAATCCCCCTGGGCTGCAATCCTATACTCACTTACCTAGAAGGAAGCCACATTTAATTCAATTTGACTTATTTCTGAGTAGATTGCACTGTCAAACTCCTTTCTGCCAGGAGTCAGAGAATGACATTCTTACTAATTAGCGGATAGTGCATCTCTTTGACGTTCTTTCCAGGTCAATGCAGAAGAGGGTGCTGCGGCAGAGTTTCCTGGATTGGCATTCCAGCATAGTATATATTCTGCTTGATATTAAAAACCTGTGACCTCCTGACTGCAGTCTGACCTAGAGCCCAAAGGTTTTTTCTTCCCGCTTGCTAAAAGACTTACAGAATGTGGAATCTGGCATTTCTGTCAAGCGCACAAGGTCTATTGAGCGTGTAATCCAAATTCACTTTAGCTGGAGATCCTGTCTGGTTAAAAGAAAAGAAAAAGGGTTGTTCTAGCTGTTCTTTTAAAACTGGGATAGGAAGCTGGTGGTTGGATGTTGCTGGACTATAATGTCCATCATCCAAAGCTGGCTGGGGCAGGTGGGAGTTCAATGACACCTGGAGGGCTATAGGTTCCCCATCCCTCTGACAGAGGAGGGTAGGAATCATCTGCCTCATGGTGAATCAGCCCATTGGTATTGTCTGCACGGGCTGGAAGTGGGTTTTCAGGGTTTCATGCAGGGATTTCTCCCAGCCCCACTTAAACTCAAGATCTTCTGTATGCAAAGCAGATGCTTCTCGATTCAGCAACGGGCCTTCCCCAAAACATCTTTGCTGTGAAAACAAAAACTAATAATAATAATAATTTATACCCCACCTATCTGGCTGGGCTTCCAACAAAATATTAAAATACAATAGTCCATCAAATATTAAAAGCTTCCCTAAACAGGGCTGCCTTCAGATGTCTTCTAAAAGTCTGGCAGTTGTTTTTTCCTTTGACATCTGGTGGGAGGGCGTTCCATAGGGTGGGTGCCACTACCAAGAAGGCTCTCTGCCTAGTTCCCTGTAACTTGGCTTCTCGCAGCGAGGGAACCGCCAGAAGGCCCTCAGTGCTGGACCTCAGTGTCCAGGCAGAACGATGGGGGTGGAGACTATGGGTTGGACTAATACGCATTTGGGAAAGGGGCATTTCAAATTAGACTACCCCCTAAAATTATACTTCCAATTAGTAAACGATCTGAGTACTCTTCTATTAAACTCCTCCATTGTACATAAATGTCCACCTGAAGTTTCCACACTCCAACAATGGCAAGACAACCAGACAACATTCAATTCTTCATATCTAAGAACCCTTCCTATATAACACACACACACACACACACACACACACACACACACACAATTTTTATTAAATTTTCTGTTTTACAATTTTGAATACTAATTTAAACATCCTTAAAATTTCAATGACTTCCCTTCCTCTCTCATTAACAAGGCAACGATTCAGCATTTCTGTGACCTTAATTGGAGTCACAAGGTTTTGCAGCTGTTACATTACATTACATTGGCTTTCTTTCCCCCAGTACAATTTATTCTTTGAAAAATACATTTTCTAACTAATACCATACAAATACTAACATCTTCAACTATGCCCTTAAGATGTAAAGGTGCAGGTCAGTAGATGGTATCACTGAAGAACTTGACATTGGGTTGTATCCAACCAAGCTGTACTCACACGTGTGGAATGAATGGTCCTAAGCTGGTCTTGCTCATTAATTTCAAAAAGTCTGCTCTGAGTAGCATTAACTTTGCATACAACCCATTGCTTCCTGATCTCTGTTGACTGGCTGTGTCGGAAGGGGTTGGCAGACATTGTAGTCCAAAACATCTGAATGACACCAGGCTGGGGAAAGCTTCTGTACTGTTGAAAAGAAAATAAGAAAAGGAAGGTGGAAACCTTCTTGCTGCTCCAAGCCTCTCTCCTTCATAAGGCTCTGAAAATAGAACCAATCAATCCAAATGACACCGGAGTGTGCAAATCTATTATATTCCTGAAAGATCATATGGCTTTATATGTTATAATTTGGTCTGAATTATGGCCCCCATCAATTATAATTGAACACCACTTCCCCACTGTACAACCAGGATGTAAGAAAAATGGAAGAGGTACTGGACGTTGGAGGCTTGCTATCAAAACCCCCTAACTTAATTAAGGGTCAGATTTATTAAAGGGGTAAAATTAACCTGTGTTTTATGAGACTAATAATTAATAAGGTTGCTGTGGAGCATTTGAAAGAGAAATATACAATATTCAGTGCCAGCACAGCCTTCTTTTAATAGGATAACAATGAAGTACTGGGCACTTCAGGTCAGATAACGTAAGTGTGATTTGTTTCAGAGAGAGAGAGAGAGAGAGAGAGAGAGAGAGAGGTAACAGGACCAAATAACTATTCTCCTATCTCATATGTATCACAGGATAAAAGCTGGCTGTCTTCCTGTTACCTGTGAGCCACTACTGCCCCAGCCATTAGGAGAGCAGCTGTGAGACCATTTACCTGTTCACAAATATCATCAAGAGGGAGAGGAAGTGGTTTCAGTCACAGAACGCTGGCAGTGTGGCTTTTGTGGGAATTTCTCCCTAGCTCTCAGATTTCATTTTCTGCCCCATAGTGACATTCCTTCTAAACAGACAGAAGAACATACATAATTTCTTCAACTATTATAAGGTTGTTCTTTTAATAGAAAGAAACACACTTTAAAGATTGCTTGGCAACAGTGGAGATTGAAAATGCCTTCCATTGGCTAACAGAATTATGATGCTGTGATCTGGCTTCCCCGCTTGCCAGCTGAACCAGCTTTTGGACAAAGTGCTCGCTCACTTTTCTACCTCTCTTTGATTGCTCTATCAGGCCCATGGAGAGAGCAAGATGAGTCATTTTAGATGAATAGAAGATGGGGATTGTATTCCACCAGCTACTTTTACAAAGCTGGACTATGGTCACATCCAATGAGATCAAAGTCATTTGATTTTTGTTAAGGTTAGTAAAAATGATTAGAGTTAAGCACACAGTGCTAGTCCTACTCACGCATTCTGGTCAGTGACCGAAATAAATCGATTCCTTCCTTCCTTCCTTCCTTCCTTCCTTCCTTCCTTCCTTCCTACAGACAGCCACCCAATCTTAAACAACTCCTCACCCACAATAATACAACAACCAGACTTAACATGGACACTGGTACCAGAGCCTGCAATAAACCCAGATGCCAACTTTGCTGCCACATACACCCGGACACACCACTACTGGCCCCAACAACATCAAACATACCATCTCAGGACTATTTAATTACTCATCTTCTAACATTGTGTATGCCATCAAATGCCAATAGTGCCCTTCAGCTCTCTATATTGGACAAACAGGTCAAACCCCACGCCGAAGGATAAATGGACATAAATCTGATATCAGGAATCACAAGACAGAGAAACCAGTAGGAGAACACTTCAGTCTCCCAGGACATTCTATACAAGATCTCAAAGTAGCTGTCTTATTACAAAAGAATTTCAGAAATAGACTGGAAAGAGAAGTTGCTGAATTGCAACTTATCATCAAACTTAAAACCATGGGGAGACCTGGTCTGAATAGAGACATTGGATTCTTATCCAATATACATGATGAAGCTATTTTCAGCCATCTCACCCCTTGCTTTTTCCTGTAAGATCAATTGCAGTCGTTAACAGTCATCAACAGGTTTACCACACATATCAGCCAACCACCCAGTCCCACCACCCTTCTGAATAATACCCCTCCCCACCCTCTCACTATATATAAGGGTCTGGTGACTTCTGTTTCAGTGTATCTGAAGAAGTGTGCATGCACACGAAAGTTCATACCAATAACTAACTTAGTTGGTCTCTAAGGTGCTGTTGGAAGGATTTTGTTTGTTTGTTTGTTTGTTTGTGTTTGTTTGTTTGTTTAGTTTTGTTTTGAGTACAGTGGTACCTCGGGTTACATACACTTCATACGCTTCAGGTTACAGACTCTGCTAACCCAGAAATAGTGCCTCGGGTTAAGAACTTTGCTTCAGGATGAGAACAGAAATCAGGCAGTGGCAGCGGGAGGCCCCGTTATCTAAAGGGGTGCTTCAGGTTAAGAACAGTTTCAGGTTAAGAACGGACCTCCAGAATGAATTAAGTACTTAACCCGAGGTACCACTGTACAGCTATTGAGGTTAACATATGACTCACTTAGGTCACTCATTCTACTCTGAGTCGAACTTAGTTGATGACAACCCCAGTCCTCTTCTTAGTAACTGAATCAAATTCACACCGTCATTAAAACAAAATATTTGACATAGATGTGGGAGGAAGGATGCCTATGAAAAAAGTGGGTACAGAAGAAAGTGGGTAGAGGAAAGCTTTCCTCCCTCTTTCATAGTACTAGAACTTGAGGACATCCAATGAAGCTGAATGTTGGAAGATTCAAGACTGACAAAGGAAAGTGCTCCTCCATGCAGCACATAAATTATGGAAGTCATTCCCACAAGAAGTAGTGGTGGCCACCAACTTCAAAGGCTTTTTAAAAAGTATTAGACAAATTCTTAGACAAGGCTCTCAGTGACTATGAGCGGTGATGGCTATGTTCTTCTTCCACAGTTGGAGGCAGTATGAATACCAGCTGCTGGGAACCACAAGTTGGGAAAATGCTGATGAACTTGGGTCCCATAGACATCTGGTTGGCCATTATGAGAACAGAATATGGACTAGATGGTCCTTTGGTTCTTAGGTTCTTTATGTTACATTCTTAACCATTCAGGAATAAGTGTGATAAGGAGATAAATGTTCCCAAAAGTTGACAACTAATGGCTGAAACTCCTTATCAATCTGCGGCTCCTGCAGCCTCATTAGGGTCAATGGGAATAAAAAATAGTTATTGGAAATTGTGCTAATAACTTTCAGTTCTTTCTCAAACGGTTCTCTTTTCTTGCCACAGTGATGGAGGAGGATATTAGGCAAAGTGAATCGTCTTGCATATCCATTTAATGAGTGTCTAAATAATATCTTTATCTGGCGAGTACAGTATACTTTCTTAACACATTGAAGGATGGAGGGTTGGGGCTTTTTTCTAACCCTCAGAGAAGCGATGAGAATGCATGAAGAAAACCATTGGCAGATGGAGCTACTAATGAAAGGAGCAGCAGTAACCAGGGAAAGTAGCAGCAGCAAAAGAAGAGGAATGTAGAAAACATGGAGAACAGAGGGGAGCACTGGAATGAGCCATGCTAAAGCCACCAAGCGCTGCTGGACAGACTGGAAAGAGAAACAACTAGTGTCACTTCTAGCACAGGGGAGAGTTCTGTTTGTCCCAGGAGAATTGGGTCCAAAATCTCTAGGGTGATAAGTCGTACAACCTTTCCTTTATATAACCTCAGGCCCTCTCGCTCTGCCTAGTCTCTCCACCTGGCCCTCAGGACACTCTCCAAGCTATACCCCCCTTCCCTCAGTCACACCTTTTCCCCCAGGCTGTGTGTTAGAATTCCTGCTCCGTGATTGGAGTCATGGGATTTTTGTCTATCACATGACGGTATATGTTTTGACTCCACAGAGTGGGAAGTGATGGAGACAGGATGTTTGTGTTACTGCATTCCATGAAGTGGGACTATTGTCCTTTGTTCTTTTTTTCTCTTTGCTGTCTGATGCTAGAGAGAGAGGGAGCCACTTTGCAGTGCTCCGTGTGTGTTTATATGTAAATAAAGTAGATTTCCACCCAGACGCTATTTACAAGGGCCGAATTCTGGCTATGCCTGGGAAATTCCAGACATATGGCATCCCTACATTAGTCTGAACTGCCCCACTAACCTCAGCATGTCCTCAGCAAGCCCCCACCTGTCTCCCTTCTCATGTACATCTGGTGCAGAGGCTGAGATTACCCATCAGCTTCCTCCTCTTTAGTCTCTGTGTTGCCCTTCCACAACTCAGCAGGGAAGTGAATGGGGACAGAACTTGAATGAGTTGGCTCTGCCTGTCATTGGCTCTGGCTCAGCCTATCATTGACTCTGGTTCCATCGCTGGCCTTCCTGCCTTCTGCCTTACCAGTTCCAATGGGCACAAGTCACCATTGGCTACATCTCCATACCCAATGGAGTTTCCTGAGTGGATCGAGGACAGAGGTGGACCGCTAGGCCCCATTTCCTGCCCATTGTACTCAGAATGCTTGAGTGCATTTTTATCGCTCAGGTAACAATAAAGGAAACCATTTCTATCTACGATCAGTGCTTTCAACCAGAGATAATTCATATGACGGCCTGTTTGGAGTTGCTGACAAGGACTAGGAATGTTTTGCAAAACGCTAACAAGAAATGACGGGACATTAAAAAAAAAAAAACAACACACACCATGTGCAGCATTTTCAAGAGACGTAGAATATTTGACTTAAATAATGTTGTTCCGTTTGTATCTCAGCACTTAACCAGAGGGGACAAGTAAATATTAGCAGAAGTTCTGCTTGCATAAAGATAAAACAAATTACAGTGGTACCTCTGGTTGCGAACTGGATCCGTTCCGGAGCCCCCTTCGCAACCTGAAAGGAACGCAACCCACATCTGCGCACCTGCACACGCGTGGGCTCCGATTCACCGCTTCTGCCAAAATGCTGAGTTGCTGAGGTCTGTTACGCAAGCTGCGAAGACTCTGCGGATCTCTAAGTGTGCCGATGTCTGTTGGCATCGGTCGCTATGATGTTCGGGCAGAAGAAAGCTTTTGAAGCTCCGGAACGATCAACCAGGAAGGAGAGAACATGCTAGTTGGGCATGTGTCTCTACCAGGGTCCTACTCAAGTGTAGGCTGACCTCCCAACACTGTGATCCTCACTGCTTCATGTGCTCCTTGAGTGTTATTGCGGGAACATGTCATTGAACCCTGATAATGCCTCTTGGTTCAATGCCTCACTGGTCTGTATCCTTGAAAATGCCTTTGCTGATGAAGGATGGGGAGGGCATGTGTAGAAACAAGGCAAAATCTATACCCGCTGCCCCACCTACATTTCCCTCTGGCTGTGCCCAACTTGTGGCCCTCTCATATTTGCTCAGAAAGGAATGTAGCCCTCAGGCAGAAAAGAACATTCTCCCTCCATGTCCAGGGAAAACTTTCTTAAATAGCCACCACTGTTGCTTCACAATAGAATGCAGTGCCAGGCTAAGGGTGTATGATCTCCTTTCTCCCCAAAGAATTTTGCTGGCATCACCGTATTCTTCTCTGAGACAAATATAGCCATAGCGTGCCTTCCCTGGGTGGGTGCCACTCTCTAAACCAATTAGACCAGAGGCCAATGTCAGTCACTGGGCACTTCTTCTGTCTTTCTTTCTTCTTATTTTTTTGCATTATCAAAGCCAAAGGCGCATTAGAGGAGAGTGTGTGCAGAATCGATGGGGGTGGGGGTGGGGAATTAAGGAAATGTGTTTTTCATTATACAGCAATACTTAGAATTGATCCCATAGGCTTTGGGGGTCACCTCCGCTCTGCTCGATGCATCAGCAGGTGCAGTGCTGTGTGACGCCGTTACAATGCAGGGATGGAGCAGCTGTAATCTAATTCCAAATGAAGCACAACCAAGTGGTTGAAAGATAAAGTTGGGCAGGGCAGCGGGGGGGCGAGAGGAGCCTTCGCAGTATTGCCTCCTTGCTGGGAGAGGGGGGGGAGAGAGAGAGAGAGAGAGAGAGAGAGAGAGAGAGAGAAAGCCACAAAAGTCTTGTTGGACTCCCCCCCCCCCGCTCTGTGTGCGATTTTGATTTTAAACGCAGTGTAAGGTAGTCTCTTGAAGGGACGCGGGTGGCGCTGTGGGTTAAACCACAGAGCGTAGGACTTGCCGATCAGAAGGTTTCCATTTTAATTTCCAACCAGGGACCTACGTGCTCATTTGTTAGACTTTGTGTTTATTCACTTGAACGACATGCTCTCAGCAACAGGGCTTCATGCTTAATGTGTCATGCTTAATGACATCACTGTGGCCCGCCCCTGTAGTATTGCCACCTGTCCTTTACAATATAGTATTTTCCTGTAAGGTAAAGGTAAAGGAACCCCTGACCATTAGGTCCAGTCGTGGCCGACTCTGGGGTTGCGGCGCTCATCTCGCTTTACTGGCTGAGGGAGCTGGCGTACAGCTTCCGGGTCATGTGGCCAGCATGACTAAGCTGCTTCTGGGGAACCAGAGCAGCGCATGGAAACATGGTTTACCTTCCCACCGGAGTAGTACCTATTTATCTACTTGCACTTTGACGTGCTTTCGAACTGCTAGGTTGGCAGGAGCAGGGACTGAGTAAAGGGAGCTCACCCCATTGCGGGGATTCGAACCGCCGACCTTCTGATCGGCAAGCTCTAGGCTCTGTGGTTTAACTCACAGCGCCACCCGTGTCCCTAGTATTTTCCTGTATTTCAGTGTAAAATGCTATATTCTGTATTGATACAGTTCTGTCCTGTATTTTGTGTCTTCTATCTATCTATCTATCTATCTATCTATCTATCTATCTATCATCTATCTAAATCTGCCAAGTGAGGGATCCTCTCCAAATGCATGTGTTTGAAAGACCACATATTTAAAACCTGGGTAGCCAAGCACAGACAGATTTACAAATTCATGACACATTCCAGAAGGGCCATCCTGTTAGGCTGCAGTAGATTGTAATGGATTGCTTTGAAGTCACTTCAGCACCAGATTTGGGGGGGGGGGGGAACGTCCCTCAACTGCCCTGCCTTGTATTTTGCCAGAACAAAGGTGGCAACCCCAGCCCCTTGTGGCATCACCAGGGGCTGCCCCAAGGTCTCAGGTTTTGGTCCCCAAAATCTCAGAGTCTGGGATGCTGATGACCTGCTGACCCCAGAGACTAGGGAGAGTTTGGATTCTGGGGAAAGGAGATATGACCTAGGATGACCAAGGGTCATAGGGGGAGACCCAGGGGGCCACATCTGAACGCTGGACCCAAGGTTCCCCATTCCCGTTGAAAATATTGGCAGGAACCTTCCTTCTGCTCCTGCTAAAAACATTTTTGCTTAGACAAGAGAGAGAGAGAGAGAGAGAGAGAGAGAGAGAGAGAGAGGAGCAAGTTTATCAAGAAAAATTAAGTGTGAAAGCAGTAGAAAATACAGACTCTGTCATCTCTTCTTGCCCATGCTTCTAGTTGCTAAATTACAGCTGATAAGCGTCTAAATCTCATGGAGCTAGAAGTAGCAGATATCTTACTTGAAGTAATGAGGACTTTCCTCTTCAGGTCTGGAACTTTGTTGCCTGCAGAGGTTCTTGAATCAATGCGGCAGTTCTGCTTCGGGGAATGATGAAAGAAAGAAAAGAAACAATAAATCGTCAGGCAAAACAGGTGAGGGTTTCAGCGGCGCTCCCCATCATTCCAGCGTTAATCCCCCAAAATCACTGATAGCTGACATTTGCAAACTGTATGTAATTTTCCCTAGTGGTGAGCACCGTTATAGCCAATCAATAACTTTCTTATTAAACCAAACGGCCGCCAAATTATTAATGAGTCTTCTTCTTTTTTCAATTGTGCTTCTTTCCCACTGCACCTCCCATCGCTTTCAATGAACAGCATCTCACACAACACCTTTCGCCCTCAATTCCATGAAACTTCTCAGGGTCTCACTGTGAGGGTTCCTGAATCAAGCAAGAAGCAGCATTTTCAGCTGCTCTGCGTGCATTCGATATAGGAGCCAGAGCACAAATGAATTTGAACCGAATATTTTTCCTAAGTCATAATCTATACTGCTAGCCTTTGCTTCACAAAAAGTTTGCCTGGAGATGGCTGGGACTGTAGTAGCAGCCAACAGAAGGTTTCTGTAGGGACATGAGCCACTCTGCAGACTACATATCCCAGGCTCCTTCATGTCTGTGATGCCACTGAGTATCCTCACATCTGTAAATTTCAACAGGTGGGCTTGGAAAGAGTGATGGTCACCAACTTGATGGCCTTAAAGGAGGACAAATTTGTGGAAGGTGGCAACATGAGAACGGGCCTTTTCTGTGGTGGCTCCCGTTTGTGGAATCCTCTCCCCAGAGAGGCTACCCTGGCACCTTCGTTACATATCTTTAGGTGCCTGGCAAAAACAGTTCTCTGTATCCAAGTCTTTGGCTGATGGAACAATCTATGGCCTTTCAAATGTGTTTGTGGGAGGGCAGTTATTGGTTTGCTTTTTAAAAATGTATTTTGTGTTCTCATATTGTATATTTAAAAATAAAAATGAAGGGTGGTATACTAATAGTAGTAGTAGTAATATTATTAATAATAATAATATTACTACTACTGCTACTATTAGTAGTAGTAATAATAATAAGAAGTAGTAGTAGTAGTAATAATAATAATAATAAGAAGAAGAAGAAGAAGCTATCAATGGCTTCTTCTTCTTCTTTGTCGATCACTCTTAGCCGAGTAAGATTGTCTTCCATAAACATGGTTTTAACAGTGAGTCTGTAAGTGACTGTGGAGGCTAATTCTGGATCCACACATCCTTCCACAGTGGGGACATTGGTTTGCAGGCAGGAGTTGATCACGGTGTGGATTTGCCAAGTGTGCCTTCCTCTTAGCATGTTTCTCCCTTGTATCCTGAGTTCGAGTGTCTTCAAAGCACATGCCACCTTTAGTAAAGGCTGTTCTCCAATTGGAGCACTCGCAGGCCAGTGTTCCCCAGTTGTCGGTGTTTATACTACATTTTTAAAGATTTGCCTTGAGAGAGTCTTTGAACCTCTTTTGCTGACTACCGGCATTACGCTTTCCATTTTAAAGTTTGGAGTAGAGTAGTTGTTTTGGAAGATGATAATCAGGCATCCGAACAATGTGACCAGTCCAACGAAGCTGATGTTGAAGAATTATTGCTTCGACACTGGTGATCTTTGCTTCTTCCAGTACACTGACATTAGTTCGCCTTTAAAAAATTTCGGAGACACTGTTGATGGAATCTTTCAAGGAGTTGGAGATGGCGTTTATAAGTGGCTAGTTATCAAGGGCTACTAGCTATGATGGCTATGTTGTGCCTCTGTAGATGACAGCAGAAATGATTCTGAACAGGACTCACTTAATGTGATGCTTTGTGTATCATAACATTATTGCTGTCCCTATTTGCCCATCTTCTGTTGTCTGTCCATCTTTTAATCCAGGTTAATACACTGATCAGGGAACAATGGTTTTAGGGTCCAGGAATGAAGTGCAGAATATGATGTGCAAGATAAAGGGTTGAGTCTACAGACCTTAGGGAGGTGGGTGGCGCTGTGGGTTAAACCACAGAGCCTAGGACTTGTCAATCAGAAGGTTGGCGGTTCGAATCCCCATGACGGGGTGAGCTCCCGTTGCTCGGTCCCTGCTCCTGCCAACCTAGCAGTTAGAAAGCACAAAGTGCAACTAGATAAATAGGTACCGCTCCGGCGGGAAGGTAAACAGTGTTTCTGTGCGCTGCTCTGGTTCGCCAGAAGCGGCTTAGTCATGCTGGTCACATGACCCAGAAGCTGTACGCCAGCTCCCTTGGCCAATAAAGTGAGATGAGCGCCGCAACCCCAGAATCAGCCATGACTTGACCTAATGGTCAGGGGTCCCTTTACCTTTAATACGCTCATCAGATGTTACAAAAATAGCTTCACTGTTCTAAAAAGTGTTGAGCTTAAGCAATATACAAGTCACCTATCTATTGAGATGCATTGTAACCCAAGAAATAATCAGAATGGACCCTTCTCTTCCGCACCACATTTTGTTTTTTTCAAACTGAAATTTCACACTGTAAATAATTTCAAGGGCTGCTGAGCATTGCCACTCTGGGAATGAACAGAGCTTGTGCACTGAGACTGAAAGACAGTTGGGGAAAAATTGCAAGAAATTTGATGAAATCTGAGACTGCAAAGCAGCAAACACTTTTGCTGAAAAGCATCGCAATTTTCATTTCTTTAAAAGGAAGGCTGCACCTCCCGGTCCCCATGTTCCCCATGTGCATCAGTTTAAGACATGCTGCCTTTACTTTCACACAAGGAACATTTCAGACTTGCTGAGCCACGCTGACAAAGAGGTCACTCTGCGATGGTGTGCGGAGCCAAGCCTCTCGTGCACGCCGTAATTACCAATCAATTTCACCTAAATGGCAAAATTTAGTCCTATTATGCTCATTTGTGTCAAAATTAAAGGAATTAATTAAACATGGGAGGAGGTAGGAGAGGAGAGGAGAGGCCAGATGCCTTGCAAACTGTTGCTGCCGAAGGGGGTTGGGTGGGCAAATTTAGAAATCAGAAGCAAAGAAAGATGGAGAGGATCATTCACTGTCGTACCTAGAAAGTCCAGTGCAGGCAATGTTTCGTTCAAGAAACTCACAAAATTATTTCGAATTCTGAGCAACTACTGTGAAAAGAGCAGGACACATGGCCATCTGCCTTCTACGGAGTTAGATTCTTGGTCCATCTATCTCAGTATTGTCTACACGGGCTGGCAGCAGTTCTCCAGGGTTTTAGACAAGGGAGTCTAGAGCTGGAGATGGATCCTGGGACCTTCTGTATGCAAAGCAAGTGCTCAGCTACTGGGCTATGGCGTTTCCCAATAATTATGTCCCTTTGGATATGCTTTCTGCTGTTGGTTTCCATAGGAATGCAAACACACACACCTTCTCCCCCCGCCCCTTTTAATGATTAAAGGGTAATTTATTTGGATTTTAATCTGATTTTAAGCTGTATTTCAGTCGATTGTTGGATTTTATGTCTTAATGTATTATATATTTTGTTTTTTGTTTTTAAATATATTTTTATTAATTTTTACATAAACTTTCCAAAAAACGTACAACATCTTTTTGTATCTTATACAATATTTTGGACTTCCATCAACCGCATCTGAAGATGTTTCAGTCTTTATCACTTAATCTGCCTTTCATTAATTTCACTATTACTTTTAATACTCCTTCATTAATAATGCTCTTCATACTTTTCTCTGCAATATTTCATATGGTCCTTCTTGCATCATTTGCAGGAATGGCTAGAATTATCTCTCTTTAGCAAACGGCATCCTCACCAAACATGAGCTTTGATTAGATCTACGCAATCAGGTCTTGTCTGCTTGAAGCAACACCACCTTCTGGCATCTTGTAAAGCTTTCTGAAAATCTCATGCTAGCTTTTAAAGTCATACTCCGGCCATACAGGTAAGGAGATCCCAGGCTTTTCATTAGAGCTGAGCAAAAATAAAACAAATCTTTAACCATTACCCATCAGAAAAGAACTGCATTGATAATTATCAAAGGAGAAAGAAAATTTCGGTGACATTCTCATGGGTGGTGATACTTACCTTACTTTTGAGATGGCTGAGGGTTATTTGTGAAAGCTCTTTCATTCATTCTACAGATCATCTCACCAGTGGTCTGCAGTCTGCAGCCTTCTAAGGTGACCATGCATCAATCAAAGCCCAGAGCAAGTCATCGCGAGCTAACTCCTCCCACAGGTCTTTTTCAGAGAGGCTAAAGAAATGTTTACTGGAAAGAAACTCTTTGTCATCTTAAACTCAAATCCCCACAATGTCAAAAACTCTAAAGAAATTATAATTTGTCCAGAGAATGAGACCCCCCCACCCCCAAATGATACCTTGTCCACATAGGCAGAAGCCTAACTTGAATGTTGAAAAGTTTATTAAGTCTTGATTTTTAATAACAAATTTCAGAAAAGAAAAGAAGAGGAGAAGAAGGAGAAGGAGGAGGAGGAGGGGAGGGGAGGACAAGAGGAAGAGGAAGAGGAAGAGGAAGAGGAAGAAGAAGAAGAAGAAGAAGAAGAAGAAGAAGAAGACGACAACAACATTGGCTCATATTAAGAATACAATAGCTGGCAATACATCCATCTTAATGTAAACATATAAATCCATATAAGGCAGGCAACAGTCCAGATAGGAATGTGTTCAAATGGGTCAAGGACAGTGAGGTCTTCTGGCCATCACTTAATGGATGGAAGGTGTTTTTGTCCTTCCAGGCTTGGACGTTTTAAGTCTCCTAATGACCACAAAGGCTTGCAAAACCCACTTTTGCTGTTGTGCAGTTAAGCAAAGGGAGGTTCACAAGTCTTTTAACATTTCCGTCTCTCTGATGATGGTGCTTCAACAGATCACGTCTTCAAGGTGCTGACAATAAGGAAAGTGTATTACAGTCAAGGATCTCAAGAAAGAGGCTTTCAATGTCAGCTGCTATGGAACAATGAAATATATAGGTAAAGGTAAAGGGACCCCTGACCATTAGGTCCAGTCGTGGCCGACTCTGGGGTTGTGGCGCTCATCTCACTTTATTGGCCAAGGGAGCCGGCGTACAGCTTCTGGGTCATGTGGCCAGCATGACTAAGCCGCTTCTGGCAAACCAGAGCAGCACACAGAAATGCCGTTTAACTTTCCGCTGGAGCGGTACCTATTTATCTACTTGCACTTTGATGTGCTTTCGAACTGCTAGGTTGGCAGGAGCAGGGACTGAGCAACGGGAGCTCACCCCGTCGCGGGGATTCAAACCACCGACCTTCTGATCAGCAAGTCCTAGGCTCTGTGGTTTAACCCACAGCGCCACCCGCGTCCCCCAATGAAATACATACTCTTCCTTAAATAAACTGGTGGGGTGGGGGTAGGGTGAGGTGAGGCGAGGCAGGAACGAAAGTTTCATGTTGTAGTTGTGATATCTTCATATCTTCCTTAATGAGATTTTTTTTATGGCCAATGTAAATTTGTCTCGAACTGAATCTTTGTCTTGGGAACCCTGAATAATGTTACACCGACTCATTCCCAGTGTACGTTCAGGCTTCCGCACTCCCTTCTCCCCTCCCTCTGAAAGTGGCTCCTTCTGGCAAACCGAAGGCAATTGAAGCTGAGTTTAATTAGCTGCCTTCTGTAAATATGCCATTATTCTTCTCACTCAGTGCTGGAGTTATATTTACAAAGGGAACAGATAGCAATAATTATTTTGGGCTGTAGTTAGTCAGTATTAGTTAATGCCTGGGTGTAATTGAGGGGAAATTAAGACAAGTGTAGTCTTTGCTGGTGGGAAATGGGGGGGGGGGACATATGAGGCAGCCAGAAGCAGGGAGCACCTGGATTTTCCGTCACCAGCAAGACATATGGAGGTCTAATCAGAGAAGTAAATATTTGTCCCATAGCTCGTACCCTCTGGGTTTATGTTTTAATTAGTCATAATATGTTATCAGGTAGAAAACTTATTATAAATCAAAGGGGGCTTTTTTCCCCTGAGTGAAACCAAGCTCTGGTTCCCTACATTCTGTAGGGAATGTAAACTGGAGTAAAAGTTCCTTCCTGTTCTCGTACTGCAGTGAAATTGATGTCCTTTCATTGGCCAGTCCTTAGTCTACAGACACTTTTATTGAATAACACTGGGGAGGGGTGTGTGACTGGAATACCTATGAGAAATTGTTGTGTTCTCGTGGATCATGGGTTATGGAGGATGTTCCCAGTTCTCTGGTCAGTTGTGCCATGCATACAGCTCCTCAAAATTCCTCGTGATGACCTCTCCTAGATAAGTTTCCGTGGTGTCCAGGTGAGCAGATGATAAGTTATTATTCTCTTGAATTGTCAGGGACTGTGCTGGGCAGGGCTGCACTAAGGAGGAGTAGTGGGAGGCCCCTCCCTCCTGATCAGGATCCTGAATCTTCCCAGAAGCAGTGGGACAGTATAGATTTAGAACAGTGGTTTGCAGAGGGGCATAGTTCAGAAGGCAGAAGCTGGGAAATACTGGATGGGGAACAGCTAGGCGAAGAAACACTGGAAAAGAGAGGGTTAACAGACTCACAGTCCCTGGACAGCATTCCTCTGCTCAAACCAAGGTCAAGAAGAGCTCAGAAAGTCTCAGAACAGAAAGCACAGAGGATACAAGCTCAGATTACAAGACGTAGGAGTGACATAGATTAATAGGGACGAAGGGGGTGTAAGCTTCATTGGGTGCACCACCATTCTGGGTTGACACTTTCTTCTGTCCTTCACTGTGTTTATTAAAGAAACAAAATGGTAAGAATTCCTTTCATTTGCTCATTCAGTGGCTCATTTACGGCCACCAGTATCACGTCATTTACGAAGCCTGACACGAATAAAGAACTCTTTCTTACTTACAAGTGAGAGCCTCTGCATGTGTTCTTTCAGCTAGGAGTCAGGATGAACCATATGGCAGGGTTAGGGAACCTACGGCCCTCCAGATGTCATTGGACTCCAACTTCATCAGCCCCAGCCAATGCCCAGGATGATGGGAGCCGGAGTCCAACGATTTCTGGAGGACCCAATGTACATGGGATCAGCTTTGCACTCTAATTTCAAGCAAAATTTCTAGGGGGATGGTTCCTGTTTCTGTTATGCGTTGACTCTAAAAAAGGGGATGTGTAAAAGGCCTGCCAAACATAGATAGATCTATCTGTGCATTAGACTTCCAGTAAATTTGAACTCAGGTGACTCTGAAAAGAGAATATGTAATTAAAAATTGGTGGCTCTGCTGGAAACGAGCGCTTAATGTGATGTTGGTTAATGAAACGTTGGCTAATTTATTTCTCTTTTGTAACTGAAACGAAATCTTCAAATAAATAAACTAATTAAGGGCACAATCCTGTGGTCCCTGGGAACTTATCCAACACACCACGGGACATTGCAAATCTTCTTCTCCACAGGCAGGGAAGGCAGAATGCCCTCCTAGAGAGAGACACTCTTGGAAGACTCTGTCCGGCCAGAGTGGAAAGAGCTATGCATGCCGTTTCCCAGCAAATCAGAGCTCTGGTGGTGAAGAAGAGGAAGAAGAAGAAGAAGAAGAAGAAGAAGAAGAAGAAGAGGAGGAAGAAAGTCATATCTGTCCCAAAGTGCTTCTTTTCCCATGACACACACCCAGAATGCAGAGGAAATTTTGAGTGCAAAATAAAAAAAGGAGGGGGAAGGTGTAGGAGGAAACCCCACCTTGCAAATAAAACACAAAGGTTTTTGGGGGTGGAGGTCTGATCCTGTATTTGTTGGCATATGGTTTCAGGTGACGGAGTGCAGTGCACTATACAGAACTGTGGGACATGGAAGGAGAAAGTTGATCATGCTCCAGCATCAATGGATGGAGGTGTGGCTTGCATTATTCCTTACTCCCTGAAAGAGATGTTACCAAAAACAACAACAACGCTTCAAAACCTATAGCTGAGTTCACTAAACTCTCAAACTCATCCAGCAACAGGCTGTGTGCAAATTAGTTATTTCCCTATGTTTGAAACCTTGAAGATAACTTATTATGGGGGGAAACAAAATGCACCCACGGAGGGATATGCCTATCTCCAAAATATATTCGTCTGTTTCCTAGGACGGTTAAATCCACAGTGTTCAATGAATGTTTCAGCAGCAGACACTCCAGATCTAGATGCACTGAATTCATAGGTGGCACTGGTTGAGTGGCAGGATATTTAATATGTTGAGAGGGTATGCAAGCTACTCTGGTGCCCACATGCTATTACCAGGGAAAAAACCACAGCCGATACAGTGGACTCCTGGGTGCTCATTCGACACAGAGCCAATTCTCATTTGAGCTATTATGTAGACGAGATGCTAAAAATGGTCCTGTGTGACTCTGGCATTACTGTTGTGAGAAGCAACAGCTCCAAAATCAAGCAATAGATTATATTTTTCCACTTGCCTAATGCCAAGAGATTTTACGTGTCTGTATCTCGGCGGAAGTTGCTACACATGCAGAGTTTTTTCTTGCCAGTGTTCAGATGGGAAGCATTTCCATAATTTAAAAATGAGCTCCAAGTTTGGCCCGGCAACCGGGACTTATTCCGGCTTGGGAAAGAGTCAGTGTGTATGGGTTGATTGCTGCGTTTTCGGGGTTCTTTCATTGTTGCACTATTTTGCAGAATAACCTCTATTTTCCGGAAAACTTCTTTGAACAGCTTTCCAGCAATCATGAATATCTAGGAATATCTTTTTTTAAAAAAATCATGTTTATTGCTTTTTGAACAATTTAAACACTACAAAACCAAATAAAAACAGAGGGGAAAAACAATACAATACAATATAAAGACAATACATAACACTAAACACATTAAACTAATAAAACCAAACAAAAACAATTTAAAACACTCAAACAATTTCAATATCTTATCTTTCATTCACTTATTTCACCGACCTCCTCACACCTCCCTTTTTGTATTCCACTTCTGTCAAATGTTTCAGCAATTCCTTTCCATCTTCCTCTGTTATCTATCCTATAATTATCCTAACACATTCTAACCTTATTTTACCTTTAAAATTCCATTAATCTATTTATACTTAAATCCTTATAACATTTCTACTAAAGCCATATAACTTCACTCCAAAAGAATATCTAGGAATATCAGATACTTCTGATGAAAGTGGAAACAGGAGTACAAATTCTTTATTCACCCCACATCCATAATGGAAATGAATCTAGTGGATACAACTGGTGTCCATGTAATTTATATAATTAATTGTCTAAACTACATAAACTGAGTGTCAGGATGCTGTCAGCGGCTCCCGGCTGGTTGCCCAGGAAAGTATATAGACAAGGAAAAGTTTCTTACCGTACTTTTTTATTTCAATATTACAGAGAGAGACTATAGAACCCAGCCTCCTGGATAATGGCATTGTCCCAAGTGAATCTCCACCCACACACCCATCTCTCCCACTTCCTCATTCATCACTTCTACGGGTGCTGCTACGTGCCCTCTGTCTTTGAGTTCTTTGCTCTCCTACTTTTAAGGCTCGCCAGGCTCTGGGAGATGAGGGGGTCTGGAATGTTTTCTAAAGACACTGTGTCAGCCAGCTGCCACTCTGGTTCTGCCTTCTCCTCTCCCATTATTTCCCCATTTCCCCCCTCATCTGCCTCTGAGCTGTGACCTCCCTCAAAACACCATACCGTCAGGATGGGAAGGCGGTCTCCATCATTCCTCCTCTGCCCAGCGCCTGACATTAAGTAATTTTGCCACAGTGGACACTAAGGCAAATAATGTTAGCAGCAGTTGAAGTGCAGTGGAACAGAAATACATCTGCATGCAACAAATACAGAGTGACAACTGACCATGCTGGAGGGTCTCAAATCATTGGTATGAGCTATATCAAGGGTCCACCAGTGTACAAGGCACCTATTGATGCTTTTGAATTATGGTGCTGGAGGAGATTCTTGAGCGTCCCATGGACTGCAAGAAGATCAAAGCTATCCATTCTGAAGGGAATCACCCCTGAGTGCTCACTGGAAGGACAGATCGTGAAGCTGAGGCTCCAATACTTTGGGCACCTCATGAGAAGAGAAGACTCCCTGGAAAAGACCCTGATGCTGGGGAAGATGGAGGGCACAAGAAGAAGGGGACGACAGAGGACAAGATGGTTGGATGTTCTCGAAGCTACCAGCATGAGTTTGACCAAACTGCGGGAGGCAGTGGAAGAGTGCCTGGCGTGCTCTGGTCCATGGGGTCACAAAGAGTCGGACATGACTAAATGACTAAACAACAAAAAAATGCAGAAGTGGCTTGTGCTTCCTCTGTTGTGTATCTCCTGAGCACATTTACCTCTTTGGACATGAGACCAGATCCCACTTGCCAGCTTCTCAGCATTCACACCACGCATTTAATGCGCTACGTTGCAAATTTAAACACAGATGGCTTCCCCCCAAAGCATCCTGGGAAGTGCAGTTTGTTAAGAGTGCTGAGAGTTATGAGGAGGCCTCTGTTCTCCTCACAGAGCTACCATTCCCAGAGTTCCCCATGAAAAGGGATTGATTGTTAAACCACTCTGTTTTCAGTGCTGCAATCAAACTACTCAAATCTGCACCTCTTCTTTCTCAAGTTTGCAAGAGCTGCCACTGCCTCTCCCAATCCTGACAGATGGCCTGACTCACAGGCTGTTTTTTAAGAAATGCCAGCTCCGAACCACCCCCTGATGGAAGCTTCCTCTCACCTGAACCCATACCCTCCAACACTTCTCTGATGAAAATAGGGACGCCCCATTCCATAATGATAATTTTACTATTTATACCCCACACATCTTCCTGGGTTGCCCCAGCCACTCCGGGCAGCTTCCAACATATAAAAACATAATAAAACATTAAACATTAAAAAAAAACACCTCCCTATACAGGATTGCCTTCTGACGGCTCGGGGGCTGGATAACTCCATACTCTCCAACATTTCTCCAATGAAAATAGGGACATCCTAAGGAAAAGTGGGACATTTCGGGATCAAATCGGAATCTGGGGCTTCTCAAGATCAGGGACATCCCTGAAAAATAGGGACACCTGGAAGGTCTGTGAATCCTGATAAATTGTACAGATTTCTGGGCCTAAAACTCTTTTAGTATTACTCTTGACAGTGGTGACAGACTTTTTTTCCTGTGATAGTCTTACCTCCCCTTTCTTTTCACAGATCCAGCTACATTTTTTGATTTCACCAGAAGCCATTTTTATACATGAGCATATTTATTCATTCATTCGTTTGTTTACAGCAATTCTCTACCAACCTTAAATTAAAAAAACAAAAAACAGCAACAACCAGCTTGGGGAAAGGCCATAACTCAGTGGCAGAGCACACCCTTTGCATCCTGAACATCTCAGGTTCAATCCTCAGCATCTCCAGATAGAGGAGGGAAAATTTCGATTCAGTACACACTGGCAATCAAATCTGTCAAATCTGCACTTTCTGAATATGCAAACTGAAAGACAAAGGGCATTAATCTCTTCCTTGGCCCAGCCAGCTCCTCTAACCTCCTAGTTTTTATCAGCCAAGAGGGACAAGGGTACAGAGAACAAGTGGTTTCTCTGACTGATCGAAGCGCCTTGTCCACATCATCGAGCCGTACTAACTGAAACTCAACCAACATGGCAGGACTAGACAGTGCTCTGGATAGCTCTCAAGACTCATTGCTGTAACAGTGGAGTCAAGGTCCCGGTGGATGCGAGTGATCTTATCTTCAAAAAAAGTCGCCACAAGTGATCTGACCATGACAAAGGACTGATGTCAATATCCCACAATTTCAGATCACCCTATTCCTGCCAAGCTAAGAAAACAGGGCTGATGCAATTTTGGAATAGCCCCATGGTTGTCATAGGAGCCATAGGATGTGGGTGGCGCTGTGGTCTAAACCACTGAGCCTCTTGGGCTTGCCAGTTGGGAGGTGAGCGGTTTGATTCCCCGCAACAGGGTGAGCTCCTATTGCTCTGCCCCAGCTCCTTCCAACCTAGCAGTTCGAAAACACACCAGTGCAATTAGATAAATAGGTACTGCTGTGGTGGGAAGGTAAATGGCATTTCCATGTGCTCTGGCACTCGTCACAGTGTCCTGTCATGCCAGAAGTGGTAGTCATGCTGGCCACATGACCCGGAAAGCTGTCTGTGGACAAACGCCGGTTCCCTTGGCCTGAAGCAAGATGAGCGCCGCACCCCATAGTCGCCATTGAGTGAACTTAACTGTCCAGGGGTCTTTTACCTTTACCTTTTTTTTACATGGGAACCATGTCACCTTGGCATGGATGTTGAAGTCCCCCCCAAACCAGCAGTGTGATAGTTCCCAACACCACCTCTGAGACCAGCTGTCAAATCAGGCAGGGAGACTGCTGGGTAATGAGGTGGGAGGTAAACCAGCAGAATCCCTAATCTGGCCCAGATTCCCCCCTCACCTGGCCAGAGAGCCAGGAGAGAGAAATGGTGTTTCTATAGACCACAACAACTTTGCCTCCCCAACCCTCAAGTCTGCCCTGCTCACCCACCCAGGTCTCAGTGATGCAGACCAGATTGGCTTCCTCTTCTACAATCATTTCATGGATGGGGAAGATATTATTCAGAGGCAAACTGGCATTCAACAACAGCAGCCACAGAACTGATATAGGCAGTTACAGTAGATTAAAAACCAAATGGGAGCATATTTGCTTTCCTGCAATTTGCAACAATATTTTTAAATAAATAAATAAATCTCCCTCCTCCTCCTCTTCCTCCTAAGTTTATATTTCAATTACTTAGTAAGCTAAAGGGGTGGAAGGGGGAGAGAGGCGATGGGTTATTGCCTTGTTTGCAATCGCCGTTGACTTCTGCTGTGGGGAGACTTCTTTTTAACGGCAGCCTCTACTGTTTTATATTAAAGATAATCAAGTATATTGTAATCATAAAATAGCAATATAGCCCCAAAGATCATTCTGCTGTGCCCTTGTCAGGGGTTTAACTGCATATTGGAGTTTGGCGGAAGCCTGTCTACTGCACAGCACATAAAGCGCAGGGAAGCTGATAGGTTTCTGTAAGCCTTGCTCTTGAAATCCGTTCTATAAAAACCCAAGTACAAACCAGCGCAGCTTTCCAAGTATATTTTCCCCTGGCATTTGTGTGTGTGTGCATGCCCCCCCCCCCGACACACGCAAACAGATGCCCTGCTTATTCAGTATTTGTCCTGGTTTCCTCACTCAGCGGTTAGACAATGTCAAGCATTTATTGAGCATTCATTCTGATTTGTTTATGGGGCGGTGATATAACAGCAAGCATTCATCCTGATTTACTTGCAGGGTGTTTACACCTCTTCCCATTCATCATTTGTTCATCCCACTTTCCCCCCCCCCCTAGCGCATTTCTCTGTTCACTTTAGTTACTGTTCTTCTTTTCTTTCTTTCTTCAAAAAAATGTGGATTTGTTGCCCCGAGGCAACAGGGTGCTTTAATCCACTCTAATTGCAAAAAAACAACAACTAAGGTTCCAGTATTTCTTGAATACTACCTGCAAAATAGTGACATTCTAGAGGCACCCACAGATAACTTTTTAACCAAAGTCTTTTACAAAGAGGCAGGATTCTCACCTGAAGTACGCCAGGATTGCTTTCCTGACTTGAGCTGAGATATATTTGCTGAAATACTGGCCCGCTAATGAACATTTTCACAAGTTAATCTCGCCATCCTTCAGCAGGAGAAAGTGTTCCATCTGCTGGTCACGCGACAGAACTGCATCCTCTGTGGTGAAGCAGATGGGCGATGATAAGGCGGCTCCATAACGGGAATGTGAGGAGAATGCTCTTAACACTTGTTGTTAGATTATGCCTTCCAGGTCAGCCAAATGTGTCAGTGCGGAATGACCACCATATCCATAATAAATTGTGCATTCTCGGAGCCAAGGCCTTCTGTGCTGAAATAAGTACAGCAAACATAAATATATTTAATCTTTCATTGCACTCTGGCAAATGTTAAGAATGGAGGCCGCAAGAAAACATTCTGCTTCTAATGGAAACCAGGAAGATGGCCCTAGGAAACTTCCAAGCATGGCGTGATAGTAGTGTCTGTACTTTGTCCCCAAATGTAAGGTCACCAAAGGTAAGGTAAAGGACCCCTGGAGAGTTAAGTCCAGTCAAAGGTGACCATGGGGTTGCGGCTCTCATCTTACTTTCCAGCATTTGTCCACAGACAGCTTTCTGGGTCATGTGGCCAGCATGACTAAACCGCTTCTGGCACAACGGAACACCGTGACGGAAACCAGAGCGCACGGAAATACCGTTTACCTTCCCGCTGCAGTGATACCTATTTATCTACTTGCACTGGCATGCTTTCAAACTGCTAGGTTGGCAGGAGCTGGGACAGAGCAATGGGAGCTCACCTCATCACATGGATTCAAACCACCAACCTTCTGATCGGCAAGCCCAAGAGGCTCAAGTGCTTTAGACCACAGCGCCACCCTCATCCCAAATAGACCCAGCCCTACCATTAGGTGGAGTGAGGCAGTGACCTCAGGCAGCAATTGTTAGGGAGCTGCAGCAAGACGTTGCAGGACACTGCCTGCTCTGCGCTGCCTTGCTGCCCTTGGGTGCAGCAGAGAACTGGGCCCTTTCACCAGTGTCGAAACATTCAAGTGTTAGGTGGTCAGCATCTGGCTATGGAATGGGACGTAGCACCATCTCATACTTTTTGCTCATGTCTTGCTCTCACCTCATATGCCTTGACCCTAGAGCTGGGGGAGAAATTCAGTTCGGTTCTTGTTTAAAGGCAGAGGCAGCCCAGCCTGTCTCATCACCTGAGGCAAAGTGGGAATTGCCACTTCTTGGCCTGACAGGCTGCACTTCTGACACCTCTGTTGCGCCCTGGTTCTTGTCGAACTCAGTGAGAGACAGGGCGCTGTTCAGAGTGTTGCTGATGGCCTTTCCCCTCTGGGGGCGAGCCAAGCAGCAACCGGCTTGCAGGAACGCCCTGGCTCTTGCCGAACTCAGTGAGCCAGTGTGGTGTAGTGGTTAAGAGGGGTGGACTCGTAATCTGGTGAACCGGGTTCGATTCCCCACTCCTCCACATCCAGCTGCTGGGTGATCTTGGGCTAGTCACACTTCTCTGAAGTCTCTCAGCCCCACTCACCTCACAGAGTGTTTGTTGTGGGGGAGGAAGGGAAAGGAGAAAGCTAGCTGCTTTGAAGCTCCTTCGGGTAGTGATAAAGCGGGATATCAAATCCAAACTCTTCTTCTTCTCCTCAGAGGGCTGTTGCTCACTCAACTTCTCCCAGGGATGGGAAAGCCAAGTGGCAATGCCACAAGCTAGAACATCTCCCTCTCAGTGGCGGAAGCACCGCCTCCTGCACTTCCAACACCTGAGGCAGGTGCTTCACCATGTGCAAAGGGTGGGCAGGTTCTGTTTAAAGGCAAACATACCTAATTCACACATTATGAAACAAGGTGTGGACCAAAAGCCAGCCATCCTTCGAAATTCACATTTCCCCCAGATTTTGCCTTGCAGCTCTCCTGCCAAGGTGTACAAAAATGCATACGCTACACTAAAGTATGCACATAAATGCATAGCTTAGTGAAAATAGTGTAAATTAATGCATTGTATTGGGGAATTTGGGGGGGGGCTTATCGGGCAAAATTGCATATAAAAATGTGCTTATTGGGAGAAAAATTCACTAAAATGCTCGTGAATTTTCATGAGGCCTTAAAAAATCCCCCAATTTGGAGGGATATCTGTAGAGCTGAATTTAAGATTGGAAACGTAAGATTGTTTCCACCCTGACCTCTGTGGATTGCTGATGTCTTGTGAATAGAGACTACAAATACACACACAGTATGCTCTAGAGCAGGGTTAGGCAACCCGTGGCCCTCCAAATGTTACAGCCATACATTGTTTTGTGGCCGGGATCCATTTTGGAGCCCCGGCCACTACCCGAAAAGGACGCAGGGCAAAGCGCGACATCTGCGCATGTGTGCGGAGCAGTTTGAGCTTCTGCGCATGCGTGAAGTGCGATTTAGCACTTCTGTGCATGCACAAGCAGGAAACCTGGAAGTAACCCGTTCCAGTACTTCTGGGTTTGCCATGAACATTCACCGGAATGGACACTAGACAAGGCAGACATTCGCGGAGGTATTACTGTATTCTTATGTTCCTATTAAATAGGACAATGGGCAAGAACGATAGCAATTGTAGTCCAGAAACAACCAGATGGGGCCACAAGTTTTCTGTCTCTGGGACAAAAGCCCACACAGACCACACCTCCTCCGTGAACCCAGTATTTGCAGACATGGGCCGTGAACATAAGACATGGTTGCTGCATGGAGGTGTCAGAGGCCGGGCTCGACAATGTGACGTGTTGATTGCCCATACATGTGTTGGGAGAATGGGGCTAATTTTCGCAATTTTGCTTTTGGAGTCAGGCCTGCCAGAACTGCGCACATTATGAAAAAGCGAGTGCCCCCACGGATTTACACAGGGACATTGCAGCACTTCCCATTTCACAGGCAATCCCAGGCCAAAACGATCCCGAGAATATCACACTTATCCTAATGCATGCGAAAAGGACCGATTTCCCAGCAATGAGAAATTCTTGGCTTCTCATAGCCGATCCATCTTTGGCCTGTCCCCTTTTGTGTGAAAGCATGGTTGTTTATTTACAGATAAATCTTGTTTCTTACTTTCAGGCATGAACGGCGAATGCTGTCTCCGGCTGTTACTAATGATCCCTTTTCTGCCGCCTGGTTTCCTTTTCTGTCTGCATGGTAAATTCAGCTGCGCTCGCTGAGCAGAAGAGACGGAGGGGATGACCCCACCAGATACACATCTCCACATTTTTGATCTTCCCACTGGAAGGCCAGTCATTCATCTCACATCTTGAAATCTGCACACATGCCATGCGTTAACAGAGCACTGCCATGCAATCAGGCAAACAGAAAACAGCACCTTATTGAAAAGCAAAGCAGGGTGGTTAAAAATAACCATCATATATTAAGCCTATGTGCTCTTACTCAAGAGCAAGACTTCTTCAAGCTCTGTGGGACTTACTCTGGAGTAAGCAGGCCCAGGCTGTAATGATCGTTTATCAAATAAGTAACTTCCCTTAATTATGGAGACTTTTAGTTATTTCTTCACTCTAAGAGTGTTGCTGCTCTCCTTTGCTGAAAGTTTGGCCAAAGCAAACATTTCACTTGTGATGTTCATTGTACATCTAAGTTCTCAAGCTCAAAAGCACTTTTGTTCTCTTCTTCTTCTCCTCTTTATGATTTTCAGTTTTTTACATTTCAATAATTTTACAATCATTTTCACATTTCAAAACTCGACTTCCTTCCCCCTCTTTCTGCGGTTCCTTAAATTTATTTTTTTATATTTTCTGAATATTCCAAATTATCTTAATTTACTCATTTATTCATCTACTTTGAAAATATACTCTTATAAAACTGCAGGTCATCACAATAACCCTGCCAATGTTCTTATCTGTTTACAATTTATTTGCAAATATTCAATAAACCATTTCAATTCTTTTATATTAAAAAAGTTGGTTATCTTGATTTCTTCTTTCACTGGGACTTTTTCTTCTTTCCATTTTGAGGCACTTTTCTTTCAGTGCGTTATCAGTGGCGAATGGAGCCCCCTGTGACTGGTAGGGCAAAAGGAAGGGAGGTGAACAGTAGGTGGAGCCAGAGGCAGTGACAGGCAGACTCTATCATCACTTCAAGAAAGAAAAGGACAGAAATCTCCTCTCTGAGTCATTGCAATAATGATCAGGTTGCAAAATCTGTTTCCTAGAATGGCTCATGAGGAGTATGCTCTCGGAATGTTTGCTGCTTTGAATAAATGAATTTTGATTGTCATTGAAGGCTGTTATCATAGTGTGGTCTATTCTAGGAAAATGAATATTTAGCAACTGAGTGGGGTATTCAATGCTAGTCCTACTCAGAGTAGGTCTATTCAAGTTCATATACATGACTTACTTAGGTTCATCATTTTAATGGTCCTACACTGACTTAGCTGAATGCCACGTCGAGTGTTATTGTACTGCATTACTTACTAAAATTGACACTTGGGGTTTGTTTGTTTTTTGTTAGATTGATTATTTGTATTTTCTAATTAAATTCAATTTGCTTACTTATTGAATATATATAGCTGCTTATCCATAAATACTCCCTGGGTGGCTTACAAACAAATTAATTAAAATACAATCTGTAAGAGTTAAAATCAACAGCAAGCAGGGAAAGACTGCAAAACCACCACCACAAAACTTCCTTGCAACCGAGTTAGCATAAGGCAATTTACAGCCTAGATTTAAGACACAAGTTGGAAGTCTGGGTCAATGAATAGGTATTCACCTATTGCCAAAAAGATGTTATACAGAGAAAATGACAGGCAAGTGTCTCTGGGGAGGTTATTCCATAGCCAAAGGCCTTGTTTTTGACAGCCCTGAAATGGACTCTTGGTTTCAATTGTCTAGTATTGTTAGGAGTGATACTGTTGTTCATGGATTTAATAATATTTGTTATTGGTTGGATGTATACCACTTTTAGTACCCAGAAAGGGTACTAAATAGGGTGGCCACATAAGCCAGTTTGCAGGTGACAGGCCTGATTCTGAAGAGCTGCTGGAATGCAATACAGTGTGGTATCTCTGTCTTCGAACGCAATCCGTTCCGGAAGACCGTTCGACTTCCAAAACGTTCGACAACCAAGGCGCAAAGGGCGGGTGGGAAAGTCAATGGAGAAAAGGGGGGGGGGAGGTAGCAGAAGCTGTTCAACTTCTGAGGCACATTTGAAAACGGAAGCAATTACTTCTGGGTTTTCGGCATTCGGGTTCCAAAACGTTTGACGGCCCCTAGGAGTTGGCTCCTATACCAACTTGGCTGCAGAAGTCGCTGGAAGGAGACGTACAAAGTGCCATCCAACCGTCTTAGGGACTCCGCTCTGGGTTTGTGTAGGGTTTACTCTTTAGCCTTTTCTTCTCCTGAAGATATCCTGCAGGGCAGCAGAGGTTTAGGATCAGAGTTTTCCTTCTCCTAGATGGGCTACCTTCTTGACCATTTGACCCACTATTGGTCTTTTCTGCTCAATCCGCCAGAGCCTGTCTTCGCAAGCAGGGCAAGTCCCTAACTCACCGGTGTGTGTGTGGCTTTATTAGTGCTGAGCAAGTATCTTTACCCATTTAATGCATTTTGAACACAGCCAAAACAGCAGCAGCAGCAGCAACAACAACAACAAAAACATGCTGTTTTTGGAAACAATCTTGTGTTTTAGAAAGCAAAGAGCTAGGACAATTCCCCCACCCTCCACAGTGCTTATTTGGGGGTGATGAATTGTTTCCCTTGCGTTTGTGTGTGTGTGTGTGTGTGCGTGCATGTATGTGTGCGTGCACACACACACACACACACTTTTGCTTTCTCCTGCATTACCATAAACGCATTCGATGCAGAAAGCGATTGAGGAACCGAAAACATTTCGAGATGAGAGACAGAGAGACAGACTGTGGGCCGCTCTCCTTGTTCCTGCGTTACCTGTCCCTTGAACTGACAGCAGAGGGTGAAAGCTGGCATTCAATACAAGGGAGACGGACAGCCTTTCAAATCTTCCAGGAGGTCAAGAGGGGGAAGGGAGAAGGGAGCTTGGCAGGCAACAGCTCCTGCCGGCTCCTGCCTGTCAGTTTGGTGGCACAAACCCACCAATACACTTCAGCCGTCAAACATCTGCTATGTTGCTTTTAATGAGGCCATTACTTCCCATATGTGTGGCATTATGGCTCGATTTTAACTTGTTCTGTCTTGCGAGGGAGGGAAGAGAATCGGCGTCGGCGCGGCGCATACAGCCCTAAATCAATATGAAGTTGTTTCTGCTAAGGTGGAAAAGGCATGTGATTGGCATGCTGTCAGTTTCCTAGCCCATCTGCTCCCTGAGGGCCTGGAAAGGGTAATCGTGGCTCGCCAGCACAAAGGCGAGAAGCAGCAGAACGTTCAGCCAACCCAACATTTCAAATCTGGAAATGGAACATAGGAAAGTTGACTTCTGCAGAGTCAAATGATTGACCTCTCTAGCTCAGGGCTGGCAATGGGGAGCCTGTGACTGGCCAAGTGTTGTTGGACTCCAGTTCCCATCATCCCTGAACATTGGCCATGCTGGCTGAGGCTGATGGGAGTCAGAGTCCAACCACATCTAGAGAGCCACAGGTTCCCCACCTGGTTTATGTATTGTTAGGAATTTGTGGGACGATGCCCTGAGTCCCTTCCGGTTCTTCGAATCCTGTATCTGTGGGGTTGAATTCGTGAGAGCAAGCTTGCCCGATCGCTTCCTGTGTCTAGTTTTGGCTGACTAGTTAAGCACTGCACTCAGCAATGCCAAATAAGTCACCCTGCGCCATGGAACAAATGGGCAGACCTTTTCCTCACCCGTCACCTAAGCTCTAGGTAGGAGAACAAACTCCAGTGTGTTGTGTCTGAGCTGAGTTGGAAGCAGACTGGAAGCTGGAGACACAGAGACATGCTTGCTCTGTGCTGGATCCAAAGTTGTGTCTAATGGAGAAGCAAGATATTTTGGGGTGTCTATGCTGTGAGTCCCTCCATCCTATGCTCAGGTTGTGTATATGTGTAAATAAAACCATATATCTTAAAGACACCATAGTCTCTTCTGGCCTTCAACCCAAGGAAACACCTGGAACCCCTCGAATCTCTCTCCTCTCAGAGATTGGGGTGGCCTGCAACAAGATATTAGATGTCCTTTCCGGCCCGGAAATATCTGAACTACAAGCTCTGTCAAGAGATTTAGTGCTACATTGAAGACATTCCGAAGCAGGCAAGCCGAGTAAGACATCAGAGTGCAAAAGGAAATCTTCCTTACAATCCCTCTGTAAATGAAGCTGTGTGCCCTTCCCATGTATAATTGGCTGCTAGCGAAAGCTCTTGTGATCTCAGAAAATGCAGCTGGAAAATATGCTGCTTAGCTTGTAGGGCACTTTGCAAAGGGGATTCAGCCTCCAATGTTGTTAGTGGCTGCATAAAGACCTTCCCACAAAGTCCTGGATTTGCTCGTCTGCTTGCTTAGGAAGGTATGTGAGATGATGATGATTCTTCTTGCTCTCAGAAGGTGTTCTGCAAAACTAGAGCATCACTGGGCTTTAGATAATTGAGGCTTTACATTTCAAACACACCAAAACACCAGCCACTGCAGATCCTTGGCAGCTCTGAGGAAATCCTTGATGGCTCTGAGGAAAGAGCCGCCCCGTCCAACGATAGTGAACAAAAATCTGGAGCATGCTATGTCTTAAAACTGATTTGAGTGTCTGGAGTTTGTCTCACATGTGAGTAACTTCCAAGCCCTCACTGAATGCCTGAGTAGGGCAGGGAGGAACAGGGCCCTCTAGACCAGTGTGTTCCCAAACTTTGGTCTCCAGCTGTTTCCGGACTACAACTCCCATCATCCCAAGCTAGCAGAACCAGTAGTCAGGGGTGATGGGGATTGTAGTCCAAAAGCAGCTGGTGACCTAAGTGTGGGAAGCTCTGCTCTAGACCCTTGGAACTGCAGCTCATGTCTGAGTTGAATATTTCTGCTTGGGAAAGCAAGCACAAGTACAAAGGGCAAGTGTAGTGTCTCAGATGTGAAGGGCAGAGAAGCGTCGTTTTTATGTGCCCGTCCCTTTAAAGCAAGTGAAAGTGGGAAATGATTGGGCACCTGTTTTTGTATCATTGAAAGTTTTTCCCAACCTGGTGCCTCTCCAGATGTTGTTGGACTGAAGGGTCCCATCATCCCCGACCACTGAGCATACCAGCCAGAGCTGGTGCAAGGCCTGGGAGGCTGGGATAAGCAGTTTTAACAATAGATATGTGCACATTTCACATGCTGTAAAAGTGAGTGTACATGGAGGGCCAGTTTCTACAGTGGAATGCAGTGGTGACACTTTTCAGCAGGAGCTGATGGTGTGGTCAGGCTGCAATGCCCACCTGATCTCCCTCCTGATGTCCCAAAGCGGAACAGAGAGGGGGGTGTTAATGAGGTCAGCACGATGCAAACACACCTGCAAGAACAAGCTTGCACTGATGTAGCAATCTCCTTAGCACTGCATTGAATTCCTCCCTGCCATTTAAATAGAAATACAATGCATCTCACTACAGCGGGGAAGACAGCAACAGGGTGACTGTGTACCTGCTCAGCCTGCTCTGTTGATGGGGAATTGCAAGATCTCTACTCTCTCTCCTTCTCTACTCTCTCTCCTTATGGTTCTTTATCTTTAAACCAAAACTGGATCGGGCAGCCCTGCAAATTAAAAACTCTGTCAAATAAAGTAGGGCACATGGCCACCCTATGCCACCAGACATTGTGAACCATCTTGTGTTATATCACCTGTAATTATCCAGTTGTTGCTGGACTGCAACTCCCATCATCCCTGAGCACTGGCCAGGTTGTTGACTTGGGATGGTAGGTCCAGGAACATCTTGAGATCCTCATACATTTCAGATTGCAGTTAAACACACAGGAGCATGACCTAGTTGAGAAGTAACAATCCCATGGATTGGTTGGCAAGAGTTAATGGATCCAGCTCCTGAGAAGGCTTCTGTAACTAGGCATGGCTTCTTTCTCACACACACATACCCTGCCCCTACAATGCTGCAGAGACCAAAAATACACTCAGTGGGGGTTCTCTATGTCCTACAAATCTTAGCAGTACAATAGTCCATTGTCTTGGACACCATAGGTCAGCCTTCGTCAAGCTGGTGCTCTTCAGATGTTGTTGGAGTCCATCTCCCATGGACCCCAGCCTGCATGGCCAATGATCAGGGATTTTCATTTTCATTTGTTTTGGCAATTTGTATCCTGCTTAATTGAGGGACGTGGGTGGCGCTGTGGGTTAAAGCCTCAGCGCCTAGGGCTTGCCGATCGCAAGGTCGAATCCCCGTGGTGCACTCCCGCTGTTCAGTCCCAGTGCCTGCCAACCTAGCAGTTCGAAAGCACTCTCGGGTGCAAGTAGATAAATAGGGACCACTTACTAGCGGGAAGGTAAACGGCGTTTCCGTGTGCGGCTCTGGCTCGCCAGAGCAGCGATGTCACGCTGGCCACGTGACCCGGAAGTGTCTTCGGACAGCGCTGGCCCCCGGCCTCTTTGAGTGAGATGGGCGCACAACCCTAGAGTCTGTCAAGACTGGCCCGTATGGGCAGGGGTACCTTTACCTTTACCTTTTTATCCTGCTTAATTACAGTCTTCTCTAGGTGGGGTACAGCAGACTCAGTACAATAAAAGATGCCCCTGACATTTTCAGGTTCGGCTAGGAATGTTCCCTGCCTGAAAGCCTGGCAAGATCCTGCCAGCCAGTGTAGACAACACTGTGGTAGATGGACCAGTGATCTGACTAGGTATAATTCACCTTTTTTATGTTCCTATGAAGGGACATATGTTTCTGAACCCTGTGCTAAATCTGGCATCCGTTGAATGAAAGCTCATGGCTAATGCAAAAGAGCTACTCCTCAGTCCCTTCCACTTACAAAGTGCATCTAGGGCTAGGCTGAATAAACCCTTCCATTCATTCATTCATTCATTCATTCATGTTTATTTATTGAATCCAAGGAGTTCAACATGGCATACAAGTGTGGCGATCACACAGGGTCCCCGGATGTTTCACCGTCTATTGATCCCTGTGCCACCACTTTATTTCTCGCTGCCACCACCCAGGCCCTACCTGGGACAATACTGAGTCCAGTCAGGGTTAAACATAAACTTCTGTTTATTTATTGCAGTTTAACAAGCGTACAGTTTCATAAACAGTATCAGTCAATTACATTCATGGGGTGCCTATCCAGACCTCTAACTTCCGCTACCTGCTCTCACTCACTAAACCACCTCTCAGATATTTACTTGTCTCCCTCACCCCTAACTGTTCCTGACTCAGCCTATTTCGCTACACTAACTCAACCTACCCACAAACTCTATCCCAATTCACTCCCACTCCAACCAACCACCCAACTGCCAACGAATTCTCCCCTTCGCCCCTCCCAGAGCTGGTCTTATAGTCCCTCTGACTCCACCCCCCTGGGTCCTGATTGGTCAACCTGCTTAACTATTTCACCTCCAGCACTCTCTCATATGTTAACATCACAACAAGGTCCTCTCTCTCTCTCCTGGAAGGTAGGTTGAACTGAGAGCTTGTAACTGGGGCCAAGGTAACCCAAGGAGCTTCATGGCTGAGTGGGGATTTGAACCCTGGTCTGCCATGTCCAATGCTCTAACTACTACATAGACAACTTTCCTTTCTCTTGGAGATTTCACCCAATACAGCTACCCGACAGTTTGTTTTGAGAGCTCCTTTGGCTCTAGCAAGGCAGTGACCTTCAGAGCATCCTGAAATGGCCCATTAGTTTCTGTAGGCGCTTGAGGGGAGAGAAGGATGATGACTGGGTGCTTACGACTGAAAGCTTACTTGGCACACAGCCCATCTGTGGCTGCCTTGATTTAATTAATGATTTACATTTTATTCATGTGTGATGGCTGCCAGCAGGGAATCATACCAGAAGTTAAACAGAGGGGCCTCTCCTTCGAGGCTGGATGTATAAAATCCAAGATCCGTCCTAATTCCCAATAATGGAAAGTTTAAAACATCTTAAAGCTTCTGCGTTCTGCCCTGAATATCTATCAATATGTTTACTTATTTTTATTGGATTTATATATCACCCTTCATCAAAAGATCCCTGAAGGAGATAAAATACAAGATGAAAGCACAAATAAATAGCTTAGCACAAACAAATACAGTGGTACCACAGGTTAAGAACTTAATTCGTTCCAGAGGTCCGTTCTTAACCTGAAACTGTTCTTAACCTGAGGTACCACTTTAACTAATGGGGCCTCCTGCTGCTGCTGTGCCACTGAAGCACGATTTCTGTTCTCATCCTGAAGCAAAGTTCTTAACCCGAGGTACTATTTCTGGGTTAGCGGAGTCTGCAACCTGAAGCGTATGTAACCTGAAGCGTCTGTAACCCGAGGTACCACTGTAGTCAAGAGTGCCTCTTTAATAGTTTCATAAGAGGCAGAAACTCAGCTGGTGCAGTGATGGATTAGGAACACAAGAAACTGCCTTATACTGAATCAGACCATCAAGACCATGGTAAGAAACTTGTTGGCTCAGGCCAGTGAGCCACCTTGCCTAGCTTCCAGGTCTCACAGTAGCACAACAGCCAACCAGATTACAGTGGGAAATCCAAAAGTAGGACCTGAGCTCAAGAGCCAGTGTGGTGTAGTGGTTAAGAGCAGTAGACTCGTAATCTGGTGAACCGGGTTCGCTTCCCCGCTCCTCCACATGCAGCTGCTGGGTGACCTTGGGCCAGTCACACTTTTCTGAAGTCTCTCAGCCTGACTCACTTCACAAAGTGTTTGTTGTGGGAGAGGAAGGGAAAGGAGATTGTGAGCCACTTTGAGACTCCTTAGGGTAGTGATAAAGCGGGATATCAAATCCGAACTCTTCTTCCCCTCATTTGGGTTGCAGCAACTGGTGGTATTCAGAGACTGCCCTCAACTGTGGAGGCAGAACATAGCCCAGGCACAGTCTGACCCCCCTCCTTTGATAATCCTCATAGAACTCTAGCCCAATGGTTGCCATTAATTTGATTCTGAATTGATTTTAGAATGAATTGATTTTAGAATGTATTTCAATTAATTGATTGTTATTCTATGTAAACTGTGTTACTTTTACTGTTGTTAGCCACTCTGAGCCAGGCTTTGGCTGGGGAGGGCAGGATATAAATTAAAAAATTATTATTATTATTATCATTATTATTATTATTATCATGGTTCGCAGCTGTTGAGGGAGCAAATTCTAGAGCTAAATTCTATGCTGTGTGAAGAAGTACTTCCTTTGTCTGTTCTGAATCTTCCCACAATCAGCTTCATTGAAAGTCCACCAGTTCAGGTGACAGAGGGAGGGGAACTTTCTCTTGGCGCCTTTCCAAGCTTAGGTTTGCCATATTTCCACATTGTTTCCTGCAAATTTGTCTTTCAAAGTCCTCACAAACTACAGCATCAGCTTTGTGCTCATTTCTTCCTGAAATGCATATTTTTTGCAAGCGTTCTGCCTGATACGCAATTTTTGCATGTCATTTTTCACAAATACACCCATATTCACCCCACAGTGTGCATTTTTGTATACATATTCTTTGTTGGAAATGACAAAGAATAGTTGTGTTTTGATTCATAGGAAGGGTGGATTACGTAGATTTGCACTATAATGTCAACTGAGTCAAATTTCTCCCACATCCCCCAGTATCAGTACCACCTTGATATCCATATCAATGACAGGCAAGCTATAAATAATGCAAATAAATAAATCCAACAAGTATCTCTCTCCCCCCCCCAGGTGGTGGTGATGATGATAACAGACTTGCTGCCATTTCGTGACACCTAAAATCAGCCGCCAGAGGCAGCTGCCTCCCTCTGCCAAATGGTAAGACCAACCCTGCGTGGGGACTCTACTTGGTTAGAGTCCCAGAACCAGTAGTGGATGGTGGGCTGGTGTGGTGGTCAGGTTCACCAACTCTAGGGGGCTGAGGTGTCATCAGACCCTTCAGTATTCCTTAGCAGGGGGTTGAGCCCCCCAAATATTGAGGAGGTTCAGGTGGCTGAACCTTCGAGCCTTGCACAGTGCGCCATCAAAGGCAGGCTCCCCCTGAGTGCAAGAGAGAAGGAGCTGCAATTGTTGAAGCTGCACAGAATTGAGCAAAAGCTCCTTTCAAGGATACACCTTCTCCCACCAATGCATGTACGTTGGCCCAAGGCAGCACCTCTGGCGATGGTAGTGCTTCCCTGACCTCCTAGCGGTGGAGTCAGTGCTGCTTACCAGGAGGGAGTTTGGGAGTCACTGAGCAGATGCGATTCTGGAGCCAATATAGCACTCCTTCTGGTGTGTTTGCACAGTGCCAACCTCCCCACTGTTAGAATTCCTGCTCCATGATTGCAGTCATGGGATTGTTGTCTATCACATGACGGTATATGTTTTGACTCCACAGAGTGGGAAGTGATGGAGACAGGATGCTTGTGTTACTGTGCTCCGTGAAGTGGGACTACTGTCCTTTGTTCTTTTCTCTTTGCTGTCTGATGCTAGAGAGAGAGGGAGCCACATTGCAGTGCTCCGTGTGTGTTTATATGTAAATAATGTAGATTAGCCAAAATGCTGAGTTGCTGAGGTCTGTCACACAAACCGCGAAGACTCTGCGGATCCCTAAGTGTGCCGGTGTCAGTTGGCATCGGTTGCTGTGATGTTCGGGCAGAAGAAAGCTTACGAAGCTCCTGAACGAAAGACCAGGAGGGAGAGAACATGTCAGTCGGGCATGTGTCTCTGCCAGGGTCCTACTCAAGTGTAGGATGAGCTCCTGACACCCACTGCCTTCTCATTCCCACTCTCCCTCCTGGCAAGCCACAGAAGCTCCACGGGTGGAAGGTCAGGAAAGTTCCACACCTCACTACCTTCTGCTGGAACTCTGAATCCTTGCCCCATCTATCAAAATAGGCAGCCCTTTAGCAAGAGAATTAGGAATTCACACCCTTTTTTTTTAATAGGAGACTTGAAGGAACACTCTTGTGTCCTTAAAAGGTAACAAGTGAAGCCCTAGAAATGTTTTCCCCCTACGTGTCGCAAGTTGTTCTTTTTGCAGGGGGTCCCTGTGCCCTGCATTTCAAGCACATCTCTGTTAGCACTGTGTCCCTGCCTCAGAGAAATCATACCTTGGAAAGAACAAAAAGGTTGAATGTTGTTTTAATTGAATTTGTTTTCCATTTATTTCCAAGCTGTCAAGGGAGGAGCCCTTTTCAAGCTCACACATTCTGTGATTTGTTTGTACCTGACGTCTATTATCCTAATAATGAGGCCCTTTTTTAAAAAAATGAACAAAAGAAGCAAGCTTTTGTTTATAATTATTTTTTTTCACTGATTGTATCAGTGAATGACATAAAAAAAACCTAAGATGAAAGGAACAGTATGCGTTTTTGATATGCAGCCCCAATTTGTTCCTGAAGCAATTTAGAAGTTTATTCCAATCAGTTGCGGCTAATAGATTTGGGGAAAGAGGAAGCCCCCTTTGAAACTAGTTTTTCCCCTTCTCTCCCTTCCCACCTATTTGCAATGGCGGCTGGTGTCCATTGGGGCTGGTAGGGCAGAAGGCAAGAAGGCCAACAGTAGGTGGTGCCAGAGCCAATGACAAGTAGAGCTGACCAATTCCTCACTTAAGAGCTTGGAGAGTCCCTACAGATCAGAGGAGGTGACACTAACCTAGATGGGATGGACAATGTTGTTGTTATTGTTGTTGTTGTTTTAAAAAACAAACACTCAGGATTTGGCAAGTCTCTGGAAGAAAGGAGTTCTGCTGTTGTAGATAGCCATCACCAGTTAGGGTATCTCTACAATTCCCTAGCCCAGGGGTAGACAACAGATGTTTTCCAGATGTTGTTGGACCCAACCTTTAGTCTGAAGTAGTACAATCGAAAATGGACTTCACTATGTGATTTCACTGAATGATAGTCCCTTAAAACTGCAGTTCTATACCAATATACCTGGGATTAAGCTACATTAAACTAAGAGGGATTATCTTTCAAAGTAGACATGTATGCATAGCAGGGTAAGGTTAAAAAAAAAAGGTAATGGACCCCTGGATGGTTAGGTTCTGTCAAAGGTGACTAAGTATAGCAGGGATGGGGAACCTGTGGACATCCAGATGTTGTTGGACTCCAACTCTCATCAACCCCATCTACAATGGTCAATGGTCAAGGATGATGGAAGTCGTAGACGAGCAACATCTGGAAGGAGCCTCCTTTGCTACCTCAACAGTAGGGCTTGTATCAAATGCTAGGGCAGTCTCATTGAAGTTAATGGGCATGACTACCTTAGGTTCATTAACTGCAATGGATCTCTACACTAAGTAAAACAATGTTCAACCCTGCCACATTCCCTGGCTGTGTTTTTCATGGAACTATCTGAGAGAGCCAGTCCTGATTTCATCACTAAGCTGAAGGTTTGTTCTCATACCCCAGGAGCAAGTTTGATGTCCCCTTGGGCCTGCCTTGTGCCATCGCCTAACTAACCCATCCCTCTGAGCTCTTTGTGGAGAGAGAGACACAAAACCAAACCGCTCTCTCCCGATCCATCCTCTTTGTGTGCTGCCTCCCCGTTTGGCATGCTCATTATGACGCTTTTCTATCTTAATATATAGCATTATGTAAAATTATATTAAAGGTGATACTATCACAAAGAGAAAATGAAGGACTTTCTTGTTCCTTAACAATCCCCTTTGTGTTAAAGACAAAAAAAGCCATAATCTTTTCCTTTTGTGAGATTTGATTTATGCTTTCTTTGTGGGCTTTAAAACACTTTAATTTTCTTTCTTTCTTTTTTTTAAAAAAGAACATATAGTTCAAAACTTCTTGGTTTAATAAAAACTTGCAGGTGTGGGATTGTGCGATTTTTTTTCACACAGCCTAGAGATGTAGAGTGGGCTTTTATCCAGTGATGTCACATGAATGGGGCAAAGGCGGGTGGGCCGGCATGAGATGAACAAAGCTCTTTCCTCTGTGATCCAGGAACATTAGGAACATAGGAATGATAAAATTGCAGAGCTGGATGCCTTTAAAAGAGGCCTAGGCAAATTGGTGGAGGTGGTTATCAATGGCTACTAGCCAGCGATGGTATCTATGTTCTGTTTTCACTGTCGGAGGCCGTTTGCCTCTGAATCCTAGTTGTTGAGAATCAACAACTGTGAGGGGGAGGGACTTCATCAGGCAAGGCCTCCTTCCACCTGCCTTGCCCCCAGTGGCGTAGCGTGGGTTGTCAGCACCCGGGGCAAGGCAAGTAATTTGTGCCCCACCCCCTGGGCCTGGGATTCTTCATAAGGAAGCTGTGCCTGGAGGAAGAACTGTGAGGGGAGAGACTCCATCAGGCAAGGCCTCCTTCCACCTGCCTCACTCCACCATCCAGTCTCTGCTTCTCATTTTGTATTGTATTATGTTGTGCACTGTGGTTTGCTGTTGTTTTATTGATTGGAGTTTAGAAATTACTTACTGTAACTGTTGAGTGGATTTCTGTTTAATTTTAAAATGATGATATTTAATATTATTCTATATTGCTTTAATGAATGTTGAATGTTATTTTATTAGCATATTGTATATTGTATTATGCATAATGTCTTATTTATATGATGTTAGCCGCTTTGAGCCTGGCTTTGGCTGGGGAGAGCGGGGTACAAATAAAATTTATTTATTTATTTATTTATTTATTTATTTATTTATTTATTTAAAAACGGAGAGAGTGGCTGCTGCGTTTGGGTCCTGCTTGCTTCCCATAAGCATCTGGCTGGCTGCCATGACAACCAGATGTTGAACTAGCTGGTACATCTGTCTGATACAGGAGGGCTTTCCTCATGTCCTTATGGACAGGGCATCTAGTGCAGGGGTGGACTTTGGTAATATGGTGCCCTGAGTGAGAGCAAATACTCCATGTGTAGGTTTCTATCATCATCACCATAATCATCCTCATGTGTCCCCTTGCTTTGACTCCCTGTGAGGGGACCTGCCTGCGCTGCCCAAAATCTGGCGCTGACCTAGTGGGGCAGGACCCAATTTATGTGAGTTCTGGGCCCTTAAACTCTCTTGCTAATTTGTTTCCTGGAACTGGATAGGCAAGTCTGATCTAGGGTGGTGACATCTTGTAAAACCCCTACCCAATGCAGCAACCACAGCAGATGGTTCTCCAGGGGAAGATCCCAGCAGAAGACCTCCAGCAAGGATACTGGAAAGGACTATTTGCCTACCTAGCCCAGGCTATATTGTCTACTGCTGGAACTGCCACTGGTTTTTGAGGGTTTCAGGCAGAGTTATTTCCCAGCACCTGTGATTGATCCTTTAAAAAAACACACCAAAAAACTGGAGATGCTCAGGATGCTGGTTCTCCTGTATGGATGCTGCAGCAGATACCACAGTGGTCCTTCTCTCTCTGCTTTGAGCATCTCCTTGTCCCCAGTGGAATTAGCATACACTTGGAGGTCTCGCTTCAGTTACAATCTGAGCCATGATTTCCTAAGGACACTGTCAAGGACACTGAACTTGATAGGGATCGCTTCTGAGAAAATCTGTTTGGGATTAAGGTGGCTCAAAGAGCAGCTTTGTGTCATTTTATCTGATGCACCACGTTTGCATCCCAAGCCTTCATCCAAGGAAGCATGGGCATGTTTCCTACACTGCAGAGGACAGTCTTCTGTTTGAAGGGCTGTCTAGTCCAGGCATCATCAAACTCGGCCCTCCAGATGTTTTGGGACTACAATTCCCATCATCCCTGACCACTGGTCCTGTTAGCTAGGGATGATGGGAGTTGTAGTCCCAAAACATCTGGAGGGTCGTGTTTGGGAGTGCCTGGTCTAGTCCAAGTCCATTTTAAAGATGAATAATCCTAAGAAGGGAGAGGGAGAAGAGGGGTGGAGAGAGAGCAGGTACCACACCACCAGTTAGCATGGGAAGTAAACTGAGCAGGGATACAGGTCTCCTGGCCACAGTCTTCTTCCCCGCTACGGTGAGATGCATTGCATTTCTGTCTAAATGAGTCATTATTACTAAACTGGCATCTGTCGTTGGCATCCGTCTGTCTCGGGAGACAATGGAGTGTGCCTTTGTACGTGAGGTCAAGCTGTTGGATGGTTGCAGCGCCTGCTGTGGCTGTAGAGACATGTTTTGTTGTAGTTGGGGCAGATGAAGGCATCCGGTTGTGCTGCTGCAGATGCACCATGACACTTCTCCTCTCCTCCCAGCAGTCATTTCTCCTCTGGTACTGCTATGGATACATGACTTGACTGTCCGTCTGCAGGAACTGCGGCTATCTGCAAGGGATTCCCACAAGGCAGGGGTGATGTTACTGTTGGGTATTTGCAGTTTAGTAGCGCTGCAGAGAGCTTGCTGGGGAGACCATGCATAACAAGGAACTCAAAAAACTTTAACAAGGTTTTAATAACAAAAACTCCTTTTACACCAAAGATAACAACAACAAACATAACCCATCCCCCAGGGTAATGAGAGAGCTAGGCGCTGGTCTTTATATACTACATCCAATTGCTGACACAGCTTACTTAACACAACCTAGCAGCACCTGCTATGTTTCACAGCTGTAAGACTGAGTCTCGTTATTTGCCCTGGCCCTTAAAGACATACACAACTTCTGAAACAATAATGAACCTTCACATTTTAAAGTGACCATTCAACAGTTACCAGCCTTCACGTCATGTTTCCAGACATCCTTGTAAGAAGAAGAAGAGTTTGGATTTGATAGCCTGCTTTATCACTCCCCTAAGGAGTCTCAGAGTGGCTAACAATCTCCTTTCCCTTCCTCCCCCACAACAAACATTTTGTGAGGTAGGTGAGGCTGAGAGACTTCAGAGAAGTGTGACTAGCCCAAGGTCACCCAGCAGCTGCATGTGGAGGAGTGGGGAAGTGAACCCTGTTCACCAGATTACAAGTCCACTGCTCCTAACCACTACACCACAGAGTTGGTCTGCCAACTGGCCTGGTGCCGGAAGCCAGCTTCCTCCCAGGAGCACGTGCTTGGGGATCCTGCCCTCCTTCCATTCTGTGTGAACATGACCAAGCCAGTGCAGAGGTCGCTGAGTGTGAACATGCTGGGGTTGTGGGCTTGGGAGAGCACATTTTTGCTTGGAATTCTGTCCTGCCATGTGATACCCCAAATCCTTCTGACACAGCTCATCTGGGAAAGACTTTTGCCTGAAGCCCCAGAGAGCCCCTGCCAGTCAGTGAAGACTGTTAGAATTCCTGCTCCATGATTGCAGTCATGGGATTGTTGTCTATCACATGACGGTATATGTTTTGACTCCACAGAGTGGGAAGTGACAGAGACAGGATGTTTGTGTTACTGTGTTCCGTGAAGTGGGACTATTGTCCTTTGTTCTTTTCTCTTTGCTGTCTGATGCTAGAGAAAGAGGGAGCCCTGTTGCAGTGCTCCGTGTATGTTTATATGTAAATAAAGTAGATTAGCCAAAATGCTGAGTTGCTGAGGTCTGTCACGCAAGGTGCGCAAACTCTGTGGATCCCTAAGTGTGCCGGTGTCGGTTGGCTGTGATGTCCGGGCTGAAGAAAGCTTATGAAGCTCCCGAACAAAGGACCAGGAGGGAGAGAACATGCCAGTCGGGCATGTGTCTCTGCCAGGGTCCTACTCGAGTGTAGGCTGAACTCCTGACAAAGACAACACCAGGCAAGGTGGACTAATGCTCTGACTCAGTATAAGGAAGCTTCCTATGTTCCTATGAGGGTGGGCCCATGGGCCTTGCTCTCCTACTAGCTACCTCGCCACCCTTGGCATAGCTAATTGCTCTTCTGTCTCCTCTGGAGGTGCATCATGTAAGTAAACATGTCTTGGTTGGCTGGTCTCTGGCTCAGCCCCTGCAGAGCTCTTCCCATGGCTTGCTGCCTGCGTACCAGTCTCTGCACGTAATGATGCCCTGGCTAAGTGTCGGTCCACCAGCCTCCCAGAATGCCCGGGTTCCCTGCATCCTGCTGCCATCGTTTAGCGCTGATTTAGAGGCTGCCATTTACAACCCTCCCACTCCTGCCTTCGCTCCCATTTCCTGCTGTTCCCTCTGCAAATGATGATGCATTGCCCTAGCCAAGTGCCTGGGGCTTCAGATTCTCTCTGAAATATAATCAGAAGAAAATAAGGCCATTACATTTAAAAGGCAGCGTACATCATCAGCGCAGCAGTGATAGCCATGATTAAAATTAAGTCCCAGTGAGATCATAAAATGCATCTTGTTTTTTTAATATATTTTTTAAAGAAACCTAGATTTGTTACCAAAATAAAAATTACAAAATAAGGGGGGAAGCAATGGAATTACTGGACATATTTTTAAACAGATGAATCTGATGAAACACATTAGCCATACTAAATTCTTGCTCTAATATGGATTTTTTATTTTTTTTTAAATGTAACTTCCTTCCCCGTCTCAAAACTATAAGCAGGCAATCAATATTATTGTTTTGGCCAGCTTGGAAGCCACTATTCAGCTGTAAGCAGAAAATTAAAACTTAAACACATGGAGTAATATATGAGATAAGGGCAATAAGTGGATTTGACTATTCATCAACACAGTTTGTATCACTTAGCTCAGGGAGACCCCTTTCCCAAGCACAGTTGATGAAGTTTCCCTGCACAAATCACAGCTGCTCATCTCACCAGTAGGAAACCCTCATATCAGCAAAGTGAAAATAGCTGAGGCCAAAAGTAAAGGAGAGCTGGTGAACTTTCTTTTCTTGGTCATATATTAGCTGTGACTAACAATGGCCTAACAATGAGTTCCCTGCAGTGCAATTTTTCTAGAAAAAGAAGTGCTGCAACTCACCACGAACTTCTCCTTTGTTCGCTTAGAATGGCAATGGTGCTCACCTATGAGCTCTGGCTGAAAAAAACCCTGGTTGTTTAGAAGTGTCGGAGGTCAAAGACCCATTACTATTTCTGCAGAAGGTTCCTTGTCTCCAGCATCCTAGAATCACCCAGTCAGCATGAAAGGGGCTTCTTTTTCAAGCCACTTTTAGGCTTCCTTCCTCCATGTGAATAGGAGTTCACTTTCTGAATACAGTGGTACCTCAGGTTAAGAACTTAATTTGTTCTGGAGGTCCGTTCTTAACCTGAGGTACCACTTTAGGTAATGGGGCCTCCCGCTGCTGCCACCTCGCGATTTTTGTTCTCATCCTGAAGCAAAGTTCTTAACCCGAGGTACTATTTCTGGGTTAGAGGAGTCTGTAACCTGAAGTATCTGTAACCTGAAGCATCTGTAACCCAAGGTACCACTGTAATAAAAATTATATGTCGGGGGGGGGGGAGATCAGGATTTTAGAGATGTTTAGGTGGGACATAGCAAAAAAAAGGTTGGGAACCACTGGCCTGGAGTCTTCCCTGTTCAATTCATGTATTTGTTGTTGTTTAGCCTACTGCCTCCCGCAGTTTGGTCAAACTCATGCTGGTAGCTTCGAGAACACTGTCCAACCATCTCGTTCTCTGTCGTCCCCTTCGCCTTGTGCCCTCAATCCACTTTGTGTACTGTGCCATCTTAATAGGCATCCGTGGAGTTTGCAAGATGTATAAACTTTGAAGCTCAAAAAGGCAGGGCATTGAATGGGCAAGAAAACAGACCCTGCTACAGATCACCCTCAAGCATCTGATGGCTGTCAGAAGTCCACATCTGTTTAAATACAAATGGTGCTTGCACGCCAGAGATTACTGCATCTGTATTATTTGTTAATCCGCTTAATTAATTAACTGGCATTGTACTGGATTTCCTGGAGCTGGGTTGAAAATGCACCTGGAAAGGAAAAGCAAGGGAGTGGGGGAGATCAACCAATGCTTATTTTCAAAATAGTAAATGTAAATATGATTCTGCTGTCTAAAGTGGTAAGGCTGCTGGCACAATGGATAGACTCACAGTCTGGCTTAAACAGGAGATACTAATTAAAGAAAGCAGGTACGAGGCGAGATGGGAGGTGAATTTGTTCAACATAGTGTGAGCAGAACCACCTTGCCCATCTGACAGTACTCCATGGAAGATGGTGTGTATGCGTGTGGCCTGAGCGGGAGACATCTAGTGGCTGAGTACAGTGGTACCTCAGGTTCAGAACTTAATTCCTTCTAGAGGTCCGTTCTTAACCTGAAACTGTTCTTAACCTGAGATACCACTTTAGCTAATGGGGCCTCCCGCTGCCACTGTGCCACCGCCACACAATTTCTGTTCTCATCCTGAAGTTCTTAACCTGAGCTACTATTTCTGGGTTAGCGGAGTTTGTAACCTGAAGCGTCTGTAACCTGAGGTACCACTGTACAATGCAGCAAGCAAAGGCAGGTGTAGGTTAATAGTTTGCAAAGGATGGTGAAACATGCCAGAATTCTAATATGACAGAGTTGTGCAACTTTTAGCCTACAGTATTTGCTCATTCATTCGTTCATTCGTTCTAGTTCTCTCTCCCCCTACCTCTCTACCTTCCAGGGCAGCTATCAATACATGCCTCTTTTTAAACAGGAAGGAGGTTTGTAGAGGATGGCTAAGGCACGCTAAGTGAGCCTGTAAGAATTTCTAACAAACAAGTGCATGAGAGGAACCTGCTGGACCAGACCAAAGGCCTATTAAGCCCAGCATCTAATTCTCACAGTGGCCAACTACATGCCCATGGGAAGCCCACAAGCAGGGCCCAAGTGTGACAGGCCTCTCCCAATCTATGATTCCTGATAGCTGGTATTCAGAGAGATACAGCCTTTGACGGTGGAGGTGGAACACGGGCATCTTGTGTTGTTGTTATCATTAATAATAATAATAATAATAATACCCCACCCATCTGGCTAGGTTTCCCAGCCACCCTGGGCAACTCCCAACAGAATATTAAAAACACGATAAAACATGATAAAACATCAAACATTAAAAACTTCCCTAAACAGGGCTGCCTTCAGATGTCTTCTAAAAGTCAGATAGTTGTTTATTTCCTTGACATCTAATGGGACGCTGTTCCACAGAGCAGGTGCCACTACCCGGAAGGCCCTATTCCTGGTTCCCTGTAACCTCACTTCTCACAGTGAGGGAACTGCCAGAAGGCCCTTGGCGCTGGATCTCAGTGTCCAGGCTGAACAATGAGGATGGAGACGCTCCTTCAGATATGCTGGGCCAAGGCCGTTTAGACTTTAAAGGTCAGCAGCGGTGCTCGGAAAAGTACTGGGAGCCAATGTAGGTCTTTCAGGACTGGTGTTACATTAGAGAAATAGTGGGCAGTTCAGTCCCTTTCTTCAGGAAGGGTGTTAATAATTGTTTGGAGACCCCCTAATCTCAGAGAGATTTAACCATCAAAGAACGGGCTTGTCCGGAATCTGGAAAATTGTAGCTTTGTGAGGGGAATAGGAATCTCCAAGCAACTCTCAGCATGCTTAACAAACTACACCTCCCATAATTCCTTGAGGGAAACTATGACATATTAAACTATAGTATCATAGTGCTAGAAATGTAGGGCGGGGATGTGGCTTCACAGAAGAGGAACAAATTCTAACGCACTTCCAGAGGAACAATGTTAATGAGAGAGTTTCTGTTGGCATACATCCTACCAAGAGGTAATGAACAGACCCCTCCCAGCACATTGTCACTCTTAACCTTTGCTATAAAGGGAAGAGTATAGCTAGAAGGAGAATCTCTCTCTCTCTCTCTCTCTCTCTCTCCATTTTTGAACTTCATAAGGTTGCTGAGCTTTCAGAACCCAGTGTTTCCAAGGTCCTAATTATGGGTTAGTATACTAAATTACCAATAAATTAGCGCTCCATTCCACCACTAGTAGACTCAAGTTGCAGGAAATTACCCAAATTAGATTCAGGTAGTGACATTCATCACCGGATGGAATGACGGTGGCTTAAACAAGATTTAGTGCCGCGCCGCAGCGACTAATATTCAGAGCTGCAGTTGCAGAAAGGCAAGCGTCCTTTATTTGCACACACAGTAATTTTGACAGCATTAAAGTGCCCAGCTATGCTACAGCATTCGGCTGAACTATTGATTATTTAAGCGATGGGACATGACAGGCCATGCATTTCTGAGAGATGACTGCGCAGCTCAGGTGCCAATTGAGAGGGGCAAGGCTGACGGCTTAGAGAGACTTAGTGGCATTGCAAAATGAGGCTGCCGTCCTGGGCAATAATTATGGCAGGAGAAAGTGAAGTGGCATCACTTTTTTTGTCCACTTACAAAACCTTGTCGGTAGGCCAAAGATCTGCCGACGCGTCACAATGTCACTTCGAGTTGCATCCCCCTGTTTCCAAATCGGATGGGAGGGTTTGCCTGAAGGATGCTATTTTTACCAAGTAGTTAATATTTAGAGCAGGGCTAGGGAAAGCTGTGGCCCTCCAATTGGACTTCAGAGGCTCTCAGCCATAAAAACATAAGAAGCATCTGGCCCATGGCCCATCTAGTCCGGCATCTTCTCCTCATAGCAGCCATCTAGATGCCTGTGGGAAACCAGCAAGCAGCATTCAAGCACAAAAGCTCTCTCCTCTCCTGTGGTTTCCACCAACTGGTATTCAGAAACAACTCTGGAGGTAGAGCATAGCCAGCATGAGAGCCAGCGTGGTGTAGTGGTTAAGAGCGGTGGACTCGTAATCTGGTGAACCGGGTTTGCCTCCCCACTCCTCCACATCCAGCTGCTGGGTGACCTTGGGCTAGTCACACTTCTCTGAAGTCTCTCAGCCCCACTCACCTCACAGAGTGTTTGTTGTGGGGGAGGAAAGGAAAAGGAGATTGTTAGCCGCTTTGAGACTCCTTAAGGGGAGTGAAAGGCAGGATATCAAGTCCAAACTCCTCCTCCTCCTCCTCCTCTTCTTCTTCTTCTTCTTCTTCCTCTTCTTCTCCTCCTCCTCCTCCTCCTTCCTCCTCCTCCTCCTCTTCTTCTTCTAGTAGCCATTGATAGCCGTCTCCTCCAGCACAGCCAATGGTTCAAAGATGAGAGGTGAAGTTCAGCAACAACATTGGAAGGCCACAGGTTCCTCACACCAGATTTAGAGGGTGGTTGCCAACCTCTGGCCTGCTAACCTTCACTTCTTGAGCACCACACCTCCAAATCAGTTCATTGAAAGAAGTGCTGATTAGCTCTTTTAACAACATCCAAATGTTTTATGGGACCTGCTCTCAGAAAGTATCTGAAAACCATCTGGTCCCACCTGTAGCATGCAGGCTTAGAAGCGTGTAAGAAATGAGACTAGATCAAGGTCAATTGGTGGGTCGTTTTTTTGTTTTTTTTTAATCTGTCCTTATTGCAGTTTAAAATCGCTCTCCAACTGCTGAAGATGATAGTAATAAACAACTCCATTAATGAGTGCCCTGTATATAAAAGAGAGAGAGAGTAGAGCAAGTATTTCTGCAAATACTGCCTTCTGGCTGGATGTCTACCAAGTTGACTCATTTTTCCAGGAAATGAGAGGGAGGCAAAAGGCCAATCAACTGGAGAGCACAATTTCTTTAAAAAGCCTATTAACAACCATACTGCATCATGATTCCTATACTTTAGACTCATGATAATTTATTACTTTTTGAGATTTAAAAGGTACAACACAAGTGTATCTTAGAGACAGATAGATAGATGATTGATAGATAGAGATGATAATAGATGATAGATAGATAGATGATATAGATAGATACATGATAGATAGATATAGATAGATATAGATAGATAGATGATAGATATAGATAGATAGATGATAGATAGATGATAGATAGATGATAGATGATAGATAGATATAGATAGATAGATAGATAGATAGATAGATAGATAGATAGATGATAGATAGATAGATATAGATAGATGATAGATAGATAGATAGATAGATAGATATAGATAGATAGATAGATAGATAGATAGATAGATAGATAGATAGTTGGACAGACAGACAGACAGATAGATGATAGATAGAGATGGATAGAGATAACAGAGATAGAATTCTGATATAGTTAAGTTATATTATGCAAACTGTAAATATTAGCTCTTAGTTTGCAGCTAGAGCAAACCTTGCAATGAAGTAATTTGTATGTTTAGATTTTATTTCTTTGGGTTACGAGCTCCGCTAACCTGGAAGTAGCTGCTCCCAGTAGCAAACTTTGCCCCAGGATGCGAGTGAAAGTCGCGCGCCGGAGGCCCCATTAGCAAAAGCACGCCTTAGGTGAAGAATGGTTTCCAGTTATGAACAGACCTCCAGAATGAATTAAGTTCGTAACCAGAGGTACCACTGTAGTTGTTTTGAAGATCGGGCATTTGGGGTAACCACATCCATTCATCCACAAAGAACAACCAATGCAAATACCTGGAAGTTCTTCAACATGGGTTACAGTCTTTCCTGCTAGGAAGATCATAAGCTGCCTTGGACTGAGTCAGACCACTGCCCCACCCAGAACAGTATTGTCTGGTACCACCCAGATGTTGATGAACTACATTTCCCATCAGCCCAACTCAGCATGGCCTATGGTCAGGGATGATGGGAGTTTTAGTCCAGCAACATCTGGATGGCAGCTTTCCCTGGTCTACACATACTGGGAGTGCCTCACCAGGGTTTCGGAGAAGGGTTTTCCCCAGCCCTATTTGTCGATGCCAGGGGTTGAAACTTCTCTTTATGCAGAACGATAGTTCTGCCCCTGAGCTACAGCCCTTCCCCAAACTATATGAGCAACCAGTCTACTCTCTGGCTCACTTTTTGGAGAATACTATTCCCTGTAATTTCACATTCTTACGTTCATCATTCAGTAATTGGACATCTATGTATCATTTTCCTTTAATGAGCATTTTGACATTCTACTAAAGGATCAATAGAGTATCCAGGAAGGAATTGCTTGTTTTTTTTAAAAAAAAAATGTGTTGCAAATTTATTAAACATACAAAGTCCAGGGGCTGGGAAGCCTTTATGATGAGTGGTAAACCAAAGCATCTGTTTTACATGCTATTTACCAGCAATTAAATGGCCATTCTGCATCCCACCTGTTACTGGCGAGATAGGTTTCAAAATAACCATTTCCTCTAGCCAGAGAAATAAAGGCCTGGCCGGTTTATTAGTGTCAGATGGCATAGAATAGGTTGGTCAAACAACCTGAATTAATTTCATGTAAGGAAAAAGCAGAGCAGGACAGCCTGTGGGTGGTGAGGCAAGAACAAGTCCATCAAAGTAAAATTCCAAAGAATTATAGAGCTACATCTTGCTCTATAGGCAATATCAACCTTTCCTTGAGTTTCAAGGGTAATGACTTCAGGAGAAATAAGTGGCAGAGAGCATAAGAATAGCCTGCTGGATCGGGCCAGTAGGCAATCTGCATCTGGTTCTCAAAGTAGCCAACCAGATCCCTGTAAGAAACCCCCAAGCAGGACCCAGCACAAGAGCGTTTTCCCCTCCTGTGGTTTCCAGGAACTGGTATTCAGAGCTGCCTCTGTGTGTGGTGAGAGCCAGTGTGTCCGTGCATCCATGTGAGCCAGTGTGGTGTAGTGGTTAAGAGCAGTGGACTCGTAATCTGGTGAACCGGGTTCGCATCCCCGCTCCTCCACATGCAGCTGCTGGGTGACCTTGGGCTAGTCACACTTCTGTGAAGTCTCTCAGCCCCACTCACTTCACAGAGTGTTTGTTGTGGGGGAGGAAGGGAAAGGAGAATGTTAGCAGCTTGGAGACTCCTTAGGGTAGTGATAAAGCGGGATATCAAATCCAAACTCCTCCTCCCCCTCCTCCTCCGTGGAGCCAGAGCATAGCCATCAGGTCTAGCAGCCATTGATAATCTTGACCTCCATGAATTTGTCTAAACTTCTTTTAAAGCCATTCAAGTTGGTGCCCGTTACTGTTTCCTGTGGCAGCAAGATCCATGGTTTAACTCTGTGCTGTGTGAAGAAGTGCTTTCCTTTGTCTGTTCTGAATCTTCCAACATTCGGCTTCATTGTATGCTTTGCACGTTCACCCTTGAGAATATCTCCTGGTAAAGGACCACAACATGGACCTCTACATGAGATGCTGGAGAACATATTTCAGAGAAGACAATACAGTGGTACCTCAGGTTACATACGCTTCAGGTTACATACGCTTCAGGTTACAGACTCCGCTAACCCAGAAATAGTGCTTCAGGTTAAGAATTTTGCTTCAGGATGAGAACAGAAATCGTGCTCCGACGGCGTGGTGGCAGCAGGAGGCCCCATTAGCTAAAGTGGTGCTTCAGGTTAAGAACAGTTTCAGGTTAAGAACGGACCTCCAGAACGAATTAAGTACTTAACCCGAGATACCACTGTACTGTGCTATGCTAGACCTTCCAAAGTCAACAATATGAATCTCTAAGGTTTCTGAACAATAATGGGACCAAGGGAGAGTCAAGTCCAGGCATGGGGGACCTAGTGCCCTGTAGATGTTGTTGGACTCTCTGATGATCAGGGATGGTAGGAATTTTGGCTCAATAACATCTGGAGGGTCACTAGTTTCCCCGCCCCAGATGTTTTTGCTCAATATAATCAAAAAGTGAAATGTAAAAAAAAGAAAGGTAGCAGTTACATTGCTTGTATCTGAGAGCACAAATCCTGAAATTGGTGTGGCTTGATGGTAGTCAAGAGCAGATTGGGAGCACCCCAATTATTAACTTACCCACCTTGAGCACAGCATCTGAAGTGGAAAAAGATGGTATAAATTTTAAAACTAAATAAACAAACCAAGAGAACTTTACATAATGATAAAGCCTGCTGAAATCAATTGAACTAATATGTGCTTAAGTCTTGATTGATTGATTGATTGATTGATTGATCTCCGCAAGATGCTGGTGCTAGGAGATGAACAATGAGCAGAGATTCTCGTGCTTCTACCTCTACTCTTATACTCCTTTGTCCCTTTCTTTACAAAGTCCTCCTGGGTTTAATGTTTTAATGAGGTTGGGGATGTTTCAAATAGTTTTAAAATTGTTGTGTGTAAACTTTTTATTAGTTTTGTATGTCAGGTGTTTCTTTTAAGGGGAGAAGGTCAGGGCTGCCTTGGGAGTGGGCCCTGGCCAATATAATGTCTGGGGCAGGTACCACTAGGGTGGGCGCAGTGGGACACACCATCTCAGTGATCTTGAACAGGAGGAGGAGTGTGCTTTTATATTCTGCTGGAAGCCACCCAGAGTGGCTGGGCCAACCCAGTCAGATGGGCAGGGCACAAGTAAAAAATGTTGTTGTTGGAATCAAGCATTGATGGCTTATTCTTTGAACCAGTCTAGGATGTGTTGAATTTTTCAACTTCCAAATTCCCAAAATGAGGAGTGCTAAAAACTTGCAACTTGGCATTGGAATTAAAAAGATATTTTGGCTAAATTAATATAATTTAGTTTTGCTTGGTAAGTAAAATGTGTGTAAAATTGCATAGAAATAATTAAAAATGATTGCAGGTACTTGTAGTTTATTATTATTATTATTATTATTATTATTATTATTATTATTATTAATTATTATTATTATTATTATTATTATTATTATTTAGCATTACCTGACATTTGCAGAAGGTAAAATAATAATCCCTTGCTCTTCCAAAAGGAGTTGTACGTGCTTCTTCATCAAATATAGACTTACCAAGCTAAATGTTATCAAATCACAAAAAATAATAGCAGATCTGAATTCCTCACACCCAGAAACATATTTTTAGATAAAGGTAAAAGGTAAAGGACCCCTGGATGGTTAAGTCCAGTCAAAGGTGACTATGGGGTGCAGCGCTCATCTTGCTTGTCCCAAGAAAATCACAATTCTGCATTCAGAATGCATGGCCATGTATACTGTATTTTAAGGTGAATGTGGGAAGCTCCTGTAGTGATGGAAGAAACATGGTATCTTTTTGCTTCTAGATCCCCGTCTGCAGAGACTTTGTCAACTCTCAGGAGTAAAGTGAAGCATACACAGAAATGATGTTTCAAAGAACTTGGATTTTCCCATCACAGCACAGGTTTCCAGCAAAGGTCTTGGCGAAGATTGCAATTAAGCCATAAGAATGGCCTTATCACTTGTGTGTGCTGCCAGGTTTCATATCTTCGGAAGGCAGGCAGAGAGCACTCGCATTACAAACATAGCTTTGGCATCATGCGGTTTCTGAATATATCAGAGGCCCGTTTACACTGATGAACTCATACCTGCTGACATTCTTCAAGGACCTCACAACTGGTATGGATGCTTTTCAGCCACAAAACGCTGGAGGGATTGATTGGAGTGGTCTCTCGAGCATTTCTAAAGGGAAGGAAGGAAGAGATTCAGAGAAAGCTCTGGCTAAAAAGTCGCAGTCCTCAGCTGCTGAACTCTCGGAGCTTACTGACACTTTGCATACAAATGCATGGGACTGGAGCCCAGTAGCCCTTTATGTCTGTTTTCTGAACATCTAAAAAGCAAACTTTTTAAAATGCACACAGCTTGGACAATTCAGATGCTATAATCTGAGTGGCTGTGCAGTCAAATGGGGCCAGACTTGTTTTTTCGGGGATGGGGATAATTCTATTTATATACAGTGCTGCTTTTCTAGAAAAAGAGGTGCCAGAATTCACCATGAATTCTCTTATATTAGGGACACTGGTGGCGCTGTGGTCTAAACCACTGAGCCTCTTGGGCTTGCCAATCAGAAGGTCGGCGGTTCGAATCCCTGCAACGGGGTGAGCTCCCGTTTCTCTGTCCCAGCTCCTAGCAGTTCAAAAGCACACCAGTGCAAGTAGATAAATAGGTATCACTGAGACGGGAAGGTAAATGGCATTTCCGTGCACTCTGGTTTCCATCCCAGTGCACCAGAAGCAGTTTAATCCTGCTGGCCACATGACCCGGAAAGCTGTCTGTGGACAAACACTGGCTCCCTCGGCCTGAAACCAAGATGAGAGCCTTAACCCCATAGTCACCCCTGACTGGACTTAACCATCCAGGGGTCCTTGACCTTTTTACCTTTCTCTTATAACAGCAATGGTGCCTGCCTAAAAGGTGCCGGAACTGAGTTCTGGAGAGTTTGGGCTGGAAAAAAAGCCCTGTTTATATCCCACCTTTCTCCCAGTGCAGAAGCCAAAGTAGCTCAAAGGCTCAATAATGGGACTGATTGCCACGAACACTGACATATGTGCCTAGGTTCCCCTATAGTCATCTATGGAGCATGTGGGGAGGGTGCTGGTGGTAGTAGTCAAGTTGCTCCTCTAAGGAGTGTTTGAATCAATGGTTAGAATCATAGAAATACAGGGTTGGAACACATCCCAAGGGTCATCTAACCCAAAAACCTGCAATGGAGGTATCACAGCTAATGATGAAAAGATGGGTATCAAAAAAATCTATTAGGAACATAGGATTCTGCCTCAGTATACCTGAAGGAGCATTTCCACCCCCATCACTCAGCCCGGACATTGAGGTCCAGCTCTGAGGGTCTTCTGGTGGTTCCCTTATTGAGAGAAATGAGGTTACAGGGAACCAGGCAGAGGACCTTCTCGGCAGTGTTGCCCTCCCTGTGGAACACCCTCCCATCAAATGTCAAGGAGATAAAGGACTACACAACTTTTAGAAGGCATCTGAAGGTAGCCCTGTATCGGGAAGTTTTAAATGTTTGATGTTTTATTGTATTTTTAAATGTACTGGACGCTGCCCAGAGAGGCTGGGGAAACCCAGCCAGATGGGTGGGGTACAAATAAAATCACCTTCATCATCATTATTGTATTATCATTATCATTATTATCATTATCGTAACAAGTTAGACCACTTGGTCCTTCTTCTTTAGCGTTCACTCGTAGCCGAGTAAGATTGTCTTCCACACACAGTTTTAACAGTGGGTCCGTAAGTGACAATGGAGGCCAATTCTGGATCCACACATCCTTCCACAGTGGGGACATAGGTTTCCGGGTGGGAATTGATCACGGTGAGGGTTTGCCAAACATGCCCTGCTCTTAGCATGTTTCTCTCTTTCGTCCTGAGTTTGAGCGTCTTCAAAGCCCATGACACTTTTGGTAAAAGCTGTTCTCCAATTGTTACATAGAATCATAGAGTTGGAAGAGACCACAAGGGCCATCGAGTCCAACCCCCTGCCAAGCAGGAAACACCATCAGAGCACCCCTGACATATGGTTGTCAAGCCTCTGCTTAAAGACCTCCAAAGAAGGAGACTCCACCACACTCCTTGGCAGCAAATTCCACTGTCAAACAGCTCTTACTGTCAGGAAGTTCTTCCTAATGTTTAGGTGGAATCTTCTTTCTTGTAGTTTGGATCCATTGCTCCGTGTCCGCTTCTCTGGAGCAGCAGAAAACAACCTTTCTCCCTCCTGCAGGCCTACGCCTGCAGGCCAGTGTTTCCCAGTTGTCAGTGTTTATACTACATTTTTTAAGATTTGCCTTGAGAGAGTCTTTAAACCTCTTTTTCGACCACCAGCATTACCCTTTCAGTTTTTAAGTTGAGAATCTAATGAATTGTCTACACTGGCCAGGAGCATTTCTCCAGGATTTCAGACAAAGGTCTCCCACAACCCTACCTAGGGATGCCAAGGGCTGTACCTGGTGCTCTACCTCTGAGCTACATGTTCTACCACTGCAGTGTAGGTCTCATTCAAGTCCCTTTCCCAGGTTCCTTTGTTTCTTTGAATTACTCATGTCCTGCTGGACCTTAACAACACACTCAGAAACCATAACAACACATTGCATTTGGCTTGGGCTAAGCCGAGGATTCTTTCAGGCTAAAGAAACCTCAGCACAAGCAAAGAGGCAGATTGGGACTAAACTGCTCACTCCCTCCCTCATGGTAATATCTTGTAACAGTGCAAGCAAAAGCCACCTGTGCCAACAGTTTAGAGTTTCATGGCGCCTCTCCCAATTTCCATTGGTACAAGTGAAAGGAGAATCTCATTATATTTTGATTTTCTCTCCCTGTGGCCAGGTTGTTTATTTTAGGCATTTCAGCATGTGATACACAGAGGAAAGCTGTGTTGAATGAAGTTGTGAGTTGCACTGTTGCCCCCCTGCATTTTCTTGCATGAAATGGCCAGGAAGCTGTGCTTTTGTGACAACAGCTGGGAGTCCTATTTCCTTAGCATTGTGGTACGATTTAGTGTTATCTTAATGTGATAACAAGTGTAGCCTGAATTATTTTTAGCAGGAAACACAATATGTGCTAATGAATAATAAAGGCTACGTGCAAAAGCATTAGCCGGCTTGCGACAGCTCCTTTTTGAGCCAATTATCACTTTTATTAATATGCCAGTAATTCATAAGAACTTCAAGTCCAATAGCAACATGTAGCACAGGACATGAATTTAAACTACCTACCATATAAAACGGGACTATTTAGGGAACAAGTCATCTTTGAGCAAATGTCCTCCTGTAATACACTCAAATCTATAATTGAGCTTTGGTAGGGATGGGGAGAAATACGTTCCAATTTGCATTAGAAAGTGAACCCACCTAACCTGCATTTTCTGTACCAAAAAGTGAACTCAAACACTTATTCCAAATTCACGCCTCTCTGAATTTTGTAATGCAGTCCGCCCACCATGCAAAAAAAAAATAATTGTGTATATTAAGGGAAATTGTGCACAAAAATGAGCATGTAATGTGCAAAGTGAAACCTCTTAGGGAAATCAGCTTGTAAAAATAATGTTTGCAAAAGTTAGGAGAAATGTACATGGAGATGAACGTTCACAATTTTTTTCAAAAAGAATTTTTGCTAACTGACGCAGGAATATGGTGAACTATACTTAAAATTGAAAGATGCGAAATGAGCGATATGGAAGTTGAAAGATTCTTCCATCCCTAGGTTGTCATAATTGTTTGTCTCAGCAGCCCTGGCAGACATAGGGCAAGGGTTCAGCTCAGAGGGTAGCATGCACCCTGTTGTCTTAAATATAGACAGATATACCAATTATCTTAAATAGTGTGTTGATTGTACTGTTCACCTGACATGTTGGCTGTTGGTTCACTATAGCGCCCCATTTCCACAAGTGGCTTTTGGTCCAAACACATTCATGCTGTTTCAGTGCTGATCTCCTTGGTACCATTGGCCTTCCACTTCTCACCTGCCCACCCTGCCATTTAATTCTACAACCTGGGCAATCCATGTGATTTTGCTGACGAAGATGATCTCCATCTCAGCAGACCTACTACAACCATTCAGTTTAAACCCATTGATTTCAATGGGTCCATGCCAGTAGTATAGAACCTCCAGTCTACAGGCTTAATTAGACCCACAAGGCCATGTTGGCCAAGCCATGCCCACCTTCCCTACACCTGACATCATATATGTACGGGGCAGGTAAAGATTGGGCTGGGCCAAAAGGAGGTTTGCAGGCACTGGCAATCAGCTCATCGCCAGGGCTTTCAAAGAGCTGTGCACTGGGCTTTGCAAGCACCATCCATATAGCCTGAAAAGCCATACACTTTACAAAGCTCTCGGTCTTTACTTTCTAACCATGTGGGCAGAAATGGCCCCCCTGATGCCATTGTGATGTCAGATTATTGTTCAAATTTGCCTGGGTGGGGAGACGAGGATCTGGCCCACCACCCAGTCTGGTTCCCTATTCCTGGTCTACACTGCATACAACTAAAGCTGGATGTTGTCCAAAGCCTTAATGCTATATTTCATTTATTTATGAAGAGGATATATATCCCACTCATCTATTGCTACAACAATACTAACCATAATGGGTATTTTGCTTAAAGCAATCCCTGGCCAAGGGAGCTGATGTTTGTCCGCAGACAGTTTTTCCAGGTCATGTGGCCAGCGTGACTAAGCCGCTTCTGGCGAACCAGAGCAGCGCACGGAAACGCTGTTTACCTTCCCGCCAGAGCGGTACCTATTTATCTACTTGCACTTTGATGTGCTTTCGAACTGCTAGGTTGGCAAGAGCTGAGACTGAGCATCGGGAGCTCACCCTGTCGCAGGGATTCGCACTGCCCACCTTCTGATCGGCAAGTCCTAGGCTCTGTGGTTTAACCCACAGTGCCACCCGCGTCCCAGTAATCCTATAATGTACCACAAACCAAAACAAAGCTCACAATTAAAATGTTGAAAATAGGAGACAGGGTAAATGCCAGGTAAAAGCACTTCATAAATCAAGGAATCTAATCAGGTCATAAAAACCATCCAACCCAGCAGGTTAAATGCCTGCCAAAATAAAAAATGTCTTAACTGGGCAGAAAGAAGCCAAGAGAAACAGGCCAAACAGACCATCTGTCGCAATGAATTGCACGACCACAATCTACACCCAGAGGTTGGACCTCGACCACCTAGGGTGACCATGCAGCCTAGGGAAGTCCTTTATTTGAAGGGTTGCTTAGTCCAATTCTTTCCAAATTTGTTTCTGTACATGCAGATGCAGATCTGTGTTCTTTTGTCCTCTCTTTTGACAATGCGTTCCCTGTATTGGTCCGTCACAAACAGATTCCATACAACTGAGGGTACCAGAATACAATGAAAGCAAGCAAAAGCCACATAGGTTGCCATAGTAAGTGAAGGCAATTGAGGGCAAAGGCAGTAATGGCCCAGAACAAGGGAAGTAGTGCTGAGAAGCAGGAGCCAAGGGGACCAAACGATGCCAAACACCATTGGGAGAATACAGAGGTATTCTCAAGCCAAACATCTGTATTGTTTCAACACTGCTTGGCAAGAAGAGTTGTTGTTGTTGTTTAGTCCTTTAGTCGTGTCCAACTCTTCGTGACCCCCTGGACCAGAGCATGCTAGGCACTCCTGTCTTCCACTGCCTCCCGCAGTTTGGTCAAACTCATGCTGGTAGCTTCGAGAACACTGTCCAGCCATCTCGTCCTCTGTCGGCCCCTTCTCCTTGTGCCCTCCATCTTTCCCAACATCAGGGTCTTTTCCAGGGAGTCTTCTCTTCTCATGAGGTGGCCAAAGTATTGGAGCCTCAGCTTCAGGATCCGTCCTTCCAGTGAGCATTCAGGGCTGATTTCCTTCAGAATGGATAGGTTTGATCTTCTTGCAGCCCATGGAACTCTCAAGAGTCTCCTCCAGCACCATAATTCAAAAGCATCAATTCTTCAGCGATCAGCCTTCTTTATGGTCCAGCTCTCGCTTCCATACATCACTACTGGGAAAACCATAGCTTTAACTATACGGACCTTTGTTGGCAAGGCGATGTCTCTGCTTTTTAAGATGCTGTCTAGGTTTGTCATTGCTTTTCTCCCAAGAAGCAGGTGTCTTTTAATTTCATGGCTGCTTTCACCATCTGCAGTGATCATGGAGCCCAAGAAAGCAAAATCTCTCACTGCCTCCATTTCTTCCCCTTCTGTTTGCCAGGAGGTGATGGGACCAGTGGCCATGATCTTAGCTTTTTGATGCTGAGCTTCAGACCATATTTTGCACTCTCTTCTTTCACCCTCAATAAAAGGTTCTTTAATTCCTCCTCACTTTCTGCCATCAATGTCGTGTCATCTGCATATCTGAGGTTGTTGACCATGTGTTCAGAAAGTGGTGGTGGGGGATGAGTGTTCAGACCCCTGGGCTCTCACTTGTGGGGTGCCTCAGGGTTCTGTCCTCTCCCCCATGCTTTTCAACATCTACATGCAGCCGCTGGGAGAGATCATCAGGGGGTTTGGGCTGGGTGTTCATCAGTATGCGGATGATACCCAGCTCTACCTCTTTTTCAAATCAGAACCAGTGAAGGCGGTGACGGTCCTGTGTGAGTGTCTGGAGGCGGTTGGAGGATGGATGGCAGCTAACAGATTGAGATTGAATCCTGACAAGACAGAAGTACTGTTTCTGGGGGACAGGAGGCGGGCAGGTGTGGAGGATTCCATGGTCCTGAATGGGGTAACTGTGCCCCTGAAGGACCAGGTGCGCAGCCTGGGAGTCATTTTGGACTCACAGCTGTCCATGGAGGCACAGGTTAAATCCGTGTCCAGGGCAGCTGTGTACCAGCTCCATCTGGTACGCAGGCTGAGACCCTATCTGCCTGCGGACTGCCTCGCCAGAGTGGTGCATGCTCTGGTTATCTCCCGCTTGGACTACTGCAATGCGCTCTACGTGGGGCTACCTTTGAAGGTGACCCGGAAACTACAACTAATCCAGAACGCAGCAGCCAGACTGGTGACTGGGAGCGGCCGCTGAGACCATATAACACCAGTCTTGAAAGACCTACATTGGCTCCCAGTATGTTTCCGAGCACAATTCAAAGTGTTGGTGCTGACCTTTAAAGCCCTAAACGGCCTCGGTCCAGTATACCTGAAGGAGCGTCTCCACCCCCATCGTTCTACCCGGACACTGAGGTCCAGCACCAAGGGCCTTCTGGCGGTTCCCTCACTGCGAGAAGCCAAGTTACAGGGAACCAGGCAGAGGGCCTTCTCGGTAGTGGCGCCCTCCCTGTGGAACGCCCTCCCACCAGATGTCAAAGAGAACAACAACTACCAGACTTTTAGAAGACATCTGAAGGCAGCCCTGTTTAGGGATGCTTTTAATGTTTGATGTATCACAGTATTTTAATATTCTTTTGGAAGCCGCCCAGAGTGGCTGGGGAGGCCCAGCCAGATGGGCGGGGTATAAATAATAAATTATTATTATTATTATTATTATTATTATTATTATTATTATTATTTCTTCCAGCAATCTTAATTCTGGCTAGGGGTTCATCCAACCCAGCCTTTCGCATGATGAATAGTAATTCCCCCCCCCCCATACCATCACTGATAATTTGTTTGAGTGGCTCAAATATGTATGAAAATTATATAATATTTGGTGCAGTCCTCTTTTATATAAACATTAGATTTACATGAAAGCCACTATTAAGATATTGCAGTGTTTTCAATGAGTTAATGTATAATCTTTGCCCATTTGTGTTGCCTCTTTTTGCAGAATATGATATAACAGTTTCCCTGAACTTATACCCGATGTATATGTATGTGTTTGTGGATAGGGGCAAGAATAATCTTTTGCTTGTCTCTTTAGAGGAGTACTTGACATGTGTCAGACACATCACAGCTGTGTAGAATTCCTCCATTTCAAGTAAATGTCAAAGGGGTTCCTCTATTGAAAATAATCAATGTCTTTGACGGATAAAAAGAGGTAGGACAGTGACATATTTAAATACATCCTGACAGCCTTTTAACTGTACCTTTTTCTGTCAGTCTATAGGGTTTGACTTTTAACTGGTGCCCAGGAGAAATATGACTGGCTATACAGCACTGAACTTTCAAAAGATGGGATGGTAGACTGAAGTACTTTCCTAATTTCTATTCAAGGTTAACTATCTCTTTTTTAAAATATTTAACTGCTCATTTTAATACCTTTGTCAGATTTTTATTTTTAAAAAATCTCCTCAGGGTTTCCTCAGAGAACACCTTTCCCCCTCAGCTCCTTTCGACCCTGATTAGGGAGGCCCCATATTGGAGGCTAAAGTTGTCACCTCAGCGAGCTTCTGCTAGCACCACTTTAGGATTGACAGTTGGGTTTCATCAAAAGCTCATCTGTGCACTCTTGAGAGACAAGCAGAGAGTGAAAAGAGGTTATTAATATATTGATTATGAAATATTCAAGCACTTACCCATACAAGACAAGGGTGAGTCAAGAGTAATTTCATTAAAAATACTTCTTACAAAATTCGGTTTTAATAGATTCCTTTGCATCCTAACACCCAAGACCTTCACATTTTTGTACCGAGGGCAAGAGATTCACGGGATGGAGAATATGTGGGTCCGATTCTGCCAGGTGCTCATTGGAGCTGGTGAGAAAGAAAGCAGGGAGTCCAACAGTAGGTGGTGCCAGAGCCAATGACAGGCAGAGTCAACTGGGGTTTGGTTCACACTGTACGTTTAGAACACTATGATGCAATTTTATTTATTTATTTATTTATTTATTTAATATCCCACCTTTTTCTCCAAAGAGCTCAAGACAGCATACATGGTTCTGCTCCCTACACCAACCTGGCAAGGTAGGATAAGCTGAGAGGCAGTGACTGGGCCAAGGTCACCCATGAGCTTCATGGCTGAGTGGTGATTTGAATGCTGGTCTCCCAGGTCATAGTCCAGCACTCTAACCATTATGTTTTAAACAGTCATAGCAAAGGCTAGGTAGGAGCAATCCATTTTCACCTTGGTACAATGTGCTATCCCTCATACTCACTCCCAAGAGCATCTTGGGAGCCCCAGTGGTGAGCCACTGAAGTTATATGACCACTTGGCCACATTCATATTGCAGATATTAATATTGTGCAGCTTGAAGAAATAGGATGCATAAAAACTGACTCCTCTTGGAACAAAAATTGTCCAGACCCATAAATATAATTCAAAACTTTACTAAAAGAATCTTCTTCATAACAGGTACAAAAACAAACAATGATACATCCAAATAATTCCATAAGACATATACTTGTCAAAGGATAGGTTCATCTTCTAAGTAATATTACATAACTCCAAAGAGAACTAAAATCAAGTGTAGTTCTCCCTCTACAGCCTGCAGCTGTTTTCTCTCCTGGAAAAGCTCATTTGCTCATCTTTCTCCCACTGTGGTTGGGAAGAAAAGAACAAAGGCAACTCCCTCTAAACGGTGATTTGCAACTAAATGCCTTACTCATGTGATCTAAAGTTAAACACCACATGTTTAGAAATTCACGTGCAGCCATCTTGAGCACAGATTGGAATGCAGTTATCAACTGCTCCTCAATTTCACAGGGATGTTTCCACTGGGGGGGGGGGGACATGCACAGTTCCATAATCTATGATAAAATGTATTATTTATTTTATTTTAAAAATGTGGTTTGGAGGGAATGCATAAAAATGCATGCCAAAAAACGTGGGAACATGTACAAAATGTTTCTGCTGAAGGGAAATGTGTATAATTTGCATGCACAATTTCGGGGTTTCAAAATATATCAATCTATCCCAGCAAAAAAGGAGATGTACCTGTTACTGATAATGTATGAAAATGACACAGAATGGAAACTTAGTTAAGCCCTACCTGTGGAGCGAACAAGAAGTGCGCCCCACTCCTGGGCATTCCTCTATTGTACAGGCATTCGCCGGCCATCTGTGTTTCAGTGCTGCACTTTGACTGCTTTCCTTCAAAGCACCTGATAACTTGCTTGACACCTCGAAGAGTTTCTTAAAATATTCCTAAACCTTTGGCATCCGTTCCTACCTCGGACCTCATGCATAAAACATTTATCCAGTCAGCAGCTTTAGGCAAGAGGAACAGCCAGGTTCCATCCATCAATGTCAGCCGCTGAATTACCGAGTGATTTAGGATCCTTTAATAACTCTTTTTCTTTATGACTATATTAGTAAACAATCACAATACTGCTGGCACCTTGTGGGGGTTTTTTTGGGGGGGTGACATGTGTATTTTTAGCATCATCAAAGCCTCTTGATATGGTCCTTCCTCGTTAGCGTCCTTATTTCACAATTTATTAAATTATTTTTTTTATTTGTGCCCCAGAATGCTTTTCATTTCACAGAAACTGTAATGTTTTGTTTGTTCTATCGCCCTTCCTTGATTTTTTTTTTTAAATCATATGTGAAGGTCAACCAAACCAATTCACACGATCTCTGTTGGGATTAAACAAGCAAGCAAAACTCAGGGAAAAGTCAAGGTTAAATATGGGCTTTACACTACCAATTATACGTTTCATTCATCACCGATCAAAACAGTGAAAGGTTGTGCTTTTGGGAAGACTCTTATTAGAAGGCAAGTGAATAGGCGGCGGGCTGGGGAGGAGGAATCATTGCACGACAAGGCTTCTGTTGTTGTCCAGCTCCTATGAGCTGGGATCAATTCGCCCTGTCAGGTGATGCACGAGGCAAGTTCAGCACCATTCGAATAGGCACTAAATTAATAAATAAGCAAAAGCTAAGGAAGGGCTGCGTCTCAGAACACACCCTTTGCATGCAAAAGCTCTGAGGTTCTATTCCCAGTAATTCCAGGTAAGGGTAAGAAATTTCCTTGTCTGAGATCCTGGAGATCAATGAAGACAATAGGGTTGTCCACAGACCCCACCCACCCACCTCAACCCGCCATGTGGCCCTGAATCAGGTCTATTCACTCCTGAGGCCACCTACCCTGTCTGAGATCCATCCAGGTAGGGCTATTTTTAAAAGGGGGGGGGGTTAACCCCTGTTTTAATGTACAACCCAAACAGACTTTCAAAGTTATGTGGCCATGGAACTTGCTCCGTCTTCATTGGGGTGTTTTTGTGTGTTTTTCCTCCATAGGGTTTTCTTGGGGGGGGGGATACAGCCCCGGCTCAGTATACCTGAAGGAACATCTCCAACTCCATCGTTCAGCCCGGATACTGAGGTCCAGCTCCGAGGGCCTTCTGGCGGTTCCCTCACTGCAAGAAGCCAAGTTACAGGGAACCGGCAGAGGGCCTACTTGGTAGTGGTGCCTTCCCTGTGGAACGCCCTCCCACCAGATGTCAAAGAATAATAAACAACTATCTGATGTTTAAAAGACATCTTAAGGCAGCCCTATTTAGGGAAGATTTTTATGACTGATGTTTTAATGTATTTTTAATCTTTTGTTATCTTTGTTATCTTTTAGTGATGTATGGAAGTGAGAGCTGGACCATAAAGAAGGCTGATCGCCGAAGAATTGACGCTTTTCAATTATGGTGCTGGAGGAGACTCTTGAGAGTCCCATGGACTGCAAGAAGATCAAACACATCCATTCTTAAGGAAATCAGCCCTGAGTGCTCACTGGAAGGACAGATCGTGAAGCTGAGGCTCCAATACTTTGGCCACCTCATGAGAAGAGAAGACTCCCTGGAAAAGACCCTGATGTTGGGAAAGATGGATAACACAAGGAGAAGGGGACAACAGAGGACGAGATGGTTGGATAGTGTTCTCGAAGCTACCAGCATGAGTTTGACCAAACTGTGGGAGGCAGTGGAAGACAGGAGTGCCTGGCGTGCTCTGGTCAGTGGGGTCACGAAGAGTTGGACATGACTGAACAACTACAATCTTTGGTTGGAAGCCGCCCAGAGTGGCTGGGGAAACCCAGCCAGATGGGTGGGGCATAAATAATAAATATATTGATATTATTCTTTATTTGCAACCCTTTGAGTGGCCCCAAGCATGCTGACATCCCCCTTCTTGCGCCTGAGGGGATGCTGTCTCTGCTATATAAGAACTGGCACTTGGAGGAAGGGTCTGCTGTTAGCATACAGGGTAATGGGCAGTTGGTAGAGCATTGGGACTCTTGATCTCAGGTGGGTTTGAGCCCCACGTTGGGCAAAAGAATCCTGCATTACAGCGGATTGGACTAGATGACCCTCATTGTCCCTTCCAACTCTAGAATTCTGTGATTCTATTTAACCTGATGGTCACTGTGCAGAGCAGATAGCAAGTGATGCATGGCACTCCTCTGAACATGAGAGATCATCACTGGATGCACCTGGCAATCAGCCATATCTTCCTTAAATAACCCTCTCTGTGTCATGAATTCTTCACGGCGCTTTAGCAGAAATGCTCAGAGTTCCAGGTTCTTCAGTGCAGTACAGTGGTGCCTCGGGTTACATACGTTTCAAGTTACATACACTTCAGGTTACAGACTCTGCTAACCCAGAAATAGTACCTTGGGAGGAGGAGGAGAAGAAGAAGAAGAAGAAGAAGAAGAAGAAGAAGAAGAAGAAGAAGAAGAAGAGGAAGAAGAAGAAGAAGAAGAAGAGTTTGGATTTGATATCCTGCTTTATCACTACCTGAAGGAGTCTCAAAGCAGCTAACATTCTCTTTTCCCTTCCTCCCCCACAACAAACACTCTGTGAGGTGAGTGGGGCTGAGAGACTTCAGAGAAGTGTGACTAACCCAAGGTCACCCAGCAGCTGCATGTGGAGGAGCGGAGACACGAACCCAGTTCCCCAGATTACGAATCTACCGCTCTTAACCACTACACCACAGTGGCTCTCTAAGAACTTTGCTTCAGGATGAGAACAGAAATCGTGCTCCGGCGGCGTGGCAGCAGCAGGAGGCCCCATTATCTAAAGTGGTACCTCAGGTTAAGAACAGTTTCAGGTTAAGAACGGACCTCCGGAACGAATTAAGTACTTAACCCGAGGCACCACTGTATATTTATTTTGAGCTATATATACAAATATCTACAGGCTATAATACACGAGCAGTTCATACAGTCAAACAGAGTACCTGGCTGCACCTTAAGGCAAATAGGAAGACCTCTAACTCTCTCTCTCTGACCACACTCCTCTACACCACCCTCTTCTACCCCACCTCTTTATTGCTGGACAGGTTTCCCTTTTAAACCGATGACAGCCAATCAACTGTCAGCACAGTACCACCGAGTCATTCTGACCCAGCACTTGCATAGAAAGTATTGCAGGCTGATTGCATCAGCCAGTTGCATCAGCTAGCAAACTCAAGCCTGCAGACTTGCTATCTCACACAGCATTCTGTTATTCCCGACAGTCTGGTGCCTAGATATTCTGTCGGCCTTCACAGCCCCCCATGGCAACGTGTTTCACAGGTTAGGCAATCTGATGTGAAGCACTGTTAGGAATCACAAACTGAAGCCCTGGCTTCTCTCTCTTTTCTCTGGGCTTAAGCCAAAGAGAGAAAATATTCCCCTTTCCTATGTGTTGACAGCAGCTGATACGCCCAAGGCCGTAAAACTTTGCCTTAATTTTTTTAGAAAAGAAAAACAGAAGGAGAAAAAATACGAGGAGGAGGAGTATCTTTCCCTCCACACGTCCCTCCAAAAACACACTGCATGGTTATCAACTTGAGAACATGTCCTATAGGCATTTATACCCTGGGTTTTAGTTCTAGAAGTCACCAGGAAAGACAAAAGGAGCCAGTTTCTGTAGCCGAAGGGGACATTTTCTGCAACTGCTAATTTGTTAAGGTTGACATTTGCTCTACGGCCCCTTCTTTATTAGAAATAGTTTTCCATATTGTAATTTGCACCGTAATATCACATCACAGCACTTAATAAGAAAGACATCAACAGATCTATTACGCGAAACGGGAGGCAGGGGAGGGAGGAGATCAAGGAACCTGGTTGGCTTGTGTTGTATATTGACTTTTGCTCAGCCTTTCCAAATAGTTTCATTAAATTCGTGCCATCGAAAACATAACATATAGACCTTTCAAGCAGAAATTCATAACCAGACAAAAGTAACACCATTGTTTTTCTCCCCTCCATGTCGCGATTTTTCATCCGTTCCATTATATTCTACAGAGCCTGTCATTTTTCTTTAAATGGGTTTGATAAAGGATCTCTTCTCCTACTAGGTCCAATATTATTATTCACGAGCAAGTATTATGTATCAGGCCTCTGGAAAACATCTAATCCACCTTTTTTTCTTTTTTCTTTTTAATGCTTTGTAGAGTTTTGCAGTGCACTATAAATATTTCTCCAGCACTACACAAAACTTTTAAACTTCACATTGGCACTTTATTTTTTGGCAGGGTTTCTGGGCCTCTTGAAGATACGCATGAATTCAAGGACAAAATAAATATTGCAAACAACCCTGTTCTTTAGAAGCGCCCCCACACATCCCCCCTTGTCTGAGTAGATGTGGGGCTGAATTCTCTTGTCTGGCCGTCAACAGATAGACTTTCTGGCATTCTGAACCACCTGCTACCATTCTATACCATGTATATAGATGCTGAATCCATGAAGAGGTTCTTATGTGTGCAGTCCAGCAGCACCTTTAAGTTTCCTGGTGTACCTTTTGCTTCCTCTGGAATTGGTGCAGTAGAGGAGGTGGGATTCCAGGAGATGAGTACATCTTTAGAGTAAGATACATTGGTTTCTGCAATCATTAGCAGTATTGGTGCAATCACAGAACATCTTGAGATGTTCTATGGAGAGGGTAATCCCTTGTCACAGACCCTTTGTGTCCCAGGACTCTGTTTCCAATACACAGGTTTCCTTCCTCAGGATCTTTGTTGTTGTTTAGTCATTTAGTCGTGTCCGGCTCTTTGTGACCCCATGGACCAGAGCACGCCAGGCACTTCTGTCTTCCACTGCCTCCCGTAGTTTGGTCAAACTCATGCTGGTAGCTTCAAGAACAACTGTCCAACCATCTCATCCGCTGTTGTCCCCTTCTCCTTGTGCCCTCCATCTTTCCCAACATCATTTTTTAAGGGAAAAAAAGGACTGAGTTTAAGTACTCCATCCAGGCTCAGATCAGGCTTAAGGTGTAATAGGAGTGGTACCTTTTTATCTACTTGCACTTTGACGTGCTTTTGAACTGCTAGGTTGGCAGGAGCAGGGACCAAGCAATGGGAGCTCACCTCGTCGCGGGGATTCGAACCGCCGACTTTCCGATCGGCAAGCCCAAAAGGCTCAGTGGTATAGACCACAGTGCCACCTGATTCTAAACGCCATTCCCCTTGGTCACATGACCTAGCAACCCAGCAGAAGTCACACAGGGGAAAGGGTGGTATAAGTCTGTTTTTAAGGCTTGCTGAGTTTGGAACAAGGGAAGTTACACTGGCATAATTTACCCCAATGTAAACTGTGCTGGCTTCCTATCATTTGGGTCGCTCTGATACTGTCTGAAATGTCACGACCCAAGCAAAATGGATAATCCCTGCATGCTCTTTCGGCAGGTTTGCATCAGCTCTAGATGTTTCTGGAGCCCAGGAAAATCCTCAAAAAGGCACTGCAGAACTGCCGGACCCTGGCTGAGCAGAGCTTTCCTGCTGGCTCTCTTCAGCCATCCCTTCTCATTTGTTTCCAGTCGTTTCAGAATCTTCTCATTTCCCAGCGCTGTCTCACGCTCTGTGCATCTCTTACAGTAATCCAGTAGCTGGTGTGTGCCTTTTTTTTAGAAAAAAAACTTTACTGATCAAAAACTCCCACAGCATAATAAATGTAATTGAATTTGATTTTAACAGTATCAGATAATCTCCCAAGAGATAAATAACCAGCCTTGGAAGGATTATTATTTTTCTGCTTTATAAGCACTGCAGGATGTTTCATTGGCAAAAGGTCTGCAGAGACTGCTCATTGCTCTGGTGGGTGGCACTTCATCTCCCAGAATCTACGATCCAGCAAAAAAAAATATCCATCAACGGCCCGACCAATTGAGAGGCATCGATTGGCCTCATTTCTATGGCAACCCATTAGTTCTTACATCTCCACCTCATATGCACTAATTAACCCAAAGCCTTGTCTCCCTTGCTGCATGACAAAAAATTGGTGAAGACACATCATGGTTGAGCACGAGGCAAAGTGGAAACGGTTGTCAGCAGCACCCATCTTTGGGGATTCTCACCAGGTAGCTGCAATGCACAATGACCGGCCCTACTGTTAGGCAGCTGCCATCAGGTGGTGGTAGAACATCAGATGATGATGATGATGTCATCAGATGGTGACAGCGGTCACAAAATTAAAAGACGCCTTCTTCTTGGGAGAAAAACAATGAAAAACCTAGACAGCATCTTAAAAAGCAGAGACATCACCTTGCCGTCAAAGGTCCGTGTAGCTAAAGCTATGGTTTTCCCAGTAGTGATGTATGGAAGTGAGAGCTGGACCATAAAGAAGGCTGATCACCGAAGAATTGATGCTTTTGAATTATGGTGCTGGAGGAGACTCTTGAGAATCCCATGGACTGCAAGATCAAACCTATCCCTTCTTAAGGAAATCAGCCCTGAGTGCTCACTGGAAGGACAGATCCTGAAGCTGAGGCTCCAATACTTTGGTCACCTCATGAGAAGAGAAGACCCTGATGTTGGGAAAGATGGAGGGCACAAGGAGAAGGGGACGACAGAGGATGAGATGGTTGGACAGTGTTCTCCGAAACTACCAACGTGAGTCTGACCAAACTGCGGGAGGCAGTGGAAGACAGGAGTGCCTGGAATGCTCTGGTCCATGGGCTCACGAAGAGTCGGACACGACTAAACGACTAAACAACAACAACAACAAATCAGGTGGTGGGGAGCATCAGTGGGAGGACAAAACTGTACGTGTGTCACATGGCCTTTCTTAGCTTGGAAGACACTGTTGCATCTCCAGGGCTGAAGCACGATTCAACTGCCATCCCTGTTGGCTTCTGTATGTGGGAAAGCAGGCAAGTGTGGGACCATCTCATACACCTATGGTGGAAAAGTGTCTTGGCCATGCACCTGCATGCAGGTGTGACTGGTGGCATCATGGTACACCTAGTTTCTTGGCAGTAGAACAACTGCTGCTTGCCTGCACAGTGCCAGCCTACCTGCCATCTTGCCCCTTCCCACCTCCACAGCACTGCCTCTCCCCACCAGCTACTCCTGCAGCATAGTATTCTCCAGACACCTTCTTCCTCCTCCATCAATATCTCCTTCCATCTCCCAGTTCATAAGCCTCTCACCTATTTCTCCCAGGCCAGGAAGGCTGGAGCTTGCATGTATGCTGTTGCTACAGCAATGAAGCCATATAGGAACTGGGTGATCTACCACTTCCATGACCTTCTCCTGCTTCCTGAGTTAGCCTCCTGAGCAGCTAGCTGTGCACTTCGATGGAGATCTGATGGAGGTTGCTGCTCCTCTTGCTCCTGAAAAGACACGCTTGAAGCATGAACAGGGTTGGACATCCTTGATGAATTGGAGGGACCCCTTCCTTCCTCTTGCTCTCCACCTCACCTCAAAACAGCAACACCAACAACATGTCTCTGGCCACTACTTAATACACTTCTCATAAAGGGTGTTCTGAAGAAGGATGGACAAATTTGTCATTTTCATTTGTCCAGCTTTCTCATTCTGCCCCCAATCTTGAATTAGTCTCTCCAAATTTCCACAACAATTTGTGATTCAAAACAAGACAAACGCTCTCAGGGGGGAAATTCACCCACCTTTTAGTGCAAATTTCCCCCAACAAACATATTTGTGGGTGCAGTTTGATTGATGTACATGTTTTTGCAGGTTCTTTTCCCAAATAAAATGCATTTTGCTATATTATTTTCACCAAGCCCTCAACTTTTGTGCATGGAACTTGTGTACATTTTAAAAATTAAAAGGGGGGCAGGAAGGGGGGTGGTATTGGGGTGGGAAGAGAGACTTTGGCAATCCCACCCACTATTGAACCCAATGTGTTTTGACTATACATGATTTTGGTTTTAGGCGCAATCCCCAGAATATAACCCCCACATAAACTGGAAGCTTACTATACATGCATTTTTATGCAAACTTTACCCTAGTATGTGCATTTTTGTACACATTACAAAGCTGGAGAACTGCAGGGCAAAATTGAGAGAAGTGTGAATATCAAAGAATTGCTTTCAAGTTTGTATATTGTTCCAATAAGTGCATATTTATTTGTTTCTTTATTTGTTCAGTTTGTTGCATTTATATTCCACGTTTTCCTCCATGGAATTCAATAAGGCATGCATGCCATCCTCCACCTGGTGGAATGCTCTGTCTCATGAGACCAGGGCCCTGCAGGATTTAACTTCCTTCCGCAGGGCCTGTAAGACAGAGCTATTCTGCCTGGCATTCAACTTGAACTTAGCCTGATCTTTTATTCCTCTTCCTTCCCTCCCCTTCCCCTTTTTGTGAAGATTACCCACTCTGGGATCCTACAGCTAATTCTCCCCTAGTCTCCTTGCTGGCCCAAATACGACTAATTTAGCCAACTAGCCCTGGTGATCATCTAATGTTTATTGGATGGATTCCCCCCCTAAATTGATTTTTGAATTCTGAATTTATTGTTATTCACGTTTTATACTGTATTTTAAGCTGTTTTTTGTTGCATCAATTAAGTGTTTTAAATTTGTTGTTAGCCCCCCTAGAGGCCATTTTTCTGAACCAGGAAGGGCAGGGTATAAATAAAATTATTATTATTATTATTATTATTATTATTATTATTATTATTATTATTATTATTTGCTTCATCCCCACAACAACCCTGTGAGGTTGGTTAGGCCTAAAGTTGCTCAGTGAGCTTCATGGATGAGTGGGGAGATTTGAACCCTGGTCTTACAGGTCCTACTCTGACACTCTAACCACTAAACCATACTAGCTCACTGAATTTTGTAAGCTTAATGCATACTGAATCGAATTTCTCCCCCACCCCTAGTCAGTAGCGTGTGTCCCTAAGTGATGCCCAGCTGAAGGACAACCTTTGCTTGTTCGTTCGTTTCCATCCCTAACCCTCTGAGGCATTAAGCTCCCCCCCCCCTTTCCATTTACCCACACATTTAACATGCGGGTGGTTGTCAGCATGGGCAAACAGCACCGGCTAATTTTGTACATCCGTGCCTTTTAGCAACTTCTAAATGTGGTCAGTAGTTTTTTGCCAGCCGAGTAATTAAACCTAAACTCTCCTCCTCGCTGATTGCTATCTCGCCTGCTGCAAAGGAATTTCCCCGAAGCCAAGAGTTAGGAAAAACACAAGCAATTATGCAGAGACGATTATTCTTATCCACAAACTAGACAAAAGTCTTCATCAAAGGCCATCGCAGAACTGAAAATTAATAATGAATTATGATTAATTTATGTGTCATAATATTTCTTCTTAATTCTGGCCCGCTTCGTATTGCCTTTAGTCTTCTTACCTTATTGCTCACTGGAAGGGGGGGGGAACCGAATCCCCAGATGGGATCTGTGCCCTTCTGCTTTCTCGTTTCGGTGTTTAAAATATGCGAGCAACTTTATTATCTGGGAACGGAATACAATTATGTCTTCCGACGTTAAAGGAAGGACAGTTGTTATGCGTTTGCCATGGGGAAATTTCATCACATTATAAATTTGTATTCTGCTAAGTGTCTCTCCTAATAACTTTGCAGGAGACTCTGCTTTCATGAGATGATGCTAAAGGAGAGATGGATATGAACTCTTCTCTTACGAGGCAGTCAACGTTGTGTACTTAGACTTTCAAAGAGATTTTGATGGAAGTCACATCACACACAAAAACAACCCATGAAATCGTAGAACTGTAGAGTTGGAAGGGCCCACGAGGGTCATCTAGTCCAACCCCCTGCAATGCAGGAATCACAGATAAAGAATGCCTGACAGATGGCTGTACGACCTCTGCTTAAAACCCTTAAAAAGGAAGGAGAGTCCATCACTTTCTGAGGGAGTCTCTTGGACAGCTCTTACTGTTGGAACATTCCTCCTAATGTTTGGTCAGCATCTCCTTTCCTGTAATTTGAATCCATTGGTTTGGCTCCTACTTTCGGTAGCAGGACTTACTCCCAAGTAGGCTTAGGGACGCAGGTGGTGCTGTGGGTTAAACCACAGAGCCTAGGACTTGCCAATCAGAAGGTTGGCAGTTCGAATCCCCGCGACGGGTTGAGCTCCCGTTGCTCGGTCCCTGCTCCTGCCAACCTAGCAGTTCGAAAGCACATCAAAGTGCAAGTAGATAAATAGGTACCGCTCCGGGGGGAAGGTAAACGGCGTTTTCATGTGCTGCTCTGGTTCACCAAAAGCGGCTTAGTCATGCTGGCCACATGACCCGGAAGCTGTACGCCGGCTCCCTTGGACAATAAAGCGAGATGAGCGCTGCAACTCCAGAGTCGGTCACAACTGGACCTAATGGTCAGGGGTCCCTTTACCTTTAGGCTTAGCAGTCATGCAGTGAACCGGCAGGTCCTATTAGAGATCAGCAATTGGTTAAAGAATGGGGATCAGAAAGTAGGAATGAATTAAGAACCCTTCTTTATAACTTGCTCATAAATGACTTGGAGTCAGGGGTGATGTGTGAGATGGCCAAGTTTGATGATTATAGTAAATTGTTCAGGATCATTTAAACAAAAACTGATTCTGAACAGCTCCCAAAGGACCTCTCCAAACTGAATGAATGGGCAGTAAAATGGCAAATGCAATTCAATGTAAACAAGTGTAAAGCAATACACTTTGGTGCAAAAAAAAAACACCCCAAAAAACTTACCGTATTTTTCCGTGTATAAGACGGGGACTCCAAATTAAGAAAACACCCCTCAGCACTACCCGTGTATAAGACGAGCCCCAATTTTAAACCTAATTTATTTTTGTTTAAAAAGCCTAGAGTTATACAGGGGAAAATACAGTAATTTCACATGTACACTTATGGAGTCTGAACTGGCAGTGACTGATTAGGAATAAGACCTTGGGGGGGGGGGCAATAGTGGATAGTTTGAAGAAGATGTCATGGAAACTCTAATTTGTTAAGGTAATGGGAGCTCTGTGAAGGAGGAAGTGGTTGCTTTAAATGTTTGTTGAGTATGCTTTAAATCAGGGGTCAGCAAACTTTTTCCATGAGGGGCCGGTTCACTGTCCATCAGAAGTTGTGGTGGGCTGGAGCGCACACATTCACACGCCTTCCTTCCCTCGGAGACAGAGCGGCTGAGATACTTCCACTCACTGCGTTCAGATGGAGCAGGCTGGACTGGGCTGGGGAGGGGGCACCCTGCCAGTGCTGGGTCTTGGCTTGCACGGAGGGGCCGCAGTCACCCCACTGGGAAGGGCCCCTGCCCTGGGGTGTCCATGACCTTGCTGCTAATGTGCCACCGCTGAGCAGCACAGAGGAGTCCTCCTCCTCTTCCTCCTCCCTCCTCACAGGCTCTCTGCTCCTGCTTCTTCCTGCCCCTTCGCTTCTCCTCCTCTCTTCTCAGAGCTAGACATCAACAAGGCACCCTGCCCTGCGCCTTGCCCCGATTGGAGCAGCGTCAAACCAGCCAATGGAGGGGAGCTCTGAAGTTGCTAAGGCTTTGGATTGGCCAGCTTCATGGAAGTCTGAGCAACCTCAGAGCATGCTGGGAGATGTAGTCCCAGGAAAGCGCCTCTCCACAGAGCTAAACCGGTGCAGTGCAGCAACTGACCGAGCGGGCGGCAGGCTCCACGAACTGGATTTACGACCCAGGCCTTAGTTTGCCAATCCATGCTCTAAATATATAGTGTGGAACTGCCCAAGTCCAATGCAACAGAACAACGAAAGGCAGCAGCTGTAATTTAAATGAATGCAAAACAAAACATCTTAATGTGCAGACAGACTTTAAATCCTCAGAGCTTCCAGAAGTCTTTGAAAACCTCTGAAAGTTCCCCATTTTAAAAGTAGTTGGGTGGTGGGGATTGCAGCTATGTGGTGAGCACCGAAAGAAACCATAGAACCCCTTGGTTAGAGAGAGATGGTAGGACAGGACAAGGTAGGCCTTACATTGAAGAGTGAAACCAGTGAGGATGCTCACAGGTGAAGATGAACCAGTTTTATTGAAGTTCCAGGGTGGCACCCAATTTGTGCGCTTCAACCAGCAAGTGGTGCTAATCAGCACAACAGGGTAGGAAGCAATGTTCAATGATTTACCCTCTGCAGCTCCCCATTCTATACCAAGATCTGCTCAAGAGGGTCTCCCAACCTCTGGCAGGATTTGGGAAGGAGAAAATTGACACCCCCCCCAAAAAAAAAGTCCACTCCATTCCCCTAACTGAGATGGGGAAGCTATGGGCCATGAGATGTTGCGCTCCAACTCCCATCAGTACCAGTAAGCATAAACAGTGATGAGAATGAGGGGAATTTCAACACAACAACATCAGGAGAGCCACAGCTTTCACATCTCCGCAGTTTGCTGGTGGACACCTTACACTAGCAAACTGAACTGAAAAGCTGTGGTTTTCCCAGTAGTGATGTATGGAAGTGAGAGCTGGACCATAAAGAAGGCTGAATTGATGCTTTTGAATTATGGTGCTGGAGGAGATTCCTGAGAGTCCCATGGACTGCAAGAAGATCAAACCTATCCATTCTGAAGGAAATCAGCCCTGAGTGCTCACTGGAAGGACAGATCGTGAAGTTGAGGCTCCAATACTTTGGCCACCTCATGAGAAGAGAAGACTCCCTGGAAAAGACCCTGATGTTGGGAAAGATGGAGGGCACAAGGAAAAGGGGACGACAGAGGACAAGATGGTTGGACAGTGTTCTCGAAGCTACGAACATAAGTTTGACCAAACTGCAGGAGGCAGTGGAAGACAGGAGTGCCTGGCGTGCTCTGGTCCATGGGGTCACGAAGAGTCAGACACAACTAAATGACTAAACAACAACAACATATTGACACAGTCTAATACCAATCCAGAGCAGGTGAAAATTTGGTCCAGAGATTAGACATTTTGTTTTGAGAGTCAGACAAAATTCATGTGACAAGCTATTGGTTGTGCTCCATGAATAAAAATACGTCCAGTGTGCTGTAGTGGTTTGAGTGTCAGACTAGGACCTGGGAGATCAGGGTTCAAATCCCCTCTAATTCAGGAAGCTCAGCTAGTGATCTTGGGCCAGTCACTGACTCTCAGCCTAACGTACCTCACAGGGTTGTTGTGGGTCTTAAATGAGGAGGGGAGAAAGCATGTAGACTACCTTGAACTCCTTGGAGGAAAAGGGGGGACATAAACATATTCAAGCAAGCAATGGGGTAATAATTTAAGAAAATGAGTGTGTGTATGTGTATTCACCATAATCTCTTTCCTCTTTGGTTCATCTTGAATATTCAGTATTATTATTTCTAAACACACACACACATATATATGTTTTAATGTGCACAATATGGATTTGACCCCTATTTGATAAGTGAAATATATCAATTAGAAAGGGGAAGTGGGAAATGAGAAGATGTAAATCAACGTAAGAGCTCATGTGTATTTTTTGCAGTCATAACTAGAAATGACTAGCAGGTGCAAATCATTTCACTTTGGCCTGTTGACATACAACTTTCCATCGGTGCCTTCAGATGCTGAGATTCAGAGTCATATTTTGATAGCAGGCAGGTGCAAATACATGCATAAAATAAGGGGGTGGGGAAACCCATATCTTAGAAGTATTGCTTGCTCCCTGGGAACATTGTTGCAATATTTCATAACCATCAGAATTGGAATGGAAATATGTACAATTAGGAAAGGAATTTTTAATTAGAGCTTGGAACATATGATGGTGCTACTATGTAAGTTAATGGTGCATCTGTGCCTTGAGAATAATGTATGGGTAATTAGGGTTCACAAAAGGACTAGAAAATGATGATAATATTATCAAACCCACTTAATTCCCAAATGCTGAGAAATCTGTTGGGTCCCAGTGCATACACTGGGTTTGGTTTTCATAGGAAAAAAAGCTCACCAAAGGCTAATAGTGTATTTGTAAAAATGATGATGATGATGATGAGATTTATATCCTACGTTCCTCCAAGGAGCTCAAGGTGATAGCATTATTCCTCTGTTCTTCCATTTTATCCTCAGGTGATAGCATTATTCCTCAGTTCTTCAATTTTATCATCACAACAACCCTGTGAGGTAGGTTAGGCTAAGAAACAGTCCCTGGCCCAGTGAGCTTCACAGCTGAGTGGGGATTTCAACCCTGGTCCCCCAAGCCTTAATTCCACAGGAAGAGCATAACACGGAAAAGCCCATAGCATTAATGCTACAACAACAGACATTTGCCCTCTATTCAGAGTCTATGGGGTTTCCTAAAGCTACAACACTGGATTCAGCAAAGAGAGCTAGACAAACTTTCGTTTCACTTCTCAGCTCAGTTCTTTGGTCTCCTTCTCAGACACACAGTCCTTGATAACACCTTCTTCTTCTTTGGCGATCACTCGTAGCCAAGTAATATTGTCTTCCATGAACACAGTCTTAACAGTGAGTCCATAAGTGACTGTGGAAGCCAATTCTGGATTCACACGTCCTTCCACAGTGGGGACGTTGGTTTCCGAGCGGGAGTTGATCATGATGAGGGTTTGCCAAACATGCCTTCCTCTTAGCTCGTTTCTCCTTTTCACCTTGGGTTTGAGCTTCTTCAAAGTCCATGACACCTTTGGTAAAGGCTGTTCTCCAACTGGAGCGCTCACAGGCTAGTGTTTCCTAGTTATCAGTCCTTATGTTACATTTTTAAAGCTTTGCCTTGAGAGCATTTTTAAACCTATTTTGTTGTCCACTGGTATTTCGTTTTCCATTCTTGAGTTGGGAATAGAGTAGTTGATTTGAAAGACAGAAATCAGGCATCCGAACAACATGACCAGTCCAACGAAGTTGATGTTGAAGAATCATTGTTTCGACACTGATGATATTTGCTTCTTCCAGTACACTGGCATTAGTTCGCCTGCCTTCCCAAGTGATGTGTAAGAATTTTCGGAGGCACCGTTGATGGAATCTTTCGAGGAGTTGGAGATGGCATTTATAAGTGGTCCATGTTCTTTGGTCTCCTTCCCAGATACACAGACCTTGATGACACCACCTCCAGCCAAGGAAGGCAGAAAGGCATGTCCTCCTTATGTTAAGATTTTTTTCAATGAATCCAGGGACACTTTTCAACTTCAATGGATTTTGTCAAGAGACTGATTTATAAATCTGGATACTGTCCCCAGGAAACGGGGACGTTTGGTAACCTTACCTTATGTCCATCTTCAACTAGTAGTTTTTGTGGCAACCAACCACTTGTACCCTTTAGTTATGCAAAGAAATATGTAACTGACTGGCATGGGCAATTCAGTTAACAAAGAAACTGGTTTGACTTCTTTTAGCAGTCTTCTTTTTTGCAGAATCCAATCTGTACCACAGGACTAGAGGTACCTGAGAATATATGCAGATTAACTATCAAATCCTATAACAATATAATGGCTGTTCCCTATGCAAATGAAAACATACTGCTAAGATGGGGAAGAAGTTTGATCCACTTCATATATGAAGGTGAACTTTCCTAATTTGCACTTTCTGAAACAGTACAAGAACCAAAACACAGTCAGCCTTTGAAATTTGAGCTTCTCTGAATTACTAAATGCACTTCTCTAGCCACACAATGTGTGGGAAACTGCATATATTAATGTAAATAACATATCAAAGAAATCATTTATATTATATTATATTACATTATATTATATTATATTATATTAATTATTCTTCAAAAATATATATTATATTATTCTTCAAAAATATATAATATATTATTCTGCAAAAACATGTATAAGTACTTAATTCGTTCCAGAGATCCGTACTTAACCTGAAACTGTTCTTAACCTGAAGCACCACTTTAGCTAATGGGGCCTCCTGCTGCTGCCACGCTGCCAGAGCACGATTTCTGTTCTCATCCTGAAGCAAAGTTCTTAAACTGAAGCACTATTTCTGGGTTAGCGGAGTCTGTAACCTGAAGCGTATGTAACCTGAAGCATATGTAACCCGAGGTACCACTGTATTGTTGAATTTTCATGGGGACGTTTTTAGAAAATCTTCAAACTCATGTGGAAATGTGAAGAGCTGAATTTAAGATTCGGGGGAAATGAGAAACTGAAGGGAACTAAAACTGACAAATTCAGCCATCCCTAATTGAGAAGCAGCCATATTGGAAACACCAAGAAGTGGTCAGAGACAGGTGACAAGGTTAGGTCAAGAACCACCTTCTTCTTCCTAAACCCTAAAAATACTGTTGCCACACTTGTCTTCCTCCCCTTTAAAAAAAGTTTGGAAGCTTTCAGATTCCTTCTCCCAAGTCCAATCCTCTTTTACTAGCATGAAGAAAAGGGTTGAGTGACCTAGCTAGCTGCCATACAGAATAATCTCATCCAATTCCTGTTCCCTTCTCTGTAGAGTTAATTGAAAAATACCATGGACATGGAAGGAGGGTGTTGTGAGCACTCCTTGACCGGAGGTTGCTCCCTGTAGCATTATTCAAGGTGCTCAGATTAGTTTTCAGCACCACGGACAGCAGGGACAGGCACACACAAATGGAAAGGAAGCAAGAACGACTCCCACAAATACGGCTCATTTCTCTTTGCAGATAGCAATATGGTACCATGTGTTGCAATGGGGTCCCCCTCTGGCCAATGAGGTGATGGCTGCTGGACACCCGCTTTTATTCGTCAATATGCCCTCAGTCCTAACAGAAAAGGAAATCGGCACACCTGTGCATGAGTGCACACACACTTGTGCACACACAGCCATGTGGTCTTTGGGTGAACTAGCAGAGCACTACAGAGCCAGTTGCCTAGGCACACCGCGTAGTGAATTAGTTTGAGTTGTTAACCCCCCGATGGCATTGCCCATCCGGCACAATTTCCAAGCTTTAATATCAGAGACCCAAAGACTATTTAATCATAGCTCTGCTCTTCAGCGCAATCCAAATACTGCTGCTTCCAGCCTCTAATTTCAAGCATGACTGAGTGGTCCCACTCGTAGCTACCTGAGACTGCTATATTTAATTAAATTAAAAACCTGCTGTTGCACTCCATTTGATATTAAATGAGGAGAGAGTCAGAGGGATTCTCCCCCCCCCTCTTTTTTTTTCTGTAGGGAGAAAATACCAACCTGATGGCTTACTAACCGCACATCTCTTGCCTGCTTGAGCAGCCCTGGATTCCCCAAATTCAAATGGATAAGTGCAGGATGTCATCTGTATGCTCCCAATGCTGTAGTTGATGCAAGCAGTATGTGTGACTGGCTGCACACAGACCCCAGTATAAGAAGGTGAGACATTTAACTCTGGCTGTGCAGTGCAGTACATTCTATTTTCCATGTGTTTCCCTCACTGTTAATTTCCACATTAAACTTGAGCTTTCATGAAACACTTCCAGAAACACAGCAGAATAGACATAGTGCAAGTTTGTCACTCATTTCCACATTATTTGAAAGCGGATCTCTTCTAGAAGCAAATAGCATGAAAGCGAGCGTTAAACTTACGTTACATTCCACTCTATTTCTGGAAGCTCCTGTTATTGGTTGCTGCGTCAATGTTGATTGGCTGATGATGCGGAAATTGGGTGGGCGATTGGCAGCTTCTGCTGGTGAGGGGACAGATGAGAGGCAATTTTTTTGATGCGTGTGGGTGTAGCCCCCCTAAAAAAAGCTCAACAACTCTGTGCCATCTCCCCCCATTTTCTTAAATTTGAGTCCCCCCAAATAGGGGGCGTCTTATACATGGGGGAGAGCCAGTGTGGTGTAGTGGTTAAGAGGGGTAGTATCGTAATCTGGGGAACCGGGTTCGCGTCTCCGCTCCTCCACATGCAGCTGCTGGGTGACCTTGGGCTGGTCACACTTCTTTGAAGTCTCTCAGCCCCACTCACCTCACAGAGTGTTTGTTGTAGGGGAGGAAGGGAAAGGAAATTGTGAGCCCTTTGAGACTCCTTCGGGTAGTGATAAAGCAGGATATCAAATCCAAACTCCTCCTCTTCTTCTTCTTCTTCTTCTTCTTCTTCTTCTTCTTCTTCTTCTTCTTCTTCTTCTTCTTAACGGAAAAGTACGGTAATATGTCTACTTGATTATCCTTCAAGGCAACATATGGTTTCACTGCCAGGGGCACTCTTCTGTGTTCTGTGCTGGACCAACAGGTCAGCCTTTGCACAAAAGAACAAAATGGAGACACATTTGACATCAAGAATGGCAACATTCAGAAGCCAGCAGAATAATGTTTCCATCTCCCAGCACACACTGCTGCTGAACTGGAAGTTCCTATTCTCCAGCAAAGAAGCTTCAAAAGGGTGACAAGAGCATAAAACCACCAAACTATAGCTTTTCAAAGGGTTCTGGCTCTGTCCATTTGGGCATGAAGCAGTACCATGGTCTCCTGTCCCAGTACAGGTGTGAATTAATTAGCAGTCCGGTTTTAGAACGATTTGGTTTACAAATGCTGCAAAACCGGAAATAGTGTCTTGGTTTGAGAACTTTACCTCAGTCTAAGAACGGAATCTGAACGGTGGAAGGGCACCGGCAGCGGGAGGCCTCATTAGGGAAAACGTGCCTCGGTTTAAGAATGGTTTTGGTTTAAGAACGGACGTCCGGAACAGATTAAGTTCATAAACCGAGGTACCACTGTGTGTATGTGTACACACACACTCACATTACTGTAATTATTAACAAATCATCTCTTTATATGCACATCATTAATATACATAATTCTCATTATTTCATATTTTGCAATATTCTGGAAGGCAGACTGCCTGCATCTCCTTCCCTAGCATGCCATAACTCAGTGGGAGAGCACCTGCTTACATGAAGAAGGTCCCAAGTTCAATCTCCTGGTAGGATTACGAGAAACTCCCTGCCTGAAAACTTGGGCAGCTGCCACTGGTCCATGAGGACAATACTGAGCTAGATGATCCAGTAGATCTGATTCGGTAGGAAGCAGCTTCCAAAGTTTCTAAAATGGAGAGGGGGAGGTGGACTCATTCTGAAGCACACTTAATCTTATCACAGATGTAAGCATGGCCAGAAAGTGGACATGGCTCCTTCTGCACACCAAGCATATGCTCTCCCACTGAGATTTGGTCCTTCCCTTACTTCCTCATCCCTTAGGTAATGGATCCCTGACCATTAGGTCCAGTCATGGCCTACTCTGGGGTTGCAGCGCTCATCTCGCTTTATTGGCCAAGGGAGCCAGCGTACAGTTTCCAGGTCATGTGGTCAGCATGATTAAGCCACTTCTGGCGAACCAGAGCAGTGCACAGAAATGCCGTTTACCTTCCCGCCGGAGCGGTACCTATTTATCTACTTGCACTTTGACGTGCTTTCAAACTGCTAGGTTGGCAGGAGCAGGGACTGAGCAACGGGAGCTCACCCCATCGCGGGGATTCGAACTGCCGACCTTCTGATCGGCAAGTCCTAGGCCCTGTGGTTTAACCCACAGCGCCAACGTGTCCCTCCTCATCCCTTACTTGCCTGCAAAGACCCTGGGCTTGAATGAGCGATCAGCACAGCTAATTAAATAACAAAACACCCCAACATAAAACTTCCTTAAACTTGCACATTTTCATGGTGCACATCCACACATGATGAATGCAGTGCCAGTTTCATTACAGATATTAGCAATGCCCAATGCGAATCTCAGTGCAATCAGATTCAAGAATCTCTAAAGTCACTGTTATAGTAAATTCTACATCTAGAATTGAGAGCAAGGTTGGGTGTTTTTTTCTTCACTTGGGCACCTACCCTCTAGGCCTCTCTAGATTTAGTGTTTTGCTCTCAGAATATCAGCTGATTTACTTTCCAATAGCAAGCTAGAACTCATTTTTGTGACCTTTTTGTTGCTACATAAATTATGTCATGTGAAGACCAAGAGAGCTTTATGGGCTGGGATGTTCCATAGCACATAATTTACTACAGTTTTATGTCTTTGTCAGTATAGCTGAGGCCCAGCCAGAAGACCTGTATACTGAAGCAAGAGTCACACACCTTTTTTTATTTAATTAGTTACTTCAGTTTTTGGCCTCACTTGGTCACTAAGGCTCTAGGCAACAACTTCTTCTTCTTCGGCACCTGTGTTGTGGAACAGAGATTATTCCTAGGGTTGCCAGGTCTGTAGGTACCTGAACAAGACCTGGGATACTTTTGATGGATCTGAGCATTCTTTGGTCACAGCTGGTCTTGAATAATTATTATTATTATTATTATTATTATTATTATTATTAATACCCTGCCCTCCCCAGCCAAAACTGAGCTCAGACCTGCTAACATCAAATGTATAACACATTAACAGAAAATCAGGCAATCGATTAAAATACATCCTAAAATCAGATCAGGATCAAAATAAAATCCAATCAGATGGCAACCCACAGATTAGGGTTGGGGACCTTAAATGCTCACCAGGCCCAACTGTTTGTGCTGAACTTATATGAGTCTGTGAGGAAAATTGGGAGGCCGCTTTCATGCAAGTTCTTATGAAAGGGGAGAGGGAGTCAGACTGAACTCCGACTGAAACAAATCAACTGGATATAACCCATTAAAGTAATGAGCCTTCATGAAACCTATGGGAGGGCCTACCTTCCCAAGAGAGTGGGCAAATTGGCAGGTGTGTTTGTGATTATTTGAAAAGAGGTCCTTATGAGAGAATCCATTAGCCTTTTAGCATGACTATTTTGTGCAATTTGGCGCAATATATACATTTTTGCAGAACCATTGTCCTGAATATAACGGGCTTAAATATATATATATATATCATTTCTGTACATTTAACCTTAGTAAATGCAGTGCTTTTTCTGGGGAGGACACAGGGATACGCATACCCCTAAACATTTTGTACTTTTGTCCATTTACTGTATTTATTTTTCCCAATTTGAACTATAAAATGGCGATTTTCTTGAGTCAAAATGAGAGTACCCCTAAACATTTTTTAAAGAAAAAATGCACTGAGTATATGCATTTTTTGTACATACAGTGGTACCTCGGGTTAAGAACTTAATTTGTTCTGGAGGTCCGTTCTTAACCTGAAACTGTTCTTAACCTGAGGTGCCACTTTAGCTAATAGGGCCTCCGACTGCTGCCACCACGCAATTTCTGTTCTCATCCTGAAGCAAAGTTCTTAACCAGAGGTACTATTTCTGCGTCAGCGGAGTCTGTAACCTGAAGCATCTGTAACCTGAAGCGTCTGTAACCCAAGGTACCACTGTACAGCCTAGCTGGAGAATGGCACTGCAAAATTCAGAGAAGCGTGAATTTCTAATAACAGCTGTTTTGGGTTCTTGTTGTGTTTTGGAACATGCGAATTAGGTTGGTTGGCCTTTAAATGTAGATGGAATTGACTTTCTCCCCCAACCCTAGTATCATCAGGAAACTAATGACACCCAATTTTGTCTTCCCTCCTCTGATCCCAGTGTGGTTCCTTCATGGAAGCCTGGAAGTGACAATTGCAACACTCATTAAAGTTCCATTAAACTGAGTGGGTGCATCTTTTGAGGAGGAAAGGCGGAGGGAGGAGAAATCTCTCTCTCTCTCAAAAATTTCTTCTTCATCTTCATCACCACCACCCCGAATGCATAATGGTCAACTCATTAAGCATCCAAACACTGTTGTAGGCCCTTTCTATAGGGTATTGTTTTCCTCTTTAAAAAGATCGTTAGGTTTGTTTAGGATTCTCTTTTTTTGTTCTTGTTGCTGTCATGAATGCTGAAATAATGAGCCTATGTTTAGAAACAAGTCAATGGGGACAACAGGAAGCATCCCTGGTAATTATACAATTCACAATTAATTTCCGACAGGAACTGTCAAAACAAAAGTACTCATCTTTCAGACCTCCTGCTCCTACCCCTTGCAATTTATTTATTTTTTTAATGTCTATTGGTTGAAACCGATAGGCCTGAAAAATCATCGTTGTTGTTGTTGTTGTCTCACATGCCTGTAATTGATGCTGATGGAGAGCAGAGCAGCACCACGAGTGGGAATGGAAAGAGTTTCCCATAGATCCCAGCTCAGCAATCTTGGTGGGTTATTAGTTTTTAAATGTCAATCAGGAATATGGGGGGAGGGGGAGAAAGAGTTTAACAGAGGCAAGGGCACCGTTGTCAGTCAAACTGATGTGCTCTGCAAATCTTGCAAGGTGTTTGGCTGTGCGAAGAGTTGCAGGGTGGAAATGGCAGGCCGCAAATAGAAATATTTCAGAATTGTCATCGACTTCCACTGTAAGGAATGGCTTAGTGTTTTTTTAAAAGGTGTCCCTGGATTCGTTCGTTGTTTTTCGCTGCAACAGGAAACAATCAAATGAATGGAGGGTGGGGTCTCCATTAGAACTAGTGAAATAAAATATCCATTATTATAGTATATTATCAGGTTTGGGGATATGTGCGCATTGTGCATGGCTCCCTCTTTCTTTTCCTACATTCGTAAAACTTTTGAGAAAATACAAATAATTCAGCCATAGCAATCCATGCTTGAAGACCTGCATGATGCTGTTCTTGTCTATTCTCCCAAAGGAAAATTTTTGTTTTTTGTTTCCTTTTGGAATAGAGGTCATCAAATGGTCACTGTCAAGAACAATACTGAAGATTTGAACAAGGTAGCTGTTATCTTCCATCCCAATATTTATTTAAAGGTTTTCGTTGTGATGAGTAGTAGTGTTGGGGGGGGGGGTATATATATTTTTGTTAGATCCTTTTTTCCTCACTTAATAAAAGGTCAGGCAGGTAGATATTCCATTTATCACTATTACAAAAGACTCCAGCACAGTGATGAAAAGGGGGAGAAATTAATTACAAGTCAGGAGCTGCAATAACTCTCTCTAATAGTGACAAAATTTTTAAATTAATGTTTCTGACACCGGGAGAAAGTTTGATTAATTTTTACGATGCTATCGCTGCAATATTGGCGGATAAGAAAACTTCATTCTTTGCAATTTAGATGTGGATCATCCTTTTAACGCTCTGCACAAATCTACAAGGCACCTTCACACTTTATTAACAGCTTCAGTCAGTGCCACACTAGCCATAATTAGTAAAAGAAAAAAAGGAAAAAAAAGAGGGGGAGAATGACATAGTAAATATATCTTGCGTAGCTAGTAGGCAGTGTGGATCTATCTATATACATGCAGGGGGGGGGGAGCTAATCCAAATTGAACAGAGACTGTGAATAAACTCTGGCAACCGATTGGGATCCTGCTGAGTCTTTGTACTCTCAAGCGGATTTTTGATCCAGTGGTCACCTCCGCTAATGGGAATGGAGAATAAGGAACATCACACAATAACATAAGAAGCTCCCCAATACCAAGTGGGACCATTGGTCCATTTGACTCAGCATTGTCTGCACTGATTGGCAGAAACTCTCTGGGGTTTCAGGCAGGGAGTCTCTCACAGTCGCATACACTGTCATCAGTGCCATCAACTTTTAATGGTTTCTGGGGGCAACATCTGTGTCAAATGAAGCTCAAACATGTAACCTGCAGTTCATCTCTCTCTCTCTCTCTCTCTCTCTCTCTCTCTCTCTCTCTCTCTCTCTCTGTGTGTGTGTGTGTGTGTCAGGGAATGGTGTGTATTGAGGCATATGCAGGAGTGCCAACTTGAATATTGGAGGGAGCAGGTAAGCTCCACACTGCTTAATCGACCACATGACGTGGTGCAAGCACACCATTTGAATAGCAATGCCCATCAACTTATTGGGGGTGCCCCACTCAAATATTTTATGGGGGGGGCAAATAATAATAATAATAATAATAATAATAATAATAATAATAATAGTTTATTTATACCCCACCCAACTGGCTGGGTTTCCTCAGCCGCTCTGGGCGGCTTCCAACAAAATATTAAAATACAACAGTCTATTAAACATTAAAAGCTTCCCTAAACAGAGCTGCCTTCAGATGTCTCCTAAAAGTCTGGTAGATGTTTTTTCCGTTGACATCTGGTGAGAGGAAGTTGCACAGGGCAGGCGCCACTACCAAGAAGGCCCTCTGCCTGGTTCCCTGTAACCTCACTTCTCCCAGTGAGGGAACCACCAGAAGGCCCTTGGAGCTGGACCTCAGTGTCCTGACAGAATGATGGGGGTGGAGACACTCCTTCAGGTATACTAGGGAGGGAAGCGTGATGCTCACACACATGAAGTGAGGACGTCAACACATGACATCCCCCCACCACTTGCTCTCACAAGCTGGCATCTCTGGCCAGAACTTCCCCTATGAAAAAATTCACTGCACGCCACTGCTAATGCCGAGGAGATCTGAACCAACGTGGGCCACGCCCATTCCAGATCCAACTAAGACAATTAGTCCGTTCCTTTCATAAATGCAATGGTGATAGAAATCTTAACAGAAAAATAAAACATCATAAAACAGACCAGCAATTGTTCTAATGAAAATGTATCGGATTTGTGGCAATCGATGCCATCCAGCTTATCGTGGAAACACAGCTTGCTGTCGGAACGCCACTGCCTTTAGTCAACAAGGTTGATGTTTTGCAGGATGGATCAATGAACCATTCATTAGATGAAGTGAACCTGTAAGAATAAGCATTCATTCCTCTCCACCAAGATCAAACAGAACTTGTACAGCGAAGTTGCGGCTGGAGATTTTAAATTATCTTGGAAATCACTCGGTCTTTGGAGAAAGTTTGCGCCCTTGATGTCAGCTTTCATGTGACAGCATCAAACACACATACATACACAGCAGCAGCGAGTTTTGGAGAGGGAGGAGAAGAGATTTCAGACGCTCCCTTTTACTGTACAATCCGACGCATGTTTACGCAGCAAGAAACCCCATTGAGTTCAATGGGGCCAATGCACTGGACCATGGCCTCAATTGCTCAGGCATGCTGAACAGAATGAGGAAGACGTTGATAGCATTCCCCACATTTGTTTAATTTGCAAATGGGGCCTGCAACAAAATCTTGCTGGGCTGTGTGAGCGTTATACCTTCGAAAACCTTACATTTGAAAGCACATTATTTCTCTCAAAGGATTCTGGGTACTGTAGTTCACCTCTCACAGAATTACAATTCTCAACAACATTTAGAAACTAATGGAATATATGCATGTTTAGCTCTCATGTCCATGTTATTTGATTCCAGAAAAAAATAAACTGCTCGTAGGCCCCTTAGCCCCCAAAACTGCAGGAATACAGTAATGAAATCTGGAGAAGTATACCAGCATATAGTTCTCTCGTGTTGTTTATACTGCGGAAACAGAAGCATTGGGGGGGGGGGAGTAGCGACATTCTCCAATATTGTTCGTTGTTGTGTCACACCACAACTATTGGTGTGAATGGAATTTTGCCCAACACGGTTCCATAACGTAAATTGGTACTGCAGTGTGAAAATGATATCAAGAAATGGGTCACAAGTACTAGCAGTATAAGCAGGAAAATTAACACAACATTCCCCACAGAGTGCCCCCAAAGTTTAATGACTCTAGGAAAAGATTTCATCGTTATTTGGGGGGAGCAGAAGGTCCCGATGTTTGCAGGCTGGTGAATTCTGGCACTTTTTGTTGTTTAGTTCACTCCTTTCTTACCAGAGGCATGAGGTGACATAAACCCAGGTAGAGGAATTGAGGAATCTATTATCCTATTTCAAAAGTAGAGAGGAACAATGCTAAGGAATTATAGGGGAGACGCAGTAATAGAAGTGAAACTAGAAGTAAACACAAGGGGAGGAGGGAAGTCAAATTATGTTTTTGTTTGTTTGTGAAGATGTCTTATACAGTTGTACCTTATTTTGCAACTGGGATCCGTTCAGGAGCCCCGGATGCTAGATAAATGGACGCACGACAAAGCATTGGTCTGTGCATGCATGAAGTGCGATTTAGTGCTTCTGCGCATGTGTGAGGGCAAACCCGGAAGTAACCCATTCCGGTACTTCCAGGTTTGCCATGGACGTTCGACAAAATGGACGCTCAACGAGGTGGACTCAGAACGAGGTACTGTATTTCACATTTATTGTAAAACTGAAAACTCAGAAAATACCATTTAAAAGAAAAAGGGAAACTCTTGAGAAATCGTGATGGGGAATGCTTTTTGAACTCATTGGCATCCATCAGATGTTCCCTTTCTTCACTTTCCATCTTTTTTTAAAAAAAAAAAATACTGTACATGTGCAGTGTGGGTATGTTTTGTTGGTGATTATAGGTTCTTCCTCCCATTTTATTTTTATTTTTTTAAGCATGTGTCTGGTTGCTTAACAAATAAAAAATACATGGATATGCATTAACATGAGCATGAACATGAGAGGCACTGCTTGAGCTTTTCAATATGTGATAACATCAAACAAATACAGGCTGTGCAGTTGGAAGGGCACATTCTTCTCTGAGCAGAGTGCTCAATGAGGCCTCAATCGCACCCCAGCACAACCTGCTCCTTGCTTTCCTCAACACATTGCTCCACGTCCATGTGGCAGAACACCGCTACTCTCGCAAGCAGACCATCCCAGAAATTTGAAGTACTGAACTAAACTTTGGAAAAGCCTTTGTTGTTGTTGTTGTTGTTGTTGTTTAGTCGTTTAGTCATGTCTGACTCTTCGTGACCCCATGGACCAGAGCACGCCAGGCACTTCTGTCTTCCACTGCCTCCCGCAGTTTGGTCAGGCTCATGTTTGTAGCTTCGAGAACACTATCCAACCATCTTGTCCTCTGTCGTCCCCTTCTCCTTGTGCCCTCCATCTTTCCCAACATCAGGGTCTTTTCCAGGGAGTTTTCTCGTCTCATGAGGTGGCCAAAGTATTGGGGCCTTAGCTTCATGATCTCTCCTTCCAGTGAGCACTCAGGGCTGATTTCCTTCAGGATGGATACGTTTGATCTTCTTGCAGTCCATGGGACTCTCAAGAGTCTGCTCCAGGACCATAATTCAAAAGCATCCATTCTTCGGCGATTGGCCTTCTTTATGGTCCAGCTCTCACTTCCATACATCACTACTGGGAAAACCATGGCTTTAACTATACGGACCTTTGGTTGGCAAAGTGATGTCTCTGCTTTTCTTGGACAAGGTAGAAACTGATATAAACCAACACTGGACAAGCTAGAAACTGATATAAACCAACATTGACAGATTTGCCATCCCTACTGGTATGAAACCCAACTGACCTGGTGATCTTTTGCAATCCGCAATGTTTCTCATTCCAGTGGTAGCGTATGCATTTCAGCCAAGAATACTCTCTGCCCAGGAAATTTCACGTTCAGAAGAAAATTGGCAAATAGACACCATTCTATACAGAAAGGTCCTACTTTGCACAGGGAGTCTCCATGCAAACGTGCATCATCATCTTGGTCCTAGCATCTATGGGAAGGACCCTGCCGTTGCCTCTTTCCACCTGGCTTGACAGGCTTCACCAGGACTGCAGCTGCTTTTAAATTGTTTTTAATTTTTATCTGTGTTGTTTTAAATGAGACCATCTTGGCTGTGAGCCCTGGAAGACCTGCCCCCTGCCTTCCTGGCCTGGGTGAGTGGAGTGCGGACTGACTCCAGCTACAAAAGCTGAAGCTGTTGAATAGATTCTTGGGCCGCAGTATTGTTGAGAGAGCTGTTGCTATTATTGTTATTATTGTTGTATCTTTGGTTTCAGATCTTATGATTTAGGTGGAAATTGTTTCCATCGGGTTGTGTGCTTTTTGATGTGTTTCATTTATTGTTTGTGACTTCCGTTACGTTTGCAATTATGTAAATCTTGTCATGTAGTAAGCTGCCTTGAGCATAGTTTCAACTATGGAAAGGCGGCATAAAAATAAAATGATGATGATGATGATGTCAAAATGACCAGAGTTCAGGAGGAGGTGGATTACATTCCCATCACTGCTAGCCAAGACACGTGCATTGTGCGGCACTGTTGCGCCATCAGAAAGGACAGTAGTTTTCAAACATCAAGCCGGCATCGCTCTTCTCCTTCGCTGCTATAATTGATAGCAGCTGGGAAATAAAGCTTAGCCATCTTCTGCAAAGGCTGCTGGAAAAGGCAGATATGGAAAACAAGCAAAACCCAGAGCTTAACACAGTCCTAAGAGTACCCATTATAGTTTGAAGTGCAACAGGCCTCAGCCACCTCATAGAAAATAGCAGCATGGATAATTTGGAGCCATGGGGAACCCGGCAAGTCTGCCGACGCACATGATTAAAAGCATTTTCTTTTCTCACCAGGGGATCTGATCTTGCGAGTTCATTTATATGAATATACTCTGCCCTCAATTGTTTGGCTTTATGTTTTGCTGCTGACTTCTGGGGAAAGGTTCCAAAAGTCGACACCTTCAGTAATGTTGGAGGGGAGTGGGGCAGGGTGGGGTGGAGGGAGGGAATGATAAAGCTACAGCTGTGAAGATGCAAAGTGACTTGATAAATCCACTCCCTGGAAAACGGATAGTGGACAGTCATTCTTGTATGATGTTCTGATGGATGTTTACAAAAGCAAGGTAGGAAAGGTCCCGCTCAGTGACACATGACTTGGGATTTCTGTAAAACTCATTATCGGTGAGGTCAGTGTCACATATGTGAGGCCTGGCAACATGGTAAGAACCAGTTAATGGAGAACCTAACAACTGGAAGTTGCAGTGAAAAGGAACTCCATATAAGGTGCAAGGATAGGTACAGCAAACATAGCTTGGACACATTGCGTTGTATTTGGATGAAATGGGCTGGCAGAAGAGGGCTGCCCAAAATACAAAGAGCTAAGATTATTTATATTTTGTCTCTATAGCATGCTACCTTTAGACTCTGTCCTGTAATGTGTTACTAAGGAAACTCTGACTGATTATTCATATATTTATTAAATTTCTATACTGCCCTTCATTCAAAGTTCACACAAAAATACATACCATAATAACAAACAAAAGGATTAGCCCCCTCCACACATACAGAGAGAGAGAGTATTATTATTTTATTTTATTTTATTTTATTTTATTTATTTGGCAATTTGGTGTGAGCCTCCATACTGGAACCCCAAAAGGAGATTTCCCTTACACACTTCTATATAGCTCACGTACAGTATAGATTTCATTCAATAGCCAACAACGCCAAAACCCGCCACCTAGTCAAATCAAACACATTTTGGAACAATTAAAACATTAGAGCAACCGTTTGAGACAAAGCAGACATGGCGCCTTTCAAGCTGAAGGTGGTAAATAAAGTGAGATCAAGATTAATAGCGGAAGTCATTTAATTCAGTCATAGGGACAAGATGCAAGATCACTCTAGGCTGGTAATATTAAAAGACAACACCTTGTTAATCAGGTTTTTATAGTGATGGATGGCGGAAGGGTTTAATGGGTGCAGTCCAGGATTAGAATTTCATTTGGAGCACTTGCAAGGATTTTACAAAGTTTCAGAAAAAGCAGCAGTTTCTTCCTCTGGGTTGGTTGCCTTTGCGGGGGGATGAGGGAGCGAATAAATGTCTGTCTTACATGCTAAATGTCGAAGTCTCAAATTTGCCTAGTTTGAGATGGTAGCTGGGGAGGGGGAACGCTGAAAGGAATCATCTGTGGGATGGTGGGGAAGCAGGCCTTCCAGAGAGACATCAGGTCCGCTGCTCTGCAATTTAGCAGTCAGGAGAGCTCAGCTAACATAACGTAATTGTATTTTAATGCCTTCTGCAAGACTGAGGATCATTAGTTATCATCTAAAGACACCCAGAAGCTGAAGTCACACGTGTGATTATAGGAAGTCGCTGCACTTATTGTGTTCATAGCATTGCACATCACCATCCTTTAAAGTCAAAGTCTGTAGGAGGGTGAAATGAGATGGAAACTTCTGAAAGCCTTCCAAAGTCATTTCCTAACTGGGGGTGAACGCTTCACCGCAGGAGCTTCTTAAAATGTGAACACGCATATCGTGCCATTCATATTCTTCTGAATACTACAGTAACATTTAAGAGTGCATATCATCAGTGGAGCAATCTATATTTTATTATATGTAACAAAGGCTGCAGTGCAGGGGTTAGGACCTGTGGCACTCCAGAACTTATTCAGAGTAGAATACCTTATTGCAGATATTAATATTGTGCAGTTTGAAGCGACTGGAAGAACTGGATCCTTTTGGAAGGAAGCCTTATTCAGACCTGTAAAAATATTATTCAAACTTTTACTTGAAGAATTTTCTTCGTAACAGAATTGAAACATCAAATGCACATCAAAAATATCAATACAATATCTAATGCTACTCAGCACAGGCTCAGCATCTTGTTGTTGTTGTTGTTGTTTAGTCGTTCAGTCGTGTCCGACTCTTCGTGACCCCATGGACCAGAACACGCCAGGCACTCCTGTCTTCCACTGCCTCCCACAGTTTGGTCAAACTCATGCTGGTAGCTTCGAGAACACTGTCCAACCATCTCGTCCTCTGTCGTCCCCTTATCCTTGTGCCCTCCATCTTTCCCAACATCAGGGTCTTTTCCAGGGAGTCTTCTCTTATCATGAAGTGGCCAAAGTATTGGAGCCTCAGCTTCAGGGTCTGTCCTTCCAGTGAGTACTCAGGGCCGATTTCCTTAAGAATGGATAGGTTTGATCTTCTTGCAGTCCATGGGACTCTCAAGAGTCTCCTCCAGACCATAATTCAAAAGCATCAATTCTTCAGCGATCAGTCTTCTTTATGGTCTAGCTCTCACTTCCATACATCACTACAAGGAAAAGCATAGCTTTAACTATACGGACCTCTGTTGGCAAGGTGATGTCTCTGCTTTTTAAGATGCTGTCTAGGTTTAGTATAAAATAATCCAAACAGACCCAGAAACAGAGACCTTTCTGAAAGTAGGGTAGTTAGCTTTGGTAGAAAAATCTAATCCAGGGTTGCATGTCAAGGTCCCCAAGACACACCCCCCCCCCAAAATAACTCACACATCACACAGAATTTTTGCTTATGGTTTTTGGCATAATTTTGGCCACAACTTTATTAACATACATGGATGTGAGTGGTTGCTTAGGCATTAATTAGGACTATCTGGGGACAGAGCTGACTTCTGTATTCCAGCGAAAGTCAGTAAGGGGAAAGAATATTGGGGGAAAACTGGAGCTGCGCCACAGGCCCTCACCTTCTACCCGCATGCTCCCAGGGGCTTACGCGGCCCGAACCCGATTCCAGGGATTTGGACGAAAGCATGGCAAGCCCCTGAATTCCTTTAACGGAATTCCCTTGCAGCAGCAGCATTGGAGGGGCAGGCCCATCCAATCCTTACCCCTCCTCCAACCAATTTTTAACCAATGCCTAACCGCAACCTTACAAGTTGTGACAATTTGCTACGCAGTAGGCAAAAGCCAAATGGCAACAGCCAATCAGCCAAATGGACAAAATTCCTACCAGGCCCCTGCCCCAACGGCAGACGACCCCATGACAGGCATAGCAAGGTCAACGCACAATACCTAAAATAAGGGAGGGTGGGCGGGTGATCCAGTGCACGCAGTGAAAGAGAAAGCGAAAAGCTGCGTGCACTGCTTAAAAAACCTCTGTTCCCTCCCCCAAATTAGCAACATCAAAATTACCCCAGCAACTCAAACTACCAATCCCTGCCAGAGACCAACCATCCTAACCCGCCTGGCAACAGAGGGGTAGCTTGGCTGGCCCCCACCACAACACGTGCTCTCTTTTAATGAGAACATGCTTTGCCATACATCTGGAATTTCCCAGACATAGCTGGGATTCGATAGTGTCCAGTGTAAACAGTGTCCAGGTGGAATACACTGAAAGGTCCAGGAAAATCCAGACTTATAGCAACCCATGTTGGAAGTGTAGATTTTGGTAGCAGATTACCAGAAAACAATTTACCAGTATTTGTGTGCGGGTTTTCACCTTTTGAAATATGGGAACACTAATCTGATCTAACATGTGTGTAAACTTTGTGCAAGGACATCAGGATGAATGCTCAATAAAGAGGTCGTCTGGAAGAAGAAGAAGAGTTTGGATTTGATATCCCACCTTTCACTCCCTTTAAGGAGTCTCAAAGCAGCTAACATTCTCCTTTCCCTTCCTCCCCCACAACAAACACTCTGTGAGGTGAGTGGGGCTGAAAGACTTCAGAGAAGGGTGACTGGCCCAAGGTCACCCAGCAGCTGCATGTGGAGGAGCGGAGACGAGAACCCGGTTCCCCAGATTACGAATCTACCGCTCTTAACCACTACACCACACTGGCTCTCACACTGGAGGGGTCTTTGGGTGCAATAATGTCCTATTACACTGTTTCCCCCCTTCAACCACATGTTACCTAGAAGACGTCTCCCCTCCCCACCAGATAAACAGGAAGACGATGCTGGTCCATTGCCCATACATAAGCAGATGACATATAGCTCTAGGCCTGAGAATCCCACAATTTTTGATGCCTTGTTTTGCGACTGGCAAAACTTGGCAGTTTTTGTTTTACGTGTGTCAGTGTGTGCGCATGAGCGTGTGTGCACGCACACATCCTGCTGAGGTTCCTTTCACTTCATTCTTAAATACCTTTCATTCATGCAAGTTACGTTCCCATTGATTTCAAAGGATTAGCTCCCCATAATGCATTTAGGATGAAGGTGTTAAGCTACGTTCTCCCATTTAGCTTAATGATTGTGATGCTTTGGCCATTACGCTTTGAACTAAACGAGATGAAAAAGCAATAATATGACGTTTCACCTACCTGCAGGCTCAGAATGCTAATGGGAGCCCAGAACGTCTGGCTCAATAGCAGCTTAGAGGGAAACCACTAAAGTCCTATTTTTTTTAAAAAAAATCAAACACCCCTAGACGCTAAATTGCACTTTGCGGAAACCTTGTTTTCCCTATTGTTAATCAAAATACTAAAAGCTATGTAAGTGCTAATATTGCCAGCTTGCCATTATTACCATCCTCTGCAGTCTTGCAATACCAGAAAGTGAATAAGCTTCTCTGGAAGGAAAATGAATGTTAAAAGTATTCCTTTTCCAGAAAGCCCTTTTGTTCTCCTTCATCCCTTACCTTGAAAAGAGAACACCTGAGAGCACAAATGAAACCGTCACAGAGGAAAATTATCATGTTTTTACATTAGTTAGCCTAACAAAAGAATGAGGAAGTAGCCTTTCTTTCAAAAGAAGACGAGGGAAAAAGGACTGTGCATATTCTTCAGCATCTCAAGTTTTTATTTAAATAAAGAGATAGCCATGGTAGACCAGTGCTTCAAAGGTCGTAATAGGATAAATAAGAGCCAAGTTGAAGGGCTCACTCAGCCATGACACAGTTGGATGGCACTGTAACCTAACGCTCAGTTGTTCCAAAAAAAGAAAATGGGTGGGAATGAGGTATGTACACCACCAAAGAAAATGGGGGTTTCTCCCCTTCACATTGTAATGAGAAAGTCTCTTATTCACATGTTTTGACCCAATATGTGAAATCACTCAATTATTGTTCGAAACCCACACTTCTCTGTATTTTGAGATGCAGTGCCCAAAATGTACAAAAATGGGAAAGTGTACATCAAAATGTATCTGTTCACAAAAACAACACACGCAGCTTTATTCTGCTAGGGAAAACTGCTTGCAAAAAAATGTGTATATTAGCCAAAATGGCATATAAAAAAACCTGTGTGTATTAGGTGGAATCTGCACTGGAATGCCAATGAATTTTCCTTAAAACACACACACACACATTGCAAATGGCGGCAGAAATGTGTTGAGTTGAATTTAGAGTTGTAAAAGTGAGAAACAGAGAGAACCCAGCATTGACAGATCCATCCATCTGTCAGGAGCTCGTCCTACACTCAAGTAAGACCCTGGCAGAGACACATGCCCGACTGGCATGTTCTCTCCCTCCTGGCCGATCGTTCGGGAGCTTCAAAAGCTTTCTTCTGCCCGAACATCACAGCGACCGATGCCAACAGATATCGGCACACTTAGGGATCCGCAGAGTTTGCGCAGTTGCGTAACAGACCTCAGCAACTCAGCATTTTGGCTAATCTACTTTATTTACATATAAACACACGTGAAGCACTGCAACATGGCTCCCTCTCTTTATAGCATCAGACAGCAAAGAGAAAAAAGACAAAGGACAATAGTCCCACTTCACGGAACACGGTAACACAAACATTCTGTCTCCGTCACTTCCCACTCTGTGGAGTCAAAACATATACCGTCATGTGATAGACAACAATCCCATGACTGCAATCATGGAGCAGGAATTCTAACACCATCCCCAATGCCACCTTAAGCTTTTGGAAGAGAGGAGGGGAGTAGGAATGAGAAGAGGCTCTTTTTTGAGCATCCTTCTGCTGACTTACCACAGAGTTTTGTGCGTGGCACCGCAGTACTACTGAATGACACAAAAGTTCACGTTTCTTATTCTGGGTTTGGAACAGCAATGCAATGAATGAGAGAAAAAAGAATCCAGCGCTACCTGTTTGAGATTTCCACCAGCAGGCATACCTGAAGATATCTGGGGTTGCTATGGAACCTGAGATGCTTGATGGGGATAAGACAGGTTGGATGGTACGGTGCTGCAGTCGAAAAGAAGAGATAATTGGAAAGGTTAAGCACCCTTTCCCAGAACAACATTTCTGACTACCCATTGCACCCTCCCAACATCACATCGCAACAGGAAAGATGTGTGGGTTAAGGTCTGTGAGCTCAGTTGCCTAACTTGATATTCTGTAAAAGTCCACGAGTGTCTTTTAGAGGAGAAAAGGCACTGGCCTATGATTCTGCCAAAATATAAGCTGTCAAGTAACACTTTCCTGCTGAAAATCCGTACCTTTGCCACCTCTGCACTGCCAAGATGCCTCTTGCCTCTTAAAAATCAATGGAACGGGTGAGTTATTTTCCAAACTTGCTTTGGTATTTTTCATTACTGGCACCTCCGTCAATCACAACGGTGCTCAGAAACAACTACACCCGCCATGCACCTAGTCATTAGCAGCGGCAGCACTCTCACCCCTGCTGTATCCAAGAAGAACCCCTCCTCCGACTATCTAACCTGTCCTGCTGGTTATTGATGTAAGCAGCCAATGGGCACTGGCCAAATCACAGGATGATTTCTTCAGCAATACAGTAAGGCTTAGATGCTTCACAAAGCAATGCAAGACCTGGAGAATGTGGGGCATGAACAATGGGCCCAGGCACTCCATATCTCCCATCTAGGGGATGGGGGTGGCACTGTGGTCTAAACCACTGAGCCTCTTGGGCTTGCCTATCAGAAGGCCAGAGGTTTGAATCCCTGCAACGGGCTGAGCGCCCATTGCTCTGTCCCAGCTCCTGCCAACCTAGCAGTTCGAAAGCATGCCAGTGCAAGCAGATAAATAGGTACTGCTGTGGCAGGAAGGTAAACTGTGTTTCTGTGCGCTCTGATTTCTGTCACAGTGTTCCATTGTGCCAGAAGCAGTTCAGTCATGCTGGCCACATGACCCAGAAAGCTGTCTGCAGACAAAGACCGGCTCCCTCAGCCTGAAAGCAAGATGAGCGCCGCAACCCCATAGTCAAGTTTGACTGGACTTAATCATCCAGGGGTCCTTTAGCTTATCTCCCATCTGGATTTGGACCTGAAAGACCAAGGAAAAGTGTGTGCATGGAGGGTAGGTTTTTGCACTGGTTGTTTTACTGAAGTTCCTTGCCACTGGAGAACAAACTTGTAGCCAGTGAAAGCATTATATATATAAATGCATTAGCCCAGCTTAAATTCCAGAGCCGAAGGGTTAGACACCAGAGTCTGCAAGATGAATATTTCTTCCCAAAATTATTTTGGCTGCAGATATGATAAATTAAGGCTAACCACTTTTTTAAATTATCTGCATTATTAAAAACATTACTTAGACTTCTGGGGTATGGCAAAGAGCATGATTAATAAGTCTGATAACAGTTTTATCAGTGCTGTATAATATAATACAGAAGACATTTTTTTTAACCCCTGATCTTCTATGTGAGCCAGAGTTTAAAGAAGACAAATGGCAAGGATGTAAAAATGGGGGGGGGGGGGAGTCTAGTAGAGTGTATCCATTAATTCAAGTGGGGATTTCCCCTAGGCTGCTCTTGAATGTTTAGGCAACGGCACAAATTAACTCATCATTCCTTATTCTTCATAGCAAGATTGTTTCACACTGCAGGTAATTAACTTGCTCTGAGATTCTCTTGGACAGACTTTTGAAAAAGGCATTGTTGGACTATGATTTCTCAACGTGCTCTGAGACTTCACCAAAAATTGCATTTGCTAGGGTACTGCACACAAAAATGCCTTTGTTAGTGGAAATAACATACAAAAAATGCATTCTATATAAAGGAAAACTGCATAGCAAAATTGTGCACGTTGGGCAAAATTGTATGCAAATATGTGCATATTAGGAGAGCCAGTGTGGTGTAGTGGTTAAGAGCGGTAGTCTTGTAATCTGGGGAACCAATGCATGGCCAATACGATATCAATATGGAACCAGGATGATTTTGGCAGCACTTCCTGCCTTCATTGTTGGTCTTCCCTGGTGTCCAACCAGGCACCAACTCCCACCAAAATCCTCTGAGGCCAAGGAGTGGGCCTGAGCAGCTGGATCATGTTTGTTTGCAATGGAAGAAGCACTGTACACTTGGGATGGATGAATCTGTCTGTTTCAGTTTCTTTCTGTTTTTCATATTTCCGCTCTTACATTCACTTCTCCACATTTCCACATCAGTTTGCAATTTTTTAAGGAACAAGTCCCCATGAAAATTCATCGGCATTTTAATGCTACTTAGAAGAAGAAGAAGAGTTTGGATTTGATATCCCGCCTTTCACTCCCTTTAAGGAGTCTCAAAGCGGCTAACATTCTCCTTTCCCTTCCTCCCCCACAACAAACCACTCTGTGAGGTGAGTGAGGCTGAGAGACTTCAGAGAAGTGTGACTAGACCAAGGTCACCCAGCAGCTGCATGTGGAGGAGCGGAGACGCGAACCCGGTTCCCCAGATTACGAGTCCACCGCTCTTAACCACACTGGCTCTTATGATTGAATTAACTCATTAAAAAGGACTCTCCTTGTTTTCTCTGCTCTTGCTGCAACCAGGGAAGGAATAGCTTTCCTGAAGACTTGACATTGTATAAACAACAACACACATGTTGGAATTATCCCTCCTCTTGGGCAATAATTGGAGGTGGCCAGCATGGTAGTGCAATGCCACTCAGAAACCCTCTAGCTCATCATGCCATTGCTGCTTACCCAGATGTAGAGGAGGAGGAGAGACGCAGCTGCAGGTTTGCCGTGGTGCAAACACACCAGCAGGAACACCAGATTAGGTCCACCATTGTGTTTGCACCACCTCAACCTCACCACCACCTCACCCTTCCTTTGCTACCTCCTGTTAAGCAGCAACGCAACAGACCAGAGGTCAGATGAGGGGCAGTGCCCCATCATACCCACCCACCCATTTTGTTTTTAAACAAGAACTACTCTGTGCCAAACTTTAGATGATTAACCTCAGAACATTATATAAAGACTCCTTTGTGTTTTGAAAAAACAACAACTTTGCCCTGAATCTTTCCATCAAGGGACGCAGAGGCAAACCCAAAGATACGGTCTTCGTAAGTCATTAGAAGATGGAGCCAATAATAAAGCAGTAATAAAACAAAAGGCGCCACTGGGAGTTAAGGATTTTCAAACAAGCCTGTCAAAAAAGTGTAATAATGTTGTCAGATCAATTTGCTGCCAAGTGCAGGTGTAATGCGATAAAACTTCAAAGTGGAAGTTCTTAGCAGATTATGTTCTCAAAACTGTCAATCAGGCGCTGTTCTCATAAGTAACAAATTACAATGTATCAAGCTGTAGAACCAAGGATGCCGCCGTAATCTGCCTAACCAGGCTGGATTTTCAATGTGCATGTTAATAGGCCTGTTGGTGTGGACAAGCATCCTGCACCCTCTTTATATCTCATCATTTCTGATTTATTTTCCATTGAGAGAAGGGGGGATTTATCGGCAGCCGGATATTTGTACTGCTGCACACATGCACACAGTGGAATAAATCCTATGTGGAAAGATGCACAATGACCAGTTTCCATCCTTTCTTCTCCTTCCTCTTTGTTGTTGTTATCTGGGAGCGGCTGCCGAGATCACAGAACACTGGTCTTGAAAGACCTACAATGGGTCCCAGTACGTTTCTGAGCACAATTCAAAGTGTTGGTGTTGACCTTTAAAGCCCTAAACAGCCTCGGTCCAGTATACCTGAAGGAGCGTCTCCACCTCCAACGTTCTGCCCGGACACTGAGGTCCAGCGCCAAGGGCCTTCTGGCAGTTCCCTCACTGCGAGAAGCCAAGTTACAGGGAAACAGGCAGAGGGCCTTCTCGGTAGTGGCACCCGCCCTGTGGAACACCCTCCCACCAGATGTCAAAGAGAAAAATAACTACCAAACTGTTAGAAGACATCTAAAGGCAGCCCTGTTTCCCTGACTGGAAATGTAGCTGTAGGCCACATTCACAGCATACATTTAAAGCACTGCGATACCACAAAGGATTCTGGGAGTTGTGGTTTGTTAAGAGAGAGTTCTTAGGAGACCCCTATCTTCCTCACAGAGCTAAAGTTCCCAGATTGGTTTCGACAACGAATACCTCTTTCACAGGGAATTTTAGCTCTGTGAAGAGAATAGGGTTCTCCTAACAATTCTCGGCACCCACAAGAAGATACAGCTCCCAGGATGCTTTGGGGGAAGCCATGACTGTTTGCTTACCACCGTACTTTAAATGTACATATGCTGTGAAGGTGGCTGTACAGTGGTATCTCGGGTTAAGTACTTAATTCATTCTGGAGGTCCGTTCTTATCCTGAAACTGTTCTTAACCTTTAAGAACAGGTTTAACTTTAACTGTTCTTAACCTTTTTAACCACTTTAGCCTCCCACTGCTGCCGCGCCACCGGAGCACAATTTCTGTTCTCATCCTGAGGTAAAGTTCTTAACCCGAGGTACTATTTCTGGGTTAGCGGGGACTGTAACCTGAAGCGTATGTAACCTGAAGCATATGTAACCCAAGGTACCTCTGTACTCATATTTACAGCAAGGCAAACTGTTGATCAGTTGGCCACAACTTTCAGACAGCTAAGGTAAAGGTAAAGGGACCCCTGACCATTAGGTCCAGTCATGACTGACTCTGGGGTTGCGGTGCTCATCTTGCTCTATGGGCTGAGGGAGCCGGCGTACAGCTTCCGGGTCATGTGGCCAGCATGACTAAGCCACTTCTGGCGAACCAGAGCAGCGCACGGAAATGCTGTTTACCTTCCCGCCGGTGCGGTACCTATTTATCTACTTGCACTTTGATGTGCTTTCAAACTGCTAGGTTGGCAGGAGCAGGGACCGAGCAATGGGAGCTCACCCCGTCACAGGGATTTGAACCGCCGACCTTCTGATCTGCAAGCCCTAGGCTCTGTGGCTTAACCCACAGCACCACCCGCATCCCGCTAGCATCAGACAGCTAGCATCCCTCAATTTCTAACAGCTTGGTATCTCTAGCTACTGGGCTTGCTCATTCCTAAAACAGAGCCGGGTGGGGGCAGTCTGAATAGCATACTGGGTTCAGAAAATCTAGTCATCCGCCTGGATCATATAGCTGAAAAGGAGGACAGAGGCAGCCATCTTCCCCTTGGTTATTGTGCACTGGAATGGATAAGAAAGAGACTCCTGGTGAGAGAGAGACTCCTCTTTCATTCTCATAGCAAAGCAATTGTAAAATCCTAGCATTCTTCTTCCATGCCCGACTTTCTCTAGCAGATCCTGGAGAAGAAAAAGGATGCACCTTTATATACAGGTATGCAGAAAGCCACACTGTCTTCACCAACCAGCTGCCCTGTGTTTTTCCAACCAAGAGCTGGAATTGTTCCAGAGAGAGAGAGAGAGGCCCATTTCTGTCAGCGTTTGGATTTAAAATGCACTGTCAGTTCTGATTTTTCTTCCATTACCATCTCAAATGGGCAGAAAAGGACAGCTAAACTGGCAATCAGTTTCCAACAAGGCAAGGTCAAAACAACAGGCTATGCCTCATATCACTGGGAGGAACAGGGAGCTATTATGACAGAGGTGTAATAGGAGGAACCAGCTGAGCATCTCACTCAGTATGCAGCTTGGGAAAACTATTCTCCAGGGATGCTCAGCTCTGGGCTTGCAGCCTGGGGGCAAAATCCCACTCGCACCCCTCTGCGCACATTATAAATATACCAGCCTTGTTAAATGTATCTGTTAAAGGCGAAGATTTACTCCTGGAATGCCCCCTCACCATACTCACACACACACTGCCCATGAAAATTATTCTTACATTTTGCTCAGCTTGACCTCAGAGGTTCTATCTGCTGTACATTGTAATGGCAAGTTCATCTCTTTTTCCTGAGAAAGTTCAAGGAGGAGAAGGCAAGAGGAGGGGCTTACTCCCAGCCCCCAGAAGGGATGGAGAAATCTGTCCATTTCAGTTTTCAGCATACAGTGGTACCTCGGGTTGAGAACTTAATTCGTTCTGGAGGTCCATTCTTAACCTGAAACTGTTCTTAACCAGAAAGCACTGCTTTAGCTAATGGGGCCTCCCACTACCACTGCGCTGCCACCGCACGATTTCTGTTCTCATCCTGAAGCAAGTTCTTAACCCGAGGTACTATTTCTGGGTTAGTGGAGTCTGTAACCTGAAGTGTCTGTAACCTGAGGTACCACTGTATTTCTTTAGGAGATTGCATTTTCACTTGAAAGCAAACTTTGCAACAGACAATTGACCTCATTTGTGGGTAGCGCTGTAGGTTAAACCACAGAGCCTGGGACTTGCCGATCAGAAGGTCGGTGGTTTGAATCCCCGCAACGGGGTGAGCTCCCGTTCTTCGGTCCCAGCTCCTGCCAACCTAGCAGTTCAAAAGCATGACAAAGTGCAAGTAGATAAATAGTACCGCTCTGGCGGGAAGGTAAACGGTGTTTCCGTGCGCTGCTCTGGTTTGCCAGAAGCAGCTTAGTCATGCTGGCCACATGACCGGGAAGTTGTCTGCGGACAAACGCTGGTTCCCCCGGCCAGTAAAGCGAGATGAGCGCCGCAACCCCAGAGTCGGCCACGACTGGAACTAATGGTCAGGGGTCCCTTTGATTTAAACAGTGAGGAGGATGGAATGGAGGGTGAGAGGGATGACCAGCTATCACTGCTCCCCCAACTTGTATAACAGGTTGCTGTTGTTGTTGTTCTTGTTGTTATATCGAATTATTACCCACCCTTCACCAGCAGATCCCAGGGTGGCTTAAAACGTGCAAAATTCAGAATTGAAAACAGTTAAGATGAAATAAAATCAGAGTTACAGTCTTCTTGGGAGACGAATATTTGGCACCAGCTTCTGCTGTGACACTGGGGCAGAAGAGGAGAATGGAGTTTCCAACTCACTGGAACGACTGGGCTTGTAGACATAAAAGGGGGACCTCCTGGACTTCTGGATTGGCATGTGGGCACAAGCACAATCTAGGGTTGCCTTATGTCCAGGACTCCAGTGATGGAATTAGCGTTGGGGGGTGGGGGGGTGGGAAATCTGCAAAATGTCTGGGTTTAAAAAACTTTTTACTTCTTGAAATATGGCAACGCTAGCACAATCACCCCAACGTTGTGTAACATTTATTGCTCGGATTGTCTTGTGGGAGTAGGTGGAGTACCATGTGCTTGGATTTGGTTGTTGGAGGTTTTCAGAGGGAAAGCTGTGTTATCTGCCCCACCCGCAGCAAGCAAGAAGCCTGTACTGGTATAGAAATACCTTCCTTTCTCCTCAGTGAGAGACAGAACAGTGTATCTGTTAGCTCAGCGGGTGTAGACTGGATTTATCGATGCTGCTGTGATGTGGGATAGTTGGGTTATTATTGGTTGTCAGCTGTTATTATTGATTGGTGGGTTTGATGATTACTGGCCGTTGTGTGTAAAGGGATTGATGAAAGGATGTGTAGGAAAAGAAAAGAAAACTGGTAAATGTGTAATGGTGCTGTATATGGGGATGAAAAGTTGATAAAAGCGAGAGCATATAAGAATGGTAGTGTGGGTAAAACCTTCTGGAGAGCTTCATATATTGTGCAATTTCACGTTGATGTGATTATTGTTTTGCATGCACAGATATTGTGCTGCATTGTACATTTGCATACATGGATTTCCCTTTTTCTTTCATAGACTCATATAATTGTAGAGTTGGAAGAGACCCTGAAAACCATGTAGTTCAAACCCCCTGCACTTACAACCTTGGCATTATCAGCACCATGCTCTAATCAGCTGTGTGATCAGTTGTTGATATTGTGTTTGTCGTATACTTTTGTACCTGTGGTGTTTTTTCTTTCAATATAAACCAAAACCCATTGCTATGAAGTGGTCTCTGTAAATGGTTTAGATAAATAAAAAATAAATAACATCCACTAATATCTAATGAGTGGGGAAGCAATAGGACAATTGTATTACTTCACCACTGATCCAGGTGTCAATATGCCCCCACAAACCACTGCAATGGCACCGTAAAAATCTCAGTAAACAGGTAAAAAGGTAAAGGACCCAGGGACTGTTAAGTCCAGTCAAAGGCGACTATGGGGTTGCGGCACTCATTTCACTTTCCGGCCGAGGGAGCCAGACGTTTGTCCACAGACAGCTTTCTGCATCATGTGGCCAGCAGGACTAAACCACTTCTGGTGCAACAGGACACCATGATGGAAACCAGAGCGCATGGAAACGCTGTTTACCTTCTTGCCGCAGTGCTACCTATTTATCTACTTGCACTGGTGTGCTTTCGAACTGCTAGGTTGGCAGGAGCTGGGACAGAGCAACGGGAACTCACCCCATTGTGGGGATTTGAAATGTTGACCTTCTAATCAGCAATCCAAGAGGCTCAGTGGTTTAGACCACAACGCCCCCTGCTCCCCCCCCCCCAAAAAAAAATATCTCAGTGGACACACTAAGACTGCAGTTGTCATCTCAACTGATCTCCTGGGAAGGAACATCCCATTTCAGAACCCAAGTGTGCTACTAGGTCATTAGAAAAGAAGAGAAGAAGAAGAGTTTGGATTTGATATCCCGCCTTTCACTCCCTTTAAGGAGTCTCAAAGCGGCTAACATTCTCCTTTCCCTTCCTCCCCCACAACAAACACTCTGTGAGGTGAGTGGGGCTGAGAGACTTCGGAGAAGTGTGACTAGCCCAAGGTCACCCAGCAGCTGCATGTGGGGGAGCGGAGACGCGAACCCGGCTCCCCAGATTATGAGACTCCCGCTCTTAACCACTACACCACAAGGTCAAACCAGAGTAAGACCTTAAAGCCAATAGCCCATCTAGTCCAGCATCCTGTTCTCACAGTGGCTGGTCAGATGCCTGTGGGAAACCAGCAAGAGTGCTTGGTCTGATGGGAGCAGAAGGTATTCTTTGAGCTAAGCATGGTGGATGGGAACCCCAAGGTGGTTTTGGAAACAAAAGAACTTTTTTGTGTGTTTTCTCTCCCATGGGATGAGGTGGAAGGGAAACAAGACCAGCGGAAAGTTTCTGGAACATCTCCAACGTACATACGCTGTTTGGCCCTACAGACACCACAAGATAAACTTATGAACATGTAAGTTAATATATGTCATTAGCCCAGATAGAAACCTGTGAGAAACAAGCAAGCAGCATTTGAGTACAAGAGCCCTCCTGTGGTTTCCAGCAACTGGCATTCAGAATCATTACTGAGAGCCAGTGTGGTGTAGTGGTTAGGAGCAATGGACTCGTAATCTGGTGAACCAGGTTCAATTCCCCATGTCTGAGAAGCCAATGTCCATAAGAGAGGGAAGCTCTGATTCTGGAACACTGGGGCTGTCTCTTTGAGGCTGGGAGGGTAAATCTGATTATGGCCCTTAGGAAGCCCACCCAGGGACCATAAAATTGCATCCTTCACATGCCTGTTTCTGTCCTTCCTCCTCTATCCAGCTCAACACATCATCAGTAGGCCAACCCTCCTCTTTTCACAATGTACCAAACTCCTTGATATTTCTTTTCTTGAAGAGCATATCCACGGACAGAGGTACGGATGCTATTGCAAAGAAATTTCCACCAGAAGGGAGGCTAAATAGCACAGAGGGGTTTTGGGTTTTTTTTGAGAAAAGGAAGGTATTAGACAAAACCTGAAAGGTTAACCAAGAGCGCTGCCTCTAAAACCCCCAAGGCAAGGAGATCCATAAATGAGAGCCCAACAGGAGCAGACCAGCCCCTGACTTGCTTTTGACAATAGCATGGCCCAGATAATAGGTTCAGCTCAGCTTATCTCCTGGGCAGGAACATCACTAACACAATGTATTTCAGAACCCAAGTGAAATACTAGGTCATCAGTAAGAAGTCAAACCAGGCAGTGCTTGATCCGACAGCAGCAGAAAAAGGTATTATCTGAACTGAAACATGGGGGACATTTACAGCCCTAAATATCACAATGGAAATATCCAATGAACTGTAGGGAAACAGCTAATTAGCAGAATTGACTGGAACACGGTCAAGTTTCTACAAAAGTGGCATGGGGCTGGTGATCTCACTGCTGAAATTAATTTTCCCCTATCCTTCGTCTCCAAATTCTCCTCTGCAAATTTTGATTGTGAACCTTCTATGAATATTTTCAAGGCATGCAAAGGTTTGGGGGGCATTTAATGTTCGACATCAGCAAAAGAATGAACAAGATTCTGCTCTAGTTGTGGACAGCCAGTGGCCCAGTAGAGAGAGGGTAACTGTACAGCCAGTTTAGCAAGGTCCCAAAAGAGCGTCATGACATGAATGTCCTCCTTGACAGAGTAATCCAAACCCTGGTCAGACAGCAACTGTGTGATGGAGGGCTGGCCCAGGACATTTTGCCACCTGAGGCAAAACAGTAAATTCTGGGAGGGGAACCTCTTTCACCCCCAATGATGACTCCGCCCCCTCTCCACTGCTACCATTCCCACCTCCAACCCCACAGGCAATGTCTCCTCCTCCTCCTTGGCCCACCCCCACCCACCACCAGTTCCTTAACAGCCACCGTCTGAGAAACAAGAAGACTGTAATGGAAGCTGACAAGGAGGGCAGTGGTGGATGAGGAGGTGACACTGAGTAACAGGCACAGGAGGAGGTAGGTGGTGTGTTCCTTATGCCACCCCTCCCAGCTGTCTCATCTCTGCTACCTGAAGCAACCACCTCATGGAGCCTCATGGGTGGGCCGGCCCTAGCGGAAGAGCTACTGCCACACCCACAACCCTGATGTTTATGCTGGCCAGGGTGGGAGGTGGGGAGCAGGCCAAAGCCTCTTTTGGATTATGCCAGCTTAGTGTTGGCATGGTGAATGGGCACGATACCAGTGAGTTGTAGTACAGTGGTACCTCGCAAGACGAAAAGAATCCGTTCCGTGAGTCTCTTCGTCTAGCGGTTTTTTCGTCTTGCGAAGCAACCCTATTAGCGGATTAGCAGATTAGCGCTATTAGCGGTTTAGCGGCTATTAGCGGCTATTAAAGGCTTAAGGGATTAGCGGATTAGCTGCTAAAAGGCTATTAGCAGCTTAGTGCCTTAGAAAAAGGGGGTGGGGAGCGGAAAAAAATCGCAAGACATTTTCGTCTTGCGAAGCAAGCCCATAGAGAAATTCGTCCTGCGAAGCACATTGAAAAATGGAAAACCCTTTCGTCTAGTGGATTTTCCGTCTTGTGAGGCATTCGTCTTGCGGGGCACCACTGTAATTAAGAGTGTTGGACTAGGACCTGGGAGACCAGGATTCAAAACCCTGCTCATCTATGAAGCTCCTTGGGTAACCTTGGGCCAGTCACTGCTTCTCAGCCTAATCTACCTCACAGGGTAGATGTTGAGGAGGGGGAGAATCATGTACACCTCCTTGAGCTCCTTGGAGAAAAAAGTAGGATATAAATACAAGAAACAAAACACGTAAACTGACAGAAGCTGGGCCTGGTCAGGATTCAGCAGATCTTGGGCAGACTCCACAGCTCCCCCAGAATGCCCCCATTTCAGGGCTTCCCACCAGTGAGAAGTTCACCAGCAGTACTTTTGATGGGCAGAACAGGGAGCTATGCAGTGACACCACCATCACTCTGCAAGCAGAGAGGAGACCTCCATCCCATTCAAACCCCACAGCATGGTGGACTGGAGGAATGGCTTGCTCCCCCAGCCTTCCTTCAATTGCATCAAGATAATTGCTTTCCATATCACGTGTCCAGAGGAGGGCAACCAAAATGGTCAAAGGCCTGGAAACAATGCCTTATGAGGAACGGCTAAGGGAGCTGGGCATGTTTAGCCTGGAGAAGAGGAGGTTAAGGTATGATATGATAGCCATGTTCAAATATATAAAAGGATGTCACATAGAGGAGGGAGAAAGGTTGTTTTCTGCTGCTCCAGAGAAGCGGACACAGAGCAATGGATCCAAACTACAAGAAAGAAGATTCCACCTAAACATTAGGAAGAATTTCCTGACAGTAAGAGCTGTTCGACAGTGGAATTTGCTGCCAAGGAGTGTGGTGGAGTCTCCTTCTTTGGAGGTCTTTAAGCAGAGGCTCGACAACCATATGTCAGGAGTGCTCTGATGGTGTTTCCTGCTTGGCAGGGGGTTGGACTCGATGGCCCTTGTGGTCTCTTCCAACTCTATGATTCTATGATTCTATGTCACTGATGGGGACATGTGGGAAAATAGAAGTTGTGGGACTCCAGCTCCCACCAGCCCCAACCAGCATGGTCAGTGGTCAGGGATGATGGCAGCCTCATCTCGAGGGCCACAAGTTGTTGTTTCTTTTGTTCCTCACCACTGTCTTACGACACAATCTCGCAGCTTTTGTGTCATTCCTTTTCTATGCCTAAGGGATAAACGCACTGCCATTTTCGGTTATGGGGTGATGATCAGGGTAGAGAATACAATTCAAAGCAAGATTATCCCGTCTCAATTGATGTCTGGCTGGAAAGAATTGCTGTGTGTGACACACCCTGAAGGATTGTGGTGAGCGTCTCCGAGATTGCTCTTTAAATCCCCATGTACACACATGCTCATCCTGCAGCCCTATGAATATATGCTGCTACCTTGCACCATCACAATGGGCTCCCCTAAGGTTTGTAGGCTCTCTAAGACTAGTCTGACATTAGTCTTTTTCAGTCTCTTCTATCGGAGGTACTTTTAATTGGAAATCTAATCCTTCGGCATCCAAACTTGCTCTCCCACACAGCAATGCTGCTCTCCTTCTAAGGAGCAACGGGATTAAGAGAGTCGCTGATGTCGCTCAGTATGAAACATTCATTCACTTATCTTAAAAATGGTATACACTGCATTTCTGCTTTAAAAGTGATGTGTAAAAACAAGATAAACCACAGAACGGCAGTGCACAACCACCCCTGATCTGATTAGGGACCTAATCCAGAGCTTTAGAGTGGCCTCAATCCAACCCAGGATCCAGGGCTGACCTGACCTGGATCTGGGCCAGAATTGGTTTGGGATCCTGCACAGTGTTTAATGAAACATATGGTCAGTCTGTCAGTGTTTGTAAAAAGCAAAAAAAAAAAGGTTCTGACTTCCTTTGTCTCCTCAGCCTAGTCCTCGGACCCTTGTCGGCATCAAAGAGTCCACGAGAAGAGTGTCCTTGCAGAGTATTTTCTCCTTTTACAGTGGTACCTCGGGTTAAGTACTAAATTCGTTCCGGAGGTCCGTACTTAACCTGAAACTGTTCTTAACCTGAAGCACCACTTTAGCTAATGGGGCCTCCTGCTTCTGCTGCGCTGCCGGAGCCCGATTTCTGTTCTTATCCTGAAGCAAAGTTCTTAACCTGAAGTACTATTTCTGGCTTAGTGGAGTGTGTAACCTGAAGCGTATGTAACCTGAAGCATATGTAACCTGAGGTACCACTGTATTCTTAAAAGTCTTTCTGCAAACACGACTGATCAACTGTACACCTCAACACTACCAGCTTTCACTAACCAACCAACCAACCCAACACCGAACTAACATTTCTCGCTCTATATATACAACCCGGTGCAGGCTGCTGACTCATGCTGACCCAGCTTTTTTAAGCATTAAAGAAACAGTGGCCAATTTTTAGCAGTGACATTCTCTTTGCCACTAGACCACAGTCTCTTGCTATCATCTCCGTCACAACCGCAGACCATTCCAGATGGACTCAGTCCAACCAGGGAATCACGTCAGCCCTTTCTGACTGAATCCCAAGTCCGCCCCAATTCAGCCTGATTCAGTTTGGAATCCAAGATTCAGCTGGATGCAACCCTGAGAAATAAAATAGATCAGCAGCATGTTGAGATAGAAAGGAAATGCATTGCAATGCATTTAAAAACCTGAGAGAATAAAAAAGATCCCACGTTGACATCAAGCAGGCCTTCTTGGGGAGGGAGTTCCACATACAAGGAGCCACCACTAAAAAGACACTCTAACATGAACCCAGAAGTATCTCCTTATAAATCCAAATTCAAGTTGACTTGAAACTATGTTATTGTGGGGGTGGGATTCTTTTCCACTCCCTCCCTCCCCCTGCTTGAATCCTTTTTGTTTTTACCTTTGAACAAGGAAACACAAGTTTGTAAAGGTACTTATTCTGCCTGCTCCCTGAAAGCAAGGATATCCAGCACGCAGCAGCACTTTGTTCAAACACTCGTAATCTTAAGTAATGCTGCAAACTTTGTTTTGCATTGCAAGTCAATACATGTGTCCCTCCTCCACACCCAGAAGGTGAATAGGTATTGAACTGAGGTCTTAGGTGTACAGCCACAAAATATAGCCCTTAAAAAAAAAGAAGAAGCAAGGAGTAAATGGGAAACAGAGTGGCTTACATTGATTGTGTGATGTTTTCCTTCTTAGCTCGATTCTGCCTGATGACCACCCCCCCTTGTCTCACACAGAGGTACTTGCCAGCTCACGTAGACTGCGCCCAGTGCCATCCACAGAGAGCTCCTTTGGAAATGGAAAACTCAGAACATTGAATACAGAGTTCCAATTTCCTCCTCCGCCACCTAAATGTGTTTTGCTCACACTTGGCAGACTTTTTAAACAGCATTTCCTCAAGCCTTAGTTTATTCCAAACATATTTTAGTAAAGTCAGTGGGAGGATCGTGGAGTTAACATTTCGTTATTTCCCCAGATTCAAAGTTTATGTGAAAAAGTTTAATTTATTCCCCTCTCTTCCTCCTCCATTTGACTGTGGTTTATCCCTGCCTTCGCTCTGTCTTTAACCAGAGAGAGAGGGAGCAAGGGAGCAGAAAAACAGAAGGGATGGGAAGAACTATATATTAATTCTTAGGTTAAACCAGTTTTAGAAAGCCCAAAAGGCTAATGAGAACACGTTTTATTTTGTCATTTTCTAACCCAAAGGAAGATTTCTTCCAGAGCTAACACGGCTATTATCGGCTGCATCATTCTGTCCCTAACAAATCACTGCTTTGTTAATCCCTTTTAGAGCTCACCAGTTTACCTTTCAGAAGTGTAGCTGCCGCCTGCACTCAGCATTCATTCCTTTGATGGTATTACTTCTTTTTTCCTAATATCAAGTGGCCGGGTTCACAGAAACAGCTGATAGTCTGTATTGATCAGGTGAGCCTCAGCTACAGAATAATTGCGCACAATTCCTTCTCATTGAAGAAGGTCACACAACTACATGGCTGGGAGTTCCAAAAAAAGGGCTTACACTGTCCTCCCCTCACCACTTCAAAACCAAAAAGCAGGACTTGGCTGTTTAGACAACATGTGAGAAAGATCTCAAAATCAGTCTGCGCTCTGCATAACTATTGTTATTAACTTAGGTTGCAACCCTACGCATAGAATTGGGCTGCTTGCATGCCATTGGTTAAAAATTGATATATCTTAAGTAACTGGATATCGAACAACTGGATATGGAACAAGTGATTGGTTCAAAATTGGGAAAGGAGTGTGACAAGGTTGAATATTGTCTCCCTGCTTATTTAACTTATATGCAGAATTAATCATGCGAAAGGCTGGACTGGATCAGTCCCAAGCCGGAATTAAGATTGCCGGAAGAAATATCAACAACCTCAGATATGCAGATGACACAACCTTGGTGGCAGAAAGTGAGGAGGAATTAAAGAACCTTTTAATGAGGGTGAAAGAGGAGAGCGCAAAATATGGTCTGAAGCTCAACATCAAAAAAGCGAAGATCATGGCCACTGGTCCCATCACATCCTGGCAAATAGAAGGGGAGGAAATGGAGGCAGTGAGAGATTTTACTTTCTTGGGCTACATGATCACTGCAGATGGTGACAGCAGTCACAAAATTAAAAGACGCCTTCTTCTTGGGATAAAAGCAATGACAAACCTAGACAGCATCTTAAAAAGCAGAGACATCACCTTGCCGACAAAGGTCCATATAGTTAAAGCTATGGTTTTACCAGTAGTGATGTATGGAAGTGAGAGCTGGACCATAAAGGCTGATCGCCGAAGAATGGATGCTTTTGAATTATGGTGCTGGAGGAGACTCTTGAGAGTCCCATGGACTGCAAGAAGATCAAACCTATCCATTCTGAAGGAAATCAGCCCTGAGTGCTCACTGGAAGGACAGATCCTGAAGCTGAGGCTCCAATACTTTGGCCACCTCATGAGAAGAGAAGACTCCCTGGAAAAGACCCTGATGTTGGGAAAGATGGAGAGCACAAGGAGAAGGGGACGACAGAGGACGAGATGGTTGGATTGTGTTCTCGAAGCTCCCAGCATGAGCTTGACCAAACTGCGGGAGGCAGTGGAAGACAGGAGTACCTGGCGTGCTCTGGTCCATGGGGTCATGAAGAGTCAGACACGACTAAATGACTAAACAACAACAACAACAACAGCCGGAAGAGCCGGACATGACTAAACAATAACAACAGGCAACTTAAATGTATGCCAAATGGCAGTCTTAGACTTTCCTACATTTATTTAATTTATGAATTTAGATCATGAACCCAGTTGATTGTGAAGGTTATGTGAAGGTTACTGGTGCTTTGTGGAACCTATCTCAGCATGGGTGTGACATGCACACATCCATCCATGCATACCACATTTGCTCACACATGTCTGACCCATGTTTCTCATGCACCCATGCTGACAACATCCTCCCTTCCTTGTCTCATTCTTCTCCCTCCATGAGCTGGATGGGGAGAAAGAGTGTGAAATTTAGACTTGGGGGGGGGGGATTCCCTTGAGGGGTTCGATACGGAGGTTCACACCAAATGCCCAATTAGTCAGACTTTATTCAGTAACAGACAGAGACCCCAAATGAGTCAGAGATTTCACTTCTATTAGCACGCACTGTATATAAGGGAGCCATATTACCAAAGATAACAACAACAACAACAACAACAACAACTTATTATTTATACCCTGCCCACTCTGGGCGGCTTCCAATTGAATTTTAAAAACACAATAAAACATCAAACATTAAAAACTTCCCTAAACAGGGTTGCCTTCAGATGTCTTCTAAAACTCATATAGTTGTTTATTTCCTTGACAGCTGATAGGAGGGCGTTCCACAGGGCGAGTGCCACTACCGAGAAGGCCCTCTGCCTGATTCCCTGGAACTTCACTTCTCACAGTGAGGGAACCACCAGAAGGCCCTCAGAGCTGGACCTCAGTGTCCGGGCTGAACGATGGGAGTGGAGACGCTCCTTCAGGTATACTGGGCCAAGGCCATTTGGGGCTTTAAAGGTCACCAAAGTCTGTCCCTGCTTTCTGCCAGCTTCTCCCAGTGTCCTTTTGCTCTTATGGAATGCCCTCAGGATTAGGGCCGGTGTGCCCCAATTGACTTCTTTAAAGATTGCCATGATTGCTTCTCAAAGCATATTTGTCTCTTTCCCTTGCACTTGTTATATCTTTTCAGTCTGTGGGTCCGTTCTCTTCCCCCATAAGGTCAGCTTGGGCATCCCCCTCTGTTTTCTCATGAGATGCCCAATTTAATAAAATAAAATAACACCCACACACACATACATATATTTCTTTTTTCCAATCTAAATTCGTATTGATTCCTGAGATGTTCATTCTGGAGATCTATGGCATCATTGGATTATTCAGTTTAGCCATTTATATGTGTCTGTCTCTTTCTTCCTTTCTTCCAGATTGGTTCTGTTCCACAAGAGGCTAGAAGGAGGGGAAAATAATACTGCCATTGTTGCTATTCTGGTATCATAACTGCTCACACGGCCCTGAACTATTAGACCGTTTTGGCTCCAAGAAGCTCTGAGATGTGGTAATTCAGGAACTAAATCAAGCTTTCTTACTGCTGGATGAGGTTAGTGGATATTAATGGGAGGGCAGGAGTTTGTACTGAATCATTCATGTGAATAAAGGGCAAACAATTGCTTAATACTTCAAGTGGGAAAATACCGCTTCCCCCCTCCCCCCAGAAATACTCCAGAATGCATGAAGCAGAGCAAAGAAAGCACAACTGGAAGGAACAAAATGGCAGCTCCTGTTAATATACATTAGAAATGGGGTACGGATGCGGTAGACATTTGGTTTGGTTAGAAATGTCAAAGCAGATCAACCTATTTTGCATTTTCTGGCGGGCCAATCTCTGAAACAATATGTGAACCAAAGCACAGCTATCCTTTGAAATCTAAAAAAAATAAAAAATAGTAGGGTGGTACAACTATGAAACATAAAGACGTTGGGAGCGGTCATTAGGAAATTAGAAAAGAATTCTCTAGCTCAGACATCCCACTGATGTCTGCATCGTTAGCGAAAGCACATGCATCTGTTTGTGTAATTAGTTCTGTTTAATAAATATATATTACATTCATTAATTGTATATGTAATAAATATATTATGTGTGTGTGTGTGCATGCACACACATTAATTCTGTATATTAACTAATATGAACTTTATTGCAAACACTTTAATTTATGATATGGAAATTTAATTCAGTGTGCAGCCCCCAAGTTCTGTGTCAAGGTACTCTTTTGTCTGAGAAGTTGGCCCTCCCTGAAATAATTGGTCCGTCGCCTGCATTGAATGAGGTTGTGCTCTTCCTGAAGAAGCAGGACCTGGAAGGCAGGAGTTAGAATCTCAAATTGGGGTGGTGGTGCTGCAGTTAACTAAGTCACAACTACATATTGGGTAGGATGTTGTGTAGTGCTGGGATGCTCCTAGACCCATCATTGTCACTAAAGGCCCAGGTGGCCTCAGCGGCTAGGAATGGCCTGAGAACCATTGTCCCCATGCTGGTAACCTCCAGTTGAATAACCTCAATGTGCTCTATGTGGGGCTGCCCTTGAGGTTCATCCAGAAGTGGTAGCTAGTGAGAAATGCAGTGGCTCAACTGCTCACTGGGGCAGGCAATTGCCATGTTACGCCACTGCTGGAAGAATTGCACCGGCCGCCAATTAGCTACTGGGCTAAGTTGAGGGTGCTCATTATAGTGAACAGAGCCCCATATGCCTTCGGTGAAGAAATCTGAAAGATTCTCTCATCTTTTATACCATATTTACTTGAATGTAATGCACACCTTTTTTTGGCCAAATTACGTCACGGAAATTAGGGTGCGCATTAGATTTGATGGCGGCAGCAAACACTTTTTTGGTTTCAAGGTTTTGACAATTGAGGTGCACGTTAGATTCAACGGCGTGTTTTGTTGCTTAGTCATTTAATCGTGTCCGACTCTTCGTGACCCCCTGGACCAGAGCACGCCAGGCACTCCTGTCTTCCACTGCTTCCCGCAGTTTGGTCAAACTCATGCTGGTAGCTTCGAGAACACTGTCCAACCATCTCGTCCTCTGTCGTTCCCTTCTCCTTGTGCCCTCCATCTTTCCCAACATCAGGGTCTTTTCCAGGGAGTCTTCTCTTCTCATGAGGTGGCCTGTTAGATTCATGTAAATACAGTATACCCAAGCAATCAGTGTTCTGCAGAAGAGGGCTGCCATCTTATCAGGATGTTCGTTTTGCACAATTAGCTTCATCCCCCCCCCCCCCATTAAATATTAGACAGGCACTGTCTTTCTTGTCTTTTCAAAACCAATTGAAGACTTTTCTCTTTCAACAAACTTTTTAAGTGGATATCATTCCCAGTCTGTATCTGTACTGCTTTTAAGATTTGGATTGTTTTATCACTTGCGTGTTTGCTGCCCTGTGCTGCTTTGGAAGGAAAGAAGGGTGGGATGTACATAACAACAACAACAACAACAACAACAACAACAACAACAACACAAATATTAATTAAAATGGCTGACTAATCAATTTAAACAGCTTCATAGGTCTGTCAGCATAGAAAGATCTTCAAGAGAAACCTGAAAGTAAAAAAGCAAGGATGGACTAATAATGAAATGCATTGCTACCAGATTTAGTGACAGTTGTCAGTATTTGTGGTTTTTAAAAGATGGTGGCAAACTTGTGGAGAATGCACATATCAGCAGTTACTTGTCAGAGGGTGGTTTTGAACTATGTTTTGCTCAGAAGAAATTTTTCTCTGGAAAACTCATTAGCACCCTAGTGTGAATTTTTCCTGATACACTCATTTTTATATGCAATTTTGCTTTTAATACACACATTTTTTCAAAGCAATTTCCTGTACAATAATGCATTTATCTGTGTTGCTTTCACTAATATATGCCTTTCTATGCACACTTGACCCAACTATATGCCTTTTTGTACACATTATTTGGCTATAGAACCGTGTTGCAAAATCTGAAGGAGCGCGGATTTTGAAGGATGGTTGAATTTTCCAGTGCAGATATTGTTTCAGAAAGTGTGAATTATGTAGGTTCACCTTTAAATGCAAAGTGGCTTGACTTTCTCCCTCATCACCTCCAATTTTAAGGAGGGTTATTGGTAGCTTTATTATTATTACTTCGGTACTCTACTAGGATTCTATTTTTATTTTATTTTTTGCAACCATTTGCAAAGCGTGGCCATTTACTATAGATGCAGCCTCCAGTTCCTCATCTGGCTCATAATTTGCTTTCCGCAACTAACAAGCTACGGGTACTGTCATTTTTCTCTTTCTCCTGCATACATTTGCCCATAAAATGTAGGGAGTTGAATCAGCACCTATGGTCAAGTAAATCACCAGCCTTGTCTAAACTGACTGAAGCAATTATCTCTGTGCTTCTGAAGTGGACAGAAATGACAGTCAGTTTAGAGAAAATGTATTATCTCCAGGAAGAAGAGGCTGCATTGAACCTTTCAGTCAAACCCAGTTAAAATTTACAGATGTGATTTCCTTGCATCTTCTTCTTCTTCTCCTCTCTGGAAATGCGGTTTAGAACAACAGTCTCTGCCATATATATATATATATATATATATATATATTTGCTTTCGTAGATTTTCACGGGTACAGGAATGCAGGTTTTGGTGTCCTCGGGTGTCTTCCCGTGTAAAAGTTGGGGTGTCTAGGCGACGTTTCGACGAGGTCTCACTCGTCATCTTCAGGCTGGTGCTTTCGGCTTCTTGTTACTGGGACAGAGCTCTGTCCCAGTAACAAGAAGCCGAAAGCACCAGCCTGAAGATGACGAGTGAGACCTCGTCGAAACGTCGCCTAGACACCCCAACTTTTACACGGGAAGACACCCGAGGACACCAAAACCAATATATATATATATATATATATGGGGGGGGTAGGAAATAGAAGAGCACTGATAAAAATGGAAGTATTTCAGAGTTAAGAGGCAACATGGGGACAAAGAGAGTGGCTTGGAGCAAGTGAAAATTATGAGGCTGAAATTATTACACCTTGGAAAGAACACGGAAGAAAACAGTGGAAATGGCCTGGGATATAAAAAGAATTAAGAGGTGGAGGGGGAGGGAAATGTATAAATAAGGACAGAACGAAGTGCTTGAGAAAGCTATTTTATGGAACATATTGATATTTAGGCTTTTCCTCAAGTGCAACCCAATTGTTTTTTGAAATGCTAATTGTAGAAAGGAAAGAACGGCTGTATGGTTTTCGGTTTATTGGGGCTGTAATGTTTTGTAGTTTACCTTATCCTGCTTTTGGCTGTGAAGCACTGTACAAATTTGCAGATGAATTGATTGATTGATTGATTGATTGATTGATTGAATGACACAAGAAACATGTTTCTGCCAATCATGCCAGGGTTTGGGATTTATTTTGTAGTTTTGAGTTGTAGAGGAGCCACAGCACACAGTTGCACTGGGAATCCCTATTTCTAACTTATTGGGGAAGTTATTTTATGTGTGTTTTTAAAAACAGGGAGGGAGGGAGCAAGGGAGGGCCTTCTCAGTGGCTGCTCCCAGACTCTGGAACTCCATGAAGAAGCTAGACTGGCTCCTTCCTTGTTGACTTTCCACCAGCAGACTTGGGGGGATTGGCCACTTTTAATGAAAAGGCTTGCGCCATGCTGTTCTTATTGCCATTATTTGTATGTTTTTAACGTATTTTATATATGTATGTAGTTTTAAATCCTACTGATGTTTTTTAAAAAAAACACTATTGTTTTTTCCGTGTTTTTAGTAAGAGATTTTTGTTTTTTTCTATAAGCCGCCTTGAGTTCTGTCAAGAAAAAAGCTGGGAATAAATTTAATAATAATAATAATAATAATAATAATAATAATAATAATAATGGAAGGAAACATTTAATTGCTTGCCAGGTTATTTCCAGGCCCAAATCAATGTGTTCACATTAGTGTTTAAAACCCTAAATGCCTTAGGCCCCAAATATCTGAAAGGCTGCCTCCTTTCCTACAGACCCTCCAGGGTGTAAAAATCAACAGAGGGAGTCCTCTTAGTAGTTCCAGCACCCTTAGAAGTTCAGGGGTATGCGTGGCCTTCTCTGTGGTGTCCCCTGGGTTTTGCAAGTCCCTCCCCAAAGAGGCGTGCCTAGCACTTCCACTATGCAGCTTTCAGCAAATGTTGAAGACACACCTCTTTACCACAGCTTTCAACACCTGAGGGAGTGTGTTTTCGGGGCCCACCCAGTGGCTGTAACCTTCTTTTAACTGTCTTTATTTCTTAATTGTAAGTTGCCGTAACCTGCTCTGGGACCTGGTGAAGGATATGTAATAAATTGGAAGTTGCTGCACTTGTTAAAAGTTACAAGACTGCAAAGGTTAAGCAAAGTCCATTGTATCCAGACAGACTTTCAAGACAGTCCCTTAATTAGCTGGCCACTTGCCTTACCTAGGAAGACCAGGGTGGGAGTGGGGGGTTAGGTAGCCTATAATACAACACTTCTGTAAGGCGCATGAAAATAAACTCCGATAGGGCACGGCCTTGTTGACATGAGGCATCCTCCAATTAAGTTAGTTGAAGAAAAACCAACTCTTCTCATGGTTTCCAGGAGTGTTAGCTGCTCCAAAATTATTCCTGAGCAATACGTTGGTAATGAGAGCAAAAAGGACATTTCTAGAGAACTGTGCCACTTCAGCCATTGTTCAGCCTCTATAGCATGAAGGGCATACATGTAAATTGTTCACTTACAGTACATTTCCATAGATTTCCCCTGGCATGTCAGGCAATCTGATGTCTCTGTTAAATCTAGCTCTAAAGTGGCATTATTAGGATGATTATTTTCTTTGAAGCAAAGGTGTAAATATGGAGTTGTACCTTGGTTTTCAAACAGCTTAGTTCTCGAATTTTTGGCTCCCAAATGCCGCAAACCCAGAAGTGACTGTTCCGGTTTGTGAACTATTCTTGGAAGCCAAACATCCAATGGGGCTTCCACAGCTTCTGATTGGCTGCAGGAGCTTCCCGCAGCCAATCAGAAGCTGCGCTTTGGTTTCCTAATGTTTTGGAAGTCAAACGGAGTTCCAGAATGGGTTCCATTTAACTTCCAAAGTGCGACTGTATACCATTTTGGTCTGAATATAAGTCATCCACAAATAAATGCTTCACTCCTGAAATGAGATCTCTTTAAAAGGAAAATAGATTTGCCATATATCTCCTGTACCATCCAATGCTTTTTACAGTACAGTGGTACCTCGGGTTAAGTACTTAATTCATTCCGGAGGTCCGTACTTAACCTGAAACTGTTCTTAACCTGAAGCACCACTTTAACTAATGGGGCCTCCTCCTGCTGCCGTGCCGCCAGAGCACGATTTCTGTTCTCATCCTGAAGCAAAGTTCTTAACCCGAGGTAATATTTCTGGGTTAGAGGAGTCTGTAACCTGAGGGGTATATCCTGAAGCGTATGTAACCCAAGGTAAAAAGGTAAAGGTACCCCTGCCCGTACAGACCAGTCGTGTCCGACACCACAAACTGGCTTATAAGATTAAAACAAAATTTACTAGATTAATAGCTAGAATAGAGATAGGCTTGTAACCATTCAAACAAACATACTAAGGTGCCATGTGCAAGACAAACCCTGGAGATACTGTAAACATGGAGTGGATAAATGTACAACTCTATCTTAACAAGTTACATGTGCAGTAAACGTTATACAGACTGGATAAATGAACCGTTCAACAAGTAGCGTAAGTCCAATCACAGAACGGCAACCCTGTGCCGCCACAACAGCAAGGGTAGCACACTGGAGTTTTTCAAAGCTGTTTTTCAAAGATTGGACTGGATGAGATGTTCTTCAATGGGTCTTGAATTGGAAACACAAAGCCGTATGCATGGATCAATCACGGGAAGGCATATCAAAGCCACCACCCTGATTGTATTATTATTACTGTCACCACATTTGATACTTTGGGTATATACTAATGCAACAGCCAGCCAACGCCACCTGTTGCGAAGGGCATGCAATCCCTCTTTGAGAATTCATCTTTGAGAATTCCTGGAGAACAGGCGAAGTCCCAGCAGACTGGAGGAGGGCAAATGTTGTCCCTATTTTCAAAAAGGGGAAAAGAGAGGACCCAAATAATTACCGCCCAGTCAGTCTGACATCAATACCAGGGAAGATTCTGGAGCAGATCATTAAGCGAACAGTCTGTGAGCACCTAGAAAGGAATGCTGTGATCACCAATAGTCAGCATGGATTTCTGAAAAATAAGTCATGTCAGACGAACCTGATCTCATTTTTTGACAGAATTACAAGCCTGGTAGATGAAGGGAACGCAGTGGATGTAGTCTACCTTGATTTCAGCAAGGCATTTGACAAGGTGCCCCATGATATTCTTGTAAAGAAGCTGGTAAAATGCGGTCTTGACTCTGCTACCACTCAATGGATTTGTAACTGGCTGACTGACCGGACCCAAAGGGTGCTCATCAATGGTTCCTCTTCATCCTGGAGAAGAGTGACTAGTGGGGTGCCACAGGGTTCTGTCTTGGGCCCAGTCTTATTCAACATCTTTATCAACGACTTGGATGATGGACTCAAGGGCATCCTGATCAAATTTGCAGATGACACCAAACTGGGAGGGGTGGCTAACACCCCAGAGGACAGGATCACACTTCAAAACGACCTTGACAGATTAGAGAACTGGGCCAAAACAAACAAGATGAATTTTAACAGGGAGAAATGTAAAGTATTGCACTTGGGCAAAAAAAATGAGAGGCACAAATACAAGATGGGTGACACCTGGCTTGAGAGCAGTACATGTGAAAAGGATCTAGGAGTCTTGGTTGACCACAAACTTGACATGAGCCAACAGTGTGACGCGGCAGCTAAAAAAGCCAATGCAATTCTGGGCTGCATCAATAGGAGCATAGCATCTAGATCAAGGGAAGTTATAGTGCCACTGTATTCTGCTCTGGTCAGACCTCACCTGGAGTACTGTGTCCAGTTCTGGGCACCACAGTTCAAGAAGGACACTGACAAACTGGAACGTGTCCAGAGGAGGGCAACCAAAATGGTCAAAGGCCTGGAAACGATGCCTTATGAGGAACGGCTAAGGGAGCTGGGCATGTTTAGCCTGGAGAAGAGGAGGTTAAGGGGGGATATGATAGCCATGTTCAAATATATAAAAGGATGTCACATAGAGGAGGGAGAAAGGTTGTTTTCTGCTGCTCCAGAGAAGCGGACACGGAGCAATGGATCCAAACTACAAGAAAGAAGATTCCACCTAAACATTAGGAAGAACTTCCTGACAGTAAGAGCTGTTCGACAGTGGAATTTGCTGCCAAGGAGTGTGGTGGAGTCTCCTTCTTTGGAGGTCTTTAAGCAGAGGCTTGACAACCATATGTCAGGAGTGCTCTGATGGTGTTTCCTGCTTGGCAGGGGGTTGGACTCGATGGCCCTTGTGGTCTCTTCCAACTCTATGATTCTATGATTCTATGATTCTATGATCCTCTTACAAAAACCATGCATGGTTCCTGAGGTCTTGTCTCAAATCACAGCTCCTCTAACTGTAAGAGAATGCTTGCAGTTCTCTCCTCTGTGGATTTGTCCAATCCTCTTTTAAAGCTGTCCCAGTTGGTGGCCATTACTCTGTCCTGGGGACACGAGTTCCATAGTTTGACTGCACTGTGTGAAGAAGGGGCTTATTGTATCTGTCCTTAATCTTCCAGCATTCAGATTCATTGGATGTCCATGAGTTCTAGCGACCAGAGCAGAGTATTGCAAATGTGATTGCGCCATTTATTTGTACAACAGCCTTATGATATCATCATCATCATCATCATCATCACCATCTGTTGGTATCATCATCATCATCACCATCGCCACTTTCCCACAAAATCAGGCCCAAAATGACTCACAATATCTTTTTTAAAAATACACGTTGTTGTTGTTGTTTAGTCATTTAGTCGTGTCCGACTCTTCATGGCCCCATGAACCAGAGCATGCCAGGCACTCCTGTCTTCCACAGTTTGGTCAAACTCAGGCTGGTAGCTTCGAGAACACTGTCCAACCATCTTGTCATCTGTCGTCCCCTTCTCCTTGTGCCCTCCATCTTTCCCAACATCAGGGTCTTTTCCAGGGAGTCTTCTCTTCTCATGAGGTGGCCAAAGTATTGCAGCCTCAGCTTCAGGATCTGTCCTTCTAGTGAGCACTCAGGGCTAATTTCCTTAAGAATGGAGAGGTTTGATCTTCTTGCAGTCCGTGGGACTCTCAAGGGTCTCCTCCAACACCATAATTAAAAAAATACATATTGGAAACCATTAGAAATAATAATATCAATCTATCAGTAAAAAACTTGTTAAATCCATACAAGTGTGCATAAAACAATACAGATAACAGCTTAAAATTTAAAAGGTATTATTCTCCCTCCTAGCACCGTAACAATAATAAAAACCAGCATTTCCAATTCCTTTCCTGATGATCCTTAGCATGGAATTTGCCTTTTCCATGGCTGCCACATACTATGTTGACATCTTCATTGAGCTCTCAACTCCAAGGTTTCATCCCTGATCCATTACCACGAGTACAGAAACTGTGAGCGTATTTGTGAAATTAAAATATTTTTTGTCCCAGCATGCATCACTTTCCCCTTGTTTACAATGAATTACATTTGCCATTTGACCACCCATTCCCTTAGTTCGAAGCGAATCTTCGCTATGTCTTTTTGGTCCATTGAATAATGGACCAAGGATGCCTGCCTTTCATTAACAAGTCACGAGTTCTTGAGATGACCTTTGCGTCAGCCTCAATTCCCCACGAGTAGAATAGAATATTAATGACCTCTATATCGACAGAAAAGTGAACACTTCTTTTTAAAAACCAAGAAAGGGGTGGTGAGGTAGACGCTTTAGAGAGGAACCGTAATCTGAAATGCAAATTATTTTTCTGCTTAACATTTCCATTTTATGGCACTTTGTGATTACCGTACGCATCTTGAAGATGTGGCACCGTCTTCATCTCTGCCACTCTCACTCTCCTCTGCCTAACCCTGGACCCCATCTACCGTCAGACTATTTATGAAGATGTCAAAACCATCTGAAAAGAATGTCTTAATTGCAGGAGAATCTTTCAGCCTGGGGGAATGAGGTTCATAGCGAGAGTGATGGGTTGTGTTCTCCACCATTGCATACTGGCATCTTCTTGTCATACTATTTTGCAGCTAGAATCATTTTGTCACGTGCCTCGCACAATACACTGACACTCCTTGAGAGATCTTTCTGCGGTGAAGTCCTGTGGCTCTCAACCTAATTTCATGTGGGTGAGAAGAAGTGGGAAATAGGGGCAGCAGAGAGGGGGGGAGAGAAAAGGAGTGCCTGTATCCTTTGACACTAATCTCACCCATTGTGGGTTCTGGCACTGCCTGCCACTGCTTTTAGCCCCATCCACCAGTGCCATGTGGCCTCTGACAACTTAGATAGGAGGGAATGTGTCCCTCAAGTGGGAAAGGGTTCTGGAATTAATACATTCTTATCAGATTGTCCGACATCTTCATAAACCCAACTGGTGCTGCTACATGGGGTCATCAGGCCTTAGGGACCCCTTCCATTTTCAATCCAGCTTGTTTCCATGGATTGTCCATGTTTATCCAATGGTCTCATTAGTTGTGAATAACTGGGTGATCTCCCTCCCATCCTCTTCCTGACCCAACCTCACACCCTCCAAATTGTGTCCCCATTTTCCAGGGACAGTCTTGGAATTACAAAAGCCGTTTCCGCTTCTGATTTGATCCCAGAATGTCCCTACAGTGGTACCTCGGGTTAAGAACTTAATTCGTTGTGGAGGTCCATTCTTAACCTGAAACTGTTCTTAACCTGAGGTACCACTTTAGCTAATGGGGCCTCCCGCTGCCGCCATGCCATCGCCGCACAATTTGGGTTCTCATCCGGAAGCAAAGTTCTTAACCCGAGGTACTATTTCTGGGTTAGTGGAGTCTGTAACCTGAAGCTTCTGTAACCTGAAGCGTCTGTAACCCGAGGTACCACTGTATTTCCCCCGCCAGTGATGCTGCCTCTAGGGAGGAAGATGTGTCAGTGCTTGTCCCATCCCGTTGTCTCTCCATGGCCCCTGTGACTGGTCGCTTCCCTTGGGCAGCTTGTAGCGGCTACTAGGGAGCAGGTGAGGCAGAAGAGAGACTGCCACCAATGAGGCCCAGCCCCACATGATGTGCTGGGTCTGAGGGGCAGGCAGAGGGCAGGGCCGCCCTGGTTGGGAATAAAGGGGGAGCAGAGTGGAGCACAAGGAGTCTGGATTTTATTTTTATTTTTAAATGCTTTTGTGTGTCTAATCTTGCCCCTCTCTAAAATTTATTTATTGGTGTGTGTTTTTTCTTTTTTGTAAATCTACCAAAGAATAAAATAAAATAGACAAGGATTAAGTGTAAGGTGTTGGTTGTGTTTAGAATAGATTTATGAAAAAATTAGAAGACGTATTGATTAGAATATTTGTATGAGATTGTATGGGGAAAATACGGAATAACAGATACAAATTTACTTTAAATGTATATAGGAAGTGCAGTGTAAACAATGGAAGTCAATGAAATTTTATTATTGAGATATTTGTAGAATAAATTTGGAAGAAATTCTTCCATTTTTTCTTCTTATTTTTTCTTTTCTTCCTTTGCTTTTTTATTTATGTGTGCTTATCTGATAAATGTATGTATGTATATATTTGTATGTATTTTGCCTGTAATAATAATTATTATTTTGTAATAATTATGTTAAATAAAATTTTTACTTTTTTAAAAAAGAATAAAATAAAATAAAATTGGGATTAAGGGGTTTTTCTCAGAACACTGGAGGGTGTGTGTGCTGTTTCCCATTGGTGTAGTGGTGATGGGACTTGCCCTATCTACTGATGTTGTTGTTGTTTAGTCGTTCAGTCGTGTCCGACTCTTCGTGACCCCATGGACCAGAGCACGCCAGGCACTCCTGTCTTCCACCGCCACCCGCAGTTTGGTCAGATTCATGTTTGTAGCTTCGAGAACACTGTCTAACCATCTCGTCCTCTGTCGTCCCCTTCTCCTTGTGCCCTCCATCCTTCCCAACATCAGGGTCTTTTCCAGGGAGTCTTCTCTTCTCATGAGGTGGCCAAAGTATTGGAGCCTCAGCTTCACGATCTGTCCTTCCAGTGAGCACTCAAGAATGGATGTGTTTGATCTTCTTTCATACACAACATTACCTATCAGTAGATATGCAAAGACAACAGGCATATCTACTGATAGGTAATGTTGTGTATGTGGGGGGGGGCAAAAAATGGAGGGGTTCAAAGAGGGTCAGTTGTGGGGGGGATGTTGGAGGGTATGCTACTTGAGTGTCTGCATTGCTGAGGTTTCCTCTTTGCTTCTCTGGTCAGCTGTGGCTTAGCTCTTAGTCAGGACAACCTGTAACTGTATTGCAGACTAGAGGGGGGGGGGGGCAAGTGCTACTTTCTTCCCCTCTGAAAGTGCTTATTGAAAGATGCCCTAGGAAGTGGTATTGCATATGCTTTGCATGTGGGCCATTCCAGGCTCAATTCCTGGCATCTCTTTAGCCAGAAGCACTAGCTCTAGGGCAGTCTTTCTCAACCTGTGGGTCTCAACCTGTTGTTGAACTACAACTCCCATCACCCCTAGCTAGCAAGGCCAGAGCTCAGGGATGATGGGAGTTGTAGTCCAACAACATCTGGGGACCCACAGGTTGAGAACCGCCGCTCTAGGGGGTGGAAGGGTTTTCAGCCCTCTCAATATTTCTAGGAAGGGGGCTGAGCCCCCCCCCTCAATATTGAGGAAGCCCCCGTCCCTGCCACCCCTGGGTGAGTGCTCACCCGCCGGGTGGGAGCAGGAGGTGTGGAGGGCAATTTTCACCCTCCACACTCCCCGCCATGATCGCTAGAGCACCTTCCAGAAGGTTCTTTGGCGATCCTCAAAGGGATGCCTGAGCGCCTTGGCAGGCCTGGTCGGACCTTGGAGGGGGGGGGCGTTGTGCCTGAGATGTAATGCACACACAATCCCTCCCCCCCCCCCAATTTTGGGCCCAATTTGGTGCGCCTGTTAAAAGGACGAGTGAGCAGACATTGAGGAAAAACTTCTGCCTGAGACCTTGGAGGGCTGCTGCCGGTCAAAGTAAAATGTTGTGGATGAGAGGAACCAACACTCACTAGTGGGAGCGACCAATTTCTTCCATGGGTGTTCTAGTGTGGTGTAGTGGTTAAGAGTGGTGGACTCGTAATCTGGTGAACCGGGTTCGCATCTCCGCTCCTCCACATGCAGCTACTGGGTGACCTTGGGCTAGTCACACTTCTCTGAAGTCTCTCAGCCCCACTCACCATGAAGGGCCATGTTTTATAATATATATTCTTTTTTATATATCCAACATGCTCTTCTACGCTGCTCTATAAGTCTATTTTTATAATTCTTTTTTCCTTCTGTCTGTGGCAGAACAAAGCTTCTTCTTTCTCTCTAGCAGACTGAAATACCCTGGGCCTCCCTGGCAGGAATGCGCCAAGGCCATATAACCGAGCCATGAAAGACAATGACCTGTTATCCTAGCAGAGGGGGGCTGGGTAATAGCCTCGCACTGTCTGATGGATTAAATATATTCCTATATTATTCCTTACACTATAATCTCTATAGGTTTCTGTCAGGGAACTGCCATCAGTGTCCGAGGGAGAGAGCAAGCTCCAAAGGGATCCCAGAGCGCGTCCCGGGAGTGGGAGAGGCAGCCCGTCTTCTGGGGAAGAGAATCAACGTAGCTCCAGTGGAGAAGGGGGGCAGATGGGGGAATCGGCGAGGCGGTCCCATGATTCCTTGCCGGGGACCAGTGGGGAGAGGAAGGGTCCTCCGTCGCCTACGCCCTCCTTGCGCAGAAGGCTTCCGCGCAGGGAGCGTAGGCAGAGACTTGGCGTCAAAGAGCTTCTTTGCTGGAAGAAGTTTAAGAAACGCCCACTGGCGGATTCTGCCAGCGATTGAGACAGTCACGGGCGAGTGGCTGCCCGGACAGGAAAGGTTCACTCAGGTAACCCAACCAGAGGATGGGACAAGCTTACGCACGAGCAACCCCTAGAACCATTACAGTTTCATATATATATATAAAAACATATTATGGTATTTATGGTATTTAGCTAGTTTACCTTATCCTATTTACATAATAATAATGTCCCTTACCTTATCTCTTTGGGTTTCCTTTCCCCAGACCCCCCTCCTTTTTGAAGCCCTTTACAAGGAGACTTTATGACCAGGAGGAATGACTGGCTGCTGAGCCAAAAGATAACGGGTTGCCATACCAACCCCAGAGAGCAGGAGGAAGGAGGAACCAGAATACATGAAATTAGGAAGTTAGCCCTTTTATGGAAAAACGAAAGTTTTAATTCAATACCATTTCTTGTAAATCACGTGTTTTCTCGGAAATCAGATGATGGGCCGTCATAGGGGTTATAAAAGGGCTGGGAAGCCCAGAGAGGGGGGCTCTTCTCTTTTTCAGGGCAGGCAATGTGCATTTGCTGGTCTGTACCTATTTTGTCATGACAAATAAACAATTGATTTTACTGCTGTCAATTGACTCTTTGAAGCGTTTCTGATGCTCTGAGAATTACAAAGAATTAAGGCAAGCCTAACAACCTCACAGGGATGTGGGTGGCGCTGTGGGTAAAACCTCAGCGCCTAGAACTTGCCGATCGTATGGTCGGCGGTTCGAATCCCTGCGGTGGGGTGAGCTCCCATCTTTCGGTCCCAGCTCCTGCCCACCTAGCAGTTCGAAAGCACCCCTAAGTGCAAGTAGATAAATAGGTACCGCTTTCTAGCAGGAAGGTAAACGGCGTTTCCGTGTGCTGCGCTGGTGCTGGCTCACCAGAGCAGCTTTGTCACGCTGGCCACGTGACCCGGAAGTGTCTCCGGACAGCGCTGGCCCCCGGCCTCTTAAGTGAGATGGGCGCACAACCCTAGAGTCGGACACGACTGGCCCGTATGGGCAGGGGTACCTTTACCTTTACCTAACAACCTCACAGAGTGTTTGTTGTGGGGGAGGAAGGGAAAGGAGAATGATAGCCACTTTGAGACTCCCTAGGATAGGGATAAAGCAGGATATCAAATCCAAACACTTGTTTATGCAAAAGTATGGAAGTTGGCCAGTCACAACCAATTGGTTTTGTGGCAGAGCATACTGGGGTCCCAGGTTCACAAGGCTACCTTATACTGAATTGGACAATTGGTCCATCTAGCTCAGTATTGTATATATACTGGCAGCAGCTCTCTGGGGTTTCAGGCAAGGGACATTCCTGGCCCCACCTGGAGATGCCAGGGGTTAAATCCACCTTGCAGGGTGATGGGACAGCCTGTAATCTGCACTGCAAGAGAGAAGGAAGGCAAGCAAACCAACCAATCATCTTTTTTTAATTTTTTTTAATTTCACCACTGCCACCAAGTGGATGTCTTTGGTTTTTCTTTCTCTGACTTTCTCCACTAAATGGCCTTATTAACATTTTGGACTCTTAACTAGCCTGGCCACATTCCTATACTGGGTACAGTGATGTGACACCTAGGCATGGGGTGAATAACATGGTCTCAGTTAGGGTTGCCATACATCCGGAAATTCCCTGACATGTCCAGAATACCTCATTCATCAGCAGCATCCGGGAGGAAATCAGCCAAATGTCTGGGAAAATCTGGACGTATGGCAGCCCACAGCAGCAGTGCTGATTTTGCCCATTTTCTCTTAAAATAGTTCAAAAAAGGGAGTTTTTTAAGCGATCTTGCAAAAAAAGAGCTCAATAACTTTGGGCAAAACTTTAAATATCTCAACAACTTTTCTGTCTGGATTTTCACTGTTTGAAATATGGCAACCCGACCTCAGACAAATCCCACACAGCAAGCTTTTTCCCCCCACAAGGCAACAAGCTCAGTAGTGTTTTAAAAATTATTTATATATAAAAGCTAATTAAACAAGCAGGTGATTTGGGGTGTTATGCAAGGGTGGTGAATTGTTATTTTATTTATTAGCAATGTATTTTTGCTTCTAGGTGGGGGAGAGGTGTGTGGGAGATTTTCCTGCCTTGGGTACCAAAATAGCTTGTTTGAGCTCAAGCGTGATATACCTTGACTTTGCCCCAGGCAGCAAATGTCTTGAACCAGCCCTGGGGCTTTTGCAGAGCAAAAAGTTCCATGAAAAGACACACACATTCTGTGCAGCTGCTTCTTCATATGATCCTGGTGACAGTGGTGCTAATTGAGCTCCCTGCTCTGCAGCATTCCCTCGTTTCCTCCTTCCCAGAAGACACAAGAACTATGGCAAGAAGCTCTCACTCTGAATGCAAAAGCCCTCGGTCTTAGGCTTCCTGACAATGCCACATAGAGACACTGAAGGTAACAGTTGAAGAACAGAGCCCTGTTAAGTATAATTGGTTTATACACAGAAATGGGGAAATGCATGTGTATTAATGAAGGTTTAAAATGGAAAATGGCTTAATGTGTATTGCTAACATTGGGGTTTTTCCACACTAGTTTTCCAACTGTACTCTGAGCTCTTGCTGAGTTGATAATTAACTGTTCTTATCTGCTAGCTAACATGTGAGTGTTGTAACCTTAGATCAGATGACAAAGGTGTTGAGTTGCAAATTTGCCATCTTGAAAGGATGTTAGTCTTTCTCTGAATGTCACAGAGAACAAAAGGAATGGCTCTCTAAGAGCTACTTAGACTTATGTCAGGCTAAGGCCAGCTGGAATGTGGGGGGTAGAGTTTGGATTTTTGGAATTATCTTTTATACCTAAAATGCTGAGTCTGTTCTGCACAGCAGATGGGTGTGTCATCTGATGTATTTTGTTCTGTTTTTGAAGAGTTCTGCAAGTAAAAGTTTGAATAATAACTTATGGGTCTGGACAATGATTTCTTCCAAAAGGAGTCAGTTCTAACACATCCAGTCGCTTCAGACTGTGCAATATTAATACCTGCAATAAGCTCAGCAGTGGAAGAATTTGAATGGCACAGAAGAGTTTGAGTGACAAGTGTCTCTCATACTCTTCCCTATCCTCCACCCAGGCAAACAAGAAGCATTATGAGAGTTCAAGAGCACATTCCAGCCAGGCAAAAATATTCACCCCAATTTACATGCCCCACCAAATTGCCAAATTACAGTCACACACACACACACAAACACACACACACACACAAACACACTACAGACAGGATGGTAGAGCAGATGGGCCCTTTTAGCTCAGCATAATATGCTACATTCAAACAGCAACCCCTTTAATTCTGCAGAAAAGCCTGGAGTTCAAACATGGTGCCTACCTTTGCTGAATTGGTTATAGAATCTTAGAGTTGGAAGGAACCCCAAAGGTCATCTAATCCAACCCCGGGAATGCAGGAATCTCAGCTAAAGCATCCATGACAGATGGCCATCCAACCTAGTGTAAAAACCTCCAAGGAAGGAGAGTCCACCACCACTTGTGGGAGTCCGTTCTACTGCCGAACAGCTCTTACTGTCAGAAGGTTTTTCTGAATGTTTAGTCGGAATCTCCTTTATTACAACTTGAAGCCATTGGTTCGAGTCCTACCCTCCAGAGCAGGAGAAAACGAGCATGCTCCCACTTCCATGTGATAGCCCTTAAGTTACTTGAAGATGGCTAGCATATCTTCTCTCAGTCTCCTCTTTTCCATGCTAAATATACCCAACTCCTTCAAGCGCTCCTCGTAAGTCTGTTTCCAGACCCTTGATCATCTTGGTTGCCCTCCTCTGCACATGTTCCAGCTTGTCAACATCCTTCTTAAACTGTGGCACCCAGAATTGGACACAGTTTTCCAAAAGTGGTCTGACCAAGGTGGAATAGAGTGGAGCTAAGACTTCCCTTGATCTGGACACTATACTTCTGGAGATGTGAAGATGTGGATGAAGCTGGGGACTGAACAACATGCAAGGCTCCAAATAAGCAAGGCTGTGTTTTGTTTTGTTTTGTTTTGCTTTGCTTTGCTTTGTTTTTGAAAGCTACATTGATGGTTCAGACACCCTTTTCTCTGGGATTGTTACTGAAGGCGCAGATGCGACACGAAGTTCCTTTGTGAAGAGAAAAGGCAGGAGGAGAAAGGTTTGAAATGCAAAGTCTTGATTATACTTGAAAAGCTAGAGCCTGCTGAGTCTCCCCGGGAACAGTTCAGGCCAGGTGCTACTCCCAGCACAGATCATTAAAAGTAGGGAACTGCCATTTCAATAGGTTCCTTCACGAGAGAAGCATCCAAGGAAATCTGAGGCATGTAAAAGAGTTTTGATGAGGCTACAAAATTGTTGTGGCACCTTAAAAACTAACAGGTTCAGTGTAGGGAATCTATGAACCTCCAGATGTTGTGGAAGTTCCCATCATCCCTCACAATTGGCCATAATGGCTGGGGCTGATGGGAACTGGAGTTTATGCTACAGAGCCTTTAAAGCCTCTTTGGGTCTTTAAGTTGTTAGGAGACTTATTGTTGTTTCGGCTGCAAGCATCTAATAGTGGTGCCTCTCTCAAAGTTGATGACACTAGCCAACCTCCTTGGGGGCATTTCACAGTTTCCTGACACCACCAGAGCAAGGCCAAAAGAGGAGCCACCAAAAATATTTGACCGTCTTGGTTGTTGCTGCCTTTCTGCACTGTTATTTGCACTTAAAATGGCTCAGGCCCAAAAGTGAGCAACTTGTTCATCTCTGAGAGTCGCCTCATTATACATAATGAGGTGGAAGGCCACAGCAAATGCGTGTTTGATGTACGCAGTTAACATAATTTGAGAGTCATTTCCAAGTCCGTCCAAAGATGTCAAACATTCAATGAATGTTCAGCTTTTTGCTTTTTTTTTGAAGGGGTTGTATCCATTTAAATCAATGGATTTAAATGAAATAAATACCCTGCTGTTGATTGCTAACCAATTTCTGCTGGGTTACCGTAACAGTTTTGTTGTAAAGGGGCAGGGAACGTTTTTCAGACATAAAGCTGTGGGAATGTTTAGGGATGCAGGGGAGGAGATGTTAGGGTATTTCCGTTCCACCTTAAAAGGGAGCAGGCTTTGTGAGTCACAGAGTCTGCGTATTTCCTGTTCACAGGATATTTCTGTTGTGTCTTTGCTTTCGTTTCTCTCTCTGTGCCTGAACACTGAAGCAGGCAGTCATGTTTTTCTTTGTTCTGATCAACACTGAATAAACTTGTAAATAAGGCTCTCCTGCGTGAATCTTTCGCTGTGCATTATCTGCTGATAGAGCATGCATCATGTGGCAAGCTATTTCTGGAGTTCGTGTCGCTAATTGCTGATACTGCGTGTCTATGGGAGATCGATGGACGTCCGGAGACGACGTAGAGTCATGATGGACTTTGTCTCCCTGGCAGTATCCCAACAGGATATACTGTCTAAGAAATCCTATTCCAACTTGTCTTTACAAGTTCAACAAAATCAGCAGAGTTAACATTCCCCCTTTTTTTAAACACACGCACAGCAGGTAGCTTGCTCAGACTCGTTAGAGTCTCTGTAAATATTTCCTGGTATTTTACCCGTTTAATCCCTCCTATAATAAGACGCTACACAGTCTTCCGTAAAGTATAAAACGTTTAGTCACAAGTAATCATCTGTTGACACAAAGGTTTCCCGAAGGCAGACTTAAAAGGTAAGAACATAGTTTAAATGTGGTGACTATCTCCTTATGGGAGAAAGCCCCCATTTTTCTTCTCTTGGCCTGGAGCCAAGGGTACATTTGAGTAGTGCTGTTGTTAAGATGGCATTGATAGAGACAAGAGGAGACAAGATGGTCGCCAGCCTGCACTTCTGGTTCTTTGTACTTCAGGAGAGGCCACACCCATCTCAAGTTACATATAGGAAGTTTCGTCTCAGTCCTGGAAAGCAGGAAGTTCCGGCTGGAGGACTGAGACAACCTTCATGTCTACCCTAGCAATGTTGTGTTTGACTTCACCTGATTATTACATCCCACAAAAGCTACGTTAGCTTCTGGGCAGCCAACTAAGTGGTGGGTAGGATTGGCGGCAAAAGTGAGTGGAGCAATGAATGAACAGGCAGCTCCCCATTCATGCCCAGGGTTGCATTCCAAGGCATGTGAGCGTCAGTGAAATCGTGTATCATTGAACCCTATTGAAAAAGCCCTCATGTTTCCAGTCTCAAATTCTGCTCTCCTCATTTCCACATCAGCTAGCTAAAAGCAAATAAACAAAAGTCCGCATGAAAATCCAGCCGCTTTTTATTGCGAATCTTTCCCGGGATGCAACCTTTTGCAAAGCAATTTCCCTTACTATAATGCAATTGCATATGTTTTTTAGGTAACGTGGATTTTTATGTACACCATGGGACTCAATGCGCCCATTCCATTCATGCAAGGACTTCCAATTGCCCAACAAAACTTTCCCCTCTCATCTTCCTGTGCACACCCCATGCCCTCCCCAAATCTGTTCCAGGTTCTGTTCAAGTTCGCGGAAAACCCAGAACATAGGGCATGTGGGGAAAGGATAGGATGCGGAAGTATGATCATGCAGCTCAAAGCCCTTGCACTGACAAGTGTGTTGAACCCTGACCTGTGCATTTTTGTAGTCGTTAATTAGCTGGAGAACTGCGCAGAAAAATTCGGAGAAGTGGAAATTTGGAAGAGGGCTGTGCATCAGTATTGATTTGCAAAGTACACATTAAAAAGGTAAAGGGACCCCTGACCATTAGGTCCAGTCATGACCGACTCTGGGGTTGCGGCACTCATCTTGCTATACTGGCCGAGGGAGCCGGCGTATAGCTTCCGGGTCATGTGGCCAGCATGACTAAGCCACTTCTGGAGAACCAGAGCAGCGCACGGAAACGCCGTTTACCTTCCTGCTGGAGCGGTACCTATTTATCTACTCGCACTTTGACGTGTTTTCAAACTGCTAGGTGGGCAGGAGCAGGGACCGAGCAACGGGAGCTCACCCCGTCGCAGGGATTCGAACCGCCAACCTTCTGATCGGCAAGTCCTAGGCTCTGTGGTTTAACCCACAGTGCCACCCATATCCCAAAGTACACATTAGGTAGGTGGAAACAGAATTAAATTTCTCCCCCTTCCCTGAGCAAGATGGAGAACTGTGTGGCTTAATGCAAGGCAGTTTCCACCTATGCCTCTAACTGACAGCAGGAAATGTCTGGCATTTCCATGGGAAGGTGGCAGACGATCTTCTTCATTAGAGGTTTTCAAACAGAGGTTGAATGACCATCTGTGATTCCTGCACTGCAGTGGGTTAGACTAAGCAACCCTCAGGGTCCCTTCTGACTCTACAATTCTATGATTCTATGATTCCACCACCTTCTAATGCTCCTAGCTTCCCACCTCAACTCAGTATGCACCACAGCCCCACCACCACCACCACCGCCATATCCCTGCTGTCGAGATAAACACGAGTAAACTAAAACAGCAAAACTAAAACCTGGTTGAAAGTTAACAACGTTTCACATCTTTCCGGATCCTCTGCTGAAAAATCTGACACCCGAAAACGTCAGATCTCCTTTGTAAAGATGCTCGGGGAGGCATCATTAATTTAAAGTATAAACTCAGCCAGACCAGACGTCTTTGCGTTTCTTTATTTATTTCCCCCCAAATTAGCGTTTAAATCTTCCTCGCTGCTGAGCTCGTTCCTTGAGGCCTCCCGCAAGCCTTTGTTTTATATCAAGCTCTGCAAACACCTGTCAGGTGAACATCAGGAAGAGGTTGGGATGCTCCATTAGTCCTGAGCCTTGGACAGGAGAGACAAGTTTATTTCGCAGGCTGTACTGTATTAATACCTTGTTAGGCTTCCTTCTATGCCTCCTGCTAATAGGAATAACCTCGGGAGCAATAGCAATTTATCTATACATCTAAGCTTACGCCGCTTGTCACCGCTGGTAAGAGTTGCCTAGCCCTCTTGGGTTCCTTTTTCATCTCTGCAGAGGCACCCTCATCCTTGAATACATTATTTTAACCTGTCAGTCTAAACAGGGACAATTACTTAGACCAATGTAAGCTGAAAATGTGGATAACAAAAGCTAAATCCCCGTGTTGTCACTCTCAAGCACTCGTGCTGAGCCAAGCACCGGGCAGTGGGGCGGGCGGGGGGGGGGGAGGCAGGGATGGGAGGCAGCTGGCTCACAAAATGAAAACATTCATCAAGTTCACTCATTCAGAGTCGACCAACTTTGGACACTCTCGATCTGATGGCGATGCCCGATGGGAAATAGTAGGAGAAAGAGGGGCATCGGTGCCGGAAGAGAAATAGGAACACTGCAGAGAGGACGTAAAATGTACCACTTCTATTGCCATGGCATTGTGACAATGTCTTCCTGGTAGGTAAGCAGGTAGGTAGGTATTAGCCAGTTTGCAACTTTCTCTTTGCCATGGCCAAAGCCCCCGCCACACCAAGAAAGAAGGAACAGGTTTGAGGAGGGGGGTGTTATAGGGTTGTTGTTGTTGTTTTTGATTATGTATTTTGTGGTTTTATATTTTGATCTTATTCTGTGAACCGCCCTGAGACCTCCGGGTATAGGGCGGTATATTAATTGATTAATTGATTAAATTCATCTGAAGGCTGCTATGCTGGCTACCTCTGAACGATGGTATCTCTCTGAGACACGCCTCCCGCATGAGGCAATATTAATAACTAAAACATTCATACCCTGCTGTTTAGCTGGGAAAGCTCTAAGAGGGGCTTACAAATTGGTATATTAAAAAAAATCCCTGTTTTCTGGTTTGCAATATCGAAAGACACAACACAAAAGGAAAGGGGGATCAGGAGGCAAGAGGAAAACAAATTCCTAACGTGACAAGTTTGTTTGAATGGAACAGATTAATGAAAAGGGGCTGCTCACAGTTTAAAATACAGAGAGAGAGAGCGAGAGAGCGAGAGAGAGAGAGAGAGAGAGAGAGAGAGAGAGAGAGAGAGCTTGGTGCCCCTGAGAAGTAACCTAGTAACTCAATCTTCCTGGAAGTGCACATGAGTGCAGGCACACACGCATGGCCAAGGACACTGTGGACTAGTCACATGTACGAAGGAAAATGCAAGGTTGTGCTGTTCAATGAACCTCCCTCTGGCTGAGTCATTGAAGAATACTTGGGCAGCGAGGTGTCATGACAGCAGCAGATTGGTCCTGCCAGCATGTTTGCACTGCATCAACCTCACCTCCACTGTCCCCTTGCCCCTTTTCTTCCTGGCATGCTGCAGCAACTCTGCTACTCTGGTGAGTGGTGGTGCAGCCCCAGCAATCCCTCCACTGCTGGTGTGACCTGGATATTTCCATTTCCCATTTACCCTGCTTATTGTCTGCAGTGAGATAGACATCTACTGCACTGTAGTTCTTTGAAAAAGCTGAAATCAAGATCCAGTCCTTTCCATTTAGACAATGATACCCTTAGCGTTTAAGGTCGTGCTTCCTATTAAGGGTCAAACTACTTTTTATAAAAGGCTTAATGAATAATAAGTAGGCATTTTCACACGTTCTTAAGCTATTTGTGTCCTGCAAGAGGTCACACTGGAATCTTCCAGTAATGCAAAGAATGTGAAGCCATTTATTTAGCAGGGCCCTAATACAAAGTATGAAAGCTAGATAAATGTTCAGAACCGTTGTGCAAGCGCTCCCTCACCCAAACGGTCTGCGCCAGTTCACAAGGGCACGGCAGTCTTCTTGCACGGTAGCGGATGTGAAGCAAATATTGGGCGGCTTTGTTTTGCTTTTAAACAGGGAGTGGGTGATGCAAAGAGAGAGCAGGACCCTAAACACCCACCCACCCACCCACCTATGACCTCTGGCAAAAGCCTGCAATATCTACTTGATGTTCAATGCTAACAGAATTTCCATATGGTGTCTCTAGCAAAGCACTTCCAGAGCAGTAACAAGCTTAGGGATAGACACACGTCATGTCACCGCTTGAAGGAAGAATGAAGCCTGCGCTGTTAGAAGGTTGTGGATCACAGTACAAATTGTTATTCTCATTGTTCAGCAGAACAATGGCTCAAATCCATTTGCCATTAAATGTGCCTTGTCTTGTAAATCAGCGGGTCATTAGCCTTAACAATGCCAGGGTGTTGTCACTATCCAACTCAATTAAGTGACTGACCAAGGTAAGTCTTAAGAACACATTCCAGACAAAAGGGAGGGGAAGGGAGGAGAGAGAGAGAGAGAGAGAGAGAGAGAGAGAGAGAGAGAGAGAGAGAGATTCTTCCATTAGACCATCACAGTTTCTCTTATGCTTTCTGTAATATTTCAATTCCACATGTAGAAATAAGGGGACGCGAGTAAATTTATGCTAAATCCATCATGGGAGAGACACAGACACATGCCGAGCGGAGGGAGATAAGCAGAAATTGGTGAGATGTGAGGGGGAAAGTATAAATGGAACGCAGTGATGACAAGTGTACTTAATCCTATATTCTCTGAGGTTGGGAGGAAGAGAAGAAAACACACAAATTGTTGTCAGGCTGTTTATTTATTTATTTTTACAGCATATCCCTGTTTTCACAGAAGTAAGTTCCATTGTAAGATCAAGGGAATTTACTCCAAGGTAAGCACATCGGGATGAGCTCCCGTTGCTCAGTCCCTGCTCCTGCCAACCTAGCAGTTCGAAAGCACGTCAAAGTGCAAGTAGATAACTAGGGACTGCTCCGGCGGGAAGGTAAACGGCGTTTCTGTGCGCTGCTCTGGTTCGCCAGAAGCGGCATAGTCATGCTGGCCACATGACCCGGAAGCTGTACGCCGACTCCCTCGGCCAATAAAGCAAGATGAGCGCCGCAACCCCAGAGTCGGCCACGACTGGACCTCTAATGGTCAGGGGTTCCTTTACTAAGCACATCTAGGATTACAACCTGCAAAAGGATGGAACATGATTTAATTCCCTCTATACAGTAGATCTCAAGTGGATGGATGGATTGATTGCATTTCTAGTCCGTCGTGTTCCCCGAAGAGCTGAAGGTGGAATATATGGCTCTCTCTCTCCTCATTTCATCCTCAAAACAACCCTGTGAAATTAGGTTGAGAGGCAGCGACTGGTCCAAAGGCTGAGCTTCATTGAGCCCTGGTCTCCCCAGTGCTGGTCCAACACTCTAGCTCCTACACCACACTGACTCTCATACTGGTTAGACCATATCCTGGTTACAGAATGCCACAAATAGAGCAGGAATGATTTGATATCTTTTGAGCTTGAAGGGGAACCTGCAGTTTTCCAGTCATTTAACTCCATCTCCCACCAACCCCAGTCATAATAATGACCCAAACAGCAGCATAACACAGCAGACAATTAAGACCACAGAATAAAACTAAACGTAACTGACATTTTAAGAGACCTGGAGGAGAGAAATATTTTTTTTACCCAGCACCAAAAAGGCATAAAGCTAGATGCCCCCAAAGTTAGCATCCTTGGAGAAGACACTTCAGAGATGTGGTGCCACTACAGAAAAGGCCCTGGTTGTCACACAGCTAACTTCAGAGAACAATCTTTCATGATGGACACAGAAGATGAGCAGGTATCTGTCTGAGTACATAACTGTCTTTCCTTGAAGATGAGAGAATTTGAGGTGGTCATGTTAAATTCTAGGCTTTTTTCACATTATACTTTTCAATATTTAACATATAGCAAGCTGCTGAAATAAATGAATAAAATGGTGATGAATGTATATTGAGTTATAGTGAATTATATTACAATAAATATATCAGAAAATCAAGTTTTCCTTACAGTACTAATCCTATCCAAGATAGTAGTTAGAAGACAGAGAGATTATATACTGTAAGAAGTATTTTTACATCTTTTTGAAATGATGGTGTCGGGACTGTAATAATTTCTAAAAATAATAATAAATAATTGCGGGCCATATGCATTTCACCTTCTTTCTCATTACACTTTTTGACATTTTTAAATAAAAGAAACAGTCAAAAATCTTCAACCAAGGTGTGTTTCTAACAGTTTTCTAGCTGGCAGACCATAAACAAATATATTAACTGTGTTCAACACCTGAGTTAAATTCCCTCCGCTTGGAAAGCTGAGTTTGACAACATGTTTAAGAGTTTTCGGATTGGCCCTGTGGGATAAACTATTTAGGTGAAATTCACATCTCATTTTGCAGTTAGAATTCCAAATCAGATCATCTTTGAATAGTCCCATTCATTATGGGGTGGGGTGGGACGCAGGGGGCAGAAGTCCATTTGTTTTAATAAAGAGATGCATTCTCTATCTAAAACATTCATTTCACATTCAGGTGTGCATTGCTCAATAAATGATGAGGAAAGAGAGACAGCCATTACAAAATGTTTGGTGTCATCATTCTCGAGCTTACTGCCTTTGAGCCTCTCAGGAACGATTACAGAGTGTTCCTTAAAAACGTTGTCTTCATCCATTGTATCCTGCAGGGAAAGGACTTCAATAACCTACTAAAGCTAGCTGAGGGGCAATAACTCACCCAAAAGACAAGCCAGGGAACTTCCTTTGATGCTTTCTCTTCAGTGATGTTGAACTCTCGCCCAAGCACTTTATTGCCGTTTGAAGAAAAATGAGAATTTCTCTCCAAATCATTAGAGCTTCTAGAACTTTCCCTTCAAACTTCTCTGGCGAAAAGTACAGTTTCATCACAAAACTCTCCTCCACAAAGCCAACTTTCTGATGGGATTCAGGTTTGTCATGACAACCTATGTTTACTGGGATAAACAGGCCGAACAGGAAATGGTGTAGAGTGGATTGAGCCCCAGTGCAAGATAGTTAGATCAAACCCAATTCATGCATTTGTTTTTGAGAGGACAAAAGCCCGCACACAAGGTCAATCTGAACCAACACGTTTTTATGAGAAGCGGCATTTATGTCAAATGATGCCCATGGTATTAAAAATTAGAAATAAATAATTGCAACTTACCTGGGTGTCTATAAGTTTCTATTCTGGAAACTGTCATTTTTAAGGGTGCTGGGAGTTGGGCAGACTACAGTTCCCATGATTCTTTGGGAGGGAATGGGCTTTAAATAGACGGTGTGTTCATATCCCAAGTCTCATTAAGATACCTGAGAAATCCCCGTAGGATGAAGTGAAGAGACAAAGTAGCTTGTTAAGCGTTCATTTCCGTGGTACTTGGTTCTTTCAGAAATAAAGGTGTTAGTTGTCACAGTTGCTCCCTGAGGACTTATTAAATAAAATTGTCTGAAAGTAGGTGAAGGTTAATATAACAACACTGTGTGGACATTAAGATGTTTTCCACGATATCTCCGTCCTCAAGCATCTTTTACTGAGGTAGGACTGTGTTTGACAGTACATAATAAGAACACTGAAGTTCTGTCACTGAGCCCTGTAGTCTTGGCCTGGATCAAATGTTTCGGCACAAATCTCATTTTTCTTTTTATTCCTCCGGTTGCTTCGTTGTTTAACATATTGGGATTTCAGAAAACCGGACAGGAATACAAACTAGAATTCACTAGAAGAGGCTCATAAGTAGAGATGGATGGATCAGTTTATTTCCGGTCCGCATTAATTTCCAACGTGGTTATGCAACGTATGCCACTCTGCAGTAATCTGGGATGCAGGGAGAGGGAACTTTAAAGTTCTCGTTCTGATTTAAATAGGTAATTAAATGCATATATTTAATCACAAAATCCATATGTAACATACGGGGGGGGGGGGTTATCATGAAATACATATGTAATCTCCAACATATGCATTTGTAAACAGTTTCTATCCTATTCTTAAGCTGAAAATTTGTACCACAAAAATGAAAATCTGAAGATTAATTATGTTCTGATGCATGTATTAGTCTGAGTGTTGCTATTTTTTTGTAAAAAATAAATGGGGGGGATTTACACCCATCACTAGAGAAGTCATTCCACAAATAGGGGGAGGGGATCCACGACCGAGAAGGCCCTTGAGAGTTGTAGAAGAGGAACAGAATTTATCCACTGTGTCACACAGAGGACATAAAGAGGACAGAGAAGAAATATAGCCACACATCCTTCACACAGAACAATGGGCTGAGCAATTAGTGCTATTGCATGGAAAACATCGTGGGTGAAATAACCCCTAGTGTTTCTTGTTGGAAAGGGGCTACTTGATTTCCAAAGGTCTCGCTTTCAAGTAAACATGTCTAGCAAAGAGATATGGACCTGTTCCTGAGCCAAGAAACATACTATTGATAAACAAAGGAAGGAAGGATTAAGATTTTGTTTTATTTTTTAAAGCTTTACCTTTTTTTGCAGGAAGGGGCTTTCAAGTGGTGTATTTGACTCTTTATTTTTTAGCGGCTTCCAGACTCATTATTGAGTTAGCTACGTTAATTAGAAGTTATTCAAATCAACTAGAGGCGTAGCCACAAAAGGCATACAGTTAAGCATGCATGAGAGATTAGGAAATGCTGTTTTCCTTTATAACTATATTGTAATTAAACAAATGTCAGAAGTTCACTTGCTGTCAGGAATGAGCCAGCTCCGAGTGGAACTTTACAGCCAGCTGCAGAATACGGGCAGGAACAGAGAGGTTTAGATTTGAGCAGAGGCCAGAGCTGCCAGCGCCAACTCCCTCTGACCTTGGATGGCCGGTAGCCAAGGGAACAACTGAGAGCCAGCTGGAACACAGCCAAAGCTCTCAGGAAGCTCAAACAGGCGCAAACAGACACAGATACAGTCTTTCCGAACAGGAAGAGGTTGGAGCTGATCTAATAAGTCTGAAGAGTCAGTGAATGGGAGGACTGCTGGACAGGAAGCAAAACAAAAGACGTAAGGGGCGAAGGTTCAATATCTTCTGTAGTAACAGGAAGGAGTCTTCAGAAGGGTCACCTTGAGTGATAATGTCAGCGGCTTTGTTAGAGCCGTCCAGAGCTATCTGTTTGTTTTTGCAATAAATCCTCCTTTTTAATTACCTACACTTACTGTGTTATCATGTCGGGACCTAGACTCCTGACACTTGCATTATGCTAGTAATTTGACAATTGTGGAGCATCAACCTTAGTCTAAAAATCTTCTCAGCAAAACTGTAACTTGCTTTAATAAATAGCATCTCTAACCACTTCTGGAGATGTCATTGCGAAGAATTGTTCTTTGTGATGAAGAATGCAGAAGGTGGAGGGATGGTCCTGCGATATTTCAGGCAAGAGGTCGTTCAGATATGCACCCCTGACTCCAGTAACAAAACAAAACAACCACATTCCACACACACGCACACCGGTCTCGATAGAAATTCAAATCACTGGCTAAAATCTTCAGCATCCATCGGTTCTCAGGACAAGCTCTGGTCCCTGGGGGGATATCCATCATGGCCAAACTTGTTAAAATTCCTCAGCTCCCCTTGAAACTGGCATTTCACAAGAATTCTAATCAAAAGCCACACTTCGGTGCCATCAGAAGTCAAGTGAGAAATGAGCGTGATACTTTTTGCAAACAGAAGATGTTCTTCCAGCCTCGTCCCCAAAATACCAAGGAAAGAAATTAAAGCTCTGAGGAGGTCCCTGCAGCTGTTAATATGAAAACTCAGCAGGACTAGGAAAGGGCAGAATACAACAGCTCTGCCACACTTCATGCCTGTGGCTTACACTACCCAGAAACTCTCCCTCTCTCTGTCTCTTCTTCAAGGAATTTGGAATCAGAGCTGTAGGGTCTTATTGCACAGCTGTAAGTTATTCGCTCTGCAATCCAGTGCTCTCTCTGACATCAGGTACCATAGGCTTCACCAGCCTGTGTGACCTACAGCTTCCATCATCCCTTGCCCATTGGTCATGCTTTGCTGGGACTGATGGGAGTTGGAGTTCAACATCGCCTTGAGGGCCCCTCCCTCCCTCTCTCCCTCAGAGACCTTTCCCCACTGGGGAACCACACAACTTCTCGTCCAAACTCAGCATACTTGAGGGTGTGACAGAATGATTAGAAAAGAAGCAGTTCTTCAAAAATAATTTGACGCCCCTCCCCCACGCTGTGCTCTCTCTCACACACACGCACACACAAACCAGAGTTAACCAGCTCACTTCAGTTCCTCATTTCTTAACTACACCTCAGTTATGCGCTGCAAGTGAAATTAGTGTTGTGGAGTCTTCCATCTGAAATAAAAGATAAGGCAGCGATAAGTTATTAGTGCCACAATCAAATCTTTTCCGACGTTATTTATTTATAAGACGCACATGTGCCAAAATGACTTCTAGGCGGCTTACAGCTATAAAATCTATTCATAATTAAAATATAATAACAAAATGAAATATTGATGATATGAATAAATGAATGAATATTCAAGGCGACTGCTAGACCAGACATAGGATTCTGGCTAGCATGGTGCGGTAGTGGTAAATCTGGGAAGAGGTGGGCTGGTGAGGCCTAGGTTCATATCCTCACTTAGCCATAAAATTCACTGGATGACCTTGAACCAGCCACCAAATTTCAGCTGAACCTACTTTTCAGATTGTTGTGAGGATAAAATATGGCAGGTGGGGTGGAACCTAAGAACCTAAGAGTAGTCTACTGGATCAGCCCAGTGGCCCAACTGCTCCAGCATCCTGTTCTCAACAAGGCCACTGAGATACCTTTGGGAAACCTGAAAGCAGCATCTGAGCACAACTGGCATTCTGAGGCATACTGACTTCTGTCTGTCAAGGTAAAACATAGACATTGTGGCTAGGGCCATATAGCCTGCTTTGACCTCCTTGGAGGAGCAAACGGTAGCATATACAGTGGTACCTCGGGTTACATATGCTTCAGGTTACATACGCTTCAGGTTACAGACTCCGCTAACCCAGAAATATTACCTTGGGTTAAGAACTTTGCTTCAGGATGAGAACAGAAATCATGCTACAGTGGTGCGGCGGCAGCGGGAAGCCCCATTAGCTAAAGTGGTGCTTCAGGTTAAGAACAGTTTCAGGTTAAGAACGGACCTCCGGAAGAAATTAAGTACTTAACCCGAGGTACCACTGTAAATAAAATAAACAAAAGCCTGTCATTTCCGCATTTCACAAATCTACCTGCCAACAGTCTGCATTTCCATAGTGTTTCGATGTTCATTTATCACGCTGTGCTACACTTTCTCGCAGTGAGATGAAGAGGACTTAGTATCTTTTGGTTAAATAAACATCAGCCCAGGCAAGCCGAGTGGAAACGTAGTGGTCAGACAGTGAGCATTCAGCAACTGCTGGAAAAGATTAGCTAGCTGATCGAGCGATATTTGCCAGTTGCAGACGGAACCAGAGGTTTAGGAACGCTCCAAATGGGAGGGAAAGGCTCAGAACAGCCCTTCCTGTTGTTTCCATGAGGTGTTCTAGTGCAGCTAAAATAATAAACCTGCTGCTTTCAATGAGATTTTAAAAAGAGCTTTTGAAATGTTTTAACGGCCAGATGAATCGTCCGTGCTCTCTTTTTACAGAAACTCTGTGTGAAGTCTGTACGTCTGTGCTGAAATCTAAGGGGCAATATGTATTTTCTGCAGAACCAGGTAGCATTTTCCCCTAGACTGCACTTCTTCAGGTTGTAGGAGCATGTTTGCATGTGTTTGGATGCTCTCCTTTTTTGTTAAAAACAACAACAACAACACATGCACACAGAAATATAACGTGTCAGAGAAATATGGAGGCCTATACTTCTCTGTAGCATGCTATCATTCTATGTGCAGGGAATGTTTGCAAGGTGCACAATTCAATGATTGACTCTCCCTGCATGCAGGTAAAAGGTAAAGGTAAAGGACCCCTGGACGGTTCAAAGGCGACTTGGGGGTTGCGGCGCTCATCTTGCTTTCAGGCTGAGGGAGCCGGCATTTGTCCGCCGACAGCTTTCTGCGTCATGTGGCCAGCAGGACTAAACCGCTTCTGGCGCAACGGAACACCGTGACAGAAACCAGAGTGTACAAAAATGCCGTTTACCTTCCTGCCACAGCAGTACCTATTTATCTACTTGCACTGGTGTGCTTTCGAACTGCTAGGTAGGCAAGAGCTGGGACAGAGCAATGGGAGCTCACCGGTTGAGTGGATCTGAACCGCCAACCTTTTGACTGGCAAGCCCAAGAGGCTCAGTGGTTTAGACCACAGGGCCACCACATAAGCACCCACAGCCTCTCTTCTTTCACCACTGTATTGGTGAGAAACAAAAGTTTTCTGTACGTGGCGGGGGGGACACGCAAAGAGAAAGGCAAGTCTCAAACTGGTACTGGAAGAAGACGTATTCCAAAACAAGTGTGAAAAGCCTAGCAGGCTTTGATAAAACTTTCCGTGGGGGCAACTGTGAAATATTAACTTCTGTACCACGCAGCATTAAAATAAGCATTAAGCAAGTGAATGAATCAATAAGACTTGTTTGAAATGACTCGTGCGAAATTATATTTGTAATGTAACTGAAAACGAGCAATGCTAAATCAATTGTGCATTACCATATGGCCTGCAACATCCATAATCATATTCTTAAAGGAAAAAAATAATACCAAAAAAAATGAGCAGTGTAGCCAGTGCCAGCTCTTGAGGAGTGCTCCTGTTAATTACATTTCTTTTATGAGGCATTGAAATAAGAACTCCAGATAAAATACTACTATCTGAGATGTGGCCTTTTCAGAATAGAATGCCCAAGAAATATTCAGTATTTAGTGGAACAAATTGAGCCTATAAAGGAGGCACATATACACTAAAGGGGATCCCTGCAGGTGAGTCCCAGCCAGCATAACCAATGGCCAGAGATTATGAGAGAGGTGGTTTCAAACATCTGGACAACATCAGGTTAAGGAAGACTTATCCAGGGCCTTTGATTGAGCCATTGGGACCTCTCCCCTTGTCCTACATATGCTAATGGAATGGTTTCCTTCCACTTATTTACACACCAAAAAACATACACATTTCAATTGTTATCTTCCATGAAATTGTAATCACATGGCAGGAGATGGGGCTCCATGCCTGCAGACCCAAACCTCTGCTATTGTATCTCCTAATAGTTTGCTCCTCCTACATTTGGAGTGAAGGAATTTCTTGTGGCAAATATTCCAACTTCTGCACCCATATCTGCTGGTTTTGGAAACCGTGGAACAGGCTCTATAGCTGATTTCCCTTACCACAGTTCAATTCAATTAAACAAGTTAAATCGGGAATAAAATGTGTTTCTCTGTTTTTGTGGTGTCCTCTGGAAGCAAGCCGGACCTTATTAATAGATATTTAAATAATGATCATTTAAGCTATGATAACTAATACATAAGCAATGGGGGACGGTTCAGCTTCATCTTTATGGATGTCTTATCATAATTTGTATGTTCTCTATTTCCTAACCTGAAACCAATATCCTTAATGTCTCTTGTCATAAAATGAAAACCTTGAATTGGCCTGATTTAACCCACCTTTATAGATTAAAAATGTTCGGCTCACAGCAAATGCTGTTCTTAACACTGATACTTTTATTATGCTGAGATGTGAAGTAAACCTATTTTTGGAGAGTTTAGACTTGGATGATGTCTGCATAACTTCTATTCAGATATGTTGTACAGTTAGCAGTTGTTTGCATCTGATGTAGTTTCATTAGATGTTGCTAAAATTATTTTGCTTTGATAGTGGACTGTGTTTAATCAAAATTATTGCACATGCTTCAAAGCATGCATTTTGCCATATGATTTATCAGATCCATTCATGTGGCTGGATATTTTGTGGAATAGAATCTTATCAAACTACAACACCCAGGATTTTTTGGGGAAGGCCACGGCTGTTGAAAGTGATACGACACTGCTTTATATGTACACATATAAAGGGAGGTGGGTGGCGCTGTGCTCTAAAGCACTGAGCCTTTTAGGCTTGCTGATCAGAAGGTTGGCGGTTTGAATCACTGTGACAGGGAGGCTCCTGTTGCTCTGTCCCAGCTCCTGCCAACCTAGCATTTCAAAAGCACGTCAGTGCAAGTAGATAAATAGGTACCGCTCCGGCGGGAAGGTAAACGGCGTTTCCATGCACTCTGGTTTCCATCACGGTGTCCCGTTGCACCAGAAGTGGTTTAGTCCTGCTGGCCACATGACCCGGAAAGCTGTCTGTGGACAAACACCGGCTCCCTTGGCCTGAAAGCGAGATGAGCGGCGCAACCCCAGAGTCGCCTTTGACTGGACTTAATCTAGACAGCATCCTAAAAAGCAGAGACATCACCTTGCCAACAAAGGTCCATATACTTAAAGCTATGGTTTTCCCAGTAGTGATGTATGGAAGTGAGAACTGGAACATAAAGAAGGCTGATCACCGAAGAATTGATGCTTTTGAATTATGGTGCTGGAGGAGACTCTTGAGAGTCCCATGGACTGCAAGAAGATCAAACCTATCCATTCTTAAGGAAATCAGCCCTGAGTGCTCACTGGGAGGACAGATCCTGAAGCTGAGACTCCAATACTTTGGCCCACTCATGAGAAGAGAAGACTCCCTGGAAAAGACCCTGATGTTGGAAAAGATGGAGGGCAGAAGGAGAAGGGGACAACAGAGGACAAGATGGTTGGACAGTGTTCTCGAAGCTACCAGCATGAGTCTGACCAAACTGCAGGAGGCAGTGGAAGACAGGAGTGCCTAGCATGCTCTGGTCCATGGGGTCACGAAGAGTCGGACACGACTAAACGACTAAACAACAACAACAGCCATCCAGGGGTCCTTTACCTTTACCTTACATATAAAGCCTAATAGATATTTAAATAATGATCATTTAAGCTATGATAACTAATACATAAGTGGTGAGGGGGGGGGTTCAGCTTCATCTTTATGGATGTCTTATCATAATTTTTGGAATTATAGCATCCCCTGCCATCCCCTTAACATATATCTGAAAGGTTAGCAAAATATTCACATATCATTTCCTAACTGCTAAAAAATGACTTTTCATTAATCAGAATCACAGGAGGTGAAATTAAATCAATGTTCCTGGCTGAAGTTTGAAGTTCACAAAGTATGTATGTGTCAGAGTGTGTTTGTGTGTGTGTGTTTGTGTGTGTGTGTGTGAATTATATGCATTCCTGAACTTTTAAAATAAATATCATCCTTGTTGGCTTATCCAGCCAACAAATAATCAGGGTTTTAAACACCATGTTTAGCATGGAGCAATCTAGCCTGAATCAGGGCCCCATCAGAATCACTGAATCAGGTGTCTTTTGCACGACCCAACATAGCACAATGCGCACACACATGCAATATTGTCTGCATTGAGGCTCACATCAGATACATCATGGGTTAGAACACTGGTCTTCAATCGGTGCATAGGGATCCACTGGGGCGGGTTGTAATAGAAGCACAACTGCCATAAATTTTTTGGGTAAAAATAAATAAAGTAAGAAATGGGTCCTTAGATGCATCTGTGGCTAACTAACCTGCAAATTCTAATTGCACTTAATTAAAATACTTTGTGAATCATTTTGATGAATAGGGATAGTTACAAGGAGGTGAGCACTTAGCACTTTGTGTACTGTATTCTGATAGTGTCATCTTCAGCTGGGGAAAAATGGCTCGGGCTAGGATAAATTTGATACATGGATGTAGAAAATTCATCACCCTTGTGGATGATGGGCATAATTAATAAGTGTGAGATTCTTGTTATCGAAATGCAGTTTTGTTCCCTCCTGCAGCTGATTCTGCTGTCCGTTTGAAGGAATACATGAGGGGGATCAGGCCTTTCAGGCAGTGGGTTCCAAAAGGGGGCCATTTCCTGCTTCCTGCCTCTATCCCAGATGGAACTTGGGAAGTAACGAAGAGAACATCTTCCATATCTATTTCATTCTTATTTTTGTTTCCCTGAAAGCATCTATAAAACTGCTGGATGTTTGAAGAATCTTTGACTGACTTCTCCGTGCCTTCAGAGAGAACAGCTAAAGGGCAGCTTCCCATCTTTGCAAGGGGAAGACACAGGGCACTCTCAGTTCACAGTGGGCAATGCTGAGGCCTTGTGTAAACTGGGGTGCGCGCCTCCTAAACATACCCCAGAATCTTTTGCAGATTTCAATGGTTCCACAGCCAGATACGCAAGGGTCCATCGTCACACAAGTGAATGTGGAAAATGTTCCCTGGAAGTAAACAAAAAACATAAAAACCCCACACACCTTAAGAATTATCATTATCAGCTAGATAATGGTCAAATACTGAAAAATGCCAACTGTCAGATTTCAAATACTGGCAAATGCAGGTGACGTAGCAAACCTTTAGAGCAGCGAATGGGCTCCAACTCCCATCAGCCCCAGCCACCCAAGGCAGTGTTGGTCAAGGATGATGGGAGTTGGGAGGCCAGTGCGTTGGGTACTCCTGCTTTTAGAGAAAATTCTGGAAACCTTTGAGTCTGCACGGAAGCACCTGGAGAACATTCATGAAGCGGAAGGCTGAGGAGCAGTTTGAGGGGCATATTGGTTTCCACTCTGGAAGGAGCGGCTCTGGCAAGCAAAAACGTGTCTGACACATTCAGTATGTGCAACTGGCGCAACGGCTTTATACATAAGCTCGCTTCGAGTGTGCAGGTGTAGGCTTTCAAAAGAGCATATTTTGCTGGCATACGTTTTTTAAAGCTATATAGCATCAACTACCAACAGCACCATCTGGGACCACTCTGATGTACCCGTTTAGTCTGTCTTCCTTTGGAGATGCTGCTTCTGCTGCTTCTTGGCATATCTTCAGGCTATTGTGTTATTAACATAATTTAGAAAGAAAGAAAGAAACACTGGCACATTTTGTTTCCGGCCTGGGGTTTTCACCGTGATTTTAGATTTTTAGAAATTATCCTTCGCTGTGTTGCTCAGCTCCCGGTCATCTTGCTGATACCTAATCCAATGAACTATGTTATCGCAGTCCCTGCATGTGTTTAGACACGAACAAAGAGAAAGAGAGAATACACAGCTCCCACTACTACTAATTGTTTAGCATTTGTGGTGAAAGGCCTGTCTGGTTTAGGGCTGAGCCTAGAGGAAAGGCAAATCTTAGGGGAACACATGTTTTTGCACTGGAAAGGGAGGAAGGGTCCAGTGACGCAGCCTGTGTTTTGCCTACGGAAGGTGCCAGGCTCAGTCCCCAGCATCTCAAGGTAGTGCTAGGGAAGACTCCTTGTCTGTAGCTCTCAAAAGCCACTGCCAGTCAGCACAGACGTTAATGAGCTAGATGAACCAATGGTTTGATTTGGTGCAGGGCAGTTTCATAAGAACATAAGAAGAGTCTGTTAGATCAGGCCAATGGCACATCTAGGCCAGCATCCTGTTCTCCCAGATGCCTGTGGGAACCTCACAAGCAGGACCTAAGGACAAGAGCACTCTCCCCACTCCTGTGGTTTCCAGCAACAGGTATTCAGGAGCTTTTCTGCCCTCACCTGTGGAGACAGGTAACAGTCATCATGGCTGGTAGCCTTTGATAGTCCTCTCCTCTGTGAATTCTCTAATCCATCTAGGTTGGTTGGATCTGAACCAATGGATTCAACTTACAAGAAAGGAGATTCTGACTAAACATCAGGAAGAACAATAAGAGTGGTTGGACAGTGGAATGGACTTCCTTGGAAGGTGGTGGACTCTCCTTCTTTGAAGTTTTTAAACAGAGGTTGGGTAGTTGTTTATCATGGATACTGAAATATACCACATTTTTCACTCTATAAGACGCACCAGACCATAAGACTCCATAGTTTTTGGAGGAGGAAAACAAGAAAAAAAATATTCTGAATCCCAGAAGCCAGAACAGCAAGAAGGATCGCTGCGCAGCGAAAGCAGCGATACCTCTTGCTGTTCTGGCTTCTGGGATAGCTGCGCAGCCTGCATTTGCTCCATAAGACGCACACACATTTCCCCTTACTTTTTAGGAGGGAAAAATTGAGTCTTATAGAGCAAAAAAATACGGTACTCGGAGTCAAGAGTGGATTTCATGTTCTTTATTCAGCTCATAGTGGTGAGGAGGAAGTTCCCCCAGAATGTCTGCTTTATATACATTATTTGCACAATGGGCCCCAGGTGATTGGCTAATTCCGGGATTCACCTGTAGGCCAATCTGGTTGCGGATTCACTTCCACCTGGAGCTGGATTGGGTGGCTCCTGTGGACCAATCAGACTGCTGCATTCTGGACCCTATTGTTCTAGGACCAATCAGACTGCTGCCTTTTGGATCCTATTCAACTCAGTACATAACAGATACTTTAGTTGAGATTCTTACACTGCAGGGGTTTGGACTAGATGACCCCCAGGATCCCTTCCAACTCTACAGTTTGATGATTCTATGATTCTACTTTGCTTAGACTATACGTTCACTCTTGCTTTCTCTTTAGCACTGCGAAATGTGTCTCCGACTGCCACCATGAGGGTTACCTGGTAGCACCAGATGCTTCCCTGCACCCCTTCGGCCTTCTCTTCCTCCACCTTTTGTTTCTTTCTAGTTACAAGAAGCTGCACACACTTATTGAAGTCAAGGACAACAGCACTGGGTATCGAAAGCGGGGAGGAAGCCATAGCGAAGGGAGATGGTAGAAGTGCGGAAGAGAAAGGAACTAGGTTAGTCTTGGGGCAGCAAGACTCTGTTGCACTGCAAAGCTTATAAAGCAAACACTTACTGTTTCAGATGAAAATATGGACTTTCTGCGGTTTTCTCCCACAATGCCATCCGGTGTTTGCTCCCCACCAACATCTGTTCCTTTTCATTCTATTTGCCCCGGCTTTTTATCCTTCCTACAGAGCAAAGGCTTTGGTCTTCCAGTGCTTTGTGCTTAGCAACAAACAGCTCTCTCTTGCAGCTAAGCCTATATAGAAGAGGGTGCCTTTATCCTTGCCTTGCACTCTTCAAATCAAATGATGCTTGTCACGGCATCTCTCGCTAGGAAACATGTTGTTAAAGCAGTGTTTATGTCATGGATTTAAGAAGGAGGAATGTGCAAGACAAGTCACATGCAAGACTGGAGCAAGTCCTCTCTGTGTGTTCTTCATGCATGCAATAATAATGGGGAGTGATATTGCTGTGCTGGCCCCATCACCATACCTGTTTTGAGCAACACATGATGACCACCAGTGTGGGTGTCTTTCAAAGAGGACTGTGCAAATTCATGGAAGAGAGGCTAGCAATGGCAACTCCACAGTTGGAGGCGGCAACACTTCTGAATAGCAGTCGCTGGATTCCACAGGAGGGGACAGGGCTCTTGCACTTGGTGCAAGCATCTGGGTGGCCACTGTGAGAACAGGATGCAGGACTCAGTGGGTCAGTGGGCCTGATCCATCGGGGTTCTTCTGTACGGCAGTTGTACACCCATAAACCTTCCACATGAGACCCCAGTCTCATAAGGGTCTCGGTTGTGTGGCATGCATACAACTTAGTGTCATTAGATAAAGGTTCTTAAGAGCAGAAGAAGTAAGGCAAGGCCTATACAATCATTCAAGCCTGCCAGCTGTAACTGTTAACAGCAAACTGCAAAGTCACTGTGACTCGTGACTCATCTTGGGTGGTGACACATTCTCCCCTATAAAAGTAGCCAGCCGCTCTATAGGCCTCAGTGCCTGTGTGTCTCAGCCAGTGTGTCTATCTGTATTTTTTGTTGGTATGTAAAGCAGGTGGCGCTGTGGTCTAAACCACAGAGCCTAGGACTTGCCAATCAGAAGGTCGGCGGTTCGAATCCCCGCAACAGGGTGAGCTCCCGTTGCTCAGTCCCTGCTCCTGCCAACCTAGCAGTTCAAAAGCACATCAAAGTGCAAGTAGATAAATAGGTACCACTCTGGCGGGAAGGTAAATGGTGTTTCCATGTGCTGCTCTGGTTCGCCAGAAGCGGTTTAGTTATGCTGGCCACATGACCCAGAAGCTGTACAGTGGCTCCCTCGGCCAGTAAAGCGAGATGAGTTCCGCAACCCCAGAGTCGTCCGTGACTGGACCTAACGGTCAGGGGTCCCTTTACCTTTATGTAAAACTAAGGCAAAGTGGCTCCAGGACTCCAGTTAATCAGTAACTAAGACAATGCCTCTGTGAAGAGTTAGATAGCTGCTATGAGCACTCTGTGGATGCTCTTTGCCTATGCTATTTATGAACCACTGTATTTTCTCAAGTAAAAGTTTTATTCTGTTTATGAAGAAGACACTGCATGATTAGTTTACCATTGCGCAGCACTTAGTGCATATGCACTTAGGCTCTTCTTTTCCTGTGCGTAGATATGGGAGGGCCTGGCCCATGTAGTGACATTGGAGCAAGGCCTATCCCTTGGCAAGCATTGATTACAGACATAAGGGATGCTCTTGCTTCTAAAACAAGACATTCAGCAAAACACAAATAATACCCCTCCCCAGGTCCTGGGATATATGGAGCTCGGAGTTCCTAGCTGCTGTTCCTGGCTAGCTTGCCAATGCTTGGGGTGCCCATTCTGTCCATTTCTCCCCCCCCCCCACATGCACCCCAACCCTGCTTCTTTTCCTCTATACAAATGGGACACTTCCCCACTGACTTCAATCGGCCACCCCCCATCTGTTCACAGCCACTCAGAGGGTGGTTCTGCATGTCATTGTCTCCAGCTCCACCTACTGTTCACCACCTTGCTTCCCTCCCACCCAGTCCCAATGGTCAGCAGCCACCGCTACATATAACCCCCAACATCTGCATTCTGGCAGGCTGCTTGGTTGCTTCACAGAGCTGCCTCCGTCATTCCTTCCTCACTCTCACACACACGAGTGCTGAGGGAGGATGGACCCGTGGTTGCTAAGCAACCAACAGGCACTGTTTTCAACTGCTTCGGAATTTGCGTTGCCATTTAAGAAACTGAACGGACATGAAACACACTTTGCTTAAGCTGAGGTAGACTCTCCTTGGTTTCCTGGCACCTGCTAGGTCCTTTCCCCCCTGGTCCTGACAATGTCGAGTCAACAGAAGCTCTTTTCAATCATATACAAGATTAGCATCAAGTCAGGAGGCGCATAAGGCTGTCCTCCCTGGGCCTCCTATCTCATCCCTGGTGACCCTTCACACACACACACACCATGCATTGTGGTAGATTTGGTGCATCTCTTAGAGATCATGGGATCATGGAATCATAGAATCATAAAATCATAGAATCATTGAATTGCAGAGTTGGAAGTTACCCCCAAGGCTCATTTAGTCCAACCCCCTGCTATGCAGAAAGCTTTCACCTCAACAGGCTGATGTAGCTGTTCAAACTTTATTTATCAAATTCCTACACTGCCTTTCATCGGAAGATCACAGGGCACTTTGCAATAGTAAATAATAATAATAATAATAATAATAATAATAATAATAATAATAATAATTTATTATTTATACCCCGCCCATCTGGCTGGACTTCCCCAGCCACTTTGGGCAGCTTCCAAAAAAATATTAAAATACTGTAATACATCAAACATTAAAAGCTTCCCTAATCAGGGCTGCCTTCAGATGTCTTCTAAAAGTCTGGTAGTTGTTGTTCTCTTTGACATCTGGTGGGAGGGCGTTCCACAGGGAGGGTGCCACTACCGAGAAGGCCCTCTGCCTGGTTCCCTGTAGCTTGGCTTCTCGCAGTGAGGGAACCGCCAGAAGGCCCTCGGTGCTGGACCTCAGTGTCTGGGCTGAACGATGGGGGTGGAGACGCTCCTTCAGATATACTGAACCGAGGCCGTTTAGGGCTTTAAAGGTCAGCACCAACACTTTGAATTGTGCTCGGAAATGGAATAAAACCAGTCATATTCATGAATATTTTGTCTTGTTTCAATCGCGTTTCATGTTTCATTGTGCTTGTCTCTATCGCTGCATGCCATAGACTTGGCAGTATATAACTATTTTTACAAATAAATAAAAAAGATAAGTTATAAATAACACGTCTGCAGAGGGGAGCCTACTAAACACACAAGCAGACTCTCAATGTGATCTGGAACCCTGCGCAATCCATCTGCTCTGCTGGTAATTCCTTATGTTGCATATGTAGCGACAGGTAAACAACTGCCGATTGAGACAAGAGACGGGTTTCCTTTGGCAGACAGTCTGCAGTCTGGCGTTGTCAGCAACGAGTCCCCACCAGCCCCACCATATCAGTATCTCAAAATAAGATTATCCAGCTAGACTTCCTTTTTTGTGTGTACGTTGCGCAGGTGGGAGAGAGACCTTGGCGAGAGAGAATTCATGCATGTTTTCCAACGATAGGTGTAGCTAAGGGAAAGGACTAGGGCAGTCTGAAATCACCCCTATTATCTTTTTGTTGACACTTTGTCCAAAAGATATATGCTGGGCTCCAGGAAGGTCATTTGTAACCCTTCTAATGATGATGACAACAAATACAGTGCAGTGCCCTCCAACTGACATGGAGACGCTGCGCCATTCTTCACAATCTTCCAGCAAATAAATTGGTTGTCAACATATGCATGATGGGCAGGTTGCCCCTTCCCTCTCCCTCCCCCAGTTTAATGAGCACAGATCTGTAACTTACTGAAGGTTGCATGGCCTAGTGATCTGGGAGAGATAACTGGGGGGGGGGGGATTGAGTGTGCAATTCAGCTGTGGTGAGGAACAGCACCCCGTTCCTGGGTCTGAAATTTGTTGCAACTTTATTTCACCTTCTACAAAGAGTGCCTGGAATCTGGGGGACATTGGTATTGACCTATGGATGTGGATAAGCCCCCCACAAACACACAAAATGCACATGGTCCAAAACTTCTGAGAGAATTCTGGGAAACAACGGCAATCATTTAAATGTGCTCCCATATGAATGTCAGCGGCAAGCATATTGTGGACCTTCGTTTTAATATATGTGTGTATTTAAATATAAGTTCTGCAAACAAAACTTGATCTTTGTGATAGCACAGAATGCTGCTGTTTCCTTACTGTTTATTTATTGAATTTGTATCCTGCTCCTCCTGCCCAAGGCACCAAGGGCGGCAAACAGCAAGTGATAAAAGAAACTTAAAAACAGGTGGAGGTATCTCCCCTTCTTATAAAGTTATATTAACACCCTTGACCCAAATGTTTGCAACCAATAAGATTTAATTATCCAGCATGGACAAGGACCCAGCTTGCTCATTTTCATAGCATCTTCAAGAGAGGCTAGATCAGGCATGGGCAAACTCAGCCCTCCAGATGTTTTGGGACTACAATTCCCATCATCCCTGACCACTGGTCCTGTTAGCTAGGGATGGTGGGAGTTGTAGTCCCAAAACATCTGGAGGGCCGAGTTTGCCTATGCCTGGGCTAAATGATCCTAGCAGCTGTGACAAGCAGCAGATTCTGAAACTGCTGCTTTAGATTTTGTCATAATGTTTGCATCCAAGACAATCTGAATGTGAATGGCTTTATCAGTAAAGGATTGAGTGAAGGCATCCAATTGAACTGCTGTAGGTTCGCCTTCTGGAACTCCAGCAAACCCTGTGCCTCCTGGAAGGGCTCAAATGGGCATAACTCAATGGATGAAGTGGTGGCAGAGGGAAGAAGAGAAAAACATTGCCACCATCTCATAATGTGTGTGCACTGTTAGCTCTGCATACTTGGTAAGATTCAGCATGACTTTTCAGTCATTGGCATTCGTGCAGTCGGCCCATACATTTCAAGTATCCTAGATCCTCAGTAATGTGGGAATGTTGAGGAAGGTAGGAGAGGATATATTGATTAAATGTTATCCCTCCCCACTCACGCTAGTGAGCAAGCAGCAGAGCACATTCCCTTGCAGATTGCTGGAAGCAAGTTGATGGATTTGTTAGAATCATTTCAATTAAGCAATCCAGTCTGGCTTGTTCAGCCTGGATTGTTCCTGGCAAGTTTCCCCTTTTATTTCCCTCTTAAAATAATAATAAAACGACATTCTTCTTTAAAAGGAAGAGTAAAGTTTACTTACATTCAGTTCACAGCTGTAATCTGAAGGCAGGCTTGATGTTGTGGTTATAGTTACATTTGTAGAGAAAAGAAGTCTGAGCTAGGCCTCATACTTTCTACCTTGTGGTTTCCATCCTCTGTAAGGATGCACCCTGTGCTGCTGGCTAAGAGCCAGAAGAGGAGTCCGAAAGGAGAAAATGGAAAAAAGGAGGGTCACGCCCATCTACCTGACCACACACAAGGGGAGGAGGTTCCAGAACAGGTATGACAGGAAGTCCTCCCTGTCTGGAGCCACGTCCTCCCCACATGTGTCCACTCTAGGCAACAGGAAAATGTTGTACTTGACTGCTTCAGTGATGATACATCCCACAAGTAAACTAGGGTGCTTGATCCCACATGGTAAGCAGAAAAAGGATATCAAGAAGTGGTCCTGCGTACAGGTCAAACCAAGCACATCCACAGAGCGGTCAATGCCACTATCTAGACTGCATACACACAATACATTTAAAGCCCTTGACTTCGTCCAAAGAATCCTAGGACCTGTCAGTGTGGTGTAGTGGTTAAGAGCGGTAGTCACGTAATCTGGGTAACCGGGTTCGCGTCTCCGCTCCTCCACATGCAGCTGCTGGGTGACCTTGGGCCAGTCACAGTCTCTCAGCCCCACTCACCTCACAGAGTGTTTGTTGTGGGGGAGGAAGGGAAAGGAGAATGTTAGCCGCTTTGAGACTCCTTAAAGGGAGTGAAAGGCGGGATATCAAATCCAAACTCTTCTTCTTCTTCTTCACTTGTTAAGGTGCTGGAGATTGTAGCTCTGTGAGGGGTAAACTACATCTTCCAGGCATCCCTCTGCCTTCTCTCTTTTTCTCTTCCCAATTTTCAGTGGCAATTTTCCCCATTGTTTATTAAAAAAAATAACAACACGTGGGTGGCGCTGTGGGTTAAACCACAGAGCCTAGGACTTGCCGATCAGAAGGTCGGCGGTACAAATCTCCGCAACAGTGTGAGCTCCCGTTGCTTGGTCCCTGCTCCTGCCAACCTAGCAGTTCAAAAGCACATCATAGTGCAAGTAGATAAATAGGTACCGCTCTGTTGAGAAGGTAAACGGCGTTTCCGTGCGCTGCTCTGGTTCGCCAGAAGTGGTTTAGTCAAGCTGGCCACATGACCCGGAAGCTGTACGCCGGCTCCCTGGGCCAATAAAGCGAGATGAGCGCCGCAACCCCAGAGTCGTCCGCGACTGGACCTGATGGTCAGGGGTCCCTTTACCTTTATATATCTTGCTACTTTCCCCAGCCAATTCCCCTGCTGCATGCCTTGCACGTGCCTTCCTTTCATCCCTCCTGTTTTGCCCAGTGAAAAATGAAACGCTCTGCAAAAAGGGTGGGGGGAGAAGCAGCAAAAAAACCCTACTGCGTTATTTTCTCCGTGTTAGCACCGTGTGACAAAGACAACATATTAAGTGAACCTCTGTTATGATCACAAAAGCAGCCGGTCAGAATGAAGTTTCCAGACAGATTGATTCTTATCCCTTACTAATGGCAGCCGGGAGACAAGATGTCTTTAATTATACTTCTCTTCCCATGGAACATGAAAGATGATTTGCTACCATGTATTGTGGATATTTAGGGCTTTGCCATTTGGATTTCAAAGAGGCGAGCGATAAAGGGAGTGATTTCCTTTCCTGACTGTGAAACATATAAGCAGCCACTAACGGACGATGTAACAAAATTTGAATTTCAACTTGAACCATACGTTTTCATTGGGGCTGCTCTCCTGGTTATGAAACAGTCTGACGTTAATGTAGGATGGCAAAGGGGGTTAAATGGATTTCTAGGCCACAAAGCAAATACCTTGAGGTGCTTCCAAACTCCTCCTGGTTGATTTCCACAAAATATAATTTCAGTTGAAACTTGTTTCCTCACATTATTTTCTAGAGTTGTATTTCCAAGTTCTAAAAAAACAAAATCTGAGGTGTTAATAAGAAAAGTGTCCCTGTAGCTGCAGTTCTTGGAAATTATTGGGTGGCGTTGGGCCAATAACTATTTATACTGTCACACGTACCCCAGTCTCTAACCGGTGAGAGACTTGAGGAATGCCTGCACTTATCCAGAGTTCAGTTTCTTTGGAATGGAAGTCAAGGGAGACCGTGGTGTCTTTAGCATATATGGTTTCATTTACACATATATACATTCTGAGCGTAGGGTGGAGGGGCTTCACAGCATAAACACTCTAGTAGACCTTGCTTCCCCATTAGGTTTCCAGGGAAGCCCCCACCCACAGCATGGGTCCAGCACAGAGCAAGACATGCCTCAGTCTCCCCAGCTTTCAGCATGCACAAAACTCACACGCGCCCAGCTCCCTGCCTCTTGGCCTATTGTGCCTATTCTAGGATGAGGTGGCATCCACCTAGGTGAGACAGCGAAAAGGCCCATCCATTTGACACTACAGTTACAGAGCTCACTCTTTTGACATGTAAATTGTGGTACTGAACTGGACGGCTGCAGCCACTATCTTACACAGAAACTTGTCCAGTGGCTTCAAGTTACAAGAAAGGTGATTCCAGCTAAGCATCAGGAAGAACTTTCTGGTGGTAAAAACTGTTTGATGGTAGAATGGTCTCCTGCCGGAGGTTGTGGACTCTCCTTCTTTGGAGGTTTTTAAGCAGAGATTGGATGCTTCAGTGGAGATTCCTGCATTGCAGGGGGTTTGACTATAGATAAGCCTTGGTTATCCACCTCTACAATTCCGATTCTATGTTTAGAAGGTCTTATCATGCTTCCTTAGCAACAGGAGTGGAGAACCGCTTTATCTAGTCTGCTGGATCAAATAGTGCCTCGCCATCCGTAGGCCAATTTTAGGGCCTGGGTACATCTTAGGATACCTAAGGCTGTGTCTTGGGCAGCACAAAACACCCAATTCATAGAAGAAAAACAGATGCTACTGAGAATTCCCCCTTTAAACATCAGGAAAACTATTCCCCCCCAAAAAAAAATACCACTGCCCCCCAAGAAACAGAAGAGCCCACCCTATTCCTATGGTTGTGAACTGTTTCAAATTTTAAATTGTTGTAACCTGCCTGGGACCTGAAGATGAAGTGTGGGTAATACAGTGGTGCCCCGCAAGACGAATGCCTCGCAAGACGGAAAACCCGCTAGACGAAAGGGTTTTCCGTTTTGGAGGTGCTTCGCAGGATGAATTTCTCTATGGGCTTGCTTCGCAAGACGAAAATGTCTTGCGATTCCTGGGGGGGGGGGTTCGCTCCCCACCCCCTTTTTGTAAGGCACTAAGCTGCTAATAGCCTTTTAGCAGCTAATCCGCTAATCCCTTAAACCTAATAGCCTTGGCAGACATGAGGGGCATGTCTGAGGGCACTGTGGTGCCCCTGGTACCATGTTGGAGGACCTACTGTAAAAATCAGCACCTTGGGTTGTGCTCAAAGATGGCAGAGAGCCTGTGCTTGAGAAAAGGGGCCTCAGCCTTTACCTGACACTTGGCTTCCTCCCCGCCATACAAACTTGATGGTTTCCGTGGAAATGTTCGTTGCACAACCAGGCAATTGTAGAGAACGGGTCTGCATCCTGGAATATGAGCCAAATCTTCTCTTTAAATGTTATTTTAAGCCAGCACTGCTGTTAGCCTTATAAAACAGATGTCAGTCAGGACTCCTGTTGCCGTTTCAGCTGTTCGGCATTCTGTACAAGCTTGAAAAAGCCCTTTCACATCCATGCCATGCACTTTTTGTGTGGAGATTTCCAACACCAGTGTGGCAAACTTTTGGGGAGCATTCTGTTTTGTAGCATTTCCTCCTCTCTCTCTCTCCCTTTCCTCCCATTTTTAGCTTTCCACTCCACCAAACAAGGTTTAAACGAAATCTATTTCTGCGTACACCCAGGGAGAGAAAAATCCTCAGAGGGAGTGCCTGTTCTGTTGGCCTTCTTTCTTCATTTATCCCCTGATTCTCCACATGCCACATATGCTAAACGGCATCCTACACACGCTGAAAAATTAATCCTGTTACCACAGCGGCAACAGCCGCCGAGGATTCGTTAAGGAGTTGAGGCCAACAGTACAGCGGGGGCCCAGTATCTGACAAAGTGTTAATTTCTTAGTCAATCTTAAAGCTTTCTTTTTTAATAATAAAAATCACCTAAAGCAATTGAAGAAATTACAAGGGGCCTGCAGGACAAGGCACTGGCTTGCTGCTCCCTAGGAAATATGGTAGCAGTTATAACTGGTACATTCACACAACAACCCAGAATTCCCTTGGCCCAGGATATCAGTCAACAGCAAGGGCCAAGCCAGTGCCACTGTCTGATAGTAAGCTCCCATATCTTTTGCTTCTACTCAGTCTGGGCAAATGGTTGCTGTCTGTTTTCCCTCTGTGGTACTAAATGACTGGCTTTTGGCCTTACTCATACTCTCCAACATTCCTGTGATGAACATCAAAACATGTGCTTTTGGTGCTGCGCTCTCGCAGGAGTCAGCTGGCTCACAAGAGCACTGCATCATCACAAGAGCCAGCACCGGCTGCTTGCGGGTGGCGCTGTGGTCTAAACAACTGAGCCTCTTGGGCTTGCCAATCAGAAGGTCGGTGGTTCGAATCCCCGCAATGGGGTGAGCTCCCAGCTCCTGCCAACCTAGCAGTTCGAAAGCACACCAGTGCAAGTAGATACATAGGTACCACTGCCGCTAGAAGGTAAATGGTGTTTCCGTGTGCTCTGGCACTCGGTGTCTCATTGCGCCAGAAGCAGTTTAGTCAGGCTGGCCACATGACCTGGAAAGCTGTCTGCGGACAAACGCCGGCTCCCTCGGCCTGAAGCAAGATGAGCGCTGCACCCCATAGTCGTCTTTGACTGGACTTAACCAGCTCATCCTCCTCCCCGAGCTCAGCAATGTCAGTGCTTGAGGGGGAACACAGGGCATTCCAGGATCCCATCAGAACCTAGGATGACTTCTTTAATTCTGGGGTGTCCCAGACAAATTGGGACATTTGAGGGTTATGCTAATATATTGATCCACGGCTCTTTTCCAGGTGGTGGTTATATCTGCCTGCCCAGGGTATTTTTGTCCAGCTCTCAGGCCAGCCTATGCAGGACTCATAAAAGACATGGAAAGATAAGGCGAAATCTTCTGTGGGCAGCAAATGCTCCCATTACAGCCCACCTCAATTTGGCAGCCTCGTTCATGATTTCTCTGGCTAGGTTGTTACAATCACGCAGGTGGCCCAGGGTCTCTGGTCCGCCTTTCAAAGCATTACCTAAGCCGTTGTTTCGATAGCATTGCTGAGATCTAATGCCGTCTGGAGCTGCAGTTATGGAGTTCATTTTGAAGCACTTGATTATACTTTGAGAAGAAATAGTCTCTCAGTCCAAGTCATTTTCTCAAGCACATTCCAAGAAAGGCCAGTCTATGGCTCAGTAAATACAACAGGCTAAGAAGTTATGAGCTATCAGGCTAAGCTGAATTGACTTACTGATATTACCTGCAATGAATGAGTTTTAGATGGCCTCTCATAAATAGAAGGCTACAGAGCCTGCGATTTTATGGATGTCTTGTACTTATCAATATATATGAGGAATGATGCTGTCGAGTTTTGAGGTGATACCATGCAAACCACACCACTGTCAGTTTAACTTTTTATGATTAAATATGCTGCTGTTAAAGGTTATTTAACATTTAATAAAGCTGCTCTTCTCGATAGCTGATAAGTGTCATCTTTTACATAATACTAGTGATGGAAATGGATGAGAAAGTCATTTTTTTTCCTTTTTTTAAAAAAATAAATAAATTAAAATTTACATTTAGATCTGTTCCAGTAATAGAATAATATTAGCTGGTTTTAAGACGCTTTAAATATTCAGATATGCACGAATTTACCTTTTAATGCCAACAACAGCTAGGTTCAATATATATTTTGTTCAAACCCACAGGGGAAACTTTTACATTTTCTTTTATGAAATGGGAAGTCCCATCAAATTATTTCTGAGGAAGGGAAGAAGGATGATCCAGCAGTCCTCTAAATTTTCTGGCCTGATTCTGCAACTTTCTACTGATTTTCATACATATTTTTCTATGCATGCCTATTCAGAAGCAAGTTTCACTGAGTTCAATGGGACTTTTTCCCGGATATTGCACACAATTCCTGGCAATGGATATTTATGGGCAGCTGTCTAGCACTGCTCTCGGGGCAGCATGTGGCAAAATGATAAAATCACAATTGGAAAGTTGTCATTAAAAAAATCACACCGAAACAACAACGAAACAGCACAGTGCTAAAATGAAATGAAATATCAGGATAAAAGCTCATTATTTTTTCAGTTGTTCAAAGCCACAGGACACCACAGTTCTCTCATCAAACATATGGCCCCAATCCAGATAAACATAACATGCAGGCAAATGCAGGAATTAGAGAGGTAAGATTTCCATCTATATTGCAATGCAAATGAATATATACACCCCACAAGTAGTAAGTAGGGAGACCACATCAAATACCTCATATTTCTCAGTTAGGGAAAGGCAGTTATGTCAACTTTGAGAGCCAGTGTGGTGTAGTGGTGAAGAGCGGTGGACTCGTAATCTGGTGAACCAGGTTCGATTCCCCGCTCCTCCACATGCAGCTGCTGGGTGACCTTGGGCCAGTCACACTTCTCTGAAGTCTCTCAGCCCCACTCACCTCACAGAGTGTTTGTTGTGGGGGAGGAAGGGAAAGGAGAATGTTAGCCGCTTTGAGACTCCTTAAAGGGAGTGAAAGGCCGGATATCAAATCCAAACTCTTCTTCTTCTTCTTCTTTGGTCTCTCAGTTTCTCATTTTTCTGATCTTAAGTGGCATTCTCCACATCCCACATCAGTTTGTGGGGCCATTCTCGTGAAAATTTGTCAGTATTGTTGCGCGACTGTCTCCTACCGTACACATCTGGTACGGAATTTGCCCTAATGTACACATTTCTGCAAAGCAACTTCCCATCGTACAATGCATTTTGTATGCTGTTTTTACCAGTATATGCTTTTAAATGCATAATTTAATTTATATGCAATTTTTGTACACATTGCTTGGCTGGAGAAGTGCATTGCAAAATGGCTGGCTTCCAGTTCACGTATTCCAATGGAACTGGGGGAAGAGGACCAGCTGCATAACCCCATAATTTTCCCTATCTCAAAACAATTGCCCCCACCCTCCCAAAGTGACTGAAAGTCAGGTTGGAAGGGAGAGATGCCACCTTCCTCCAATCCAGGTCATCCGTCCGCCCCCCCCCCAATTCATCCCCCCTCCTCTGTTTCTTCCTTCTCCTCCTCTATCACAACCTGCCATCCCAACCCAGTTCCAACAGCGGGGCTCCTGGCCTCTAGATCTGTACACAGAACGTGCGGCAGAAGTGGAAGGATATTGTCCTTTGCCTCTGGCAGCAAAATGTCTTGGGCTGACCAAACTCATGTCACGCCCTCCACCCCCGCCTGGAACCCCGGATGAAATTTATACTTCCTCGATGAAATATATATTCCATTTTGACAGGCAAATGTAGAAAATAAATAGGGCAGAAATACGGGTTGCCTTTCCCCATAAAACACCCTGTGATTTCCTCCTCTAATTTTTTTTTAACCTTCTCAAGCACTTTAAAGGCCTCCCCTATCTCTTCGCGGCAGAGGCGAAGGAGGGCAGCAAATTATGACACAGTAATTATGATGATGGATGAGGAGGCAGTCCGCTATATTAGATACACTCCTTGCATAAAAATCCTGGCGCTATGAGATTGCATACCCCACTAAGCAGGATGCTCGAGATTGTAATGGCCAATATAGATTAACAACATTAGGTTAAGGCAGGATAATTATTCTTCTCTTTCCATTTGCCATTCCTCCTTTGCTGGCCTCCCTCTCTCCCTGTGGCCCCTCCGCTGCTTCTCTCCATTCCAGCACTCCTTGTTTGCAAGGTGCAATCTGTAGATCAGGCAGACACCAAGGTGGGCTCTCTGGAGTAAATCAAAAGCAGCTCTGTCAAAATCAGGAGAGACGAGCCAGCGTAAAGTAAGGTGCAAAGAATGAAGGATAGGTTTGCCCTGCCTGCTGCTAATTAAAGGTTGTGTTCTGCTTGCTTTCTCTGTCTCGTATAAACAGTGGGGAAGAGCGATTGATGGACCCACGGCGAAATCTCCTCTGCCTTGCTCAAAATGTATGTATTAGGGTGTACGTGGAGGGGGGAGGGAGGGGGAATCTGACAAACCTGTCTCAGCAAAAGAAGCACAAAGGAGCGTGTAGATTTTCGCAAGCCTGCCGCTGCTTAGGAAAGAAAGCATCGTATATTTTCTCCCTTTCCTAATTAATTTCGCCTGCAAGAAGAAAGTCGTCGTCATTTCGCTCTCCCCCTTCTCACTCCCACAATGCATCTACAAGTTGACTTTTCTTATTCATAATGATAACCATGATGCGGGCCATTTTTATTCCTTCTCCCGTACAGGGAGATTCCCAGCTCATCTCGGCACTGGTTCACGAGAATGAGGGACAATGGCAGTACAGTCCCCTGGTGGTGTTGCTGTGCTTATCGGGACAGGGATGTGGCAGGTGTTGTCGCAAGGCAAAGGGAGCTCCAGGTGTGTGGCGGCTCTGCAGGTGCATGCACACACCTCCAGGGTCACCACCTGCTCTCTCTGCCTTTGTGAGAACCTTCCGTTCACTATATACAGAGGAACTATTTACAGGCATTCTAATTATAGCGCGCAGGTCAAGGATGGAATCTGCCGCCACAAAGCCATCACATGCACCCTCATTATTCCCCAGTGGAACCCTGCAAAGAGCAATGATCTTCTTTCATGAAAACCAGCCTTTGTGAAGCTTCTGCTCTCTTACTTTCTCTTACTTCAGGTGCGGAGAACCTGCGGCCTTCCAGATATTGAAGGACTCCAATTCGCAGTGGATGGGATGATGGGAGCTGGAGTTTGACAACATCTGGAAGGCCATGTGTTTCCCATCCCAGTCAATAATAATAATAATAATAATAATAATAATAATAATAATAATTTACTTATACCCCACCCATCTGGCTGGGTCTCCCCAGCCACCCTGGGCAGCTTCCAACAAAGTATTAGAATACAGTGGTCTGTTAAACATTAAAAGCTTCCCTAAACTGGACTGCCTTCAGATGTCTTCTAAAAGGTAGTTGTTGTTCTTTTTGACATCTGGTGGGAGGGTGTTCCACAGGGTGGGCGCCACTACCAAGAAGGCCCCCTGCCTGGTTCCTGTAACCTCGCTTCTCGCAGTGAGGGAACCACCAGAAGGCCATTGGCGCTGGACCTCAGTGTCTGGGCTGAACGATGGGGGTGGAGACGCTCCTTCAGGTATACAGGGCCAAGGCTGTTTAGTTACTTCACGTGACTTCTCCCTTGTCCTTTGCTACGTGCATCCTTCCAGAAAAAAGCATTGAAACTAGTTAAAGGAATTGATGACTATTAGCCATGCTGGCTATGCTCTGCCTCTGTGGTCAGAGGCAACAATGCTTCTGAATACCAGTTTCTGGACACTGTAGGAGAGGACAGTGCCCTTGACCTGGTTGGCCGCTGTGAGAATAGGATACTGGACTAGATGGGCCATTGGCCTGATCCACAGGCTTTTCTTCTGTTCTTAAAACCCTCACTGCAGGCATGGCATTTTGCGTAGGATATGGAGTCTGGAGTGCCTCAGTTTATGATGGACACATACGCTTGGGAGCAGACATACTCCATGAGCATAGACTGAGGTGTGCAACCAGTGATAACTTGCAAAGAAGCCGGAGAAACGTATTATGAGAACGCTCTCTCGCTGTTTGTGGTGGCTGCAGAGCCTTTTGTTTTTCAAAAGGCCCTTAAAGGCTTGTTTGCTTCCTGAGCCAATTTCTATCTGATTATGAACGGACAGAAGAAGCCAATTCCGCTAAGGACATAAAGATAGGCTTGGGTGAACAAGAGTAGCTGATAATTATTCACCCAGCGTACTGGGGACAGGGGATATTGGATAATGCCATGGTGAGATATCACTCACCTCCTGAGAAAAGGCCACAGTAGACATGATACTGAATATTGAGTAATTGAGGCAGCAGTAATGAATCTCAGAGGGGTTCATAGCCCTGTGGAGGGCAGTTGGCCTCTTCTGACTGCAGTGCAAAGGAACTTGGAGAATGCTGGGCTAATGTGATCTTTGCAAATCCCTATACAAAATAACCCCAAAAAACATGAGGAGGCGTGCTAGGATTAGACAAAAGGCCCATCTGTTCTCACAGTGGCCCTCCAGATGTTGTTGATGTTATCATTGTTATTGTTATTATGGTTATATTCCGTAACCCCCCTTCACCAAAAGGTCCCAGGGTGGGTCATAACAAAACAATGGTATTATTAAAAACCAATTGAAAACAATACAGAACACAACACCAAACAAAAGTGCAGTTCAAAACAGAGAATAAAGGTAGGTGCTAAACATACAGGAAGCCCACAACAGCTCTCTCCCGTCTTGTGTTTCCCAGCAATGGATATTCATGGGTATTCCATCTCCAATTCTGGAAGCAGTGCACAGCTGTCTTAACTAGTGGCTATTGATAGCTTCATCCTCCCTGAATTTGTCCAAATCACTCTAAATGCCAATCAAGTTGGTTGGTGCCCATCACTACCTCTTGAGGGAACTAATTGCACAGTTTAACTCTGTGCTGTGTGAAGGAGTACTTTCTTTTGTCTGTCCTCAATCTTCTGATGTTCAGCTTCATTGAATGTCCCCAAGTGTTATGTGAGATGGAGGAAAACCTCCATGCATACTTCTATACACTTGTGTCTTGTGATGTCAGCTGGATAGCTCAGTTGGTTAGAGCCTGGTGCTGATAATGCCAAGGTTGCAAGTTCGATCCCTGGGCAGCTGCATATTCCTGGGGTTGGGCCCCATCATCTTCAGGGTCTCCTCTACAATTCTATCATTCATTTCCCCACTCATATGCTTTTTTGCACAGACTAAAAATCCCCCCATATTGTAGCCTTTTTTTTATGGGAGAATGTCTCACCATCACAATAATTTTGAATGCGCCTTTATGCCCTTTCCCCAGCTCTACAATGTCTTCTTTGAGGGGCAGTAACCAGAACTGTGCACAGGTATTCCAAGCACAGTTTGTGCCACAGATTTTTGCAATGGCGTTAAGATATTTCCAGTTTTATGCCTTCCCTTAATGATCCCTAGCATGGAATTCAACTTTTCACACCAGCTGCACACTGGCTTGACATTTTCTTCAGGCTATCCACCATCACCTCAAGATCTCACTCCCAGTCAGTTGCCACTAGTTCAGACCCCATTAGCATTACAGTGGTACCTCGGGTTAAGTACTTGGTTCGTTCCGGAGGTCCGTTCTTAACCTGAGACTGTTCTTAACCTGAAGCACCACTTTAGCTAATGGGGCCTCCTGCCGCCGCCGCGCCGCCGGAGCACGATTTCTGTTCTCATCCTGAAACAAAGTTCTTAACCTGAAGCACTATTTCTGGGTTAGCGGAGTCTGTAACCTGAAGCGTATGTAACCTGAAGTACCACTGTATGTGAAATCTGGAGATATGTATGTATGTATGTATGTATGTAACCTTGGAGGTCATCCAGGGCAGCCCCCTGCTCAATCCAGGATCTGCAATCCATGATGCAACTACTGCATCCCTGACATAGGAACCTAGGGAGACGCATTATACCCAATCAGACCAAATGGTCCAAGCAGCTCACAACACTGATTGTCAGTGGCTCTATGGGGTTTCAGACAGGCACTCCTTTCTGGCCCTACCTGGAGATACCAGGGATTGAAGCTGCAACCTTCTGCATGCAAAGCGTACACACTATCCATGAGCTACAGCCATTACCCTATGGCCCTCCAGCCTCTACATATAATATGGGAAGAGAGCCCACCATCTCCCAAGGCAGGCTGTCCCACTGTAAGACAGATCTTTCCATTAAAGAATGATGCTCAGCAGAAATATCTTTCCCTGCAATTTCAACCCCTTGGTTCTTGTCCTGCCCCATGGAGCAACAGACAGGCGATGTGTCTGCTCCATCCTCTGTGTGATGGACCTTCATAGACTTGATGGCAGCTGTCATGCCTCCTCTTAATCTTCTCTTCTTCATCCCAAGCTTTTTCAACCATTCCTTATAGCACCTGATTTCCAGGACCCCTTCACATCCTGGTCCCCCTTCTCTGGAGACACTTTAATTGGTCGGTCTCTGTTTGAAATGTGGCACTCAGAACCAGACACAGTGCTCCAGACATGGCCTGAGCAGTGCAGAATGGAACGAGTGTTAGAGTGGAACAATTGTTTCCTGTGATCAGGACCCTCTGCTCTTGTTAGAGCAGCCAAAGATTGCGTGAGTTTTTAGAGCTAATATTATTCATATGCACAGGCTCACAGGGTAGTCAGAGCCCCAGGAACTGCTTCCCATAAAGTAAAAAAAAAAGCTTCATTTTGAAGCGTCTCTGAATCCCTCAAGCAGCATGAAAACACACAGCATGTCACGGAAACAGAGTTGAAGCAAAGCCATAAAGAAGGAGAAGCTGTCTGTGAGTTAGGTGACAGAGACTGAAAGGGCTAGAGATTACTTCTGTAGTACGTTATCAATCCTGAAGACTGAAGATAATAGAGATGATAATACAAAAAACAGGCTTGCCGTGAATTTATGAATTGGCAAGTCACTTTCTTCTAACAGCCCACAGTAAATCACCCGGAGCACCTCCTCCTCTGCATTCTACTCCTGTTCTTTTGCCTTTCTGGGTTTTGTTTTGTTTTTTCATCCTACCCTGCTACTCGATTTGCTCTCCTTCCCCTTCAGCTGGGGAGAATACTTCTCAGCAGATGATCTCATTAAGCCAACTTGGTGCTGACGTTTGGGTTTCCAGTATTGCACCACGGTCCTGAAAACATTTTTAATTTCTCGCCCTGCCACAGTTCTTACTTGGGGACAAGTTGCACAGAAATGGTTAGAATTATAGAATCGGCAGGGCTCGCCTCCTGTGTAAGCGTGCCAAGTATTGGGCTGCTTGCTCAACTAATTGGCCAGGGTGAGCAGACTGAAACAATGACAGCTAGGGTTGTTGCTCTGTTCTATGATAAAACATATGTCACATCCCACTAGGGATGGGCAGATTTTGTCAATACAGGATTTCCCCGCCCCTTTCTCGTTTTTATAGGCTTAAGTTCACTTCTGTACATTTCCATGTGAGTTTGCAACAAAACTAAAAAAAACACCCCAAACCCACATCCTCATACAAATTCATCAGTAGTGTGAATTTCCCCTAATGTACACATTTTTGTATGCATGCTTGCTTAATATACAGTAATGCATGTTTTTATTATATATATTTTTACTAACATGCATTTTTAGGCACACTTTTCACTAGTTTTTTTTACTATTGTTGTTGTTCACACTGCTTGGTTGGAGAACCACAAATTCACAGAAATACAAATTTTGAAAGATGAACGAGTTTCGGTTTGTATAACGTTTTGGGAACTGCAGATTAGGTCAGCTTGCATTTGAATGTGAACTGAGTTGAATTGCTCCTCCATTCCCTAGAGTCCCACTGTCTTCTGATGCTTCACACAATGACCCAAAGCAGAGAGGGGCATCCACTGATGTGGGTCGCTGGGATGTGGGTACCTTACAGATGTCAACACGTTCTGAAGTGTCATCGAGCCAGCCAGGGGGATAGGACTTTCAACACCTGATTCTGCCCTTGAGACTCCATGAGGTAAACTGCAATGGAGGAACCAGATGCCATAGTTTTATTTTATTCCTTTCCGATAATTCTTATGCCACCCTTCTTCACAAATGATCTTAGGGCAATTTACATAGATAACAAAACCACATAGGCTGGTGGTCTTCGGCCTAGTGCAAGAGGTAAGGCCAAACCAATCTTAATTGGCCAAATCATTATTTTGTTATGAAATGTGCATTTACTCTTTTTTGTTATTTTTTTAGGTTAAAGTAAAAATTGAATCAAGTCCAATCATTATTTTCTACTAGCTTTCTCTTCACAGAAGGTAAGCTTTTGACTGCTTCAGCCCTAGCAGCTAACATTATATCTTTGCCATCCTCCTGAGGACTCTGCTGGCTCAATTTTTACAGTTCAACCACACATTATCAGTATTACTTTTGAGCTCTGCTGGAAAAAATAATACAATAACACATACTGAGCAACTATGCCTGGAGATTTGACCAGTCTTTCCTTCTCTAAAGCAATCATTCGCTTTTTGTGCTTCTGTCTCTTCCTTTAAATACAAATTATCAAATGATAGCTCAGTTGGTTAGATCACAGGCCTGGTAACACCAAGGTTGCAGGTTCAATCTCTATATGGGACCTTGTGGCACTTTTTTCAACCATTCTGAGCTTTGGCCCACCTGACCTTCTTGCCTGCAACTTTTGGCTGCTTGTGTATACCATTCCTTCATGATTTCTCCTTTTTCCATTTCTTATACAGTGGTACCTCAGGTTACATACGCTTCAGGTTACATACGCTTCAGGTTACAGACTCCGCTAACCCAGAAACAGTGCTTCAGGTTAAGAACTTTGCTTCAGGATGTGAAGAGAAATCGTGCTCTGGCAGCGCACCGGCAGCAGGAGGCCCCATTAGCTAAAGTGGTGCTTCAGGTTAAGAACAGTTTCAGGTTAAGTACGGACCTCCAGAATGAATTAAGTACTTAACCCAAGGTACCACTGTATATGCCCTTCTTACATCTGTAAGCTCCTTATGCAGCCACACCAGTTTCTTTAAATACCTCCCACATTTCTTTTCGTGTTGGAATTGTCTGTCTTTGTGCCTTCAATATTTCACCTTCAATAAACTCCCACCCATCTTGGACTCTGTTCTCTTTGAGTATTTCTGACCATGGGAAGCTCAACCAGTAGTTCCTTAAGCTTTTGGAAATCAACCTTCTTAAAGTCCAGAGTCCGTGCAGCTGCAGGGTTCACCATGAGATGCACACTATGCCTAAACCTACCTAACATGTTTAAGCCAAAAACGTGTTCCTGAATAAGTATCTATTCTGTTTGAGCCACACATTTGCTAGTGAGCAGGTGGCATAAAAATGAAAGTTTGCTGAGCCCTGGATAAATATCTGGAGACAAGTTCAGTGGTAACACATTATGGCATTTGCCTCCTAGGTGGGTCATAAGGAAAGGGTTAAATGAGTGTGAAGTGATTGGCCAGTGGGAATCCAAGGGGAGGAGTTAGAGTTAGAGTTGGACTTGTGTAGAAGTCAGTTGAAGTTGAGAGTTGGGAGTTGGAGAAGGAAGAGGGAGGTTAAGTCTGTGGGTTGGTGGAGTTGTGTTGTGAGAGAGTGAGAGGAACTGATAGGAGGAGTCAGATAGACAGCTGGGATAATCAGTTTGAAGTTGTTAGGAACGTATAGGTCAGTAAAGAAACTAAGATTAAGAAACTGACAAGAAAAATTAACTGAAACCTTAAACATGTTCATGCTTATAAAAATAAACTTGATTATTTGTTAATGTTAACAACTGTCTGGACTCCATGTGTACCCAAGGGAAATGGGATGGTGGCAGCGAGGAGGCAATCACAGTGGTGGCACAGGGATCAATAGACTGTCAAACATCCGGGGACCCTGTGTGATCGCCACACACATATCTACAGATGGGGAAGAAATTTGATCCAGTTCACACGGAAAAGTGAATTTACTTAATCTGCAGTTTCCAAAACAAATACATGAACTGTAACACAGCCATTCTTTGAAATTCACTCTTCTCTGAATTGTGCAATGCATTTCTCCAGCCTGGTAATGTGTACCAAATAAAATGAGTACTTAACCTCAGGTTAAGTACTTAATTCGTTCCGGAGGTCCGTTCTTAACCTGAAACTGTTCTTAACCTGAAGCACCACTTTAGCTAATGGGGCCTCCTGCTGCCACTGCCCCGCCGCTGCACGATTTCTGTTCTCATCCTGAAACAAAGTTCTTAACCTGAAGTACTATTTCTGGGTTAGTGGAGTCTGTAACCTGAAGCGTATGTAACCCAAGGTACCACTGTACCTATTCCGTTTTCGGAGATCAGAAGTAGAGGCCATGTCTGACATATGCAGCATATTTTTATTCCTAGATATCTGCACTTTTAACATTCATTCATCGCTGCATGGAAAGATTGCTGCCTGGTATTCTAGAAGAAGAAACAACCCTGGGAGCTCCTTAAAGACACCACAGCATTCAGGAGCCATCCCTTGCTCCCCATTAAAAACAACAACACGCCTTTGCTGATGGCGTCCTTTTCTTTCAATTCGCTTCACAGCCCCTGTACAGCTTGTGTATCAAAATAACTGTCAATTCACTGGAGCCTACACTCTGAGCTTTGGCTAGGTTTGGAGAAGAGGGAGGTGTTGTTTTGTACAAGTGGTTTCTTGAAGAACCTTCTGCTACCCAAGCAGTGAATCAAGTAACAGATAATAAGGTCTTCTGGGAGGCTCTCTAAGGAGGTCTTGGGCTACTGAGAAGGTTTATAGCAGGTCCAGAAATGCAGGAAGCCAAGTTCCTGGGTTGCCCCAAGAACCCAAAATACATAAATGTGTTCCATCTCCTTCAGCTGGGTGAAGATTTGAGCAATTATTTGATGCACTGGTTAAAATCACTAAGGAGGTTCACGGCAGAATAACATCTTAAATTGTATTCTGCATGACTGACTTACATGCTAGGGCCTGCATCCCATTAGAATATTGTTGTTGTTTTTCCTTTTAGAAACACAAGGAACTAATTCAGAGTAAGAAAATGGGATCTTTTTCTAACTGATTGCACTCTTGGATTCTGCAAAAGCAGGGGTGAATTGTGCTTCATGTGCAAATTCCTGTCACATCCAGAATGGTGTATTGTTTCAATTTGTAGAGAACGCCAGGCATGGCTGGAGGATAAATTGGCCCTTTGCAGATTTCAGCATGTACCTACTGACTTTGCACTTCCTAAACCAACACAGGCAAACTGAAATGCAGCCCTCCTTTGGATTTCACTGTGATGCAGTTCTCCAACCCAAGAATGTGTACAAAAAACAAGGCTATATTCGAGGAAAGTGTACCAAAAAATCCTATCTGTGTGAAACAGATGCATCAACCTGGCTGCAAAAAAATTGCACATTAAGAGAACTGTGCATGGAAGTGAGCACAAATGCTTCTGCAAACTTCCCCCCCCCAAATAATATTTATTATTTTCAGTAGATAAACATAATAATAAAAAAGATTAACAATAATATAAACAAACAGAGAATAAAAGAAAAAGAGAAAAAAGAAAAAAGATACATACAGCATATTACCACTTAATTAATTAAAATTAAGTACCATCCATCTTCATAAATATAGTATTTGACTTCCTCGAATCTCTTCCATCCGAATTTCTTAGTAATTATATGTAGCAGTTTCCAATATCAGTGTTTCAAAAGACCATATCACAGTCCTAATCATATTACATAACTTTCCTTATCGTACATTTTCTTATTTATAAATTTAATTCCAGTTTAATCCTAGGCCTAATTGTTTACATATCTTTAATATTACAATATTTATTCAAATAGTCTTTAAATTTCTTCCAGTCTTCTTGATGTTCCTCTTCTTTCTGGTCACGGATTCTCCCGGTGAGATCAGCCAGCTCCATAAACTCCATCATCTTCATCTGCCATTCTATGCTTCTGCAAACTTTTTTATTAAAAAAAAATGCAAAACAGATGAACAAATAGGCTGACCTGAACTTACTTAAGATGAGAAATTGAGCAAAACTGAAAATGGCAAGTTTCTCCAAAGTCTAAACTATACAGAGAAACAAGCAAGAATACCTGTCTAAGCACCCTCAGAACATAAGAAAAGTTGGCTAGATCAAGCTCATCTAATGCAGCATGCTGGTCTCACAGTGGCCAACCAGATGTTTGTCATCTGAGATAAGAAGGTATCTACAGCATGTGAGTGTTATGTGAATTTCTGAAGGGTCCTTTCTTAGATTAGGTTGGGCAAAAGGTAGATCATCAGAATCTCTTGGAATCCAGGAGATTTGCAGTAGAGCAGCCAGTGCTTCTTTCTAATTGCCAGTTGTTTAATGAAAATAAAAGGACTTTTTCCACCTCAGTTGGGCTGCTGAAATGAAGACAGCTTTGAGGAACAGACTTTTGCATGTGAGCTCAGTTCAGTTCTGGCACTCACATCAAATTCCTAGGCTAAAATGGGCTCATGGGAACCCTGCTCCGTAATTCAAAGTGTACATCTTTTGAGCTGTATGCCTCCGGTCGGTAGATCTTGGTCGAAAACAAAGTAGACCCAACAAGCCTAAACCCACCCTTGCCTTTAAGTTGTGGCAGCCTCTGTGGTGACTGCATTAAAGAGCACACTTCCGCATTTACTGTGATTTTAATATTTTGTTGGGAGCCACTGGGGCAACCCAGTCAGATGGGCAGCATATAAAAAATAATATCAACAACCTCAGATATGCAGATGACACAACCTTGATGGCAGAAAGTGAGAAGGAATTAAAGAACCTTTTAATGAGGGTGAAAGAGGAGAGCGCAAAATATGGTCTGAAGCTCAACATCAAAAAAACAAAGATCGTGGCCACTGGGCCCATCACCTCATGGCAAATAGAAGGGGAAGAAATGGAGGCAGCGAGAGATTTTACTTTCTTGGGCTCCATGATCACTGCAGATGGTGACAGCAGCCACGAAATTAAAAGACGCCTGCTCCTTGGGAGAAAGGTGATGGCAAACCTAGACAGCATCTTAAAAAGCAGAGACATCACCTTGCCAACAAAGGTCCGTGTAGTTAAAGCTATGGTTTTCCCAGTAGTGATGTATGGAAGTGAGACCTGGACCATAAAGAAGGCTGAATTGATGCTTTTGAATTATGGTGCTGGAGGAGATTCCTGAGAGTCCCAATACTTTGGCCACCTCATGAGAAGAGAAGACTCCCCGGAAAAGACCCTGATGTTGGGAAAGATGGAGGGCACAAGGAGAAGGGGACGACAGAGGACGAGATGGTTGGACAGTATTCTCGAAGCTACGAACATAAGTTTGACCAAACTGCGGCAGGCAGTGGAAGACAGGAGTGCCTGGCGTGCTCTGGTCCATGGGGTCACGAAGAGTCGGACATGACTAAATGACTAAACAACAACAACAACAACAACAACAACAACAACAACATTATTATCTTCTTAAAGAAAAGGTTAGAAAAAGAATAACCGACAAAAATACTGGAAGTAACAGAATACTATCTCTGGCCTTGATTAAACAAAGGGAAAGAAAGGGAAGTTGGAAAAACTCAAAGATGCCATAGAAAATGAATCTTAATGAGCAATGAATATGACTCACAAAATATTGAACTTTGTCTGGAAGAATCTAAGGATTGATAGGAATGGGGAGAATAGACTTAGTGGGGTACAGAAATGTTTCTTTTTCTTTTCTTTGTCCTTTCTTAAGGGAAAGTACAGTAATCATTTCTTAAGAATGCAGACCCCATATCAGTTTTGCTGGCCCCTTGTTATGAGAGCACTCAGAAAGAGCGATCGCTGAGATCTGCTGGGTGAGTTCAATGGGGGCTCCATTCTGGAAACCGCAAAATAACAATAACAAGCAGCGCCAGTGTGAACACAAAGATAAAACAGAGCGCACACATGGGCAGAAAGGAAAGAAATTGTTTTACTTCTTTTGCCCCGAACCAAGTGATAGGATTAGTAATACTTGGCTTCAGAATTTAGCTCGAATTAATCCTTTGAAATGATGAATAAAAAATGTTTAAAGAGGCCTCTGACTATGGAATGCAGGGATATAATGAGGGATGTCTCACCAAGCCAAGAGAGAGAGAAAGGAGATGGAGGAGAAGAATAAATATTCATAAAGAGATTTAAAGGCATCATATGCTACAGCCACTTGCAAACTTTCTTATTCTCTCCAATAAGTATTGAGATTTTAGATGGGACAGAACTTGTGGGTGTGGTGGGGTACAGCTTGTTAGAATTCCTGATCCATGCTTGCAGTCATGGGATTGTTGTCTATCACATGATGGTGTATGTTTTGACTCCACAGAGTGGGAAGTGATGGAGACAGGATGTTTGTGTTAATGTGTTCCGTGAAATGGAACTATTGTCCTTTGTTCTTTCTCTTTGCTGTCTGATGCTAGAGAGAGAGGGAGCCACGTTGCAGTGCTCCGGGTGTGTTTATATGTAAATAATGCTGAGCCAAAATGCTGAGTTGATGAGGTCTGTTACGCAACTGCGCAAACTCTGCGGATCCTTAAGTGTGATGATGTCTGTTGGCATCGGTCGCTGTGATATTCGGGCTGAATAAAGCTTTTGAAGCTCCCAAATGATCGGCCAGGAGGGAGAGATCATGCCAGTCGGGCATGTGTCTCTGCCAGGGTCCTACTCGAGTGTAGGCTGTACTCCTGACACAGCTATCCATTTCCATTATGTTCAACTCACCATATTTCCAGATCAGTTAGCGATTTTATTTTTGTTTTTAAAGTCCTCACAAAAATACAAGGATGCTGAACATGGTGCTGTTTCATTGGGGGGGGGGGGGCTTTCAGGGAAGAAGTACTTCCTAAAACCTTTTCCTCTAATTTCCTGTTCACTGTCTATTCACTACCCCACCTGTTTCTTATGCCTCTGTTCCTTATGGCTTTCTTCCTCAGAATGTGATCCAAACCAGTCAGGAAATACAAAGCAAGCATGATGAGATGGTGACGTTACGTGTAGCCAATCAGATTTGGCTCTATGCTGACATCATGAATCCAGTTCAGAATGAGGGCAATGCTTCCCAAGCTCCCCCTGATGAGTGAACACTTTTGCCCCCTAACAGTGTGACTCCTTTAAAAATTGCCATAAATTGGGGGGGGTATTACTCTTGCTTTTTTATTATTATTATTTTGTGAAACACACACACACCATTTCAACACAGCTCTGCGTAAATTCTGTGCAGAAATACATATTGTCTAATTCCGCTATTCTTTCAATCTCTCTGGATTTTGTTTTTGAGTCAGGAGGTGCCTTGAGACTTTGGGATAGTGGAGAATAAAAAAAAAATACAAATGTGAAGTGAAGGACATGAGGCAGGAGTTGATAATGCAGGAGAGCTGCAAGCAAGCTGCCGGCCAGCTCTGTGGAGCCTCCTTTTATTGACACAATATGCAAACCCAGGCAGATACATTTTGGGCTGTGACCTTTACACATCTTCCAGTCCCGAGATCGTGAGGTGGTACAAAGCTATTTTGGCACCTGTTTGGCACTGTGCATTTTCCCCTTGTACAGTGTATGACAAAGGAGACAAAAGGTCTCAGACACAAAGGTTACAGACAGGGCACTGCAGACTACAGAGACCGCAAAAGGTTAGACAGAGGGCAAGATGTTCAGACAGCTGTGGCTTTGTCTGTGAGGGGGAGTGTGCCCCGCACCCCAAGGTCACACGTGCAGGCAGGCCGAGGCTGCCTGCGGGAGGGGAGTGTGCTCCGGACCCAGCGATCATTGCTACACAAATGGTGTAAAAAGCAACCACAACATCCTCCTATTCGGATGTATCCTTAATAATCACCAGGACAGAGGTGCCTTGAAATTCAAGGTACCCCGACAAATTCCTAGCCAACTGATCTAAGGTCTGCAATTGAATTTTAATGCAAGGTTTCATCCGGATCCATTGGTATACAATATTGCATTTCCAAAAATATGGTATGTGTGTGTGTGTCCCCCCCCCCCCCCACACACACACCCTTGCTCTGTTTGCAAAGTGATTTACAAAGTGCAGGGCCAGGGCTGAAGTGCTTTGCAAAAAGGGAATAAATAAGTGATGAAAGCTCAGATTTGTGGTTTAATCTCTCCATGTGCACCAATGGGCATTGAGCATATTTTGCTGGCATCAGGAAGGGGGGAGATGAGTTGTAAATTTGTTTTCCATCTAATAGAGACTAGCCAATTTTACCATCAGCAAAATTATTTGGAGTGCGCTTAAGAACATTTTTTTTTCTCCCCTGCGTTGCTACATCGAGTTAGTATTATTGGAAGAACACATAATTTGCTTGACACATTTTTCATTATGCTTCAAAACAGCTCGAGTCCACTTTTTTTTTAATGAGCTAATGGTTGATATTTTTCCTGAGCACTGTCTGCCCTTTAGTCATTAAGTAGCAAAATGTTTACTCCAGTAAAATGCATCTTTCTCAGGGATTATTAATCATCGTTTATTGAGAAGTAATCAGTTAGATAGTTTACTTTCCCACCCCTTTTTAAAAATTAAAATGCTGAGATATTCATTTTTATTTTATTTTTTGTTGCGATGAAAATCAAACCAGTAATTACCATATTTACTTTTCATTTATGGGGGAATAATCTGTTTTAATTAAGCCTAACTGAAGAACTTTTATCAGATGTAATTATCCCCGTCGATAAATATGTCTCCACTAATTACATTTAACCATGGGATTTATAGCTCTTAAGTCATTTGGTAGGAAACATAATAAATCTTTAGTAATACATGCTAAATTGCTATAAATTAATTCAGATCATTAACATAATAAACAAATTAGGATAATTTCCCTTAATTAGTTTGGGTGGTTAGCACAAAATCCCAGGCAGAAAACTCAGTGGTGGTAATCAAGACTTTCATCCACAGTTTTTGGAGATATGCTTTTATAATAGATCATTCGAAAAATTCAAACAGAAGCAAGATAGTTTCCACAACACAGCATGCACTTCCTTACCTGAATATTTCATGAACAGACCTGGCTTTTACATTTTACAAACTCAACTAAATGCAAAATCTAAGGTAGTTCACACCTATTACGCTGCAGCACATCAAAAACTTCCCAAAAGAATTAACAAGGCTGCAGAACAAAGCTACTTCTTCAACATTATCTGTTGTAGTCATCAGGCAACATGAAACAGTGTGTAATTTATTCTACTGCACAAAAGAACACCAGTGTGCCATTTGAAGCAGAACAGGGCTGCCATACTTCTTTTGCCAATTCTGTTTCAGGTTAGGGCAGGAGTAGGCAAACTAAGGCCCGGGGGCCAGATCCGGCTCAATCGCCTTCTAAATCCAGCCTGCGGACAGTCCAGGAATCACTGTGTTTTTACATGAGTAGAATGTGTCCTTTTATTTAAAATGCATCTCTGGGTTATTTGTGGGGCATAGGAATTCGTTCATTTCCCCCCACCCCACCCCAAAAAATTCGTTCATTCCCCCCCCCCCTACGTGGGGCATAGGAATTCATTCATATATATTTTTCAAAATGTTTACTGTTGTTAGCCGCCCTCAGCCCGGCTTCGGCTGGGGAGGGCGGGATATAAATAAAAAATTTTTTTTTTTTTATTATTATTATTATTATTATTATTAAAATATAGTCTGGCCCCCCACAAGGTTTGAGAGACAGTGGACCGGCCCCCTGCTGAAAAAGTTTGCTGACCCCTTGGTTAGGGTCTTTGGAGATATTATGTTTGTTTGTTGCATTTATATTCCATCCCTCAAGGTGGTGTATAGGATTTCCCCCCTCTTCATTAAATCCCCACAGCAAGGTTGTGAGGTAGGTTAGTATGTGACTGGTCCAAGGTGACCCAGTGAGCCTCATGGCCAAGTGGGGGATTTGAACGCTCTTTTCTCCACCCCCTTCGTTCGGCCTGGACACTGAGGTTGAGCTCCGAGGGCCTTCTGGCGGTTTGCTCACTGCAAGAAGCAAAGTTACAGGTAACCAGGCAGAGGGCCTTCTCGGTAGTGGCGCCCGCCCTGTGAAACGCCCTTCCACCAGATGTCAAGGAAATAAACAATCACCCGACTTTTAGAAGACATCTGAAGGCAGCCCTATTTAGGGAAGTTCTTTATGTTTGACATCTTACTGTGTTTTAATATGTTGGAAGCCACCCAGAGTGGCTTGAGTAACCCTGTCAGATGAGTGACTTATAAATAAATCATCATCATCAGTGCTTCTTTTCTGGTGGGACGCAGGAGTATGCATACCCCTAAACATTTTGTGAATCTAAGTTTGGCCTCATTGAGGGGCAGTATTTCAATTTGAGTAGGAAAATGAGAGTAAAAAAGTAAAGGTAAAGGGACCCCTGACCATTAGGTCCAGTCGTGGCCGACTCTGGGGTTGCGCGCTCATCTCGCTTTATTGGCTGAGGGAGCCGGCATACAGCTTCCGGATCATGTGGCCAGCATGATGAAGCTGCTTCTGGTGAACGCCATTTACCTTCCCCCCGGAGCGGTACCTATTTATCTACTTGCACTTTGATGTGCATTCGAACTGCTAGGTTGGCAGGAGCAGGGACCGAGCCGAGCAATGGGAGCTCACCCCGTCACGGGGATTCGAACCGCCAACCGTCTGATAGCAAGTCCTAGGCTCTGTGGTTTACCCCTAAACATTATTTTTTTTGGGGGGGGGGGAAGCACTGATCATCATCATTATTACAATAAAACAGCAGCATAAATTTATCTCACTGCATCACTACTGGAAAAATGTTCCCAAGTCTGATATGGCTGAATTGTGGACAGCTTGCTTGAAACCGGAGTTGTGCAAGTTAATATGTATTGTGCTAGTTAACAACAGTAGTAGGAAAATTAGGAGCAAGGGGGGGGGAGAGAGAGAGAATGCTCAGCAGGAGCAAAGACACCAAGAAGCATTCGTTAGAGTGATGAAACAATAAAAAAGAGAAAAGATTCAGAGAAGTCTAGAGGTGCCCTGCTGTTCATTTGGCACAGCTTGTCACAAGGAAAGAACAGTTGCGGAAGTTGGTATCGAAAGCTTGCCAAATGCCTGCACTTGGAGATGAAGTCAGCACACCCATGTGTGCTATCTGTTGTGGTTCCTGATGCTCTAGCTCATCCACTACAGCCTTCATACTTTGCCTCTGTGCTCATAATGGGGCAGGTGCCTGCCAAGAGCTCAAATGCATTGTGTACACATGGGCTGTTCGCCACCATTATGTGCTTCACTTTCCACGAAGAACGAATCAAAGTCTTTGAGGTTGATCCTGTTAGGATCGTCCTACTCTTGTGTATGACCCTGGTAGAGACACATGCCCGACTAGCATGTTCTCTCCCTCCTGGTCAATCGTCAAAAGCTTTCTTCAGCCCAAACTTCACAGCAGCTGATACCAAGAAACATCAGCACACTTAAGGATCTGCAGAGTATTCGCAATTTGCGTAACAGTAGCACAGCATTTTGGCTAATTAATGTTTATTTACATATAATACACTTGGAGCATTCTGCTTTAGCTCCTTCCTTAGCAAAGAGAGAAAGAAACAAAGGACAATAGTCCTACATTCCGGAACACAATAGCATCATAACATCCTGTCTCCGTCGCTTCCCACACTGTGGAATGAAAACATACACCGTCATGTGATAGAAAACAATCCCATGACTGCAAACATGAAGCAAGAAGCCTAACAGATCCTGCCTTCCCTGCCTGCAGTGAATGACTTCCGCTTGCAAGGCAAAGCTCTGACCCATCAAAGTTCGAGGCATCCTGCTAGTTCTCAGTGCATTTCCCCATCTCTTTCCTTACAGCAAAAAGCCTGTTTCTTTTTTAAAGCGGACTTGCTCCACTAGAGCGGCAGAGTGCTTCAACCTACTTTAATTACGGACGCGGGTGGTGCTGTGGGTTAAACCACAGAGCCTAGGACTTGCCGATCAGAAGGTTGGCAGTTCGAATCCCTGCGACGGGGTGAGCTCCCGTTGCTCGGTCCCTGCTCCTGCCAACCTAGCAGTTCAAAAGCACGTGCAAGTGCAAGTAGATAAATAGGTACCGCTCCAGCGGGAAGGTAAACGGCGTTTCCGTGCGCTGCTCTGGTTCACCAGCAGAGGCTTAGTCATGCTGGCCACATGACCAATAAAGCGAGATGAGCGCCGCAACCCCAGAGTCAGCCACGACTAGACCTAATGGTCAGGGGTCCCTTTACCTTTACTTTAAATGTTCTGGCATGTGCTTGAACATACTGACAATCTGGAGGTGTCCTTAAGATGGATAGGAAGAGACTGCAGACCTAGTTGGGTTGGGCTCTGCGAGGTGTTATCAGGTTACACACAAGTCCCTTTCATCCATTACCCTCATGTAAGGCATTTCTGTGTTCACCGCAGAGTCTGGCCCCCTTCCTGCAACAACCATGTGTTGCCTGGGATGAGGGATGGAGCAGAGATTTGACCCACTTTGCATTTAAAGGTGAACCTAACAAATCTACACTTTCTGAAAATTCCAGATATGCCCACTGGCACCAAAAGGATAGTTATTCCTTCAGGTTTGTTTAGGTTTTTTTAAGCCCATTGCCAAATGTAGTGGACACTCCAGTCCTGGAACAGATCCATCCCATATGCTAAAAAGGTCTAAGCAATAAATAAATAAATAAATAACATATAGTAACATGAAAACTTTAAAACTTCAGGCGAGGTATAGGCAGAACTTGAGAGCTGGTGAGGTGACTAAGTTAAGGCTTCTGGCTTTTGTACTCTAACTTATAAAGCAGAATTACACACGTTGTCAATAATTACTTCATACGAAGAAATGCAACACCATATTTGTATTTTAGAACATTCTTCTCTTTTTACTCAATTCATTCCCCCCCATATTGTCATATTAATGGCAATATAATAATATCAGGCCATTAACTCCCCAAATAATGGTCTTGTAAATCAGAGTTAATTAGCTGGCCACAAATTCCACGATGATGACAATGAAAAGGGGGGAGCGGGATGAGACCACTTTCACCAAGTATCACATGTACAGTTTTAAGAGGTATTTCAAATATTTGTCTTAATAGCTGTCAGAGAAAATGACGCCATGTGTTCTCCCAGGGAACATTATTTTCCTTCTGTCTCCAGGCCAGAAAATGGTCACCAGCCTCAAGGCAGCTGCACGCCACTGATTTCCCATTAATTTCAGAATAACCAAGCCTTTTTCTCTTGAATGTTTCATAGCGAACCATGCTCTAAACCATTTCCTCTCAATATTGCATGCCAGCAGGGTGATCAGGTGCAGAAGATCAGAACAACATAGCTCGCTTTGGCTTGTTCCTGGGGAAAAAGGGAGCATGAGTCATTTGGGAAGCAAATTAGACATGGAGGGGAAATATAAAGAGCAGGTTTGGTGTGGCAGATACAGTGCTCTGAGTGTGAACTAATGTCGACAACTGGGACCAAAGCCTTACCCCAACCTGAAGCTCACTGAAACAATTCCTTAATATAACCTGCCTCCCTGGGTTGTTTGGAGGATAAAATGGAACAATTCCCTATACATCCCACATTGGAAGGGAGGGACTGTTAAGTACAGTGGTACCTCGGTTTTCGAACGTCTCCGTTGTTGAACATTTCAGTTTTTGAATGCCGTAAACCCGAAATAAATGTTTTGGTTTTTGAATGTGCCTTGAAAGTCGAACCAGAAACGAGGCTTCCATATTGAGTTTTCCATACAGTGGTACCTTGGGTTAAGAACTTAATTCGTTCCGGAGGTCCGTTCTGAACCTGAAACCGTTCTTAACCTGAGGTACCACTTTAGCTCATGGGCCCTCGCACTGCCGCCTTGCCGCCGCACTGCGATTTCTGTTCTCATCCTGAAGTAAAGTTCTTAACCCGAGGTACTACTTCCGGGTTAGCGGAGCCTGTAACCTGAAGTGTTTGTAACCCGAGGTGTATGTAACCCGAGGTACAACTGTATTGAGTTTTCCGTTTTGAGGCTTCCATACTGAGTTTTCGGTTTTCAAACATTTCGGAACTCGAACAGTCTTCCAGAATGGATTACATTAGAAAACTGAGATACCACTGTATAGTAATTTAATTCACTGGAATTGTAAATGCTTGCATGTGTTTACCATATGCTTAAATTTGATTGGTAACTGAATTCTAGAGAGTTCTCTAGTAGTTCTCATGTGATTGGCTAACCTGGTCACATGGGAGGTATCTAATGTTGGAGAGCCTCCACTTTATGTAAAGCAAGATGACTCTGTTTTAGAATCCACTGTGAACACTGCTAAGTTGAACAGAACGTTGGAGCGCTTCTTCTCTGCTTGAAAGAAAGAAAGCAAAGCTGCAGGAGACGGCAAAAGTGGAAATCTCTCACTGAGTTACAGAGTTACAGAAGGTTGAAAGGGCTGAGCTCTAGAAAGAGAGGAAAATACAGTTGTTTGGAAGTTAGAAGAAGAGAGTGTAAACCCATGTTTGGAGAAGCACGTCACTGTAAATATTTTGGTTTTTAATTCATCTGTAGGTTTCTGCAAGTAAAGTTTTTGCATGTTAAAATCTGGAAATTGGTTTAATTTCCAAAGAAGGGTGTCGGTCATATACCTGTATATATATGATTTAAGCTTCTTAGCTGCAATTTCGCTACTCTGACTTCAACAGGGATTACACAGATTCATGGGTCAGCGCCTGAGGGCCCCAGTCCTGCCACTCACCACCTGGTCTAGGGCAGGGCCTGACAGGGCTCCGTAAAGCACTTCTGATGTATTTTTTACCTATGTCATTTTAAACTGTGATATTAATGCTGTATTCTTAGTTTTAGATTTTGATTTATGTGGAAATTGTTTTCCATTTGATTGTGTATTTGTTGATGTTGTTTATTTCTTGTTTATTACTTTTTGTTGTTTAGTCCGACTCTTTGTGACCCCATGGACCAGAGCACACCAGGCACTCCTGTCTTCCACTGCTTCCCACAGTTTGGTCAAACTCATGCTGGTAGCTTCGAGAACACTATCCAGCCATCTCGTCCTCTGTCGTCCCCTTCTCCTTGTGCCCTCCATCTTTCCCAACATCAGGGTCTTTTCCAGGGAGTCTTCTCTTCTCATGAGGTGGCCAAAGTATTGGAGCCTCAGCTTCAGGATCTGTCCTTCCAGTGAGCACTCAGGGCTGATTTTCTTCAGAATGGATAGGTTTGATCTTCTTGCAGTCCATGGGACTCTCAAGAGTCTCCTCCAGCAACATAATTCAAAAGCATCAATTCTTTGGCAATCAGCCTTCTTTATGGTCCAGCTCTCACTTCCATACATCACTACTGGGAAAACCATAGCTTTTACTATACGGACCTTTGTTGACAAGGTGATGTCTCTACTTTTTAAGATGCTGTCTAGGTTTTGTCATTGCATTATGACTTTTATAATTATGTAAATCTTGTCATGTTGTAAGCCGCATTGAGCATTGTTTTTAACTATGGAAAGGCATCATACAAATTAGATGATGATGATGGTGGCAGAAGGGGCTACAGATGGCTACTAGCTATGATGGCTGTGCTCTGTCTCCACAGTTGGAGGCAGTGATGCTCCTCAATAGAACCACGGGAGGGGAGAGTGCTCTTATGCTCATGTTCTCCTTCTTGATTTCCTGCAGACATCTGATTGGCCAATGTGAGAACAGGATGCTGGACCAGGTGGGTCACTTCTCTGATCCAGAAGGTGCCTCTTACGTTCTTAAGATGCCAGAGACTGATCTTAGGCCCTTTGTGCATGCAAAACAGGTGCTCTTCCACTGAGCCATAGCCCTTAAACAGCCCCAGAAAGTACCAGAAGAGCAAGCACCACTCATCATTCCACACTGAATGTTACTGAGCATTAAAAATCAATAAGTGTGAACTTGTGGGAGAGATGGTTTTAAAAAATGCAAGTGCACTGTGCCTTACCTTGGTGCCGATACGGATTTGCATACGGAGGAGGGCAGAATTCACAATCACCGTTGGATTAATTCCTCAGTTTTGTTTAAAGGGAAAGATGAGAGCAAGACTTATGGGGTGATTTGCCCCCTAGGAGGGAGAATCGGAGGGGTGAGTTGCCATCTCCCTTAAGATCCGGCTGCGTCTTTTAACATTTCAAAGTGTGAGTAAACCTCACGTACCAAGGCCTTGGAGATACCCAAGCCCTTAGACCTGGGTTCGGGCCGTAGTTCTGACTATTCGGAGGACTCATTTAGGAGCGACACACACAGCGAAGCATTTGCGGCCATTTCCGATGGACCATTCCACGAAGCTGGGCGAGGAAGAGAGCCACTCTTTGAAGTCCTTTCTCGGCTGATCTTTAGTTCACAGGCTGTGTTTATCCATCATTTGGGAAACCAGAGCCTTTGATTAGAGCTGGCAAGCACGGCTGTCTCTTGTACCTGATGGAGGAGAAGATTCATTGCTTAGAAGTATAGCAAGGGCTCCTATTAAAGGAAGTGACCTTTGGTGCTTCTAATGATGTAGGAGGAAAATGACTTCTCCATAAAGATTCCTATGGCGCCCTTAATGACAGGACTCTACTCCCATACCAAGTAGGCAAAGGGCAATGGAAGAAGGAGATGAAAAGGGCCCTCGTGACAAATTTTTCAGTGTTATTGCCAGTAGGTATCTTTGTCTTACTTTATTAAAGGCCCTCAGATTTATTTTTTTATTAGGAGTTTGGCATCAGATCATTCCTTTCAAAAAAAAAGGGGGGGGTGAAAAAGAATTAAATCAGGATTGGCTATGGAAACTAATTTTAGGTTACGAATACCTATATACTGTAGGGCCTACGGTGAGAATTATATGTATTTTCCCCTAGCTGGCTTCTTTGTTAAAGGCGGGGTGAAACTGGTATACACTTTTTTCTGAGAGTAACCAGGGCAAAGTTCTTTAGAATCCTGAAAGAAGCAATGCCAAGCTTTGCTGTTTTTGTTGGGTTTTTAAGAAAATTCTGCAATGCTACAATAACACAGGTGTGGATGAATGAGGCAGGCCTCAGCTTAACCTTCCTCCTCCTCATAATCACCAGGCACATAGTGAATGCCATCTTGGACTTTCCTGTTGCTCTTCCTCTTCATACCACCTGGGCGGCCATCACAGGTAAGCCAAGGAGACGTCCGTGAGTGGGATCAGGTCCAGAGTTAGGTTTGATGAGGCCCTAAGCTACTGGAGGTAATGGGGCCCTTTATATGTCCAGCTGTCCTTTGTCAACAACAAATTGTTGCTGGTTTTTTGTGTCGAATATATGCTATATGGTAATTTATGGACCTAATAGGTATCTAAAGCCATTTGCACATAACAAAATAGGAGCCAACACAACACAAAACACTGTTGCTGTATGTAGGTTTTATTTTATTTGTTTTTTATCTTAAATTTTGGAAATGTACATCCAGCTTTTTTTTCCTTTAGATTTTTTGGGGGGCCCCAAGAGAGTGGGGGCCTTAGCTATAGCTTGTTTAAGGTAAAGGTAAAGGGACCCCTGGCCATTAGGTCTGGGGTTGCGGCGCTCATCTCACTTTATTGGCTGACGGAGCCGGCATACAGCTTCCAGGTCATGTGGCCAGCATGACTAAGCCACTTCTGGCAAACCAGAGCAGTGCATGGAAATGCCGGAGCAGTACCTATTTATCTACTTGCACTTTGACATGCTTTTGAACTGCTAGGTTGGCAGGAGCTGGGACCAAGGAACGGGATCTCACCCCGTCGTGGGGATTTGAACCGCCGACCTTCTGATCAGCAAGTCCTAGGCGCTGTAGTTTAACCCACAACGCCATCCACGTCCCATAGCTTGTTTAGTTTATACATAAATCCAGCACTGGGTGTGATCCAGTGAAGGAGGTCCACTAGTGCACAGACTTTTGCCTGCATGGTGGAACTTTTACTCCTTCTCCTCCCCATGCACCCCCCACCTCAAATCTCTTCTGGTTCCCCTCCCCCCACTGGGGGATGTCATAGGACACAAGCTAGCCACACCACCATGACCTCAATGCCTGTGCATTCAGAGCACATTAGATGGTTCTCTATGCATAGACAGCAATATGCATAGAACCTCTTTGTATCCCAGCCAAATGTGCGGGTGGTGAAATCAAGCATGGCATGTCAGCAGTGGGGGACAATGAAGTTGTGCATTTCTTCCCCCTATGAATAGCACCCCCCACACACATGTTCTTTTAATGTACAGAGGGTCGCCCCCACTACTGATGCACACTCAATGGTTTCACTCCTTCACCTGAGGAAGAATCAAGGGAAGGGCTGTGCCTCATCGGTGGAGAATCTCTTTGCATGCAGAAGATCCCAATCATCTCCAGGCAGGGCTGGGAGATGCCCCTGAATGAAATCCTGGAGCACATCTGCCAGTCATTGTAGACAAATTGGGGCATAATTTGAGGTTGGCAAGGTTTCCACACACAGCCCACCGCCAGGGGTGCAGGCCCAGGGTGGTGAAAATAATCGCACCTCTCCACTGTGGCTTAGAGTGGCTAGGAGCCTGCAAAAGGCAACAAAAGGCAATATTTCTGGGTTTCTTGTCTCTGCTCTCTCCTGGCTTTGTACAGCTCCTTGCCAAGGGCACAAGGGAACCTAGGTAGACAATTCAGTCATACCTCGAGTTGCGTTTGCTTCACGTTCTGTTTTTTCAGGTTACGAACGCGGCAACACCGGTTCGCCGCTTCGCGCACGTGCAGGAGCGCTTTATCCAGTATACCTGAAGGAGTGTCTCCACCCCCATCGTTCAGCCCAGACACTGAGGTCCAGCTCCGAGGGCCTTCTGGTGCTTCCCTCACTGCGAGAAACAAGGTTACAGGGAACCAGGCAGAGGGCCTTCTTGGTAGTGGCACCCACCCTGTGGAACACCCTCCCACTAGATGTCAAAGAGCAGAACAACTACCAGACTTTTAGAAGACATCTGAAGGCAGCCCTGCTTAGGGAAGCTTTTAATGTTTAACAGACTACTGTATTTTAATACTTTGCTGGAAGCCGCCCGGAGTGGCTGGGGAAACCCAGCCAGATGGGCGGGGTATAAATAATATATTATTATTATTATTATTATTATTATTATTATTATTATTATTATTATTATTATTATTTTATTATTGCATCACACACAAGTGCAGAAGCGGCCCTCTACTTATGGACTTGCAAACAGCACCCCAAAATGGATCACATCCGTAAGTAGAGGTACCACTGCACTGGTCTGGATGGCTCAGTATAAAGCAGTTTACTAATAAGGACATAAAGGGAGTCCTGCTAGATGAGGCCAAAGGCCCATCTAGTCCAACAGCCTGGTCTTACAGTGGCCAACCAGATGTCTGCAAGAAGCCCACAAGGAGGACTTGAGCACAACAGCAATTTGTTCCTGTGTCCCCATATCAGTTTGCTTGTAAATGGCACTGAAGCTGCGGGTCAGGGAGGGAAGGGCAGGGAACAGGCAGCGAGTGCCCCGAAAGCAAGGGAGCAGTCTTGAAACATCCCCCTCTCACAGCCCTAAACAGGTTCAAGGGATGCTCAGATCTATCAGCCCAGTGATGAGCAGTCCTTGGCTCTGGCCATTTGTGGGCCGTGATCTTGCATTGTATCATACACACGGACACACACACACACAGCCACCAAATAAATAAAGCGATTTGAGCAGGCTGCCACGGCGTCAAACAAACCTGTCATTAATTACAGAGAAGAATCTGTGTGCGCTTTCAATAATTTATAAAGCTGGATCTGGAGGAGCAAGATTCAAGGCAATTACAGCGGGGATATTAAATTCCTAATGAGATGTGTGCCTTTACATTTCCAGACATCCCATGAAAGGCTACAGAAGGGCTTTCTTTAATGATCAACAGGCCTATCCCCCGACAAGCAGCAGAAAGCTGGAAAAGCTTCCTCTGAATTGCAGGGGGGGGGGGGGGGCTTCCTCTCTTTATATGGCAATTTAAAGTGGAGACCCGTTAATCAAATAAACTTGATGCATGCAAGATGCTTCCCTAAGAATTTTATCCCTGTGACAGGCGCCTCCTTCGAAAGAGCTGCTTTGTTTTAGCCTTTGAGGTTTAGCAGGGGGAGATGTATCTATTCGCTTAGGCTTTTTTACCTACAGCTTAATTGGGCTGGGTATTATATTAAATATGAATATATCCATATGCAACTGTAGTGCTCTGGGTGAATTTCATTCCCCATAAATGTCTCCTTCCCCTTAACGTGCAAAATTGGATTTAGATTCTATTATCAAACATTTGCAATTGCCTTTTATAGGAAATTGCATTTATTTTTATGGTATTTTCTTTATGCATAAAAAGGAGAGACGGTGCGGGGGGATGTAGTCCATATTAATCGCATCTCTTTGCTTTGTTTAAACCGGCTGTCTTCAGTCATTGGCTTTCTGTTGAGTTTCAGCGACGGAAAAGATTTTGCCCCAGTTTTCGGCGCTATGAAGTTTGACGGGCAAAACTTTTTTTTTTAAGGCTTAGCAATTCACAACGTGGCTTACAAGACACTGAAAGTGCCAAATTTGAGTCAAAGCCAAATGCTCCTGCACATCAGCTTAACAAAGATACTCTGGGGTGTTTTAAAGGTTTGTTCTGCTGGCAGCGCATGGAGCATTTGCATGAAGCCCAATTACTCCAATAAGAAATGCAGTCATTAATCCTCGTGCCGAGCCGCCTCGGAAAAGCTGCCTAGATACATCTCCCAAGCAGTAAGAAAGGAACTTCTCTCAATTTTTCTTTTCTTATTCTGCTAGCTTTTTAAAATTTGCTTTTATCTTCAGCATGTCTTTAACTCACGAAAAAAAAATCAGGTCACTTCGATGTGGCATCTAATGCTTTCTCTTTTTAGTGCAAAATTCACACAATGAAATGGCTAAAACAATGCTACCTTTTCACCTAAGGTCAGTAATGTCATAGAGAAGACATGTGGAGTAGAGACTTTCTTTGGGTTGGAAGTAAAACACCATGCACTAGAATGTGGGGATAACTGATGGACAAATTCTGGCAGATGAATGAGGTGATAACAAGGCTTTCAAGTTTTGCTATTGAAAACTATCTAATTTATATGCTACCCTTCTCCAGGCTGGTAGGGTTTTTACAAATGATGTTGTTTAAGGCAGAGTCCCTTTGGAGAAATCAGTTGATCATCAGTTTAGAATAAATACAGAGTGTGAAATTGGAATTCTGCCCTTCAAGCATTTTCTTTTTAACATTCACTGCCCTGACTCTGCCCTTACCCCATCCACTGCTATAGCTTAATTGTGTGCCTATAATTATTATTATTATTATTATTATTATTATTATTCCACCCATCTGGCCAAGGCCCCGTGACCCAGTCACTCCCTATATGATGACATAACCATGCTGTACAGCAGAATATAGGTTGGGATTCAAATAGGCCACAACTTTATTGGATACGGGTGGCGCTGTGGGTTAAACCACAGAGTCTAGGACTTGCTGATCAGAAGGTCAATGGTTCGAATCCCCGCGACGGGGTGAGCTCCTGTTGTTTGGTCCCTGCTCCTGCCAACCTAGCAGTTTGAAAGCACGTCAAAGTGCATGTAGATAAATAGGTACTGCTTCGGTGGGAAGGTAAACGGCATTTCCGTGCACTGCTCTGGTTCTCCAGAAGCGGCTTAGTCATGCTGGCCACATGACCCGAAAGCTGTACGCTGGCTCCCTCGGCCAATAAAGCAAGATGAGCACTGCAACCCCAGAGTCAGTCACAACTGGACCTAACGGTCAGGGGTTCCTTTACCTTTACCTTATTGGATACAGATGTGAACAGTTAGCCAGGGACATTGGGTGAAGCCATTTAATTTAACTCCAGCCCATCTGCTGGGTGTGTATCTAAGGGTAAACCACAACATGCGGGGGGAGGTCCTAAGACTTACATCAAATAAGGGTACCACCCAAGGGGTCCCTACTTGAGAAGTTCTATGGCCCTAGCCCTCGTCTGGGTGTCAGACAAAGGCAACTCCTCATGGATCCCTTTAATGGGATATCCTTAACCAAGAAGGGACAGGCGGAGGCTACTGCCTCCCCTCCAGCCAGGACTAAGGCTTACCTTAGTCACAAAGTTGTGACTGTTGCTGGGAGGTAGGCCAAAACCAAATGGTCATTTGTTCGGCCCTGAATACGGTAGCTGCCAATGTCCATAGCAAGGTCTCAGCATGGAAGAAAAGCATATGAAAAAGGGGAAGGGGGATCCAACAGAAAAACTGAAGAAGAGCGCTGGGATCATCTCAAATTATTCCCCAGGGGGCGGACCCTGAAGTGAAGGACATAAGACAGGAGTTGGTAATGCAGGTGAGCTTTGCACAAGCAAGCTGCCAGCTAGCTCTGCCGAGGCTCTTTTTATTAGCACAATATGCAAAACCAGTCGGATACATTTTGGACTGTGCCCTTTACGCATCTTCCAATCATGAGGTCGTGGGGTGGTACAAAGTTATTTTGGCACCTGTTTTCACTGCATCATTTTCCCCTTGAACAATGTATAACGAAGGAGACAAAGGTCACAGATAGGGCACGGCAGACCACTAAGAGAGCAAAAGGTTAGATAGAGGGCATGATGTTCAGACAGCTGTGGCTTGTCTGCAGGTGGAAGTGTGGTCCACACCTGTCGGTCATTCCTTCAGGATCCAAACAAGGCCCATTGGCTGGTTAGGTCCACCCCCTGGGGAATCCCTGGACCCAGGCCTGCCAGCCAAAGGCCAATCTGAAGGCAGGCAGGCAGGCAGGCAGGCAGGCCTGCAGTCCTCTCTAGCTGATTGCTGGACCGCCGACTAGGCCCTTAGCCAGGTCGCAATGTTGCACCAGGTTAAAGATCTAAATACAGTGGTACCTCAGGTTACATACGCTTCAGGTTACAGACTCCGCTAACCCAGAAATAGTACTTCAGGTTAAGAACTTTGCTTCAGGATGAGAACAGAAATCATGCTCCGGTGGCGTGTCAGCAGCAGGAGGCCCCATTAGCTAAAGTGGTGCTTCAGGTTAAGAACAGTTTCAGGTTAATACTTAACCCGAGGTACCACTGTATATAAAATATAAGCAGCTTAGATCTTCAAAGTAATTTGCTAACATTTTGGTTCTGCAGAAGGATATGGTAATACAATTTTAAAATACGTGGGGAGGGGAGATTAGGGCAGAGCAAGTCAGAGGGTGAGATAAGTGGCCAAGCAGAGGCAGCAAAAATACATCTTTGCTCTTGCTGGTGCTCCTGCTTCATGCTAGCAATTTAAAATGCTAACATATCACTGCAATATAGTTTGCATTTCTAATTAAAAGCAAAAGGCTGGTTTGGGATCAGGGAAACCAGGTATCCCCGGACTAAGTCTACAATGCTAACCAATGACTGCTACCTCAACCTTTGCCAGCTCACTATTCTGTGACGGCAGGAGCAGATCTTGGTGTCTCTAAAGGTCTTAATCTAGCCCTGCAAATAGATCTGAGGTAGAAGTGGGGATTGGCAAAATGGTTGCTGATGTCACAAAGGTGTCCCCCAAAGCAGAGGGGAGCTGAGATATTCCTCTGCATGGTTTTCCTTAAAGGTAAATTGAATGCTCTCCCATGTGAAAGGTCGCAGATTCCTCAAACACAGTGTATATAACTTTCTGCTCTCGCTCTCTCTGTTGCTTAATGATCTCTCTCTCTCTCTCTCTCTCTCTCCTTTTATGCATCCTTTTGCAAGGCTTCAGGGGGAAGAGTCATGCAGACTTGTAGGCCCTTCAGAGACGATTATCAAAAGCCTGCCCCAGGCTCACACCAAGAAGCTAAAGCTAGACACTTCTAGTCCTGGTGATGGAAGTGAAATGCTTTTATGAAAAAAAATATATTAACAATTTCAACATAACAATATATCAAAACATATCATATTCATTATTTCCCCCCCCCCTTTTTTCCCCATTCCCCATCAAACCCTCCCCGCCCCCTGAGACTTCCCTCAGTTCCTCCCACTGATTTCTCAGCACATGTTATTCTCGGCATATTATAAAATTATTTCAATCCTTATCTATCTACCATGTTATCAATCACTAGATTTGTATATGTTTATTCAAAACCTGCCAAGGAGTCCAATTCATTTTGTTGTCTTTTTAAATACTGTGGTACCTCGGGTTGCAGACGCTTCGGGTTACACACTCTGCTAACCAGGAAGTGGTTGCTCCAGGTTAAGAACTTTGCTCCAGGATAAGAAAGGAAATTGTGCTCCAGCAGCACGGCGGCAGCAGGAGGCCCCATTAGCTAAAGTGGTACCTCAGGTTAAGAACCATTTCAGGTTAAGAACAGACCTCCAGAACGAATTAAGTTCTTAACCCAAGGTACCACTGTACTTTGTAAAAAGTTCCCATTCTTCTTTGAAGTCACCATTGTTCTTATCTAGGAAGTGAAAGGCTAATTGAATGTTGAGGCTGGAGCTTGGTTCAAGTAAATCAGGTGTTTTGTCTGTCAAATGGAAGGTCACTTTAACTGCCAATACTATTGGGCTAAAAATATATTATTCTAGCATCTCTCTCTCTCTCTCTCTCTCTCTCACACACACACACACACACACACACACACATACACGTGTTGCAAAGCATAGCAAAGCTTTTCTTAGGTCACGTTCCAACCAAAAGGTCTATTATTTGCAGGAGGGAAAAGTGAAACCATAGCATTCCTTTACTTAAAAGTTAAAGTTGGTTCTCGGAGAGTTAGATTGCCCAAAGAGCATGTATCATTTTAATTATACTTCTCCCAGGTAACTAGATCAATTTGTTTCTCTTTGTGTAGCAGAAACACTGGTGGTGGTTGTTAACATTGATTTAATATGTAACCTGAAAGCCAGCTCATCTGTTGCAGATCATCCAATTCCCTGGACGTGGGTTGCTGTGAAATAAATCACGCTTTTAATTTACCAAAGTTGCTTGCTTCATGTTTGTCTCTTCTATGTGTTATGATCCACAGGAAGGTGTCACCAAAAATGTCCTCCCTGCGGTGAGATGAGCAGTTAAGTCTCTACAAAATCCCCAGCTATGCTCACCATAATCATGTTGTGATCAGTCTCCACCCCCTTTAGCAGCCGCCAATGGCATGGAGCAGGCTGGGGACACTGGGAGAATGGGGCTGACAGAGGTTAGTGGACTCGATCTCCCATCATTCCTGACCGCTGACCATGCTGCCTGGGGCTGATGGGACTTGAAGTCCACCAACATCTGGAGCGGCCATATTGGCTACCCTTGGTCCATGGCATAAGGATGAGCTTATGCATCCTGTTTATCAAACAGAGGGCAATGGAAAATTACTCCTGCTGTGGTTGTAGCACACAGTACTGCCTTTTGACCCGACGGACATGTAACGCTCAAGGCACATCAGCCATAGAAAATGGCAGTGGCACATCTAGCTCAGCCTTTCACCTTGGTATCATCTAGTTGTATTTTAAAATTTTATTTATCTGTTAAATTTGCAATACCACCCTTCATCCATAGATCCCAGGCCAGTTCACAGTTGTACGCTATGACATTGTGGTCTTCCTGAGTCTCATCAGCTCACAATTATTGGCTGCTATTGCTCTGGACAACTCAATGAGGAGCATCATTGCATAGCAACGCCAGAAAGCACTGCCATTTTTTGGGTGTGGTGAGGGAACTGGATGATTGGCAGAGGTTTTACATGCCGAGACACAACATGGGCATCGTGTTCATTTTGGATTTGAGCTTCCAAACTCCCTACCACAGTGGTTCCCAATTAACTAAGTACGGTGGACCCCCTGTTTTTTCAACAGCCAAGCCATCGACCATCTACTTTCGAAGTTTTTGATATTTCTATGCAGTGCCAGATTTATGTATAAGCTAAACAAGCTATAGCTTAGGGCCCCACTCTCTTGTGGGGCCCAAAAAAATTAAAGAAAAAACTGGATTTACATTTCCAAAATATAAGATAAAAAACAAATAAAATAAAACCTACACACAGCAACAGTGTTTTGTGTTGTGTAGGCTCCTATGATTTAAGTAATGGCCCCCGCCTGCTAGCCTGCTCCTTAAAATATCACTGGTTTGCTCATTTCTATATATAGGGTGCCTACATTCTGCATGGACTTTTCAACAATTACTTTGAAAAAATACATATTGTGTTATGTGAAAATGGCTTTAGATACCTATTAGGTCCATAAATTACCATATAGCATATATTCAACACAAAAAAACAGTGACAAATTATTGATGACAAAGGACAGCTGGACATATAAAGGGCCCCATTACCTTCAGTAGCTAAGGAACTCATCAAACCTAAATCCGGCTCTGTTTCTATGGGGGGTTTGTTATGTGAATGGTGCCACAGAACCCCTGGGTGGGTTACGCGGAGGCCCAGTGGGTCCATGGACCACCAATTGGGAACCACTCACCTACCATATGGAGATCTCAGGGATTGTATCTGGGACCCTCTGCATGCCAAGCAGTTGTCCTACCACTGAGCTACAGACCTCCGCAAAGAGCCTGCTGCAGTGCGGAAACACTGTATGGAATAGGGAAGATAGAAATGGAAAACTCATACCATGCAATGGTCATGCAGGGTAAGTGGTCAATCAGATGTGTGCCTAACATTTCCCACATGCTGAGCATAATGCACACCAGCCTCTCGTGTTTGTGCTTCCTCTCTCCCGCTCACTCACTTTCCTTTGTTCCTGACGGAGATCCTTTCCTGGCCTTTATCAGCCCAGGAGGGGCTTTTTGAAGGGGAAAAAAAACCATGAGATTCCTTTCTTTTTGTCATCTAAAGGAAGCCGATCCCGCTCAGCTGCCGCTCTGGCGAACGATAAAGCGACTTGTGCGTAATGAGTTAATTGTTTCCTTGAAACATCAAATTGTCTCTGTTTAATTGTTATACAATAATCCTGCTGCTTTTGATGCTCTGTTAATTTAAGCTTCTGCAAGCAACGCTCCTCCTATCCATCTGCCGCAACTCATTTAGGTGGACTAATCTCGCCGCAGCTTTGTCACCCCGCTTCCACTAAAGCTTTCGATTGGCATTTTAAAAGCAGTCAATGCAGGTTAACAAAATCCCGTCAACTGATCATTAAGGCACCAAGGCAGGCTTTAAGCAATTCAACTTCCCATGGATCTCAGGCAAAGGGGAGTCAAATGTTTGATACCAGCATACACAAGCTACTCTTTAAATGGCAGGGCTAACATAAGAACCCTAGACAGCATTTTAAAAAGTAGAGGCATCACCTTGCCAACAAAGGTCCGTATAGTAAAAGCTATGGTTTTCCCCGTAGTGATGTATGGAAGTGAGAGCTGGACCATGAAGAAGGCTGATCGCCGAAGAATTGACGCTTTTGAATTAGGGTGCTGGAGGAGACTCTTGAGAGTCCCATGGACTGCAAGAAGATCAAACGCATCTGTCAGGGGTTCAGGAGCAGAGGCACAGGAGAGGGAGGAAATAGAGAGCGAGGGGGAGGAGTCCGAAGGAAATGTCAGCGATGACAGCAATCCGAGGTCTCTGAGTCTTTCCAGTGAATCGGAAGATTCACAGAAAGAGGCCCCCATGGTCAGGGCAAGGGGGGTGCCGAGGGGGACACCCCAGGAAGAAGGGGCCAGGGGGGACTCAGAGAGCAGCAGTTGGAAATCTGGACCAGCGTCCACACCAGAGTGGAGTAGAGGGGAGGAGTCCCAGGCATCGGGATCAGACAGCGCACTGACAGCGGGAGGACATGAGGCAGGAGTGGCCACGCCTCCATCGGAGAGCGAGGAAATGGTCGAGAGGAAGGTGGAAGGCTGCGCGCGCGCGCCAAGTTCTAATGTACAGGAGGGGGCAGCAGTTGGCAGCCCGGATAGGGAGCCAGGTCCTAAAGCCCGCCGAAGAGAGAGGGAGGAGTCAGGGGGGTCCACGTCTGCGTCGGAGGAATCCAGGAAGGAAGGGACCCCGGGGGGTAGCAGGACCCAGAGGAGAAAGGAGAGACGGAAGAGGTGGAGTAAGGCTAGAGTCTTAAACTGGTGTACAGGGGGCGGAGATTCAGATGGAGCTACTCCGGTCTAGACCCTAGACGTAGAGCTGGGGCGCTGAGGCTTGGAAATGGAAACTATACTTCAATAAAGACTTTGTTACATTACTACCGGCTAGCGTTGGTCCTCTGTGAGCTGGGACCAGGAGCCAGCTCTGGCAGCATCCATTCTTAAGGAAATCAGCCCTGAGTGCTCACTGGAAGGACAGATCGTGAAGCTGAGGCTCCAGTACTTTGGCCACCTCATGAGAAGAGAAGACTCACTGGAAAAGACCCTGATGTTGGGAAAGATGGAGGGCACAAGGAGAAGGGGACGACAGAGGACGAGATGGTTAGACAGTGTTCTCGAAGCTACAAACATGAATCTGACCAAACTGCAGGTGGCAATGGAAGACAGGAGTGCCTGGTGTCCTCATAGTAGGTGGCACTGTGGCCTAAACCACTGAGCCTCTTGGGCTTGCTGATCGGAAGGTCGGTGGTTCGAATCCCCGCAACGGGGTGAGCTCCCGTTGCTCTGTCCCAGCTATCATTTTTAACACAGGTGCTTTCTTCAGACAGCTGTTTACGCAGGTAAAAAGGGACAAGGTCTAAAATTGTCACAAAATAGAGGATAGAAGGTCAGCAGGCTTCAGTGACCACTGCAATGCAGTGTACATGGGAGACGAGTCAGGAGGGTTAAACAGTGACAGAAAGGTCTAGCGTTTACACTAGTCCCCATTCGAGCTAGGTTAAAAGGTTACTGGAGAGACCAAAGTTATGCTTTGCTAGCTTCTAGTTAATTCCTAGTGTATGAGGCAAAAGCTAAAGTCTGCTGTATGGAGCAAGATGCCTGGTGTATGAGACAAAATGGAGCCTCTTTGGTTTTCCTTAATACATGTTCCCATTGCCCCCTCCTTCAAGCTCTCAAATGCTTTTGGCTTTCTGGAATATGAGAAAAGAACTTTTGCTTGCCCAGACAGAGAGAAGTATGTGTGTAGCGGGAGGAGAAGTGTCTAGAAACCTCTGCCTTTCGCTTGGCTGCAATGCAACCTATTGCACGAGTCACATCCGTTGCCTCTGGCCACTTTTGCCTCTGGCTTGGCCCATCACCCACATGTTCCCCATGAGAGAATTTGGCCCTCAGGCAGAGGAGATGTTTTCCCAGCCTGGTTTGAGTGCTTGAAGTGTATTGCCTTAGTGCTGCCCTAGGATGTTGGATTATAAGGATTCTTATAATTACAATTGTATTCTTGCTAGTCCAAATCGCATACAACCAAAAGTGAGGGGGAAATGCTATTTGTATTTAATTTTCAAATGCTACTACTGATCGTTCCTCCCCCCATTCCTCACTTTAAAAAGAAAAGAAATTGCACCGCTTGTGCTGAGTTGGCCCCCAATGGAATCACGCTCACACAACATTGTGCGATTGCTGCATCAAAATGATGACATTAATATACGCCATTTCTAGCTCATTTAATTGCTTATGGCTCCTGGAATATGTTTTGCTGTTGTTCAGAGCAAGGTGTCATTTTCATTCTTGCTCCCCACTGACCTATATGTTCAGCTGTCATCCGTGATAATAGGCCATTTGGTTACAGACTTTTGACTGCTGAATAATTTACTTGAGTTGCAATGCTTTACAAAGCATTGCCTATTTCACGACTGAAAGGCAAATGTCACATTGTGTACAGGTTTCCGGTTGCAAGTTCCCTGGTTTCTCTTCTCCCCTCCCCCCCCCCCAAGAATTTTGCTTGGGTGGGTTATCAATTTCCTGCAAGAGCTCATCTGTTCTACACTATATTACACCAAGTTAGGTGGTGAAATTCTGGACCAGACCATTTCAGGACTCAGGAGGGAAGGCCAGCTCCTTGAACGTTCCTCTATGTCAAAAGCTTCCTGCAGGTAGTAAACCAGTGAGAGGCTTGTGTTCGACATTTCTCCCTGATTTGCTGGTTTACCACATCTGTCTGTGGGGAAGCATTCAAAAAATGAGACGTCCCCATTTGCACGTGGGTCTGTCCAGAGTTCCGCCACCTCAACTCAGGCATCACATTGTGTATCAACCAAGGCCTTCAAAGAAGCTATTGCTGTTCAGGATTCTGGCCAGTCATGACCTATTCCAAGATGCCCCAATTGAAAGAAGAGTCTCGTGTGGGATCCGACCAAAGCCCACCTAGGCCAGCATCCTGTTTTCACATTGACCAACCAGATACCACTTTTGGCATAGCTGATCAACTAAATACATTGAAAGCCTAACACAATCTCAGCTCAGTAACATATAACCTTTCAAATTTTGGGAAACAAACTCTCATTGGCCAAGTGCTTGAGACTTCAAGATACTGAGCTGGATCCTGTTTCCACTGGTATTATTGTATGGTATTACTCTCGAAAAGTCTGATGCTATGATCCATCAGACCTTAGAAATACAGTGGTACCTCGGGTTACAGATGCTTCAGGTTACAGACGCTTCAGGTTACAGACTCCGCTAACCCAGAAATAGTACCTCAGGTTAAGAACTTTGCTTCAGGATGAGAACAGAAATCACGTGTCTGCAGTGGGAGGCCCCATTAGCTAAAGTGGTGCTTCAGGTTAAGAACAGTTTCAGGTTAAGAACGGACCTCCAGAACGAATTAAGTTCTTAACCCGGGGTACCACTATACAACTTTTCTTAAAGGTTTCCACAATGTTGGCCACCGGTGTAACTACACATCTAGTTTGGCCTCCAGATGTAGGATGCATCCAAATTATAGCTTCCTGCATTTCTTAAATTATGGGGGAAGAGGAACCTCAATGAAATCTGCAAGCCCGAGCCCTGAATCCCATAGCCTTCTAAAAATTAAAGTGTTGCGCATTAACTGTAAGCTATTGGCCCCTGTAATTTAAGGATTGGATCTCTGTGTTCTCAGTGGCTGTGTACACACACCAAACATTTAGAAGATCTTTAAAGCATAAGACTTCCCTCAATGGCACACAAACACCATCCTGGGAGTGGTAGTTTACCCCCTCACAGAGCAAAAAGTCCCAGCGCCCTTTAAGCAACTACACTTCCCATGATTCTTTGGGGAAAGGCATGTGCTTTAAATGTATGGTGACTGCACAGCCAGTATCCCTTGAAAGAATTATTACCATGGGTAGACAAACTAAGGTCCAGGGGTCAGATCCGGCCCAATCGCCTTCTCAATCTGGCCCCCAGACGGTCTGGGAATCAGCGTGTTTTTACATGAGTAGAATGTGCGCTTTTATTTAAAATGCATCTCTGGGTTATTTTGGGGGCATAGGAATTCGTTCATTTTTTCTCTCTCTCCCCCACCAGGTCTGAGGGACAGAGGACCGGCCCCCTGCTGAAAAATTTTGCTGACCCCTGGATTATTACCTTGCCCACAAGGGAAACACCCAAGAGCAAGAAGTCCATCACATAAGCTGCCCTACCTTCTGCACTGCCCAATGTCAGCATCTAATCATTAGTGGTGTCAAGTTAGGACCATTGAGCAGGGTTCAGTAGTCCAGGGTTCTGCTCAGCAGAACGAACAGAAGGTCCTACAGATCCAAAAGTGTTGGCTTACTACATTTTTAAAAAGTCACTGAAGTAATACACACAACCATCTACAGATATCTCACCGCCACCCATCTTAAGAGCACCAAGTCCAGAATTGAAATTACTTAACTGCATCACTGCCTCACTTCAGTAGTGAGGAACCAGCCCATAAAGGAGACATGTTTTCCATTTTGTTGTGTGCTGGATTTTCCAGCATAAACAGCTGTCTGAAGAAAGCACCTGTGTTAAAAATGGGCTTTCCCTACCAGGATGCATTTCTTAACTTTTTATGTGAAGAGGGTCATGATCGTTCTATTCATATAGTTGCTGCCTTTCACCCACACATGCTATTAAAAATTATGCAACATATTTTTTTAAAATGCTTGGGCAGGTGTGTGTGTGTGTGCACACATGAGCACACCAGTAATTATGTGTTTTGGTTGCTCTAACCTCTCCACATCACAGTGGATGACTTTTGTAACTTAAAAAAAAAAAAAATTAATTACACAGGCAGCCTGGGACGGTGGTTGCCTCTCTCACTTGAAAAATGCCAACACCCCACGCTAATCTGTCATGACTGCTATGCTAACGTACTAATTTTGTTTGACAAACTCTCTGCGAGAGTTTGGCTCTTGCAGTGCAAAGCAAAAAAAGAAAATGGAAAGTTTTCCTTTCACTCTACACTCAATGTTTTTGATTCCTGTGATTCTTAAGTAACCATTGGTGGGTATTATCTCTGAGGCTACAGATCACCTGGGAGGGGCTGGCTCAAGTGGCTTCACGCTATACAATTCACTGTGGCGATTGCATGGGCCAGGCAGGCTCAGGTAGGTCTCTTGAACCCCCTCTGTGTGCCACGTTCCATTTAGAGCAACGGTTCTCAACCTGTGGGTCCCCCCAGATGTTGTTGCACTACATCTCCCATCATCCCTGAGCTCTGGCCTTGCTAGCTAGGGCTGATGGGAGTTGTAGTTCAACAACATCTGGGGGCCCACAGGTTGAGAAAGGCTGATTTAGAGGAAGGAACAGGAGTGCACCTCCAGACTCACCCCAAGTCACATGCAGTAGTCCACCTAAACATCAGTGCATGCACTGACTGGCCTCGCCCCTGAGTAGCCACATGTTTCGCATCAGTATGAATGGGCCCTACATGGATAGAACATTCAATGCATTTACATTCAAAAAGCAGGATCGTCGATTAGCCAGCGGTCCTGCTTGGATAGTCGAGCCGCTTACAGGTGTGAATCTGTGTGCCCAAAGGGGGTCTCCACATTAAGTAATCAATTTTATTAACAGTTTTCATCACAGAATACAATAAAAAAACTGATTTTGATAAAAATGAAGCAGAAAGAAAGGATAGGGAGAAGAAGAAGAAGAAGAAGAAGAAGAAGAAGAAGAAGAAGAAGAAGAAAATACCAAGGTCTCTATCAAGGATCAAAGTTGTATCTTAAACCTTATTCCACAGAAAGGAGGTAAGCCCTTCCAGCTCTCACCTGAGAGCTTCCCCCTTCCCACCCCCCAGCTTCTCATTTTCCTCCCTAAAAGTGGCCCTGCCCACTTTTGGTTCAGGCCCCGCTCACTATCAGTTTGTGGCTCTCAACAGATTACCACTGAAGGAATGCGGCTCTCATTTTTTTAAACAAAGGCTGCCTGATGTAGAGAGTACAAGGAATCAACCAAACAGTGTGATTAAGCCCTGTGTTTCCAGTTCATTCGTGCACTCTTGCAATGTCACTGCTTCTGGGCATTGCCTGGTAATGGAAGCAGGATGCTGTGGGCTGCAGCAGAGTTCAAAAAGGAATCTTTAGTATCTGCAGATTATGGAAGGGAAGGAATCCCATGGGTGGGGCGAGAGGGTCTCTTCTTCAGTGGGAGACCCTGCAGAAGCGACTGTGTTTGTGACCGCTTCCTGATATCATTCATTCACAAGAACAATAATTTATTTCTTGTACCCCATCCATCTGACTGGGTTGCCCCAGCTAATCTGGGTGGCTTCCCACAAAGTATAAAGGAAAACACCAAAACATTAAAAGCGTCGCGAAACAGGAGTGCCGTCTGATGTCTGAGAAAAGTCATATGATTGTTTATCTCTTTTACATCTGATCGGAGGGCATTCCATAGGGAGAGTGCCACTGCCAAGAAGGCCCTCTGCCTGGTTCCCTGTAATTTCACTTCTTGCAGTGAGGGAACCACCAGAAGACCCTCGGAAGTGGACCTCAGTGTCCAGGCTGAACGATGTGTGGAGACGCTCCTTCAGGTATACAGGCCGAAAGCTGTTTAGGGCTTTAAAGGAGGAAAAGAACCTGTCCTAAGTAGCTTATGATCTAAACTCAGTGACCCAGGAATGAGGTCCTCATGAGCTTTGGGCCTTGAAGTATCTCCCTCTTCTGAAGAGGAACTTCCCAAATCTACATCTGGATAGTAGCCTTGACCATTTCATTTGCACTTTTTAGCATGGTGCATTTTCAGGTCCTGTTTGTGATATCTCAAAAAGTTGGCCAAGACAAGTGAATAATAATTTTTAAAAAAGTTGCTCGAGTCAAGCCAAGTCAGTCTAGGTTTTTACCTCCTCTTCCCCCAAAGAAATTACATCTGAACATTACCTACCAAAGAGCAGAGGAGGAGGGAAGATTAATTCAGCCACAGTCTTTATGATCTCACAATACACTAAAGAAGGGTAAATAATGCAAGGGTGTCCCATTTTCCCCAGCATAATTTAACTAATTACACAGTCGGTCCTGTACCATAACCAATCTTATGTAAACATAATGATCTCTTATTTGCAGAGAATTCCCACAGTTTAGTTAACCAATTGCTTCTGTAATTCTTGAGTTGTCATTAAAATCTCCCTAATTTAAATACAAACAGCTGTGTACCATAACATCATTGTCAAAATGTAACCCTTGATACTTTGGTAAATAAGGGGAAGGAAAAAATTCTATATTCCTCATGTGGTATTTAATTACATTGCTTGAAGAGGAAATAATGACTGCTAATGATGGAATTAAGAGCCTCCTAATCTAATTTGATCTAGCATTGCAGTATGTTTCTGGTGTCATGCTGTATAATTTAGCCAAATGATTCCATCCGTGTGTATGTGTATGTGTATATATGTATATGTATATATGAAATATGGATTGCAGCACTAGCTATTGTGCCAGTTCCATAGCTGCATAATCAATGCATTGTGTTTGGTTTAGTTTATTTCTTTACATCGTTTCTATAGCACTTTACATTTCCAAACAGATTCCTAAGGGGTTTACAACCTATATGTAAAGGTAATGATAATACTCCGTAGAAATAGCCCCAGTGTCAAAGAACTTCATATCTCATTAAGAAGCAACATTGTCCTATAAGATAAGCCTGGGCTGATTCCCCTTTATATGGTAACCTGGTTTGTAGCAATGATCACACTAGTTATGGGTCCTAGACCCCTTCCAGATTACATCCTATGTTGGTGATTTGGAGTTGGTCCTTATCAGGAATAGGAAACACATGACCCTTCAGATGATGTGGGGCTACAGCTCCCATCATTTTTGCCCATTGGCCATGTTGGCTAGAGTTGATGGACTCCGAGGACCACAAGTTCTCACACCCCTGATCTAGCCACATAAAGGTAAAGGGACCCCTGACCATTAGGTCCAGTCGTGGCCGACTCTGGAGTTGCGGTGCTCATCTCGCTTTATTGGCCAAGGGAGCCGGCGTACAGCTTCCGGGTCATGTGGCCAGCATGACTAAGCCGCTTCTGGCGAACCAGAGCAGCACATGGAAACACCATTTACCTTCCCGCCAGAGCAGTGCCTATTTATCTACTTGCACTTTGATGTGCTTTCGAACTGCTAGGTTGGCAGGAGCTGGGACTGAACAACAGGAGCTCACCCCACCATGGGGATTCGAACCGCCAACCTTCTGATCAGCAAGCCCTAGGCTCTGTGGTTTAACCCACAGCGTCACCCACATCCCTAGCCACATATTTACCAGCAAACAAGTTCCTCTGTCCCAAAGAGTCTTGTATGACACCAGCTCTGGGAAATAGGGCACAGCTGCAGCTCACTCTTATTATTAACTGAATTGAATTTATTTACTAGCTTTTTTTCTTTCCCTAGTTATGTCAACAGGCCACATAAGAAGAACCTGTCAGGATCCGACCCAAGGCTCATCCAATTCAGCATCCTGTTCTCATAGTGGCCAACCAGAGGCGTATAGGAAGCGCACAAACAGGACCTGAGCACAACAGCATTCTCTACCCACTTGTACGCAGGTACTCAGAGACATGCTATCTCATGCTATCAATGGTTAGTAGCTATTGATACCTCCCTCCAGGTGTGTTTTAAATGTCTAGTTTTCACAAACGATTGCCACTTCAGCTAAATCAAAAGGGATGGAGGAGTTTGTTTGTGATCTGCTTAAATCTAAGGGACACCCAAATTCCTCTTTGTGGGCAATTCTGGTGAATTATTGTGAATCTAAAAAAACAGCAATTATTGGATTGTCATCCAATATTTAGGCTTTCAGGTATATTACAGTTTAGCAAACACAGTAAAAACCATGAACAATCTCCTAGGAAGGTAGATAATGTGCAATGTGAAACGCCCTGAAATGGATTAGAACACGATAAATTACTCCATTAGGGTATATTAGACAATTAACAGTTTTTGAGAAAATGGTAACATTGTAGTCTAGGAAACAGTTACCATCCTATTATAGCTATTAATGTAGGAGCTGGTTTGTTAAGCTCCTTCTTTCTCCATAATTCCAGCTTCCAACTATCAACTGTTCTTACTCCCATGCCTCTGAAAATGGCACCTCTCTTTCTCTTCCACAGATGACCTTTCAGACTAAGGAAGAGATTATCTTGACCAAATCAGGAAGAAAAGAGATGAGCTTGACCAAATCATTTAGGTCACCATACCAAAGAGGTCAGAGATGGGAGATCTTTTTCACCCTCAAGGCCACATTTCCTTCTGAACAACATTTCAGGGGCCACATGGCAGGTGTGAGGAGCCAGAGGAGAAAGGGGGCAGAGCAAAATGTGTAAATTAAATCTTTATACAGCAAACTGGTTCCAATAAGGTTGTCATACATCATCTGTCTCTAGCAATGACTGCAATGTCTAGGCAACACGATGACCATATATACACATAATAGACAATCTTTATAGAATTCCTTCAAATCATAAAAAGTTCAAAATGAAATCTTTAGTCTCAAAGTCTCAGAAAATCTTTAAATGAAGCGAGGTACCAAACTTTATATGGTGGAAGCTTTGTGTATTCAACAAAGATGTCCAACACTGAACAGTAATTCCGGATATTAGCTACTGTTTCGTAGAATTCTTCATCAGCATGGTGGGTGGATATAGAATGCTTCATAAACCCATCTTATTTTGAATGAATGTATATAAATGAAAATAGTCACTGCTGGTAACAATATTTTTTGAGAAACATATAAAGCCAACTCCAGGTCCTTGGCTTTATATGTTTCTCAAAAAATATTGTTAGTAGCAGTGACTACATTATTTCCACAGCTGCTCCCAGTCACCAGCATTTCCACAACTGCTCCCAGTCACCAGTCTAGCTGCCGCATTCTGGATTAGTTGTAGTTTCTGGGTCACCTTCAAAGGTAGCCCCACATAGAGCGCATTGCAGTAGTCCAAGTGAGAGATAACCAGAGCATGCACCACTCTGGCAAGACAGTCCATGGGCAGATAGGGTCTCAGCCTGCGTACTGGATGGAGCTGGTAAACAGCTGCCCTGGACACAGAATTGACCTGCGTCTCCATGGACAGCTGCGAGTCCAAAATGACTCCCAGGCTGCGCACCCGGTCCTTCAGGGGCACAGTTACCCCATTCAGGACCAGGGAATCCTCCACACCTGCCTGCCTCCTGTCCCCCCAAAACAGTACTTCTGTCTTGTCAGGATTCAACCTCAATCTGTTAGCCGCCATCCATCCTCCAACCGCTCTAGACACCCTTAGAGCTATAGCAACATGTACGTTATCTGTAATGGACCACACAGTAGTTGAATTATTCAGATTTGCAAGTTATCTGCCTCCTTGCAGAAGGGCATGGAGATCTGGATTAGGGCTGCTTCAAAAATAATAAAATGATTATTATTATTCTGGGAAGTTTTTATATTTGACGTTTTATTATACTTTTACGTGTGTTGGCAGCCGCCCAGAGTGGCTGGGGCAACCCAGACAGATAGGCAGGGTATAAATAATAAAAATATTACAAATTAAAATTATTATTACAACTTTCTACTGTGAAAGCTCTTCTAGGTAAGGAAAAGCACAAGCCCACATCACGATGGTCATAGGTGAAAACTTCACAAACACTTGCATAGGGTGAGTTTACACAAACAAGTGGTGACATTTGTCTTTCTGTGGAAAAGTTTGGGAACAAATAGCTGGGTTTCTTTTTTAAAATATTTTATTTATTGAAAATTGTTGTTGTTGTTATTTATTAAATTTGTATACCACCCTTCATCCGAAGACCAGTTCTTCCACATTTCCTTGGCAACATGCCAAGGAAATAAAGGATCATTTATAAAGGACCATTTATTTATAAAGGATCATTTATGTCACTCTAAAGTCAATTGGGATGCGGGTGGCACTGTGGGTAAAAGCCTCAGCGCCTAGGGCTTGCCGATCAAAAGGTCGGCGGTTTGAATCCCAGCCGCGAGGTGCGCTCCCGCTGCTCGGTCCCAGCGCCCGCCAACCTAGCAGTTCGAAAGCACCCCTGGGTGCAAGTAGATAAATAGGGACCGCTTACTGGTGGGAAGGTAAATGGCGTTTCCGTGTGCTGCGCTGGCTCGCCAGATGCAGCTTGTCACGCTGGCCACGTGACCCAGAAGTGTCTGCGGACAGCGCTGGCTCCCGGCCTATAGAGTGAGATGAGTGCACAACCCTAGAGTCTGTCAAGACTGGCCCGTACGGGCAGGGGTACCTTTACCTTTAAAGTCAATTAGAATCCTCTGGTAGTGTGAAATGGGGGGGGGGGGAGGGAATCCCAAAGGCCAATCAGGGGTTTCCTCTAAAAATCCTACTCAATCCCGTTTAAGACAACTGGCAAAGCCCACACTCTGTAAGGAAGGAGGGAGGGCGTTGAGAATAATTAAAGGGGAATGGCAACTATAACTGAATTCAGGAATGTGATACAGATACACCTACAGGAACAGAATGCAATTCAGTCCACATTGCCATTTTAAATTGTGTTTTCCTTTAAAAAAAAAAAGTAAACCCTTCTTGCTGCCAGTTAAATCAGGAGATGGGACTCAGGGGCCATGCAAGAAACAGATCAAATAAGATGTCGCCATTTCCATGCATTCAAGTTGCCGCATAGAAGTCTAATTATATGGCTTGTTAATTATATGGTTTAAGTGCAGTCTGGTGCAAAATATATCTAAAGTCTTGGGCAAGGAGACCTGCTTGGAGATGTATTTTCTCTCTCTCTTTCCTTCTCAAAGCCATTCATTACGTCTGCCAGAGCTGGAGGGGGTGGGGGTGGAATACAGAGGTTCTTTCAGGGACCAGATTTTTAAAAGCCCATAAACATAACTTGCAGGTGCAGAGTTATATAATGTGGTTAAATAGAAGGTGACTAACAGCCACTTCCACAAACCAATTAAGCTAAAGTACTCGGGATTCAAGTTGATTGAGTCCCATTAAAGTCAACAGCAGGAACCTGAGTTCACTGCAAGTGGAAAAACGAAGATTCTGTCGCCCCGGCTGCCGGCTTCTCTTGTGTTCGAATGACTCAAATTGCTTCAATTGCTTATTGGATGTCATGTATTAAACTTGCTTTGCTCAGGGTACATCCAGACAGCAGATTCTTGCATTTCTGATGGCCTAATTGGGAGCCACTGCAGGCTTCGTGTGGGAGTTGTATGTGCTGCAACGACCTCTCTCTTTGTCGACACAGCCATAAAGACGGTATGTTATTCGGCTTGCGTGGTGCAAATGGTTACATTTGTTAAACATAAACGGTCTAGAAGTTCTGCTACCAGTCAAACCCATTAACAAACTCATAGTACAGTTGTACCTTGGAAGTCAAACAGAATCCGTTCTGGATGTCCATTTGACTTCCAAAACGTTCAGAAACCAAAGCACGACTTCTGATTGGCTGCGAGAAGCTCCTGCAGCCAATCGGAAGCCACAGAAGCCCGTTGGAAGTTCGGGTTCCAAATAACTTTCGCAAACTGGAACACTCACTTCTGGGTTTGTGGTGTTCAGGAGCCCAGACGTCTGAGTTCCAAGGCATTTGGTATCCAAAGAACGATTGTAATCCGAGCAGGTAAAGTTAAATGATATGGAAGGCTTCATAACCAAGTAGATTCATTGGGTATGTGAAGCTAACACACTTATCTTGATCTGACTGTCCAGCGTTCACCAATGTATGAATGTCAAGCCTAAAATAAAGGCCACCCCTAAGGACCACCCAAACCAAGGTGATAAGAAGTGACTGAGGAGTGCCCTTCAGACAACAATGTTTCAGGTTTACCCATCCAGTTTTTCCAGATTTCCTTGTGTGCCCAGGCTAAATGCCAAGTAGATCATGAAACACTTAAGCCACTCCAAAGCCAATTAGTTGGGGGGGGGGAGAAGAGGATTCTCAAAGGCCAATCAGTGGTTTCCTTTAAATTCTTACTCAGAACCATAGAAGACAACTGGCAAAGCTCACATGGGAAGAGAAGGGAGGGCATGGAGAAAAATGAAAAAAAGAACGGCTATTATGTGGCTCTTGCAAAAGTGCTATTTCTGCAAATTGAAGTGGTTGAGTTAAAGTGCAGGGAGATTCCATCCTTTACCTCTGGCCTATTCTCAGATTGGCCCCATGTACTCTGGGTGGTTACTGCATGGTCTCTATCAGTAGGGATATAAGAAGGCATCGTTTTCTGTTCTGCCCTGTTTTGGTCACATGCAGCCCTGTTTCTGTTTTGCTGCAGTTCGCCTCCTGCCAAAAACAACAGGTGGTATTCAACTAACTCCCATGCAGAACAGACCCATTAAAAATAATGGACATAACCAAATTGGGTTCATTAACTTCAGTGGATCTATTCCGAGCAGAATGCCACCCAACGCTACTTGTCTCGCCGTCAAGTGTTGCAAAAAGTATGCAACAAATTCCATAAATTATGTTATCGTTGTGCTACTCCACCTGTTTCCATATAAAAGAAATGAAATGGGGAGGGGAGATACTCACTTATGTATCTGCAACAGCAGCAGAAATAAATAAATAAATAAATACAGTGGTACCTCGGGTTAAGAACTTAATTCATTTTGGAGGTCTGTTCTTAACCTGAAACTGTTCTTAACCTGAGGTACCACTTTAGCTAATGGGGCCTCCCACTGCTGCTGCTGCCATCGCACCACCGCCGCACGATTTCTGTTCTCATCCTGAAGCAAAGTTCTTAACCTGAGGTACTATTTCTGGGTTAGCAGAGTCTGTGACCTGAAGCATCTGTAACCTGAGGTACCACTGTAAGTAAGTAAGTAAGTAAGTAAGTAAGTAAATATTGTCCAGTAGCACCTTAGAGACCAACTAAGTTTGTTCTGGGTATAAGCTTTCATGCGCATGCACACGTCTTCAGATACACCTGAATACAGAATACTGGTTGTATTTGCTAGACTGATTTCCGTTTCAGACACGGGACAAAAAAGCAAGCACCAGCAATTTCCACTCCCATTTCTGTTTTCGTTGGAATTCTCTGACACGCCTATCTGCCAGGGGTGGTGGTGTCCCAGACTGTGGCTTGATGCTGTGACCAAACTCCAAGAATCTCAGCCCCTTCCAAGCCTACAATTCATAGCCAACTCTTCACTGTCTGCCACATAATATCGCTTTATCGGTGCGTTATCTCCAGAGGAAGGGAGAGAGGTCCGTGTGGCGCAGGCATCCATTCCTCTTCATCTTGGATTGAAAGCCAAGATTATTTATCCTGCAAGGGATGGTGCTAATGGCGCTGCGTGTTGAGACCAATTAATTCTCTCAGTGTTCATGGAAAACCCATTGCAAAGTCAAAACATACAGGCTCATTAACATTTTCTCTTCATTATCCAAGAGTCATTTGTGCTAATAGTAACAAAGTGGAAAGAAAATATTTGTGCCTCTTGCTTGTGCTAATAGTGTCTCTGGCTAGTGTTTCTTGATCGTGCTACTAGTGAGCTGATCATGCCGGCTCTCCATAAATTAATGACCATCTCATTAAGCAACAATAATAGCCTGTAAGCAACTGTATCCATGCAATTAGTGCCCCAAAGCTTCAGTGGCTGTAACTCCCTGTGGGCAATATTTTCTTTCCCCAGTGACACTAGTCTCGCCTACTCATCAGTAAAGGACCATTATGTTTCCCTGCTAAGAATGTTTGAAGAACATCATCATCATCATCTGTTTATAGTATGCCACACTTGGCGCCCAAAGCAGCTCACATCCTACCAAGCATTTTTAAAAGAAACAATTGGAAGGAATTGCAATATCAATAAGTTAATACAGAAATAATCGATCCCTGCAACATCGTATAAAACAGTGCCAATAACCTAACCTCATTTAACAGCTGAAACTAAACAGGAGAGAGAATAATACCCAAATAAATATAGAACAGCAGCGCACCAAAGAGCACATTGTTCCGGACGATACACCTAGATACAATAGTTTGGATTCAGGACTGAATCTCCAAACATCCAAAGACCCCCACTGACTTCTGGATAGTTGCCCTGCCCTGTAGAAAGCCCTTCTGGCAGGTGTCAAAGAGATAAGCAATCATACGATTTTCTGCAGATATCTGAAGGCAGTCCTGTTTCAAGAAACTCTTCATACAGTGGTACCTCGGGTTACATACGCTTCAGGTTACAGACTCCGCTAACCCAGAAATAGTACCTCGGGTTAAGAACTTTGCTTCAGGATGAGAACAGAAATCGCGCAGTGGTGGCGCGGCGGCAGCAGGAGGCCCCATTAGCTAAAGTGGTGCTTCAGGTTAAGAACGGACCTCCGGAACAAATTAAGTACTTAACCCGAGGTACCACTGTATTTGGTGTTTTGGTAATTTGGTGTGTTTATACTTTGTTGGAAGCCATCCAAAGTGGCTGGGGCAACCCAGTCAGATGGGTAGGGTACAAGAAATGTCGTCGTCGTCTTCTTCTTCTTCTTCTTCTTCTTCTTCTTCTTCTTCTTCTTCTTCTTGGATTGTCACATGGAAGATGGACCATGCTTGTTTCCTGCTGCTCCAGAGGACAGAACCCCCGAACCAATGGATTCAAACTACAAGAAAGGAGATTCTGACTACACATTAGGAAGAACTTTCTGAAGGTGACAACTGTTCAACTGTGGAACAGACAACCTTGGAAGGTTGTGGAAGTTTCTAAGCAGAGGTTGGATGGCCATCTGTGGGGTGCCACAGGGTTCTGTCTTGGGCCCGGTCTTATTCAACATCTTTATCAACGACTTGGATGATGGACTCAAGGGCATCCTGATCAAATTTGCAGATGACACCAAACTGGGAGGGGTGGCTAACACCCCAGAGGACAGGATCACACTTCAAAACGACCTTGACAGATTAGAGAACTGGGCAAAAACAAACAAGATGAATTTTAACAGGGAGAAATGTAAAGTATTGCACTTGGGCAAAAGAAATGAGAGGCACAAATACAAGATGGGTGACACCTGGCTTGAGAGCAGTACATGTGAAAAGGATCTAGGAGTCTTGGATGACCACAAACTTGACATGAGCCAACAGTGTGACGCGGCAGCTAAAAAAGCCAATGCAATTCTGGGCTGCATCAATAGGAGTATAGCATCTAGATCAAGGGAAGTAATAGTGCCACTGTATTCTGCTCTGGTCAGACCTCACCTGGAGTACTGTGTCCAGTTCTGGGCACCACAGTTCAAGAAGGACACTGACAAACTGGAACGTGTCCAGAGGAGGGCAACCAAAATGGTCAAAGGCCTGGAAACGATGCCTTATGAGGAACGGCTAAGGGAGCTGGGCATGTTTAGCCTGGAGAAGAGGAGGTTAAGGGGGGATATGATAGCCATGTTCAAATATATAAAAGGATGTCACATAGAGGAGGGAGAAAGTTTGTTTTCTGCGGCTCCAGAGAAGCGGACACGGAGCAATGGATCCAAACTACAAGAAAGAAGATTCCACCTAAACATTAGGAAGAACTTCCTGACAGTAAGAGCTGTTCGACAGTGGAATTTGCTGCCAGGGAGTGTGGTGGAGTCTCCTTCTTTGGAGGTCTTTAAGCAGAGGCTTGACAACCATATGTCAGGAGTGCTCTGATGGTGTTTCCTGCTTGGCAGGGGGTTGGACTCGATGGCCCTTGTGGTCTCTTCCAACTCTATGATTCTATGATTCTATGATTCTTTCAGGAATTCTTTAGCTGAGATTCCTGCATTGCAGGGAGTTGGACTAGTGACACTTGAGGTCCCAATTCTACAATTCCATAATTCTAAATTGATGGCCATCACTGTCTCCTGTGGGAGCCAGCTCCATGGCTTAGCTTGACTCACTCTGGTCACCTTGGGGAGAAGAGACTTTGCTGCTCATGTGGCTGGTCTTCTTGCAGTTCCTCCTTTGGCCAGAGCTGTGTGGTGGTGCACAGACTGAATTACCCCTGCCTTCCCACTGCTGGTTCAAGGCTAGTCAGTCATGTCCTGCTCAAAGGTACCCTGAGGGATTTGCCTGCAGCTGCGTACTTATCTTGGACATCACTTTTGTTGTTGTTGTTGATATTCTACTTTCCTCACTTTTTCTGCAGCAGCAAGGACAAATGCAAATCTGCCACATATTCCAATTATAGCCGAAGTCACTTAAGTGTTTTGCAGTTCACAGTTTTACGCTTTTGACTTCCATATATATATATATATATATATATATATATATATATATATATGGTGTGTTTCCTGTAATTATTACAACTCTCTGGTTTAATTCCAGCTGAGGCTTTAATGGGACTCATTCTGACAAGATATAGGATCCTGTCCTGATAGATCCTCATTTGGAAACAGGCCATTTGCAATTACCAGTGTGCAGAGCCTGTGTAAGATTAAAAGCACAGCCAGGATAATTTCTTCCTTGTGTCCCAGGCTCTGAGGATTTGTTACTCATCCCGGCTGTCCATCTGGGGAGCAAACAGCATGTACTCCTTGATGAGAAACTCTGGCCAACCGACCAGCTGTGAAAAAAATAGATTACTCTTGTCATTTTTTTCTCCTAGGTAATTTGCCGGGAGTAAAAATATAATTTCTTTGAAGGTATGCGGTTAAAAGAAAACCAGAGGGAGAGGGCTGATTTATATTTAAAAGTTCACTACACTTTTATTTGCTAAATCTCATTTTTAGAGCTATATGCCACCCTCGGAATAATATTTCCTGTCATTTAGGTCAGTGCGAAAGAAAGAGTTGGGGGGGGGAGCAGATTTTTCTGTTCTTTGAAGACTTCGGAGGTGATCTTTTTAAACTACGAAAAATTCAGCACAAAAACTCCACCGTGATTGTTAAAGGCAAAAAGGGTTCCTTGTCAATGCACCAGCGCACTTGATAAAGGTAAAACAGGCATTATTAAAAAGGGATTAAGGAAATGGCGGAGGAGAACACGACTGGCCCCGCTGTGTCCAAGAAACTGAAATGATAGATTAGCCTCTTATGTGACAGCATTTAGGTAATTCTGTGTGTAAAATTCAGGCGGTCTAGGAAGCGGGGGTTAAGTGCAGGCAGCTGACCCAGAACCATTGCTCAAAGAAGAGAAATGCAAATCGGATGGGAGACGGTTGCGATATAATATGCTAACGAAAGTGGGTGGTTTTTAATGCACACATAGTGCTAAAATATAGCCGTTGCAAGGTCCATTTCCCATGTATCTGGGACAAATGCAGGTGAATGGATACTAAGCCTGAACATGTAAGCAAGTGCTAAGCTGATCATCTGTAGCAATGGGTCAAAGCAGCGAGGAGAATATTCTTACTTCTCTGCATCTGTGCATTTGTCTGACCTGGTAAAAAATATTTGGTAAAATTCTCTCAGCCGTGTGGCATTGACATTCTTGACAGCCAGCTTCCTTCTGAGGGGCTGGGGCTGGTAATCCTTGTGGGGTCTCAGCAGAAGTGGGAAGAGGAGTTTAATCCTTTCCTCACAGGTGATGGTCCCAATGAAAATAGATTATAAAGAAACCTTCTCCTAACCTGCTGCCCTCCAGATGTTGCTGACAACAACCCTCATCATACCCAGCAAGCGTGGGCAAATATCAGAAACAATGGGAGCTGTAGTGCAGCAACAACTGGAGGGCACCACCAGGTGTCATGATCTGGCTTGGGTGCAAAGGAGTGGTGGGAGGCACTGTTGGGATGTGTCCAAGGAAATGGGGGCAATTGGCAGGCCCCCAGCTGGCTCCAGCCCACTGGCCGGCAGCTGGGCGATCTCCAGTCCTTGGATCAGCATGTAACTGCGACTCGAGCTTCAGAAACCTTCAGAAGCTGAGCACGTACTAATCAGCAGAGTAAATAACTCTTCACAACAGGAGGGCAGATAGAGGCTGTGTAAAGAGTATTTACAGGCATTTTATTCAGCATCAGAACAAAGGGGAAAACATGTCTTCTCCTCTTCGTGTCCAAGCAATAAGCAAAAACTACACACACAACAGAAGTTCCCAGCAACTGGAATGTAAACAGACATATGACATACAACAACTCCACACATCTGTTAAGGTGGAACGGAATATCGTAACAGGCACTAGCTGGGGAAAGGAAGGAGGCTCAGACTCAGGGGATTGCTGGTGGGATGACGATGGCTGGTCAGAGGGAGAAGGCTGGGAAGAGGAGGTGTCGGAAGCTGAAGAGGTAACAGGGTTTAGTGAGTAAGAGGAGGCTGTGACAGAGAACAGTCCGGACTCAGAGGCAGAAGCAGAGGCTGGAGGTGGGCCAAGAGGCAGAGATGAGGCAGGCTACCCTCCCCCCTTGTATCCCTGAACCCACAGAGGTATGAAGAGGGCGGAACAAAGACAAACCAGGCAAAGGAGTATTTGGTTGCTTGGGAAGGACCCAGGGGAGGAGAAGACTCGGGGAGCTGCGGGGAAGTGGGAACCTTCAGTCCTCACAACTGCCTCATTGGGGCAAGACCTGCTGGGAAGAGTTGTTGCGCTCACTAGGCCTGAGCTGTTTAGCTTCTTTGAATAGAGTTAACTTGGCCTGCTCCTGACTCCCACCTTGACACCAGATCAAAGAAGACTGGATTAAAAAAAGGTCCTATTTTTTCTCCCACACCTCAACCTTTCCTCCCAGAGAAGAGAAGAGTTTGGATTTGATATCCCGCTTTATCACTACCCGAAGGAGTCTCAAAGCGGCTAACATTCTCCTTTCCCTTCCTCCCCCACAACAAACACTCTGTGAGGTGAGTGAGGCTGAGAGACTTCAAAGAAGTGTGACTGGCCCAAGGTCACCCAGCAGCTGCATGTGGAGGAGCGGGGACGCGAACCCGGTTCACCAGATTACGAGTCCACTGCTCTTAACCACTACACCACATGCAATGTGACACAAACAATATAAGGGGTTCAGCAGGCAGGCATGAGCAGAGCTTCAAACCTTAGTGGGAAGAATAAAGCTACAGCTGGCCTGCCCCAACCTGGCCTGGCTGACAGAGGTTACTTGCAATTTACAAGTCCTGACACTATCTGATCTTTCCAGCTTGAAGCATCAGTACTCTCTGGTTCACCCCACCACCCACCGCTTCTCCCCCTTCTCATCTCTAGCATGCTGGAAGAGCTGCAGATGCAACTCCACAGTCCTCGCTGCCTGGCAAGATCTCCGACAACACCTTCACTGTCAAAAGGGGACAATCGCAGGGTGCCCACGCTACAAGGCAGTGTTGAGGTAACTTCCCCCTGTGATGTCAAAGACAGAACATCTCCAAGGAGTGGGGGCGATGCAGAGGCTGATGATTGATCCAGTGTAAGCCGTCTAAAAATATTCACAGAAGTTTTATTCCACAGAAGATATGACCTTGTATTTTTTTTTTCAGAGAGAGAGAGCCTTTATCTCTCTTAAGCCAAAGAGTGAAATATGTATCAGCTGAGATTCCTGCATTGCAGGGGGTTGGACTAGGTGGCCCTTGGGTCACTTCCAACTCTAAGATTCTATGATTTTGTGACATAGAAAAAAATATTTAGCCAGGTTCTCCCATTCTAAAGATCCATTACTGCAATTAACAATTTTATCTCCCCAACCCTGTCCAGTGATATTTAGACATTCAAATTAAGTGAAAGTCTCATGCCACAATAATAGAAAAGGCAACAGAGAATGATGACTCTCGCCCCAGATGTTCAGTTGTTCAGTTGTCAAAACTTATTCTTCTGGGTTCTTTTCCCTTGAAATAAAGGCAACTGGAGGCTTCTGGAGGAGTTGTTGGATGGTTTTTTACCATGGTAACTCAAAGCTAGCTACAATATACAGTATAAACAAAGTAAAACTGCATATGGGGTGCTAGGTGGTGAAGAAGACGAAGACGAAGACGAAGACGAAGAAGAAGAAGAAGAAGGGTAGTAGTAGTTTGGATTTGATATCCCACTTTATCACTACCCTAAGGAGTGAGGTGAGTGAGGCTGAGGGACTTCAGAGAAGTGTGACTGGCCCAAGGTCACCCGGCAGCTGCATGTGGAGGAGCGGAGACACGAACCCGGTTCACCAGATTATGGGTCTACCGCTCTTAACCACTACACCACACTGGCTCTCTAGGGGAGAACTAGTATCTCTGGTGGGGGGCACATTGTGTTCCTTCTGAGGTAGTTTGTCCACTTCTGGTCCCCACCCTGCACTCAGCTCTCACCTGTGGCTCCTAGGTGTCAGCAGGTGACAGCGGTCACCACCCAGAAATGGCTTTGACTGGCTGGCTAAGGAGGCATCGCACCCCAAAATATGCTCCAAGCTCAGCTCCTCTTTTCCCTGCCTGACACTCTTTGCAACTTTCCAGCTAGCAGAAGAAGTGTTCAGCTAGGTAGAAATCTGCTTAATAAGGAAAAGTGCTTGATTACTTTACCAGAACCACTAAGGTGATTTCTGGCAGCCCCCTGGTTTGGACAGTTTGGCAAAGCTCAGCCAGTGTTATAATCAAGAATCACAGGACCCTGGGCTTAGTGGGCCTTGTAGTTCTGTGAGGAGAATAGGGGCATCCTAGCAACTCCCAGTACCCTGAAGAAACTACAGTTCCCAGAATTCTTTGGGGGAAGCCGGGTCTGTTTAAAGTGACATCATCCTGTTTTCTATGCATGGTGTGGATGTTGTCCGAATCACAGCGTAAGATGACACAATCCACACCTTTTGCCATATTATTCACTTGCTTCCTGAATATTTTTGTTTCGGAATGAGAAAAAGCTCTCCCAGATTCATGTAATCAGAAAGGGCCAGTGGGTTCTGCAAACCGTTGTCTCCCTCAGGAATGGCAGTGCAAGTTTTGCCTCACACCTCACTTCCAATTCATTAGACAAAGAGAAGTCCCTAGGTGTCTAGACGTTATCCAAAACTTATGCTGGGAGATTGTGCTGCAGGTGGACGTGCTGAATGGTTGATGTTATTTCCTCACAAGGAGGCCACATCCCTGCCACATCTTCCACATCTGTTCCCATGGTGGGTCCCGATGCAGCTCCTTCGCCAGATGTTAAGTGTCAGCAAAGAAGGCGGGCAAAGAGCCAGAATCAAGCCCAGATGCTGCTGTTGGGATGGTTCCAGAATTCGGCATCTGGATCCTGCTCTTGCCAAACATGCACCATCTGTAGAAAAAGTGATAAATGTTTTCTCTTGAAGTAGAAGCAGCAATGGGAGGACTGAAGAGGAAGTCAATAAAAGGTTTTTTTTTTTCCCCCAGCTGAAACTAAATCTTGCTTGCCAGCCCCCAAAAATTCCTCTGCAAATGTTGATGTCGAATAGGCCTCAGATGTTCTTTGAATACTCGGTCATTTGCCAAATACTGACTTGGGTGTTTTGGGGTCTGATAAAGCTTTGATAATGGGGTTTAAATATTTGCTCTTTGAGAAGGTTAGGAGTGAGACAACGGTGACAGGAACACTGAGAGGGAGAGGGAGAGGCAGCCATTTTCCCCTCGGCCTTGCCTTCTGGCAGCTGTGGAGATGGGGGACAGAGGGATGAGACCTGCGGAAATAATACGTGACTTCAGAGGCGTGTGGCCTGAGGAGATTCCTGAGGATCAGATACGTAGAGAGGCCTGAAGGTCTGCATTTGGCCCCCAGGGCTGCGGTTCCCCACTCCTGTGATATGTATGACTAACAGTGTGTGACTACATAGACAGATCAATATTTTTAAAACAAAAAAACACAGCCAAGAAGTGTAGGTGGTGCTTTCTAGCATTCAGTAAAGAGAGTGGACTTCTCTCATTTATTCATTCTCCAGAACTGCTAACACTTTGCTATGCTATTACCTCAAGACAGCAGTAAAATGGTTCTCCTTCTTAATAATAATATTTACAGAGCAGTTTCAAGTGTTCAGAAATTACCTTGTTATGATTATTAACAACAGAAGCAACAACAACACAGTAAGGTATTATTCCTTAATTCCCAATTTGCATTATTTCATGGTAGGGCTCTTTTGTAATATTGATGAGATTTTTCTTGATAGATACCGAAATTACGTTGCATTTGGTTGTTGTATCTCGATGCGCGTCGATGTTTTGTATGTGATTCGTTTTGGCGCTTGTCTCGTCGATGTACTTATGCACATTGTTGTGAGATCTTTTTTGTTGCCTAGTTGTGTTACTTACAACATGGAATGCGTTGTTGTTGTTAGCAGTGGTATTAGGTGTGGATTTTGTGTTCCAGCTTGTTTATACTGGTTTTTTTGTTGAGATATGTAAACCGCTTAGATATTTCTGTCGATAGATTAAGTGGTACGCAAGTTAAATAAAACATCAACAACAACAATGGGGGTGCATAAAGAATGTGGTTGCCCCCAGTAATTGTTGGAACCTGCAAATCAGTTGTGCTATGAACTGCAACTCAAGAAGCAGTGAAGGCAGGTCCATGAAGGCGAATGAGGCACTACCCTACCTCAGTCCTTAGCCAGTCCCCCCCCCCCCGCCTGCCTTCTTTCTTACATCCAGGCCAAGGGGTGGTGTTACCTGTCAGTTTCCTCTTCCTTCGTCTCATTGTTGCCCCTTGTAGAAGTCAGCAGAGAGGAGGATGGGGGAGAAACTAGAACTGGTCTGTCATTGGCTTTGGCGCCACCTACTGTTGGGCTCCCTGCCTGCTGCCCTATCAATCCCAATGGGCACCAGCCACCACCGGCTACTGCCAATATATGAACAGGGGAGTTTTATCTTCCCTTTTTTCCTCTTGTCTCTCTCCTCCTCGACATATGTGCTGTTTGCAGTGAGGCTTCACCAACCCCAAGCACAATGCGGTTGTTACGTGATCCTTTATTCATGCCGTTTTTATGGGAAGCAGCTAAAAGGAAGTAGAGCCTGCAGAAGAAATTCTAAGAGAGGGTAACTTTGAATCCAGTCCTATTTATAAAAAGAGATGGGGAAGCAAAGAAAGCAATAAAATACCCCGGCTTTCCACTCTCATATCCAAGGGTTTTGTGCAGTCACCTATTGCAGCAATATCTGAACACCTTAAAGGCAAAACAGATTGGAAGTAATGAGGTCTCTATTAGAGCTCCTTGTGTTGGGATATAGAAAATCCTGCTCAGGGCAAAATCCTCACCTGAAACCGAGGCAGCCGCTTTATAAATCAGCCGTTCAAAACGTCGGCAGTGGCGCTACAATTAACTAACAGTTAACATTTTTGTGCCGTCACCCTGGAAAATTGTAATTACTTTAAGCTTTTAAGAGAGGCACACATGGCCTCCACATTCAGAAGAAGAAGAAGAAGAAAAAAAGAGGAAGAAGAAGAAAGAAGAAGAAAATGAGGTTGGGGAGAAAGGGATGAAGCAAGAAGAGGCAGGTCTGTAGGCAGGCAAATATTCTCCATTCCACGCCGAGTGGAGGAAGCCAGGAAAAATCCTTCCTCACGTTTCACAGCGAGTGGCCAGAGTTAGTCAAAGGATTTGTAAAGAGGAGGTCACACTCCGAGAAATCTTTTGTGAGGCCGACAATAGAGAACTCTCTCAGGAGTGAAGCCTGCAAATTCAATGCAGCTGAACTTCAAGAAGGCTTTTTGTTGAGCGCCCCTTAAGACGGGGATAGAAGGTGAACGGGGATGGTATTGATAGTACAATCCCTAATTGGACTCAGCACTGCATCCAAGGGCAGCAGTTAGAGGGAGATGGATGTAATTTAGGAGACTGGACAGCAGAGATAAGCGGAACAATGCACGGAGCCCAGCGCTGGGCCTGCTGCTCATGCTAGGTATGCCTTAGGCCATGTTCCCACCACACACTTAAAGCACTATGATGCCACTTTAAACCACCATGGCTTCACTGAAAAGGATTGTGGGAGCTGTAGTTTGTTAAGCTGCAGTTTGGGGTGTGTGGAGCGCTAGGGGAGAGCTAGTACCTTTGGTGGTGAATGTGTTGTGCTCCTTCTAGGGTAGTTTGTCCACTTTTGGTCCCCATCCTGCACTCAGCTCTCACCTGTTGGCTCCTAGAAGCAGTCAGCGTGTGCAGCGGCCACACACCCTGGGGAACAGCTTGAACTGGCTGGCTAAACCAGGTGAGGGTAGTCAATGGGTCTCAAAAACCCACAGTGAGTTGGGGACTTCGCCCTGCATGCGAAGACAGCCTCCAGTGGATTGAGCGGACGAGACCAAGAGTGGGTCCAACGGTCAAGGAAGTGGTTTCTGCATGTGCTGTAAGAAGTGAGGGCAGATGTTGCTCATCAGCCTTGGAAGGTAGCACCTCTAAAAGAAGGAAAACTCTGGTCCTAAACCTCTGCTGCCTTGTGGGATGTCTTTGAGAGAATAAATGGCTAAGGAGTGGAGTGGAATCTGGAGTGGAGTCCCTAAGACAGTTGGATGGTGCCTTGTACTCCTCCTTCCAGCAATTCCTGCAGCCAAGTTGGTGCCAAAAGTATTGCTCTGCAGCCCAGGACCTCCATACATACTTCCCAGACTTGCGCCCTGGAGAGATTACTCCAGTTTTGCTAACGCAGCGGTTTGACTTCCTCCCCGGAGGTGCAATCCATTGTCTCTTGAGAGAGACGGATGCCAAGAACCATGACAAGAAGTTTGTTAAGAGAGCTGGGAGTTGTAAGGAGGGCCCCATTCCCCTCACAGGGTGACAATTCCTAAAGTTCCCTGGGAGGTGATTGTTAAACCAATAGCAGCAACCTCTGAAGGGTGCCATTTTGGCTAACACTGTTTTACACCAATGGCCAGTGCAATAGGTTCTATCCAGATTGCGGCCCTAGCTTGAGGGGTTGGGGCCTTTAACCCTTAATGCGCTCCAAATAAGTCCCCCCCCACACACACACATAGGCAATTTGCACTGGAGCTGGGGAGGGGAGAAAGAATTTCACAACCTATTTGCTTTTCCCTCTACAGGTTAAAAATGCATGGTTCTGTTTCTTTCCAGGTAAAGAACTTATTTCCACCACAAACAAACCTGCCTCTCTGCTATGAAAATGCAGTGTGCCCTCTCCACCCCACCCCTACCCCAGGGCAAAGTAATGCAAACAGCCAGCCTATTGCCCCGAGGGTGGAATTTGCCACTCTAAATTATAAAGAGCCAGGTTGGTTGGCAGAAATGGGGGATATTTCTCCCTCAGCCACTTTGTGAGTAGTTTCAAGATACTGCTTGGCAGAGGTGAATCCTTGTAAAGTGGAAATCAGCAAGCTGTGTGCTTAACACAGGCGTGGGAGGCCCAAGCCAGCAAGAAAGAGATTTCATTAAGGTAGCAAAGTCCTTTAATCGACCGGCCCAGGTTTTTTTTTTTTTTTTGAAAAGCCTAAGGACAAACGGTGAAAAGTTACTGGGGATGTTGATGCCAAGTGTTGGGATCAGATGACCATGTGGATGATGCTTTCAGGTCAAGGCCAGAAGAATAACATGAGCACTTAGGCATACTGTCTGCTTATAACAAGCCACTCACAAGGTTTGGTTTCTTCACGAGCACATTCTGTGCTTGGACCAAAAACAGGCCCTCATTGTTGAAACTCCACAGCTCTTGCAAATTTCACCTGAATCTAGTTGGATTCAGCTTCTTACAGCGGTGCCCACGAAGCTATTGTACTACCAACCTTACTGTACGCTTGTGAAACATGGACCACTTATAAAGCCAATCTCCAACTCCTCGAAAGATTCCATCAACAGTGTCTCCGAAGAATGTTACACATCACTTGGGAAGACAGGCAAACTAATGCCAGTGTACTGGAAGAAGCAAAGGTCACCAGTGTCGAAGCAATGATTCTTCAACATCAACTTTGTTGGACTGGTCATGTTGTGCAGATGCCTGATTATCATCTTCCAAAGCAACTACTCTATTCCGAACTTAAGGATGGAAAGCGTAATGCCAGTGGTCAACAAAAGAGGTTTAAAGACTGTCTCAAGGCAAATCTTTAAAAATGTTGTTGTTGTTGTTGTTTAGTCGTTTAGTCGTGTCCAACTCTTCGTGACCCCATGGACCAGAGCACACCAGGCACTCCTGTCTTCCACAGACAGGATTATACCACAAAAATGTAGAATAAACCAACAATTGGGAAACACTGTCCTGCGAGCCCTCCAACTGGAAAAGAGCCTTTATCCAAAGGTGTCATGGACTTTGAAGACACTCAAACTCAGGATGAAAGGGAGAAACATGCTAAGAGGAAAGCACACTTGGCAAACCCTGTCATGTGACAAAGACACATGAGAGCAGAAGCAGCAAAGCAGGCTGGGAAGTGCTGGGTCTGCACAATCATTTGGGCCTACTAAAGTTATTCAGGCCTGCTAACTGTTGAGTCACTCTGACATGTGACTTAGCAGCCAGTTTCTCTCTGTGCTCTTTGTACATTTTCAGTCAGAGTCATAGAATCATAGAATCATAGAGTTGGAAGAGACTACAAGGGCCATCGAGTCCAAGCCCCTGCCAAGCAGGAAACACCGTCAGAGCACTCCTGACATATGGTTGTCAAGCCTCTGCTTAAAGACCTCCAAAGAAGGAGACTCCACCACACTCCTTGGCAGCAAATTCCACTGTCGAACAGCTCTTACTGTCAGGAAGTTCTTCCTAATGTTTAGGTGGAATCTTCTTTCTAGTAGTTTGGATCCATTGCTCCGTGTCTGCTTCTCTGGAGCGGCAGAAAACAACCTTTCGCCCTCCTCTATATGACATCCTTTTATATATTTGAACATGGCTATCATATCCCCCCTTAACCTCCTCTTCTCCAGGCTAAACATGCCCAGCTCCCTTAGCCTTTCCTCATAAAGCATCGTTTCCAGGCCTTTGACCATTTTGGTTGCCCTCCTCTGGACACGTTCCAGTTTGTCAGTGTCCTTCTTGAACTGTGGTGCCCAGAACTGGACACAGTACTCCAGGTGAGGTCTGACCAGAGCAGAATACAGTGGCACTATTACTTCCCTTGATCTAGATGCTATACTCCTATTGATGCAGCCCAGAATTGCATTGGCTTTTTTAGCTGTCGCGTCACACTGTTGGCTCATGTCAGGTTTGTGGTCAACCAAGACTCCTAGATCCTTTTCACATGTACTGCTCTCAAGCCAGGTGTCACCCATCTTGTATTTGTGCCTCTCATTTTTGTATTTGTGCCTCAGCTGTGTGCAGAGTCAGTATGTAATCTCAGTCAAACTGCTTGGAACCATGAAGTTTATTTTAATTCAGTAAAGCTCTTTTTCTTTCAATTAAAAACTCTGCATTATTAATTTACGCTGCACGTCAAACCCTCACCATGATCAACTCCTGCCCGAAACCTATGTCCCCATTGTGGAAAGATGTGTGGATCCAGAATTGGCCTCCACAGTTGCTTACAGACTCACTGTTAAGATTGTGTTCCTGGAAGACAATCTTACTTGGCTACAAGTGATCGCCAAAGAAGAAGACAACATAGGAAGTTGCCTTATACGGAGTCAGACCATTGGTTAATCTGGTTCAGTATTGCCTACCCCACTGGCCTTCAGCTGGCTGGATGGGACCCAATCTGAGATGTGTCACAAAAGCCGCACTACCACCATACAAATATAAGGCATAGCGCGAATTTGGCCACAGTCCACCTTAAGTTCTGAACCTTGAGTGGTGGTTGAACTGAAGTACTGCAGTGCTTCCTGGGAAAATCCCTGGTTCAATTCACACATTGGCTATGACCTGATTATTCTGAAGCAGCTTCCCACCTTCCTTACTGAGATATGAGAAGTGGCTTGAGTGCTCTCATGTCAACAACACTGCTTTAATTTCTGAAGCTTCTTATCGCCTCAGTGACCTGAGGTTTGTTTTGTCTTAAAGTGAACAGAGATTTAGTTCAAGGGAGGGGTGTTTGTGATTTTGATGATGACAGTGATTTGGAGACGGGAGACCTCGTGCTACTTCCTGTCCCGCTACGTTGCTTTATTGGCACCGATGGGTGCTAACACAACCCTACCGAGTTTCCGATGCTGAAAGGCGAAGATTTATATACACTAATGAAAAGTCAAAGTCGCTTTTATGACAAGTCACCGGCGTGATGCGTTGCCAGGGGACGGCGTATGCTGATTAGCGGCGGCGGCAGTGGCGGCACCGTAATGCATTGCTGGCAAAGGGCTGAGCACTAGTAATTTCATCCTTTAATAGGAGATCAGGGCTGCATTTCTGTGTATCAGCCAGGCTGAGATTAATGCTTTCTGATGTCAGGCTAGCGCACACAGGAGGGGGCTTTCCATTGATGGAAGCATTAACTAATGTTTGCAACATGATGGGCTCACAATCAGAAATTCTCCCGTCTCTTTAACTAAGGGGGCCTTGGAATACAACAGATAATAAAATGACATTCTGTTTAATCCGTTCACCAACAATTTGAAGCCACGACCTTGTTGTTTACAGCTGTGGGTGGGTGTGCGAGACAGGCTGCGGAGATCTGCAAGTATAAGTAGTTGTGTGTGGGAGGTTTGCATGGACCGAAATAGTTGCATTTGGGTTTTCTCTTTTTCAGCAAGGCTGTTTTAAAACCATAAGCTTTGTCTTCTGACAGGTGCCGAAATTCCAGCAGCAGCTGGTGCTCATTCAGATTGGTAGGGCAGAAGGCAAAGGGACCAGTGGCAGATGGAGGCAGAGCCAATGATGGGAACATGTATTAAGGAAAACCAAAGAGACTCCATTTTGTCTCAGACACCAGGCATTAGCAAGAGACCCCCACCTTGCATCGAACAGCAGACTTTAGCAAGGCCCTCTCAGTGCCCCAGGACCAGAAGACTAGGGATTCTCTTGCAAGATGTCATGGGACCTCAGGTGGCCCCATGAAATCTCATGAAACATCCCAGAACCTGCACACTGAGAGGCCCTTGTCCCCCAAGCAAGACAAAGGGCTTAAAAGTTCTTTGGGTGCTTGTTATGTACTGAAGTTCTCACCCTGGGCCAGCAGGGGGATACTGTAGATAGTTATGCAAATGAAGCATCGAAAGTGACGTTCAGTGATTGGATAGTTATAGAAAGTTGTTACAGTAACGAGGTACTGGAGCTCTATATAAGCAGGCTGACTGAGCCTTTCAGTTCAGTTCTGTTCTAGCTTACAAATAAAGAGCTGCTTTGAAGAATCGCTGTGTCGTCTGATATGTTCACCCACGACTTAACAGTGCTGGTTCCACTGGGACAAGCTAGCCTGTCTATTGCAGGCATTAGAAGGGACTTGGCATACAGCCTACACCTCCCCAAACTCACAACAATTTGTATGTATATAGTCCTACATGCTGCTAGTACTGTAGTCCAAAATTCTTCCACTCCTGCTCTCTCATACATTTTCCAAGAAACTTTTTTTCCTAGAACAAAACCACTTGCTCAGTAGTTTTACTGTAAAAAATAAATAAAAAGAGAGGAAATTCTAGCTAAACAGCAGCAAGCAGATTGTTCAGATTATTGTCATGCAGCCACTTTTAGCTGTGTTATATATCAAAGTTATAGCAATTTATTTGGCAGGGGCTATGGGTAGGGATGGAGGAAGTATTCCTTTGGTATGCTGCCTGAAGCAGTCTGATCCAATTTAATGGTCCTGAACATGCTTGCAGATCAGAATTCAACTCCTGACTGGATTGTGCACTTCTCAGGATTTTGCAGCACAGTTTTGGTGTGCAGAATGTGCATGCAAAAACACGTGTTTTATCGTTAAAATGCATTTGATATGCATTTGTTTAATGGGAAAGTGCAGGTGTACCTTGGAAGTCAAACAGAATCTGTTCTGGAAGTCTGTTCGACTTCCAAAACCAAAGCACGGCTTCTGACTGGCTGCAGGAAGCTCCTGCAGCCAATCAGAAGCCATGAAGCCCCGCCAGATGTTCAGTTTCCAAAAACAGTTCTCAAACCTGAACAGTCACTTCCGGGTTTGCGGCATTCGGGAGCCAAAACGTTCAGGAACTAAGCTGTTCGGAAACCAAGATATGACTGCACATTGAAAATCTTTTAAATTTGCAGAAATATGCACAGAAATTTGCAGGAATATGTGCAAAAAAATGCACAAAGTTATGCATATCAGGATGTATGTATTTCATGCATTCTCTGAAAAAGATCCACACGATACAGAACAGACAAGTGCTGGTGAAAATCAAATGGGACAGACTTAGGCCCATCTATCTATTCCCTTGCTACAGAACGCTAGAAGAGTGTATTTGTGAGACAGAGACAGGCAGCACACAGGTATGTGTGTATTTGATTTGGGTTCCTTCTGATCTATTTCTGATCTCCCTGTTCCTCCTTTTCTGCTACTTTCATGTTTCACTGCAAGGCAGTGGCAAAAGTCAAACAAGTTTCTGTTGGATTTCTCCCTTAACCACAGTTCACAAGGGGCATCGCAGAGAATAATGCATTTGGCCTGGGGGTAGGGTCTTGGGTGGGAAGATGGGCAGCTGCTCCTTCGCTCCCTTTCTCCTGGGAGCTTCTGAGGTGGTGGCCTCTGGACTAGCTCAAAGGCACACATGAAAAGCCGCCTTTCAAGCGGCGCTGATCTGGCTCTGCCTTCTGAATCCTTTCTGCTCTACCTTTTCACACCCAGAGCTCCTGCCACAGAAGCAAATATCCACCGGGAGAATTGAGGCGGGAGGCGGGGGGAGGAGGAGAGGCAGCAAGAGGAGGGAAAGGCTAAAGAAAAAAGTCTCTAAAAGGAGACTTAGTGTGCACACCAGAAGAAATTCTCTCCCGCCGCTTTCAACGTTCTTCGGTTTCCTGGATTCAGTTTTGTAGATCTGTCCTTTGGGACTTGTGCTAGCAGAAAGGAAAGAAGATGGGTTAAGCCATCACTATCAGCAGGGCAGTGGGGAGCCTGTGGTGGTGCAGATGTTGTTCGACTCCAGTTCCCACCAGTAGCCGGTGGTCAGAGATGATGGAGGCAACCACATCTGGAGGGCCATAGGCTCCCCATTCTTGATTCACAGCAGGGTTTCCCAAACTTGGGTCCCCAGCTGTTTTGGGACTACAGTGCCCATCATCCCTGACCACTGGTCCTGCTAGCCAGGCATGATGGGAGTTGTAGTCCAACAACAGTTGGAGACCGTAGTTTAGGAAACCATGATTTACATGGTGGGTGCTGTACACCAGAAGGACTCAGTGGTCCAGCATCTGCTTTGCATGCAAAAGGTCTAAGGTTCAGTCTCCATCCAGTTAAGGCTGAGAAAGACTTCTGTCTGAAACCCTGGAGAGCCACCTAAGAAGAGCTTTGCTGGATCAGGTTGGTGCCCCATCTATCCCAGCATGCTGTTCTCACAGTGGCCACCCAGATGCCTGTGGGAAAACTGCAAGCAGGACCCAAGCACAAGGGTATGCTCCCCTCCTCTGATTCCCAGGAACCGGCATATTCTGGTTATACCCATCAAGAGTGCATCCAACAGTGGAGATAGAACTTAGCCTTAACCTCCATGAATTGGTCTACTCTTTTAAAGCCATTCAAGTTGTTGGCTATCACTAGCTCTTGTGGGAGTGAACTCCACAATTTAATTATGCCCTGTGTGAAGAACTACTTTCCTTTATCAGTCCTGAATCTTTCAGCATTCATCTTTATTCGATGTCCACAAGTTTTATGAGAGGAGGAGAAAAGCTTTCCTCTCTCCATTTCTTTCGCAGCATGCATAATTTTATACACTTCTGTCAAGTCTCCTCTTACTTGCCTATTCTCCAAACTCAAGAAGCCCAGTTGCTACAACTTTTCTTCATCATCCATTTCCTTGAGCATTTTGCTTGTCCTTTCCTATACCTTTTCAGAAATGCTTAATGGAATGAATACAATTCAGAGAAAGCTGTGTTACATCACATCAGACCAATGGCCCAATCTAGCACAGTGTGGTCTACACCAGCCTTCCCCAATCTGGTGCCTTCTACATAGATCATTAAGACTTCAACGCCCATCAGGCCTAGCCAGCATGTTCTGATGGAAGCTGACATGAGACTCTAACTGTATGCACTCAACCGAACCATGGTGGGGCCTAGACTCAGGTACATAACCACAGGACAATAATAGGAACATGGCTGTCTTATGCTACGTCTTACCATCAGTTCATGTAGCTCAGGGTGGTCCAACACATGGCCCAATGGTCTCATTCAGCCTTCAAGGCATTTTTGACGGCCCTCAGCAACATTTGACTCCTCCTCCGGCCTTCACGCTGCCTTCCCAAAGCCGTTAAGTGAGGCGATGAGCTTTGGGATTGAGGTGGGAGGACTCTAGAACCCTCCTGCTTGGACTACTGCAATGCGCTCTACGTGGGGCTACCTTTGAAGGTGACCCTGAAACTACAACTCATCCAGAATGCAGCAGCTAGACTGGTGACTGGGAGCAGCCGCCGAGACCACATAACACCGGACTTGAAACACCTACATTGGCTTCCAGTACGTTTCCAAGCACAATTTAAAGTGTTGGTGCTGACCTTTAAAGCCCTAAATGGCCTCGGTCCATTTAGGAGCGTTTCCACCCCCATTGTTCAGCCCGGACACTGAGGTCCAGCGCCGAGGGCCTTCTGGCAATTCCCTCACTGCGAGAAACCAAGTTACAGGGAAGCAGGTAGAGGGCACCCGCCCTGTGGAATGCCCTCCCACCAGATGTCAAAGAGAACAACAACTACCAGATTTTTAGAAGACATCTGAAGGCAGCCCTCTTTAGGGAAGCTTTTAATGTTTAACAGACTACTGTATTTTAATACTTTTTTGGAAGCCGCCCAGAGTGGTTGGGGAAGCCCAGCCAGATGGGCCGGGTATAAATAATCTATTCTATTCTATTCTTCTGGACCACCATGCCTCGCTTTGCCGGCTTTGGGAAGGCAACGTGAGGGCTGGTGGGAGTGTCAAGTTTTGGCCTCGCTCCCCTCTGCATGACAAGGCAACATGCAGCCTGCAGGTTGTGTGCTGAAGTACTCTTGTGGCCCACTTGCTATGAAAAGTCGGGCTGCTCTGATCTAGCTCATTGTTGTCTACCACAGCTGGTCATTGCTCTCCAGGGTTTCAGGCAAAATATTTCCACAGCCCTATTGGAGATGTCAGAGATGAAACCTGGGAACTTTTGCATGCTCAACACCCTCACTTCCCCAAACTCAATACCAACTCAATCCCCCATTTGGTAGCCTCACTTCAGTCTCACAATCCTGGGCCTGAATGGAGCCTAATTTCCACCCTACCTTCCCCACAGGTGGGCGGGGTTTGTGGCACCAAGCGGAGGCTCACCTGGGCAGGTGCCTCCCACCTGCTTGGGCCAGCCTTTGACCCACCCTCGGCCAGGGAGGACAATGGATGGCCGGCCGGGGGGTGGGGCTAAGGCCAAAGAAAAGAGTCTAACTCTGTTGTCCAAGCCTCTTTCGCTGTTCTTCCTTCCAGGATCACCCACCCACCCTCCCTCAAATTAATAATTTCTTGCCTCCATAATTTCATCCTAGGTCAGTGGTCTTCAAGTTAATGATTCTTTTCCTTACAGGCTAATATTTTGCGTTCCATGTCAGCGGGCGCTGCTGCAGTCATAAGATGGTTGCTGTACAGTGGTACCTTCAGGTTACAGACTCCACTAACCCAGAAATAGTGCTTCAGGTTAAGAACTTTGCTTCAGGATGAGAACAGAAATCATGCCGCAGTGGTGCAGCGACAGCAGACCCCATTAGCTAAAGTGGTGCTTCAGGTTAAGAACAGTTTCAGGTTAAGAACAGACCTCCAGAACGAATTAAGTACTTAACCCGAGGTACCACTGTATTCAGAACCAGGAAGGAATTTTCTCTGCATTGTCAGGTTTCGCCTTCCCCGTAGCATTTTGTCACAACTTTGGCGGTTTTAGGCCTTGGCAAGGTATCCTTTAGTCTAACATCAAGTCGGGGGGTGCATCCATGCTCCCTCCCCATGCGGCGGCGCTTGCAGGGCCCGTTAAAGGGCAAACCTGGGAGTTCCTGGCCCTAGAGTGGCGACATGTAGGTCAAACTCCCGGGACGAGGTTAGTGGAAGGGCATGCTGTGTAAGTTTGTGCTTTGCAGTCCCCTCTCACTGGACCTCATCTGCCTGCATATCCTCAGCCAGGCGGGCTGAGAGGGTTACCTGCCAAGGCCTGTGCCAAGTTTCCCACTTCTGAAGCTCAATAAAGTTGTGGCCAATTTGAACCCATACTCTGGTCTCTTGTCTCATTCTTTGGGGAAAAGGGGCAGGCACCACAGACAGGGTTTAGCCCTTGTGCCGGCAAGCTCTTTTTAAGCTTGTATGTGAACATTGCCTTATCTCTGTAGTTGTTTAGGGCTAATGATTCTTTGAAGGGAAAACAAGCAAAGGCGCTCTGTAGTTGTGTTCTTCATTCTTCTCCCATTCCCTTCTGTTGCTAATTGGAGGTACTCGCCCAGCCCGATTTGCAACCGGTGGCACTGTCCCTTCCTCATGCCAGTCTTGTTTGATTAATTGCCTGCGTTTGGTAGGACCTCTGGCCTTAGGACACGTCGCTTCTCGCTACAATTAATGCCAATCAAAATGCAATGCAGTCATCAAGCGCGGACACTTGGACAGGCCCGCGAAGGGTGTGGTAGCAACATATCTTTGCATCCATGTCATTTGATTAATTGCCTCGTTGCAAAGCCTCTGGGTGGGAGAGCATGAAGAACTGTCACAACCAAGTGACCTGGAGAGTCGTATTTCACAGATCCGCCGAGTCCATTTATTGAATTTACCAGCCTCCCATTTGCTGTCATAAGCTGCTATAATTGCTGCCACTCACAACAGGTTTCCTGAGTCCCTTTGGCGAGGCCTCCCCCCTGCAAACTTACCTGCAAACATTCTCCGAGGGTTGCACAAACCCAGCTGCAAGGCGAGGGAACGGTTTTACTCGCTAGTTGCTTGATCCATGCACATTTAATGGCGTCCTTTAAAGATACCAAGCTTTAATCAGTCAAATTGGAAAATTAAGCAGCTGAAACTTTGTGGATTAATTGGCAGGGGGCACTTTTGATCAATCAGCAAGGATGCAGGTTAAGGGCGTTTTTGTTTATTTTGTGACTATTTTGATCCTGGCGTGTTCTTGTAATAGAAAAGAGGGGGAAATTAAAGATGGTCTTTCCTTTTAAACAGGACTGTGAAATCATCTCACACTTCCCTCAGTACCTCAAAAATGACACCTGCATTGAGGCCTGTGTGGTATGCAAATTTATTTAAATTTGACCAATTAATAATTTAAATGCTGCTTATTAGTCAGCGGAAGATCCTTTAATCAGACAACAGTCCCATTTCCCCCCTGTAAAGCCATGCGTTGCAAATATAAATGATGTTGCTGCAATCTCGCAAAGATGAAAAAATGTTAACATTTGGTCTCTTGGCTTTGTCTCGCCTTATTGATGCTACAGAAATGTTGAATTCCAGCACTTGCATCCACAGTTATTTTTCAACGTTATTATCATCATCATTATATGAAATTTGTATACCACCCATCATCCAAAGATCACAATGCAATTCGCACCATGAAAATGCTTTTCGAACAAGGGAATTGTTGAATATTAGCCAACACGTTTGTGGGGCTGGGGAGTCACAGTTCTCTCAGACTTGCTTTAAGCAGGACGCAGGTAAAAGAATTTAGGCATGCAATCACTCAAGGCAGCCTTGCCTTGTTTAAAAGTGTTTGGCATGTGCATTGGCCCGTTAGCTGGATCACAGATCACTGCTGAGCTTAGCTTAGTTACTTAGGAGGCAACTCTATGGCGAGATCCACTGGGGTGAGTGGCTTCGGGTGCAGAGGATCTCCAACTCAGCCAGACTCAGCCAATTTTAAGCCCCCAATGCCCAGCTCAGCCAACGATACATCAGTATAACTTACTTATGCCTGCTCAGCCGGTGTACAATGAAGGCGCCAGGCAAACTTCCCTGGGGAGAGCACCCTACAGACGGGAGCCACTGCAGAGAAGGCCCATTCTCGTGTTGCCACCCTCCTGACCTCTCGAGGAGGAGGCATACGAAGGAGGGCCTCAGACGATGATCTCAGGGTCCAGGTAGGTTCATATGGAAAGAGGTAGTCCTTGAGGTATTGCGGTCCTGAGCCGTTTTTGCTTATCTCTGCTCAGCCGAGGCTCAACAATCTGAACCATGTGAGTCCTGGGGGAAAGGGCCATTACGGGTACAGGAACAGAGGTGTGGGACTTAGGCTGGATCCTAAGCCCATTCAGCTTCACCACCTGACCTGGCAAGCTAGAATCATAGAATCATAGAGTTGGAAGAGACCACAAGGGTCATCGAGTCCAACCCCCTGCCAAGCAGGAAACACCATCAGAGCACTCCTGACATATGGTTGTCAAGCCTCTGCTTAAAGACCTCCAAAGAAGGAGACTCCACCACACTCCTTGGCAGCAAATTCCACTGTCGAACAGCTCTTACTGTCAGGAAGTTCTTCCTAATGTTTAGGTGGAATCTTCTTTCTTGTAGTTTGGATCCATTGCTCCGTGTCCGCTTCTCTGGAGCAGCAGAAAACAACCTTTCTCCCTCCTCTATGTGACATCCTTTTACATATTTGAACATGGCTATCATATCACCCCTTAACCTCCTCTTCTCCAGGCTAAACATGCCCAGCTCCCTTAGCCATTCCTCATAAGGCATCGTTTCCAGGCTTTTGACCATTTTGGTTGCCCTCCTCTGGACACGTTCCAGTTTGTCAGTGTCCTTCTTGAACTGTGGTGCCCAGAACTGGACACAGTACTCCTGGTGAGGTCTGACCAGAGCAGAATACAGTGGCACTATTACTTCCCTTGATCTAGATGCTATACTCCTATTGATGCAGCCCAGAATTGCACCTGGCAGAGGCACCATCTATGAGGGGCCATAGGTGCCCCAAAAATTTTTCAGTGAGGGGGCATCCTCATTATTCTGCAGCCAGATAGGTTCTGTCGGGCCTGCCTCTGCCTGTGGCGGGCTCCATGAGGCCCTCCCGCTGCAGTAGCGGGCTCTGTCAGAGCCCATTGCAGCAGCAGGAAGGCCTGACAGAGCCCATCACAGCCACAGCAGACCCTACCAGGCCTTTTGGAGGGCACACAGGGGCTCTTCCCACCATGCACATGCAGCACCCACAATGTTGGGCGGAACCCAGTGCGCCTTCAACCTGCCATGGTTGACTATTTCAATACTCTTTTAAAGGCTTGGTTTCCTTCTGCCAGGCTTAGGCAGAGGAGGAGCAGCCCTGCTGCTGGACAGGGTTTGGGTCTGGTGCAACTTTATGCCAGCTAAATTTATACCACCTTGCTTTGTGCCAACTTCTTAGTTTAGTTGTACGCTGCTTTCCTGCAGTTGACTGTTCCCCAAGCAGCTCACAATAAACATCATTTATCAAAATGCAGCATCATGTATATATCTTCTTCTTCTTTGGCAATCACTCGTAGCCGAGTAAGATTGTCATCCATAAACACGGTCTTAACAGTGAGTCCGTAAGTGACTGTGGAGGCCAATTCTGGATCTGGATCCACACGTCCTTCCACAGTGGGGACATAGGTTTCCGGGTGGGTGTAGATCACAGTGAGGGTTTGCCAAGCATGCCTTCCTCTTAGCACGTTTCTCCCTTGCATCCTGAGTTCAGGTGTCTTCAAATTCCATGACACCTTTGGTAAAGGCTGTTCTCCAGTTGGAGCACTCGCAGGCCAGTGTTTCCCAATTGTTGGTGTTTATACTACATTTGTTTAGATTTGCCTTGAGACAGTCTTTAAACCTCTTTTGTTGACCACCAGCATTACACTTTCCATATATATATTGTGGGGCATGGGGGCTAATTTGTTGCCAAATGTAGAGTATTCCTTGCCCTGTGTGACTAAGAATGTGGCCTTCCTGTGTTCCTTTCCTGTCCTGCAACAGGAAAACAGCACAGGAAAGGAACACAGGAAGGCCACATTCTTAGTCACACAGGGCAAGGAATACTCTACAGTCAAACATGACAAAATTCAAACAAGCCCAAATCAGCGATTCAATGAGCAGAGAATAAATCCTGGACATGTTTAGACTGCAATGAAATGTGTGTTGGCAACCTGTTACTGCTTTAACCATGTGTTTAGGGTTGGGCTTTTTTGTGGGGGCTTTTTTGTATTTTGTATTTTCTTTATTTTCTTTCTGGGGACTGTGTTACGGGCTCTGGTTATTTTAAAAGAAGCTTTTCAATAGATAAATAATAAACACAACTTGATAAATCGAAGAAAGCTTGCATGCACCGGAGATTTTTGCAGTTATGCTGACGGCCGGCAAAGCGACATGGACTTGCTCCCCTTTGACGAGCGGAGGCTGTGATTACAGTGGAGCATTTTGCTCACATAGCAGTGTGCATATTTACCAGTTCGATTTGCTAAAGCCTGGCTCTTCAGTGTGTATCTGAGGCTGGCTTCTTCTTCTTCTTTTCAAAAAAGCAATATATTTTTCTGAGTCTTCTATTTTCACAGAATGGAGGCAGAGAATCCAAGCAGCAATCTGGAGGACTCTGTGGCATCCCTGACTTCTGTCCTGACATTGACGGAGGAGGTTCCGCCTGCAGTTCTCTCCTCATGGTCGCCATCTGCTGGGACTCCATCTCCTCACGCTGATCTAGCTAAGCAGGCCGTGAGATGACATGGGATCAAAGGGGTGACCGCCTGACTGGCCGTTGCCTTCGCATGGCCGCTCAAGCTCACCCTTGTTACTGCTGACAGGGAGGGAGACAAAAAGAAACAATAATAATTAGGGGGGGGGGAGTTATCCTGCAAAAAAAGCACAAACAAAAGCCAGAACAGCTTTCAGGCGGCATCAGGCCTCTTCGCTCCTGTTTGTTGCAGTTATGGAAATCCTGCCAAAACAAAATCCAGGCAGGCACTGGTGCTTTTTATTTTCTATTTTTTTAAAAAAATTATTTATACTTTTCAGGTTTCTACATTTCATTGGTTTTACAACCAATCTGAAGTTTCGAAGTTTGACTTCCTTCCCCCTCTTTCTGCGGTTCCTTAAATTTATTTTTAAAATATCTTCTGCATATTTTTAAAATATCTTCTGCATAGCCAAATTCATTTAATTTGCTCATTTAATTATCTACTTTAAATATATATACTCTTATATAGCTACAGGTTATTACAACAATGCTGCCAATGTTTTTATCTGTTTGCAAATTATCTGTAAGTATTCAATAAGCCATTTCCATTTATTTTATTTTTTAAAAAAAGTTTGTTATCTTGATTTCTTCCACTTCCGGTAAGTTTCGCCAGTTCTGCATATTCCATAAGTTTTTGTATCCATTCTTCCTTTGCTGGGACTTCAGCTTCTTTCCACTTTGGGGTGAGTAGAATTCTTGCTGTTGCAGTAGCATACATAAATAAATTTCTATACAGTTTAGGTAGTTCTGTCCCTATAATTCCCAAAAGGAAAGCTTCTGGTGTAGAGATAGATAGATAGATAGATAGATAGATAGATAGATGATAGATAGATAGATAGATAGATAGATAGATAGATGATAGATAATTTCTGAACATCCTTTTCAATGGCACCAGTGCTGTTTGAACACTTAGAGCCACTTTGCCTATATATAGCAGCTTGGGGCTCTCAGATATGTGTCTGAAATATACTCGGAGTCGAGAGTGGATTTCATGCTCTTTATTCAGCTCATAGTGTTGAGGAGGAATGGAGGTTCCCCCACAATATCTGTTTTATATACATTATTTACACAATGGGCTGCACATGATTGGCTAATTCCAGGATTCTCCTGTAGGCCAATCAGGTTGCGGATTCACTTCCACCTGGAGCTGGATTGGGTGGCTCCTGCGGACCAATCATACTGCAGCATTGTTCTAGGACCAATCAGACTGCTGCATTCTGAATCCTATTGTTCTAGGACCAGTCAGACTGCTGCATTTTGGATCCTATTCAACTCAGTACATAACAGTGTCAAACATATTTTGGGAGCACGTGACTAAGCTGTTTTGCAATAAGCTGGGCTGCTTTCTCTAGTTCAATTCTTGGTCCCTCCCGACACAAAGGGCTGGCTGTTCTCTGGCAAAACTGTGGTGCCCCCAGATGTTCTTGGGCTCCCATCATTCCTACTCTTGACTGTGCTGACTGGAGCTGATGGAGTCCAAGAACCTGGTCTCTGGTCTCCCAGCGCTTGCTCTGAAATGCCAAGGGGCTTATCTAAAAAACTGTCTTCAATTCATATCAGCCCACCCAGACCTGCGGGAGAGGCATCCTATTACAGCCTGCCAATGCCTGAATTCTGTTTGGCTGGGGCTTGGGAAGGAGCCTTCTCAATAGCCACACCTGCCCTGCGGAACTCCTTGTCAAAGGGCATCAGGCTTGCATCCTCCCTGCTGGCTTTCTGCTGGCTCAAAATATGTTTCCACTAAAGCCCTTTTGTAGGTGACATTTGCGGCCTGCTAATCTATCATTTCATTTTGTTTTTTTATGTGGTTTTACACTGAATGAACAAATGAATGAATGAAACTTTATTTGCGTCAGCCGTCGGCCATAGCACCAAATGAACATTGGGATGTACACAGAACAAAATAAAAAGCCGATTATATAAAACACAGTTTAGGGTCCTGAATCAGCAATCAAATAGTGGACCTTAATCTGATTGCCCCAGCTAGAAACCTTGCAACTTTTGCGGCCATCTGCTCCTCTTGATTTGCCAGGAGAAAAGACACTGTGGCAGTGGTTGGGCGACCCAGAATGGACAGTAGAAGAGGGGTGACAATCTCGTTCCTCAGGTCTTTGTAAAGAGTGCACGCCAGGAGGTGGTGAGTTGGAGGTGGTGGCTTAAAACATTGCCAACAAAGGTCCATATAGTTAAAGCTACGGTTTCCCCAATAGTGATGTATGGAAGTGAGAGCTGGACCATAAAGAAGGCTGATCGCCGAAGAATGGATGCTTTTGAATTATGGTGCTGGAGGAGACTCTTGAGAGTCCCATGGACTGCAAGAAGATCAAACCTATTCATTCTGAAGGAAATCAGCCCTGAGTGCTCACTGGAAGAACAGATCCTGAAGCTGAGGCTCCAGTACTTTGGCCACCTCGTGAGAAGAGAAGACTCCCTGGAAAAGACCCTGATGCTGGGAAAGATGGAGGGCACAAGGAGAAGGGGACAGCAGAGGACGAGATGGTTGGGCAGTGTTCTCAAAGCTACCAGCATGAGTTTGACCAAGTTGCGGGAGGCAGTGGAACACAGGAGTGCCTGGCGTGCTCTGGTCCATGGGGTCACAAAGAGTCGGACACGACTAAACAACTAAACAACAACAAAATACCCTGTGGAATCCCAACTCCCATCAGCAAATATTGACCATGCTGGAAGGTTAGCTACCCCTGCCTTAAAATTGCACAGACCCTTTAAATAAGCAAATGTAGAAGGCCACTGGGAAAGTAGGAAATGCGAGTCATATCCTGATCGCTTGGAGCCCACACACTTCCAGGGTCCTGAGAGTTAGGCCTGAGTGCTGAGGGTGCCATGGACCCTAAGTATCTAGAGAAGAAATCATAGATCAGGATGGGAAACCGACCATTTCCAAAAAGAGATTCCACGATGCTGGTATTTTCCTCCCATGGCCAGATAGATCCAGTGAGGTTCTAGCTCAGATTGACATTGACAAATGCCATGCCACCTGCTTCTTTAATAGCAAAATGTGCAAAAAAAAATTGGAAATATCAAATTTTGGCTTACTTAATGTTGAGCAAAAGGGGAGGGGCTGCCAAACATAGAAGAAAATGTTGGGACATTCAGAGCCAAGGCAGGAAACATTGGTGATGTTATCTCTGCTAACCCCACACTGATAAGAGCCCTGGCTTCCCCATTCAGAGGCATCACAGACTTACAGTGTGTGAGTCATTTCACAGTGCTGTGGCACTGCTGCCATCCAGAGCCAGACAGAGTGGTTGTTTGAGAAGCCTCCCCTTTCCAAACGCACAGCTACACTTTTAAAAAAACAAAAAACACTATAGCCTTCCCGATATTCCTCCCTTCTTTCCTTTTCAAAGGTGAGTGCCACATTTGCAATGCCTTTCTCCAGGAACATCTTTGCTGAAAATGGTCCGGTGAGCGATAAGACTTTTTGTGTGCTATGCTCACGGACAAGATATTTGCCGCTGCTCACTGAACAGAGTCAATGGCTTTTTTGCTTTCTCGTCTAATGAGCTGCCCAGCTTGGTTTACATGCCTGTCGACATTCTGCTCCCCCTGACCCCTCCCCTTAGCGATGCGGAGAAGCCGGGATCAAAGAGTTCAAGCTGAAAATATCAGGGAGGCAAAGATGCATTTCTGGTTGTTGTTTAGCATTCTCTTGCTCTCGGCACCAAAGGAGCGCATCTGGGGCTAAAGGGATGGAGCCCATAATAACCTGCCATTTAAGTCCTAGTTAAACCTTTTCATTTCTAAGGGCAGAAAATTAATGCCAATGTGTTTTCAAATGGGGGGGTGTGAAAGTTGTGGGCACCCACACTGTGGTTATGGATCCTGAGAATCCACACAACCACTCCCCAAGTTATATATCCTGGTTTTCGGTTAATGGAAAGTGGCTCATAATTAAAACTATGAAAATACATCAGAAGCAAAAAGAAGAAAGAAAGAAAGAAATCCTGTGCATACCCACATGTTTGGGAGAGGGAGAAGTGGTCAGGGGAGGTAGAGGAAAGAAGGTATGGGTATATGGTCTGTGCGAAAGAGGGAGAGGTCTACTTGAGCAGAGAGAGACAGATGTATCTGTGAAGTGTGTATGGACTCAGCTATACAGCTGCAAATAAAACGCTTTAAGTGTGTTGCAAAGTGCAATATACAAGTGTGACAGTAGATGGCGATGGCGAGCTACGACAAATGCAATATATTTTTCAAAACTTTTTTTTAAAAAAGAAAGCATTTTCATAGCATTTTTTTATATGTGTGTAGATTCCACCTGTGAGTGTGAGAGAGATTCATGTGTGCCTGTGGTCTGTATGTATGCAGTGAGCATTCACAAGAGAGTGAGGAAGCCACCTTGTATATTTTCCCTGTTATTAGACAGCAGCAGCATCGTTTTGTGTGGTGTGGGGTGTGCATGGAGGGAGGGAGGGAAGGAGAGGGGGAGGGGGAGAGAGGGGGGTGGTCTTCACAATCAGAACCATAGAGACATGGCTGATATCCTGAGGCTGTCTGGAGGGTTTTTTAGGGGGGTTGGGGAAAGCACAGCTGGCTGTGCTCAGATAGGCCTTTCTCAGTGGCCACACCCAAATTGTAGAATATCTTGCCCTATGAAATTTAGATGGTTAAGGGCCACCTTCCACTTGGTGGCTTGAGAAAGTGTTTTTTTAATGATGTTACTGTAATTTTACTTGTTGCAAGCCGCTCTGAGTGATGCGTATCCCTTAAAAGGGTGGGGGCAGAAAATCTCATAGAGATCAATATTCCAACCCAGCAGGACTCTTCTTACGTTCTCAACAGTAGTCTGCTATTGTGCGTCCGATAGCAGCAAATCAGAAACAGGGCCGTGGGCCGTTAGAAGTCAGCTTGCTCTGTGGTCCATCAACCCAGACGGAAACTGCCGCGATGCTGCAATCCCTGGATAGCTTCCTAATAGCACAGACGGGCCCCACTATTGCATCACAGCACCGTCTTCTTAACCAGCGTCCCCTTTCAACGGCAAAATTCCTCGGCTCTTAAGACAACTCATAAGTTGCCCTCCAGCAAAATGTCACTAGAGTAGGTGTCTCGGTGATTTCGAAGCCATTCCCCGAGTTTCCAGTGATTGATGTAGGACAGAGATGATTATTTTCCTTTGTGCATTCCTTGCAGAAAGCAATCAATATATGCAATCTGAGAACTGTATGCGAACAAAGGGGAGCAGGCAGGCGCCTTTGTGTACAACACGTGCAGCTCAATATCAAGGTAGTTTGCTTTATGTGTTAGAAACATGGGCCATTCCGGAGGCTGTGTTTTCTCGGCTGCTTTTCTTTTCTTTCCAAAATAACCGTTGCTTAATTATTGTGCTGGTTGAATTAATTTTAAATGGTTATAACTGTACAGATTTCCCACCCCACCCCCTTTAAGAAAAAATATATATGGTTGGCATCTTCTGTCTTGGGAGACAGCCTTCAGGGCTGATGTCACACCATTGGAGAGTTGCAGCAGCAGCTGTGGCTGTAGAGACCAAGACAGGAGAGACATGTTTTGTTGCAGCTGGGGCAGATGATGGTGTCCAGTTGTGCTGATGCAGATGCTGTCAGGAGGTCCTACATACAAGGAGGAATCCGGCAAAGACACAAGCCCAACTGGCATGTTCTCTTCCTCCTGGTCAGTCATTCGGGAGAGCTAGTGTGGTGTAGTGGTTAAGAGTGGTAGTCTCATAATCTGGGGAACCGGGTTCGCTTCCCCGCTCCTCCACATGCAGCTGCTGGGTGACCTTGGGCCAGTCACACTTCTTTCAAGTCTCTAAGCCCCACTCACCTCACAGAGTGTTTGTTGTGGGGGAGGAAGGGAAAGGAGAATGTTAGCCGCTTTGAGACTCCTGAAGGGGAGTGAAAGGAGGGATATCAAATCCAAACTCTTCTTCTTCTCTTCTTCTTCAAAAGCTTTCTTCAGCCCGAACATCACAGCGACTGATACCAAGAGGCATCAGCACACTTCAGGATCAGCAGAGTATAGGCAGTCAGCTTTCAGACTCAGTAGCACAGCTTTTTGGCTAAACTATGTTTATTTACATATATACACTCGGAGCATCACAACTCAGCTCCTTCCTCTTCAACATCAAACAGCAAAGAGAAAGAACAAATGACAAAAATCCTACATCACGGAAACACAGTAATATAAACATCCTGTCTCCGTCACTTCCCACAATGTGGAATGAAAACATACACCGTCATGTGATAGAAACAATCCCATGACTGCAACACAGGGAAAGAATCCTAACAGATGCACCATGGTGTTTTCTCTCTCCAAACTTCTCCCAGCGGTCATCCCTTCTCTGGTCACTGCAGTGGACACGTGATCTGAATGATTATCTTCAGGCTCTGCGATTGTTGGCAAGGGATTCCCACACAGTGGGGTTGATACTGCCAGCCTTCGTGTCATGTTGGCAGACAACTTTGTAACACAGAGTTGGACTGCCAATGGGCCTGGTGTGTGAACATTCTTGGAATGTGGGCTTGGGAGAGCACATCTTTCTTTGAGATGCTGTCCTGCCATGTGCTGCCCAGAATCTTCACGTCGCTCCTGGTGGGTGTAAGTTGTCCATGACTCACTTCCATAAAGCGGCATGCTCAAAACATTAGCCTGGTAGACCCTCATCTTGGTTTGGGGTGTTAGCATCACATTCTTCCATACCCTTTCAGAGAGGCAAGCCATGGCGGCAGCTGCTTCACCAATACGCTTGTCCGGCTCAGTGTTGATGGAGAGGTTGCTGGTTATGGTAGGACCTAGGTAGACAAAATTGTCTACCACCTCAAATGTGTGGTCACCAATGCTGATGCATGGAGTGCTGGTGATGTCCTGACCTGGGATGTTGGAGGTCATCAGGCTCATGGTAAGGCTTGGGCAAAACAGTTGATGGGACTCTGTAGAGCTTCCTCAGAGTGCACTGTCAAGTGCATCATCATCTGCAAGGAGAATTTCTCTGATAAGGATCCTCCACACTTTTGTCTTGGTGTAGAGACATGCCAGGTTCAACAGACCTCAATCGCTTCATGAATGAATAGACACAGTGTCTTCAGTCAAGGAGAGCAACAGAAAGAAGAATATGCCAAATAGAGTTGGGACGAGAAAAATGTAAGGTAACAAAATTTATTTATTTTTTAAATAATATTTATTAGAAGTTTTATAGTTACAGGGGGGGGAGATATAGGGGGAAAAACAAGCAATAAAGAGTTAACAAACAATACATCAAAAATAGAAAACAAAAACAAAAACAGTACAACAAAACAACAAGAAAAAACATTTAAAAACACATCCAGATTTCATATCTTTTATCTTTCATTTGCTTGTTTCCTCGACTTCCTCACACCTCCCTTTTTTGTATTCTAGTTCAAATTACTTAATTCAGCAAATCCTTTCCCTCTTTCTCAATTTTTTTCCTATAATTTATCTTAACCCGATCTAATTTTAAATTTTCCACTTTAACCCATTAACAATCAGTTTTTGCATAATTCTTGATAACATTTCTGCTAAAACCATATCACTTCATCCCAGTATTCTTCTAACATTCATTAATTTTGCAATGTTTCTGTAAATATACTTTAAATTTTTCCCAATCTTCTTCCATCGACTCTTCTCCCTGGTCTCGGGATATGCTAGTGTCTGCTTGTGTTATGGGGAACCTTCTCCCCCGCCCCCGATATTTCTGAACTGCAACTCCCATTAGCCTCAATAAGCAGGTCCGATGGCCAGCATTTGTGGGAGTCATAGTTCTGGAACACATGGAAGAACATGGTTCCCCACACCTATTAAATTAATAACTTATTTTTTTAAAAAAATCCTAAATTCAACATAAGGATGGCTAATAATCACCCTTCTAATAGCTAACTAGTACAGGACATTAGGGGTTAACTGGTTATTTTCAGCCTACCAGATAACAAACTGGAAGGTGTAGATTCATCGCAGGTAGCAGATAGGCTGTCCTAGTTGTGAAGGGAAATATTCCTTGAATTTGCTGTTTTTGTTGACTGATAGTCATGTACCCAGGCACTATCTCTGGGAGTAACTGGCTTTGAGAAGTAGATCAAGGCATGATCTCGGGAGAGAACAAAGGATTGTATGCCAGGTTGGAAGGGGTATTAATTGGGCAAGTTGTACATAAGTCTCTAGACTTAGCAACAGCGACAGCCAGATGGCGTCTAAATCTACATTTATTTTGTTCTAAAAGGGGGGAGGGGGGAGCCGCGCGTGCTTGTAACTGATCCTTGTTAATCCTTTTTCCGAAGAACTGTTTTCTTTTCTTTTAGGAAACTTTTAATCCTGTTGCATTCTCTTTGAATATCCACCACTAGCCTAAGCCAAACCAAGAAGTGTTTTTTGAGGGGGATACAAAGGAAATTCTGTTTTGGTGGAAGGCAGCGGGGGAGGGGTGGATAAGGATTTTTCACCTAACAGCAGAAATAAGTTAATGGGAAGGGCTGGGCAAGCAGAGAGCTACAACCTGACTTTGTCATACAGCACTGCCTTTGTCACACAGCACAGAATCCAGGGTGCAGCTGGGGTGCTGTAACACCACCAATAGAAGCATCCCCATACCTTCTCCTATCTCCCCCATAATATCCATTATGTGTTGTGGTAAGAAACTGAACTTTTAGTGTGGAATCACCTGCACTCTGAAACTGCCTGCCTATTAACATCAAGCAGGAATCTGCTTAAAACATTTTTGTTTAGGCAAGTCTAACCTGAACCATACGGGACGCGGGTAACCATACGGGACGCGGGTCAAACCACAGAGTCTAGGGCTTGCCGATCGGAAGATCGGCGGTTTCATAGACTCATAGAGTTGGAATAGACCACAAGGGCCATCGAGTCCAACCCCCTGCCAAGCAGGAAACACCATCAGAGCACTCCTGACATATGGTTGTCAAGCCTCTGCTTAAAGACCTCCAAAGAAGGAGACTCCACCACACTCCTTGGCAGCAAATTCCACTGTCGAACAGCTCTTACTGTCAGGAAGTTCTTCCTAATGTTTAGGTGGAATCTTCTTTCTTGTAGTTTGGATCCATTGCTCCGTGTCCGCTTCTCTGGAGCAGCAGAAAACAACCTTTCTCCCTCCTCTATATGACATCCTTTTATATATTTGAACATGGCTATCATATCACCCCTTAACCTCCTCTTCTCCAGGCTAAACATGCCCAGCTCCCTTAGCCGTTCCTCATAAGGCATCGTTTCCAAGCCTTTGACCATTTTGGTTGCCCTCCTCTGGACACGTTCCAGTTTGTCAGTGTCCTTCTGACAAATCTCCGCGATGGGGTGAGCTCCCGTTTCTCTGTCCCAGCTCCTGCCAACCTAGCAGGTCAAAAGCATGTCAAAGTGCAAGTAGCGGTACCGCTCTGGTGGGAAGGTAAACACCGTTTCCATGTGCTGCTCTGGTTTCACCAAAAGCGGCTTAGTCATGCTGGCCACATGACCTGGAAAAACTGTCTGCAGACAAACGCCGGCTCCCTTGGCCTGTAAAGCGAGATTAGCACTACAACCCCAGAATCGTTTGTGACTGGACTTAACTGTCAGGGGGCCTTTACCTTTTTTTTTAACTTGACCCATACATGTTGACATCTTTTAATCTTTTTCTTTTCTTTTTACTGTTAATTTTTAAACTATCTTCAAGTGTTTTTCATTTTTTAAAAAATCTGGGTTTTATCAACAATTTTAATATTTCTTGTAAACTGCTTTGAGGTTTTACTACAATCAAGTGGTCTACAGTGGTACCTAGGGTTACAGATGCTTCAGGTTACAGACACTTCAGGTTACAGACTCCACTAACCCAGAAATAGTACCTTGGGTTAAGAACTTTACCTCAGAATGAGAACAGAAATTGTGTGGCAGTGGTGTGGTGGCAGTGGGAGGCCCCATTAGCTAAAGTGGTACCTCGGTTAAGAACAGTTTCAGGTTAAGAACGTACCTCCGGAAGGAATTAAGTTCTTAATCTGAGGTACCACTGTGTACATTTTGTTATATGAATGCGAAACAAATCTCTTTCTTGGCCACCACTTGCGTAGGGGTGGGAAACTCTGTAGTGTGATGACGTCATGCCCTGCATTTTGTAGCACCACACTTTATTTGGGACATGAGGTGAAGATGGTGCCCAACATTTGCTGTTGGCAGCAGAGCCATTACACATTTTTTCCCATCCTAAAGTAGAGGGTATGTGTTTGTTATCTATTCATCACTCTCCTTTCTCCTTTCCGTCCAAATGATTCCATTGCGATGCTGTCAATATCCTTACGAAAAGCAAACAAATACCAGCATCGTGATGGGGGTTGTATTCCCCCCCCCCCTTTTCAAAAAAGTGCTTAATGAATAAATGGTTGCGGCAAAGAGGTCATAAAAATATCTTTGCTGGAATGAACAAAGCTAACTACGGAGCAGCTGGTGTTCACTTCACAAATGCCGCAACAATTGCATATATAAAAGCCTCCACTTTCCGGCTTTGCTAATGTGACCCTCTAACACATCACTGCTGCTTTTAGAATCGCTGCATGATTCATGCGTGTTGCAGGGTGGCCATTGTGTTTGCGGTTTCAGTGGAGTTCTTGAATGCTTTGATCTGCCTCTTAAAAGCTGAAAGTAACAGGAGTGTGCCAAGGTCTTGACTCAGGCTCTGTAGAATCCTCCATGCTGAATGTCTCCATGGGTTTGGCAGCATGCAGAAAGCCATACTTGATTGAGAGTGGCTCTTTTTGTGGCGATTCATGCCCCAATACTGCTCATGGAAATCGCTGTTGGGAACTGTCTGCAAGTCAGCCAATGTGGTTAGATGACCACAGGAATGTTCACCATTCATTCAGTCATTCATTCATTATATTCCACTCGTCTTCCACAGAGCTGATGCCTCTTCTACCAGCCCTCAGTAGCCTAGTACACATTCTGAAGTCTAGCAACCTTGGTGGACTTATTTGCAAGCTGCTCATTGGCTCCCCCTGACCCTGGAGGACTGGACCAGACTGGGATCTGTGCCTAAAGGTAAAGGGACCCCTGACCATTAGGTCCAGTCGTGACTGACTCTGGGGTTGCGGCGCTCATCTCGCTTTATTGGCCGAGGAAGCCAGTGTACAGCTTCTGGGTCATGTGGCCAGCATGACTAAGCCGCTTCTGGCGAACCAGAGCAGCGCACAGAAACGCCGTTTACCTTCCCACCAGAGTGGTACCTATGGAGGGGACCATGGTGGGTGGGGGTGGGGTCTGGTGGCGATGTTTCTATTTTACTTAGTGTATGTGTGGTGCTTAGTGTCAGCGTTGTTTGTGTAGGTTCTCTTTGCTATTCGCTTGTGTTCCTTTGGTGGTGAAGAGAAGAAGAAGAAGAATTTGGATGTGATATCCTGCTTTATCACTACCCGAAGGAGTCTCAAAGCGGCCAACATTCTCCTTTCCCTTCCTCCCCCACAACAAACACAATGTGAGGTGAGTGGGGCTGAGAGACTTCAGAGAAGTGTGACTGGTCCAAGGTCACCCAGCAGCTGCAAGTGGAGAAGCGGAGAAGTGAACCCGGTTCACCAGATTACAAGTCCACTGCTCTTAACCACTACACCACACTGGCTCTCGAGGTTGAGAGAGGTTGGGGTTGAGAGAAGTTGGGGTTGGCCTAGGACAAATGGAAGAAGATGCCTTCAATCCAGTATGGCTCCCCTTTGTCTCCTACACAGCCCAACAAGATAACGACAAGAATCCACCAAAAGCACACAAGTCAATATGGCTAACCTGATTCAAAACACCCATCCACCCCACTCACTCATGAAAACAAAATTGAAGGAACATTTGAACATGCTAAGTTTGTGTGAGAATAGCCAGAGGACTCCACTCGGAGCTGTCCAGGGTCCTGCATGTAGCTGAGCTCTTGCCTGGACCTGGACATCTGCTGAAACGCTCCACTTGAGTTCCCTTTAGTTATTTTTGCTACAAAGAGCCCAACGGTGATGACCAGCAGGTGCACCGCCCAGTCAGTCTGACATCAATACCAGGGAAGATTCTGGAGCAGATCATTAAGCAAACAATCTGTGAGCACCTAGAAAGGAATGCTGTGATCACCAATAGTCAGCATGGATTTCTGAAAAATAAGTCATGTCAGACGAACCTGATCTCATTTTTTGACAGAATTACAAGCCTGGTAGATGAAGGGAACGCAGTGGATGTAGCCTACCTTGATTTCAGCAAGGCATTTGACAAGGTGCCCCATGATATTCTTGTAAAGAAGCTGGTAAAATGCGGTCTTGACTATGCTACCACTCAGTGGATTTGTAACTGGCTGACTGACCGGACCCAAAGGGTGCTCATCAATGGTTCCTCTTCATCCTGGAGAAGAGTGACTAGTGGGGTGCCACAGGGTTCTGTCTTGGGCCCGGTCTTATTCAACATCTTTATCAACGACTTGGATGATGGACTCAAGGGCATCCTGATCAAATTTGCAGATGACACCAAACTGGGAGGGGTGGCTAACACCCCAGAGGACAGGATCACACTTCAACAGGACCTTGACAGATTAGAGAACTGGGCCAAAACAAACAAGATGAATTTTAACAGGGAGAAATGTAAAGTATTGCACTTGGGCAAAAAAAATGAGAGGCACAAATACAAGATGGGTGACACCTGGCTTGAGAGCAGTACATGTGAAAAGGATCTAGGAGTCTTGGTTGACCACAAACTTAACATGAGCCAACAGTGTGACGCGGCAGCTAAAAAAGCCAATGCAATTCTGGGCTGCATCAATAGGAGTATAGCATCTAGATCAAGGGAAGTTATAGTGCCACTGTATTCTGCTCTGGTCAGACCTCATCTGGAGTACTGTGTCCAGTTCTGGGCACCACAGTTCAAGAAGGACACTGACAAACTGGAACGTGTCCAGAGGAGGGCAACCAAAATGGTCAAAGGCCTGGAAACGATGCCTTATGAGGAACGGCTAAGGGAGCTGGGCATGTTTAGCCTGGAGAAGAGGAGGTTAAGGGGCAATATGATAGCCATGTTCAAATATATAAAAGGATGTCACATAGAGGAGGGAGAAAGGTTGTTTTCTGCTGCTCCAGAGAAGCGGACACGGAGCAATGGATCCAAACTACAAGAAAGAAGATTCCACCTAAACATTAGGAAGAACTTCCTGACAGTAAGAGCTGTTTGACAGTGGAATTTGCTGCCAAGGAGTGTGGTGGAGTCTCCTTCTTTGGAGGTCTTTAAGCAGAGGCTTGACAACCATATGTCAGGAGTGCTCTGATGGTGTTTCCTGCTTGGCAGGGGGTTGGACTCGATGGCCCTTGTGGTCTCTTCCAACTCTATGATTCTATGATTCTATGCACTGTAATATTACTATAATATAATAATTCCACTATAATACCACTATATGTCATCTTTTTTTTTCAAATGTATTGGAGGGTTCCTAATAACGTAGACTGGAATCAGACATGGCTAAGCTAAGCATGAGCCGCATTGGGGGGGAAATAAACCTAGGACCACCTAGCAAATGTGGTGGAAGTCACTAAGGGCTGGTTGCAGAGGCAACAGACACTTGGTGTGGCTTCCTGGAAAAGAAATCCCCCTCCATCTGTGAAAAAACAACCAGGCTGTTACCTTCTGCCCCTGAGGCAGCCATGACTTTGGGCACTCAGGTCATGATGATAACCAAAAGAAACTACTCATATGTGCTGGGGACAGGGGACTATTGTGCATCAATCTTTTCATTTCTCTCTATTCTCTTTATTTCACTAATCTCACACACCTCTAGCATTCAGGAGAGCGAGGGCTTGTCTATTTCCATGTGTTCCTTTCTCTTTCCTGGTTGATTTAGTCTCAGCATAGATCTGCTGGGTTTATAAACACCAACCCTATACCCTTGTGTTAGGAACAGTGGGTTGGGTAGCCTGACTAATTTGTCGCGACTAACCATTTTACTATTTTATATTGCCGTCCAAGGCACAAGAAGCCATTTTCTTCTGTTAGCAATCTTGTGTAAACAAAAATGCTAAGCCTCCTAAGTTGTATGGTTCTGGTTAATTTCCCTAAGCAACCTGGCATCTATTGATGTTTGCTAACTTTTCCCCCAAACTAAGCAAAGCAGTTTTAGCATTAACAGAGTAGCTGCAAAGGAATATTTGTGGAGCAGTTGTATCTACTGAAATAACTTCTGTGGCTTGCCGTCAACTTCAGTAAGGATAAGGATATTCGCATGCACCTGTGTTTAGAGACATGTGCAGATCTGGAAACAAACACTGCCATCCACGTTGGGCAGCAAATTGAAGAGGCCATGAATTGTGTGTCAACGACTTTCATTGTGAGGAACGAGCATAGGGGGGCAAAGTAAAGAGGCCATAAATGCTTAAGCCATGGGTAGGCAAACTATAGCCCAGGGGTCGGATCCAGCCCAATCGCCTTCTAAATCCGGCCCATGAACAGTCCAGGAATCAGTGTGTTTTTACATGAGTAGAATGTGTCCTTTTATTTAAAATGCATCTCTGGCTTATTTGTGGGGCATAGGAATTCGTTCATTTTTTTCCCCAAAATATAGTCCAGCCCCCCACAAGGTCTGAGGGACAGTGGACCGTCCCCCTGCTGGAAATGTTTGCTGGCCCCTGGCTTAAGCCTTGGGCCAGATATAGTAAGTCATATGCAACAGTTCAATCACAGCCCATAAGACTGTTTGGGCAACGTGTACTCCACCCTATGCCATGTGATCTGAATGAGGTCCAGATCAGATACCTCACATCTGAATATGCATTGTGATAATGATGTACATGGGGATGCACATGCACACACACAGAATGCTGCACACAGAGTTCCCAGCTGAACTGGGGAATCTAGAGAGCCAGTCTTGGTGTAGTGGTTAGAGTGTTGGACTAGGACCTGGGAGATGAGGGTTCAAATCTCCACTCAGCCATGAAGTTCACTGGGTGACCTTGGGCTAGTCACTGACTATCAGCCCAACCCACCTCACAGGGTTGTTGTGAGGATAAATGGAGAGGAAGAAAGCTATGGGTGCCACCTTGAGCTCCTTTGAGGACAGCTGGGATATAAGGGCAATAGATAAAATAATAGTCATCATAAACAGAGATGGCAGCTGCTTCTGAATTTCCCCCAGCTGGGTTGAGATGTTGGTACCTGGGCATCAACCCATTCCAAAATCAGCCAAGGAAGTCCACTGCAGATGGAATGGGATGTATGATCCCTTTAATGGGAAGCTGGGGGATTTGAGAGGTTGTTGCCACTTGTTCCCTCTCGATCCCTTGCAAATGGCATGCAGGACTTCTTGCGTCCCAGGGGTGACAGTGCTGCCAGAGCAAAACGGGTGATAGGTGGGAGGCTTCAAGATTTAACGCATTTGCAGAATCTTGCTCCACAAACTGCTCATATTCATCTCAATAGGGATGGAATCAGCAGGTCATGCCATGCCAACAGGATAATTACAGGCAAAATGTATGAGATCCCCCCCCCCCCCGCTCTCTGCAGCACTGGTTTATATCAAGCATGAATGACAGGGAAGGTACATGAGGTCATACAGTACAATAAAGAATTTGCAGACTATTGTTGTGTATTAAGGATTTGAGCCAGCTTGCTTTAAACAACGGCAGCAACAACAACAATCCATCATTTTTTTCTTCTTCCAGTAGATCTTTTCTTTTTTTGAAAAAGAAAACAATCTTTTTCAGGATCAGGCCCCCCCACTCTACAGTTTCAAGCAAAACTCAAGGAACACAACACACATTTAAGCAATTTATTAAAAGCAATTGCAGCTGCCGTCCCCAATTTCCACACTTCTGCTGGGACTGCATTTCTCCACATTTTGTTATTTATTTGGCAATTTCTTTCTCATCCAAGTATGCACCGCTCAGGCACAGTGTGTGGCTTTTGCAAAGGTCTGGCTTTTTACCCAATTTCGAAGCTTGGGTCGCTGGAGCATGCAAAGGTCAGGGCAGCGTGTCACTCAAGGCCCCTAATATTTTTGTTCTCGTTATTACTTTTCACGGCTGAATCTATTATTCATGGAAGAGAGACTAATAATTAGAGGAATAATGAGAGCCATGCAGAGAGGTCTTCTCAATTTCCTAATCGGAGCAGAATGGGAGGAGGAGGCCTCTCCATCAACCTTCACATTGAAGAACGGAAGCAGGAGAGCCTGCTGGAGGGGGACAATCTCCCATCTAGTCCAGCACCCTGTTCTCATGGGGGCCAAAAAGGCAACAAGAAGCACCCTACCTGCCTGTGACTCCCAGCATCTGGTATTCAGAGGCATGCTGCCTCTGACAGAAGAAGTAGAAACAGCCATCATGGTTAGCGGCCGTTGACTGCTTTAGCCTTCATGAATTTGCCTGATCCTCTTTTAAGGCTGTTTGAGGCAAGAACCCCTTGCCACAGAACTCCTTTGCTTTTCTAGAGGGGAAATCTAACTAAACTGGTGGGGCTGTCACACCCTGTAGAACAGGCACCCACAAACTCAGCTGTTTTGGGACTACAACTCCCATCATCCCTAGCTACCAGGACCAGTGGTCAGCGATGATGGGAATTGTAGTCCCAAAACAGCTGGAGAGCCAAGTTTGGGGGTGCCTGCTGTAGAGCAAGGATGGGGTGTCGGGATTCACAGAATGCTGTGTGAGATAGTAAGTCTGCAGGCTTGAGTTTGCTAGCTGATGCAATCAGCCTGCAATACTTTCTATGGAAGTGCTGGGTCAGAAAGACTCAGCAGTAATGTGCTGTCAGTTGATTTGCTGTCATCGGTTTAAAAGGGAAACCTGTCCAGCAGTAAGTGGGTGGTGTAGAAGAAGGTGGTGAGAGAGATAGAAAGGTCTTCCTATTTGCCTTAAGGTGCACCCAGGTACTCTGACTGTATGAACTGCTCGTGTATTATAGACTGTAGATTATTGTATATATTTGTGTATATATAGCTCACAATAAATATACCGCACTGCACTGAAGAAGCTGGAACTCTGAGCATTTCTGTTAAAGCACCGCGAAGAATTCACGACATGCAGAACCTCAGGCCCAGGAAGCAAATGTAGCCCCCAAGCCCACCTTCTTGGGTGTTTTCACCTGGCTGGGATGTGCCCTTTAAAAATAGGGATAGATCATGTCCTTGAATTATAATAGTAAGGTTCTGAAGTGGGCAACTTTTCAGTTCAAAGAAAGGTGAGTCAGAAGTTCATGGAAAGTATGCATGCTGTGGAGAAAAGCAGACAGAGAACAGCTTTTCTCCCTCGTAACACTAGAATTTGTTGACTGCTGAGAGATTCAGGAGTGACAAAAGCAGGCTTCCTCAGACTCGGCCCTCCAGATGTTTTGACACTACAATTCCCATCTTTCCCGACCACTGGTCCTGCTAGCTAGGGATCATGGGAGTTGTAGGCCCAAAAATATCTGGAGGGCTGAGTTTGAGAAAGCCTGGACAAAAGGAAGAACTCTGTCACACAGCACATGTCTAAAACTGTGAAATTCACTCCCAGGACATGTGGCGATGGCCTCCTGGATGGCTGCAAAGGATTGACGTCATCCTTCGGGAATGCATCTGTCATGGGCTGTTGGCCATGATGGCTGTCTTTCTTCCAGGATCATCTCAAGCAGGAGGGTGCTCTTGCTTTTTTGTGAACCTGTTTGTGGGCTTCCAATAGGCATCCAGTTGCCCATTGTGAGAACAGAATGCAAGACTAGATGAGCCTTTCGTACGATCCAGCAGGGCAATTCTTGCGTTCATATGACTGGTAGAAAGCAACAGGAAATGAAACGATATCGCTGGGATTTGAGGAATCTCAAACTTGTGGACTCTAGCAGCAGGACTCATTCGGAAGCACTTAAACAGCTGATTTGCTTTGTGTCGAGCAATGGAAACCGCAGTAAACGATCTTGCTCCCATCTACACAATATGAATGCAAAAGGTACCCTTAAAAGATTTCTTTCATCTTCGAGGCTTTAGAATGCGCTGAAGAGTCATTTTCCACACATTGAAGGGGGGGGGGGTGAAAGCTATCTCCTTACATATATTTCCAGGGTAGGATACCATTTAAGAGAAAAATGCTCCAGAGAAGAAAAATGTTGGCCATTATAAATCTGTGGAAGCTTTGTTCTCTGGTTACCCAAGTTTTTTTTCCTTTTCTGGTTGTTGTTATTTGAAGGCCTGTGGTGAAAGGATGCATTTGCTTGAAGGCCTGAGAAAGGATGTGATCTGTGGAACCGGGGAGAGTGAAAGAAAATCAATTCTGCCCTCCTATGTGCCACTCAAAAGGAAGCTGTGCCCATTTCTTGCTGTTTCATCTTCTGAACTCTCATGGTGAAAGGAGTCCTTGCCTTGGAGAGATTGTAATGGATGCAGGGGAAATAAATGTTTGTGCCTGGAATCACAGTTGTCACAATGCGGCTGAAAAACGAGCTCATGGCTGGAACATGACGTTATGGCAAACGCAGAGCTGCTGGCTAAAACATCTTAAAACCTAATTCAAGCCTCTGTGTGTCAGGAACGTTGCACTTCCAGTTTGATAATGTGCAGGCTGATCCCACCTCCTATTAGAAGAACAAGAGCTCTGTTGGATCAGGTAAATGGTCTATCTAGCCTGACTTCCTGGATCCCAGCAGATGCTTCTGGGAAACCCACAGTAAGACACGAGTGCAGCAGTCCTCTGTCACTATTATTCCCAGTCAACAGGTGCTGAGTGGTATGCTGTCCTTAAACTGAGAGGTTGCTTATAGCATCCACTGATAAGCCTTTACCTGCATGAATGTGAATCCCCCTGTTAAGTATAATTGTTGAATTGACACTGAAATGGAGAGTGCCTGTGTATTGCTAACACTGGGGATTTTCCATGGCAGCACACTGGGAACTCTTTGAGCTCTTGCTGAGTTGATAAATAACTTCTGTTGTTCTCTGGTAGTCCTCACATGAGTGTTTAACTTTAGATCACATGAGGGTATTCAAATGCAAATCTCCATCTTAAGGGAGTCAGTAGCAGTAGTAGTAGTAGTAATAATAATAATAATAATAATTTATTTATACCCCACCCATCTGGCTGGATTTCCCCAGCCACTTTGGGTGGCTTCCAGCAAAACATTAAAATTAGCTGTTTAGAAGTCTTTTTCTAAAAGCCACAGTGAGAACAAAGTATGTACAAATGAGCCTCAAGCTGGAATGCAAGATGGATGGAGGCTGTAAAAGAGAGAGAGAACTTTGATTCTAAGTCTGTTTGGAATAAAATTTCTAAGATGGTGCTGAGCCTATGCTTGAATAAGCATACAGTTGTACCTTGGTTTACAGATGCTTCAGGTTACATACGCTTCAGGTTACAGACTCCGCTAACCCAGAAATAGTACCTCGGGTTAAGAACTTTGCTTCAGGATGAGAACAGAAGTCGTGCTCCGGCGGCAGCGGGAGGTCCCATTAGCTAAAGTGGTGCTTCAGGTTAAGGACAGTTTCAGGTTAAGAACGGACCTCCGGAACAAATTAAGTACTTAGCCCGAGGTCCCACTGTATGTCTTACAGAATTATTTGTCTAAATCATTGATGGTTTTGTACCTGTTTTGAAAAAGTTCTGGTTAGTGAAGCTTTGAACAATACTTATGGGTCTGGACAATGTTTTATTCCAAAGGGAATCAGTTTTTAGGCATTCAGTTGCAATATTAATATCTGCAATAAAGCTGTTTAAGCCAGTCTGTTGACATCTGTCCATCTTGGGAAACAATGGGGAAATGAGCCTTTGAGGGTGAGGTCAAACCGTTGGAAGCCTGTGGTTGTTGAGACCAATGTGGGGAAAGCAGGTTTTGTTAAAGCTGGGGCAGATAAAGGCTGTTGCAGGTGCACCATGGCTCAGTTAGATTGACAGCTGGCCCCCCAGTAACTAAATATTCAGGAGGATGTAGGTTTTGAAAGATACCTCCAGGCACAAGGTGAACCTCCACACAAGCTATCAGAAGCTGTACAAGCTCTGACAAATTCCGGTATGGCCAAAATACTTGGTTGGATCCTGCACAATTCTATGCACGCCTACTCAAAAAGTAAGTTCTATCGAGTTCAGCTGGAACTTGGGTAAATGTGTATAGCAGGGCTGAGGAACCTTTTGGTTTCCATGGGCCAGAATTGGCCTCACAGGCCAAATTTGACAGGTGGGAGGGGCTGCCAACCTGTCAAATCCCTTGGCATCACAAATGACATCAGGTGGGTTTTTTATTTTTGGTCCTTTGATGTCTGGACTTCAAGGCATGGCCAATGGCCAGGAATGATGGGAATTGTAGTCCGACAGCATCCGGAAGGCCGGCGGTTCCCTAAACCCATATGTGTTGGAATGACTTTTAACAGTGCCATTGTGCCTCCTGCAGTTTCAGCCGTGTGCTCCTTTGTGTCTGAGCCCTTTCATCACTCTTAATCCCCATTTGTGTGGCAAGAGCTTTAATTAGAATTATAACTATCTCCCTTCTCCTGATGTTAACTTCCACTTTGGTTTCGGTGGAACAGGAGCCAGGAGGAATGAATAGCATTGCATGTGGCTTGTTAATTAACGGCAGCATGGTAAAATTAGAGTGGTAATGAGTAAAACATTGTTTAAACCTTTCGCAATGTCAGAGAGCTGCAGAATTTCTGGACTTTTCCTTCCCTTCCCTTTTTTAAATGTGCTGCTAATGACTTGCAACTACCCCCGGAGGGTCCAGCACCTTTTCATCACCGCAGTCGGATTGCTGCTTGTCATTCTTGTTATTACTGATCCGCTAATGACACACAGCCTATTTCCAGATGCAATTATTCACTTCGCTAATATCTGGAGCCATGCTTTGAATGCTGCAGTCTTCCTGTCCCTCATTATCCCGCCAGGGTCTCAATGACAGTGAGGGTGTGCACCCTGTGTGACTGCCGTCTGAGGTGATGTGAGCTCCAGGCCTACCTGTAAAAGGAGGCCAAGACCAGTGCCGGATTTATGTGTAAGCTAAACAAGCTATAGCTTAGGGCCCCACTCTCTTGGGGGCCCCAAAAAATTTTAAAGGAAAAAAAATGGATGTACATTTCAAAAATAAAAGATAAAAAACAAATACAATAAAACCTACACACAGCAAGTGTTTTGTGTTGTGTAGGCTCCTATGATGTAAGTCATGGGCCCCCAATCATTTTAAGTTAGACTTTATTAATTACAGTGGTACCTCAGGTTACATACACTTCAGGTTACATACGCTTCAGGTTACAGACTCCGCTAACCCAGAAATAGTGCTTCAGGTTAAAAACTTTGCTTCAGGATGAGAACAGAAATCGTGCAGCAGCGGCGCTGCAGCAGCAGGAGGCCCCATTAGCTAAAGTGGTGCTTCAGGTTAAGAACAGTTTCAGGTTAAGAACGGACCTCCGGAACGAATTAAGTACTTAACCCGAGGTACCACTGTATTTCACTATTAATATACTTCTTCTGAATTGTATTTCTTTCATATATATATATATATATATTTGCTTTCGTAGATTTTCACGGGTACAGGAATGCAGGTTTTGGTGTCCTCGGGTGTCTTCCCGTGTAAAAGTTGGGGTGTCTAGGCGACGTTTCGACGAGGTCTCACTCGTCATCTTCAGGCTGGTGCTTTCGGCTTCTTGTTACTGGAACAGAGCAGGATCTCAGTGTTTGAGTTCCTATAAATACTGTTGAGGAGGTGTGGTGTATAGCCTCCAATGTTCTGGGCAGAGAGGAGGTTCCCAGGCTAGTGTGCCTTTTCTTCTTTTGTTCCTTAATTACTTGAGGGATATCTTGAGTGATTTCTTGAGTGATTTCCTGAATCCCACTTAGGTGGGTCATTAGGTGTGGATTAGTTGCTAAAGCCTTCGTGTCTTGAACTCTTGAACTTTGTGAAGAGTTTTTCTGAGAAGATGGCTGTACTGCACTTGGTTGTGCTCTGGCTTGGCTTCGTGTATAGGGGCGAGCTGTGGTTTTGTGGCCTGTGCCAGCCAGATCTGTGTAGGGATTGCAGGGGGGTGCAGCATCCGGAGGTGCCACCCTGGTTTGGCTACTGGATGGTGTCTGTAATTTATCTGTGGAGAGGGTCTGGGTTTGGGTCTGGTGTGGTTGATTGGTGATGGCGTTCTGTGTGCCTCTGGATCTGGTGTCAGATTTTGTGGGGAGGGCTAATTTCCAGATGTCTGGCAAGCGGGATGTGTCGTCACGCTTGTTCATGTTGTGAGGGTGTTTCTCTATCTCGATGGCTTCCATGATTATTCTCTTGTGGTGATGTTCCATGTTAAAGAGCAATTTGGAATCTGCAAAATTAATTTCGTGTCCTGTTTCTTTCATGTGTTGGAAAAGAGAGGAAGTTTTTTCTTCTTTTTTGACGGCATTCTTGTGTTCTGCGATCCGTGCATTTATTCGTCTGTTTGTTTGTCCAATGTACGTGGCTGGGCAGACTTTGCAGGGTATTTCATAGACCCCTTGGTTTTCCAACTGAATTTTATCCTTGGGGTTTCTGAGGATATTGGCTATTTTTTGGTTGGTGCAAAAGGCTGTTTTGATATTGTGTTTATGGAGGATTTTGCTAATTTTATCTGTAGTGCCCTTGATATAAGGAAGGAGGGCTATGCCATTGTTTTCTTCTGTGTCTTGGTTTTTGGGGGGTGTTTCTTTTTGGATTAGCTTCGTAACCCTGTTTTGCTGGTATCCATTGGCAATTAACACATTTGAGAGATTCTGTAACTCAGTTGTCAAGTGGTCTTCGTCAGCCAGGCGTTTGGTTCTGGAGATGAGAGTCTTGGCTACGGAGTTTATTTGTGCAGGGTGGTGGTGTGATTGTGCATGTAAGTAGCGGTTGGTGTGTGTTTTTTTCCGGTAGATAGTGTGTCCTAGGGAGCCATCAGGTTTTTTGTAGATTAGGACGTCAAGGAAGGGAAGTTGGTTGTTGGCTTCTATTTCCATAGTGAATTGTATTTTGGGGTGTAGGCTGTTGAGATGTGTGAGGAAGCTATCCAGTTTTTCCTTCCCGTGTGGCCAAATTACAAAGGTGTCGTCAACATATCTGAGCCAAAGTTTGGGTTTGTGTTCTGACTTGTCTAAAGCATTGGTTTCAAAGTGTTCCATGTACAGGTTAGCGATGACCGGTGAGAGGGGTGATCCCATAGGTGCTCCTTCTATCTGTTTGTATCTTTGTCCATTGTGGATGAAGTACGTGTTGGTTAGGCAGTGGTTGGTCAGGTCCAAGATGTATTCGGGGGGATTGTATTTGTTTTGAATGGCTGTCAAGGCTTCATTAATGGGCACTTGTGTGAAGAGAGATACAACATCGAAGCTCACAAGTAGGTCATTGGGTTGTAGGTTTTGCTTCTTTATTGTTTCTATGAACTGGAAGGAGTTTGGAACGTGTGAAGAGATGGATTCTGCATAGGGCTGAAGTTGCTTGGCGAGAAATTTAGCGAGATTTTGTAGAGGTGAGCCTATGGAGCTGACTATTGGTCTGAGTGGTGTTCCTTCTTTGTGTATCTTGGGGAGGCCGTAGAGTTTGGGGCATCTGGATGATTTTTCTCTGGGGATGATTCTTAGCTGGATTTCTTCACTGATAGGAGAGGCTTTTATTTTGGATTTGGTGGTTTTTTCCAGATAGGTGGTGGGATCTGTTTTTATAGGTTGGTAGGTAGGGTCTTGGAGTAGATTTGATAGTTTTGCTTGGTAGTCCGATGTGTTCATCACAACAGTGGCATTACCTTTGTCTGCTGGGAGAATGATTATGTTGTTGTCTTTCCTCAGGTTGGTGAGTGCTTTCTGTTCTTCTTTGTGTAAATTGCTTCTGGGTGGTTTGCTGGAGCAGAGGATGTTGGTGACTTCAAGTCTGATTTTATTGGCTTCATCTGGATTGATTTTGGTTAGGCTAGCTTCGACTCCGCATATGATGTTTTCCGTGGGGATGCGTCTCGGGGCGACTGCAAAGTTGAAACCTTTGGAAACACCCTCACAACATGAACAAGCGTGACGACACATCCCGCTTGCCAGACATCTGGAAATTAGCCCTCCCCACAAAATCTGACACCAGATCCAGAGGCACACAGAACGCCATCACCAATCAACCACACCAGACCCAAACCCAGACCCTCTCCACAGATAAATTACAGACACCATCCAGTAGCCAAACCAGGGTGGCACCTCCGGATGCTGCACCCCCCTGCAATCCCTACACAGATCTGGCTGGCACAGGCCACAAAACCACAGCTCGCCCCTATACACGAAGCCAAGCCAGAGCACAACCAAGTGCAGTACAGCCATCTTCTCAGAAAAACTCTTCACAAAGTTCAAGAGTTCAAGACACGAAGGCTTTAGCAACTAATCCACACCTAATGACCCACCTAAGTGGGATTCAGGAAATCACTCAAGAAATCACTCAAGATATCCCTCAAGTAATTAAGGAACAAAAGAAGAAAAGGCACACTAGCCTGGGAACCTCCTCTCTGCCCAGAACATTGGAGGCTATACACCACACCTCCTCAACAGTATTTATAGGAACTCAAACACTGAGATCCTGCTCTGTTCCAGTAACAAGAAGCCGAAAGCACCAGCCTGAAGATGACGAGTGAGACCTCGTCGAAACGTCGCCTAGACACCCCAACTTTTACACGGGAAGACACCCGAGGACACCAAAACCTGCATATATATATATATATATATATATATATACTTATACATCATACAAACAAGCATTGAATAAAACGAACAAATAATACAAAAACAGAAGAAAATACAAAAGCAAAATTACCAGGATATAAACATAACATAAACTACAATCAAAAATATAAAACATTATACTCTCCTAAAAAAAAGAACAAAAAATAATACCCAAAAAAGAAGACAAAAAGAAAAAGACTTCTTAATTGTATTTCAGTTCAACAATTATTTTGATAAAATACGTATTTTGTTATGTGCAAATGGCTTTAGATACCTATTAGGTCCATAAATTACCATATAGCATATATTCAACCCAAAAAGCGGCAACAATTTGTTGTTGACAAGGACAGCTGGACATATAAAGGGACATGTTACCTTCAGTAGCTTGGAGCCTCATCAAACCTAAATCCGGCCCTGACCAAGATAAATCTTGGACCCGGATACTCCTAGCTAAGTCTTTAGCCCAGTGATGGCCAAACTCAGCCCTCCAGCTGTTTTGGGACTACAATTCCCATCATCCCTGACCACTGACCCTGTTAGCTAGGGATGATGGGAGGTGAGTTGTAGTCCAAAAACAGCTGGAGGGCCAGGTCTGGCCATCACTGCTTTAGCCCAGAGGGATATAACAGAGGGGGAGGGTTTGTAGGCCCCATGATCCTACATGCATTGGCCAGTGCAGGATTTTCCTGCCCCCTGTGCTGTGCTACAGACATGGAAGTTCAGGGGAAGGTGAGCTCATTCCACAACACTTTTGCAGGCATGTAATTTATCAGGGGTATGAAATGTAGCAAAAGCATGTCTGTGATTCGCAGAATAATCTCAGGTGTCAGGGAATGGTCAGAACAGGAAGACTGGGAAGCGTGCCCTCAGTCTGACCAGCTTCTCTCTGATGTGGAGGAGGAGGGTGAAGTTTCGTGCCCCACCCCTTGCCTACAGCAGTTTCAGGTGGAGAGAGAGAGAGAGAGACAGAGATGATATACCATTTGAGGAGGAATTACCTAGTTACAAGATAGTGGAGGAGGAAGGGGAGGTGAGGGCGCAGCTGGCAGAGACCTCCCTGGAGAGTATGGGGGATCCTCCATCTCCTTGGCTCCATCAGACCCTCCACGTCCTAGAACAGAGGAGGCAGAGGGGTGGGACTCCTGGGACTTCCCGTTGGAGCTCAGGATGTTGTTGGGGATGGAAGGGGAGGCGCTCAGAGTAGCCAACATCTCTCTTTGTGTGGAGACATGGATTCTTGCCATGCAACCAGATGATTGAATAAAAAAGGACTACAGTGGTGCCTCGGGTCAAGAACGTAATTCATTCCGGAGGTCTGTTCTTAACCTGAAACTGTTCTTAACCTGAGGTACCACTTTAACTGATGGGGCCTCCTGCTGCTGCTGCCACCACACGATTTTTCTCATCCTGAAGCAAATTTCTTAACCCAAGGTACTGTTTCTGAGTTAGCGGAGTCTGTTACCTGAAGCATCTGTGACCCGAGGTACATTTTTTAAAAAATACATTAGGGTGTGGCTGGGCATACCTGTGCTTCTGAACAAGGAATGGGGGGAGCATGTTTCTTGGAGGCTCTACCTACTTACTGGAGAATGTGCATATTGCCCGGAGAATGTACAAGATGTAGTCAAAATATGCACAATCCCCAAGACCTGTTGGGATTATGTATTGTTAAGAGTTTGCAGTGGGGTGGGTGGGTAGTTTGTATCCTGAGATCCTTCTAATGCCTGGGTTCCCTTCTACTTCCTGGAATAGCCAGGCTAATGACCAGGTGAGGTGATAGCCTAGGTTATGGGCCACTGGAGATCGGGGTGGCATGCAACAGTATACTGACTGGGAAAGGTGCACAATTTCCTCTTCTTGAAATGATTGGGCACACATTCTCTAAGAGGTCTGGTGAACATGCAGAGTGGGAGGTTATTATGCACGCTGACCACTCATTCCCAGTAAAATATATGAAGGAAGCAGATATGCAGGTACACATCTAGCTTGGCCCCGAGAGGGCTGCAGGTGGATAGGCAAGACGAGCGTGGAGTTTTAAACACCATCAACAGAAAGAACTCTAATAATAATAATAATTTTAATAATAATAGAGCGTTCTTTGTCACTCAGCAGTCTCACAATGCGTGCACCCACAACAGAACATTATAAGTGCCAAGTGTCCCCATTGCCAAGTACAATAATGTCACTCAAACTGACCTTTCCTTCCCTAAGAGAAGTCCTTTTTGGAGCAATTGGGAAATTCAAAATCCTTGATCGTTGAATGTATATAAACAGCACAATGTAATCAGTGACGACCTTGATTCTTTCAGCTTCTGGCTAGTCTAACTGGCTCCAGTTAGTAAGTTTGTACTGGGTTCTGGTGGGTGAGGCAAAGTAGCCTCCTAATAATCTTTTCCCTATTAACGGAAAAGACCCAGCAGTTTCACACACAATCTTTTCCCTTCCGAGTATTTCATTACTTTATGTGACAGTAATGAGAACATCCCGGAAAACTGACAGTTCATCGTAGTTTACTGCTCTGCTGGGGCAACCTATCCTTAGCTGTAGCAGTTAAATTAAAAGCTCAGACAGTTTTCTGTGTATCTGCTAAGCAGCTGCTATAGTAATTATACTCTTATTCAGACACCCTATAACTATGTGTCTGAATCAGTTGTTTTATGTCAATAGCAGGTGATGACACGCCGAACTCTTTCCTTGCATTCTAGTAGGCAAATAATCGCAAGGAAAACAACAACTATGGGGGGGGGGGTTGAACTTCATACATCAGCTCACTGCTTGGATTGGTAAACAAAGACTCGCATTTCTAAAAGATTCATGCTAGATGCAACATAGCTACTTCTGTCTATTTCCCAAAATTACTATCGTTATGAGCAGTGTGGGAATCCAGGGCTCCCAGAGCTTACCCAGGGTTCAGTTTCCTCAGAATGAAGGCCTGCGGAGACTGTGGCGCCTTTAAGATATATGGTTTTATTTACACTTATGTGGAGCCTGAGCCTAAGATGGAGGGGCACACAACATTAACATCCACAACAAATCTTGCTTCTCTTTTAGTCACAGCCTTTGGGTTCCAGCACAGATCAAGCATGCACCTATTCTTTCTTCATTCCTCTCCTCTTCCTCACGCACATTCATTTCCCCACCTGATGTTATGCAGTTCCCGAGAACTCGGAGATCCCAGTACATATTAAGACACTGCCTCATCATCATGTGGAAATATTAGAGGGATGCTTATACCTCAGAGCGTGAGTTCAGTTTGACATCGTGAGAGAATGCTGGGCTTTCACCTGTGTCTTTTCTGGTTTTCCACTTCAACAGCAGCCTGATACACAAATACGTCTCAAAGGATCTAATCCAGACCTTTTTAGCTTCAGCACAGCTGCATCATGAACACTCAGACCATACCTTGTCCAAAATCCTATATATATAGCAGGTGGAGCTCTTCTAGGCCTGGAGATAAGCAGCTAAATATCTCTTTATCCAGCTGTTATGTTAAGGACAGCTAAGGAGCCCAAAGTCAAGAACAAAACTTTGCTTAGCAATCTTATGCAGCAGTCTTAGTTCTTCCTGGGTCTGAATAAGTAAGCACCTTGTTTTCGCAGGATTATGTTTGCCTGCATGACATGAATTGCATGGCTTTAATTGCTGCGCTCTGTGAGAAATGCTATGAGAGGGATACAGATTTCTAGGAGGCCCACTTTAAGCTAATGAGCTCAGTGTTCCAAGTACTTTACACCTGGTACGCATGAATGATTATCCTGAGAGGAGACGCGGTTGGTGAAGAGCGACATCACAGACCTGCTGGGCAGGGCTGATAGTAGTGCCAGTACTGCTTTTCAGCATTTACCTGTTGCAAGAAGCAGCCTCCTCTATGCCTGTGCGGAGCAGAAACCATCGCAGGAATACAGAACTCTGCTTCTGTGGAATTGCGAACATTCTCCCCTTCTGACTTGAAGGCACTTGCAAAGAACACTAGTGGCTTGGTATCCTTTGATACCTGCTCACTCTTTCCTCCACACGCGCTACCAGAGCTGGAGTCCTTCTCAGTGGCGTAGCATGGGGGTGCAGGGGGGGGCCGGCCGCACCGGGCGCAACATCGGGGGGGGGGCGCGCTCGCACTCGCAGCTCTCTGCCCCTACCTGGCTCACTCACTCTCTCTCACTGCGGCTGTGCGAATCCGATCCGAGCCGCCGGGTCGCCGCCCACTGTGGAGGAGAGGGTGCCAGGCGTGCAGTGCGGTGCGGAGAGAGAGCGAGGGACTATCTGGGGGAGGGACAGTGCAGGGGGGGGCACAAATTACTTGCCTTGCCCCGGGTGCTGACAACCCACGCTACGCCACTGGTCCTTCTTACCCATAGCTGTCAACTTTCAGATTTGAAAATAAGGGATCAGCAGCCTCACCTGTCCCAGGGACAGTCTACGGGCTATCTAACAATCCGGGATAGCAGCGGGAAGCAGTGGGAAGTGGCGCTGGAATAAGGGAATTTCCCGCGAAAAAAGGGAAGGTTGACAGCTATGCTTCGTACCACAAGGTGGGGTAGGTTAGATCAAGATAGAGGTATAAGGACACACAGTGCTATTTTTCTAGAAAAAGAGGTGCCGGAACTCACCATGAACACCTCCCTCATTCTCTTAGATTTTAGAATGGCAATGGCACACACGAGTGCTGGACCTGAGTTCTAGTGAGTTCTGGCTGAAAAAAAAGCCCCGATGTCACATGTTTCTAGTTATTTGGGGGGACTTTCCAGAACACTTGACAAATCCACACCGTGATCATAATAGCCAAATTTAATAGAGGCAAAGCAGGCCCTGCGCCGCAACCCCAGAGTCGGTCACGACTGGACATAATGGCCAGGGGTCCCTTTACCTTTTTTAGGCCCTGCTCCCTGCTCCCAAGAGAAAAGCAAACACAAGGATCTTAAGCACATGTGTGAACAGGATAGTACCGGTGCCTGAGATGCAGCAACTGTAATGCTGGCATTTTCTTTTCTCAAAGACTTGATAACACAGATAGAATTTTAAAAGAAAATTGGTGTGTGGGCTAGGACTTTGTCATGGCTGTTTTCCAGAGAGCAACTTTGCTCGTTCTAACACCCAGGCAAGTCGATGTGGGAGGAGATATTCCTTCACATAGCTGGGGCGTAAGTAATATATGGCTTTATTATGTGTCAGTGTTAATGCCATAAATTGGGCTTGGTAGCAAATTGATAACCAGTGCAGGTGTACAAAACCAGCACAATATGTGCAGCCAGAAACACCCACCAGTAGCCCAGAGACTGCAGCCCATTCTGAAGACAGCATCTGAAGAGATAGCAGGGCCCAGGGACATCAGCAGACCACAGTTATCTGGTGTCATGTGTCTAGCAGAATCCAGGGCAGCAACAGAATAGAGGGGTCATCATCTCCCCACTGCACCATAGGCCTTTAGACATATAAGATCAGGTCCAGTGCTCCGCATCTCTAAGCATAAATGTCCAATTTTGAAAAACGCTGACAGGCTTATGAAGACAGACAGGCCCATGACTATAGATATTCCTTAGATCCTTTTCAACACGAGTGTAATAGGAAGCAACATGAGCAGGGTAATATAGTGGCCCCTTTCTGCACTCATTTGTGAAGCACATTTGATGGCTGTGCATCTTTCCAGGGGTGGGTATCTTGCACCATCCTAGGCAGAGTTAGGGGCACGGAAGCACAAGGGAATCAATGAGCTTAGGCACGCCAAACTCCACATAGGATCGAGCTGTTAATGTGACCTTTGTAGAAGCAGATGAGGTTGACAGTGCTGTGCATTAATCAGTTAGTTCAGTGCTGCTTTTGCTTCAGAAACTAATTGATCTGTCAGATGAATGCATAGCAATCAGCCAGATATCTTGAGTGCTTCCCCCCTTTGGCCTGGAAGCATCTGTCTCAATTGTAAACACAGATAATGTTCTGGATCGTACAAGGATGTATGTCTGAGGCGGGGGGACGGGAAGGAATCCTTCCCCCTGCCTGTCCCTTATACAGTGGTACCTCGGGTTACATACGCTTCTGGTTACATACGCTTCAGGTTACACACTCCCCTAACCTAGAAATAGTGCTTCAGGTTAAGAACTTTGCTTCAGGATAAGAACAGAAATCGGGCTCCGGCAGCGCGGCGGCAGCAGGAGGCCCCATTAGCTATAGTGGTGCTTCAGGTTAAGAACAATTTCAGGTTAAGTACGGACCTCCGGAACGAATTAAGCACTTAACCCGAGGTACCACTGTAATACAGTTGCGTCCAATGTCTGCATTATCTTCATCCTGTCTTAAATTGCCCATACCATGGACGCTTTGTGCTTACTAGGGTAACTTTATTCACCATATCTATAAATAAATTATTTCTCGTTGGGAAAGATACCATCTCGACCAAGGTGGATTGGAGGTCCTCACCCACATGTGTCCTGCTATTTCTCCTTCGGTTCATCACAACCTGCCCCCATTCACACTCAGTTCTGTTGGCAGGACAATGGATGCCCATCACCAATGCAGGCCTCCTTCCCAGTGAATAACTCCTGCGAGGTCAGTTGACATGTAATAATGTTGCTTGGCTGGCTCATATTGGAGCTGTTTGTTCTATGGTACATGATTATTTATGTATGTATTTATTTATTTATACCCCACCCATCTGGCTGGGTTTCCCCAACCACACTGGGCGGCTTCCAACCAAATATCAAAAACAATACAGTGTCAGACATTAAAAACTTCCCTAAACAGTTGTCTTTTAAAAGTAAAATAGCTCTTTATTGCCTTGACATCTTCTGGGAGGGAGTTCCACAGGGCAGGCACCACTACCAAGAAGGCCCTCTGCCTGCTTCCCTGTAACCTCACTTCTCGCAGCGAGGGAACCGCCAGAAGGCCCTCAGCGCTGGACTTCAGTGTCCGGGCTGGAAAATGGGTGTGGAGACGCTCCTTCAGGTATACAACACCAAGGCTGTTTATAGGGCTTTAAAGGTCAGCACCAACACTTTGAATTGTGCTCGGAAACGTACTGGTCTCTGCCTGTGGTCCAACTAGAATCTGGATTGCACGTATGATCTGTAGCTATCCCTTGATGTGTCTACCCTGAAGCGGGGTGTTGGACTACAAGACCTTTCGGTACCTTTCTGATCATTAAAATCAAGACTAAGGCAATGAAGTCTGAACTTGGTTCTGCTCTTCTAACAATAAGAGTGACAGTTCTAAATGGGACCTTCAACCTAATATTGCCATGTGAAATGCTTCTGCTCAGCGTCTAAGCCAGTCAGCCAACCAGCCATGCCCTTTTCCAGGATATTCCATTTCATTCCACCCCTTTTCCACTTCCCCTCCAACATTCTATGACTAGGGAGTGTGCCCAGCCCTCATTTGGGGGATTTTTTTTGTCTCATTCCCCCCCCCCCCCATAAATGTTTTTTGTAGATCTGTAAACCCTGAGGCTGCTGAAGTGCCTCTCTAGTCTATGGATGGTGGCTGCTTTGGCTACATTAGGATCGGTACTCAGAGATTTGAATTCACTTTCAGTAAACAGGACTGTTCTTGTTGTTATAACATTTTCAAAACAAAGCACTCAACAATAAATAAAATTGGGGGCATAGGGTTCAGCAGGTAGAGAAACGCAGGATTTAACTTGTGCAAGTGGATTTTAATTGAATGTCAATGGAACGTTTTATGTTGGCTTTTAAATATATTGACTGTGCAAGCATTAGATTGCAAGAAGCCTCTGTGTTTTCTTCTTTACCTGCAGCCCACCCCCACCTCCTTTGTGGACATCCCTTGTCTCAGCAGTTTTGGGTATGCAGACCTCAGTTCTACAGATGACATCCTGATTTGCTCCAATCTGCATTTCATTATTTCTGTTGCTTCTGCATTAATCTATTGGCTTTGGTCCAGTGCGCTGACCTTTGGTGAAATGTGCGCATGATGTTGTTTATAGCCAGTACTTGCATGATGGATTTGTTCACCCTATTCATTTGCACATGGTTTTGCTTCAGTACATGTTGAGCTTACTACCCAGCAGGATTTTTTTAAAAAATATTTATTTCTTGTGGATTCCGTATGGGTAGCAAAAGCCATACAGGCTTTAGCAAACCTGTTCTGTGCATATTCCTCTCGTCTGTTTATGCATGTACTGTATTTTTCGCTCTATAAGACGCACCAGACCATAAGACGCAACTAGTTTTTGGAGGAGGAAAACAAGAAAAAAAATATTCTGAATCCCAGAAGCCAGAACAGCAAGAGGGATCACTGTGCAGCGAAAGCAGCGATCCCTCTTGCTGTTCTGGTTTCTGGGACAGCTGCACAGCCTGCATTCGCTCCATAAGGCACACACACACTTCCCCTTACTTTTTAGGAGGGAAAAAGTGAGTCTTATAGAGCAAAAAATATGGTATTTATTGTACTTGGGGCTTCTTGCATGTCACCTTGGGGGATGAAATAGCCATTGTATGGAAATAACTTTCTAAGCTTGTTTAAAATATTTGGGTCTAATTTCCTCCCTGTGACCTTTTCCTCATTACTTCAAAAAAGTTTAGAAGTGATCACAAAATATTTACATATCATTGAAAGTGATGTTATACCAAAGAAGCCTTTCCATATATTTTTTTTAAAAAAAGCTTTCCCAAGAGAGAAATGCCAAATCTAAAGACATTTGTATTTTTTTTATATAAAAGAGTGGGTTTGATGTAGGCTATCTAGCTGATAGATCTTTGATAACAGACATGTTCAGAGACATAATTTTACAGATCAAAACTACTCCTGTAAATGAACCAGATATATTTCAGAACTTTAATATGTGGCACTGTAGTTATTCAGTAATCATGATCTAATTGGATATAATAAAAAATTTCAGAGAATCCTCAAATGGTCCAAAATTTGTGGCTCAATCCTGAAGTGTTACTTTTATAACCTAGAAAACAACTGTATACCGTACTCAATAATATGCCCAGCAAATGGGCATTATACATTATATTTCTTTTATATATCTTATTTCTGAGTAATCCCTAAAATTGTGTGCCTTTTAGACATTGTAATTGCATTGACAGTTACAAACCAAAATGTATAACTCTGTTCAGGACATGTTTAAAGCACAGCTTTGAAGAGGCATATTTAAATACATTTGGGCCACAATTCAAGGCAAAACCCAAAAAATTAACCTGTGGTGCCACTGCCATCCCACACCCCACAACATCCATTGCCTGAGGCAACCACTTCACCTTATCTATGCACCTGTACATCAGCAATGGATCTTTCAATAGCCAGGATAGCCATCATTTCACTTCATGACCTTTTTATCCCTTACCCTTCTTCCATGCAGCTCAGGTAGATGATCTCATTCCCAATTTTATTCTGACCACCTTGTGAGGTACGTTAGGCTGAGAGAACAACTTTAACACTTGGCAAACTTTCTTCCATTCCTGTCACTTCCACACACAAACAAGTTCACATTCTTGTGCACTATGTTAAATTTTTGACGCAAACGATTTTCCGGATTAAGAAAAATAACCATCTTGAACGTTGGGCAGAATCCACAGCCCACCAAAAGGCATGCAACTGAAGAAAAAGCCCCTGCTACTTTATGGTTCATAACTATCTTTGTCAATAGCTTGCATGGGGAGAGGGGGTGTTTTTGTGTACGTAAAACCCCCTTAGGTGTCATGTAAATGGATGTGGTCCATACATTATTTACATTAAATGAGAATAAATCAACCCATTTCCATCTCTCCCAGCTTCTGCACAAAATTGCAAGGAGGAAAGTGAACTTGTTTGTATGTGGAAGTGACATAGGAATGGAAGAAAAAAGGAAATCATGAGCCAAACTTTTATCACACAATCCATCTCATACTGGCCTTTTCCCCTTTTATCTGGGCTGGACAGAAACCATCCCCTTATAGGACTTGTAAAAGGGTAGAAGAATATTGGGAAATGATTCATAATGAATTGGGGGGGGGGTTAAAAGTACTTTCCCCCAAAAAAACTCAAGAGTCCTTTCTGTTGGGGATAACTGAAACTGAAATTCCCAGGTGTTAAAAAAGGTTATTTATGTATGCTACTACTGCGGCCCATGTTTCGTTAGCCCAAAGATGGAAAACAAGCAAGGTCCCAACTAAAGAAGAATGGCAATTGGACAGAATATGCACAACTCTCAGACTTTGACATATAGAAGAGAACAAGAAGAACATACATTTAAAGAAGACTGGAGAACTTTTATTGAATATATGGGAAATAATTGTGTATAGCTGAAAACTTTGGCAGCATTAAGATAAATTCAACAGTATAAACAACTTTTGATGGATGCAATAATGGAATACTAAATGGTATAGTTTTTTTGTAAAATGCAGGGAATTATGGTATGTAAAATGAACCATGGAACAAGAAGGAGGTAAGTCATCGATATCTTAAGGATGTAAAATGAGTCTTTTAAATTGTAAAACAGAAAACTTAACAAAATTATATACAAAAAAGAGAAAAAGAAACCGCCACCTTATACACCAACTAGAGGTGCTCAGATTCAGGTAGGTAGCTGTGTTGGTCTGACACAGTCGAAATAAGAAATAAAAAATATAAGTCTAGAAGCACCTTATCCAGGCATCCCCAAACTCGGACCTCCAGATATTTTAGGACTACAATTCCCATCATCCCTAGCTAACAGAACTAGTGGTCAGGGATGATGGGAATTGTAGTGTCAAAACATCTGGAGGGCCAAGTTTGGGGGTGCTTGTTATAGACCAACTAAGTTTGTTTTGGTATAAGCTTTTGTGTGCATGCACACAATCTGAAGAAGTGTACATGCACACGGAAGCTTATACCAGAACAAACTTAATTGGTCTATAAGGTGCTACTAGATAATTTTTATTTATTTTATTTATTTATTTTAGAGGTGCTCAGTTTTATGTGCTAGGGGAGCTCAGCACTGCTTATAACCTTTTCCCTATACAGCCTCAAGATAGATAAGACAGGTAGTGCTTTTTCTGGTGGTACGCAGGGGTACGCATAGCCCTAAACATTTTGTGAATCTTAAGCTTGGCCTCATCGAGGGGCAGCATTTCAATATGATTAGGAAAAGGAGAGAACCCCTAAACACTTTTTTAAAGAAAAAAAGCACTGGATACAGTATGTATCTTGAGGCCGGATGCGGGAAAGGTTTTCAGCAGTCCTAAGCCTCCCATATATACATATTTGTGCATACAGGGAGGGCTGCCCTGGAACCTTCGCGGAGCGCCCTTCCCTCGCCTCTCGGGTCACCATGGCAACCCAAACGCGAGGCGCCGGCCTGCCAGGGAGCCTGACTGCGGGCACAAATCTCTCGGCACGACGCAGAGAAAACTAAATACGTTAAATCATTCTCGCCCTCCCCGCTCCATGTTGAGGGCGGCGGCGGGCAGAGCGGCGTCCCAAAGCTCAGGAAAGACCTGGGCACCTTTCGAGCGGAGCGCCCGAGGCGGGAGAGAAGGACGCGACGGGTCCCTCCTCCTGCGCCCGCCGCCTCAAGGCTCCTCCCGCGCCCGCCGCCATTTTGAGCCGTTGCGGTCGCCTGGCCGGCCAGGAACCGCGCCGCCTTTAGTCCCTTTTCCCTCGCCTTAGTTTGGGGCAGCTGGTTGCTAGGCCCGCATGCCCTCCCCACCGCCAGCAGCAGCCCTGTTCCGCCTCCGCCTCGGAGGAAAGCCGGCAGGCGCCCCTGCTTCTCCCCTCCTCCGCCTCCCAGGTAAGCGCCCCCTTCTCACGCCCATCTTCTCCAGCCAAGATGTCATCCTAAACACGCTTTTTCCTCGGGAGTAAAACCCCATTGGACTCTGTGGGGCTTATTGCTGCATAGACAGGCATAGGATGACGTTGCCACCCACCCCCCTGGCTCGAGGGCTTGAGGGGTTTTTGAGTTTTGGTTAGAATGGCACAACCACCTCTTCTTGACTGAGTTGAAATCAAGTTCATTTTTCTTAGGCTGCACACAAGGGCTGGGCGTCCTTTCGTTGCCCCCTGGCAGAGACACTGCGCTTTAAGCAGCTGTATGGCAGCTAAATCATTTTAGCAGGTCCCTCTCGCTGGAGATGCAGTGGCAGGAACAAACCCTGTTCTATTACAGCAGCATTTCTGCCTGAAGCACAACGGGTTTTTTAGCACAATGGACAACCCTGTTTAAGATTATGCAAAATCAATTGCAGGTCAGTCTTACACACGTATTTGCTCCTGAGCAACCCCCCAGTGTGTACAAGTAGGGGGTTGTTCCCAGGTAAGTGTGTGCTGATGATGACAGCGCTGCAGCATAAAATCACCCTATAGGAATTATTGTTATCATTACTATTGCTGCTATTATTATTATTATTATTAGTGCTGTTTTACTAGAAAATGAGGTGCCCAAATTCACCATGAACTTGCTCTCTCTTTTAATGGCAATGGTGCCCACCTGAGAGGTACTGGAACTGAGTTCCAGTGAGTTCTGGCTGGGGATAAAAAGCTGATTATTGTATTTATATTTATTTATATCCCACCTTTTCCCTGGACTGGGGCTCAAGGCGGCTAACAGATAAAAATAAAACACACAGGAAGAAAACAAAAACCCCATACACAGATAAAATAGAAAAGACTAAAAAGAATGCAACAGGAAGCCCAGTAAGTTGTTGTAAATAATTCCTTTCCACTCCTTTCAAAATACGCTTGGATGCAAAATAGGGTTTATACCTCACGCCACTTTACTGAATGTGGTGGTGTAATTTAATTCTGACCTACCTTTTAGGGCCAGCCTTTGCAAGGCCGCTTAACACTGGTACAAATAACTTACCAAAAAATCATATAAGATAAAGTTATATGGGGGGGGGGCAGTACTCGTATTAGTAAAAAGGATAGTTGAATTTAAAAAAAAGATTTTAGCGTTCAAGAGATGCCACTAAATGGAGTTGGTGGGGGGAATTGCACATGTGTGGAGCCACTATTGGAAAGGTGTTGTAGGGATGGACGAAGAAATGTGCTACTTTTCACTGATCCACATTGACTGCAAGGATATGACCTTGACATGTGGTATAAATCATATCTAAAATTAGCTGTTGCTTTAAAAATTTGACACTGGGTATCATTGCTCACTTTCATGTTCTTATAGTAGCATATTCTACAACCTCCATGTGATTGCATTTGAGGGGCATGGGTCCACATAAGAGGAAAAAGGCAAAAAAGACTGTGTCAGTGAGACCAAGATATTTGTGTTTTTAGATATTTCACATGTAGTTTGGAAAAAAGGTAATGTAGATTACTGGCATAGCAACCCCTGCTGGCGTCTGTTGTGGGGGGTGCTGTGCACATGCTTGCTGCGCCATGAGGGTGTGGCATCCCAAGTGGGGAGGATGAACCGCCCAAGCAAATGTGTCCCTCCTGGACCAGTGCTGCCAGAAAAGCAGCCGCCTAGAGGGCGCCTGGGAGTGACACCCGGGAGGGACATGGCTGGCATGTGCCGGCCTGCAGGATGCCCCAGCCATTGCATCCCTTCTGGCTGGGCGGCCTGTGGCGTGCCCCACACTGCTTTTTTGGACGGTGCTGGGCCCTCTGGAGGGTGCCCAGGAGGGATAGCGACTCGGGTGCTCTGCAGCCCCAATGTTGCCCCACCCCTCTCTTCCTACTCTACTGATGTGGACTATACAGGAGCAGTGACTAATTTAGGCTGCTCAAGAGTCCTAACTGTTTAAATGATTGTAGCCTTATTCCTTGTTCTAGTACTTGTTTATTTGAAATTAAGTCCCGCTGACTTCCAAGCAAGGGTACATGGGGCTACGGCCATGTAGCTTACTTGGAATTGAGTCCCAATTGAATTCAGTAGGGCTTATCCCCAAGCATGATCCCTAACTCATCAGAAAGAAAACCCCAAGCTCTCATCCTCCCTGTTGTTGTGCCTTTTAATAGCACATTGATCTACTAAAATCAGCTGGTGAATCTTCATGTCGTTGTGATAAGCATCATCACCTGCTAATATCTGCATCACCTGCATCACCTGTCCCCAAGCAGTCAGTGGTGGTATCTCTCAATGACTATAGACCAATAGCCCTAACATCTGTCGTTATGAAATGTTTCGAGAGATTGGTGCTAGATCATATTAAGGCTGGTCTTCCATCCACTCTAGACCCGTTCCAGTTTGCATACAGAAGAAATAGATCTACTGATGATGCTATTTCCATCGTTGTCCACACTGTACTGAGTCATTTAGAACGACAGGGAACCTATGCAAGGCTGTTGTTTGTGGACTACAGTTCTGCCTTCAATACAATTTTGCCAGACAGGTTATTTCTTAAAATGATCAATTTGGGTATACATCAGAAGATCTGTCTGTGGGTAAGGAATTTCCTGACTGACAGGCCGCAGACAGTGAGAATGGGACCTTACTATTCTTCTACTCTAGTATTAGGCACAGGAGCTCCTCAGGGATGTGTGCTAAGTCCCTTTCTCTATTCCCTGTACACATCTGATTGTACCCCACTGTATAAGTCCAACACAATCATCAAATTTGCGGATGATACAACAGTGGTGGGGCTCATTAGTGAGAACGATGAGACTGCTTACAGGAAAGAAGTACAGGGGTTAATTCAATGGTGTAAAGAAAACAATCTTATGCTTAACACCAAAAAAACCAAAGAACTCATAGTTGATTTTAGGAGAAAGAAAAGTGTATTTTTACCATTGCACATAAATGGCGAGGAGGTGGAGAGGGTTGGTAGTTTTAAATACCTGGGCATTTATATCTCTGAGGACCTCTCATGGACTGCAAATATTAACATGGTTGTGAGGAAGGTGCAGGGGAGGTTGTATTTCCTGAGAATGCTCAGGGGACTGAATCTATCTCAGCACCTACTCCTGTCCTATTATCACAGTACCATCGAGAGTGTCTTAACCTATAGTATATTATCGTGGTATGGAAGCAGCTCTGAAACGGATAAAAAAGCTTTACTGAGAATAACAAAAATTGCCCAGAATGTTATAGGGCTCCAGCTACCAACCCTGGATGAGATCTTCACGTCTCGCACTTTGAAGAAGTCACACAATATCCTGAGAGATCCCACCCATCCTGCTCACAACTTCTTTGAACTGTTGCCTTCGGGCAGAAGATATAGGACAATGAAAACACGAACCACACGCCTTCTGAATAGTTTCTATCCAAGAGCTCTGATTGCACTAAATAATGATCTCAGGGCCAGTTGTAAGAAATAGCAAGTAGGGAGTAGGAAGAAATGAGATAGGGTTTAGGTTATGTTATGCTTTTAATAGGTCATGTTATATTCTGGATTATGTATGTTTTATAGATTATGTCTGAATGGGATGAGAGTGTTGGAGGTACGTGCAAATGTGTATGTGAAGCCGGTCTTTGGGTGGGTGTTTGATTTTCGTTGTTGTGTATACTGTGTATATACGGACAATGACAAATAAATTTCTATTCTATTCTATTCTATATCTTTATATCAAATCACTTTTTAAAGAACAGGAGCAATAAAAGAATAGGAGCAAAAGCTATGTAAGCTTGCAGAAGATTACAGCTTTATAGTCCAGTCCAATCCATATACCATGGAAATAATCGTATATAGAAGGAGCCAACCTAAATGATTAAGGGGATGAAGCAACTCCCCTATGAGGAAAGGTTAAAACATTTGGAGTGCTTCAGTTTAGAGAAATGATGAGTAAGAGGATACATGCTAGAGGTGTATAAAATTATGCACCATGTGGAGAAAGTGGATAGAGAAATGTTTTTTTCCCTCTTTCAAAACACTAGAACTCTGGGGCATTCAATGAAGCTCAATGTTGGAAGTTTCAGGACAGACAAAAGAAAGTACTTCTTCACACAGTGTATAGTTAAACTATGGAAATCACTCTCACATGAGGTAGTGATGACCACCAATTTTGTTGTTGTTTAGTCGTGACCCCATGGACCAGAGCATGCCAGGCACTTCTGTCTTCCACTGCCTCCCGCAGTTTGGTCAAACTCATGCTGGTAGCTTCGAGAACACTATCCAACCATCTCGTCCTCTGTCGTCCGCTTCTCCTTGTGCCCTCCATCTTTCCCAACATCAGGGTCTTTTCCAGGGAGTCTTCTATTCTCATGAGGTGGCCAAAGTATTGGAGCCTCAGCTTCAGGATCTGTCCTTCCAGTGAGCACTCAGGGCTGCTTTCCTTCAGAATGGAGAGGTTTGATCTTCTTGCAGTCCATGGGACTCTCAAGAGTCTCCTCCAGCACCATAATTCAAAAGCATCTATTCTTCGGCGATCAGCCTCCTTTATGGTCCAGCTCTCACTTCTGCTCAGCTCCTGCTTGTGAGCTTCCTCCACTGTGAGAATGGAATGCTGGAGTATATGAGCCATTGGTCTCATCCAGTAGACTCTTCTTATGTGCATATAGAATTGTACCTGCAGGCCTTATTTTTATTCCATTGGATTAAGGTGTGCCTAACGGCGCAATATCTGGCTCCTATCTAGAAGCCATAAGTAAGTGGCTTCTAACTCGCCAGCCTTACACACTGATCATAAATCCATTTACATGGAAGTCAGTTCCACTGACTTCAGTAAACTTTCTTCCAAGTTAAGATGTCAGCCTTAGTTATTACCTAATATGACTGCAGATATGGAGGGACCCCCCTCTCCCACCCCATTTTCAGCTGGTGTTTCCATGCGGCTACATTACGAGAAAAGGCAATGGGGTACAATATTAAAATGTCACTTCACCACACATTCTTTTGTTCTGCATTGTGGCCTGGTGACGTGTTGTAAAGTTGTCATCATATCTACTGTATTCTTGCTATGGCGTAAAGTTGTCATTGCTTTATTGGATATAAATGTATGATGTTGGCAGGGTTGATAGGATACCCAAAATAAAAGTGGAATTGTAACAATTTCATAACTGCAGTTTAAAATACGAGAACTTGTGGATTTATAGATCCTCAAGACATTGCTGGCCGTCTTCTACCTTTGATGTTCTTTACTGTTAACAAGGAACTGAATATACAAGGAAGCAAACTACATATAGTCTTGAAAGCCACCTGCTTCTTATTCTTCTCATTACTATTATTACAGTCAGATGTGAAGTCAAGTCCTGCCATGATTTGCAAATATATTATTTTATATTATGGTCACTCTGGTGTGTGATCTACATCAGCAACTGGGTGTGAGTGTGGGAGTTTGTTCTTGTGAACCCTTAATCAGCTTTTGATACTAGCAGCTGTGATATCCTTCTGAACTCCCATGTTAAATTTTTCTTGTTTTTTCCTGACACTGATCTATCTAGAGGACTGGCTCTAGAAAGTGATGTTGAGAAGCAACTGTTCCTTCCTTTGAGTATTGGTCTATGAGTTACCACTGAATTCCATCTTGTCACCAATTCTGTTTAGCATCTCCATAAAATGCCTGGGGTAGTTAGTCCAGGATTTTGGAATGTGGTGTCATAAAATATATGGGTAGTGCCTAGCTTCTTTTTCATCAGATGCTAGGGAGGCAGTTGAAACTCCAAATTAGTGTTTAGAGGCTATGGTGAGCAGGATGTGACTGAGACTTAATCAAAATAAGACAGGTACTTTTGGTTAACAGGAAAGCCAACCCAGGAATATATTCCTATCCGGTGTACCCTGACTGTGGTTCTTGTTCTATGCCTTTAACCAGGCAGTATACATTTGCTATTGTATACATTTTAGTTTACAAATAATGTACATATATTGATACATTATACCTTATGAAACAAGATGTTATGGTGGACCCAAGAAACATTAGTTGTTAAGAGAGGCAGCAGTCAATAATGCAAAGAAAACTGTCAGTTCATTGTTGTGTGAGGCTTTGCTCACTCTTATCATAGATCTGTGACGTAAATGTGCAAATGAAATAGTACTTTCCCTCAAATACAAACGCACAGAGGATTCCATTAAAATTTATTTTGTCCTATATAGAGGCTTGCTTGTAACATTTTTTGTTATTTGCTGTAAGTTACTAGAGAAGACTAATGCATGACTTTATTTTCTGTATGAGGATTGGTAGCTAAAGCAGGAATGCAATAATAATTTGTCTTTAGTGTTATGCTTATATTATGTAATACCAAATGGGAATACTTATGCTACTAACACTAAGTGGGGGCATTTATAATGCTCTAAACATAATTATGCAGTATACATATTTCCCAATTTATTTCCATAGTGCAGGGTAAAATACTATATAAACAGAATAATAATTCCACTGTATTTTGTTCTATTAAAATTAGGGATGCCATCTGATGAAAGAATTCTAGTCAATAAAGCACCTAACTTTTAACTACGCAATCAATTAAATTTAAACAAATGTGCATATGACCAGAATCTCAATGTAGATGCCTCTTTTTTTGAGATAGTGAAACATAAAATTGCTTGCATCTTAAATAAAACTCATCATTCATTGGCATGGCTCTCATATACAGTGGTGCCCCGCAAGACGAATGCCTCGCAAGACGGAAAACCCGCTAGACGAAAGGGTTTTCCGTTTTTCGATGTGCTACGCAGGACGAATTTCCCTATGGGCTTGCTTCGCAAGACGAAAATGTCTTGCGAGTCTTGATATTTTTTTTCGCTCCCCACCCCCTTTTTCTAAGCCGCTAAACCGCTAATAGCCTTTTAGCAGCTTAATCCCTTAAGCCTTTAATAGCCGCTAATAGTGCTAAGCCGCTAATAGGGTTGCTTCGCAAGACGAAAAAACCGCTACACGAAGAGACTCGCGGAACGAATTAATTTCGTCCTGCGAGGCACCACTGTAATGGTAAATCAAACAAACTATAGTTTACAGTACCAGGAATTAGCAAACATGCTGGTGCATCTTACTGAAGTCATGCCTGCCCCCCCCCCCTTCCTTTGCCATGCCAGGAGGAAGCAAACCAGAGCACTGGCATGGTGTTTTGTGCAAACTAGTTCTCATGACTCTTACTCTCTAAACAAACCACAAGAAAAAGCCAAGAACAGATATGGGATGCAGGCGTGATTAACTCTGGCTCGCTGTTGTGTGCAAAGCAGGCCATTGTCTTATTTATTCACTATTGGAGCAGAGGACCACAAAAAAGGTAAACTCGTTTACCTTCAACTCACAGGCCTGCCAGATCAATTAATCAACTACGTTAATGTTGATTAACAATGTAGTTCTGTGCATGCTTACACAAAAGTAAGTTCCATAGTGTCCACTGGGGCTTACTCCCAAGTAAGTGTATTTCCTCAATTACTTTGACTACTAAAATGAGTAATATTTCTTGAAAAATCATCTTTTTCTAAAAAGGGCCTATGATCCAGAAAGAACACAGGGATTTGCTTTGATGAAGTCTATGTCACCTTGAATTTTAATGCCTCCAGCCTTTAGCATATTTTTCAAATAAATTGGCAGCTTATGACATCTTTATAGGATGCAATAAAGTAGCCATTCTCTCATTTTTCAGCCATGGATCAAAATTCTTATTATTTTACTGCCCTAAAAGCATGTACTTTTAGCACAGCATATCAGCCCAACTGGGGATACAGAACCTGCAGTGCTATAGTTAATGACAGATTAACGGAACAGTGTTTAAAGCTATGTCCCACTGAAAGACATTTTTTATTTTCTGAAATTTAGACCACCAGACATTATTCATAGTCCAACTATCTGTATGTAAACGTTTTGATTATTGGCTCCATAATGCTTCTAACACTAAAAGCAGAGAATATTCCCAGGAATCTCTTATTACTTTTACCACAGACCCTGCTTTTATCCTTATTGCACATGTTCGGCTCCCCCAAACACACACTATTTACTGCTAATACCTGTTTTTCTGCCTGTTTATGTAGATAGGGAACAATCTGTTCTGCAGTTTGTATTCATATCAATTAATTCCTCCTCATCTTTCTTCAAAATGTAATTTAGTTAAGACCGATAGAATTTTACATCTCCGTTTAAACTTAGTCACTTTTGTGGGGAGGGCAGATACAGATACCATGAGGGGTTGTTTAAAAGATGTGTTTGAAGACCAGATCCTTCAATAACACTCATACGTCTCGCTACTATTATTATGGCCATCATTAGGCCTTTTCATTTGATAATAAGACCATAGTTTTTTTTATTCAGTCAACAACTAGCGCCTACAACAGAATGTTTCAGTGTACTGTATAGTACTTCCGTTTGATGTTGCATTTAGCCAAGCCGTACTGTCATGAACTGGCAGAATTTTGGGAAGGGGGAAGAGGATCCTGATGAGGGGTGCAGCTGAGAGTGGGTCACACATGAGCAAGCTGGGGATGGGGAAGGAGAGGTTGTTGTAGACAATACTCAGAGGGTGACATGAGGGGGCAGGGGCTAGTGCACAGGAAGCCAAGCAGCAGGACCCCTCGCCAAAGCCAGAGAGGTCCCCACAAACACGGCGGGTCCTAAGATGTTGGGAATGGTAGGTGGGGCACTCATGGAAGGAGAGGCAGGCCAGGGTCTCCAGCCTAGTTCACTAGCTGGCCAGGTGGGGAAGGAGGCATGTGATTCCTTAGCTGGGGCAAGGTCACATACCTCGTCAAGCCCAGATGCTGCAATCAGCAGTCACAGTATAAGAAGGCAGCAGAGCTGAGGTGCTGTGGCTGCTCAGCTGCCCATGTTGAAGGACCTTGCCTGGAATTCTCCTTGGACCTTCACGGGTTCCTACTTCGACTGCTGAATTAACATCTTTGCTTACTGACCCCAGACTGCATTTCCAGATCTTTGGACTTGGCTTGCATGGATTGGCTTCTAGACTTGGAACTTTGTCGTATGGATTAGCTTCGGGACTTGGAACTTTGCCTAGGCACACTGTTGGCCAGGGGATCAGGACACATGATACTATCTTCATGATACTCTTATTACCCCTCCTACCCAGTTTCCCCTTTCCCCCTCTCTGCTCATAGCAGTCAGCATTCCATCACTACTGAGCATGCTCAGGCCTCATTAGGATGTTCTTGGAGTTTTTACTCCCTTATGATTTGCGCCTTCCGACACTCAATATTTTCTGTACTTCTGTAAACCTTGGGCTTTTCCTGAGCCTGCTAATACCTCCTTCTAGTGTATGGTTGGTGCTGTTTGGGCTGTAGAGAAGCCCACGCCCCCCTCTGAACTTTGGAAACACAGCGAATGGTGATTAGTAGCTGTGGAAGCAGCTGCATCAAGCCCAGTATTATCCATTTTGACTTGTAAAAGTACTAATGGTGGATTGGAAAACAATGATTACTAGTTTGTTTTTTTGTTTTACGCTAAGGAATGTATAGTAAATTTCAGGTTACTGAAACCACTCCATTTTGAACTTTAGTTTATGCAGCTTACTACTAACATCTCCCTGGAGCATACTTTTCCAAAATCAAGTATTTAAGAGAGAAGGTCTTTGTCCCTAAAGTCACTGCACATTTCCTGAGAAGGCTCACTCGGGGATCCTGGCCACAGTTTAATTCATATATATTGATATTATTTCAGTATCATAGGCCTTAAAACAGTGTTGATTTATGTGAAGCTGAGACACAACAGAAGCAATAGTTTATCACATATGAAGGGTCATAGCATCTTTCAGACAAATGAATTCTACATATTGAATATTTAAAACTAAGTCTATCAAAATGACATGCTATATATTACCTCAAAATACAAGCTACCATAATAGATGGTCTTAGTAGGGGTGTATTAATGTTCTTTATTGGCTATCATTGTTTCAATATCAAAGCAAAGTAAAAGTAATAATCTTTACAGAGAACTTCAGAAAGACAAAATAACACATGACACTGTTCATCAATTTAAATGCATGTCCTTTCAGTTTTTAATACATTGTGGGTTTGTGATGCATGCATAATTTTGGAACGGGATCTGGTCGAGGATTTAGATGTTGTTTGCCATGTTCATGAGACAAACTTTGAAGAAGATGAAATTGCTCATCCTTCTGATGCATGGCATTCTGGCTGCCTAGATCAGATAGGAACTACTATTACTCTTTAGGACTGTTACGCTTTAGGAAGGGCTAATAGCTGTTCAATATTTGCTCATCTGCTTGCAATACTATCCTAATACCCACGGCTATACAATATTGGGTTTCGTAATAGAGGCAGTTAGTATGCACTATTGGAGCTATTTGAGTTGCTGTAGCGAGTCTTACATTATTATTGTTAACTCCACATAAAGTTTTTATTTGCAGTTGAAAAATGAATACAAAACCTCTATTACTAGCCTGCATATATAAATACAGTGGTACCTTGGGTTAAGTACTTAATTCTTGCTGGAGGTCCGTTCTTAACCTGAAACTGTTCTTAACCTGAAGCACCACTTTAGCCTGTGGGGCCTCCCGCTGCTGCTGCGCCGCCGGAGCACAATTTCTGTTCTCATCCTGAAGCAAAGTTCTTAACCCGAGGTAGTATTTCTGGGTTAGCGGAGTCTGTAACCTGAAGCGTATGTAACCTGAGGTACCACTGTAATAAGAGTACACATAGATCAAGACAGATGCCCATCCAGTCCAGCATCCTATTCACAGTGGTTAACCATATGTCTATGGGAAGCCAAGAAGCAGGACCTGAGCACTACAGTTCCTTCCCCACTTGCGATTCCTAGCACTGGTATTCAAAGGCATTCTGCCTCCAACAGTGGAGGTACAACATAGGGCTATGAGTAGCTCCAGTCATCATGGCTGTTCTCCATTAGTTTATCTTACCCTCTTTTAAAGCCCTCCAACTGCATGACCTGTAATTTCCTGGATTCTATGCAATAAATTCTATAAAATTGGTGTTACAATGGGCACTTTCTAGACCTCAGGCATGAATGCTGATACTAGGGGAAAGTCACATAGTTTTGTAGATTAGCAATTTCACTTGGAAGTGCTTTAGAAACTCGTGGATAGATGCCATTTACCCCTGGTGATTTGTCATTTTTTAATTTGACAAGCCTAGAACGTCTCTTACCACCACTATTTGCCTCAGTTCTTCACACTTCTTTCCAGTGAAAGTTAGTTTAGGAACAAGGATCTGCCCTACAGCTTCCACTGTGAAGACGGATGCAAATAATTCAGCTTCTTCGATCTTATTTTCCTCCTTTAGCACACCCTTGACTCCCTTGTCATCTGTAAATCCAACCACCATCCTAGCTGGTCTCCTGCTACTGGTGTATTTAATTTCTTTGTTGTGGGCCTTTATATTTTAGCAATGTGCTCTTTGAATTCTTCACACACACTCCATCTCTTATTGCCTGCTTGCAGGGGATGCGGGTGGCACCGTGATCTAAACTGCTGAGTCTCTTGGGCTTGCTGATCAGAAGGTTGGCGGTTCGAATCCGCGTGATGGGGTGAGCTCCCGTTGCTCTGTCCCAGCTTCTGCCAACCTAGTAGTTTGAAAGTATACCAGTGCAAGTAGATAAATAGGTACCACTGTGGCGGGAAGGTAAACAGCGTTTCTGTGCGCTCTGGCTTCCATCATGGTGTCCCGTGTATATGGCGGTATATAAATAAAAAATAAAAAATAAGTAGTTTAGTCATGCTGGCCACATGACTCTGAAAGCTGTCTGTGGACCAATGCTCGCTCCCTGGCCTGAAAAACAGGATGAGCGTCACACCCCATAGACACCTTTGACTGGACCTAACCGTCTAGGGGTCCTTTACCTTTTTACTGTCTGCATTTCTTTTACCAAACTTTTTTTTTTTTTTTTTTGCTTTCTTCATCTGGGCAAGGTTTCCATTTTCCAGAGGAGGCCTTCTTGCTTGCAATAGCTTCCATGTTGACAGCATTCACAAGCAGTGCATCCCAGACTAAAATTGTTTGCTAGTGGTAGTTGTGAAAGCATCTTTATCGCTGGAGTATACAGGAGGATTTTCTTCCACCAAGAAGTGTGATCGCCAAAGAAAAATATGTACAAGTAAAAGCTGCAGTGTTGACACTGAGATATGTTTGCTTTCCTTTACTAATAAGAATGCCTTATTTTAAATGTAAGGCACTACCAGGCTTTTATTTAAAGACCAAAGAAATTTTGCAGTACTATTTAACCACATGTTACAATTTAATTCATGCTGTCAATTTAGTAAAGCAATTTAAAGTAATTACTAGATAATACATTTGCTTTTTAAATAAATGTCTTAAACTTTTAGAAAACTGATATCTGCCTTGGGTAGCAGATGTGATGAAGTGTACATCAAAGTCCTGGTAATAGACACTGTTGAATCAGTAACATAAAAATATGTACACTAGATTATGATCATAGCACGACTGCTTTGAGATATTTTTCCTTTTAAAGCTCAGTTTTATCTCCCAAATGTAATAGCGAGTATTTTTAATGCACTAGCTAAAGAGGAGGTCATTGTTAATTTCTAAGGTATGGTAGACTTTTATTTCAGAAAGTATCACAAAATAGTTAATGTTAAAAAGAAGAAAATGGTACAGACACCATTTTATGGAAAATTGTTCCATCAAAGTTACTACCAGTGCTGTAGAGAAGCCATGCTAAGGCCTGATTTTCACATTCATGTATATTGCTTGATTTCTCTACACTTGATGACTTGGATACTTAACAACTGATAACTAGATGTTGGAGCCATTTCTATTGAAAGGCCTTGCATTTGAAGTAAATGTCAGGTTATTCTTTCTGCAGTGTTCAGTGATGATTCATTCATTCGTGCAGGTCACCACTCCAAGTCACACTTATCAAGTGATGGGCAAGGCATTTAATAATCAGGACCAAGCTGTAGACTTTCATGTGAATAGGCTAAATCCCAGCGCTCCTAAATTCCAAGGTACTTCCTTGACTCAAGTGCAGATGCTCCAGCTGAAGTTGCTCATAGAAAGCAGCAAGAGAGAAGTTTTTGATAAATGTGCAAGAAGCATCGCCATCAGTTTGATCTTTTGAGCTCTATATGATATGGGCAGCACAAGCTTGCCCTACTGGGCAGCAAAAGGAATTGGGCCTTTTGAAAGTTTCATTCTAATTCATTGGTCTGCAGTTGGTGTACTGGAGCCCAGTAAAGTGTTGTAGTCTGATGCGCTGCAACAAAAGTCATACTACCATAGAAATATAGTTAAAAAGTAAGAAATAAATCCCCAAGAGCATTTTTGGGTTAAAGATGGGTTCTACTTCAGAAAAAGTTGAAGACTACCGTTCTAATACCCGGAAGGGTCAAGTTCCTTCCTCTGCCGCCTAATAATAATAATAATTTTATTATTTATACCCTGCCCATCTGGCTGAGTTTCCCCAGCCGCTTTATGCGGCTTCCAGTACATATAAAAACATAATAAAACATCAAACATTAAAAACTACCCAATACAGGGCTCCCTTCAGATGTCTTCAGTAGCCTGCTACTACCCTATCCCCAAGATAGACCATTGAACTACAGACCCCATGATACTCAGTGGAAAAAGATGCTGGCATATTTATGTGAGGATGTTGCACTACAATTGCTTGAATATTTGTCTTGATTGATTGATTGATTGATTGATGGATGGATGGATGGATGAATGTCTAAGGTTGGATATTTGTCCTGTAAACAGAGAAAGCTGAACTAGCTAGTAAGCACAGCCAGAACCAAGAAGGTGGTCCAGAGTAAAACACACTTCTTTTGCTTCAGATATTATGGGATACTAACTAGTGCTAGGCAGTATTTCAAACACAGTACCATTTGCTATTTTAGTAAAGCTTTTGTGGAATTTGATGTAATGTTTTTTCTTTATTTCTAGTGACTTCTAGAAGCATCACATTGCTCACTGGTGTATTGAAATAATTGTTCCAGCTGTGAAATTGCTGTCAGGATGTTCAAAAATGAATATCAGGTAAAACAGAAATGTTTATTCGTTAACTTTTACACAAACCTATAAACAAACCTAAAAAAAAGAGCAAAATATTGAGAACGTTAATTTGAGCTTTTAGTCTGAGCTTTTTTTTAAGCTCAGTGATTGATGTTCATTTCTGTTTTATAACAGTCTAGATCTTCTCCGAAGACTTGACCAGGAGTCCACAAACCTTTTCTGGCTTTGATAGTTAGTTTCTAATCATTCCCAACCCGTAAAGCTATATATTCGATTATGCCTTTAAAGTGCATTTGAAGCACATTTTCCCTTAATGAACTCTGCTTCTTCTAGCTAAGATCCTGCTCCAGCCCACAAGCAGAATATGAGAGCAATAGCAGTCTCCCCACTTGTTTTGCCTGACAACAGATGTTCAGAAGCATACCATTAATTTGTCTAATCCCTTTTAAAGCCATTCAAGTTGGGTGGCAATCACATGGCCGTGAATTCCAGAGGGTTTTTTTGAGTGTTTTAAAACATTATTTGCAATGTTTTTAAATACTTGTTTTTAACTTTTTCATACAGAATGTTAATATTTTATTTTATATTTTTGTAAACTGCTAGGAAGCTTTGTTGCAATGAAGTGGTATATCACACACACACACACACACACACACACACACACACACTCCTTTTGTCTGTCTTGAATCTTTCCTAATTCAATTTCATTGGATAACCTTAGTTTTTAGTATTATGAAAAGGGGAATAAAACTGTTCATACTCCTCACGGAATGCACAATTTTACACGTTCTTGTTCCAGACTAAAATGAGCCAAATGTTTATTTATTACCAGATCTTTACCATAATGATACAACAATAAAATATATAATAAAACAATCAAAGCAGGAAAAGAAAACAAGAAAAGTGTAAAAACACTTAAAAACAAGACTTCTTTCCTGGTCAGTTACCACCAGATCAGACCCCATTTGTTCATATTTGAATTGAGGATTTTTTCTCAATGTGCATCACGTTATACTTGTTCAAGCTGAGGAGCATGACCCATTTTACTGCTTATTCACCCAGTTTGGAGATACAGTGGTACCTCGGGTTACAAACACCTCGGGTTACAAACACTTCAGATTACAGACTCCGCTAACCCAGAAATAGTACCTCGGGTTAAGAACTTTACTTGAGGATGAGAACAGAAATCAGGTGGTGGCGGCAGCGGGAGGCCCCATTAGCTAAAGTGGTACCTCAGATTAAGAATGGTTTCAGGTTAAGAACGGACCTCTGGAATGAATTAAGTTAAGATACCACTGTACTCTTTTGGAGCTCCTTGCAATCCCTTGTTGTCACCCTGGATAATTTGGTGTCATCAGCAAAAGTACATCTTCTCAAATAGCACTTCTAATCACCACTGCCACCTGGACATCTGGGTGAATCACTCTTATTACTCTTGGTATTTATATCAGGAATTGGTTTCAAATGGATACCCTTATGATTAAATTATTGAGCAATGGGGTGAAAGAAAGCACAAGTGATACCACACTGGACAGGTTATTGTTTGCTTTTCTTACAGGGTGGCCCATTTGTTGAAATCTTCAGTGCTCAAGGCAAGAACCCTGGAATGAAATGGAAGGTTTCTGGCAGTCCTTCGGTAATTGGGAAGGTATGTTTCATGCAGGAATGATAAGAGCTTGGTATATAAACTACAGAAAATGTACATGAAACTTAACATTAGAAAGTAATAAGGGCTTTGACCTGGCTGTGGAAGAGTTGTCACTTTCACTTCTTTTACTGTGACAAAAATAAATGACCACGGAAGTTAGCATTTCCTACAGCTAAAAAATTCTAATGGCAGCAAGCTTAGAATAGCTTTTTTATTATTATTACTGCTGGTCTAGTCCAGTCTTTTCCTGGCATGAAAATAGTGATGAGGAAAGGTTCACCGGCTTAAATTCTGCATGTTGGGTTTCTTTCACAAAGGCAGAGAAGAAGGGAACTAACAAAATAGCAACAACAACAATTTTATTTATACCCTGCCTATCTGACTGGGTTGTCCCAGCCACTCTGGGTGGCTTCCAACACACATAAAAACATAATAAAATGTCAAACATTAATAATAACAATCTGACCCAATACAGTATCCCAACTTTCAGCTCGCAAAACAAAATAACTACTGAGTCCTGATAGCAGTCCCTAATCTCAATCAAAGACTGTACTCATTGTCAATGGCGAAAGCTCTAGAAGAGTGGTGGCAAACCTGTGGCCCATGAGCCATTTATGACTCTCCAGGATTTTCCAACCATTTGATGGTGAAAGTGATGTCTTTCTTTTTCCAATCCAGAGAATGAGTGCAACACATCATCCTCAGAGGGTTTGCCAAGAGCAGATGTAGCCTTTGAGTTAAAAAGGGGTTACCCAGCCCAGCATTGACAGCCAATTCTGCTGCCTTTTGCTCGTGATAGGCTTCACAACCAATAAAAATCTTTGCAATTGTAGTAAATTGGTGTTTTGGGGCAATTGTTTTGGCCGCCCCAAGTATAATATCTTCTTTGTTGGTTTGATAGGAGTTCGATAAGCAAGTGAAAGGCTTTGTCTTTGTTCTTGAAGGAAGCAGTCAAACAAACAAGATGCAACTTCCTAAGGAAACCAGGCAAGCTCGTAAGTACAAATGTATTAAATATAGATGTAATAAAGGTAAAGGTAAAGGGACCCCTGACCATTAGGTCCAGTCGTGACCAACTCTGGGGTTGCGGCGCTCATCTCGCTTTATTGGCCGAGGGAGACTGCATACAGCTTCCAGGTCATGTGGCCAGCATGACTAAGCCGCTTCTGGCGAACCAGAGCAGCGCACGGAAACACCGTTTACCTTCTCGCCGGAGTGGTACCTATTTATCTACTTGCACTTTGATGTGCTTTCGAACTACTAGGTTGGCAGGAGCAGGGACCGAGCAACGGGAGCTGACCCCGTCGCAGGGATTCGAACCACCAACCTTCTGATCAACAAGCCCTAGGTTCTGTGGTTTAACCCACAGCGCCACCGGCATCCCTATAGATGTAATATAGTATCATAAAATGTGATTAGGCTTTGATTTTTAACCAGTAGTGTGCTACAAATATAAATCTGGCCAGTTGTGTCTTAAGCTAGGTTCTTCCAAAGTTAGAGCGAAATTTCTTTTTCAGCTAGAGCCACTTAGTCAAAATTACTTTTGCTCTTGATATTTTAACCATTTTCCCCTAGGCCTCCTGCTGCTTTAAGCCAGGATGCTGCAGAGAATAGCGTGTGATGCATAATGGGGGAGAAATGAATTCAAGCCCTCACTTGGTTATTAAGCAGACTGGTTCACTTTCAGCGTGACATACTTCACAACGTACTGGTAGTTAAAAGAATAAAATGGCAGTAGTAAGAACATGTACCCCACTCTAAATTCTTTGGAGAAAAGGCAGGATAAAGCTGTGATAAATAAATATATCAGGCATACATGTGTCACGTGAACTCAGAAAATGGAAAGCCTCTTCCTTGTGAAGTCAAATGCTTCCCTATACAAAGTGCTTCCTTTCTAAGGAACCAAATGTCTTCCTTCCCTGTTGGTAAGTTTAGCAGAGTTGGCTGGCCAGATGTGATCTTATAGGCCCTCTAAAGATGATGACTAACTGACAAATACAGGCACACATTGAAGAGGGTCTTTGAATTGTTTCTGTGAATTCTGTAAAAAGAGCTGCAATCCTGTATTTTCCATGTTACTAGGCTTAATTAATTCTTACAAAATTCCCTTAATAGGGGAAAATATTTCATATAATTATAGAGTTGGGGATGACCCTGAGGGTCATCTAGTTCAATCCCCTTCAATGCAGGAATCCTTTGCCGAATGTTGGACTCGAACCCATAACCCTGGGATTAAGAGTCTCATGCTCTACCAACCGAGCTATTAGATAAGATTCTTATCACAAGTTCCCAAGGCATTCTGTTAAGCTCTATTGACCTTTCCTCACATAATTTCAACTATTATATTGTGGCTTGATTTGTATGAAAGGCTTGCCATATATCTATCTTTGCTGGTGGCTTTCTCTGCCTCTGTTTATTGTGCAACAAATGCATGGTACAATTATACTAGACCACTTCCCTCAAGGAAAACACCTGTGTTTCTTCTGGGTTATTGCCATATTGCACTGTGAGGAGAGACGCTGCTTTCTTTCACCAACATTTTATGTATAACTTTTTCATATTTCCTCCAAAGTGCCCAGCACCAGATTCTTCTCTTCCACCATTTTGTCCTCACAGCAACCCTGTGTGGTAGGTTAGGGTGAGAGATAGTGAATGTCAGGGCAGTCTGATTATTTTAATTTGGATCTCCATCATTCAGGCTGACACTGTACGGTCACAGTAGACTGGCTTCAACAAAGTCGGGGCATAGAATTCATTTCAGATACTGATGTCAAACCTTGCTAGTCTTCTGTATCTTGCATTGTGCCTTTAAAAACAAAGAAACTCCAGAACATAGTTTCTGAGTAAGAAAAGATGAACTTTCCTTTGCTCTTAAATTCATCACATGTGAGGCAATCAGACACACGTACAGAGAGAGAGAGAGAGAGAGAGAGAGAGAGAGAAAGCTCTGGGGTTTGGAGGCAGAGTGAGGGCAGCATGTATTGCAAGTGGATGAGCTCTTAAAAACTATGCGCTGACAGCAGCTGTGAAAACATGTGCAAAGATATATCCTAAATAAAAGAAGGTACATTTTGAACATTAATAGTGCATTTTTTTATTTAGTGAGCTGAGAATTCTGGGAACTGAGAAAGTAGTATATGTCTATCTGCTAGTCATATCACAGCTTATTATTGTGCAAGTAAATATTTTTGGTGGTAGTCACAATTACAAATGGGGTTGTAGCAATGAGTTACAGCATAACTTCATAGGGAAATAGTATTCAATAAATATGTCATTTGTCTGTATTTAAAATGTTCATTTAAAAATGTTTGGCAGCATGTGTTTACTGTTTCTACTGCTCCTTTTTGCTCTCTCTCTTCCTCTGTGTGTGTTTTCTAAAGATCTAGAAAATGAGCCATCAATGATTTTAAACTGGCTATATTTTGCAAACAAAGGAATGATTATTTTAAGAATGTCCAGAATGCGGCCTAATAGCTCTGCTATTCTCATAGGCAAGAAGGATCTGCCCCCATTTCTTTCATGATGACATTACAAGTCAGCCTCTAGACATTGCACGTTGTTTATTGCCTATTCGTTTGTTTTGTTTATGTTTACTTCAGATGAAATGTGTTAGAAGCAAATGTTAGAGGTAGCTTTTATTTCTTTTGACTGGAGTTTACATGGGCCTTTATGTCAAAATGGGTACAAAATTATTTTCAGCACAGGGAAAGAATAAGCAGCTTTTTCAGCACAGATGAAATGTACTCTGAGCTGGTATGGTGAAGCTACCACATGCGTATTTCATTTTCATGGAATTAAGTTGATTAGAATAAATTTTCCTTGAACATGTTTGGTATCTTGCTATTAGGGATCTAACTCATTCATTGAGGCATATGTGAAAGCCGTTTTATGCATGGGATTCATGCACACAAATGGCATGCTTAGGGTTTGGAGCAAGTGAAATAACCTGTTGGTTAACCAGTTTCATATGCATGTTAGTAGTCTTCATATAGAGCAGAGTGATCAAGTCTGAGTAAAGTATAGACGGTTGGAAATCAGACTCAAATTCTCAGAATTTTAATGAGAGGTCTCTGAGAGTATTTTAGATGCTGTCTGCTATCTTCCTTTAAGATAATTAGCTGAGTTTAAACCTGTCAAGATGAAGGCCCTGTGGGGAGTGATCCCCAGGTCCAGGAGACAGATCAGCTGCTTATTCTGGAGAGGGTTGCATTCCCTCTAAAATTACAGTTACATAGTTTGAGGGTACTCCAGGTCCAGTCTTTGTCACTTGAGGCACAGGTGGCCCCAGGAACTAGGAGCTTCATTTGCCAGCTTGGCTTGCTAAGACATCTAAGAGACTGTCTCAAAATATCTCACTGCCCAGCAACTGTGCTGCTTTAGATGGGGCACTGATAGTGTACCATTTGCCACAGAGGCGCACTTAATTTCTCATGGGAACCAAGCTTTTAGGGTTGCAGCTCCATCTCCCTGGAATCCATTACCAGCTGAAATGAGATAGACACCTACCATTGTGAAATTTAGGCACCGCCTATAAAGCTTTCTGCCATTTGAACTGTATCTTGGATTGGGATTTGCCATTTTCAGCTATGTGATTTGGTTGTTGTGTGATGTTCTGGTTAAAGTGAACATTCCAATATTTATTGGATAGTATTTTGTAATTACAAATTAACTTTCCAAACACTGGCTATATGAGAAATGAGGCGCTTTAAAGTGTGCTACTGCATTAATGCTTATGGGTTCAATTAATTTTAAATTTCTGCTGTAAAATTTTCAGATCTCTAAATATTTAATGCATCTTTAATGAGAAATGGAATTTTGAATTGTTTGTTGGCAGGGTTACAACAAAGTGCTCAGGCTTAATTTGAGAATTGTTAATTACTAAGACTGTTGCAATCTTTGTGTTAACAGCTTAAATTTGAATTACCATTTCCCTTGATTTTGCAGTGAACTGTAGAGTCATTCTGACTCTTACCACTTTATATTTATTTAGAGATTTATTCTGTAGGCTAATTATCACATATTTAAAATCAAAACATTCAACTAGGCTTTAAAACTGAAAGCAAAAATGTATGGGTAAACAGCAGGCAAATGTTGGAGAAATTGTTTGAGGCTATGTTAAACTTAAGACATTGGGCTTGTTCTATTGAGTGCTCTTGAAAGAAGATTTTTGGTGTGAATTAAGGCAATCAAAAACTTATGTAAAAATTTTTCCTTCCAGTAGCACCTTAGAGACCAATTAAGTTTGTTATTGGTATGAGCTTTTGTGTGCATGCACACTTCTTCAGATACACTGAAACAGAAGTCACCAGACCCTTATATATACAACGGTACCTCGGGTTACAGACGCTTTAGGTTACAGACTCCACTAACTGAGAATTAGTACCTCAAGTTAAGAACTTTGCTTCAGGATGAGAACAGAAGTCGCGCAATGGTGGCGCGGCAGCAGCGGGAGTCCCCATTAGCTAAAGTGGTACTTCAGGTTAAGAACAGTTTCAGGTTAAGAATGGACCTCCGGAACGAATTAAGTTCTTAACCAGAGGTACCACTGTAGTGAGAGGGTCTGGTGACTTCTGTTTCAGTGTGCATGCACATGAAAGCTCATACCAATATAACAAACTTAGTTGGTCTTTAAGGTGCTACTGGAAGGATTTTTTTAGAATTTATTTTTTGACTATGGTAGACCAACACAGCTACCTGCCTGTAACAAAAACTTTTGTGATATGGACATAGGCAGCTGCCTTCTGTTGAGTGAGACCATTGGTCCACCCTGTTCAGTGCTGTCTAAATTGAGTGACAGTGGCTCTTCAGCATTCATTTCCGCAGGCAAACTGTGATATGACAACAGGTGATTTAAAGATCAAGCCATGGTTGCAAAGGAAGTTTTCTTTGCTTCCCTGACTCATCATTTGCAGGGATGACTCATCATTTGCATCCCAGGATTGACCTCTAGCCATGCCTAAAAGGAAGAATTCAAGCCAGGGATGCAAAGGAAGAATCAGAAGTTCGCTCTATAGACTCCCGCTTCTTCATCTGCAGACAAAAGTCAGCAGTTCTTGAATTCTCCGCCTTTGTGTCTCTGTGCGTGAAAAAGTGTAAAATTCAAGAAGTGTCAACTTTTGGCTGCAAAGTCAGAATCAGGAGCACATTGAGTTCTTCTTCCTTTATGTATAGCTTGAACTTTCCTGTGTCCAATGTCATATATGATGCCAGGCCCATGTAAGGTGGATGTGGCGAGTCCAAAATAATCTGATTGGGCTGCCATACCTCAGGGGTTGTCCAAAATTTGTAAATGGGTTGGCCTGAGGTTTTCCCAACACTACTTTAAAGAGGCTTGTCACCAAGGCCACAGTCCCAATTATGCTTACCAGGAAGTAATTTTTTTATTATTGATAACAGCAAGAAAAGAAGAAAGAGAAAACACAAATACCAAATTACACACATAATTTTCTTCAGGAAGTAAATTTATGACATTTATATACCCCCAGTCCAGCAAAGTTCTCAGAGGAATTTAAACATAGAATGAAAATACAACCAAAGCCCTTAAAGAATTTTTTAAATCATTGTACCCAGTTAAACAGGCTTCTTTAAAACACAAAACCCACAGCTGCATATCTATTAACTCAGGCATAGGCAAACTCAGCCCTCCAGATGTTTTGGGACTACAACTCCCATCATCCCTAGTTAACAGGACCAGTGGTCAGGGATGATGGGAGTTATAGTCCCAAAACATCTGGAGGCCTGAGTTTGCCTATACCTGTATTAACTATTAAATACTCTGAAAGGGAAAAGCAGGAATGGCAATGCTTCTTTGGACTCAGCTACATTGGCAAAGAAAAAGCGCTTTATATGTATTTATGCATTCTAATACTAAAATCAGATGGCGCTGCGGAGTTCATTTTTGCTAACCCGATTTCTCATGCAAAGTTTGCAATGTGTTTAACTGAAATGTTTCTTTGTGTCTAGATCAGGGGTAGTCAACCTTTTTATATCTACCACCCACTAATGCATTTTCTTGATGGTAAAATTTCCTTACCGCCCACCAGTGCTCGATGGAAGGAGGATTCAGCTTGTGCTGTAGAACCCCCTACCGCCCACCTAGAATCCTGAAACGCCCACTAGTGGGTGGTAGGGACCAGGTTGACAACTCCTGGTCTAGATCATGCCTTTCAAAATAGAGATCCAAGCATAGGATAACATAATTCGTTGTTTAGGGCTGGTGAGTCAGTTACATCAAGGATCACAATCAGCTGGTCTTAAGACAGTTGGAAAGGTTTTTTTTTTTAGAATGGGGTTGGCCAGCTATTATTTCAGTTGGTCATAATAGGATAGTAGTACTGCATGGCTATTCTTGTTCATACAACTACTGGAACCTCCACCCCCCTTTTTTAAAAAAAGATTGTTCTGTGGCCATTATTAATCAAAACCATTTTGTTTTTTCTGTCCTGAAATGGATTTTGATTTTTGCAAGAAACTTTTGCTCTCTGCTTTCCCATCTGAGCTTACATTTCTGTATTAGACATCCAGCTTAGAACAGACCCTCAGTTGCCCCCAGCTGTCCTAATCTGAATTCTGTTGTGTGATGGATTGTTTAAGTGGTTCAAATAAAGTTTAGATTTGTCATCTATGAGAGTAATCACCACATGCTTTTGCTGGAACATGCCTGTGAATTTTTAGATTTATTTTTATGTGCCCTTGTAGAGCCGTGTGTTTGTGTGCTGTCAGCGTAATGAAAACTGTAAATAAAGTAATTAGGTCTCTTTTTTGTAGGAGTTCCACCTGGGCCACCAGTTGCTTGTTTAGAATAGTATCCCTTTTTATTGCTGCTTGATTTGGTTTCCTCCTGTTGCTTTTCCTCTTTTTATATATTGCATAAACCTTGGGAAATAAAGTTCCTATCTCTATCTGGAATGCTAAATTATATGTGTAGGCTGTACTTTATGTATTTCTTTTCTCTTTTTCTAGTTGGACTGATCCAGCAATTTCTGGTACTTCAGATTTATGTACCATTGGGACAAGACTTCTCTACTGAATTGCTGTAAGATAATGCTAAACTTCCTATCATGTTTCATGCATTGTAGACACTCAATCAATTGAACCAGCACCAACTAATATTAATTGCAAGTGGCAGCTTTTGCATTAAAGAACAGTGACTAATCAAGTTGACATGGAGTAATTAAGCTAATTTGATCACTATTTCTCAGACTCTTTTGTGGTATATTTCCCTGAGGACTAGAAAACAAATTCTCTCTAATATAATACATCTATATATTTTTAATTGTGAATTTATATATATGAACATGGTATCTAAAACTTTATTATGTTTTGTAATTAGAAAAAAGTAGCATAGGTGATCAGTTCCTGATTATGGACATGAAACAGTTTTATCACTTTAGAAGACTGAGAGAATTTTGTTTTACTTTTCACTTGTAATTATTCTTGTTCTTTAAAGATCACTGATTTTGTTTAGTTCCTTATGTGGTTAGGGATACTGCATTGAAAACTCACATGCAGTTCTTCACCAACTTATGTGTGCTTAAGTCTTAATTGATATCAGTGCAATTTTGGCTACAGTACACATTCACGTTTTCTCAGCTAAGGAATAGGGCTGAGAGAATGTCATATTTCTATCCTCCCCCCTCATTTTTCCCATTTGTTCTGGCAGGGATATTCTTTGCCAAGTGGAAAGCACAGAAAACGTTAAAAGGTTGTGCATTTTCAGCCTGTCTTACAAGCCTAGTTTTGTGCTTCCCAGGGTCCTCCAGTTTTCATTATGTTGATTACAGCTAGCTACTATAATCTGATTAAATTGTGAATTTAGATGGTGAGCACCGTTAGAACTGGAACCATTAAAAAAACAGGAGAGAAGTGTCAGCATGCTAGGAGGAACCACAGTGGTTGGTAGAATACCTTGTTTGTTTGTTTTTTAAGAAAGATCCTTAGTCCTCCTCCTTCCCCACAAAAAACAGTCCAATGAAGATTCTGGTGCAATGTAAAGTGGCGTTGAAAAAGAAAAATAGAATGGTGGGGAGAAGCAGTGTGTGAAATGGAAGAGAATAATAATAATAATAATAATAATAATAAATTTTATTTATATCCCGCCCTCCCCAGCCGAAGCCGGGCTCAGGGCGGCTAACAACAATAAAACAGTACAAAAGTACAGCACAAACAACACTCTAAAATCATTCATTGTAAAATTAATTAATTCAAGCCACTGGCAACCATTGGGCCAGAGCTCCGCGAGGATTGCCGAGGGAGGGAGTCAGGCTGTGCCCTGGCCAAAGGCCTGGTGGACCAGCTCTGTCTTGCAGGCCCTGTGGAAAGATGTCAAGTCCCGCAGGGCCCTGGTCTCTTGTGACAGAGTGTTCCACCAGATCGGAGCCACGGCCGAAAAAGCCCTGGCTCTAGTTGAGGCCAGCCTAACTTCTCTGTGGCCTGGGACCGTCAAGATGTTTTTATTTGAAGACCGTAAGTTTCTCTGTGGGGCATACCAGGAGAGGCGGTCCCATAGGTACGAGGGTCCTAGGCCGTATAGGGCTTTAAAGGTTAAAACCAGCACCTTAAACATGATCCTGTACTCCACCGGGAGCTAGTGCAGCAGGTATAGCACCGGGTGAATGTGATCTCGCAGCGAAGACCCCGTAAGGAGTCTCGCTGCAGCATTCTGCACCCGCTGGAGTTTCTGGGTCAGTCTCAAGGGCAGCCCCACGTAGAGTGAGTTACAATAATCCAGTCTGGAGGTGACCGTCGCGTGGATCACAGTGGCTAGGTCAGGGCGAGAGAGGTAAGGAGCCAACTGCTTAGCTTGGCGGAGATGGAAAAATGCCGCCTTTGTTGTAGCTGCAATCTGCGCCTCCATGGAAAGGGAGGTGTCGAAGATTACACCCAAACTCTTAACGGACGGTGCTGGCACTAATTGAGATGGGAGTTGTCCCCCAAGGCTGTGAATGGAGCCTTATCACAGAATTGCAGAGCTGGAAGAGCACCAGGGTCATCTGGTCCAACCCCCTGCAATGCAGGAATCTCAACTAGATCATACATGACAGGTGGCCATCCAATCTTTCCTTTAATAAATCTTCAACAGGAGCACTCATTTAAAAGGGAAGATGCACTTCAGCATTTGCTGTAATATCCACTTTCACTGCTAGAATGCCATAAAGAGATAACTCAATTGAAAAACTGTTGTATTGGATGTGACGCTATATATCATAGAACACTGAAGAGGTGAGGCCTGTCTCTTCCTAGTAGTTTAGCTTTTGGGGCATCGTTGGCAGTGCATATTATTTGAATTAACAGCTTTGTGGTATTACAATCTTTTGAATTGCATTAAAGTCCATTGTGGTCTTCATAATTTGTTTCACACTTTGTTGTATCCTATCCTATCCTTTGCTTGAACCTGGGGGAAGAGCTGGGTGTTAAAACTCTGCTATAAATAAATATCTGAGGGCGCCTGAATGAGATTCTTATCCTGTGTGCCTCTGCACAATTGTACACCGTCTTATTTGTAAGATTCTTCTGGATGCAATTCATTTTTCACTGGAAGTTTGAAATACGAGATCATGGCCACTCAAATTATCTTCTGATAAATAGGGACATAAGTGCTGTGAAATCTTGAAGATAAAAACTTGGAAATCTATAGCATAGTGGAATACAGCTACTGGCAGTTTCCCTCTGTAATCTACTCTTGTATAATTTAATGTTATATGTTGCACACTCCTATTCTGTATTAGTAGCGTGCTTTCACTACATGATTGCTTCTTTCTTAAACTGTTAATTTGAAGGAGACTAGATAATAAGCCTATTTTCCTAAACATATAACACCATGCTTGGTCTTACTTCACTTCAGAAGTATCTGCTTTCTGGGCTTCCTTCCAAACTGTTGATCTGACTTTAATTCAAAGTGTCTCCTTAGTGTTGTGCCTACTAGAATCTCTGGAACCAAAGTTGCTTTGATTGCTGTCTGGGGAATGAGTACAATTTCCTCCTAGCTGGCCATTATCTCTTGGGCTCCCTGTACTGAAGAAGGACCAGATGCTAATTCCATCTGCTGTGTCCAGTGGGAAAGGAAGTTGCTAGTAATGTCCTGAAAGACTTAAAATAAGCATTGTAGCCGGTCTTATAAATTCCATATTGGTTTCTTAATCAAGAACTTAGTAAAATACATATTGTGCTATGGGGTCTGAAGTGTTCTGTATTTCCATTAAAAAATGGTTCATTGTCCTCCTAGCCATAGTGTTTAGGACAAATTAGATCAAGGATCTAAAGATCAAGGATCTATAGGTAAAGCTTACTTTTGTAGTGGTATGTTTTTTGTTTTCTGCATAGGAATGCAGACTCCAGCCTTTCCCTGAGTTTATGAAAATCCTATTTGTAAGAGCAGACAGCTTAATGTTGAATTATTATGTCCTGAGAAAAGTATGTTAAGTGTAGAACTTGTAAAACTAATATTTGACATCAGTTCCCCCATGCTCATCATTTTTGAGATATTCTGCAGTATTCTACAAGACTTTACTTAAATTCCTACTTTATGTTTAAATATAGAGGGTCTGACACTTTTGGGGTTTTCCCTTGATGTGCCATCTCCATTGTTAATGTAGCAATAAATGGGAGCTGGGACGGTATATTTCTCAGAGTGTTTGATGATATGTTATCTCCTGTGTTGCTGGACGAGTCTTTTATGTGAATGCCATCTATCATACTGTTGCCTTTCGAAAATATGCATTCACTTTGACAGCAAGTATTTTGATTTGAGTTTTATTTAATTGTATTAATTTCCCATCTCTGCCCTTTTGTTTTCTTACCTTTTCCCTGTCTTCGTATCAAATCGAAAATCTTGTTTCACCTCTTTATGAAATAGGAATGTATGGGAGAGATCATTGGAGGCTTTGTCTTTATTGAAGGATCGTTCTCCTCTCTCAATAACCCCATTGTGTCATAGGGATGCTAATTTCAGGAAGGCCTCATTACTCTGTCTTCCTTCATATAGCTTGAAATGACTCACATAAAGTGATAAAATATAATGAAAACAGCAATTCATAGAAAGAACAAAAACATATTGGAAGTTGCACAACTGTTTTCTTGTTTGGTAGGAAAAGGACAGTCAGATGTTTGTGCTATCTAGGCAACACTTAGCAGCAGCATTTATTTTTATTTTCCAAATATTTATTGACATTAACAACCCAAAAGTGCAGTAGCCAGGGTATTACATCATGCCATATAAGACACAAATAAGCAATACAAAATTAAAAAAGGGAAATGGTGGCACAGCAATATAAATCAAGACAACCATATTTCCTGAGCTGAGGTGGATGGTGAATATTGAGCATCAAGGTCTGAAACATAAGAAATAAAATCCCACCAGATGGCATAGAAATGTTCTGAATCTTCCAACCCTTCCGAAAGCAGCATCAGCTATGATCAGTTTTAAGGAATGTGCACTACATGGACCAAATAATGCTCATGAATTGAGATTCACAATTATCTGTTGGATGCCATTTTCTTTCTCCTTCATATTTGATCCGTTGTCTTACCCTTTTCAATAGGTAGTTCCATCTCTTCCAACTGCTGAAATAAAATATCCATAATATCAACACCACATGTCTCTTCCAGTGGTGTGAATACATATATTTATTTTTGTTAACCGGTTGCTTTTTGTCCAAAGCTACATCTATGAAGCAAAGAATCATTGTCATTTGTGGGAGTTTACTATAGATCCCCAAGCCAAACGGAGGACATAGATGATGCCTTCCTGGAACAGATGGCCAAGCATGCAAAAGGAAGGGAGATAGTAGTAATGGGGGACTTCAATTACCCAGATATTTGTTGGATGTCAAACTCAGCCAAGAGCATAAGGTCAAACAAATTCCTCACTGGCCTTGCAGACAACTTCATTGTCCAGAAAGTGGGAGAAGCAACAAGAGGAACAGCCATTTTAGATCTGGTCCTAACCAATGTCGATGACCTGGTTAATGGGGTAGAAGTGGAAGGATCATTAGGCGCAAGTGATCATGCTCTTCTGAAGTTTACTATACAACGGAAAGGAGCAGCCAAGCATACTAGGACTCAATTTCTTGACTTTAAGAAAGCCGACTTCATAAAACTTAGGGAAGTGCTGGGTGAGATCCCATGGACAGGAATACTAAAAGGAAAGGGAGTTCATGATGGCTGGGAGTTTGTTAAGAGGGAGATAGTAAAAGCACAACTTCAGGCAATACCAATGAGACGGAAACATGGAAGGTGCCTAAAGAAGCCAGGGTGGCTATCTAAAGAACTTTTAACTGAGTTAAGATTAAAAAAGGATGTGTACAAAAAATGGAAAAGGGGGGAAACCACCAAAGAGGAATTCAAACAAATAGCCAGCACGTGTAGACACAAAGTCAGAAAAGCTAAAGCACAGAATGAACTCAGGCTTGCTAGAGAGGTTAAAAGCAACAAAAAAGGCTTCTATGGGTATGTTCGTAGCAAAAGGAAGAACAAAGAAACAGTGGGGTCACTCAGAGGAGAAGATGGTGAAATGCAAACAGGGGACACAGAAAGGGCTGAACTCCTCAATGCCTTCTTTGCCTCAGTCTTCTCCGATAAAGAAAACAATGCCCGACCTGAAGAATTTGGAGGAAATGATTCAGCAGAGGAAACACAGCCCAGAATAACTAAGGAGATAGTACAAGAATACTTGGCTAGTTTAGATGTATTCAAGTCTCCAGGGCCAGATGAACTGCATCCAAGAGTATTAAAAGAACTGGCAGATGTGATCTCAGAACCACTGGCAATCATCTTTGAGAATTCCTGGAGAACAGGCGAAGTCCCGGCAGACTGGAGGAGGGCAAATGTTGTCCCTATTTTCAAAAAGGGGAAAAGAGAGGACCCAAATAATTACCGCCCAGTCAGTCTAACATCAATACCAGGGAAGATTCTGGAGCAGATCATTAAGCAAACAATCTGTGAGCACCTAGAAAGGAATGCTGTGATCACCAATAGTCAGCATGGATTTCTGAAAAATAAGTCATGTCAGACTAACCTGATCTCATTTTTTGACAGAATTACAAGCCTGGTAGATGATGGGAACGCAGTGGATGTAGTCTACCTTGATTTCAGCAAGGCATTTGACAAGGTGCCCCATGATATTCTTGTAAAGAAGCTGGTAAAATGCGGTCTTGACTATGCTACCACTCAGTGGATTTGTAACTGGCTGACTGACCGGACCCAAAGGGTGCTCATCAATGGTTCCACTTCATCCTGGAGAAGAGTGACTAGTGGGGTGCCACAGGGTTCTGTCTTGGGCCCGGTCTTATTCAACATCTTTATCAACGACTTGGATGATGGACTCAAGGGCATCCTGATCAAATTTGCAGATGACACCAAACTGGGAGGGGTGGCTAACACCCCAGAAGACAGGATCACACTTCAAAACGACCTTGACAGATTAGAGAACTGGGCCAAAACAAACAAGATGAATTTTAACAGGGAGAAATGTAAAGTATTGCACTTGGGCAAAAAAAATGAGAGGCACAAATACAAGATGGGTGACACCTGGCTTGAGAGCAGTACATGTGAAAAGGATCTAGGAGTCTTGGTTGACCACAAACTTAACATGAGCCAACAGTGTGACGCGGCAGCTAAAAAAGCCAATGCAATTCTGGGCTGCATCAATAGGAGTATAGCATCTAGATCAAGGGAAGTTATAGTGCCACTGTATTCTGCTCTGGTCAGACCTCACCTGGAGTACTGTGTCCAGTTCTGGGCACCACAGTTCAAGAAGGACACTGACAAACTAGAACGTGTACAGAGGAGGGCAACCAAAATGGTCAAAGGCCTGGAAACGATGCCTTATGAGGATCGGCTAAGGGAGCTGGGCATGTTTAGCCTGGAGAAGAGGAGGTTAAGGGGTGATATGATAGCCATGTTCAAATATATAAAAGGATGTCACATAGAGGAGGGAGAAAGGTTGTTTTCTGCTGCTCCAGAGAAGCGGACACGGAGCAATGGATACAAACTACAAGAAAAAAGATTCCACCTAAACATTAGGAAGAACTTCCTGACAGTAAGAGCTGTTCGACAGTGGAATTTGCTGCCAAGGAGTGTGGTGGAGTCTCCTTCTTTGGAGGTCTTTAAGCAGAGGCTTGACAACCATATGTCAGGAGTGCTCTGATGGTGTTTCCTGCTTGGCAGGGGGTTGGACTCGATGACCCTTGTGGTCTCTTCCAACTCTATGATTCTATGATTCTATGATTCTATGATTCATTTGCTCACCATGGCTTACATTCCGTGTTCAGTTTAGAAAGATTGCAAAGTACTTAGCAGTACAAGGTGCTGACAGATTTTTTTCTATGATGGCACTGCATAAAAACTGAATTAACTCTTTTCCAATACACTGAACATGTGTCTCATTGCTCCTTATTCTACACAAGTGCTGATTCACAACTGGGTCGGGCACAGCTAAATATTTCTCAAATCTGAGAAACCTTCTGTTACCAGATGTGTGTAGTTTTTCATGTGTTTTCCAAGAAGTCAAATGATGTAAACCAAGAGCTCTCATTAAAAAAATTGTCATTCTAAAATTTGTTGCCAGTATTTTTCTTTTGGCATGTATTCTTCATCAACAATTTTTTTCAGGTTCTTTCCATTTGCGAAAATTTTCCAGATGGTCACTACTTCTCTTGTGTCCTTCTGAAATAGCAGATATGTTTTTCCAATCTCTTATTCCTTTGTCACAAAGAGATTGTGATGTTCCAGTAATGTCACGAGTAAGCAGCTTGCAACAAAACCAGAACACAGTTATTTGATATGGAATACTGACATTGTTGGTGATTAATTATTTCTCATTGGCCAGTGTCCATGTATAATTACAGAATGAGAATTTTCTTCCGTGGATTATTATCCTTGGGAAACACAAATTGTTGAATTGGTTCTAGCCCATGCTCCCCCAAGAGGCAGGCTCACTAAAGTTAGAAATTGTAGACATTGTACTATTTTCAGATTTGTTTGCTTTCAGTTCTTAGAATCATGGAATCATAGAATCATAGAGTTGGAAGAGACCACAAGGGCCATCGAGTCCAACCCCCTGCCAAGCAGGAAACACCATCAGAGCACTCCTGACATATGGTTGTCAAGCCTCTGCTTAAAGACCTCCAAAGAAGGAGACTCCACCACACTCCTTGGCAGCAAATTCCACTGTCGAACAGCTCTTACTCTCAGGAAGTTCTTCCTAATGTTTAGGTGGAATCTTCTTTCTTGTAGTTTGGCTCCATTGCTCCGTGTCCGCTTCCCTGGAGCAGCAGAAAACAACCTTTCTCCCTCCTCTATGTGACATCCTTTTATATATTTGAACATGGCTATCATATCCCCCCTTAACCTCCTCTTCTCCAGGCTAAACATGCCCAGCTCCCTTAGCCGTTCCTCATAAGGCATCGTTTCCAGGCCTTTGACCATTTTGATCTGAAGTACTTCATTTGGTTTGTCTTCTGTGTTCAAGCTATGTTCCTCAAACCAGTAACTTTTGAGGCAGTATGTGAAATTCATTTCAGCTTCAGTCTCAGTTTGGTCCTTGAACTCCTTCCCTCTAGTTGTGGTTGGAGATACAACCTTCTTGTTTGTTTGGATTTCCTTTTCAGCCATCCACACTGGGAACAAGATAATTTCTTTTTGCCATGCTGAATAATAAACCAAACTAAGCTGCTTCTTTTTTTAAAATCAGAATAGAACTATCAAGCCCAGTTTTGAAACTAGCTTTGAGTGTATACAGAATTACACAAACAAGAATTATAAATTCCCAGCTCCACCAACAATTGAGAAAGAAAACTACACATACCAAAGAGTTTATACAGATATAAATGAGCAGCAATTGCAATTTCCCAGTCATAGCGAGAGAATATTTGTCAGCTGGTAAGAAATGTTAGTTACAACAACTTTCATCAGTAGCTGATTCCAAAATGCTAGTGTGTCAGGGCAGCAGCAGCAACCAAGGTGAGCCGATCAGATGCATGTATGCGCCTAACATTTCTTCCCATAAACTATTGTCTTGTAAGCAAGTCAGTAAAAAAAATTACGCTATTATTCGCCTTGCCATGGAGCAATGGTAAGTCTGTCATGTGCCTATGAATTCTGCAACCTTTTGAATTCCACTACCCTTCTACTTTTGCTTCCCCTAACATTTTGCCACCCTAGGCAGCTGCCTAGTATTTAAACCATCTCAAGCTCCACAATAGGAATACATATCCCACTGTGTGCCATTTTCCGTTGATACACCCGTCCCCTTTGCTTCAGGAAGTCATCAGCATTGGAGAGGCACAATGTCCCTGGCAGCCATTTGGATTCTGTGCGAAAGGGTCATTGTTAACTCCTTTCTCCATCCTTCCCCAATCTAATGACGCGTGAAACCAACCACCTGTCTCCTTCATCCTTGCCCATCCTGGCTAATAAAAGCAAGCCGGGAAGGGCTGGGCGATGGGCTCTGTGGGGTGGTGAATGCTTCCCTCTGTGAGGGAACATTTCCAGATCCGCTGAAAGAGGCGGTCATTAAACCGCTTCTTAAAAAACCATCTTTAGACCTGGCCAGTATGGCCAACTATCGCCCAGTCTCAAATCTTCCATTCTTGGGCAAGGTGATTGAGTGCGTAGTTGCTGAACAACTCCAGGCACGCCTAGAGGATGTGGACCATTTGGACCCCTTCCAATCGGGATTCAGGCCTCATCATGGGACTGAAACTGCCTTGGTCGCACTGGTTGATGATCTCCGGCGAGCTAGGGACAAAGGTGAGAGTTGTTTCCTAGTTCTGCTGGATCTCTCAGCGGCCTTTGATACAATCGACCATAACATCCTTCTGGACTGTCTAGAGGGGCTGGGAGCTGTGGGCACTGTTCAGAAAGTGGTGGGGGGGGGATGAGTGTTCAGACCCCTGGGCCCTCACTTGTGGGGTGCCTCAGGGTTCCGTCCTCTCCCCCATGCATTTTAACATTTATATGAAGCCGCTGGGAGAGATCATCAGGGGGTTTGGACTGGGTGTCCATCAATATGCTCTGCCTCTCTTTCAAATCAGAACCAGTGAAGGCGGTGAAGGTCCTGTTTGAGTGCCTGGAGGCGGTTGGAGGTTGGATGGCGGCTAATGGATTGAAGTTGAATCCTGACAAGACAGAAGTACTGTTTTGGGGGGACAGGGGGCAGGCTGGTGTGGAGGACTCCCTGGTCCTGAATAGGGTAACTGTGCCCCTGAAGGACCAGGTGTGCAGCCTGGGAGTCATTTTGGACTCACAGCTGTCCATGGAGGCGCAGGTCAATTCTGTATCTAGGGCAGCTGTCTACCCACTCCACCTGGTACGCAGGCCGAGACCCTATCTGCCTGTGGACTGTCTTGCCAGAGTGGTGCATATTCTGGTTATCTCCCGCTTGGACGACTGCAATGCGCTCTACGTGGGGCTACCTTTGAAGGTGACTCGGACACTACAACTAATCCAGAATGCAGCAGCTAGACTGGTGACTGGGGGCGGCCACCGAGACCACATAACACCGGTCTTGAAAGACCTACATTGGCTCCCAGTACGTTTCTGAGCACAATTCAAAGTGCTGGTGTTGACCTTTAAAGCCCTAAACGGCCTCAGCCCAGTATACCTGAAGGAGCGTCTCCACCCCCATCGTTCTGCCCGGACGCTGAGGTCCAGCACCGAGGGCCTTCTGGCGGTTCCCTCATTGCAAGAAGCAAAGCTACAGGGAACCAGGCAGAGGGCCTTCTCAGTAGTGGAACACCCTCCCATCAGATGTCAAAGCGATAAAAAACAACTTGACATTCAGAAGACATCTTAAGGCAGCCCTGTTCAGGGAAGTTTTTAATGTGTGATATTTTAGTGTTTTTTGGTTTTTATGGAAGCCGCCCAGAGTGGCTGGGGAAACCCAGCCAGATGGGCGGGGTACAAATAATAAATTATTATTATTATTATTATTATTATTATTATTATTATTATTAAACCTGTTTGCACTCCCCGACTGTGATTGCTGAGGCATGTTTAGAGAATTGACTCAGCACTGCCACTCACAGCGATTGGGTTTGTTTTTAGTGCTAGAAGAAGGTTCTCAATCGAGCTGTTTTAATCTGGTGTTGATCTGTTGACAAAAACTTCTAAACCTGTCCTGAACTTTAGCAGTTGGGTAGACTTCAAGTTTAAATAAATAAAATATACCTAGTTCTGGTTTGCTCCAGGATAATTACATTATTAAGACACTGGAACAGGAAATAGGGCTTTATTAATAGCGGTAAAAGTCTAATCAAAGTTTTCTGTTACTTTTAGGCATTTCATATACTCCTAGTTTAATTTCAGATATATAAAAATCCTAATTAAATCATGACCTCTGCACACCAGATGGATTAGATTCCCTTTAATAATCTTATTTATTACAATATGTCATAGTAAATTAAAAAGTCAGCTCTGATTAATTGGTGTATTCTAGAACTCCTTCAAGACATCCAAAATATTACAGAACAGTTTGTCTTCCAGCCTAGGGGCCTCCTGATGTTCAGATAACTAATGAATGTTATCTCTCTCATGGCTCCTATTGTCTTGGTGAGTTAATGTAGAAGTTTTCCTGATTTGACTCCTGCTTCTCAAATCTCAAAATCCAATCTTGAAAAACATATTGGAAGGAAAGTAGCACAACCACTGAACACCCACATTCATTTTGGAAAGGTTTACACCAGCTATTTCATTACGGTTGGAAGAGAACTGGTGAATTACGAAAATAGTAAGAGTGTGTTGAATTAAAATATCAGTATTAGATAGATACCTATTCTTCACCTATGCACAATTTATACATTCAACACAGTTGATTGAGAAATGGATTTTTTCCAATGGTACTATTGCAAGCTATGTATGTATGAGGGAACAGGACCTGCATGCCTGACTCTGCTCCCATGGGAAGAAACACTTGGTACATAGAATACTAATGTCCTAAGGAGACCAGCCTTCTGCCTGGCTTGCTATATTTACTTATTTCTACCCTGCAGGGACGCGGGTGGCGCTGTGGGTTAAACCACAGAGCCTAGGGCTTGCCGATCAGAATGTTGGCAGTTCGAATCCCCGCGACAGGGTGAGCTCCCATTGCTCGGTCCCTGTTCCTGCCAACCTAGCAGTTCAAAAGCATGTCAAAAGTGCAAGTAGATAAATAGGTACTGCTCTGGCAGGAAGGTAAGCGGCGTTTCCGTGCGCTGCTCTGGTTTGCCAGAAGCGGCTTAGTCATGCTGGCCACATGACTTGGAAGCTGTATGCTGGCTCCCTCGGCCAATAAAGCGAAATGAGTGCCACAACCCCAGAGTCAGTCACAACTGGACCTAATGGTCAGGGGTCCCTTTACCTTTACCCTGCAATTTTGCTTACAGGCTGGACTCCCAGTGCAGTTAATTATCAACTTTCTTTCTTTGTTTCCTTCCATTTATTAATCTTTTACTATAAAATATATTGAAGGGGGGTTATTGGTTTGTAGTTTTTGTTTTGTTTGTGTTTTTATTGTGTACATTGTGTTTTTATATTGTATTTTTATGTTGTGAATCTCCCTGAGATCTACAAATGAAGGGCAGTATACCAATTAATTAATTAATTAATTAAAGAGAAGCAAGAACAATAAAACATGAAAAGTGAAATAAAACATAGGGAGCAGCAGAAAATTAGCCTGTTATCAGGATTGTTGTACTCTTCCATTATAGGTCCCAAGGATCTTCAGAATCCCAGCTTGTCTCTTACAAGTCTGGGTGCTCTTGTCATCGTTGATCTTGCTTGTTGCATGTTTTATTTCCTCAGGCACTCCCGATTACAGGACCACATCTTTACTGCAGCATAGGTTCCTTGCCTCAGAATTCCTTCTCAACTCTCGTAAACTTGCCACTGGAGGTTTTCTGGCCCTCAGACCTTCCTCGTCATCTCTCATTTCTCTCCGTCTTTCTAATTTCCCTCTGTGGCAAAGCCTGCTAACATTTCCTCCTGTGTCTCCTCTTACGTCTCTCTTCTCTTTTCCCCGTTTACTTTCTCTATATCTTCATGACTCAGAGGCTTTGACTATTGCAGGTGCTGCTGCCAACCTGCTGGTGGATGTAGGGAGGCAGGAAATAGTTTTGTCCTATTCTCCAGCAGATACCAGCAAGATTCCCTGTACAATTTCACAGTCCAAGACTCACGTGCCTCAAATATGTCCTCTTCCATATGAACCTTGCTCTGTTTACATTCAGTGGGGTGGTTACTACTCTTTGTACCCCCATACCATGTGAAGTGAGAGCATCTGTTGCAAGAAGCATCGGCCCTACCACTGTTGGGCCAATGAGACTCAAGCTGTTCCTCTGTTTATCCGGGCAGTTCCATAACCTAGCTGTTGAGAAAGGCCTAGTGTCTGTCTTGGTCCTCTCTTGTTTGATTTCTACTGCATTTCTTGATATTGGGTCTTATTTGTTGCTACTTCATTCTGTTGAAAACTCCTTTGGAGAGATGAGGCTTAAGTGTTTTACATAAATTAAAAATTGTAAATCTAAAGTGGGCTGGAAGTTCATTGAAAAATGTCCCATCTACATGTGCCTATAGATGGCAATCTGAAGCCTAACCCTGTTAAAGTAACTAAAACTGCTTCACAGCATGGATTTGTTCAGACATACCATTTGACATTCTCAGGATAACTTCTGGCACTATTCCTGTTACACACAGGAGTTACATTTCAGAATATATTTTGAAAACTGAACTGGATCCTGGAATCCTGTTAAATCCTGCTTGCACAGATGGTGCGCTTGAGCTGTTTGAGAAAAGTCTTCTTTCTTGATTGGAAGCTGCACTTGTATAGGGGCTGGTGCAGCAGGAGACGTAAGGTTACTTGAGTGCATCTAAAGAAACCCTTGAAGAGAGCCGTATTATTAGGCTAAAAGTAGTGGCGAAAGGTAATCATTTCCTGTAGTTGCCATGGCAAGCTATTATACGTGGTGCAGGTAAGTTTTGGGGAAGGGAATAGAAAGAACCTATCTTTAAAAGCAAACAAGAGAAAGGGAGATTGAAAACATTAAAAAGAAAGATTTTAAGTGTCTCCACTGCACACAAAAAAACAGTGTTTCCTTTGAGCAAAGGAAGAAAGTGAGAGAATTGTCACTTCAGGCCGGTACAAAGGAATCAGCCTACGCACCTTACTACCTCTTTTGAATATATTCCATGCTTCTCTCCTCACCCTGCGCCAAGTCTTCTAATCTTCTAAGTAAAAAACATTTTTAAGTAGAATTTCTTTCCCTAGTGTGTTATCCAAGAAAGTGTTTGAATGGGGAAGGATGTAAAATAAGTGCCTGTTCAGTGGTATTTTCTCACAAGCAGGTTTTCATGGTTTGAAGATTAGAACGCATTCATTTTTTCCCCCATCCTGGTGTTATTGGAGGTTAATTGGCCTTTGCAAAACCAAGGTTTATTGAGTAGTTATTTCAGCTGGATCAAACCTGACAGTTGGTAAGAAATATTTTGGGGTCAAAATGTTCATATCAGAATAATGTTCTAGGCAGTCAGTCAGCATAAGGACTAGATTAAGGTTCAGAGAAGTGGAATGGAGCAGGAAACCCATTAGAAACTGGACACAAAGCAGTGTAGTTGCTATTTGAAGCATATATGTCTGCAGTAGCATCCCACAATCCTGGTTTTGCAATCAACAGCTCTTACAGCTGCCTTCCCAAATCTGGTGCTCTCCAGATGTTTTGGTCTACACATTCTATCAGCCTCCATACATGCAAATATATTAAATAGATTATAATGTGATGATATACAATATGGAATTTGTACAATATTCCAGAGCAAATAGCCAGTCATGTTTTATTATACCATAAGAAATTACACACTTGACCCAATAAGATAATCAAGTGAGAGAACACTAAGATGAAAAGCAACTTGCTTAAATGTACATCAGAAAAACTCTGGAAACAAAGCCTTATGAGGAACAGTTGAGGGAGTTGGGTATCTTTAGCCTAGATAAGGAGAGACTGAGAGACAATAGGATAGCAGTCGATATGATAGCAGTCTTCAAATATCTAAAGGGCTGTCAAATGGAAGATGGAGCAAGCTTCTCCAGAGGGCAGGACCTGAACCAATGGCTTCAAGTTATAAGAAAGGAGTAACACCAGGAAGAACTTTTTGATGGTAATAGCTGTTTGACAGTGGAATGGGCTGCTTCAGAAGGTGGCAGGCTCTCCTTAATGGGATGTTTTTAAGCAGAGGTTGGATGGCCATCTGTCATGGATGCTTTAATTGAGATTCCTGCATTTCAGGGGGTTGGACCAGATGACCCTCTGGGTCCCTTCCAACTCTAAAATTATATGATACTATAACAGGGAAAGTCCCAAGTAGATGGTCTTAAGGAGACAGTAGTTACTATTATCAAAAGCAGGTGTAGTGAGATCGGGATACCAAGTTGAAAACAGCAGTCTATTTATTGTATAATATGTGAATGTATAATTTTTGTTATCTATTATTTTAATTCCGGGTTCAGGTGACTGGATTTTAAAACATTAATTTATTATCCTGCTTAGTTGACTTGCTATGTCATAATGACTGCTCACCACATTAAATGGGGGGCGCCCTTTGTGTGGTCGCGCACAACCCCCTGGAACCTATGTAGCACCATTAGCACAGGCTTGGCTTCTCCTTACCCAGGTGGGATACCTGGAGGTCTCTGCCTACCTCAGCCAGTTGCCCAATCTTGCCTGGGGAGGCGTTGCCAAGGTGACCAGGCCAGGTAGGGGGAGGGACCACCCTGCCCACACAATAGGGGGAGGATCTTACCTGGGAATTGTCAGTTGGCTCCAGAGTAAATTTCCAAATCTTTGTAAGTTGAAACTTTTCTTTCAATAAAATATTTTATTGCCTCCCACTGTCATTGTGTCAAAAAACTTGATAAAAATCCCTATGCTTATAAATTCTGCATGCTGCCATATTTAGCAGATTGAAATCCTGAAATCCTAAAGGATTATATTAATAATTTACCCCGTGTATACTTAGGGGCACAGCTGATAGCTGTTCACATTACTTCAAGTAGGGCAGTGTTCTGTGAGCTACAGCAGCTCATGTCATGGGCATCACATGACTGCCGAATCCTCCACTTAAGATGAGCCATGTATTCCTACACAATCTTTGCCAAGTATTCCTTTTACAGAAGAAACTTTTTTATTTTAACAATTTTAAATGTCAGGCTGTCTAAATCTTCCTTAGTCAGCCGTTTGACTGCTGGCTATTTTGATGAGAAGATTATTCCTGGTTCTTTATAAGTTCACTCAATTTAAGCCTAACTTCTCTTTTAAAGTATCTACTTTCATTCCATCAAAATGCCTTACACAATATAAAAGCGTTTTAGCAATGCTGTGTTGCCATTGGGACGGGAGTCTGCTACGGGGTCAAAGGAGGAAAGCACCCACTCCACCTTGGCTTCAGCAGAGTCTCGGACAAACCATTTTGGAGTGTCTTGATATTTATACATGGCGATTATATGGTCCAGCTACTGGAAAATTGCCTAAAAAAAGACGAATGATTCATCTGCAGCTGCTTTCAAAACTGAAAAGAGGGTAAATGTTCTTAGTTGGCAGGCATGCTTAGATTAAACTTCTATCATGCACATGGAACCAAACATAGGTTCAGGTACAGTTAAAGTTCAGTCATTTCACCTTTCAGCACTTTAAGTTGATTGATCTTACGTCACTTTACAACAGCTTTTGTGGTGGCATTATTATTATTATCAGGGCACATTACAGCCATTCAAAAATGCAATGTTGAAATAGTTTAGAACACTCTGGGGAGGTCACTTCGCTCCTGCTAACACAGCAGTTTGACTTCAACTCCAGAGACATACTCCATTGTCTCTCAAGGCAGATGGAAGCCAGCTATATATTTCCTCCTTTCTCTTCTTCCCATGAAAGTCAGGCATTCATGTTAGTTTAGAGGGACAGAACTTTGTGACTGCCCCTCTTCTTACTCTTTCACTATATTAGCTGCTAAATTATTGCCAGTGGTTGGCTCAGCAGCTGAGCTGTCCTGCCATGTTTGCCTTTTCTGCTTTAACTGTTCACTTTCTCTGCTAGCTATGCTCAAATACTTGTTCTTTATTGTCATTTATCTGGCACGGATGTTGCTCAGAGGGTAAGTCAGGTTACGGTTTGGTGGTTACCAATATTCACACACTAGAGAAATTTCTTTCTACTAAATACTGAGAACATAAAGTAACATCTTTCCATCACAGGGGTAGATGGGTGCTTTATGTGTGTGTGGGTGGCTTTTGGGGTTAATTATTATTATCCCTTACTATTAATGAAGTTTGTGAAGGATGATGTCTTAATTAGTCCATGGGGGAATACTTCAGTTGATTAGTGCAGTGGCTTCTGTGTACTCCTTTACTAATAAGTAGGGCTGATAACTGGTGCTCTTTAACATGTTATGTAGCATTGTCAGGGTGTAAGAAACTTTCCTTAAGGTGGGAGTAATAGTGTCCCTCCCTCCCAAGAAATCTTAAAATTTAAGTCGGCCAGTTAGACAGAGTGAAAGGAGATGCCAACTTGATGAAGCAGAACAGTCAGGAAAGGGAGAGTTAACTGGTCTTGGAATGCCCATAAAGAGAGAGGCTAGGGCAAACCACCACTGGGAGTGCATTTGCAATTATTGGCTATCTCATTGGTGCCGTTTTATTTCTGCTGTTCGCCACTCTGTCATTTTAGCACCGCAGTGACATCCAAACAAAACTGCAATCAAGACTGTTTGTCAGTGCTCTGGTGCGTAGGGGTGGAACATGAAGATCTGAAAAAAGAGGGCTTAGAAAAGAAATCACAGTAAATGATATTTGCAAATGTGTGAACTCAATTTGGACATGTAATTACACAAAGCAATTGCCATTTGGAAAGGGTGAAAATTGTAATTGCATGCTTCGAACAGCAGCCCACGACCCTAAGCCTCCTCAGTTTCTGGAAGTCTTTGTGTGCTGAAACAAATAGTAAATGCAACTTCTGTACCCAATTAAGTGCTTGTTTGTCTTTGTATAATGAAGAAGCTCTTGGATATTGAAGTAGTTACAAAATGTTATCATTAACTTCTCAGTTGTTCACAATATGCATCCTGTAGCTGCTTTGTCGCCTGTATTCAATCTTCCTATTCTTTATCCCTGGCCAAAGAGATGCCGTCATGAAAGTACATGTTCTGTAAGCATGTTTCAGGATCAGCAGGACTAGGTGATTGAAATGGGAGAATACTGTAATCAGTAGTAGCCCAATACTGTTGCCTTTTTCTAGAAACTGTTTTATGAGGTGGTGGGGCTTCCATGGTCAAACTAGGCCTCGGAACCCTTACAGATTTTCATAAACGCAAAAAAATGTCTCATTTCACTTTTATGAAAATAGATGTAAAGACGTTCCACGAGCTATTTTCTCCCTATTTCATATGCACAGTGTTCTGATGAATAGCTACTAAAAGAATCCATGAGATTGTATTTTCATAAACATTTTACTTCTTATCTTCTTGTTTGATAGAGTATGTGTGTTTCATGTTGCTAAGGGTGCTTCCACACACAAAGCTAGGCAGCGGCAGACGTCCCATTTTGCCATTTGGGGTGACATGGTAATTTCCTGCTGCCGCCCCTCCCCACACTGCCACCTTGCTGGACCGCTGCCTGTGAAGCATTTCATATCTACATTGCACAGGAGCGCCTGTGGAGTGCTGGCAAAGGCGCTGGCTTCTGGCAAGATCTGTCTCGTGACATCTTAGGCACTCCATGTCCACACCGTTTCTCCACTGGCAGGGGAGGTGATGGGGTGCCACCTCTTGGGGTTCCACCACTTAAGGCTTGCCTTATGAGTGGGTTGGCCCTGGAGCTGGGTCTGGAGAATGAGTAGCTGGTAAGAATACAGAATGTGGGTCTCCCTTTACATGGAACCCACCACCACATTTAGTATCCTCAAAGTAAAAAGCATATTGCATAACCGTGATGAGAGAGACCTCTGCCATGAAACTTGGCTGAGCTTGTTTAATATCCACTCTCTAGCTTTTTCTATTTACAGCTTTGTAGTATTTTTCTGACATTTGTACAAAGCAGCTTCTAAGGGTAGATAACAAGGTTAGAAATCAAAAAGACAGCACTACAAAATGTGTTTAAGTAGGGCTAGCATAAAAACCCTGCTTATCCCCGAGTCCTAAATACTTAGCGAAATAGAAGAGCCTCATATTGCTTCAAGCAGATGTTCTGGTTTTCCAGACCAGTGTAGAATACCATAGCTGGAGAATGAGTAGCTACCAAAAAGGCTTCCTATAGGAATATTTCACTGTGGGGTTTGTTTGTTTAAGATACAAAGGGCACTATTTGAAGGCTATATGCAGCAAATCATATTGCAGCAGAAAACCGGGAGAGCTGATGTAGAAAAGCAACTAACACTGCTGTGAGCAGTATAGCAAGCTATAAGCTCAATTCAATGAGTGGTAGATGATGATAATGATATTTGGATACAGCCTTACAGGAACATTGCGAGCATTAGTGAGATACTGCACGTGAACTTTTTCCATATGTAACAGGTAGTTTATGTTCCTTATAGTGGGACAGACCTTTGGTCTAGAATTTTTTTCTCCTGACTATTTTTTTTTCTCCTGTCAAAAAGAAAACAGATTTTTTCCGCCTCCCGCATCATCATCACCATCATCATCTCCCAAAACATTTAATGCAAAGTGGATAGTAGCCTTTGAAAATGTAGACTAGCTGATGGGTGTTAAATCCAGCTGCTTTCACTGTGCGAACAGGTATGCAGAGTTGAACCCCACCCATCAGCTGAAGTCACCAGCAACATCAGCTGAGGGTCAGCTGGGCATAGCTTGAGGGAAATGGCCTCTTGACCCAAATTGGACTCCTTGGAAGGTGAAGATTTGCCCATCTGCTGGACGTTTTCCACCCTGACTTAAGGTGATGTCTAACAATCAAGTTCTGCTTGAGCAGTGGACTTTGGCTTTTGCAAATGTGTTGTGCGGTTATGGGGGAGCACATTGGGCTACAGGGAGGAGTTGGGGAAGTCTTCCTTTGTCTGCTAGAATGATTTGGATCTCACTTAGAAGCTATAGTAAATTGGTAAGTCTCCAAGGTGTCACAAGCCTGTCTAAAAATTAAAATATTTCCATTTCCTGTAGACTTCTAAAATGTCATTATTTTTATTGTGAATAGAAGGCTAGCTTACAATGAGAAAATGATGACAAACTGGGATTAGAATAATATTGCAGCAACACCAAAAGTAAGAGAATGCAATCAACAAACAATTAGGAAGTTTCAGTGGAGCAGTTGACAACTACAATATGCTAATGACTGCTACACGTTGGTATATTAAACATATATAATTGGAGTTACAGAACAGTAATTGGAGGGAGAACAAGTTGAGTTTTGTTCTTTTTTTTATTTGTTTATTTATTAAAGTTCTAAAGTTCATCCAAGGATCACAGGGCAGTTTACAATATAAAAACACAAAAATAATAACATTGTAACAGTAACAGAAGTAGTAACAGAGAGAGAGAGAGAGAGAGAGAGAGAGAGAGAGTTTTAAAGGCCATAGATAGTTTAATTAGCCAAAGGCCTGGGAGAAGAGGAATATTTTTTGGCTGGCACCTAAAGATACATGAGCCTCCCTGGGGAAAGCATTGTACAAACAGGGAGGCACATTGCCACTCTCTGGACCTCTTGTGGACGGGGCACAGAAAGAAGGGCCTCAGATGGTGATCACAGGGTCCAGGTCTGTTCTTATGGGGAGAGGCAGTCCTTGAGGCATTGTAGTTCTGAGCCATTTTAAGCCCATCCTATCTGCTGGGACAGTAGACAAATTGGAAACATCCATGCAGGTCTAGCTCTTGACGTTTGTGGACTTCATATCTCAAATCTACACCGCCTGTTTTTCCTCCTAGGTTTACTTCATTTCTCTTTACCCTCTGCGTTCCCGCCATCCCTTCCATTCTCTTTTCTGACACCTTCATCTACTTTTGTGCCGCTCCATAGCGCAGTTTCTTCCTTCTGTCTTCTGCTTCCATTTGTCTGCGTATGGTTTTTGAACAATGATGTTCACAATAAACTCTTTTGCTTTGTACCAATAAACGTTGGTGCTGCCGTATAACTGCTACCACCTACTCTTTCTAGAAAATGATTATACAAATTTGATAAAGAAAATTAAAATGAGGTATGTCTTTTATGTTAAAAATTATCCTGCTGACCTTGGGCAACATCCAGTGATGTCCGCTTACACCATGGAAATCTAGTGATTGTCTTTACCCCCTTCAGCATCCCCCCCCCCTCGAAAATCTGCTGTGGAGGTTGCACCATTTTCTTCTTTGCCTTTAATGTTCACTGCTTCATTTGTCACAACCAACTTTTAATGTAACAAGCTGTGTTGACCCAAGTGACCTTCATGGATGCCCCTAAGACATAACATTGTGACAAAATTAAATGGCATGAGGACAAATAGGACTGGGCAGCGGAGGGGGGCATCAAGAAGAATCGACAGCGCTTACAACTAAAGGCAACTTCACAGCACTGAAAAAAATAATGTTCATAATTGGTTAAAAGTAGCCAAAAGGGGAGGGGTGTGCTTTTTGAGACTCGTGAAAATAAACAGAAAGCCATAGGAGTAATTTAGGCTCTTCTCTATTTTACGTGTGACAGGTTAAGTTATCTTTGCAAAGCAATTTATAGTTATAGCATGTTCTTTGCAAATGTCTTTTAATAGAGGCTTTGTTTTTTTAATTTTCAAGGGACATCATTTTAAAACAATATGTTGAAGGAATAAGGGAGTACTATGTATTATTTCTACAATACCCTTTATAATACAAAGTTATTTATAAAAGTAATGCCAGACATAATATGAAACTTACTGAATATATTCTTAGCAACAGTGATGTGATGTGTCTCTCATTCATATATATATATCAACTAAACTTTGCTCAGAGTAGACTCTTTGAAACGAAATGAACCTAAAGTAGCCATGCCTGTTAATTTCAGTGATCTACTATGAATTGGATACAACCCTTTGAATGGGATTGAACTAACAAATCCCACCAGTGGTAGCCGCTGCATATAGAATGCCACTTGTGCAACAAGGCTTTTCTCTGTACATCTGCCACATGCCCTGAAATTGGTGGGGTGGGGGCACAGGGAGTGTGTCAAGAGAACCTTCAGCATGGGAGGAAAAGGAGTAGCTTCCGTTTTAAACTAGAGTAGGAGAATATGAGTGCCTACTAAACTTTGTGCCAGTCTCAGTCTTACAGTCTTGTAGAGACAGATCGTCCTTCTGCAGCAAAGTAACCTTATAGAAAGAACAAAATGAAATGGATAGCTGCCAATAAACTAAAGAAGAGAAGCCAGCAGAATTAATTAGAAGCATAAATAGCCACGTTCTTAGTTATAAATAAGCTGGTTCTGGAAGACATTCATTAGCTGAACATTGTGCACATTTATACTCATTATAGGACCTTGTCTCTACTGAACAAATTAAAAGCTATTTTGCAGAATTACATGTTCCTAAATCAGCTGGCACAGATTTCCAAAGCTTGACTAAACAAATCATCATTCCATAAAACTGAATTTAGTAAATAGTTTAAACCCAAAGAAATAGACATTGGAATGACCTAAATTAAAGTTTTGAAATCAAAGTTTTATAAGACTCAGTACTCTGTGCCCCTCCATCCCAAGTGTCTTATGTCTACTGCATCTTAAACAGCATCAGTGTTTTCCAAAATCTCTTAATGCTTCCACCCGATGTACATGACTGTGTGTGCAAGAGTTTGGGGATATGTTTGTTTGTCTCTGTAAGTGCTTTACAGATGTATATGAATTCCATGCTTTAGTGCCTGAAACACATCCTGACTCATGAAATTGAACAGGGCAGCCCTTGAGCATGTGTAGTTCTGTATGAATATTAAAGCCACTACTTGTATTGCAGCCTTAACATTCTGTAACAACACACTTAACTGCAGGTATACTAGTTGTACTGTGTGATTGAATTTTTCACAGTAGTTTGCCATTTCTGTGTTGTAAAACAGAAGTTTCAAAGGGATGTCATGTGGGCAAACAAGATGAAGATGGTAAACCAGTGAAGCGTTTCTTTCACGTACTAGCAAGTATAGAGATTAAAAACAGTTTGAGGATTCAGTGAGAATTACATTTTGAGGAATACAGTTCGAGGAATTCACTGAGAAAGGAAAATTCAGTGGTGTAAGCAGGCCTTTATTATGACCCATGTACTGTATACTCTGTTTACTATGGGGATGGTGATTCTACAACTATATCCTTTAGGGGGAAACTGTTAGGACCATTTCAGCTTGCTTCTGACCGGGAGACACAGCCTTGCTTGCATGATACCTTTGTCAGAGAAGGGGTCTTCCGGGGTGCCTGTCTCCTCAGCCCCATAGGAGTCCAAGACTGTAGAATAAAGTGAGGGTTTGAAAGCCAGCCAGCTCCTCTGAGGAGGTGAGGTTTATTGCACTGTAGTACAAGGTAAAGGTAAAGGACCCCTGACAGTTAAGTCCAGTCGCAGACAACTCTGGGGTTGCGGTGGTCATCTCGCTTTACTGGCCGAGGGAGCCGATGTTTGTCCGCAGACAGTTTTTCCGGGTCATGTGGCCAGCATGACTAAGCCGCTTCTGGCGAACCAGAGCAGCGCACAGAAACGCCAATTACCTTCCTGCTGGAGTGGTACCTATTTATCTACTTGCACTTTTTGGGGTGCTTTCAAACTGCTAGGTTGGCAGGAGCTGGGACCGAGCAACAGGAGCTCACCCCGTCACGGGGATTCAAACTGCCGACCTTCTGATTGGCAAGCCCTAGGCTCAGTGGTTTAGATCACAGCGCCACCCTGTAGTACTGACAACATATACAAGACTTCATTTGTAGGCAGAGACAGCAGCTCATTAACTACCATAGGAGGGTCCTGGGAGCTCTGCCCTGGTGCCCTGAACACTGACCCTTGGTATTCCCCCATGAGCCTTGACCTCATACCTATTTTTAAATTTTGCTGGTTTTATTTGTATATTGATAATTGTTTTATGTACAGCTCTTGGAAAATCTTTGAATGAGCAATTTTTAAATTCTTCTAAATGAAATAAATAAAATGGTCTGTGGTTCAACTTCCAGCACCTCTGTTTGTATGCAGTCATTTCTTTTTCTGTCTTTTGTTGACTTTTATCCCCTGGCTCTGTTTGCCAGATTTTTTTTTTAAGTGTTTCAACAGGTTTTAGATTTCTTCCATAAGCATTCAGCAATATTCATGAAAGGTGATCATCTTTCGCTATAAGGCCATGTACACACTGAATAGTTTATAATAAAGAGAAACAGTTTGTAAGAAGCAGGAAGCCCAATGAACTAATAATCCATGCTGCTGCTTGTTTTATTCAGAGTTCATTTTAAGCTTTGAAGTGAACATTAACAAACTGCCATAAATTGTCATATATACAACAGCAAAATGAATAGGTAATCTGAGTCAGTGAGTATATCTGCACTCCTGGGTAGTTGCTACCATTTTAACTCTTGTTTTTGCTGCATTTGCTATCAAGAGGAAAATAGTCAATCAGAGTTGAAGCTATGAGATAGAATTGAAAATTGAATTGAAAATTGAACTGAAAAGTAATTTTGCTTTAAAATGTTTTGCAAATGTAGACGTTAAGTGTGAAATGAATGCAGCTAATGACCATAGCTGGAAGAGTTATGCACCTGCTGATCAGAGGGATATTATTATAAATGAGGTTGATTTTTCCTGTTGACTACCTCATTCTTTCTCAACATGGTCTCATTATTTTCCTGTCCCATGTCTGACCCCTCAGATAGGAAGACTCAAGCATAAACATAATAAAAACACATTAACTCCTGTAGAGCTTTTCAAATGCTTTCTGATATGATGAGAGCTGTGTAGTTTTGTTTTTGTTTTTCAAAAGTTTTGCATAGGAGCTCCTGCTTTTTTCACAGCCGAATTAAAGGTTGAATTTCCTGGCAAACACCAATCATAGCTCTTGGGTTCATATATTTGCAGGTGACAGTCTTAAGTATTCTGCAGGTTTTAAAATGTGTTCCTTTTGAGGAGGGTTCCTTAAACCTCAATGAAGTGTGCTTCTTAAACAAAACCATGCTGACCAGCTAGGATTGTGGTTTTATCCTGCCAGGGCTATAATACTTGGGTTGTATGTTGTTGCTGTTGATAATGTATTAAGTTGTTGTAGAGATTTGTTTTCACACACTCTCTCTCTTCATTCTTCATATATTGTTTGTCAGCTGAGCATCTAAGAAGTGCCAATCCCCAGCATGACTTATAATGGGAAGAGAAAGGAAACATATATAGAAGAGTTGGTGTATTTAAAGGACCCAAAATATTAAATGTCTGTGTTGTGAAACCTCCACTGCTCTTTGGGTGGTATAATTAAAACACATCATTCTTTAGGGAAAACAATGTGACTAACTTGATTTGGTAGTCTCTTGTGGCATATTCTAAATTTAAAAGTCTCGTTTAACCAGATGGGTTAATGAACAATCTAGCCAACTACATTGGTTTCTGGCAGTGGCCAGCTAGAAACTATAAGAAAGTTGGTCATTGTGATAATACTCATCCCTTGTATTTAATTCCCACCATCTGACAGAGGTTTGCTGTCTCTGAACACTGAAGTAGCACTCCTGGCTTTCATACTTAGTGGTGGTGGGATTGAGTTTACTAATTCTAAAGAAAATTGTATATATTTTTTAATATTTTACTTAATTTGCATTCCACTTTTCAGACTGAATGATCCCTCAGTAGACCAAGATTAATTTAAGCAATGTATAAAGCTTACTTCTGAAAGTGTATTAGAAAGATCAGCTACCATTACGTTAATAAACCGCTTGGACAGTTGCTTCCATACCTGTAGTGAAACTGGAATCTTGGTTTTTTTATGCAGTTATTCAGCCTGGGTTGTTGTTGTTTTTAAAAAATGTAAACATATGGGGGGTTTCAGTGCCGACATAGAGTTCTTATTTGTGATGGCTTCCTATTCCCATCACAGGAGAGAACATCCATAACATCCATATGTTAACTTGTTTATAGGGCCTGGTGAGTTGTTAAATCTCATAGAAGTCATAGAATCATAGAGTTGGAAGAGACCACAAGGGCCATTGAGTCCAACCCCCTGCCAAGCAGGAAACACCATCAGAGCACTCCTGACATATGGTTGTCAAGCCTCTGCTTAAAGACCTCCAAAGAAGGAGACTCCACCACACTCCTTGGCAGCAAATTCCACTGTCAAACAGCTCTTACTGTCAGGAAGTTCTTCCTAATGTTTAGGTGGAATCTTCTTTCTTGTAGTTTGGATCCATTTCTCCGTGTCCGCTTCTCTGGAGCAGCAGAAAACAACCTTTCTCCTTCCTCTATGTGACATCCTTTTATATTAAATCTGTTAAAGGGTTACTTAGGTTGACTGCATTTTTTTAAAAAAAGCTCTGAATCAGCCTTCTTTATTCTGTACAAAGATGGCTGAGTTTCATCACATTTTTTCCTTTCCTTTTTCATTGATATACTAGATATTACAAATGCTGCTTTATAAATGTTGATTTAGAGAAAAGATAAGGTTACATAGGATGGAATAGGTTATATTAAGGGATGTTGTCAATATTTTTTTTTCATTCAAATAGCTGATAAATAGAACCCATCTCTCGATAAATTGATTATTTTGTAATTACTTCATACTTTTCTCTAGTAGGTTGTTTTGATCATTAAGGAAACTTCCTGTATTTTCTTTAGCCTTTTAGTCATAGTTGGAGTTTTCTTGCTTTGCCAAAGCTGAGCAATGCAGATGTCAGTGCTTGTGAGAAGTGTTGTAAACATTTCTAGCTCTATGTTGCTAACATCTGATTTTAATATGCGTGAAAGTATAGTTTTATGGTTTCTAGATGTATTGTGGCCTGTAATTCTTGCATTACCTCAAGTACTGAATTTAAAAATGGTTTATTTTCTTAAGTTCCAAAAGGTAGCTTTTGTCCCTAAGTTACTGTTAGGAAAAATGGAAGAAAACATCATTGTTTTGAGAACGAGTGTGAAGTTGTTGGTAAAAACATTTTATCTTTAAGGAGAAGAAAGCAGGTGGTAGGAATTAAAAGTTTGGTTGCTTCGATTTCCAATCTAAAAACATTTGTAGTGAGCCATTTTCTGTTGGGGTGAATTCTAGAATGAAATTAAGCCAACTTGAACATTCATGGAAACCACAAGGAAGCAGAATGTACATAGGAGCCTCTTTATCAATCTGAACCAAAGCTGATCGTGATTGCAGTCTAAATCTATTAATGATGTTCAAATCCAGTGTTCTGGCTGTCACTGGAGGAGCAGCCTGAATAGTTAGCAATAAGCTTGTGTGTTGTTAATTCAGGTTTGGAGATATGTGCTTGGGAAGTAAAACCGACATACAATGTTTTGTGTCTATCTTTAAGCATACAAAGAGCGCATATGAAATGGCAGGTGGGTTTTTAGAAAAAGAGAGCCTATAATGATTTCCTATTTAGTGGGGTGACAGCATGTCCCAAGATAACACAAGCTTAAGGGACTGAAAAAGCATGATTATTAAAGGCTAGTGGCTTCTCAGTTCATACAAATTGAATTCTTTCATAGGTTGAAGTGCTGTGGAAATCTAGTGAAGAGTGAAGAGCATTGAAATAAAATTAGCATGTAAAGTGATTTTATATATTCAGGCTTGTAGCCACTAACTTTGAATTTGAGAGAGAAATCTCATTACTTATCTTGTAAAAGGGGTAATACTTAAACTCCCTATTTGCTGTCCTTGATTTAAAGGTTCTGCATATGAATGATATTTTTTTTTTGGTTGCCCAGAGATAGTGGTTATTGTATTGATGGAGATCTCTTTTCCTCCCCCCTCTCACCTTTTCTCTTTTACAGGATAACTGATTTAGGAAACATTAAAAGAAGGTTGTATTTATCAACAATCCACAAGGAGTTGTCCATAACCCCCCTACATGCAAAAATTCCTCTTTTTATGATCAAGCGCAAAATTGTAGGTATATTTCCTTCCAATTTATGGTTCCCTTTTCTTTTGCATTGCAATACTTCTAAGTATCTGTAAGAACTGTTAAAGTTGATCATCATGGTCCTGGATATCAGTACTTATGTCTATGCAGAAGACAAGAAGTTGACTTTCTGGTTCAGTCCAAAGCAGTGATTTAAATTAATTGTATAAGCGGGTGCATGTGCAGAAAGAACTTCAAATTGGAATAGTATTAGGAGTTTCTGTAACATGAAGGTCAAACAGGTGTGCTAGTGAACTCTACCATAGATCCTACTTACGACATTCAGACTGTTATTTGAGGGTTCCAGGCCCTATCCAAACATAGGCAGAACTTGGAGTGAGTGAGCAGAGCACAAATCTTTGCCTGGGGCTCTTGATACCATTTTCTGCCCTTCATGCAACACCAGGAGTCATTAGAAGTGCAATAGCGATCCCATTTCAATGAATCTATGTGATATGGTCTATAGCACCAGTGCTGCTTGCTCCAAGCTAGTGCTAAGAATAAGTCTTAGATATGAGAATTAAAACATCCTGGGAAATATGCCTTCCATCTGTAGGTTGGTAAATCACTTTGTTCACCCAATTGTGTGCAGAATGTATGAATTCTGAAAATTTAATTTGCCAGAAGTTTCAGGTGTGACCATGAATTTCCTTAACAAGCAGATGTCTGTCTGATATGTATTGCTATGTAATTGCATATTTTGGGTGAGGATATGGCTTCCCATCTGTACTGCACTGCAAAATGCAACTTCCATCCTTCAGGCCGCTAATCATGTGCAATATTTTCTTGCAAACTACAGCTAATTTGAAGGCAATTTTTTTCATATTAAAGCAAGATCCTGCCAAGGATGAAAACAGTCTTAGCATTTTTATTTAAATAGGTATTTGTAGGCATACGTGTACTTTACAAGTAACTGCCAAATACATTGAACTGAGAGAGAGAGAGAATGAGACAGAGACTGTTTGCAAAATACTTACTTACTTGCAAAAGTCCTTTTTCTACAACTTTTTGGAAGGCATTTATATTATACTAATATTATATTATACTAATAACTTCATTTTAGTTTTCTCCTTTTTTCAAGCATGGCCTTAAAAATTAATATGTACCAGACAGTCATACCACTGAGGCAGTGGTTAATTCAAGATCATAGATTAATTGTAGGGTTGGATGGGACCAGGAGGGTAATCTAGTCCAACCCCCTGCAGTGCAGGAATCTTTTCCCCAACATGGGGCTTGAACCCATGACCAAGTCTCACGCTGTACTGAGTTTTCCCACATCCTTACAATGAATTATTTTCCTGCATCATCGTTTTTGTGGTGACTGTGTCAGATTAACACCAGTGTTTCAAGATTTAAATATTCCTTAATCTGTAGCAAATTAAATTCAGTCAAAATGTGAACTTTAGTTGTAAGATTCCATTCGAAGAGCGAATTATTTGATGGGGATCTAGCAATGGGACTTTTATATGGTTGCATGGTTTTTGTTTGTTGAGAAGGTAGATCTAACCTTCCTTGTGATGTCCGACTCTAGATTTTGAAACTGAGCAGCTCTGTAGTCATACGAATACATGAAGCTGGTAGATCAAACTAGAAATTTTCTGGCTACATAGCATGCAACTAAATGTCTAGGTGTTATAAATTAAATTGCAGACACAAGGGGAGGGTGACTCTTGCTGGGGATGCATTATGGGGCAGGGAGACATCGCTCTTCAGCAATCCTTCCTTTGTTGCAATCAGAACTGAGAGCATCCTCCAGTCCCCCGCATGCCCCCCCCCGAACGCCTCCCCCAATTCTCCTAGTCATGTTGAGTGTGCATTCTGATTCTACAGAAGAGGAAAGAGAAAAGCCTCCATTCACTCTGCTTTCCCCAAAAGCAGTGGCTTTGAAGTAAAAAAAAATATCTAGCCAGTTTCTTAGTATAGTACATACGGTATTTTGGAAGGGATTTTGAAGAAAAATTCTCTCTCACAAGTAAAACAAGTAATTTCTTCATTGGTAATCTTAAACGTTGTCCCTGCATCAAATAATGCACACAGATTAGTTAGAACAATGTCATCAATGTTCCTCAGAGGTGGCAAGCCCATCAAGGAATGACATTTTGCACTGAAATTAATGAATGATTAAGACACTGATTAAAGCTTTCCCTTTACTTTTTAGTTTTCATCCAAATACTTTGTTTTCATCTAAATATTTATTTTATTAGTGCTTAGCAAAGACAATTTCCTACACAGCTAGAGCTGCACATTTCCATTAGTACATACTAAAAATGAATATTGATATTTCTTGTTTCAGTATACTGTGTTTTAGTGTGTTTGTCCTCTGGTTGTGGCAGTGTGTTTGTCTTACGTAATTTGATGCCATTCAGTATACCTCTTTTGTGGAAGTCAAATGGAATGTGCCTAATATTGTCAGGTGCTCCTGGAGAGAGTTTTCTCTACAGTTATTTAAGAAATGAAGAACACACACCATTTCTTAAATAACTCTGTAGGAAAATCTGTACACGAAGACATGACAATATTAGCTATGCTCCATTTGACTTCCACAAAAGAAACATACCAAATGGCCTCAAATTACACATAGTAAACACATTACTGCTACAGAGGTGAGCTTCACAATGTTAAAGCATTATTGCCTTCCATTTCCAGATTTATATATATTTATAACCCCAGTTAACATCCATGGTGCTAATCCTGCTCTTTACAAACACCATATTCTTGCACAGAAGGCATATTTGCACACAACTGCAGGACTGAAACCACATTAACATATCCATATCAAAAAACTGCCTGATGTGAACTAATGGAGGGGGGGATACTCTGACAGTTGTTGTTCACTACTACTAATATTGTCCTTTGACATTTGGCATATGGCTGCTCTTAAAAACATATTCTCAATTTTGGTCTTATGGATCCCAGTGCAATGTAGAAAAGGAGGCAATCTCTTAAGAATGTTCTGTTTCTTAGGGTAAGGCACACAGACTAGGCATGGGAAGCGTTGACTTCTGCATTTAGCTCTCCTGCGGCACAAAAGTGGTGTGCAATCCCATGAGTTGCATGGGATAGAGAAGTTTCTTTGCCCAATGACTTTGAATGGAGCAGGTAAAGTTGTCCTTCATACAACTGTTTTATCTGCTTACTTGCTTGCTATAGGTAAAGGTAAAGGTACCCCTGCCCATACGGGCCAGTCTTGACAGACTCTAGGGTTGTGCGCCCATCTCACTCAAGAGGCCGGGGGCCAGCGCTGTCCACAGACACTTCCGGGTCACGTGGCCAGCGTGACATTGCTGCTCTGGCAAGCCAGAGCCGCACACGGAAACGCCGTTTACCTTCCCGCTAGTAAGCGGTCCCTATTTATCTACTTGCACCCGGGAGTGCTTTCGAACTGCTAGGTTGGCAGGCGCTGGGATCGAACAACGGGAGCGCACCCCGCCGCGGAGATTCGAACCGCCGACCTTTCGATCAGCAAGTCCTGGGCGCTGAGGCTTTTACCCACAGCGCCACTATACCAACCAGTATAATCAAGATGTCACAAAAGATTGACACAGGCAATTCCGAAGGGCAGGACTTCTGTTTCCTGCCCTAGTCAGTCCAGTGATTGGCTTCCAGCACTTAAAAAGTGTGGAAGAAGCATGGGTTTTTGTAAGACAAGTGCAGGATGCCACCACTATATTCAGTGCAACAGGTGTGATGCTGCCGCATCCTCCATCATAGTGAATATGAAAGGTGGCTTCTGTGTTCCTTTATGAATGCTAGGTCAGTCTGCATGTGCACATGTTCAGTGCAGAATTTCAGTTTAACAAGATAGCATTAGTCAGTGATGAAGCTCTTGAACTGACCTGGGAGGCGGATTGTAAAGCTGGGGATCAAAAAAAAGCTTGAATCTTTTCTCTTTAGGGAATGCAAAACATCAATTGGCTATTTCTGACCCAAAGTAAAAGACTTGAAACAAACTTCTAAAATTTTGCTACATGTTTATAAGTTGCTTTTATCTGGGGCTTGTTCCTTAGTTCCACTAAGATTTCTGTCTCATTTATTGCTCTAGCCCTGATTAGCCTCCTTCAGGGCTGTCTTGATTGTACTTCAGAGACATCATCAACCCTGAAGATTGAATACTGAGGGGTGCCCTGCTGGCTTGTTCTGTACCTGGGATTGTATTTTGAGACTGTGTCTAGGCTGTGAGAACTCTGTACTAAAGAGAAGTAAAGCAAGATCTAGCCTGATGTGCTACCTGTACATATTAGGTAAATTTAAGCCACATTCTGTTCTGGGTAATTTCTTCTGCTAGTCATTGAATGAGACAAGAAGTTATGAAAGACCCTGAACAACTGGAAATCCTGTTGCTCAGAAAGCTTCACTAGATGTTTCCAATATACCTTGAATCCAAGGTTTGTTGCCAGAAGGGTTAGAAATGCTTTTTTAAAAATATAAATGCTGATAGAATGCTGAAATCCCAAATCAAATTCTGTTCTGTTTTTGTGTGTGTGGAACTGCAGAACACATACACATCTCTCATCATGCCACAGGTTACAAACCTGCTTGTTCCCAATAGGAGAAGGCAAGCTTTCCTTTAGGGATAAACATAAGACACTCAAATATAACATAACATTTCACAGACAATAGAACCATCCTTTATAAGAAGCTAGTGTTTGTGTGTCTCTTTCATTCCTGACACTGCAGAACGATATACCCACACAAGATTTGGAAGTTGCAGCTTGGAAGTTGCAATTTGGAAGTTCATTATCTACTGCCATGGATTTCTGAATTTAATGTCACACATCAATGGTGTCCTAAATGCTGAGCTACCTGGATAAAGGCCACCTGGCTCCTCTGTGACTTAAGATCATCAAACCAGTGGCAGTCACAGGGGATATGCTTTCTTTCTTGCATGGGCCTATGGATACATCAGAGAAAATCAGCCAGTGGTATCAAGGTGTGTGTGTGTGTGTGTGTGTGTGTGTGTGTGTGTGTGTTGAGACAAATATAGAGAAGGAGAAAGCAAGCAGCAGGAGAGAAGTGGATTGCAATTTGGCAGGGATCCTTGATAGTCATAACCATTTATATTGATTGCTCTTTACTAGTTTACCATCAGCCATTAATATGCACAGGCAACTCAGACTGTACACACTTAATTTGAAAGCACACTTAATTTAAAAGCAAGTATCACTGATTTCAAGTACAAGATGCATGCTAAAAGTTCAGAGTGGAGGCAATTATAGACCACTTGCATGGCTGCAACACTCCTTGATATGGAGAAAACATATATTCCATGGACTCTTATTACCCGGGTTATGAAGGCACCCTAAAGACGTTAAAGCAAAGATTATGGGATAATATACACAGTGACTTGCGACCCCGATCACACGTAGTCTGTAGTCCGTTGGCAGTAGGAGTACAGTATGAGCATGTCTTTAAGTTAACACCTTACATTAAAAACCTGACAGTACCAAATTACTGAAGGTTATTCACCAAAGCCAGACTAAACATTTTTCCTTCTGCAGTGTTGGATGGCTGGTTGAGAGGAGTTCCCTACCAGGACAGACTTTGCTCGTGTGCCCAAGACATCGATTCTATAAAACATATTTTGCTGCACTGTGCGAAATACGAGCAAGCCAGGGCTGAACTGATATTACCCTTGCTGGTACCTTTTCCCGGGAAAATCAGAGGCTCACTATGTCAGGTTCCTATTGGAAGACCGGACAAACGCTAGAACATTAGCAGTGGCAAGGTTTTTATCGGTGGTTGCAAGAAAATGCTTGCTTAACCTGGTGGTAGGCTGTCTGAATTGTGTATTGCTTTGTAATGATTTGTTGGGTCTCTGGACCATAATAAAGATTAATGAGGATGATGATGATGATATATTCCATGGAGCAGCTACAGGAGAGTTGGGCTATACAGTAATTATGTTCAATGGTAAATTTCAGTGCTGATTTCTTTTACAAGACCTGCATCTTATGTAAAAATGTCATTAAATCTGTTTTCACTCTTTTCTTAGTGGTGCAACCTGTGCATTGACTTGGTAGCATTCACCAGCGAGATATTCAAAGGAGCCGTTTTCCAGTCCTTGGATGGCATTATTGTTTCAGCTAACTGTAAACTGCGAAAAATCTTCACACTGAAGTCAAAGCCCCTGGATACAGATGATGAAGATGGTGTGTTAACCTGAACCTCCTGGAACTGCACTGAGTTACTGTCGTATCATACAGTTTCAAGTTTGTCTACCAGGCTTCTGTGATTAATCATTTGAGAGTTTAGACGATTTCACTGCAATTAATGCAAGTACAGGTCATGTATCTCTCTGGCTCAGGGGTTGTCAATGACATTAGCTAAGTGTGGTGACAAGGTGGGAAGGCACTTACATTTTTATAAAGGACTGCCTTCATTAAAACTGCATTGTGGAAAAGGTTCCATCTTTAAATTAGCATACAAAACTGCTAATAATCTTCTGGCGAGCTACCTTCAGGTAAGTATTTCATTAAGCAATTTGAAAGAGAGCTTGTTATTTAATTATCAGTGGGCTCTTCTGCTGAGAGATGTCATTTTCTCAAGGTGTCTTCTAAAAAGAAAATTGTCAAGACTACCTACATAAAACCCAGCCGTTATTTTTCTTCATTTTGGAAATGGGACCTCTGCAGAAGGAAAAAGATGGTTTTGATAATGAGCTGTTCACTATATTAGTGAGAAGTCCCATTGCTCATCAGCCACATGTTACTCTTTGAATGTGACACTATCACTGTGTCTAAATAAAAGGAGTCAGGTCCCCCCTGCCCCTTGCATTCAACTCTGCTCTTCATAATCTGGGCTGAGTTTCTTCCAGTCAAATGAACTCCCCCACACACTGCAGTCTGTTTTAGACTAGATTCTTCAGTCTCCCAGTATCTTCTACAAAAGTAAGCAGTAAGAGACTTTTGGCAGATAATAATTCTGAGGCTAGTTCTGCATTGTAATTTGAGCTTTTCCTCCAGCCTGCTTATTTATTTAAACTTTAAGTCTTCTTGCTTTATGCTTTGCATCTTTTTTGTATCTTGCTCTTTTGCTTCAATTATCTGGAACTATTTGCAATTACATTCTGCTCATCGCACACAGTTTGTATAGGTTCCCTTGGGAGACAACCATGTGGCTATCTCTTAACTTTTAAGGCAGGTGGTTAGAGTAGATGACTTTTCCTTCCTTCTATCTCCTTGATGCTGAAATAACCTTTCTTTCTTCAACCTAGCCCCATCGCTTTCCCAAATCAGTATAGACTTTCCATAGTCTTTTTCTTCCAATCTACTCTTACTACATGTCCTGTTTGTGGCAATGGAATATAAAGCAGCATGTGATAAGAGTTTTGATGTGGTGTCAGTAAACCAAACTAATCTTTGAAAGATCAGAAAGCTAGGTAGGTTTTCCAAGCTCAGCATTTTTTATTTTATTTTTGGAAGCCACAGAACTGTGACAAAACATTGTACCGTATTTTGCGTTCCATAAGACGCACCTAGTTTTTAGAGGAGGAAAACAAGAAAAAGAATATTCTGAACGAAACAGTGGATGTATGATTTTTGTGGTTCATGCTGTGGCCACAGATATGTGATCTGATGGTGAATTTGGGGTGACCCAATGCAAAAATCCTGAAGATCCATGGGCTTTTACCTCCCCCCTCCCAGGCAGCCTCCGCTAGCATCCCTTATCTCTCTTCCGATCCCACGGATCAGTTGTTTCCTTTCAACACTCCCTTCCCTCTTGTTTGCCTTAGTGTCTTTTCCTTAGCTGGAGCAGTTTTTTGCTCCTCCTTTTCTAATTTCTCTCCTTATTGCTTTAGTCTTCCTGTTTCCCCCCTTTGCAAGTTTGCTGTCTTTACCTCCCCCCTCCCAGGCAGCCTCCTTTATGTCTAGTGTCCCTTATCTCTCTCCCTGATCAGCAAATGATCAACGGCTTTGTTTCAACACCCACTTCCCTCTTTCAAAAAAAAAAAAAAAAAGCATGATCTGCTTTTTGCCCCTGGGCATTTTTGCTCCAGGGACCACGCATTCGCTCCGTAAGACTTCCCTTTACTTTTTAGGAAGAAAAAGGTACGTCTTATGGAGCAAAAAATACGGTAAGGTGGTCAGGTTTGCATCCCAACCCAGCCCCTCTGACTAACTGCAGTGGCGTTACTATTTCAAATACGTGAGTACATGAGAAGGGAGAATTCTTCTGCTTTAAAGACCTCTAGGTCTAGGAGGAGGCAACAATGAGTGAACTCCTGCAGATAGTTTGAATCTTATGTTAGCTTTGCTTCTCAGTTGTGTGCTGGAATGGAGCTCTGCTTGCCCACAGAGAAGAGCTGTCACTGGCTATTGGAGGCATCCTTGTAGGCTATCAGTGTAAGGGAGGACTGCTTTAGATGATTGCCTGCAGTTACATTCTTCCTTGAACCAGGTGGTCAATTTTGGATGCTCCTGCTATTGAGCAAATGTGTCTTGATTTAAACAGACTCTGTTTTCTCAGTCTGGACTATGCTCTCATGACCCTGATCCAAGTATATTGTTTTTGTTTTGGGTTTTTTTAAAAAAATGGGAGGGGAATAATACCATGGAGATGGCATTTTAATTTTGTGTTTATTCTCTCCAGGTGATTTGAATTTGCAAGGCTTTGGTTTTTAAGGACCAGCATTTTGTTTTGCAGAACTGTGCCATCTGTGCAGGGAGCCTTTCGCCATCCATTAGCTCGTTGATTTGTTATGTGTCAGTCTGGGAGGAAATCTGTCATATTGAAATGTTTATTGAATGGTGTTCACTGGGGTGACAGCTGAACAGGGGGTTCTACCAGCTGAAGGCAAAATAAAATTGGCATTGCTTTCCAGTTAGATTGGCATGAAGGTGTATTCTTCCTGTATGTGCTATACTATACAGGGCATAAGATCATAAGGATGAAATTGCCATTATCTCTGCTTGTTAGGTTAGACAGTAAATGCTTAGAAGATTGCTAACGGGCCATTCACAGCTGTAAATTAGGAGGAGAGTCTCTTCATTCTAAATAAATGCTGTTATATTTTAATATCCTGATACCTATATCCATATTTACATTGCATTTCAAAGCAGTCAGAATTCAATGAATTCAAAACATTTTATCCTGCATTCAGGTTCAGCATAGGTAAAGGGACCCCTGACCATTAGGTCTAGTCGTGACCCACTCTGGGGTTGCGCTTTATCTCATCTCGCTTTACTGGCCGAGGGAGTCGGCGTACAGCTTCCAGGTCATGTGGCCAGCCTGACTAAGCCGCTTCTGGCGAACCAGAGCAGCGCACGGAAACGCCGTTTATCTTCTCGCTGGAGCGGTACCTATTTATCTACTTGCACTTTTGACGTGCTTTGCATACTTGCATACATTTAAAATCAAACGTTTTAATGCAATACAATAAAAAAAATCAGACTAATAATTCAAAATGCAGACACTTTAATTAGTTTCTAATGAGATAAATGCAGTGCTGCAGTTAGGTCATTATAGACCTTTGTCTCCTTGGGAAGGGGGCATCTTTTGATGCTAATGTATATTGACTTATCTTAAGAATGGGGTAAGACGGCTTTGCTGTGTTCAGAATCCTTCCCATGTATTCTGCTGAGTAACTGCTCTGCTCTTTGTAGCACCTGCCATTACAGGGTGAAACCATGAGGAGCAGGGTCCTAATCATGAAAAAAGTTCTTTTGTACTGGGAAATGCACATCAAGTCACCCATCAACTTCAGAATGATAAGGGTATGTGGATAAAGTAGACAGAAGTTTTGCTCCCTCATGATACTAGACCTTTAGTTAGCTAATACAGCAGTCTGCTTCTGAACAGTGAGCAACAGCAAGCGAGGGCTGTTGCCTGCATCTCCTGGTTGTTGGCTTTCCAGAAACCTCTGGTTGGCCACTGTGAAATACAAGATGCTTGACTAGACAGACCTTTTGTGTGATCCAGAAGGGCTCATCTTCCATTTGTATCACATCACAAGTTGCATCTTTTTAGTTCCAAAATTGACATTTCATGCCAACTTAGATGTTGCATACCTCTTGAGCATGATAAGCTTGTTTTTCTTTCCACATCTGGTGCCAATTAACATAGCCCTGCTAGGAGCTGCGGAGTTATTCTGACTTAATCTAATCAAAAACACAACTGGGAACATTTCCTGCTCTTTCTCAAGTTCCATGTATCAGTGAGATTTATGTAAGAGTGTTTCCCATTGAACTCTGCCAATATCACTTGCACGGTGTCAGGGTTTCCCAGGAGTGGGATCCCAGATCCCGCCATGCAGATTTTGTTCGAACCACTCACCTCATCCTGAAACAATAGCCACATCTTCTTGGAGGCATTATCTTGATCTTGGGGGTGGGGGAAAGACTTTGTCCCATTGGGCCAGTCCAGAACTGAATTTTGAACTGATAGAAACTTTTGCCAGGAAATGGAGAAGCCTTCTCAAATTATTTGAGTATAAATGTTCTTTACAGAAACAAACCTTTAAATTTATTTATCTTTAAATAAATAAATGTGTGTTATCTTCCCATCAGGAAGATATGCCTAAATATACTCAGAGGACCCAATTTTTACACTCCTCAAAAGGAAAGTGTGTGGGGGAAAGCACAGTTATGGCTGGATATTTTTACCAAAGGAGGGTACAGAAGATGGTTTTATTTGTGAAACAATGCCGGCTAATTATCTTGCACTGAAGTTGGAAACTTGCTGTTCATTTAATCGGGATTAGAGCGGTGAGCCTTTGGGGCGATCCACGGAATTGGGAATCAGGTGGATAAGTAGATTTCTTTCTGCAAAGCTCTTTGGATATTTCTCTGGAGGTTGAGCTACATCCCCACGTTTTATTTTATTTTTGGTTTCAGCTTTTTTCATTTCTCATTAAACTGGGAAGTTGATACGCCTTGTGATACAAAATGATTGGCGTCCTCAGCCGGTGCCTCTCCTAGCGTTGCTTCACTTCTCCGTTTGGGAATCTTCTTTCTTTGTTTGTTTGCTTTCCAGCAATGTGGCTGATTATGTAGAACGCTGTGTTCCAAATGTGTTTTGTTCTTCCTTTATAGTTTTGAGTCTCCATTACTGATATCAACACACTGCTGTGGAAGCTGGGCTTGTCAGATAATATGAATGTCTGGGAGGCTTGGACAAAAAACCCAGTACAGGCATTAAAATAATACAGTCTGTTTAGAAAGCAAATTATGCTGTTTAATTTCTTAGATTGCTTGAAATGAGCAACAGTCCAATACTTGTATATCCCTGACGGCATGGCAGTTGGCTTGATGCTGGCATGGGGAGCGGCTGCAGTGGGAATTGTTAGCGCTATGGAGCGATATTGCAGCAACTCGGTGATGCAATAACTGGGCCAAAATATCCCGTTCTGCCACTTGTGTGATAGGTTACAGAGCTTTCTCAGATGTAACAAGCACATGAGATTAGATAGTAACTGAATCTCAGCCATGATCTAAATTGTGAGGCCAGCTAATTGCAGGTGGAGTTTAATTGCAAAGCCCATCCACCCTGAAATCTGATTAATTCTTAACCTCACACATAAATTATTTTAACAGTAAGTTAACCGCAATCAGGCATCTGCAATTATGCTTCCTAGAAAAGATATAACAGCTGGTGATTGCAGTTGTAGATTTATGGGACTAGAAGGACTGAGATCATCATGTCCCATCCCCCTCTAAAGAGACGGCTCTTAGATTGTCTATACTCTACCTATTGAAAGCTTAACTTCTATTGGGGTCACCCAAACTACAGCCTTTAGGGAGTCCAGCTGTAGCACATAGTCCAGGAACCATTTTGTTTACCTTACACAGGAATACTTCACTTTTATCCTGGACCTGTCTGCACTCAATCCACATGTCTCTTCATTCATACTTTTGAATGCATGATTGACTGAGGGAACATCTCTTATTTGAGGTGATTCTGTTTTAGACAATATTTATGCAGTTGTTGTGTTTTTTAAAAAACCTATTGGTAAGAAAAGGTTAAGTTTGAGGTCTTGTGGCATTATTAAATGATTTTCCTGAATGCTGGGGGCTCTGGCACATTAGCTATTGATTAAGTCCTCCTGTCCAGATGAGGTAATGAAGATCTCTAGTACTGCTAACTCCCAGTTCAGAAATAATGAGTCTTGCCTGGAAAAAATCATGCCATTGAATTAAGAATCAGATGGTTTGGACATCAAATGAATAAGTGAGCTTTTGTTTTCTGGTTCATAACCCTTGAGGCAGCCAGAAGACTCTTCATTTTGTAACTATGGGGGCTAGAGGGTTTTTAAAATATCAATGAAAATAGGCTATATTGTTTCCCTTGTTTGTTTCAGCTACCGGGTGTGTAGAAAAGTGAAGCCTTCGCTGTATTTTACTCAGACTTGTATTGATATTGCATTCACAGCTGATGGGCCAACAGATACGATTCCTCGAGCCTGTCAGTTAAATTCAGATGTGCCGCAAGTCACCCAGCTGCTGAATATGAACAAGCTACGCCCAGCAGAACAAAAATGTGGAGGTCGGCTCTTAACTTCACCGGAATTAGGTAGGTTGTAAAATTAATTTGTGCTTATTGGATATGTTGGTGGCCTCGTAAGAGCATCAAAGCTGCTTCTTGGTGCATGTCCCCTGTTTAGAGGCATTATGTTACATGCAGGTCCTGCTGCTAGAATCAAGTGTTAGCAATCTTACATAGAATGCAACAGCTACCACTGGGTTTATGCCATTATCTCAATGTGTCACTCTTTCTTCTCCTTGGAGCGTTCAATTACACGTGAGAAAATGTGTGTGTGTGTGCGCGCATGCACACACTAAACCTGTTTTTCACTCTGGAAACTTCAAAGCCTGTGATAGGTTTTGTCCCTCTCTCCCAAACTGGATCTCAGATTACATACACCTGCTCCAAGCAAAGTAACTTAGTAGGAGCCTTTGGGAACTGATTCCGTCTCCGTCTGCATAGCCTCACCCCACAAACTGCGTAGCCTGGCCTTAGATTCCATTTCTCGGTTAGGTTATGGTATGATGAATTGTTGTGAAATGGGGTTTTTATAGATGGATTGATGGTACCACTTCTAAGCACCTGCTGATACCGGGCCAGGAAGGGAAAAAATCTCATAAAAGAAGATGGACTTTGGCTGCTCTATAAGAGAAAAAGGGCATTGCATAAATACATCTTTCTATAAGCCCTTCTTATAGCTTTGCTCAGATGCGGCAATGTGAGATGCTCTTGGAGTGTATTAATAAGGTAGTGTGCTTATCCATGGTTCTTAAGCTTTGAAAAGAGCACCCATGATGCAAAATGAAGCCCTTGCCCCAGGGTTGGCAGGCTTGAAACCATTGGAAGGGATGGCCCACCTCCTCCCCCACTCCCTAATGCTAATAATAATAATAATTCATTTTTACCCCGCCCATCTGGCTGGGTTTCCCCAGCCAGTCTGGGTGGCTTCCAATAGGATTTTAAAAACACAGTAAAAGAAGAAACAATAAAACTTCCCTAAACAGGGCTGCCTTCAGATGTCTTCTAAAAGTCAGGTAATTGTTTATTTCCTTGACATCTTGGGGGAGGGAGTTCCACAGGGCAGGCGCCACTACCAAGAAGACCTTCTGCCTGGTTCCCTGTAATCTCACTTCTTGCAGTGAGGGAACTGCCAGAAGGCCCTCGGAGCTGGACCTCAGTGTCCAGGTGAATGATGGGTGTAGAGATGCTCCTTCAGGTATACTGGTATACTCCTCCCCCCTCACCTACACCTCACTGTCTGCTGACTCCTCCCCCTTTGCCGCCTCCTCCACCTCTCTCACCACTGCTGTCTTCGGCTCCCTGGGTAGCCTCCTTTTTCTCCCCTTTTTCTCAGGCGCAGGGGGGTGGAGAGCAGCAGAGGAGTCATGGGGGGCAGGGGAGGACGTGTCAGCGGCAGTGCGGAGGGGCACTTTCTGTTTTGCCTCAGTGGCAAAATGTGCTAGGCCAGCCCTGGGGCTCAGTACAGTGTTACCTTGGGTTACAGACGCTTCAGGTTACAGACTCCTCTAACCCAGAAATAGAACCTCGGGTTAAGAACTTGGCTTCAGGATGAGACCAGAAAACGCACGATGTCAGCGGCAGCGGGAGGTCCCATTAGCTACAGTGGTACCTCAGGTTAAGAAAGTTTCAGGTTAAGAACGGACCTCGGGAACAAATTAAGTTCTTAACCAGAGGTACCACTGTATAGCAAATTGCTGATGGGCTGATTTGGAAAAGCAGGAAACAAGCACAGTACGAAGTTATTGGAGTCACCTGTTCTTTAAAATTGTCCTTTGAATGTGCCCTTTAAGAGGAAATGGTCACTTATGTAGTCTCTAAGTCACATACCAAATTTTGCTCACAGATTCCATTTAAAGGGGGATGGGAATACTTACAAAGCGGTTGTCTCCTTTCAAGACCAAAAGAAGAAACCCTGCCATTAAATTCTGTAATGAGAAAAGATCTTTATTAATACGAACTACAACAAAATAAGAAAGGTGAATAATTTAATTTAAAATACTGTGGCACTACTCCAGTGCCTAATATAATGAAAACAAAAAAGGTAATAGAGTTCATTTAATTTTGGATAACCACTTAGGGGTATAATTATTTTTTATTTTTATTTCATCCTCTGTATGACAGCCTGTTCTACTTTAATTTTACAAGACATTTAATTATATGTTTGAATAAAAATTCAAGACTACACCCAAGAATCCCAATGTCTTTTATCTTAAAGTTCAAGGACACTATGATGCATAACATAAAATGTAGGGGGGCAAGGGGAGTTGAGTTCAATGGGGTAGATTCATTGAGAACTTCTAATGACTCTATTAATTTTTTATGCATGAGATAAAAGCTACCTTGCTGATTATTCAACTTAAACATGTCCTTTATTAAGTGAATGTGCATTACTATGAACCCATGCAAGCCACGGAGCATAGAATAATTTCTATTTTATAAGCTTGTATACAATAACGCAGTAAGCATCAGCAACCTTAGTTACCTTGGTAGTGGGTAGCTTATATATACACAACATATATACAGTGGTACCTTGGGTTACATACGCTTCAGGTTACATATGCTTCAGGTTACAGACTCCGCTAACCCAGAAATAGTACCTCAGGTTAAGAACTTTGCTTCAGGATAAGAACAGAAATTGTGCTCTGGCGGCGCAGTGGCAGCAGGAGGCCCCATTAGCTAAAGTGGTACCTCAGGTTAAGAACAGTTTCAGGTTAAGAACGGACCTCCAGAACGAATTAATTACTTAACCCGGTGTACCATTGTACACCACTAGGACTTGTGGGGTACTGTATCGAGTCAGTGCTTTCTGAATTCATGAAACACCATCCAGTCAGGCCTTGCACTTTTCTGGGGGTTCCTCTCCCCCCCCCCCCCCCCGGTCCTAGTCTTTTTCATCGGTCATTTATTTTGAATGGGAGCAAGAGTTGGTGTCTGATAATGATTCTGCTGATTACAAATAGAAGGTAATGGGATAACAAACTTGAAAAACCGATTGTTTTGGATTGGCTTTCATCAATCTTAGTAATTTCAGTGCCATACAGATGCAGAGAATGTACATTCTGCTTGCCAAGAACTTTACATCTTAGGAAAATAAGATGGATTACGTCGATATAATCTGGAAGTATATATAATTGAGAGTTATTTAGGAGGGGAAAGAGTATATAACAGTTGTTTACTCTTTCATATAATGCCTGCAGTATTAGAGATAGATGTGTTGTTCTTTACATATATGCAAGATTTTAAATCACTCTGTTGTGTCTATGTATGGTTTCTCATTTGGTTGTGGACATAGGCAGGAATCAAGGTGTTACGGTCCCAAGTTGTTTGCCAAGCAACACTTCAATATGCCAGCAATAAACAAAGTTTTGGAAGTAATGGTGCCACGCTTCTCTGGAACAGAACATCAGAGCCAGACTCAAGGCTCTCTTCCTTGATACTGAGGACCTCTTCAGTATGCAAATAGACAATGCCCTAAAGAAGCTTAAGGACCATGGACAGCGATTTTGGATGCTCCTTCACACATACATGTACGCATCTTCTTGGCTATCCGCTGAACGTGTGAATTGGCACCAGTGGATTACATTTTACATGATACGAAGGTTCAGTGTGTAGTGGTAGGTCTGTTATGGTCTGTTCGCATGTGGAAGTCTTCACATAATTCTCCATTAATCAAGTAATCAGCATGAATGTATGGACAAGGGAAGCTTTCCTGGTGCCATCATTACATATATTTAGGCAACAGGCAAAAACATTCTTATTCCACCAGCAGTGGAGTGGCTGGTTGAGACAGATGGGGAAGGGGAACAGAAGGAAGACCTAAGGGAGGGCTGAGGCCAGGGAACAGAGGCAGGAGGAGGCAGACACCACCCCATCCCAGGATATAGCTGCTTCAGATGGGAAAGCTGGGCTCCCAACTCTCCTCTCCTGGGATGCAGCATTGGAATCTGAGGAGGACATCAGCCAAGCATTGTGGGCAGTGCTGCATTTCTATGAAAAATGGTGCCAGTATGCATCATGCCCCCCATTCCACCACCACCATCATCCTGCCGCCATTTGCCTGCCCACCCGCTCACTTGCTCCCCCCCTTGCACCTTTGCCTACCGCTTCCCGCAGTCACAGCCTCCTGGAGGTGCTTGTGCACAACGCTTTTATGATCGCCAAAGCTCATGCCAGAAAGGTGCCTAATGATCATAAAAAGGTCACGCCAAAGCAAAGCCAGTCAAAGGAGAAAACAGATTTGCTTACTTATTGTTATTTAAGCATCCATGTTTAGGCACACATTTGCCTACTTTCACTGTGTAAATAACTAATAATAGGGGCATAAGTCTTGTTTCTGCCCTTACATCCACAAAGACAAAGGGAAAGTGTCTGGAAATTGTGTTGCTACTACACACACACACACACACACACACACACACAACACAACACAACTTCCTTACAAAAAGGTTTTCTATTCTCTCCCTCCCCTCTAACATTTGCTAGACCGAAGTTAGTACCGGTAATTCATTGTGTACAACTAATTTCCCTGAATTACAAATATAATGATATACTGTTGAAGAGCAATTCTGTGTTTTGAATGCTTTCAAGAAAATTAATAAAACCAGCATGTATCCAGTTAATCATTGCGTGTGTAATTTGACTAAAAATTTTACGCTCTTAATTCCTTCAATTCCCAGCCCAGATTAAGTACTGACTGTTAGTCAATGTAGGACTGTAGGAAGTAATTCAGCACCCCCCCTCCCCATTAATGGGACCGTGGTTTAATTGAACACAAAATCAAGTCTGGTTGCTTAAATTGAGCAGTTCAACTTGCTAATGACAAGATGTAGTGGTCCACTAAGCACAAATCAAAACTGGTAATTTACTTAAAAATTAGCACTCTCTTTGCCTGAGTGCTTTTATTTCCACAGAAGCAATGCTCTGAGGCTCCCCCCCCCCCTTGCTTTTAACTCTACATAGGTGCACAATATTGTCCACTTCTAAGTGTGAATCATTCTTTGATAGCATACCTTTTTGCCATCCTGCATATCTTTGTGCTGCATATTATATCCATGTTTGCTCATCCGCACATTATATCATTATGCTTGTTTTCCATGGATTTAAAAACTGGGATTTCAGGGACCGTTCAGATGTTCAAGATGATGCACAGGAGTCAGTCCAGAATCACCATGGCTGACATGTGAAAAGCAGCTTCACCTAACTGAAGGTGCCTTGCACAATAGAGCCCAGTAATACTAATAAGGGCACTTGCCAGTTTGGCTCCTATTTGTCCTAGGCAAGGAATAGAGAAGGTTTGACTCCAGTTGTTGATGGACTACAGCTCACATCATTGTTGGCCATGCTGACTGCGACTGATAGGAGTTAAAGTCCAGCATCTAAAGATCAATGGTTTTCTATCCCTGCTATATACAAAACCTTTTGCTGTTGTGACACCTAACATTTCTAGACCTCATTATAGTTTAAACTCTACCTCTGAAATAAAGGATGGCATGCACAAGCAAGAAAAACTTAGCTGAGACATTCAAAGCATTATCTTCAGGGCTTTTGGAAGACCAAGGTTGGTTAGCAGATCCAGAAAAGATATCATGTTCTCTATCAATGGCTAGATGGTTAGACCTATCTGATGTTTTTCTTGCATCAGTTTTTGCCACTGGGAGTGGGCTTACTATCTCTGACCCTACATTGTTTTGGGGCTACATGGTACTTAGTGCTACGTGTGCCAAGGCATGTCCAAAGTGTATCCGTTTGCGTCCAGTAATATGCCAAAAGATAACGTGCTATTAAAAGAGGGTCCATTTTTTGTGTCGTTGGTTCTGTTTCATCAGACCAAAGGAATCCTGGTCTATTGATTTTTTTTAGCATTTGCACATTCTCACCACATCCTTTCTGATGAACAGCAAACCAGTGCCTTAAAAACTGAAATGGAAAGCTTACTTAAGTTGGTTTAAAACGTGGCTAGCTAGTAATAGGTATGCTTCCTTCATGTAGAGCATTTCTAGGAATAGATGCATTGCACTAGCATAGATGAGCTGCTAAGCTATAAAAATACCCCACTTTTGTGATTTCTGTGATTGTCAGGCCTTCATAATTTTATATAGGAATAACTCTTAGTAGTTTCATATTAATCAAAGTATCCATAGCTTGATAATTATAGTTCCAATTTTGATTTTGAAATTTGTTTAAAATTGTAAATTGGATGTAGAAGTTATCAGCCATAGCCAATTTTACCAGTCAGATCTGCCTGCATTTAACTGTGCAAGCAATGAAAGTTGCTTGTCTACATGGAATTCCATTAGTTAGTTGCCTGCATGCAGTTCCTTCTCACCTATAGCTACTAGGTGTGTGCTTAAGTACAAGATGGCATAAATACTCAAGTTTACAGATACACAACATCCCAGAGTGTTGGCATGTAGTAAAGAGAAGCCATGAGTGCAACCATAGCTCAAAAAGATTACAGTTTTGGGAAAGAAATACAAAACAAAAACATATTTGGCTAATCTAATTTTTATTCAGCCTTTCCCCAAACTCAAATTATCATAATCCGTAAATATAATGACAGTATAATTGCAGATCCAAAAAATACCTATACTTATTTCCTGAAACATTACGGTAAAAGAAGATATTATAATAAAATAGCTAAATTAATGAGAATGGTGAATCTAAAGATTAAAAAATGACTATGTTTTAAAAGGCAATTAGGCAGTGAACCCCCAGGTTTCACCATCTAAACTATAGCCCTTGGTAAAGTGGTAAAGTAATTAGTGGGTATATTCCTGACCTATGCCAAGCTCTTTTTTCTTTTCTTTTTTGTTAACCACAGAAAATAAAATGCCTGGAGCTTCAGAGTTTAATCCAATCTTTAGTTTTAACCTTGCACTATGAATAGGAGATGAGTTCTGCTACTGTCATTCCCTCTCTTTTCAAAGACCCCAAATCAGGCCTTTCTGGAAGTGAGCACTTTGATAAGTTTAAGCTTCGATTTATTTATTTTTAAAAATCTTTTAAACTTTCTTTTTTATGTTGTTCCGGTCCTAATCAAAAGCCCAAATTACTTTTTACTTTGCTTTTAACTATACCTTGTTGCTCAATATAGCAGATGACTTGTACGTGTTGATGTAGCCAATTAATTGCAGTCAGTTAATGTGATCATGAATGGAAACTATTCATGTTAATCTGTTTTTATAATTGATAGGGGGGCAGAGAACATCACAAAGCAGTCAGAAAATTAAAGAAGCCGATGCTTAGCTGAAACAGGTCACCTCTCCTGAGGTTGCTATTCCACCACTCCTTGGAATGTTTGAATCTCCAGTCTTTCTTGTATGGGCAAGAGCCATCAAACAGTGGGAGATTATTCACTTTCATGAGATGAAGAAAAGTTGTGAAACAAATTTGGTGGGTAATATTAGCCAGTCCTGTTTCCATCACCAGGGAGTAAATTGGAATCTCAGGAAGGAAAAGCCTAATGATGGCTTGCCAGTGTCCCTTGGGCCTAGCAAAATGCCTATTATTGTCTCTCTTTTAGTATGGCATCTTCCTCACTACTAAAGCATGGGAGGAGGGACTGAGGGCAAGTACAGCTCAGTTCCACTAGTAATGTGTGGGGAAACTTGATGGCCAGCTTGGCGTTCATGTCAGAAAATAGGAGAAGAAAAGAAGCTTGTGGCATGTTAGGTAAGGACTATGGGAAGCTGGAATCAAATCAAGTGTCAACCCTGAACTGAGAAGGTGAAATAAATCTGTGCTATTGTTTAAAACTGGAGGAGACTCTTGAGAGTCCCATGGCCTGCAAGAAGATCAAACCTATCCATTCTTAAGGAAATCAGCCCTGCGTGCTCACTGGAAGGACAGATCCTGAAGCTGAGGCTGCAATACTTTGGCCACCTCATGAGAAGAGAAGACTCCCTGGAAAAGACCCTGATGCTGGGAAAGATGGAGGGCACAAAGAGAAGGGGATAACAGAGGGCAAGATGTTTGGACAGTGTTCTCGAAGCTACCAGCATGAGTTTGACCAAACTGCGGGAGGCAGTGGAAGACAGGAGTGCCTGGCGTGCTCTGGTCCATGCGGTCACGAAGTGTCGGACACGACTAAATGACTAAACAACAACAAATTGTTTTAAAATGCACAACAACATTTTTCTTCCACTGATAAACAGAGTATTATTCACTTTGCAGTTTTTCTTTCCAAGTTGTGTCTGGTTGGTATTCCTCTGCTGAATGAAGGCACCTGTCTACAGAACGAGGAGGGAAGCATCTTTTGGAAATTTCCCCTCCCTTTTTAAGCCCCATCTTGTTCTGCTCTTGAGATTTGGGGTACTGGAAAAGATGTGATGGGTACATGGATTGCTACAGGAAGGAAGAAATAGTCAAAAATTGCCTCCCTCCATTCTACTGACATATTCTTTCTTTTGGTTGGTATGGATCCTGGTTGGATAGCACCCTCTGTCTTACATTCATACACAATAAACATATTTTAGAAGGAAAATTGAATTTATTTAAGCTTCAAAGTTTAATACTTCTATTGATGGCCAGTGTTTGACAGTATACTCAGCAATTGATACATCTTCAGCAAGCTATCCAATAGTATATCTAAGTGTTTCTCTTTTTCTGTTTAAATGTGCATTTAAAACTGATTTCCCACTAGTGACATAAATGAATAGCCAAACATGTTCAATTCAAAAGACAAAGATACAGTTTGAGTTCTAAATTATTGCCCGTTGCCAGTTGCTGTGCCCAGTCCTTGCTCACAGCACGTTTTTGTCATATCACCTGACTTCTGCTGCAAGAGCTTCATTTGAGATTTTCTTTGGCGTGGTTTAACCAGAGTAGATGCTTATGACGATACATATGATTTCTCCTTGTTAAATTACATGCAGCACTCCTTATAAATCAGTATGATCACCATGCCAGTATTAATTGTCTGCCTTATTTTTTTTAGCAGACCATCTATTAAACCGGGGATTGGCCACGACACGAAACAGTAAAAATCAAGACGTATCCCACATTGCATTTGGATCTAAGGTTCTTGGGCCGCCTCCACCTTCAGGCCGAAGGTTCAGCTCAAGGGCATCTGGGGAGGTAGGAAAACGAACTTAAGAAGAGCCTGCTGAAACAGGCCAAAGCATCATATAGTCCAGCATCCTGCTCTCCTAATGGCCAATCATTTGCCTATCTAGGAAGCCTGTTTCTTTAAACAGTGAGCTTCATTGGAAGTCCCCGAGTTTTAGTAATCTGTACATTAACAACAAAACTGGTGCTGTTTCCTTATTAACAGTTATTAATTGTTTCCTTATTAACAGCACCAGTTTTGTTGTTAATGTGTTGAACGACTAAACAACACATTAACAACAAAACTGGTGCTGTTAATAAGGAAACAATTCTGAGATATATAATAGCTGTTGGTGGAGATGATATGTTAGCCAAAGGAAACGGTATGTGTCAAGTCATAATATCAGGAAGCAGTGCTTTCTTTTCTTTTCTTCTCTTCTCTTCTCTTTTTGTAATGGTACTGGTACAGGGTACCATCACCTTTTTGTTGTTGCCCACGGCAACCGTTTTGTGTCAGTACTCAACATTTTTATCAGGGTGTGAGTGATGGCTGGGATAGCACATTTGGTAGAGAATGAGACCCTTAATCTTAGTGCCGTGGGTTCAAGCCCCATGTTGGGCAAAAGATTCCTGCATTGCAGGGGGTTGGACTAGATAACTCTCATGGTCCCTTCCAACTCAACAATTCTATTATTTTATGGCACATCATGGGGGAACAGGCTTGTGGGAGTATATGTTCCAGGCATATTCTGGGTTAGGGCTGGTTGTGAAATAAAGTAAGAATTGCCCTTAAGGGACTGGCTATGGAGGGACATGAAAATTTGGGAAGCATATGCTTAGCAATCTTTTTTAAATAGCTGTATAAGATTTATCTCAACAATAGTTCTAATATTGGAAGAGGGAGAAAGGAGGCAGAAAGAAGTAGGAGACATGTACAATTTAGATTGTGTAATGTGCCGAAAGCCCTTAACATAGTTGGACATATTTTTAATGGAGATTCAATTTTTTTTGCCAGTGGACTTATTTTTATGTTTCTTTGAATAGTTTATTTTTGAAATATAACAATCTAAAACAGAGCCAGAGCAAGAGTACTACCTCCTGTCCCTGTTGTGAATTGGCTTCTTTACTATGCCAAGCCTTTGAAACATGTCACAAAGCCAGTTCAGCCTCCATCTTGAAGAGAGAGAAAAACAAGCTGACCAGGAGACACGTTACACAGTAGGCAAAAGTGTTTTGGAAAAGGAATCCTCACCCATAGTTAAGGTCCAGGTTTCTCACAATACAATTATATGTAGAAGTACAATAGAGAGCTCAAAACATGTGAGTGTGAAGTATTGCTTTGCTTGAAGTGCCACCAACATGTTGAAGTACAGTGGTAGCTCTAACATGCTCCTCTTTTTACGTATCCTTTGGGTTACGCACGCGGCAAACCCGGTTTCGCTGTGCGCACATGCACAGTAGCGCTCTATTGCACCATGCGCAGAACAGGCACCCCCTGTTGCGGAAACCTTGGGATCCAACCGGAGCTCCGGAACGGATCCCGTCCGCAACTGGAGGTACCACTGTACTATCAACATTTATTTGCTTGAAGTTCTATCAACACCAATAGCAGTAACAGTATTGCTGAAATTTGGTGGGTGTTGTGTGCTTAGCAAAAGTGTGTGTCCATGTACAAGCACAGACACAAAGTGACTTTGATATATTTTACTATTTTAAAATATTTTCCGGTGCTTTTAAGTTTGAGCTGGTTTAATTGTTGATACTTTGCCTTCTCTTAAGAACTTCTTTTCCCCTGAAAGGTAACAAAATCTGGCAGCATCAGAACTAACAGATCATGCCAAATGCCAGCTTTGGAAAAGGGAAGAGAACCAATTCAAGACATCATCAGCTCTGAACGATCTCCCTCGCCACTTGATATGGCTTTAGATCAAGGAAACAAAGAAAATGTTGACAACACAAGTCCAATGTCACTGGACAAGGGTAAGGCATTAATGTGATAACTGAAAAGGCTGACATGCGGCTGCAAGAAGGTTTTTTGTATATGTGATGTTTAAAATGTTCGTTGATTCGTTGTGATAGCTTCAATAATTAACAATCATATTGATAGCTCTAATTGTTGTAAACAGTGCTTGTTCCTTCTCAGCTCGTCATGCTTTTCTCCTTGACCTAATGTGCTTCTAGGATAATTGTGCTAACTTAGTTCCATAATCATTTTCTAATAACACTTTTATCTGCTTTGCTCATGTAGTTTTATGCTACATTAGAATATGAGACATATTCTAGATGTGAACATTATCAATTGTGCATTCCCATCTATGTAAGACTATTGGTCATTTCTTTCCTGTATAACCATCTTCCCATGATAAGCCTATGAAGTATTCAGTTGGTAAATCTGTAGTAGTGGTTCCACAAAACTGCAACTTGTAATTTGCAAAGCTCGGCTTTCAAGACATTTTTTTAAAGCGACAGTGTGAACCAGTCCTTAGATTTCTGCACCTAAGATCAATCAAGAAAGTGGAAGTGCTGGAATATTACTATTATTACCATGCCATCCTTGTACATGATACAGTACAGAACTACATAAGCAAGATGGATTGGTCCCTGTTCCCAGTGAACTTACAATTTAAAATAGACCTTGGAGGAACAGCAGAAGAAGAGACATGGGTAGTGGGAGAAAAATGTGGGAAATGCATATAGATATAGATAGATTTCAGCTGGGAATAAGCAAAGGTCCCCATAGAATTTGGGTGAAGTTGTTTAAGGAAGCATGAGACCCTTGGTTGGTGACGGATGAGAAGAGTTGGAAGAGTATGGAGAAGAAAACAGGAAGCAAGGATGAATAACAAGGTAGCTTTAAAAATTAAGACATGGAGTGTGCTTGATACGGAAGGGAAAGGGATGCCAGTGAAGGGATCTGAAGAGGAGCATCACATGGTCTGGCAGAAGGAACAGATTCATTCTTTTGGCAGCTGAGTTTTGTGTAGAGATGAGAGTACTGAGGTATGAGACAGGAAGGCCAGAGTAGAGGAGGTTTCAGTAGTCCAGGTGGGAGACAGTTGCAACAGAAAGCAGACTGTTTGCTGGGGGACAGAGAAGAACAAACCCATTGTTTAAAATATTGTACAACCCCACTTGACAACTGAATGAATGTGAGAAGTGATGAGGGAATAGAATCAAAGGTGATGGGCAGGCTGTGTGTCCAATCAACAGAGAGAATGGTAACATTCTCAATGGATATGAAAAGATTGAGCAAAGGAAAATCATTATCGAGCATGTTGAATCTGAGATAGCAATGAGACATCCAAGTGGAAATATTAGGCAGGGAAACTGAACACTGGAGGAGATGTGCTGTTGGGAGATGTTTTCTTGCAAGTATCCAGCGAAGGGAGAGATGCTTAGAAGCCTGAAGATGAAGTCCAGTGAGGAAAGGTTGAATGAGTTGGATATGTTTAGATGGAGAATAGACAATGAAGATGATATGACAATCATCTTCAAATGGCTATCACGTAGTGATGGAGCAAACTTGTTTTCTGTTGTTTCAGATGGTAGGACCTGAACCAGTGGGTTCAAATTACAAGAAAAAGGATTTAGACAAAACTTTAGGAGGAACTTCCTGATGGTATGGCCTGTTCAGCAGTGGAAGAGATTGCCTTAGAAGGTGGGGAACGCTCCTTCATTAGAGGTTTTCAAGCAAAGGCTAATATAATTCCCTATCAAACATGCTCTACTAATGGATTTTCCTGCATTGACAGGGGGGTTGGACTTTCAACTCTCTAGTTCCACTGTTCTGTTCTGTTCTTTTCTGTTCTGTTCTAACCTTGTGAGGGTAGCTTATGCTGAGAGATTGCCAGTGAGCTTCATGACTTGAACCCAGATCTCATAGCACTCTTATTCATTACACCACACTAGCTCTTAAAGATCCCTTGAGAACTGTATGCTGCTGCTCTGGATAGGTATCCAACGTTTTCTTCATACATGCATGTTCATCACATTATGCTCTGCCTTGGATGGTTTGCACATGCATATACAACTCTTAATTTATGAAAAGCACATTAATCAGCATAAAAAATAGACAGCTGATTGGGTGAACTGATCCCTCAGTTGATGAGAAGGATGAAATGAGCAAAGTGAAAGGGAAGTCTGTGGTGATGTAATTACAGATGCAAATCATCACCGGATAAGCATGCAGTTATGAACGAACCCTGTTTTTTAGGTTCAGGCTTTTATGTATATTCCTTCCAAATTTGCTTAAGGTTGCAACCCAAAACGTGTGTGTGTGTGTTTATCTCTACATACTATGCAGCCACGCCCTCCTGCCCTAGTAACAGAGAGTGGTTGTAGAAGAATATGTTCAAAAAGTGATGGCCGAAAAGGCCCTGAGATAGTCAGTGCTCTAGCACAATTTTTATGTTCTTCAGCATCTCTGCTGTCCCCGAATAAAAGAATAAATCTCTTTGTTTCAAAGGATTCTAAAGCAATTCACATAAATGTCTGCACTGCAGGGATTATGGAAATCAAACACCCTGCAACAGAATTTGCTTCAGAGCATTGATAAAGATTTGCAGGATTAAACGAAGACTACCAGAGCAGTGCATATAAATAAAGAACTCCCATGCTTTCATGATTAAAGAGAAAGAACTAAAAATAAATTATTCTTGTAAGCCCTTATTAAATTTAAGCACCAAAAGAACCCAATCATCAAGAATAGTGAAACTTTTTACTTGTCCTAGTTAGTTACTAATGTCTGCCTTTCATACGATTACATTCGATATCTCTGTGGAGCAGGTTTCATTTTTAAAAATAAAAAGCCAAAGTGGTTAGCTTGCCGTGCAGTTTGTCTTCTGGGCAGTGAGACAGCTACTTAATGAACAATTGGTCTCCTGTACATACCAATCAAACCTGTGCCACCACATTGTTAGCTCCTAGTCACTCTGGTCAGCTTTATAATGACCTAAATCAACTAAGGTGTGCAAAGGTGTACAATAGGAAACAGTCCAGATCCATCACATGGTAGGCAGGAAGAGGCAAAATGGAGACACAAAGAAATTAGGACATTGCTGGCAGTACAGAATTTTCCCCTCAGCTTTTCCTGACCCACTTCACCTCTGCTCCAAACAAAGCATCATCTTCTGTTATTCACTTAAATTTATAACTTGGCTCTTGTCAAAGTCTCAGAACAACTAACAGAAATATTTGATAATTCAAATTAAAGTCTGTTAAAAAATCTAATTGCTGAAAGCCTGATGATAACTTTTTCAACTTTTTTAGTGCCTCTGAAATATGTATGCACCAATTCATGATAGTTCTCTAGCCAACGTTTGTAGAATTCATTGTGGTGGTCTCATCTCAAGATTATGTAAGTTCAGTAGTAGGGACTAGTTCCAATCTGATTAGAAGGTCTGCAGCCTTTTGAGTTGACAGAATTGTTGAAAGGAGCTTCTGGTTATCAGTGCAACTGGAGTCCAAGACTCAGAAATGTATGAAGCAGGCACCATACTGCCAAAAACCTTGTGATCTGTGATCCATCCCATCCTTAGCCCCACATCTTTCCTAATGTGATTCCTTCCTCTCCAACACTTCCTTGCCCTCACAAAGCAGAAAGACAAGTCACGTACATGCCCAAATCTCCAAACTACAGCCTAAAAGTTCACACACACACACACACACACACACACAGTTGCAGGACTTTTAGAAACACGGAAGAACCTTGATTTATCTAATCTCTTACTGCTTCTCCTATTTACCACTCTTGGTATTGCCTCCCGTCACTTACAAAGGTGTGGGGAGCATTTGGGCCTCCATACATTGTTGGGTTGAAGTTCCAGTTGGCCCCAGCAAGCATGTCTAATGGCCAAGGATTATGGGGGTTGTAATTCAGCCAAGGTTACCCACAATTGATATAAAGTGTATAAGTCCCATTCTCTTAGGAACATGGCTCAGGCCGGAAAGGAAAACCCCTAAGAAACTAGCTTTTTGTTCCTTGATATTCTTTCCTTGATACTGCAGTCAGTATGTCTATACTGAATAATATATGAACAACAGAAAATGCCTGAATTAATTTGCAGTCTCATGTTAGAATCCTAAGAATCCTGTGTGTGTTGTTGTTTCAGAGATAAATAACAGGACAGCATATTAGGCAATAAAAAAACATTCCTAAGGAACACAGTGAAGTTTGTAGAAATCAGGGGGATGTAAAAGTCATGCCAGAGTATTGAAGAATATATATTTGTCTCAGTCCTGGTTTTCATCTTGGTTTGACCCATAATCCAGAGATTATCCATATTGCTTTGTATTAGGTCCTTTCAAATTTAGAATTGAAATTCTTTAGATAGGTAGCAGAGAATACATAAACGTATCTTCCAAAGCAGGTGTGCAATTCCATTACAAAAAGGAAATTGTTTTGGGGCAAAGGAAGAAATAAAATGAATGAATATTGTGTATCATTCGTCAGTCTTATTTATGCCATGTTGAAACCTTCATTAAAATGTTAGGCTGCAATTAGAAGCTCCAGCATAAATCTGACTCTGCAGAGAAACTAATTAGACATTTAGGTGATCATTCTTGTATTTATCTTGTTTGCTGCAATACTGTGATTACACTGTAATTTACATATTTTTCCTAAGAAGATACACGAAATTATTCATTACAATTGATATGGAAACATTTTATTTATTTTTTTCCAGTGGAAGAATTCCAGTAAATTCATGGCTGAGAGATAATAGGATTTAGTTTGTTCTAGAACACTCATCTTGTTCACTTGTAAACAAGTATATACTGACTACAGGTCACATTAGTTGCCGAGCTGTGTAACAGGTGTGAGATCGCATTCTACAATCCTACATGCTATCTTCTTTTTTCACTTCGTAAGACCCCCGAGTTAAGTGTATCTTCCTGCTCAAAATATCTGCCTTAAAAGGGAGAGAAAAGACTACCACCACCCGTTTTCCAAACCATTTGCTTCTTTAACTACTGAATGAAAGAGAATCTGCATTGCCAAGTGTACATAGGGCATGGTGCAAAACCCCAGCTTCCTCTTAGTTTTGCAAAGAGGGTGCCATTGAAATGAATATGAATGTCAGAAATCAGATGTGTTTCTCAGATGGCGTGTCCTCACCATCTGGCTAGTGTTGGCTTGGCGCAGTGCCAGGGATGCCAACTTGAATAACATATTGGGGAGAGCAGGTAAGCCCCACTCTACATAATTGTTCACATGTTACAGTGCGCACATGGCATTTGAATGCCCGTGTTCATCAACTTGGGGAGGATACCCCCCTCAAGTATTTTATTTGGGGGGCAAAGGGACCCCGGCCCCTAGGAGTTGGCTCCTATGAGCAGTGCTGAGCATCATGATGTCACAAACTGGGATAACTATTCCTGTGCATGGAGAGACCTCTGTATTGGAATGCAATTTTCAGTGGAAATCTCTGTTTTACCTGTGCTGTGTCACTCAGGCTCAGTGACAGTGTTAGCAGTATCTCTTTTCTCCCTTACTGTTAGCAGCAGGTCATGGTGCTTTTGCAATGCAACTTCCAGTTTAGTATTTTATGTGATCTCTCCCCCCCCCCCCCCTCCACAAAAAACCCTATTGCTGGTGGGTAATATTGGTTTATGGAGCTAGGGAGTTCCAAGCTGTAGTGACCAAGCCGCACAGTTCTTCATCTAATGAAGATAAGGGAGTGATGAATACTTGAGCAGTTCTTCTTTTCCCTAGATGTTGTTTGAGATCCCCCTTAATCAATCCCATTGACATTTCCCCCTAACATAATTTCAAACAGTAAAGTATAATTTAACAACGAGATGGTAAAACAGCTCCGTCCCATGTTTATCTGGCACAGTCAATCTTTAAATCCATTTCATTGGCTTTATGTTTGTTTTAAAACAAGAAGATTAGCACTGCCTGCTTGCAGGGGGAATCTGGTGAGATGGATATATTCGCGCATTGTTTCATACCAGCTCAAAGCTGCACTTTTGAGATTCAAATATAAATTGGACAAGGGTGTGTGGAGCTGAATGTAGAGGTTGGGACATTCGACTCCTTTGAAGAGGAAGCACATCATATAATTTTTAAGGAATCAGGTACGATTTATATAGATAAGCCCGTAACAAAGCTTTCGTCTTAGTCCAGCATGGCAAAGAAACAAAAGACTGGATGGGGCCAGGTGTGCAGAGGAAGGGGTTTGTTTATGGAGACAGGGTGGGTGTGGTGGAACAAGAGGTAACACGTCAAAGCTGGGACAGATGTGGAGGGATATAACTTACTAGCTGACCATATACTTTGTGTACAGAAGATATTAATTCATTAATTTATTTACCAGATTTATAGACCTGGATTTCACCACATACACTGATCTCAGGGCATTTTCTAACACAGTACAACATTTGGCATGAAGCCACGATAAAATAGAATAATGAATCAAATCTTTAATAAAACACAGAACGACTTGCAATGTTAGGCAGCACTCATTAATTTTCTCCAAAGGTTCAGGAGAACGAATGTGTCTTAACTTGGCGATGGAAGCCCAGTGAAGTTGTCCCCATCTGTCTCTCCAAGAGTTGAAGATTTCCATAGTCAGGGTGTAACAGAGACTATCATGTGCCACTACACAGTAGATGCTGCCTACCCATGGGGCAATGAGAAGAGCTCTGCACATCACTGACTGCAGGATCTAGATCAATTGATAAGTGAGGAAATGCTTCAACAAATAACTGTCCTGCATTATGCAGTACTAACACCAGGTTAGTATGTATGGAAGTGAGAGCTGGACCATAAAGAAGGCTGATCGCCGAAGAATTGATGCTTTTGAATTATGGTGCTGGAGGAGACTCTTGAGAGTCCCATGGACTGCAAGAAGATCAAACCTATCCCTTCTTAAGGAAATCAGCCCTGAGTGCTCACTGGAAGGACAGATCGTGAAGCTGAGGCTCCAATACTTCGGCACTTCATGAGAAGAGAAGACTCCCTGGAAAAGTCCCTGATGTTGGGAAAGATGGAGGGCACAAGGAGAAGGGGACGACAGAGGACGAGATGGTTGGACAGTGTTCTTGAAGCTACCAGCATGAGTTTGACCAAACTGCGGGAGGCAGTGGAAGACAGGAGTGCCTGGTGTGCTCTGGTCCATGGGATCACGAAGAGTCGGACACGACTAAACAACAACAACACCAGGTTCAATCTGGCTAGAAATGATGTTCAGTTGTGGGTCAAGAACACCCAGAGATCCATAGGTTCCCCATCCTTGTTTAAGACATCCACTTATATTCTGTAGTAATGTTATAGCTTCGTTTTATGACTTTTGACAATCTCCATTTTATTTCTCAAGCAGCACTCAACGTTTGCTTGATAATTTTCCTGAAAGACACATTTTTATATAGAAACAGTTACCATCTGTGTTGCTTCTCTCTCCCCCCCCCTTTATTTACAGATGAGTGGATATTCCCTGATAAAGAAACTTCTCAACTGGATTCCAGCAATCTGTCGCTGAAGGATAGTGAAACATCTTGCAGTTTTTTAAACTTGGCATTGAGTGATGTTGAAGCATGTGAAAACAAGCAAGCAGCCGAAGACCGGCGAGAGGATGTTTTCACCTATTCCTCAAAACCTAGATCAGCACCTCACGGGAAGCCCTTGAACCTGTCATCAGAAAGCTGCAGCTTTTCTGTGGATTTAAAAGAAGAGATCAGTGGGGTTTGGCGAGGAGCTCAGATGGAAGATGACTTTTATGGAAATGAGAGCAATGAAGAGGTGAGTTACTTCGGTGGTCGTTGGTTTGATGTAGCTGTACTCAACTGGCATTGGCACTATCATCTGTCATTCTTTCTCGTGAATAAATTGCTGTGAGGGAGTGGAGCTCCTTTCAGAGAAAAATCGGTGTGTGTGTGTGTGTGTGTGTGTGTGTTAGAGAGAGAGAGAGATCACTTGGCTGCTCTAGGCATTGAACTGACACTTAACAGTGACATCAGCAAAAACAGATCTCTTGAAGAGCTTAAAATCTAAATTTCATCGGGGTGAAGATGATGAGGCGATATGGGGATGGAAGAGAAAAGCTCAGCAAGTAATCAAGTTCACTCACATGCACATGCCATTTGTGAATGAGAAATCACTGATCTGAGGTGCAGGTGTGAGACCCTCTTCAGTAGAGAAACTCTACACAAGGGAGTCATTGGCCAAGGCCTGGATCGAGGCATTCCTGTAGAAATATATATATATAACAGTGAACCCTTAATTTAGTCGAACACTTTTAATGAAACATCTATGCATTTTCAGTATATGGAAATCATATCAAGACAAGATAACTGATTTGAAAGCAACTTCATCTACTCCTGCTCTCAACTGTGTGCCTGTACAACGTTGTGTGACGTTGATGTTTTGGCCTGTTCAACCAGCACATTGCATCTGATATAAACTGCTTTGTGGCATATGTAACATAGCTACCAAACTGTCTCGGTACTAATGCTGTGAGCGAATGCATATTGGAAATATATTCTAGGCCATCAAGGCCTAGTGCCCCTCCTAAACACCTATCCTGAATGGTCAATTAATTTCAGTTTTTTTCTAGTCTTCACCTTGTTAAAAATGTTGTGCAACACTTCTGCAACACTTGTGAACTAAATCGATGCATAGTGCAAACTTTTTGCACTCTTTTTTGCCTTGTTTTCTTGTTAGTTGCTGTACCCGCCCCCCCGTTTTTAAAAACCTTTAAAGAGAGAGATAGTTTCTCTATTTTAGATATGCATTATACACTGCAGATGAGAGTTCACAGTGCATTGGCATGTGAAGAACATGATTTCCCCACCCCCAAAAATAATAATCTGATTTTTAAAACAAAAAAATGCTGCTTGTTTAGACCTTCACCCCTTAACATGGGTGGCACCTGCAGGAATGTAACGAAGGATTTTGCAGCTTTGGCAATATGAAAAATATTGAGCTCTAAGATGACTGAAAAAGAACCAATAACGTAACTGGAAACATCAGCTGCTGCTATAATTACAAAAATTCAGCAGATTGTCATGTCAATCAGCCATTACATCAGGTTGTTATGGCAACCGCTATGTTTCTCTGCCTTTATTAACATTCCAGACTCTTGCCTATTTAATTATGGAAATCATTTCTTATCATTTGAATCTCTTTCCACTAACTTAGAAGTACAAGCGAGTTCTATTGCAGCTAGGAAGATAAAACTTTTTCTTTTTCTTTTTCTTTTTTTTTTTTTGCAAAATTATGTCTCCCTGAGAAAATTGCAGTTTGCATGCTAAATATAACCAAAGATATAACCCTACCTTCCTGTATCTCTTGGTTATTTTTTCACCTTCGATTTGACAAGTATCATTAGTTATATTACAATGCTATGATTTTAGGGTTAAGCCACTTAAAGATGACACACTGAATCTTAAATCATGGCCATCATCTGGTCTCTGTTTTTGGAGTTCTTCACAAATACCAAGATATTCTCTTTGCCAGTTATAATCCAGAAAGATAAGACCAGTTACTAATTAGGAAAAGGACTGAATTATAATGATGTTTATTCTTATAGATATTTGCCACTTTGTGCTCTTTCCCATTTAAGTTTTACTTTGGTTTACTTTATTTCCTACGTAAAAATAAACTGGAATGGGTATGCATTGTGGATTTTCCCTTGGACACAAATCATCCATTTTCTATGCTTAAATCAATGGCAAAATTCACATTATTGTGCACGTGAACAACAACTCTGTCCTGTGTCAAACAAAGGTAATGAGAATAATGTGCAATCTATGTTCAGGGGCCAATATAGAAAGTTATCTGAACTCTGCTTTGAAGTTCAGCTTCATTATTCGCTTCTCCTTCTTTTAGATAAGCAGTTGGATCTGTAAAGGTAAAGGGACCCCTGACCGTTAGGTCCAGTCGTGGCCGACTCTGGGGTTGCGGCGCTCATCTCGCTTTATTGGCCGAGGGAGCTGGCATACAGCTTCCGGGTCATGTGGCCAGCATGACTAAGCCGCTTCTGGCGAACCAGAGAAGCGCACGGAAACGCCGTTTACCTTCCCGCCGGAGTGATACCTATTTATCTACTTGCACTTTGAGGTGCTTTCGAACTGCTAGGTTGGCAGGAGCTGGGACCGAACAACAGGAGCTCACCCCGTGGCAGGGATTCGAACCGCCAACCTTCTGATCGGCAAGTCCTAGGCTCTGTGGTTTAACCCACAGCGCCACCCGCGTCCTGTTGGATCTGTAGACTTACCTAAAAGAAGGAGAAAGTTTTCCATTCATTGAAAATGAACGGGGCAACCCAAGTAAACCAAACGTATCATCTGTGCAATGACATACACAAGAAAAATGCTAGATCAGGGGAAAGGCTATTTGAAGATGCAGAAAATGAATTTCCTTTGGACGTAAGGGAATTTGCCCTGTTTACCACCATCCGCCTTTGACCAAAGGAGAGAACTACAGGGAAACCAACAGCAATTTTTCTGTAGGCCAGAGCAATTCAGATGGTACCTTGACCCATCTAAAAGCTTCTGTATGTGGCTTGCTCACTGGCATGGGCAACTTGGAAATCTTACTGGCCGCAGAGTGCCTTTGCTTCCCTCCACCTCCCACCACCATCATCTTTGCTTTCCTCTGTCCAGATCTGCCCATTTTGCTGGGTGGGGGATCAGGGTCAGTGTTGAGATTTGGCCCACGTTCTCATTATACTCCTCAGGTTACAATTTCTAAATACTGTCGATCCCTTTAAAAACCTATGGGATTTACATTACCATGACAGTGTGCAGCATTGCAGCCCTCACCCTATGAAGCTCTTCCCACTCTCCTCATTCACATTTAAATGAATAAGACTGTCTTCTCATCACAAAGCATGTTAACTCTGGCTACTCAACATTAAAGATCTGGATACAAAGGACTAGGTCCCATCTGCTCCAAAGTGGGCTCTCAAGAATGATCTTTTAGAAATTACAACTGAGCAAGAGCAATCAGTTTTCTGTATCCAGAAATTATTGTCCAGATACCCATCTGCATCTTCTTTCAAGGAATGTGGCACTGCAATAGAAGAGCCATATCCTTGGGGAAATCAGTCTCTTCAGTGTACATATGCCATGCTACAGTTAATCAGACATACTTTATTGAAGCTTTGGCACTGGTGCATGATTGAATAGGGGTTTTTTTTATAAAAAAAATCTACAAGGGAGACTTGCAGAAATAGAAATGTGTATTGGTGGGTAATGTGAAGATACAGGGCAAATGTCAGCTAAAATGTGATATTGCAGAATATGATGTTGATGTATATACAATCTGCCAAATTATATTAGTGTATGTTGTAGTATTTCCCCATATGGTAAATAAAAGTGTGTGTAGCTGTGGAAAAGAGAGGCCTTGTTGAAATCTTTACAAAGGGGAATGATGCAGCTCTCCATGAGGAATGTATCTAAGCATTGTGTGTAGGTTGATAGGGAAGGGGAGAATGCAGAAAAAAGCAAAGGTTTACAAAGCCTGAGGTACAAAAATGCAGGGTTGTTGTTTTTAAAACAGAATTACTTTGCCTCTCTAAAAGCCACCTGAAACAGAAAAGTTAGGAATATGACTGAATTTCAGTTGTCAGCAGTTGGGGGCGGGACCCTCTCTCTTGTGTATACTCTGCATCTATGTTGAATGAGAAAAATAGTAAGAAATTGTAGAACAGGCAGTATTGGGGTATCATTCATATTTTGTTGTCTTTCTTTATTCTAGGATGATAATGGCAGTGAATTTATGCAAGAGGCTCCAACCAGCCCCTCATTTTTAGGGTCATCTGAACTTGCAGTTTTCAAAGAGATCCCACCCCAGATGACATGCAGAAGTCCAGAAAACAGCCCAAACAAAGAATATGCAGAACACACCAGTGAGGAACTGTCGCCAATGACAGAAGATTCAATTGTGACGGCAGGAAAGGCAGATAACATCCAAAGGAACTTGTTGCCAACTTCCTGCTTGTCCCCAACAGGAAGCATGCCTGAGCCCAGGAAGGAAGCATCTTTTGTATCAAAGGGTACATCAACCAGTCCATTAAGAACTTCCATCAGCAGAAAATCCCTCAAAGAAATCCCACAGGAGAATTCAAATCTGATATTCCAAACTCCTGTAAGTGTTTTGGAGCATGGAGAAAATATTAAGGTTTTCTATCTATATTGTTTGAATAAGAGGGCATTGCAGGTTTTGTGTATCCCTGCATGCCCACTTTGCACCTAGTGATGCGAACTTGGTGTCATATATTTGAACTCATTGGCCCAGTAGGGGGCAGTGACCAATAACAGAGCATGATAAATCTGTAAAGCAAAGATAAATTAATTAAAAAACCAAGGTCACAAAGGAGCAGTCTAAATTCATGGCAGGTAGGGCTATCAATAGCAACTAGATAACAATGCAGCCCTAAAATGTCTGCTTTTTGGATTTACTCCTGTGTAGGTTGGGTTAATGGGATGTGGGTGGCGCTGTGGGTTAAACCACAGAGTCTAGGACTTGCCAATCGAAAGGTCGGCGGTTCGAATCCCCACAACAGGGTGAGCTCCCATTGCTTGGTCCCTGCTCCTGCCAACCTAGCAGTTTGAAAGCTTGTCAAAGTGCAAGTAGATAAATAGGTACCACTCTGGCGGGAAGGTAAACGGCGTTTCCGTGCGCTGCTCTGGTTCGCCAGAAGCAGCTTAGTCATCCTGGCCATATGACCCGGAAGCTGTACTCTGGCTCCCTCGGCCAATAAAGCGAGATGAGCGCCGCAACCCCAGAGTTGGCCACGACTGGACCTAATGGTCAGGGGTCTCTTTACCTAAGTTGGGTTAGGATTCCCACCTAAGATCAGGAATGAATAGCATTATAAGCCATGGACTGCATGTGGCCTATGAAGCATTTTAATGTATATCCAGATCCGGGTTTAAGTTGCTTGTCCATAGGCTGCCGAATCAAATTCAAAAAATGTTACAGCATATTGAAGATGGAAGATACAGAGACAAAGTTTCTCTGAAGCTATTGTGCTTTTAAAAATCTCTCATGATTTGTCAATCCACATGTCAAGATTTGTCAAGGACTGACTTTAAGTTTAGAACATTTGGAGGTAATTTTTAAAAAAATCTTTTGAATGAGTGCAATCTGTCCAATTGTAGTTTGACATTTGTTACAAAGATGACAGTGAGAGAAGAATGTGGGTAGAAGAACTAATAAATACCAATCAGCCAATAATAAATATAGCTTGTAAATCAAGACTTGTAAACGCCTGGGAAGAGCTCACTGGAACAGCTGAAGAAACAAACAATATTGTTTAGTTTCCAGAAAGTTATGAAAGTATCTCAGATTTTTGCTTTATCTCTTAGCCGGAGTCTTCCGGAGTCAGAATCAATCCAAATAAATATCCCTAAGATCTTGGCGACTCTTCTGTGCCATTGCAGCTTTTGGAACTGTGATGATTGAAAAGGGGATGTTGAGTGGGTGGTTATATGCCCTGCTGTCCTTGGTGAGCATGAAGGAAAAGCCATTCACCATCTGATTGAATGCCATCTGATTCTTGGCTGGGAATAAATTTCTCTTCAGCTCATGGATTAGTGGCAGGCCCAGAAAGGATTTTTTGGCACTTGACTTGTATGAGCCACTAGGGACTATCTGCTCTGAAAGGACCATCATGTAACACATTTTGCAGTTGTGCTAAGGGGAATGTATTTTTGGTAAGCCTGTGAAGGTTGGACCCGATAGACTACCTGGTCCATTGCACATGCAATGAAAATATGCAGATTAACTCAGTGGCTCGCTCATGTAGGTTCCCCCTATCCTCCGTATAGCCTTCATTAATGAAAATCATGACTGAATAGGTTTGTTACTTTATAGTCTGGGGGTTCTTTTTTCCTTAATGTGAACTAGGGGCCAGTTTATGTCCCTGTCAATTCTGCAAGTCCTAGTCACAATGAGAAGAGAGAAGAGTGGACTGAATGCACCTCCATATGTTGTTGTTCTACAACTCCCACCATCCCTGACCATTGACCACGCTAGCCGGGGTAGATGGAAGTTGTGCTCCAATGTCATTTGGAGGAGGCACCGTGTTGGCTGCCTCTGTCCTAGTGAGCTTGCCATGGGCTGCTGCTCTTATTGAGCACTGCACTGGCCTGGATAGTCTTGATAATCCAAATCAGTGCCAGCTCTTTTGTTCTTATTTTTAGTTGTACTCTTCTGATTAATTAGCCTTCCCGTTGCTACCATAGTGGGGGTTCCAGGGTGGGTGAAATAATATGACTCGAAATTTTCATTACAAACGGTGGTAGCTCAGACTTCCAAGCAGGGCAAGTTTATTGTAGTCACTGGCAAACTTTTGAAGTCTGTGAATTACCAATGCAGGTTCAGTTTAGACGACTGAAGTCCTGGAGAGGAAAATTGACAGATTTTCAATACCAATCTGCAGGCGAACTCGTGAGATCATTAGTCTCTACACTTCATAGTGTCGCTGCAGCCATCCAGAAAAATAATAAATGACATGATTGAAGGCTAACAGTAAGGTAGTATCATATACCAAATCCCCAGGCTATTTTGGGGACTATACTCATGCCCATCAAATTGATTCTTCTCCCTCATGTGGTTTTACTCCCTTCCCCACTGTGTACTCTCGTTACAGCAACTGTTATGCAAGAACAAATTAGTCCACTGCAAATAAGGTGACAATACTTTGTACCTTTTTTAACAGTTAAGATTTCCTCACTCAATTTATGTGCTAAATAGTCTGCTATGAATAGAGAGATTTAAAATGGAATGTGTGTTGTGTTAGAGGTGGCCGCTCTTAAGCTGTCAGATTCTTCTGACATTTTTTGGACAGTTAAATGTCTTGCTGTGCAGCATATACAATTTTATTGTAATGTCTCTTGACTCTTCAGATTCATTTCTAGTGGGCTGTATTTGTTTAATGCATGCAAGCCCAGTCACTAAGTGTACTAATTGTAGATACGGACTCTGTTCTGTGACTTCTGCCACTGCTTCCCTCTTGATCAGGAATGTGGCCTTCCAGAGGTGATTGGACTCCCATCAATCAACATAAATTTTATGAAATATATTCATGAAAATTAAAAGACAGGATTCAAAATTGAAAATGCTACTTGGCACGCTAACCAATTTGCAGAACTTAACAATAATCATAATATTTCCTAAAGTGGTTGTGTTGCCTGAACCGTGGCTCTGGGCTGGAACTGATGTAGACAAACTGAATAGCAGAGACATGAACAATACTAAGTCTGCATAGCTGCAACAGTAGGCTTGGCACTGAGATGGGTCATATCATACTATCCCTGCTTTACAAAGTGCTTCATAACTCAGGGCTCAGGATCACACTGCCAGGGGTCTGTGGTCTGCCTAGTTTGGTCAGAAGAAGAAATTGGGGTGGGCTGGAACTGTTACCTGAGTGAGACAACAATGGACCTATGTACACCTCACCTTAACTCTTGTAGCCCAGGGTGTGGAAAGCAATGAGAAGCAGCACACCTGGGAGGGCCACCCAATAGATCTGTCCCCTGGTGGCCTGGTAGTAATATTGCGAAAAAGAGGAAGCCTTTACCCAAAGGCATGTTCATTTGAGACAGTCCTAGGAGATGATAGTGGACTGGATCGAAGCAGACAGAAAGAAGCCAGTTCTAAAGGGACAGCAGCTTCTTTTGTCAGGGATGGAGTGTAGCTGACTTCAAGAGCCAACAGTGATACATGTTCTTAATTTACAAAAGTTTCTCTCCTTTCTCACCTTGAGGAGATACTTCATTTGCTACATGTGAGCACCAGGCAAGCTTCAGTTTACAAGCTTGTGATAACTCCTCTTCCATTCCATCCTTTCTCAGAGCAAGACAAAAGGATGGTGCAGATACGGCCTAATGTGTTGGGTTTCATGTCAAAGGAATTTTTGCAGTGGAAACTTGGTGTGAAGAAGTCTGCTTATCCCCACATGTATATGACTAGTGAAAAAATGCTCAAACAACTCTTAATGAAATTGATTTGCTAACTACTTAGTAAACTTTAAGGACCTGCATGCTTGCAATGTTTTATTCATGTTTTAATAGAGTTCTCTATTATTAAGTTCAAATATTTTTTAATTAAGAAAGAAGTGCAGCCCTCTGGGTAATATTGCAACCAAGTAGATAGCTGGTAATTAAACTTTTCCGCACGTATAACTAAATTTAAACAATTCTGGATAAATCATTTGAACCTAAGAGAATGCAAATGTCATTATGTGCATCTCTAAACTGGAAAAAAATGGCTTTTTTATAACAGGTTTTGTCAATCCGTTGAATGTTTTAAAAGCTTAATAAAAATGCTTCTTATCGTATGGAGAGGATATACAGAAAGACAAGATAAGCTTTTAATTGCCAGCCGAAGTGTCGCATTTAGAAGAATCTTGGGAGCCGTGTGAAATTACTTTTTGCATGAAAAACCCCTTTGAGAATAAAAAGGAACTTCAGTTTGAAATCCGTTTTAGGAAATCCCCATTTAAATATCACCAAACATAAAGGGCCTGTAGAGCACCAGGGCTGTATTTCAGACCAAGGAGAGCATTTTCAGGGATCAAGTTGGTAGGTCACATTCTCAGGATTGTGACCTAACAAAGCATTTCTACTTTCCTTTAAAGTTGCAGCATTACAAAGTATTCCTAGGAGGTAGCCCTTAAGAGGTAATCTCAGATGTCAGATTACAACCCTGTGCCTGAGAGGAATCTAAATAAAGGTCAACATTACTCATCTTCCTCTTGTGCATCTGGTCTTTCGATTACAGCATGCTTTCTAGCTGTCCTGTTCACCATTGCCCACATAACTTATACATGCAGATACTGTACATTTTACCAAGAAAAAAGGGGGGTGCATTTATTTTTTTTATTTTGCCAAGAATAATAATGTTCACAGCAAATATTTTGAGAAAATGTATGGTGAGAACTTGCCTAATGCAAAGCACTAAATCTTGAAAGTTTGGCTTTCTCGCTTTCCAATAGTTTTTATTGTTTAAAGGAGGCACCGATCAGACCTGGTCTTGCACTGCCTCCCGTCATTTGCAGCTGGTGACTGTGCAGCTTCCAAGTCTCCGTGATTCCTGGCTGCAGGTGACAGCCAGGTGACCTCCGGCCAGATCCAGTTCCCTACCCAAATTTATAATTACATAGTTGCACCACTGGCAGTTGTGGGGAGCTGTTGCATTAGAGTCTGTGTGCACCTGGTCTTTTCCTGTAGCATACCTTGCTCCAGGTTGTATATGTTGATTTGGCGGCGGAGAGGGGAATAAAGAGGAAGATTGTCTTCTCTTGTTTTGAAGCATGGAATTAGACTAGTTGGGGTGTCTTTCCACCCCTAAGCTGCTATTAAACATGATAGAGCTCATCTCCTCTCAGTATAGGGTTGGTTTTTCTGATGACTCAGAAGCTGCTGGGGTGGAGTAGCCTCCCACTCCCCAATGGGAAGGGACCCTGTATACTGTTTTTAGCCCAGCTAGCATCACTATCCTAACAAATTTACACAGTAAGGAGCACTGAGCCCATGACAAGAGCAGTCAGCTGTCAGACACTCCCCTCCCCAACACACCTTTGCAGAGGAGGAGGTTACAACAACTGGTGGATCTCCAGCTCCTTTATGGTATGGCTACCAAGAGTCTGGCCTCACATGTGGAAAGGCTGATGCAAGGCTACTTGCTTGCTGTGTTGATCAAAACTACATTTGCAGTAAATCTGGTTTATTCCCAGGTGTCAAGGAAAGGGCAATAGCTTGCTTCATTAAAGTCTAGACCTTACAGAACATAATCAAAATACAGAAAGGGCCTTAAGATATGCAATTAACCAAAAAGCAAAAGGACCTGCAAAGTAATATGCCACTGTCTTAAAACTTTTTTTGTGTACAAATCAATGCTGCAATCATTTCTTGGCCACTTCAAATCATAGAAGAATGAACCTTGGCCAGCATACCACAGGCATATATTTTCCCCTCTCTCAGGCATATATTTTCCCCTCTCTCAAAGTACAATGTTCACACCATTCTTTAAATTTCAATATTGTGATTAAAAGTCTTGAGTGCACATTGCTATTTGTGATCAAAAAGGCTCACAGTGTGTGCTAACGTTTGGACTGTTAAAGAACAGAGAACAACATGAGGAATTTCTAAGTTCCTCCCTGTCCCTCAGTTCTTTCAGCCTACTCTTTTTTGCAGTATAAAGGAACACTAATTATTGGTTCTAAGTGAATATATATATATATAGAGAGAAGAAAGTTGTGGTCCAAGCTGGGGGTTCATTTTGTAAGAATGTTCATGATTGACTCTCAGGTTGAGTAAATGGACCAGGCTTATTTGAATTGTCAAATGCAAAAGGCTTAAGTACACACCCACTGAAAAGGTTTCAAAATGGATTGTGTGTTTTTTCAAGCAGGCCCAAGGGAGGCTTGGAGACTTTGTCTTTCTGAATGTGTAGAAGGTAGCTAGAATGTAATAGGTATTACTGAAATCCCAGTAATAAATTAACATTATGAAAGAACTGGCACATGTTGTGGACAGTTGATTGAGTTGTTGTTGTTGTTCAAGCAGCTGAGGGGGCAGTAAGTTTATTTTAAAAGCCTTTTTCAGGATTGAGCTGCCAGTGAATAACAACTAGTTATCAACACTAATAAGCCATGATGTTCAGGGTAGATGTAATTTGGCCTAGAAGCATTCAACACTTTGGCATGATTTTCTGTGTACCCTGGTGGGGGCTGAAGCTGCTGAAAAGGGAATGGATTTCTGATGCCCTCATGAGCCATAAGTGCAGTCCAGGGTGTTAAAAGGTGAATTGCTGACCCCTTTCTTTGAAAGAGTCTTTGTACCAATTTAAAAGCCATATTCCATTTGTTATTGTGAGTGCAATAGGGCAAAGGGAGCACTCAGATGTTCAGTGAAACCCCTGGGCCGATGATGATATATACCCTACCTTTTTCCATGATGGGAATCAAGACGGCTTACAGATAAAAGTAAGAACTGCTGAAAATCATTTTTAAACCATCATTAAAAATCAATGAAACATTAACAGAAATAAAACTACATACATGCATAAAATAGATTAAAACCGTACCAACAATTACAATAAAAACAGCATGGCACCAGCCCTTTCATTAAAAGCAATCAGTTCCCAAAAGTCTGTTGGAACAAGAAAATCTTCACCTGCCAGCGGAAGGACAAGGAGGGAGCCAGTCTAGCTTTTCTAGGGAGGGAGTTCCAAAGATTGGGAGCCGCCACCAAGAAGGCCCTCTCCAGCATCCCCACCAAGCATGCCTGTGAGGATGGAGGGACTGAGAGAAGGGCCTCGCCTGAAGATCTCAAAACTCAGGCAGGTTTTTATGATTATCTTTCAGATGGCTTGGACCTAAGCCATATAGGGCTTTATACGTGATAACAAGCACTTATTATTATTATTATTATTATTTATTTGTACCCCGCCCATCTGGCTGGGTTTCCCCAGCCACTCTGGGCGGCTTCCAACAAAGATGAAAAATACACTACAATGTCACATATTAAAAACTTCCCTGAACAGGGCTGCCTTCAGATGTCTTCTGAATGTCAGGTAGTTGTTTATCGCTTTGACATCTGATGGGAGGGCGTTCCACAGGGCGGGCGCCACTACCGAGAAGGCCCTCTGCCTGGTTCCCTGTAACTTGGCTTCTCGCAGTGAGGGAACCGCCAGAAGGCCCTTGGAGCTGGACCTCAGTGTCCAGGCAGAACGATGGGGGTGGAGACGCTCCTTCAGATATACTGGACCGAGGCCCTTTAGGGCTTTAAAGGTCAGCACCAACACTTTGAATTGTGCTCGGAAACGTACTGGGAGCCAATGTAGGTCTTTCAAGACCGGTGTTATATGGTCTCGGCGGCCGCTCCCAGTCACCAGTCTAGCTGCACTTAGAATTGTGCCCAGAAACAGATGGGTAACCAGTAGAGCTGTTGTACCAAGGGAGTAGTATTCTCCCTATTGCCATACCATCTGTATAAAATGAAGGTAGAAAGTCTTCCTTATCATTTGAAGCAAACAGGATAGCCCCTGCTTGCATAATTTCTGGGTGAACACCAGATCCCTTCAGAGTTTGGGAATAGATCTGTAGGTACCTGCAGTTCCCAGAAAGCTGTTGTGCAGAGTGGCTGCAGCTGTGCTTCTTGTTGTTGTTGTTGTTTAGTCGTTTAGTCGTGTCCAACTCTTCGTGACCCCTTGGACCAGAGCTTCCACTGCCTCCCGCAGTTTGGTCAGACTCTACCCGACACTTAATGAAATTGAGATTCTGTAACTGGAGGAGAAACATTTCCGTGAATTTATCAGACTTCATTCTGTTTTGAGAACTTACTGTTTCACTGGCTCTCATCAGGAAAAAGGGTGCTAGAGAGGGCTTGTGTGAGGAAAAGCCTATTGTGAAAGCTAGCAGCTTGCTTTCTCTAGTTGTCTAGGCAACACAGAAGGAAGTTGCCCTCTGTTGACAAGTGCATGCAACTTCACTGATTCTAAACCATCACATTTGCTTGGGAGTAAATCGCATTGGATTCAGTGGGATTTACTTCTGGGTAATTGCAGGGGGTTTGACTACATGACCCATGGGGTCCCTTCCAACTCTATGATTCTGTGAATAACAGCTCTTGGTTCAGATCTTGGCCATCACCACAGTGTTCCCCTTTTTCCTTTTTTTTTAAACAAATGAAAGAATTCCTCAGACCCTTAGTTGGATTTGATATCCCGCCTTTCACTCCCCTTCAGGAGGCTAACATTCTCCTTTCCCTTCCTCCCCCACAACAAACACTCTGTGAGGTGAGTGGGGCTGAGAGACTTCACAGAAGTGTGACTAGCCCAAGGTCACCCAGCAGCTGCATGTGGAGGAGCGGAGACGCGAACCCGGTTCACCAGATTACGAGTCCACTGCTCTCAACCACTACACCACACTGAGATTACACATGGGCTGAAGCAGATATTTTAATAAGTAAATGTTAATGTGTAGTACATTTACAGTTTCACTCAGCATGTGCATATTACTTTTCATTTCTTCAGCTCGGGATTTAGTTCTAAATAAACCTACTTGGGGAGGAGTGTTGTGGGAGCTCACAGTAGAATCTTAGTCATGTAATAAACAACTCGCCCACTACTGACTTGTTGGTGACAAAGTTTGATTTAACTTTGCCTCCATGCCAGGAGTTAATAGTGCAATCCTTCAGAATTTACTTAGAAATAAGTCCTATTGAGTTTGGTGGTTATTTCAGGTAAACAAGCGTAGAGTTTTAACCCAAACCTGAAGTCTTACAACATCAAAACATGTTCCGTCTTGAAGCCATAGTCCTCTCAATTATCCCCCCCCCCCAAAAAAAAGAAATAAATAGGAGAATAAATAAATAAATAAACTTAGGTGAATCCACCTTCCAACTGATGATCTGGTTTATTTTAATTCATTGGATTATAGTAATTAACGAACCTTGCAGTGTTTGCAATCTATCCTAGTTCAATTAGTTTTCTCATCTCTTATACTCATTTATACAGTGTTAATCAAACATTCCTGGCAGCTTTATACACCATGCAAGTCTCAAAACTACTAGAATACAAGCTGTCCCACGTAGCTGTATTTTTATTCAATGTCCTTTCTGTTATTATCCATAGCAGAAGCTGGTGGGTATATTAATGAATGCTTTTCCCTGCTGCAAATATCACATGACCTCCTTCCCTTGCAAGAAATATTGGCTCTTTTCAACTGCTGTGGAAAAGTGTGCATGTCTTCTCCATAGTGACAGAGGTGTAGAAAGGTCAGGTGGTACCCGGTGCAGAAAATTTCTTGTCACCCCCCCCCCATTGATTTATTTCAAATTTTTGCCTGCAAAAATGGTTTTGCGTTACTTCATATTTTCTTACAAATGAATAATAATAAGTAATAATAATAAACTTTTATTTATATCCCACCCTCCCCGGCTGAAGTCGGGCTCAGGGCAGCTAACATCAGATATATAACATTGGTATAAAATCAAACAATAATTAAATTACCTCCTAAAAACATGGCAAAATCAAATTAAAGTCTAATTAGATGGCTTTCCGCAGGGTTAGGGTTGGGAAGAGTAAGTGCTCCACTGAATTGAAATTTCAGCCTTCACGACGGCCAAGTAAACAGCTATTTTCGTGGAGGAGGGTCAAGATATTAACTGATATGCGTGAAATTTCATATATAGCTATATAATCCCTAGCGTAGTAAGATAAGACCTTTGGAGCAGGCATTTTCCAAAAAAAAAGTTTTTTTTATGAACTGCCCTAGTAGGGCAGTAATTGTTTCTTGATAATTTGTCACACACACACACACCCTTCCTACGCCCCTGCATAGTGATTCCTTCCAGTACCACCCTCACGTTTCATTTCAATACAATTCATAGGAGTATGACTGGAGAAACTACCAGCCGAGCAACATGAGTGCTTCTGAACTGCAAATGTTGGCTAGTATGAAAAGGCAACAGAATGAAGAGCTGGAAGATAACGGACCTTCACATGGGTTGAGTGCATCTCAGATAGACAACTGTAATATCAGCATCAGTGCAAGCAGTGATGACACAACCACCTGGAACTCATGTCTCCCAGCGGTAAGTTTGAGCATGCCTTCTGTATGTTCTCCTAGTGGAACGCCTAGTTCTTCTGGGCTCATTTGAAGGGTTGTGTTGGCTTGAGAAGGATCCTGAATGCTATAGATCCTGGATATGTACAAACATTTTTTCTATACCTTTATGTTCTTTTTTCATCTCCGCCAAGCTAAGCAGTTGGCTCCTTATCTCTCTCGCCCTGACCTAGCCACTGTGATCCACGCGACGGTCACCTCCAGACTGGATTATTGTAACTCGCTCTACAAGGGCTGCCCTTGAGACTGACCCAGAAACTCCAGCGGGTGCAGAATGCCACAGCGAGACTCCTTAGGGGGTCGTCGCTGCGAGATCACATTCATCCGGTACTATACCAGCTGCACTGGCTCCCGGTGGAGTACAGGATCAGGTTTAAGGTGCTGGTTTTAACCTTTAAAGCCCTATACGGCCTAAGACCCTCGTACCTACAGGACCGCCTCTCCCGGTATGCCCCACAGAGGAACTTACAGTCTGCAAATAAAAACATCCTGAAGGTCCCAGGCCACAGAGAGGTTAGGCTTGCCTCAACTAGAGCCAGGGCCTTCTCAGCCGCAGCTCCAATCTGGTGGAAGGCTCTGTCACAAGAGACTAGGGCCCTGCAGGACCTGACATCTTTCCGCAGGGCCTGTAAGACAGAGCTGTTCCACCAGGCCTTTGGTCAGGGCGCAGCCTAACCCCCTCCTCTGGCAATCTGCACAGAATCTTGCTTAATGGTTGCCATCAATTTGATTTTTAATTAATTTTTATAATGAAAGGTTTTTAGAATGTTGGATTATTTTGATTGTTGTTAGCCGCCCTGAGCCCAGCTTTGGTATAAATAAAATTTTTTATTATTATTATTATTATTATTATTATTATTATTATTATTATTATTATTTTAGGGTTCTACCTTTAAGCGATGTCCGCATAGATGCTCATGACTCATGCGTGAACTCTGCAGCCGTGCCTTACTGATAAAACTTCCCAACAGTGGCAGTAAGATTCTTAGGAGAGTTTCAAACATACTCAGGAGCCCTTCCATGGAGTAATAATGGGCAGATGGCTGTGTTTAAATGCCTCCAGCAACAACAACAACAAAAACCCATCAATTCCTAAGGCAGTCTGTCACACTGCCAAACAGCTCGAACCATTAGGCTGTTTTCTTCTAAAGTTTGGCCAAAATCTGTCTTCCTGCAGTTGCCACCCAGAGCTTCTGTTTCTGCACTCTGGACAACTCTGCTCCATCGTCTGTCGTCACTAAAGATAGATGCTTCTGAAACAACTCAAAGCTAGTGCTTTGATGTGGGACCAGTCTGTCTGAATATGAATGTATATTGAGATACGTGCTGTCTATTCCTGAGCATGTTTACTCAGCATCCCTCTGTGTTCAGTGTGGTGTAGTGGTGAAGAGCGGTGGACTCGTAATCTGCTGAACCGGGTTCGCGTCTCCGCTCCTCCACATACAGCTGCTGGGTGACCTTGGGCCAGTCACACTTCTCTGAAGTCTCTCAGCCCCACTCACCTCACAGAGTGTTTGTTGTGGGGGAGGAAGGGAAAGGAGAATGTTAGCCGCTTTGAGACTCCTTAGGGTAGTCATAAAGCGGGATATCAAATCCAAACTCTTCTTCTTCTTCAATAGGCCTTACTCCTAAGTGTGTCTAAAGAACAGGTTGAACTATTAGACCATCAAGCCCAAATATAGCTTACCATGACTGGCGGAGGTTCTTAAGAGCGTGAGGCAAAAGGTCTTTCCCATCACCTGCTAGCTTGATCCTCTTAACTGGAGATTTAAAGTTTTGAACCTGAGATCTTCTGCATACAATGCATGTGCTGTTATCGCTGAGCTTTGTTTTTGCTCCAAAAGGATTTCAGCATTACTTTATATCATTCCTCAAAAGCAAGCGATCGGAGTAGAAATCCTTTATTTTTGCAAAGTGGGCGGAGAACCATGAGCTACCTTTTAAGCTGAAATAATCTTTTCAGGCTAGAAAGATAAGGTTTGAATATTCGTCTTTTCCTTGGGGGAGGGGACAATTACAACATTTATGTTGACTTGAAAGTGTCCTAATGTTCAGGACAATACATACTTTAAAAATACTATATTACAGAGGGAAGAATGGCACTCATTTTTTATATCCAAAAATCCATGGTGTTTCAAAAATGCTCTGCTGCCCATTGCAGTTATCATCCCTTTCCTTTATGGAAGTTATAGCCAGAATGCAGAATCTACTCAGCTCTCCAGAGGCAATTAAGAATATGTCCGCTCCAGCACCTCAGCAATTTTTTTGTATTATTTGTTCTGTATGAAGCTTGAACAATCACAATCTATTGTAATAAGATGCTCTACTTCCTTTGGAAGGAAGTAAGCAGTTTTGTTACGAAATAGCCATTTACTGCTTTGCCCTTAAGCACCACCCATGCCACTCACCAGACATCACATCTTTCTCCACCAGCTTTTTTAGTTCCATGATGTGATCCTGAACATGCTGCATATAAGTTTAGTCTCACAGCAACTACAGAAACTTAGGTCTGTGTTAGATGGATAAAACAGCCTAGTCCAGGCATAGGCAAACTCGGATTATACATGCCCATTTTAGTTTTACATAATTTTAGAACAAAAATACTCAGAATAAAATGTGTCCTGGCACTTAGCAAACTCATGTTTGGGTTCAAAGTGAGCACTTTGGACTAATGTGTGTCTCTTGTTTTTTTTAAGCTTTAAGATATAATGAATTACTCATTTAAAAGTATAATTACAGCTAGTGATGAATGTTTTGTGGGTGCCTCTCTCTACAGAAAACCAGACCTCTTTATGGATTTTTCCCCTTTCTGCATTTTTAACTTGAGACCAAAATTCTGTTAAGACACTTTTCAAACAAATGAACCATTCAGAACCCAAGTAATCATTCAGTGGATTCTGATGTTGCCTATCTTTACACATTGCAACCTGTGAACTTGACTTTTGAAACTGTTTTGGTTCACTTTAGCGGAGAGTATAAAGTTTTATGTGATGTCAAGTTGACAACGCTGGCAATTGAAATTCGTTGCTTGTCCAAAAAGCCACTGAGGAAAGTACAGCTGAAAGACAAGTTTCCTTAAGCTGTCCTTCCAACATGCTTCAGCTTTTTGCCTAGTAAAAAACCTTTCCGTATGAAAAGTTGACTCTATTATTCTTTCCCAAAGCCTGCTTGATTCTATTATTCTTTCCAAAGTGGGCAAGTATAAATGACCATTTATACCAATTTTTACCCTTCTGTATATCTGCTGTCTCAAGAGTTCTCCCAACCGCATGTATTTTGGTGACTTCCGTAGCAATGTAAGGCAGGTAGCAAGGTAACACAGCCAGACTATATCCACAATTGTACATGCATCCAGTTTGTGAGGAGATTTCACCCCTCCCATATCCAAGAATCTCCTCAGGAGTCTGCTGATTCTGCAGAGAGGAGGAGGCGTGTTCTGCTCTCTACTTATTCTGCTCCAGCACCACATCAAAGAGTCGGTCAGTGAGTCGGTCAGTGAGTCAGTCAGTGTGTCGGAGAGAGAGAGACTAAGTGTTAGAGATTGTGTGCTGCTAAGAGCAGCTGCAGACACTCAGTGCGGTTTAGCATTTATTTATGCTTAGGCTCATTTAGCTCTGTATATAGTTGTATAATAGTTGTAGTTATAGAATAAAGAGAATATTCTACAGAGCTGTTCTCCGAGTTGTTTATATACTCTGCTGGACTCTGCTGTACTCTGCTGTGCGACGACTGTCTACTTGCGGAAGTGAATCCGGTGCTCACAACTCTAAGCTGTGAGTCCACAGCACTTCGACCTGTTCTTGTGCAGAAGGTGGTCTCTGGAAGTGCTACCCAGCTCGCCTAGCCCAGTCGGGGCTGAAGTGGATGAGTCCAGTTAGTGGCACTGGCTCAAGGGCGATGCTGACAGTTTGCACCTACAATTCCAGATCCATCAAGTGAAACAAATCCTTGTACAAATCTCATTAACTGGATTGGAGCAGATGTTTGGCCAAAATAACAACTGTGCCTCAGTGTTCAGAAAATTATGCACAGAATAATAGAATTGTCGAGTTGGAAGGGACCATGAGGATCATCTAGTCCACCCCCTGCAATGCAGGAATCTTTTCCCCAACCTGACGCCTGAACCCATGACCCTGGGATGAAGAGTCTTGTGCTTTACTGGCTGAGCTATCCCAGTAGGACATCTCTCAACCCCACCCACAAACTCATTGTTCATTCATGTGAGAGGACAGAGGGCCTATTTCCTCTAATTCCTGATGTTCAAAATCAATGAGTAATTATGAGACTGGAAATGAAATTGTGAGACCTGACAGCATAATACATATTTCTGATTGCTGTCACTTTCCACTTGTGTTCTGCAACTATGAAGGCTATAGATTCTGAGGTTTGTAATATGTGACCTTCCAGACTGCCCTCTCTGGAATGAATTAAGAGTTATCTTCTGCATCAAACAAAAGGCATCTCACTGGCATCTCACCCCAGGTTAAGATATAAGGTCCATGGCCATTTTGGATGAAAACACCATGGAACTATTCACTCATTACTCATGTGAGGGCAGTGGCATGTTTTCTCCAGACTTTGCATCTATTTCCTGCAGCAGCAACAACAACAACAACACATTGTGTGTGGCTGTGTGTAAGGAAAACTTGATGCATGAGCTCCTGCTCACTTGTAGACCACCATACAATTGGGACACCTAGACAGCCAAAATGTGCACAGTTGCTCTAAAGGGCAGATGTGATGTTGGCAGCAGGTCTAGAAGTCATCACATGCAAATTAATCATCATTGCATGCAAATAATGCATGAATAGGGCTTATGAGTTTTTTCCATTCTGTCTGCGATCTTGAATTTTTGCTGTTAGGCAAGGCAGATTTTGACTCACTTTTTGTTCTCTTTTACCACTCACAGCTCTAGGGCTGATGAAAAGTAAACCCCACATAAGAATTATGTTTTATACAAGTGAAGCAAAACAGCTGTGCCCCAATGTCATTTTGTATTCTGCAGTGTGCAACTGTTCTAATACGTGTGTTTAACAATGAAGGGAACTTATCAATAAGGGGACTTATTTGTAAAGTTTTCCTTGCATTGATGATCCTGGAGAAAATTGTATTTTGTGCATTCTTCTCTTGTGTGAAACAATAAAATCTTGTCTTTTCCAATTAATCATATTTCCCCCACTGTTACTGGCTCATCAAATCTTTGCTAATTTTTTCCGTATAGATTATAGGCAGCTTCTCACCAGAAAACAAGGCTTTCTGTTCTAAATATTGGCTAATTTTACATAACCTCTTTGTCCCTTGGCCTAATCTATGGCAACAGCACCACCAGAAGGCTGTTTTTTGTCTCTCATTTATCTTTGCTGCAAGTTTCAGTTCATATGCTTTGTACATTCCTGAATAATAAATACTCAGCTTTATGTATTCAATTACTTTTCCCATGTTCTTTGACCTTAGTCCTATACCAGGTTTAGCATTTTCATCTGTTATGCAGCTTGATTCTCTATTGCCCTTCTATTCGTATCTTTAGTCATAATTGGGGGTTGGGAGTAGAATTGTATCTTGGCCTGTGAAGATACCAAGATGCAAAGCAAATGCATGAACAGATGCTCTCAGGCAACTTACAAAAGTGATATAATAAAAACTATACTTTCTAGCCAGTGATAGTTTACCAAGAAATGGAATGTAATAACTAGGCTGTCAGGGAAAAAATGTTGAATTATAAATTGTTTAGCAGCTGCTCCAAACTGTCAGTCCAAAATGAACATAATAGCTTTGAGAACTACGTATTACTCTGCTTAGCTGTCAGGTGTAACAATTTCTTTAAAGTGACTTTTAAATCTTCTTAAAATATAAAAAATTGCCTTGTTTCTAAATCAGGCTCAGAGCATTTTTCTGAAATTATGAATATTTAAAATGAGAATTGAAATGTTAAAATTGAAATCGATTATACCTAGTGTTTTGGTGCATGTGGCCAACTGATGAAAATAAAGAAATTTGCAAAAGTGCGAGTGAGAGAGAAAATGCAGACGATTGCTACGGATGAATATTAGCAAATCATAAATATACTCAGACTTTTCTCCCATCCTTCAGACCAGCATGACGTTACTTTCCTTTCATAAATACAAAGTGTTGTATTACTTTCCTGACTTGGGGAGAGCACCTATATGAAGGCAGGGTCATTCTACATGGATTCTCCCATTGTTACCCTTCCCTCCTCGTTCCTCCCCTCCCTTTGGTGACCCCTGCCATTAGGAAGTAGGGCCTCATCTATTTACTTTTCTAACTCTGCAAGCACTGCATATATATTGATTGCATGAAATGGTTAATAATAGCTTTGAGACTGAAAGAACATTGGCAAAATACATTTCTCACTCCTGCTTCTTGTCTTCCACAGCCTGTCAATCAAGGGTGTCACTATCAGAAAGAAATGAACCCTCTTTCCCATTCCAACCCACGGTAAGCTTCTGTTTATAGCCCAGGCAACAAGGATGTGTTCGGAATGTTCTAAAGAACCGATCAATATGACTTTTCTTTGGTAGACTCTTAAATCTTGTTTTCAGCTATTGTGCCTGAGAAAGAGATGACCACCCTCTCCGCCTTCTCCACGCACACATGAAACTTGGTAGCTGCTAACATTTATGTGTGCGTGTCTGAATGTGAGAGGAAGACATGCAAGGAGGGTGCAGATGTGGGGTTTGACAGTGTTTGGGGTAGGGTTCTTATTCCTAGAAGCTGCAGTGCAACGTTAATGTTGACATTTGAAAAGAACCATATTGGAAAGCACTGAAAGAATTGTTTGGAAGCCTTTGGTGCTGGTCATGTAATGAAACGCTAGAGGGGACTGGCAATTTTGGCATAGGGCAGTTTTCAAACTTTCAGGTGTCCTTTTCTTGGATAACTTCGCTGGACTTGAGGTCCAAAACAACTTTGAGAAGGTCAGTACTGCTTGGAGTGGCAAACACAAAAAGTCCTAGAATTCCTATCCCCACACTCGCGCTTGTTCCACTGCTTTTCCCTGGGGAAATCCACAGTCCGCCGCTGAATTGGAACTACAGTGGTGCCCCGCAAGACGAATGCCTCGCAAGACGGAAAACCCGCAAGACGAAAGGGTTTTCCGTTTGCAGAGGCGCTTCGCAAGACGAATTTCCCTATGGGCTTGCTTCGCAAGACGAAAATTGACGAAAATTGTTGAGTTTTTTTTCGCTCCAAAACCCCTTTTTCTGAAGCGCTAAGCTGCTAAAAGCCTTTTAGCAGCAAAACCGCTAATCCCTTAAGCCTTAAAAAGCCGTTTTTAGCCCTTAAACTGCCAATAGCGCTAATAGCGCTAATCCGCTAATGGGCTTGCTTCGCAAGACGAAAAAACCGCAAGACGAAAAGACTCGTGGAACGGATTCTTTTCGTCTTGCGAGGCACCACTGTATCGGTTTCTCTGCAGATTCAGTGGATTTTCCTGGAAAAAGTGGCGGGCAAAGCAAAAACCACTCGGATATGTGCCTAGAAAAGATGGGACAGACGGAAAACCTTTTGGACCTGTGCTTTCTTGGCATGGGACAAGCAGAAGTGTGAGCAAGCCCTAAATTGTAGGTGACTTCTCAACAAAAGACCTGGCACCAGGAAAGGTGGGGGGGCTAAGAGAGAAAACCCACCCCCACAGGGAACCTTGTATGCTTGTGTCTTTTACCGGGGGGGGGGGGCAGGGTTCCCTATCCCTTACATTTCAGGCGGCAGCTCTGCATAAGATTCTTATTATAAGACTCTTATTATAAGAGCCATCTAGAAAAACCATTAAGAAATGTCCTCGTGGCTTTGCTGGGAGACTCTTTCAAAGAGCTGCCCCTGGGGGAAATGGAGGGGGGGCGCAATCCCGGGTGGGGACACACAACCCGAGGTAAAAGAGAAGGCTGGGATTTTGTGTCCCGCTCCCAGTATCTCTGGGAGCTACTCTTTGAAACAGCCTGCTTTTAAGCCACAGAGAAATGTCTCTGTCACTTTGCTAGGCACCACATTGAAGAGCTGCCTGGATTGGTTCAGTAAGGAGTGAAGTCATTTTCCAATTCCAAGGTAAATAGTATAACTCACTTCTAAGCCAATCTGATGGGAGCCAAGGGAAGTTCACCTGTCTCCCTTATTTCTGCATCAATCTCTGCCACAGCAACGGCTTGCGGAGCATACTGTAGAATATTCAAGGGGCACAGACATTCACATGGACCTTTGGGCTCTTTGGGTTTCTGTGTGAACTGAGAATGCACACCCAAGCCTCTTCTACAGCCACATATTGCCGCTGAAAAAGCTGTAATGGAGGAGAAGCTAGCTTTTAGGGGTTGTCCTCAATTACCAATATTCTCATTACAGAAACCTAATAAGCTTCCAAGAAACCCCAGGATTCCTTCAAACACAGTTTGAAAACCTCTAGCCGAGAGAAAAATACAATTTGAGGAGTCATGCTGACAATTCACAAACATATCAGAAGAGGAAAGAAGAATAGTACATATCCATTCAAGTCAGAACAAAATGCAGTGGGCTTAATTCTGCAGATTGAGGTTTAGTTTAGTTCCATTTAGGGATTCAAAAGCATACAGTATATCGAATGTCCTGATCCACAGCTCTCGCCTTCCCCTGCGTGTCCCACTCAACCACTTCAGTTGATGGAATTAGCACTACTACAGGGGCTACATAATACTCCTGGGTTTGTAAGAATTCGATTGTTTAGTCAGTGTGACAGCACCAAAACTTCCAAACTCCCTGCCTGTTGAGTTCAAGCAGGTGCCTTCACTGTACTCTTCAATTTAGACAAATCTAGTTTAGACACGCGCTTCAAAAGTTGAAGTCTGTTTTAGTATTTTAATTTTGTCTGGCTGTATATTTTTCTTGATTTTCTTTTATTTTTTGCAAAGTGCTTTGAGGGTTTATTTTCTTTTTTTAAAAAAAATGATATTTATTAAGATTTTAAAATTACAGAGAAAAAAAGAAAAATGTTTCTTTTCTTTCAATCAAACTGCATACATTTGATGAAATAAATAAATGTATAGATCGGAACTCATCTATCCAATAGATCTTGCACTTAATCAGAACCATGAAACACAGTTCTTGGTATTTCAAACCTATCAAAATAAGCATTTAAATGTGTGTATTGAGAGAAAACAGGCCTTGAAATAGGTATTTGGAGAAGTTTTTAAAGGTACAGATTCATGGGGAAAGGGAACAGAGCAGAATAATAGGTTAAAACATGCAAAGGTGCCATGGATGAGAAATAGGAAGATTCATCCACTCCTGGTTTTTGTTTTGAGGTTAAAGCTAACTGTCTCCAAAGGCATATCTGTGCAGCTCCATCGGAGGAGTGGGATGTGCGTGTTTCAGCACACCCAAAGTACTTCAGGACACACAAGAAGGGGTACTTCAGCCCATACTGGTCCCCTGCCAATTGACAGCTGATGGTAACCATATGGTCGCCTTTCCACAGTGAGCGCAGGGATGCCCAAAGGGACAAAGTGACAAATTGCCATATAAACTGCCTACAACAGCAGAAATACATTGTAGAGGGTAAAACAGGCCAGACTGAGAAAGGTGAGAGTTTAGCTTTAGAGCTGAGAGCTGCAGAACACGTGAAGCAAGAGCAAGGCTCCCAGATGGAGGCAGGACCGTGTCCAACCCGGAATGTTTTCACATATGACACTCAGTGCACCTTGAAGCCTCTCTCATGCTGTTGCATGCACATGTTCACATCGTTAATGTGAGGCACAGAGAACGTTAATTCTTGACAATGTAGATATTAGTATTTCAAATGAAGATTTGAGAAATTAAACCAATTTAAAGCTCATTGGTGAAAATGCCACAAGTCTGTCTGGAGTTGTAGATAGCTGTGTTTAGTCGTTATGTAATATTTTTGCTGAATTTTTTGTTTGCATGTGATTAACGTTCTAGGCTCTGTGGGGCAGAGTGTACACCAGGCATAGGCAAACTCGGCCCTCCAGATGTTTTGGGACTACAACTCCCATCATCCCTAGCTAACAGGACCAGTGGTCAGGGATGATGGGAGTTGTAGTCCCAAAACAGCTGGAGGGCCGAGTTTGCCTATGCCTGGTGCACACCATAAGGCTGCAGCTGAAAATACCTGTTCCTGTTTTCAGCTTGTGCTACATTGGGGCTGGCTCCTATCTAGCTTTGAATGGAAGTCGTTTTCTACCTCTTGACTTGGGGGTTTCTTCAGTGTTAATCATATTCTAAAATAAGTTTTGTTTCTTTGGCTTCTGGCCAGAGGTGTGCCTAGGATTCCTTGCTCCCTTGGCAAGGAGCTGTACTTTACTTCAGTAGCTACATTACAAATCAGTACATTTCACGACCCAAGTGTCTGGAGTAAGGGCAAGGTAGGAAAGGCAAAAAAAAATCACACACCTTTGTGCCACAGTGTGAGAAGGACAGGAAGCTTTTCCCATGTTTGATCTTGTCATGGCATATATGCATCATGCAGATTTTTGCGCCTGCACCCCCAGTGGGGGCCAGTTTCACTAACCCCTTTGCTTCTGGCAGCTTTCCAATATACATCGCTTTTCCCTTTTAGGCAAAATCATTAATTTCCCAACATTTGCTCACAAGATACCATCTAAAACTAACGTTTATCACACTGATAAGGCCTGGAATTGATTCCACCCCTTATCAAACACTTTTGAAATCAGTTCCTTTTTATAATCTCAGATATTGTGGCATAAAGTCTCTTTGAGCGTGAATTCCACGTGACATACAGCTGCATGGAGGGGGGAGCAGGGCTGCACCCACTAGTACCACTCAGTTGTCTTGCCCCTCAACCCCTACCATCCATCTGCCCATTTATTTGGGCACTTTCATCTTCAAACCCATTTGATTCCGTATGTGAGCCTATAGAGACAGAACTATTAACATTTAGGAAAATGGCTGTCGGCCAAACTGAGCCATGGGATGCAGCGGGGCATAAATCAAATGCATAACAAGATGACTCCTCTCTGCAATGTGGCCTAAATTGGGTTCATGGTTTCTGGCAGACAGGTTGACAATGGGAAGCTAGCTCCATCCTCTCCCACAGGCATCTCTGATAGAATTGATCTTGTAAGGAAAAGGAAGGGAGCTCTCAACATTGGTTCATCCTTTGGCGAGCAAATGTTATGTACTCCTTCCACTCTTGACTTTTCGTGGGCTGCTTCAAGGCAGCTGATTAGTCACTATATGAAACGAGATGTTTCCAACACTACAATTCTATGATTCTATAAATACTGAGGCCTTTTGGTTGTCTTAGATTTCCACCCTCTGTTTTCATTGGACAGATAGCAGGCTGTTGTTGTTTTTCATTCTGAAGATAAAGAATCGAGGCTTAGACAGTGACCTTTCCAAAGTTACTAGTGTGCAGTGTTATTGTTTTAAAAAGGGGGGAATCTAAACCTATCTCTCCCAGTCCTTTTATCAACTGTGTCCAGGTGAAATTTTATTCATTTTAGCACTTTGAAGCACATGCTGCAGCCCAGTGAAATTTGGAGCTCATGGATTGAAGTTGTAGCCTGCGGAATTAATCACATATATTCCAAAACACTCCATTGTGGCTTCAGTCCTGGGTGGACTTGCTAGGGAGTAGGCTTCATTGACCTCAGTTCAACCTACTTCCCAGTGAAATGATTTGTTTATTTATTTGATATCTTAAAATACTGCCTTTCTCTCAAGGCGCCTTACAACATTTAAAAACAATGCTATAAAATAGGAAATAAAAACAAACAAGCTTAAAAACAATAATTGAAATACATCAGAACACATTTTTAAAAAACTGCATTTACAAACAGAATTGCACAGCTTAACTCTGTTGGAGATTTCCTTTTTTTTTTAGTTATCTCCAAAAAAAAACCATGGTGAGGGGAAGCATAGTAAAGATACAAACATTGTGTTCCAACCACCTCACTTTATAGTCCTGAATTTATTTATTTATTTTATTTCTGAGATGCACAGGCAATCCGTAAAACACCTGACTTGTTATTGCCTCCATAAATTCAGTGGCCCTTGTGAACTGCCAGAAAGGTGTTACTGGGCTGTAAATATAGAGGATGACACAATTATGAGGTCAGCTTACATCATGGTATAAAAACTGGAGGAGATGAATATAGTAAATCTGTTATATATAGCCTGAAAAGGCAGGGTCCACGTTGCTACTCTCTTTAAAACAGAAAAAACTGAGCTGTTCTTCCTGGAAAGGAGTGATAGTGTTCCAAAAAGGAAAGAAGGAAGGAAAAATTATTGCTTCTCCAAGTCTGTGATCTAGAGGTATTCTTTTAAAACCTGTTCATAGAATTTCCTCCTATAAAGGAGAAATCAGAATCTGACGTTCTTGGGAAGCACATCTTGGAAGCAAAAGAAGATACACAGAAAACCAAATGTGATTTGGAAAATGAACATAATGTGTATTTACACGTTATACCAAGACAACTCAATCGAAAGTCTAAGAGACTTAATGAGCAAGCATTATATAGGATGTTACCAAGGGGTCAAATGGAGAGGGGCAAAGAGACTGGGAGACACGTTTTCAGCAAGACTAAATCCCTTTAAAAGGAAGTATATTTTAAGAGTAGTCAGTGTTATTTTTATTTTTAAAGATATCCATATCCATTTGATCAACACAGGTGAAACTACAGGTTTTTTTATATGAGCAGAGGGATTTCTCCATTTGACATACAGTGGTGCCCCGCAAGACGAATGCCTCACAAGACGAAAAACTCGCTAGACGAAAGAGTTTTCCGTTTTTTGAGTCGTTCCGCAAGACGAATTTCCCTATGGGCTTGCTTGCAAGACGAAACATCTTGCGAGTTCTTGCGAGTTTGTTTCCTTTTTCTTAAAGCCGCTAAGCCGCTAATAGCCGTGCTTCGCAAGACGAAAAAACCGCAAGACGAAGAGACTCGCGGAACGGATTAATTTCGTCTTGCGAGGCACCACTGTATATGCCTAGTGGATGGTCCGTTTAAGTGTTTGTATCTATCAGTCAGCCAGTGTGTAGAACTTGATGTACCAGGTTACAATCGATTTCCTGTCTCTTAATGGGCTTAGGGAGACCATGAAAAGGAATGGGGTAAGATGATGGCTGCTCCAAGAAGTTCTGTCCAGCAAACTCTGTAACTGCCATAGATTCCTTCTTATGAACCACTGATCCAGCCTTCCATGTATTTTTGGACTAGAACTCCCTTCAGCATGCATGGCCCAGTGGTCAGGGATGATGGGAGTTGTAGCACAAAACACACCAAGGGCACCAGGTTGGGGACAGGTTACTGGTGCCATGCTGATTTTATTGTAATTATTTATGTGGTTTTAATAGATTTACACAGAGAGAGAGAGAGAGCGATACCAATGTTTCATTACTTTTTAATCAGTGTTTTTCTATGTTTTAATGGTTTTTATTTTTATCTGTAAGCCTTCTTGAGTCCCACTGGGGGGGAGGGGAGTGCGGTATAAATAAATACATAATAATAATCTCTCTCTCTGCTGTTTGGAACTTCTCAGTATAGATGCCTCAGATCCAGTACTGTTCTGTCAAGCCTTCCGCGAACGACTCACACAGTAAACCTTTCTCTTTCATCATCCTCTTCCCAGAACAGTAGCTACGCCAAGTCTGTTGTAGTAAAAAACACAAAATGGTTTATGGTGATGTGGGTGCCAATGTTCCTCTTGGCAGCCAAAACAATGGTGGTCACCATCTTCTCCTGGAAAGCCCTCTGTGTGTGTGACCTAAGTCAAGATGCAGTGTCATACGGAGGAGACTTTGTGAGGGAACTGTGACCACCAACCATTGGTGGCCAAGAAGGGAGCAGGTGCCACCTACCGTAAAAAAAAGGTGAATCGGGTGGCCATCGTCAATAAAGCAAGTTTGCCAAGTTTGCCAAAATGAGTCTTTCATCAGTAGCCACTGGTATGCAAGAACTAAAAATGGCTGTTGCTCCCAGCTTCTTGCAGATGTTAAGAAGCAGGTTCCTCCTATCTGTCTCTTAGGAAATCCAGCACTCTTTCCCACCGCTGCTCAGCATCCTTCTTCAACTTGCTGCCTTTTCCTCTTGCTAGGGTTGAGCTGTGCCCTGAGAGGAGGGTATTGGGTGAGCCCAGGATCAGCTCCAGGTCACACGTGTTGGTTCGCAAATAGACACCAAGGCTTTTGGCAGCCATTTTCTATCCTTGCAACAGCATGGCGCAGTTAGCGTTTGGGGTTAATGATGAAAAAAGCTGAGGTAAAGTTAATGGTTTTTTTTGGAAAATGTTTCCAAAAACAAAGTAATGTTCTGTCACTTTCTATTTAGAAAAGCATTTTTATAAACCTTGGCTCTGCCTGCATCTCGCCAGCTGTCCTAGAATTGAATCAGTGTCATTCCAGGCTCTTCCCAAGTCACCAACTGAAATTCATGCATCTAAAGATCAAACAGCTGTTTTGGGTTGTTCTTCTTCTTGTTGTTTTTTAAGTAACTGCAGAAGCAAGCAAAGATGGAGCATCAATATTTCAGGGCGTTTTGGTCTCTCAGTCAAAGGAAACTTACCGTGTGACCTCCAATGCAAGGCAAATTTCTGCAAGTTTTGAGTCTGGCCTATAGAAGAGGACCTATAGAAGAGTCAGAAGGGTCATTTGAGGCTGCCTAGTCCAGCTTGAGCATAGGATCTGCCTTTCAGGATGCAGTTACAGCATCCCTGAGAGATGGTTCTCTTTCTTCTGCTAAAATACCTCCAGCAAAGGGCAGCCCACCAGCTCCCAGACTGACCCATTGTCAAAGAGGTCTTCTTAGTAGGGGAAATGGCTCCCTTGAAATATCCACCCATTTGCCTAACGGCCACATTTTTTGAAAGAAATTTCACTAATACATCACATTTTTTGTTTGTCGCTTTCACTAATATATGCATTTTATGCACCCCTTGACCCAGTATGTGCTTTTGTACATGTTACTCGGCTACAGAAAAGCATTGCAAAATTTGGAGAAGTGTGGATTTCAAAAGGACAGCTGTGTTTAGCTTCACAGATAGTATTGTAAAGTGTAAATTAGGTAGGTTCACCTTTAAATGGGAGCTGAAATAAATACCTTCCACATCCCTAGTATGCACATGCTTTTACAGAGTAATCCAAATGCATCTCATATCATCGTTTGCGCAAGTTTGCCACCTGAACAGACGAGAAATAGCACACATTCTCTTGCTAGCATACGGTGGTCTTGAGGAACAGTTTATTTGCCCAAAACACAGCCGTTCTTCATCCTTACTCTATCATTTTTGTCTTGTGATGCTTTCAGATAGCCACCCTACCTCCTTCCGCAAATAAGCTAATGGCAAGGCAACAACGCAGCTAGGACTATGGTCAGATTCAAGTTGTTGGAGCACACATAATTAGGAAGGAAGAGGGGTCCTGAAAAACAGTCACACCTTTCTTTCATGTTGAAGGCTAATTCACTACTGAATCTTAAGTGGGCAGGAAGCATCAATCATTACACAAACCAGTATTTTTAATTGTTCCCCTTGTAGCAGAATGTATTGTTCACATGCCAGTTGAGCAATAGCATGGGTGACCTGGTTACAGCTAATGGGGATGCACAGCTTTCCTTAGAGCTTGTTAGGGCAAGAATGTCTGCAACTGTTTTCTTCTTTGACTGTAGTTAACAGTAGCACATGAGACCCTAGATTGTCACAGGCCTTGCTCTCGTTCCAGTTTGCCCTTCCATTAGCTTAGCCACGGTGCAGACGGTATTCAGATCTTCTCTGTTTCGTCCCTCTTGTTTATGGTGCTGTATCGGAACGCAACAGTTTGCTACCTAAATTATTTAATGCACTCTTGAATGCCAGGCTCTGAATCAACTTCTTTCTTTCTTTTCTGTTTTTGCATGAACCAGTGATTCCTCCATTGAAAGCATGGCCACTGGGACTGCCGTCTTGAATCATAGTGCACGTTAGCAACATATCCCGCAAGCTAGCATCAGACACCCTAGATGGCAAAAAAAGAGAGGCTGTTGCTCTGATAACCAGTTGCTGGAAGATGCAAGGGAGCGGGGAATGCTCTTGTGTTCAGCCATGCTTGTGTGGATTCCCACAAGCATCTGGTTGGCCTGAGCAAGCAAGCTCTTCTTGTGTTCTTCCGTTGCCTCAACTGTCTGTTGCAGTCACAGCAGTCAGGGTGACGTGCCGCAATTTCAAAAGGGAATATTAATAATACTGCAAAACATTTCAGAACAGGTACAGCAGATGAGGTTTTGAAAACTACTCGACCCAACAAGTCAGGTGATGGAAGAGGGGGCCAACTAAATTTCCCAAGGAAAGAAGTAATCTAGGTATGGCCCTCTCCAGTGTCTCAACCAACCAGGCTTCCCCCACTGCTGTAATGTAGAAAGGAGCTTCTTCTGCATGGGATGAGATGGTTCATTAGGTATGTTGGACCCAAATCATAATGGTAATGATCAGCACTTTCATAAAATACACATGCAGTAGATGTACTCCAAGAATGTGGTCTCTGTTGATGTGTCAAGGCTAGTTGATGTTCAACTTTCCAGGGTCGAGTGGGGGGATTGTAATCCCCCCAGTTGCTTATATAGACAGTAATAGCACTAATCAGACTGTTTGAAGTTCATTGCTGTTGTCTGAAATTTCCCTACAAACCCTGTGTCTTGTCTTAAATATTATACCTAGCATCTCTCTTTAGAGCACTTTTTTCCTATGGTGTACAAAGGACCAAATAAAACATTTCCTAATGTTTACTATCTTCTTAAGAGATCTTGCCAAAACGAGGTCCCTTAAAAACATTGTACAGCAAATATATGTATAAGTAAGCATTTATTTATATTTCACAAGAGCCTCACCTACAATCCGAGCTGAGAAATCAACACTACTGAGGGGTGGGGAGTGATGAAGATTTAATAGCAGAACAGCTCAAGGTTGAATGTGTACATTAAAAAAAATGAATTCAGCTATACCAAAAAGGCATATTCATTTTTATGATTCATTAGATGAGTGAGGTCATATAACTTCATTAATCATATGCAACAGCCTACACGATGTTATGAAGTATCAGAGAACTATCTTGCAAATGCCAAAATAAGCGAGCAGCAATAATGTATCACAAAATGTACTTTACTTTTATATTGGGCTTGTTCACTAATTCACAAAATTCAATAATTTGCAACAGGGCTGTACAACCATTAATCTGAATTAGTACTGTTCCACTGTATTCATCAGCCCAGCTCATGCATCAAAAGAAATAGGATAATAAAGAAGATAGGGGATCAGAATTGTCTCTAATAGTTTGGAGACTTTGTCATCTGAGTAATTTATATGGCATGGGGGAGAAGGATATCATACCCTTTGGCATATTCACACTAAAGTCTTGTATTGGTTTATTTCTTCTTCTTGGGAAACTTTGAGAATTTTAGGGAGAGCCTTAATCCCCTTTCCTAACAGATTTACTAAATTAAAACTAAACTATTATTCTTATCATGTTATGATGGATACCATCATAGCTAAAGAAGTATAAAACCAATGTAGGCATGTAATTTATTTACACCAGTCTTTATTTAAATAAGCCCCCAAAAGCTGCTAGCCTGACTTCTTCTTCTATATATAACTAACGTGCTAATAGGGTAGTACTTGCCGTAGTAGCCTTCAGTGACCAGCGTGGATACACAACCCTTTCCATTCCAATAGAAATGGCTGCTTCCTGTGTTGAGTTGGCACATTAACTTTGTTCACAAATAGGGGGTGGGGGGGCAGGCATAGTGTTAGACAAAAGTATGTCCTTGGTACCATTTGTGAAAGCAACATGAGTTTGTGCTATGTGTGGGTTCATACCCAAATCCGTCTGGTGCAGAAAAAACAAAAAAGGAGGGATTTAATGTTTAAAAAACTACATTTGAGCAGCATCCTGGCTACACTGAAGTTATCAGACACTGAACACTTGAGGAATAGGTGGTTTGTGTTGCTTCCTCTCTAGCCAGCTATAAGAAGCTGCTCTCTGATATGAACATGATGCATTCAAAACATTTATTTAACATAAGTTGTTGCATAAATCACGTTATGAAATGCAAGAGAATACCATGGAAAGCCATTTAAAGATATTTTGAAAGAGAAGGGGGAGAGGGAATGGTAAGCTGAGAACAATGGATCCCTGTTTTCAAGTGAGTTTTGAATGTGAGACCTATGAAAACAGATTTCCCAAGGAAGCAGGCCCTAATGATTGGGCTCCCTACTCCACAGTTACTTGAAAATTTATAAAGAGTCCGGAGGAACTCTAACCTTTCTGGAAATATGGTTAATCTACTGGTGTGAACCTTCCCTAGCAGATTATAGCCACAGAAAAAGTCTTGTGCTAGAGGTGTTAGAGAGCTCGCTTCCAGTGCCCACCTAAAGGAACATGTTCGCTGGAATACTTTGCAGAGCCTCTGACACACAGACAAGTTCCCTAACAGATAGAGATACGGTAATGGTTGTCTATAAGTTTGAAAACAACTGCTTTTCCAGTAGTTTAGGCTAGCTGTAAGTGTTTCCAGTAACTTCATTTCCAAAGGCCATTGCAATAGGGTTTTTTACTTATAAAATATCCCCCCAAAAGGGTGAATCCAGATTAAATGGGGTGGGGGATCCAGTTGCTATTTTGATGCCAATGACATATTGTGGATGCTGCAAAGAACTTGGCATGTATGAGGAACACCTTTTCTATCATGTTAACGAATACATAAAACCGACTCTGATCGTACTTGAGAGTAATCCTGAAACTTCAGTCTGTTGGTTCGCTACGATCAAGGGAGCCGCCATGCTTTATTTTATTTAATTTATTTAATTTGTGTACCGTCCTCCACAGCGTAAAAATACAAAATAAAAACACAAAACTCATTTAAGTCATTTGGAAATCAGGCCTATGCTGCAGGGCAGTAGTTCTTAAACCTTTTTCAGATTCCCCCACCAGGGAACCCTCTGTATATGCATTGCATAAGATTGTGTGGCCTTCCCCATCAAGTACTTGTCTGGCTTGTTGGGTCTCACTCCTGCCGTGAATGAACTCAGAGTACAGTCTCTAGCGCATTCTGCTTTAGGTTTTGACAGTAAAATCAGCACTGATAAATAAATAAAGGCAATGAGCATGTGTGAGTTACTAGAATGACTATTGCTGTACAGAAGGCAGACGTTCTGCAAGCTGCATATAGCTGATCTGATTATGCTAACATAAGATATTGTTCTATTGACTCTGTTGTCCATTGATTTTGCTTGTTTTCCTAGCCCCTTGTTCTCTAGTCATCCATTAAGAATAAATGGGTGGCAATCTATAGTACAAGGCAGCAGAAGGCTCTCAGGCTCAGGCCCGCAAGAGAGAAAGCAAGCTTTGTTAAACGTGAGGCAGCTGGTTATTAGAAGACAGCTTCAGGTGTTTTATGAATTGCTGAAGCATTCAAACATAATTCCTAAAATGAATGGTTTGCTTGTGCTCAGCTTTTCACTTAAAAAAGAGAGAGAGAGAGTGAAAGAGAAAAGAAACAGCTAATTGACACTTTGTTAAATGCGTAGGCATAAGAAGCAGCAGACAAGCAAATCTAGGGCCTGACAGCTCATAACTGATACGCTTCATTATCGCCTGTTTGACTGAGATGAAATGAGAATATGGAGGAATCTTGCCGAGTATCTCCTTTCCCCTGTGCAAGTTCTTTAATGCAATTTTTATATAGCTAATAAGCTGATAAACACATGAATCAAAGTTTGCAAAAGGGACAGGACAGGGGTTTTGTTGTTGCTGCTGCTTTTGTTAAATTAGGTAATAAAACATGGGGCTGCTTTTTCTTCATTGGCACCATTTATATTGTCACCAAGCTAATGCTGCAATATAGTTATAAAATATCCGTATACATAAAATCGCACTTTTAAATCCTCAGTCCAAAGCCTCCACAATGAACATGGGATGGGAACCCCAGTAGCAAGCATCAACAAAAGAATTCACATGAGTCTACAGTTAGCTCAGTTGGTTAGAGCGTGGTGGTAATAATGACGAGGTCTTGGGTTCGATCCCCTTACAGGTCACCTGCATATTCCTGCATTGCAGGGGTTGGACTAGATGATCCTCAGGATCCCTTCCAACTCTCCAATTCTATTATTCTTCAACTTCCATAACTGTAAGTGGGGGAAATGTACTTCTGCCTGCAAGTCTTACCGAACTGCAGCCATAGGGCAATTCTGTGCCACAAGCTTTTTGGCTGAAGCCACTTTAGGACTGGATCCTGACTAAGTTAGCTACAGATAATTCCCATTGGTTTCTAATTAGGAAATTAGATCCCATTGGGATCTAAGTCATGATTGTACTATGCATTGTACTATGTGGAGCTTAAGTAACTTGGCCTAGAAACAACTCATCATTTTCTTCAAAGGACCCTGAAAATTGTGGTGCAACGAGGATGCTGAGAGATCTTTGACAGTGGTTCCCAGCCTCATCACATAACCCCTCCAAAGAACATGTTAAATCTATAGTGCAGCTATTGTTACACCTCACCCCAATCTCCGCCGAGCTGCTGCCTGAGATTCCAGGGGTCCCAGGCACTTACCCAGGGTTTTGTTGGAAAGATTGAAGCACACTGAAGGCTGGTGTCTTTAAGAAATATTCCATTAATTCATTTTTACACCTGGAAGTCTGCAGTGGAGGGGGTACAGAACATTATACCCCTAGAGTGTCTCTCATCACCCCTTTCATAGCTTCAGCAAGCTTGAGACCAAAGCAGTAGTCAGCCATGGCTCTCAAACCCAAGTCTCCTGCAAAATGACACTGCCCCCTCCCCTGTGTTCCTACTCATGGAAGCTGAGATTGTATACTTTTCACCAACAGTAGCCTTGGCAACCCCAGTTTTGCACAGACCCAAGGACCTGTTTTTGATGTGCTAGTGACCAGCAATCAGCACATTTGTCTGTTAAAGGCTTATCCCCAGCTAGCTATGTGAGCTGGCTGTGCTAATAATCCTAAACTATAATGCAACAACACTTGGCATAGTTTTAACCAAACTTTGCTTGACTCACAAATGTATGAGTTTGCTCAAATTCTAACCCTTTATCTAGGGTTTACAGGGAATCTGCCCCTCTCCCAAACTTATAACAATATATTTCCAGTAACAAATGTACAGAAGACACAACAAGAATTGTATGGTCATAGTTGAGGAATGCGTAGACAGAGAGCATGTATACTCCCCCCCCCCTCTCTAAAATAACAATGGCCTACAAATTTTGCCTTACCATGCCAAAATGGGGGGCACACAATGTAAGGGGATACACACATCTGTTTGTAATAAGCTTGTAAAATGAGTCTTTAGACTGAAAAATATTCCACCCTCCTTCCCCTGCCAAATAGGGCCAACCAGCTCACAGAAGGGCAAGTCAAAAAGTTGTTAAGATGGCCATCTAATGAAGTGTCACAAGTTCTCCCACCCCACACTGACACCACTTAGGCTTTTTCCTAAGTAGACCTAGTGCCTCTTGGTGTAGTTCATCCATGCTGGCATGCAGTAGTGTGCACTCAAGCTGCGTGATGCAGAAGCATCAGAACAACCCATGAACCAGTCTACAATTGACCCACCCCTCTGCAGTCTTGATATATGAGCCCCAGTATATGTTCTTAGAGCATAGGGTGCTGATGTCTTGCTGAAGGTAACTGCTGTGGTCAGTGCTTTCTGCTGGTAACCCCATGCCTTCAATGGTGGGGAAAGGTGATGTATACATTTATTAAATACTATAAGAAGTCTGCAGCTCCCATTTCACTTTTACTATTTGCAAGTAGCAGTGTATATTTAGAAGGCTGATTATCAACGCATAAGGACCAACTCTCACATTATTAAATCCTGCTGAACAGTACTGGAAGTATTTCCAGAAGACTGTGGTGAACCACATGGGGAGTGTCTCTAACACAGAGAATGTTTTCTTTTTGTTCCGTAACACCACCAGCGCCCCCCAAAAGAAAAGCGTCCCCCTAACTTCCAGCCCTACCAATTAAAATTTCCCACCTACTGGTTAATCAGCTAAAGCTTTAGTTGATGAATCTACCAATTAAACTGATGAACACGATTGTGTCCCCAACCGCGTCGGAGCTGATGTCAGGTGCTGTGCAAGTTCTCAGTGTGGTGTTTGATTTGTGATGGCCGTTTCATACATGCGAGTGATCATTTGGTGCCTCAATTATCAGGAGGTGTTCATTCACTGTTTGATGTCCCTGTGGAATATTCCTATGGGGCCTCTTCAGTTATCTGGGCTGTATGCATCCAATTCCTTCAAAGTACAAAAACAGCACCTCCTGAATTCAAAGGGATTTTAGGGCCAAACGGTCTGAGGATTGTGGTTTCAAGCTATTAAAAATGCTGGACGTGAGGAAACCTTTGCTTAGATTAACAGCACTTGAAATTTAGTTGGCTGGACTTTCTGAAGTGCTGCAGAAAGAGGCAAGAGCAAGGATTGTGACACTGTGTATTTGCTTGTGATTTTCTAAATCTCAGTGCTAGCAAAAAGAGAGAGAGAGAGTGAGTTTCCTGTAAGGCACATACAGTAAATGAAGATATTATGTATTAGGGATGGAATGAATCTGTCACTTTGACGGATTGTGAGGCAAAGAACAGATTAACAGATTACTCATAGTCAGAATGCAGCTTACTGTGAAAAATGTGCAGGAAATGATAAGTGTTGGTTTGTGCTGATTTAATGATATTTTAACACTACAATAACACTCTAGAAGAGTAATATAATGTCATTCTCGCCTCGCATTTTTAAATCATCAACACGTTGCAAGTTTTGACCTTAAAATAATTTTAAACAATATATGTCCCCCTACAAAAATGCAAACTTTTAATGCAATTTAAAGCCCTGGGAAAGGTGTTTACATATTACAATTGTGTAGTCCCCTCCACACACCTTCGTTTGGTTTCCGTGAATTTACTGTTCCCCGTGCAGATAGGTAACAACATTTTGTAATATAATTTTCCTTTTTTCCGTATACGTCTTGTCATTCATTATAGGATTCTGTTTGTTTAGACTTGGGCATGGGTGCAGTTAAGCAGCTCTCTGAATTAGGAACTTATTGTGAAGCATTCTTCAGTTTTATTTCACCTTTTGATGTTAGAGATTGTGGGAGCAAGCTTATACACAATAAAATGGCATAAAGTAGGCTGGAATAAAGTGTGCCAGATCCAAACTCCTTTCAGGAGCAGAGCTACCGCTGGATGAAATAGTCTAAGCCTGGCAGAGGGAAAACAAGCCTTTAAAGAGAGTTTGAGTTACACCACCCTTTTTGCTGGTTTAATCTACACTGGGTTGCCAGGTCGCATGGCGAAGCTGGTTGGGTTTAGGACCTCCCATGGCAAGTCCTGACCCCACCACACCCCTTTATTAGGGCTCTGTGGTTATTTCAGGTGGTTAAGCCAGTGTAGCCCAGCTGTGCCAGGAACCTCCCAGCTCAGCTGGGGGTCTGCTGTAGCCTAAGCTGCTCATCCCAGCATATCTTGCTATAGGGTTTGTTTCCCCTCTGTAAGGCTATTTTAAAAACAAAAGCACTGCTTTCAGTGTTAGATGCTTTCAGACACAGGGCGCATGCAGTCCAAGAGAACTGCATGTACTCCAAAATGCAAGTCGAATCCTGAGATAAAAGGTAAGTTTCTGTCCTTCATGCCTATGGAAAGTAGCTTTAAAAGATGGCTGCAACAGGTACCTACAAATAAGAGTGCAAATATAAAAGAAGCTGAGTGTGATCCTTTCTTTCAGCTAAGGGACAAATTGCTTTATCTTTCAAGAGATTGCATCAAATGGGAGTTGGATATTCTTCTGCATACAAGCCACCTTTCGCCCGGCACGCTAACAGTTTATAAATTTGTGGATTACATTTGTGCATGGAAAATATGGTTGATAAAGTTATCTGTCCTTGGTATAGATACCATTATCAGATAGTGGCAACCTGAAATGTCATTTCCAATTTCTCTGTCCAGATGCATTTGATGAAATGGGCCCTGGCCCATGAAAGCTTGTGCCTCGTTAGATTTCAGCACATCCGAAGAGCCCAGCTGCAAAAAGGCTCACTAGTCCAGCACTCTGTTCCTACAGTGGCCAACCAGATACCTATGAGAATCCTACATGCAGGACATTAGCACTCTCCCACTCATGTTCCCCAGCAACTGGTATTCAGGGGCATGCATTTCTCTAGTCGTTAAGTTGACACAAGACTCCTTGTTGGTCTTACGCAGGTACAGCGTGTCATCCTGAAACTCTGTATTATAAGGAAACATTTCTGGAAGCTGGTAGGGACTATACCAGAATACAAGGGTTTTATCAAGACTAATGAGCTAGACGTTGCCCAGAAACTCTCTTTATTCCTTCCTGTTAATAAATTTTAGGCATATGGGCTACCAACTTTATGCATAGTTTTTTTCGAACAACAACACCATACTCCAGAGCCCTGAGTGTGCTCCAGTGTACGTATAGATTTTCTGCACCATCAGATTTCACCGTTCACTTCAATGGAGAGGGCAGCTCTTGATACTCAAAGGATGCACATGTGTAGCTGTGCCCGCTCTTGAACTGAACAAAGGTTTTGTGAACTGGGTACATGCTAGAGGCGCAATACCTGCAACAAAGTTTCGTTCCTGTCAATGGGAAATAGGTTTTCTCCTTATTGCCTGTGTGCACAGAAAGGAAGATGACAGTTCTGCAAATTATGAAGACTATTAGCAAGACAGGGAAGGTTGTTTGTTTTACAAAAAGAAACCCAAGAGCAAACTTTAAATGTTCATTTATCATATGCTCCAAGGCTCCTTTAAAACTATGTGTTTTTAATACCTAGGTCACCTTGTATTGATTTATATATGGTACCTAGTTGATCAATGCTAATATACCTTAATTAGAATATACAAACAGATGTGCAGCTTTAGAGTCCTTTATCATGTCTGAACAGTTGCATATAAATGTTGAACTTGACACCACAGATTCTATTATGCATATTAACCTCATATGATGGGTTGCTCCAGAATCAATTAATGTTCTGGTGAATAAAGACTGCTATCACTATCTATCTAATTTCCCACACTCATAACTCTCTGTCTGTCTGTTAGTCCAACTCCTCCTAACATTACCAGCTGTAAAAGGGAAGTCTGGGAAGCTGGGAAGGAAGAGTGTGTCATATGCTGTTTTGGGGAGAGGGTTTCTGTCCTGTCACCTGGGGAACAGCACCCAATATGTTCCTTCTGTTGGAAGAAATCACATCAAGGCTGTTTATGCAGACATCTCTCTCTGTTATCAGCAGTCATTTATCCAAACCTTTCCCTCAATCTGGACCAATTTGCACAACTGGAAATCTCTTCAAGGATCCCTGTAGCAGGAAAGAACCTGTGGCCCTCCAGATGAGGTTGAACTCCAACTTCCATCATGCCCAATCTGTATGACCAAGAGTCATGAATTTTGGGATTTGTAATCTGGCAACATCTAGAGGGCCACAGGTTTCCTGTCACTGGCCTTTAGCTTAGTAAGGGAATAGAGACACGAGCCAATGCAGATAATTGGCAGAAGCAAAGAGCAGGAGGGAAGAGGTGATGGAGGAAGCCAGTGTAGAGGAAAGAGAACCCAGCAGAAAGGAAGCAGGAAGCAGGATGGTCTGGTATCTAGGAAAGGAGGAGGAACCAAGAGAAAGCAAATGGGGAACTGGGTGCCTGAGGTATTAGGAACCAACAGACACTAGAAAGAAGCAAGAGATCTAAAGTTGGACTGGAAGAAGCAAGAAGACTTCAGAGAGCAGAGTGGGAGAAAAAACAGGTCTAAGGAATGGAAAGTTGGGCAAAAGCCAGTTAGATACAAGAAAGGGATGGGAACTTCCTAATCCACACAAACCATATCTCTTCGTTATTATCACATTTCCAGCAGGTGTGCTTCCATCCAGCCCAAATCTGCTTTTAAATGCATTTGATGATCGCCCCAAGTGAACTGGCATCTGTTGATTTCATTGGGGAAGCCACCAGTCGCAGGGATGTCCCAGCACCATGCTGGGACTGTGTTCATGCGCAGTGGGCCCCAACATCACACCACATCAAGTCATCACCCTGTAGAATGTGTTGGTGGCCTCTGCGTTCTCAACAAAATCTGCAAGGCATTCCCAGCTCCATTTTGGAAAGCTCCACAATAATGCATATGTAAAAGTAGGTCTCGGGACGTGGGTGGCGCTGTGGGTTAAAGCCTCAGTGCCTAGGGCTTGCCGATCGAAAGGTCGGCGGTTCGAATCCCCGCGGCGGGGTGCGCTCCCGCTGTTCGGTCCCAGCTCCTGCCAACCTAGCAGTTCGAAAGCACCCCTGGGTGCAAGTAGATAAATAGGGACCGCTTACTAGCGGGAAGGTAAACGGCGTTTCCGTGTGCGGCTCTGGCTCGCCAGAGCAGCGATGTCACACTGGCCACGTGACCCGGAAGTGTCTTCGGACAGCGCTGGCCCTTGGCCTCTTTGAGTGAGATGGGCACACAACCCTAGAGTCTGTCAAGACTGGCCCGTACGGGCAGGGGTACCTTTACCTTTACCTTAAAAGTAAGTCTAGTGTGGAAGGAGGTCCAGCCTGACAAATGTAGCTCTTCCCCACAGACTGCAACCCTTTTTCTATGTAGCCAGCTCATTATGTCCTAATCTCTTCAGTGGAGATTCTTTGGCGATCTCTCGTAGCCGAGTAAGATTGTCTTCCATGAACACGGTTTTAACAGTGAGTCTGTAAGTGACTGTGGAGGCCAATTCTGGATCCAAACGTCCTTCCACAGTGGAGACATTGGTTTCCAGGCAGGAGTTGATCATGGTGTGGATTTGCCAAGCGTGCCTTCCTCTTAGCACGTTTCTTCCTTGCGTCCTGAGTTAGAGTGTCTTCAAAACCCATGACACCTTTGGTAAAGGCTGTTCTCCAGTTGGAGCGTTCGCAGGCCAGTTTTTCCCAATTGTCAGTGTTTATACAACATTTTTTAAAAATTGCCTTGAGACAGTCTTTAAACCTCTTTTGTTTACCACCAGCATTACACTTTCCATTTTTAAGTTCAGAATAAAGTAGTTGCTTTGGAAGACTATAATCAGGCATCCACACAACATGACCAGTCCAACGAAGTTGATGTTACCTAAACAGTGAATCCAGCCTCAAGTGAACTTAACTTTGACTCCTTATAAAACGACCCTCTCTGTTCTTTAGGCAATGTCAATCCCAATGTCACACAGGCTCCTGCATTTAACTTCTGTTATCAGGAAACCCATAGATAGCTCCTTTTGCATGTTGATTATATTGATTTTGCTTGAGGCTCTGATAACATAATGAGAGTATGTCTCTAATTAAACAAAATCCTTGATTAGGATTGGGAGGGGTTTTTTTTGCTGTTTTGAGAAGATAAAACTGGCTCCCTTTTTTAAAGAAGCAAAGTATTTTCTTCAGTCAGTGTAGGAAACATGTTAGATTGTCACATGTTGATTGCCACGGGTTGCAAGTGTACCCGCAGGCAAGTGTGCTGTTTGTCATACGGAAATGCTTTCCATGTAAGAAGTCTGCCTTGGCTGAAACAGGCCCAGGAATAAATTAGAGAGACTGGTGGCAATGCCCACAGGGCTAGAACCCTGACACCTGAGATCTTACACGATGCATTCTCTTATCTTCCTTCAGGAATCAGGGTAGGGCAAGCTGGCGGGGGGGGGGTGCAGGGCATGGAGATAGCTCAGTGGTAGAACACATGCACTAGATACCAGTTTCAGTCCCTGGAATTTCCAGTTACAGTAGTACCTCAGGTTAAGTACTTAATTCGTTCCGGAGGTCCGTTCTTAACCTGAAACTGTTCTTAACCTGAAGCACCACTTTAGCTAATGGGGCCTCCTCCTGCCTCCGTGCTGCAGGAGCTTGATTTCTGTTCTTATCCTGAAGCAAAATTCTTAACCTAAAGCACTATTTCTGGTTTAGCGGAGTGTGTAACTTGAAGCGTATGTAACCTGAAGCGTATGTAACCCGAGGTACCACTGTATTGCTGACAAAGGCTCCTCCCTGTCTGAAACCCTGCAGAGTCGCTGACACTCGCCCAAAGCACATAATGCTAAGGCAGAGTGACTAAGCAGCGGTGTCCAAACTTTTTTCAAAGAGGGCCAGATTTGATGAAGTGAAGGGCTGTGACGGACGACCAAGAGGCCAACCTTTTTTAGGATTGAAGTTGTTGAGGGGTTTTTTAGGATTTTACCCCAGGAAATAAACTGCCAGGATTAGGCCTCTGAAACAGACTTTGGGCATGCCTGGACTAATGGGTTGACTTGGTAGAAACCAGCTTCCTATGGCACTATCTATACTGGCAAGGAACTGTATATATTTTTTTAAGTTGTGTGCCCCCACCTTTCACTGTCTCTCCCTTGCACACATGCACGTTCTGAAGCACTTGCTAGAAAGCTGTTGCAACTTAAGAGGCAGTGTGCCTAACACTTGTCTTGGCTGCCAGAACAGAGCATCTGTCAATGTTTCCATGATAAACTGGCTTTTTTCGTGGTTTATCCATCAACTGCAGATCTTTGCTGAAACTCAGCAGATAAGATCTCAGCGCAGATGTGTGTGCATGTGTGTTTTGTTTTGTTTTGTTTTTTGTTAACCAATTTTAAAGAGAGTTTTGCCATTTCTTTTTTTAAAAATGCATTGGGAGGAAGAATGGTAAAAGGGTGCATTTTTCTGTGTACCGTATTTTTCGCTCTATAAGACGCACCAGACCACAAGACGCAACTAAGTTTTTGGAGAAGGAAAACAAGGAAAAAAATATTCTGAATCTCTGAAGCCAGAACAGCAAGAGGGATCGATGCGCAGTGAAAGCAGCAATCCCTCTTGCTGTTTTGACTTCTGGGATAGCTGCGCAGTCTGCATTCACTCCATAAGATGCACACACATTTCCCCTTACTTTTTAGGAGGCAAAAAGTGAGTCTTATAGAGCAAAAAATACGGTAATTGGCTGGTGGCATTATTATCCAGGAGAACCTGTCTTGTGCAAGCCCCACTGAAAGGGATGTACCTTACACAGCATCACCATGTGTGTTCTTGTGCACATCGTATACATTCTGATTGGATTTGTGCAAGAGAAATTCCTGGTGGGTTCTACCCTTAGACTTTAAAGCAAGATGGGCAGCAAATGTACCACTAAGGACTGTATCAGAAATCCATCTCAAGCTAGGTGGCCTTTACCTTACTACAGAGTTTATGTGCTTGTAGTTGACATAATTAGCATTTGCTTTCCATGACCGTAGTTCACACCAAACACATTACCATACTCCTATTTAGAATTATAACCCCCAGATACGATGCAGGTGAGCCAGCCCTTTGAAATGTTGAGATCATTAGAGTTGAAATGCATAATAAAGCCCGGTTTCTTGTGATATTTCCAATCTTGCACGACTTCATAGCTACCATATTGTCAAATCTATCTCTATAGTCATAAGGTCTGGTAGCATTTATGTTTATTTTTTTTAAAGCTGAGGTTTTCAGAGTTTAAATAAAGGCTCCTTGGAGAGTTGTGTATGGCATGCACATTGTGCCCTGTCTAGATGGCAGCTTTTGATTAATGTCTTTTATCTTCAAAGATAAATATGTTGTTCATTATTTTATTTTTATTTTTTTAAGTTGCTAGTGATTCACAGTTACGATAACTTTTGGCAAAACTTGCACGCACAAATTGAATGGCTCCAAAAATACCTCTGCAGGCATATATAGAGGAAGTGACGTATAATTGCTTGCCTGTTGTGGGTTTTCAAGAATGTGATTTGGTAGATGGGGGGGGGGTTTGTTTCCCCTGTTTTTGTTCTGTATTGGTGGATATGGGCTTATAATGGCCCAAATGCAGGGTTTCTGGGGTGGGGGGTGGGCAGTTTGGGATTTAAAAAAGCAACCTTATCGGGGAGATAATTGTACAAACCAGGGGTGAATTGTTAAGCAGAATGGAGATAGAGGAGACATAGTAGACTGGGCTTGAGGTGGGCAGTGAAATATACTCGGAGTTGAGTGTGGATTTCACGCTCTTTATTCAGCTCATAGTAGTGAGGAATGGAAGTTCCCCCAAATATCTGCTTTTATATACATTATTTACACAATGGGCCGCACTTGATTGGCTAATTCCGGGATTCTCCTGCGGGCCAATCAGGTTGCAGATTCACTTCCACCTGGAGCTGGATTGGGTGGATCCTGCGGACCAATCACACTGCTGCATTGTTCTAGGACCAATCAGAATGCTGCATTCTGAATCCTATTGTTTTAGGACCAATCAGGCTGCCGCCTTTTGGATCCTATTCAACTCAGGCAGAAAGAAGCTGTCATGCAGATAATTAGAACCTTTTTTTAAATGTTCAAAGCACCTTCTTCACCTGTACACATACCGTGAGCTCTTCAAATCCTTCCAGCATCCACCTCTCTGTTCTAAGAACCCCCTAGGCATACCTGTGCCTGTCTGTGCCGATTCCCACTGACAGGGAAGGATTTATTTTATTGCCCACGTTAAACGAACAATTAATTGCTGGAATTCATTGCCACAAGATGGGATGAGGGCCGCTCGCTTAGATGCCTGTAAAAAGGCCAATTAGAGAAATCCATGGGAAAAGTATCTTGTCAGTGGTTATTAGTTATGAGGGTTAGGCAGAATCTCCCGATTCGGTGGCAGTATTGGCTCTGAATACAGTTCTTAGGAAGCAACAGCCGCAAAGGGCTGTTGTCTTCACGCCCTCCGTGTGGACTTCCCTGAGGCAACTGGTTGGCCAGTTTGGGGAACAGGATGCTGGGTTAGAGGGGCCTTTGGTCTGATCCCAAAGAGATCTCCTCACATCAGCAGTTTTGTTTGCTGAGGCAGAATATTAGAGTGGGTTCCCTCCCCCCCCCCCGGCTTTATCTTGGCTGAGAAGGAGCAGGTCTTTGTCCTTAGATTCACCCCAGATTGTGTGTATACACCAGCAGCAGATGATGTGGAAGCAACATCCGGTTGCACTAGCGGCAGAGGAGCCAACGGAGAGATGGCAAGCCAATGGCAGGTTTTATCTGCCACAGCGTTTTCGATGGCTGCCAAGATTTTCTGCAGGGAGCAAATCTTATCGGGAATCAGCATAGCTTGCCGGAAAGCAGAATAAGCACCATATCTTTCTTTTTAAAAAAAAACAAAACTGTAAGATATCATTATGTAAATACGAGATTTCTCCATATTGAGTCAGACCATGGAGAAGGGCCACAGCAAAAATGCTGCAGCACATGCATTGCATGCATGATTCTCTAGTTAGGGCTGAGAAAGATTCCCTGTCTGAAAGCATGGGAAGACACAGTAGGGTCAGAGTCAACAGGACTCCGTTAGATGTAGCAGTGGTCTGACTTGGCATAAGGCAGCTGCCTATGTTCCTGTGTGATGGCAATCTAGGGTCACACTATCAATAAACCTCAGGCGTAACACTGCACAATCATGTAACCACCCGGGAGATGAAAACAGATGTTCATCTGTGAGTCATCTCCTGTTGGAAAAATGATAGTATTGGGGCAGGGGGTTGTCACTTTTTAACCTGGCACATATAACACTGGTCCTGAAAGACCTACATTGGCTCCCAGTACGTTTACGAGCACAATTCAAAGTGTTGGTGCTGACCTTTAAAGCCATAAATGGCCTCGGCCCAGTATACCTGAAGGAGCTTCTCCACCCCCATCGTTCAGCTCAGACACTGAGGTCCAGCTCCAAAAGCCTTTTGGCAGTACCCTTACTGCAAGAAGTGAAGTTACAGGGAACCAGGCAGAGGGCCTGGTAGTGGTGCCTGCCCTGTGGAACGCCCTCCCATCAGATGTCAAGGAAATAAGCAAATATCCTACTTTTAAAAGACATCTGAAGGCAGCCCTGTTTAGGGAAGTTTTTAATGTTTAATGCTGTATTGTGTTTTTAATATTTGATTGGGAACCGCCCAGAGTGGCTGGGAAAACCCAGCCAGATGGGTGAGGTATATATAAATTATTATTATTATTATTATTATTATTATTATTATTATTATTATTTTACATACAACCCCATTTTTAGGGCAAAGAATATCAAGGTCCTTGTTGCAGCCTCCATCACTCTTTAAGAAAAGCACAAGCGCTCCTAGTAAAGACTGATTTAAAGTTTCACACAGCCCCTATCCCCACATTGTGTCAAACTTTATCCTGCAAGAAGAGAAATATCCCTGACATGAAAGGGCTGCAAAGTTGGTGGCTGTAATGTAAATTTCACCATAACAGAAAGTGTAGCATTTACTTCCATTATATTAAAATAACAACATATGAACATGCAAAGTTGCCTTAAACAGAGACAGACCATTTCACCAACCAAGCCAGTGCTGTCTACTCTGACTAACAATGGCTTTCCAGGGCCTCAGGGACATCTCTCTCTGTCTCTCTTATATGACTGCTGCCTCAGTACTTTTTAACTAGACTAGGCATTGGACTATGGACCTTCTATGTACAAAGTGTGATATATATCACTGAGCTATGGCCCTTCCACAAATGTAGCAAATTTGTGATTCATGTAAAATAATTGGATTGGGGGTTTTTTGCTTCTTATAAGAAATTATGGGCAAATGACACTCACAGTGTTGTTTACTGCTTGTAGACAATTCATTTGCAAAAGGAAATGAGTGACAAGCCTGTGTATAGGTTTGGGGGGCAGGGGTGAGGAGCTGGGATGAGGGAAAGGAAGTACTGTTGAGGTTACAGGAGCTAGGCAAGTAATACTCAAAGAGCTTTAAGTCCAAGGAAGGCAAGCCAAATCCATGGGGCCAGCCCTACCATTAGGCAGAATGGGGCAGGCAGCAAATGCTAAAGGTGAGGAAAGCATCACTGAGGGCGTGGAGGACACACCTGTGCATACCAGATAGCCTCCACTGTAGGGGACAAGTAGAAGACTACGCATCATTGCCAGTGTTGAAGTAGCATTCCACTCCCTTCTGTACATGGGATGGGGAAGAAGCACTCCTTTGTCCTCCGCCTCAGGCAGGAAAATGTCTTGGTCTGGCCCTGAAATTCTATTAACTTTCAGGAGTGTTGACAATTTCAAAAAAGCATGAGAAATAGTGACTTAATATGGAACTTTTCTCAGAACAAGTTTCACAAAATAGATCAGGTCTAATAAGGTAATAAGCAAACAGTATGCGGAATTGTGGATTAAGCAACCCAAACTCCCTTCTTAATTATAGGTCTCCCCAACAAATCTTGTGATTTACTGGAGCAAAACGCTGCCTCTGCAGCCATTTCCTAGAGGAGCCATTATCTGTGGTTCTCTCTGTGCAGCCAGGAGAATGGCGGTGGATTACTTAACTCTTGTGGTGATTACAAGAAGTTTGAGTTAAACTCCCCTGACATTTTCTTTCCTTTTTATAAAAAAAACCAGCCTATAATCTCCAAAAGGGAGCCAGAGTGGGGAGGAGGGTGCATCAACCTCTTGTATCCACCTTTTGTATTTCTTCTCCCTATGTTTTATCATCCCCCCCCCCCCATGAGGCCAAAACAGCTTGAAGGAAACCACCACAGTAGAAACAATAAGATGGCCCTTGTTGGTCGTCCTTCAAAGTCCTATCCCCTGGGTAACTGCTTTAGTGTTTTGTTCTGGCTTTTTATAAGGAAAGAAAGCATACATGCGCTGGATTATGGAGAAAGCTAGAGAGTTCCAGAAAGACATCTACTTCTGCTTCATTGACTATGCAAAAGCCTTTGACTGTGGAGACCACAGCAAACTATGGCAAGTTCTTAAAGAAATGGGAGTGCCTGATCACCTCATCTGTCTCCTGAGAAATCTCTATGTGGGACAAGAAGCTACAGTTAGAACGGGATATGGAACAACTGATTGGTTCAAAATTGGGGAAAGGAGTACAACAAGGCTGTATATTGTCTCCCTCCCTGCTTATTTAACTTATATGCAGAATTCATCATGCGAAAGGCTGGACTGGATGAATCCCAAGCCGGAATTAAGATTGCCGGAAGAAATATCAACAACCTCAGATATGCAGATGACACAACCTTGGTGGCAGAAAGTGAGGAGGAATTAAAGAACCTTTTAATGAGGGTGAAAGAGGAGAGCGCAAAATATGGTCTGAAGCTCAACATCAAAAAAACGAAGATCGTGGCCACTGGGCCCATCACCTCCTGGCAAATAGAAGGGGAAGAAATGGAGGCAGTGAGAGATTTTACTTTCTTGGACTCCATGATCACTGCAGATGGTGACAGCAGTCACGAAATTAAAAGATGCCTGCTTTATTGGGAGAAAAACAATGACAAACCTAGGCAGCATCTTAATAAGCAGAGACATCACCTTGCCGACAAAGGTCCGTATAGTTAAAGCTATGGTTTTCCCAGTAGTGATGTATGGAAGTGAGAGCTGGACCATAAAGAACGCTGATCGCTGAAGAATTGATGCTTTTGAATTATGGTGCTGGAGGAGACTCTTGAGAGTCCCATGGATTGCAAGAAGATCAAACGTATCCATTCTTAAGGAAATCAGCCCTGAGTGCTCACTGGAAGGACAGATCCTGAAGCTGAGGCTCCAATACTTTGGCCACCTCATGAGAAGAGAAGACTCCCTGGAAAAGACCCTGATGTTGGGAAAGATGGAGGGCACAAGGAGAAGGGGACGACAGAGAGGACAAGATGGTTGGACAGTGTTCTCAAAGCTACTAACATGAGTTTGACCAAACTGCGGGAGGCAGTGGAAGACAGAAGTGCCTGGCGTGCTCTGGTCCATGGGGTCACGAAGAGTCGGACATGACTAAACGACTAAACAACAAGAACAACTACCCTTTGATTTCTATCACATGTGATTTGATCCTCACACTGGACTTTACTATACGAATCCTGAACCAGATTTCTGCCCCCATCCCTGCCCACTTCAACATCCAGCTTTGGAAGGCTACCTGAAATACTGGGAGACCTGAAGCAGCAGCTCTTAGCCTGGGAGCTGGGTGGGCTAGGGGGTGGCAAGCTAAGAAAGCAGGCTGACCGAGGTGAGTTGCTCAGAGAGGGCTGGATTCATCCTGCTGATTTGAAATTGGGCACACGGTTTAGGGAAGCCTAAAGGGGGGGGGTGAAAGGAAAGTGTATGCCAGCCTCACAGTCTTTTTTTGGATGGTTCTGGGATAATAAATCAATACAGCATGGTATCATTTATCCAGATGCTTTGGCAGATGGGAAGGACTCCACAGTGAACAGATGCCCATAACATTATACATAATGGGAGGAAGGGACAGAAATACATAGCTGTCACATGAACTGATGGGCAAGATATTGGAGGAACAGATAAAGAAACGTTGGCACTATAGTGTGGCTTTAGTTTGCCACTGTGCTTGATTTCCAGCGATATTTATATCTTGAAGGGGTTTCTGTAGCTGTTAGTCCTGGCCATCTCTGGAAATCACACTGAAACGTGCCTGTCTGCCTATTCATCTTCATTCAGCTTCTCCCCAGAAAACGTTCCCACTGCCTTGCAAGTGTCATCAGGCTCCTGCAGACTCTGCAGGCTCCTAATAACTGGTTCAGTAACTCAGCTGATTATTATCATTAGTTCTCATTGTCTACGATTGGAGCTTTAAGATCGTTAGAGAAACCTGTGTGCTTTACAAATAAAATACTAAAGGGGGATAGCTTTTGTGGGACAATGTCTGTCCCAAAGGAACATAGAAAGAGGCCTGAAACTGAGTCAGCCCATTTGTCCACCTAGCCAGAGGCATGGCATGGGGGGCTGTGTATGCCAGGAGGGCCATGGCCTCGGGCACAATTTTTGAGGGTGTATAAACCAGGTAGGGACGCAGGTGGCGCTGTGGGTTAAACCACAGAGCCTAGGACTTGCTGATCGGAAGGTTAGCGGTTCGAATCCCCGCAATGGGGTGAGCTCCTGTTGCTTGGTCCCTTCTCCTGCCAACCTAGCAGTTCGAAAGCACGTCAAAGTGCAAGTAGATAAATAGGTACTGCTCTGGCGGGAAGGTAAACGGCATTTCCGTGCGCTGCTCTGGTTTGCCAGAAGCGGCTTAATCATGCTGGCCACATGAGCCGGAAGCTGTACGCCAGCTCCCTCGACCAATAAAGCGAGATGAGCGCCGCAACCCCAGAGTCGGTCACCACTGGACCTGATGGTCAGGGGTCCCTTCACCTTTACTATAAACCAGGTGCCTCCCCCCCCCCCATTCATGCAACCCCAGCATGGCACAGCCTGGTACACTTGCATGGGTTGACAGGCAGCTCAGCATGGCTCCAGTGGGGGTGGGGTTGCTTCAGCAGCAAGAGCTGGGCAGGTGCACCATCCACCTGCCCCAAGCTCAAGCAAGCAACACTACGCCACTGCAGATAGCTCAGTGTTATCTACACTGACTGGCAGCGGATCTCCGAGGTTTCAGACGGAGAGCCTTTCTCAGCCTTATCTGGAGATGCCAGGGACTGAACCCGAGACCAGCTGCATGCAACGCAGGTGCTCTGATGCCAAGCATATAGCAAGCATTAAGCTGTACTCTGAAACAGTTTCATCTAATAATGCCGTAGTGAGGTTTTCTTTGATATGGGGACCATATTCCCAGTTTAAATAGCCCCTCAGCTGTGCGACAGACCATGCTTTTTCACAGCCACATTACCATCCTTTGAATGTCTACTCAACAGTAAATGTAAGAAATCAATAAATGAAAACAATTTGATTCCCGTTGGGCTCAATGAGACTAGTTTACAGGCCAGTGCGTATAGTGGTCTTGCATAACCTAGTACCTTCCAGGTGTTTTGGCCTGCAGTTCCCACCTGACCACTCCCACCTGACCATTGACCATGCTGACTAGGGCTGATGGGGAAATGTATTTCAAAGTATACACAAAAAGTATCAGGTGTAATGATAATGATTGTACAACAAACCAACAACACCAAAACTGGCTTATGAATATAAAGGACAATTTTACTAGAATAGGTAAACTCATAAACCTACTAAACAATGAGCAAACTAAAGTGCAATGTGCATAACCAAGCCTGGAGACTCGTAAACATAGAATGAACTAATGTCTCTCTCTTTACTTTACCGGTTGTGTACACGGCTGGAACAAACAAATTGTTCTTCAAATAGTCGTTCATTGGAAGCACAAATCCATATACGTAGGAGCGGTTGCGAGAAAGCGTTCTTCAAATAGTCATTTGCTGGAGGCGCAAAGCCTTATGTGTAAACTTTGCTGGAGGCGCAAAGCCATATGTGTGTGCACAGTTGCGGGAAAACAACTCCTCACTCCTAGTGAAAGTGGTACAAATAGTCAAATGGAGCCAAATGGATGAGACCTGTTCTCCGGATATTATCCAGGTTTTGCAGCAAGCGAATAGTCATTCAATAGTGCTAAATAATACAAGATGCATTCCAGTTACAATAAATGAAAGACCATAAAATATGTGCAATACCATCTCATGTTGTGTCTTACCTAATCACTCAACACGGTTCGCTCAAGACAGAAGTTCGTACGAACTGCTCACAGTCACAGCAAATATTGAAACTAGTAATAACAAACATTTAAATACATTACAGATGCATGGAATCAATCATCACATTTGTACCTTGTTAAGGGTACAGTAACACTTCTCTATTGTTGCTAAACAAACAATGGCACAAAAATTGATTTATATATAACATCCAAGGTCAAATTCGGTATTCAAACCTTTTGGAAACAAGGTTCCTAATTGAAATATTTGTTTGTACTGTTTTTGTAACAAGGCTCTTCGTACATCAACAGATCTAAAGGGTGGTGTTTTTAAAGTCAACAGAATGAAGAAACTCAGGTCATTTTCAGTGTGAGCCTCTTGCTGGAAATGCTGAACTAACGGGGTGTCTAGACAAGCATTGTGTATTTCGGACCTATGCTCAGAGATTCTAGTCCTGATTGCACGAGTAGTACTACCTACATATAGAAGCCCACAAGCACATCGGATACAGTACACACAGTTTTTTGTAGAACAATTTGTAAAATACTGCAAGACAACCTTTCGCCCATATATTGTGTTGGTAAGTGATTTCACGGGCAAAGCAAATCTGCAACATGTGCAATGACCGCATCTATAATGCCCTTTAAACGTTATGTGCGGGTCATCATTATGATATTCAAGTAGATCAGTGTGGGGAAGAACGTTCCTAAATGATCTAGTGCACCTTTTGCTTAAAATAGGCACATTTTCACAGCCTGGAATATGGGAAATGATGTGCCAATGTCGCTTAACCAGTTTCAATGGAAGAAGATAAACAAGTGTACTCTATAGAACCAAAAATCCTGTCCTGTTTGTTTTTAGGTTTTGGTGCCATCAATTCCTGCCTAGAAGTTCTTTTAGCCCTTTCAAAGGCTGTTTGAATTATTTCCTGCGGATAACCTCTATCTCTTAATGAAGAGGAAAGGGATGCAGCATTTTTTTGAAAATCAGTTTCAAGGGAAGAATTTCTTTTGAGTCTAATAAATTGGCTAAACGGGAGACTATTTTTTAATTGGGCCGGGTGATTAGAATGATAGCGAAGTAAGGAATTCCTATCAGTAGGTTTGCAAAATGGAGGTAAATTAATGATACGTTCATTACGTTCAGTGACAAAAAATAATTCAACATCTAGAAAGGAGACGCTTACCTCACTCTTTTTACCAATAAATCTTAAAGCTGTATCACATTGATTTAACCAAATGTCAAATTCCAAGAACATATCCTGGTCCAAAACAAAAATTAAATCATCGATAAAACGATAATAAGCCAATAAGTGCTTCCTAAATGGGTTCAAATGACCCAAAATGTATTCTCAATCAAAATAACGCATGTAGATACAGGCGAGGGATGGCGCACAATGGGCTCCCATCGGCACGCTCCTACATTGAAAATAAAACTGTTCTTTAAAGCGGAAGAATTTATCTTTCAAGCACCACAAAGACCTGGAAAGCTGATTGGCCAGAGTGCCTCTTTCATACCATATCTTCAGCTCTTTGAACTATCTGTTGTTGAACTCCAGCCTTTCTTATGCCACATCCCCAATCTCTCTGAAAGTTCAAGGGGCCCAAGAAACCTCCTGAATCAATAACAGTGCCGTTCTAGAGCTTGGCTGGAGGTGTGGTACCTGTGATTGTTCTCTGCCTCTTTGCAGCAATAACAAAAGGAACCGGTATACATGTTTATTATGGCTCTGATTCTTAACTAAAGTTTCAAGATTAAATTCTGGAAGCTCCTGGCTCCCATATTTGCTGAATCAGCTCTAAATAGTGCTGCACACTATATTGAAACAATGTCAGTATTAAATTATTTTCACAGGAGAGCATTTTCTCAAAGAAGCATTTTCTTCAAGTTGCATTTCTCTGCCGACTGGGTCAAATGTTACCTTAAAGAAGCAGTGCCTTTTGGAACATTGGGTTTTTTCCCTGGGCTACAATTTGCTAGTCTCACCAAATACAGAGCAGTGGTTACAGTGGATTATCCTTGCGTGCCCATGAAGCACAGTCAACAAAAAGTGAGATACACAGCTCAGAGCTTCCCTAAAAAGGAACACTAATACTGTTTTTCTCACTCCCATTTTTGTTAGCACATTAGCATTTCCGAGCACAATTCAAAGTGTTCTTGCTGACCTTTAAAGCCCTAAACAGCTTAGGACATGTATACCTGAAGGAGCGTCTCCACCCCCATCATTCAGCCCAGACACTGAGGTCCAGCGCACAGGGCCTTCTGGTGGTTCCCTCTCTGCAAGAAGCCAAGTTACAGGGAACCAGGCAGAGGGTCTTCTCGGTAGTGGCCCCCGCCCTGTGGAACGCCCTTCCACCAGATGTCAAAAAGAAAAATAACTACCAGACTTTTTGAAGACATCTGAAGGCAGCCCTGTTTAGGGAAGCTTTTAATGTTTGATGCATTACTGTATTTTAATATTTTGTTGGAAAATGGCTACCCAGAGTGGCTGGGGAAGCCCAGCCAGATGGGCGGGGTATAAATAATAAATTATTATTATTATTTTATTATTAGCGTATCATTTTACTGCCCTGCCAAATTGGAACCAGTGGAAAGGAATGTAGGTAGCAAGGTGGAAGGGGGAAGAGTTGGATGTTCAAAGGCCTCATATTACACAAAGCCATATCTGCTGCTACATAAGCTGCACATCATCATCCCCCCCCCCCAGCTTTAATTATTTAAATTGTGTTTTTCAGGGATTGGTTAAATGCGTTCAGCCCTCCTATCATTCCTCCAAGCCGGCAGCTGACAGAACATCCTGAAGTGACAGCACACCTGAGCGCTCAAGGTAAGACCAGTGTGTGTGGAAGAGGTGCGGGAGAACTCGAGGGCAGCTGGGAGGGACATGGTGGCTCAGGCACCCTGAGAGCCCAGTGCCGCTCACGGGGGCCAGTGTGTGCCTGTTGCACCCTTCTTGGCCACCAGAGGGCAGTTAGGGAAGACACAGCAGCTTGGGTGCGCTGCAAGCCCATCCCCGAGCAGCTTTTGCGAGTGGTGCGTTGGGCTCTCGGGGCACCTGGGCTCCTTGTGCCGCCCCCAAAGGTATGTGCCGCCTGGGGCGATCTGCCTCCTCCGCGCACACACACTACGCCACTGCTCTCTCCCCACGTTCGCCACGACACTGCTCTCATTCTTACAATGGGCTCCTTTGCTTTTCCTCCAAACACGGAAAATTCATGCGATATCTCAGTATTTCTCCACTACATATTTTGGCTACCCTCAAGAATGAAGCCATCTCAGTGATTTATTCTCAAATACAGACGATGCTCCTCAAATTGGGAATCTTTTCATGGGCATGTAAAATTGTCGTTGCTTTTGACTAGCTGTCAAGGGAGGACCTTGCTGTGAGGGATCTGGCAATACTTTATGCTAAGGGCCCTAAACATGCCAAAGGGAAAGGATGGTAATCCTTGAGTTAAAGACACATTAGATATATTTTGATAGGGGCCTGAGAAGATTCTTAATAGCAACCTCATGACATCCAGTCCTTCCTGTAGTCATGCTGCGATTCCTGATTCCAAAGCTGCTTGTTGAGGAGCTGGACCTTAGAAACTACTTCAAATGCAACCAGAACAATTCCGTTCATCTAACCTGCCTTCCAAATCTTATTTTTATTATTACTACCATTACTATTAATTGAATTTTAATCGGGGGGGGGGGACAAAAAGTGACCCAAAGTGACTTACAACAAAGTCCAAACACTAAAATCAAAAATTGAAATTGAAATACTTTATTGTCACTTGTACAACTTGTATACAGTGAGATTACATTATAATATAATATAATATAATATAATTAATATAATATAATATAATATAATAGCCAGAACAGAATAAAAGCCTAAGAATATCTCCAAATGTACATAAAAGGTATATAAAATGTATATTGCACCCCACCCCACTAAAAGGTAGGCAAGGAAGGGGCCACAAATATACCTAAAACCAGTGCTTTTTTCTGGGAGTACTCAAGGGCATGGAGTATCGGCACCTTTTTTTCTAGAAGAAAAGCACTGCCTAAAACCCTCCAAATCAAAAGCCTGGGGGGAAAGAAACATTGTTGCCTAGCATACTGGTCATGTTGTGCGGATGCCTGGTGATCGGCTTCCTAAGCAATTACTCTATTCCGAACTTAAAAATGGAAAGTGTAATGCTGGTGGTCAACAAAAGAGGTTCAAAGACTCTCTCAAGGCACATCTTTAAAAAATGTAGTATAAACACTGACAACTGGGAAACACTGGCTTGCGAGTGCCCCAGTTGGAGAACAGCCTTTACCAAAGGTGTCGTGGGCTTTGAAGACACTCGAACTCAGGACGCAAGGGAGAAACGTGCTAAGAGGAAGGCAAGCTTGACAAATCCACACCGTGATCAACTCCCGCCCAGAAACCAATGTCCCTACTGTGGAATGACGTGTGGATCCAGAATTGGCCTCCACAGTCACCTACAGACTCATTGTTAAAACCGTGTTTATGGAAGACAATCTTACTCGGCTACGAGTGATCGCCAAAGAAGAAGAACTTATGCCCTGGTGATCAACTTCCTGTTTGACCATCATAGGAAGCAGGATGTTGGACGTAAATGGTCTGATCTAGCTGGGCTCATTTGATGTTCTTTTCACAATCGGACAGGTAGAATCGGTACAGATGTGTAGGATCAAAATGTGTTTTCTTTCTCTGCCTTCCCATTTTTCTCCTCTCTCTTTCTTGTTGTTTTGGTGCCACTATGTTAGGGTTAAGGTCACTGATTATTCAAGAACTAGAAAGGGGTTTCATCTCACAATCAGCAGCTCCTCAAATACGTAGTTTCAGCAGACACATCAGCTGCACCACAACCCACAAGCAACATATAGATAGCTATTGTAGTTTGGGGCACTTCAACAAGAAAGTGGGCAAACACCCTGCTTACACAGCAAGAGCTTAAGCGCAAAATTAAGCCAAAGTAGAAGAAGACACACCTTTGAAGGTGGGGCCTCTCACCAGGAGTCTGAATAGAAGACATCACCCTAAACTTCAGACTTAGAATCATTGAATTGCTTCATCGGCTTATAAACCTGCAGAGATATTTACAGCGCAAACCCCCCAGATGAGTTGCCACTCATCTGTGCCTCAAAACAGAGCTGTGGCTGCTCTTTACATCTTTTTTTTTATATATAAATATTTTATTCGATTTTACATAAGAAGCAAAAAAGAAAAAGAAAAACAACAAACAATACAAAAGAATAATACACAGTTACACAAACATAGAACACCAAAACAACAGAAATAAAAACAATCTTATGCATGAAGGATAGGACATTCTTTATGTACGCCACAACAGCAGCAAGAATACTCATCGCAAAGTATTGGAAGACACAAGAATTACCCACGCTGGAAGAATGGCAGATGAAAGTCATCGATTATATGGAATCCGCAGAAATGACTGGCAGAATCAGAGACCAGGGAGAAGAGACGGTGAAAGAAGATTGGAGGAAGTTTAAAGAATATTTACAGAAACACTACAAGATTAATGAATGTTAGAACGACATCAGATTGAATGTATAAGGTTATTGGTTTAAAACTTTAAAGATTAGAAGACTCAATATTTTAAGGTATAAGTATTGAATAAGCTAAATTAAGATATATAAATTAAGAAAAGAGTTTAAACATGACAGAGGGAAGGGATTTGTTGTTTAATTGTATGATTTGGAATACAAGGAAGGGAGATTTGGGGAAGTCGGAGAAATACGTCAACGCAAGACTATTATGAAGATAAGATTGTTTTTATTTCTGTTGTTTTGGTGTTCTATGTTTGTGTAACTGTGTATTATTCTTTTGTATTGTTTGTTGTTTTTCTTTTTCTTTTTTGCTTCTTATGTAAAATTGAATAAAATATTTATTAAAAAAAAAAAAACAGAGCGGAGACATGATTAAATCAAGCAAAGAAGTTGTTTTACACCACATTTTTAAAAAGTAATTGTTGCTTATGTCCAACCTGATCCTTGAGACAAGTTTAAATGCCGGGGCCGAAAAGATAGAGGCAGCTCCTTTGGACGTACCCAGTGTGATTGTTGACATTTTCGTTTAGAACAGAAGACGTGCACCCCCCCCCCCAGGCAACAGCACAAACTTTTTATAATTCCCCTCAGTTTCTAAGGAGGCTTGCCCTCTTGGGCATATGGGACTAGTTGTGCAATCCCTGCGATCCCAGCCCCACTTTAAGGCCACATTATAAACTCCCTCCGTGTCAAGAAAAGCTTTGCAACTGGCATTCTCTCGCTGCTAAATGTGGCTGTCAGCTCCCCTTGCAGGGACTGGGGTCAGGGTCACGTCCCAGGATGAGCGGTCCCCTTGTCTTAGCATAAGTACATCTCCCCTGAGTTGCATGGACTATTTCTGCAGTGCAGTGGCCCTTGTCACCAAGTCGCGAATTACAGACATAGTGGAAGCTGCAGTACAAAAAGCAGCTGCCATCTGAAGGAGGTTGATGCCTCCTAAATCACAGAGACAACAGAGGCTTGAAGATAACAAAATCAAGTTATCAGGCAAGAAAACCTGTGGTTATTTACTACTCGGTACAGAATATCCTTGTCAACTTTTATATGCATCTCTAATGAGATCCTAAAACAAAAACTCAATTTTGTTGTTCATGCTAATAAAAGATCTCTGTGATATCCTTTATTTGGAGGCATAACTCACGGCTAACACATGAAAGGCCCGTTTTTCCATTTTATAGCTCCCTGTTTGTTTGGTGAGCATCTGCTTCTTCAGAAATGTATCTTTACTTAAGCAAGGGGTGTATAGATTTGAAGGGATAGCGTGGACTGAGAGGGGGGATGTGAGTAATGCTTCTTTTTGTAAAAGCCCCCATTATTATAACGACGACCATGTCGATTCTCTTTTCTTCCCAGCCTAAGAATTACCATCCCAGGTCAGACCCTAGAAGGGTCCATCTGGTTCTGGTTCTCTGGTTCTGAGAGTGGATAGACAGACAGACAACTCTAGCTGCTCATGAGCAGAGTATGAGGACAATGTCCTCCTCCTGTTCCTTGTTCCAGTATGGGATGACCAGGTCCATACCGCCTTCTCTATCTGCAGTGGCTTTATTTGGCTGCTTGGACAGTTTTGTAGTGCTGCCCAACCAACTGGGCAAACTGGCTCCACTGGTAAAATATAGGGCTCCTCCAGATGAACTATTTATTTTGCATTTGCTTACACAGAGTTTAGCATTCATTCCAGCTTGCTTACAGTGAGCATTCATCTCACATCCATCTTACTTTGCTTATAGGATGTTTTCAGGTCTGCCCATTAGTCTTTCATCCATCCCACATTTTCAGATGCATCCCCTCATCACCCTTCAGACTGCAGAAAGGCCATGTGTTCGAGCATATTTGTTGCACTAGGCCAACAGAGCTCTTTAATCCGTTTTAATTGCACAAAGCTAAAGTTCTGCTGTGCGCTTGGATCCCTCTCGCAGCTGACAGCCTGGAAGTGCCCATAGTGTTATGAGCTGTGAACGAGCAGTATACAGTAGGTACCAGTCACCTGCTGCTCATAAATCTCATGTGGTGCCATGCAACAAAAGCTCGCACTCAAGCCAGTTTAGCTACCAAGCTTTTAAAATAAAACGCACCATTCAGTCCATCTGTCTCCACTCCGAAATGGTTTAATCCAGCCCCCTAGGGACAGGAAGTTGTGTATTCTTAAGGATGTAAAAAGCTGGTTAAGGAACAAAGCATGAAGGAAAAAGCACAATGGAACGGGAGTGGGGTATCTGCACACAATATGTACCCTCCCATTTCCCATAACCTGTAACTTGTCTGGTCTCAGCTGTAAATACATTCTAAACATTGTGAAGCCGCTGCTGTTGGCATAACAGGCCATTACTCTGAGTCAGCAGAGCATACAATGCAGTTACTTCGCACTGTCATTCTGAGAAAGAGGTAAGCACTTTAGATGAAATGTAGAATACAGCCTGCATTCAACTGTGAATTATTATTTGCCATCAGGTTATTATCCATCATCTACCTTACTTTTTAGCTCTTATAAAAAGACTTTTCGTGAAATGGGCTCATAGCTCTCTGCCGGCATTCTTTTTTTTAAAAAAAAAAAAATGTGTTTGATGGAATAAGGAAACACTGGGAATTTCTAGCCACAGTTGTGAGTTTCTCTGTGACTTCTACTGAGCCTGGCGTCTTTGTGTGCCCGGTTCGAGGTCATACCAGAGTCCCATCTAGTCCTGCGCCCTGTTTCTCGCTGTGGCCCACAAGATGCCTCTGGGAAGCCCACAAACAGGACGTGAGGCAGGTCCCACTGTTGCTCCCCAGCGAGTGGTGTTCAGAGGCAAGCAGCCTCTCAACACTTGGTTAGTCACTCTCGATCGCCCTAACCTCCATGAATTTATCTAATCACCATTTTAAGCCTAATTCTAAGTTGGTCCCATCCCCTTATCTTGTGGTAGTGAATTCCATAGCATAACTGCTATGTAGGAAAGGACGGTACTTGCGCTTGTCTGTCAGTCACCCATCATCAAAGTTCATTGAATAATTGAGTTCTAGTATTATGAGTCAGGGAGGAAAACCTCTCTCTGTTCCCTTGCTCCATGCCACAAGTAATTTTGCACACTTCTGAAATGTCCTCCTTTGCTTCTGTTTTTAATAAACTATGAAGCCCCAAACTTTCTAATCTTACCTCATAGCGGCCAATTGATTGACCTTTCCAGTTTGACAATATCCTTTTTGAGACATACTGGTCAGAATTACACACATTCTTCCAAGTAAATTCCTACCATGGATTTGTATAAAGCAAGGGTTGTCAACCTGGTCCCTACCACCCACTCGTGGGCGTTTCAGGATTCTAGGTGGGCGGTAGGGGGTTCTGCGGCACAAGCTGAATCTTCCTTCCATCGAGCACTGGTGAGCGGTAAGGAAATTTTACCATCAAGAAAGATGCATTAGTGGGTGTAGGTATAAAAAGCTTGACTACCCCTGGTATAAAGGCTTTTCAGTGTTGACTGTTTATTTGTGATCCATGTGATCCATGAACTCTTACATGGAAATCACCTTCTTCACAATGGCTGGAGAGATGCATAGGCAGCCCTACAGTAAGGAACTTAATTTTCAATAAAAGCTAAGAGTGGTTCCTGTATCTATCATTGCAGTACACCTCTATCAACAGGGGAAGAAGGCCTGTTGTCTTATGCCCTGCTTGTGACCTTCCTAAAGGCCACTGCTGGAAAACAAATACTGGACTAGGTGGACTTTTGGTGTAATACTGTGAGACAGTTTAGAATATTGTATCTCCTCCACCTGTGGTGGTTGTTTTCCTGGTCAAACCAGAATTAATTGACTCTTCATTTCATTTTAGGTGAAGGGGGTGACTTTGAGGCTGAAGAAGACGAAGTTCTCACTCTCTTGTATGACCCATGCCTAAACTGTTACTTTGATCCTGAAACTGGGAAATATTATGAGTTGGCATAGCCGGTTGCAAGAGCAGGAAGTGTGGTGCTTGTTTGGTGCTGTCCCAGGACTTAGGTCATTTGCAAAGAACTGATGCAGAGCTAAATCTTTTTCTACTCTGCAATCCAAAACTTTAAACCAGTCCATAGTGTCTGTAGACAAACCAAGTCACTTGCGAATATGATACAATCTTATTTTTATAGATTTGTGCTATATTTTAATAGAATGCTTAAGCAAGGTTTGGGGGTTTTCACATACATTTGTTCGGCTAGCTGATGTTACATAAAATATGGAAAGGTTTGTCTGTATGAACAAATTACGCTGAATCAAATATATTTGCCAGGTTCATCTATGAATGATGGTGTGGTACAAAAAAAAAATCACTTGTTCTTTCATCTCTGTTAATTTAAGAGGATGTAATGTATCTTTGTACTTCCAAAAATACAGTGTGATGTTCAAGGGGAATTGTACCGTAAAATGTCTTTTCACTTTTTTTTATTGTTGGATAAAACCATTTTTATTCTTATTCTCAAGTGGCATTCCCGGAGGGGGTGGGATATCAAATCACCTTACAGCTTTTTTGACACATTGCATAAACCTTGAAAGGATGAATACACAGCCCTTTTATTCCAGAGTAATTAACAACCCCGTGCTAATGCTATGAGAATTAAAACTGCACATATGAAACAGGGGGGTGAAGTCCACACTCTGACTATACTTAAACCAGAGAGAGCACAAAGAGCAGAATTCAATTGTCCAGAGGTCAGGCATGCATACAATTGCCTGACATCGCAGCACACTGGCAGAGATGTGACATTGCACACCCAAATCTCTTGCTTGCCCAACAGTGTCTTGGGAAAGACGTGAAGGTGCTTTGTGTAATTCTGTCTCCGCAGCTAAGCTGGTCAAGCCCAGTATGTGCAACATATACAGTTCATATGTACGGTATATAACCTATGAAATTTAATTCCAGTATTAATGCATTTTGTCTTTTCTTATTGTTTCTTCTTGTAAGATCTTGTATAACACAATCCTTAGGTAAAAATAGAAAAATCCTTAAGGTAATGAGAACAACACAGCTGATGTAGACTGCTGGCACAAGCTGGCTGGTGCAGTTGCGAACTGCTAACTTGGGCAGAACAAGGTTTCTGGATATCTCCCTTGTTTCACCCCGAAGGGCTTCCTCAGCTGATATTAGAGCTATACAATATAAATAAATGCATGGCAATACAAAACTTGGAATCCAAGGTACAACAATAGTGAATCAGATATCTGCTGTATCATTACTGAAAAATATTATTAAAAAATGCTTTTGAATTATGGTGCTGGAAGAGACTCTTGAAAGTCCCATGGACTGCAAGAAGATCAAACCTATCCATTCTGAAGGAAATCAGCCCTGAGTGCTCACTGGAAGGACAGATCCTGAAGCTGAGGCTCCAATACTTTGGCCACCCCATGAAAAGAGAAGACTCCCTGGGAAAGACCCTGATGTTGGGAAAGATGGAGGGCACAAGGAGAAGGGGATGACAGAGGATGAGATGGTTGGATAGTGTTCTCGAAGCTACCAGCATGAGTGTGACCAAACTGCGGGAGGCTGTGGAAGACAGGAGTGCCTGGTGTGCTCTGGTCCAGGGGGTCACGAAGAGTCGGACACGACTAAGTGGCAACAAATTTTCATTGGAGAAAGGTTGGAGGAAGCTGTACATATTGTCAGTATGTATAACAGGTACATAAGTAATTGTACATGAATGATACTCAGTAGTAATGCCAAATACATTGCAAAATACTATAAATAGGCAACACCATCTGATGGAACACCACCTAGGAACACTACCTATGCTACTTCTTTGATGAAGGACAGCTTCCAGACATAACAAATAATGGGAGAAGGCGGTAAAACTGAATTTGAGAGTAGGTAGGCTTGTGTGTAGCAGCAGAGGTGGGGGAAAAGTAAAAGAAAAATTCTAGTTGGTGGCAAATCGGTAAAAGTGAGGAGAAGCTTGGAAGTTTATGCGGAGCATGGTGTTTATCATTTGATTTCTGAAGAAGAGAAATACAGGAAGGAGAGATGTCATCAAAGGTAAGACACAACCGGAACATAGCCAAACATTTTGGTAGTTGATAGAAAGAGGAAAGTTTGAGTTTTAGGGATGCAGGCAAGGCAGGAGCTGGCAAATCATTTTGATGCTGGGGAGGGATACCGATACTGTGCCTCTGAGACACAGGAGATGATGAAAGGTTATCTTGAAACAGTGACAGAAAAAGGACGGGAAGTAGCATAGAGGCAGAAATTTATTCATTGCCAAATTCTGAGGGCCTGCGGTTAGTTCGACTATTTCCAATGGTCTTAGTTTCACAAACCGGGTCTCCTACGCTAGCTCAGCTCCTTTTGGCTACAGGATTTGGACAGGCCATGCCTGTCACAGTGCGCCCGCAGAGCCCTGCATGCTGCCAATTTTCAAAACAAGGGAAGTGCAGGCACTGCTGCTGCACAGGAGATCTCATTTGACAAAGCATCAAACTTTCTGACAGTGTCACTTACAGGATGTCACACCAGCTGTGTGTCTGGTTACTGTGCTCCATGGCTCACTTGGCATGTGGCATATGAAAAATGACAAGGGAGATTGTGACGCGGCCTTTGTGCGCAGGAACATCCTGGAACTGGTGGTTTGTGACAATATACTTGAGGCTTTGAGCTGCCTGCTTCCTCCGCTGCGAGGAGGCTCCTTGAAAGAAGAAATGCAAATGTGTCACCTGGTAGCTTTTTTCCCTGAGAAATAACAAGGTTGCAGACAATAGAAAGGGGAGGAGAGGGAAGGGAATTAAGAAAAACCATGTGCGTGGCTTGTTGGAGGAGTGAATTGAGTGTTTTGGAGGTGGGAAATTGGAAGGGGAGAAAGGGCAAAAAGATTAATAAAATACCCCATGCATGGCTACCTTGGAGGGGTGGGATTACACCGAAGGGTGGGCTTTTCGCATCTTGTTGGAAGTTTTAACAAACGGATAGCAACATGGCTCCTCCTAATCTTGCTGTTTGTAAATATGTGACAATTGGCTGCTGTCTTTGCTTTCAAAATGAAGGAAGGTATTGTTTTCTGAATATTCATGAAAATATTTTCCCCGCAAGAAAACAGCTAGCTATAGATGTAGGCTGGAAGGCAAGTGGAGGGAAATGGCCAAGGCAAGCAAAAAGGAAGAATGGGTCATTTCAGATGTAAGCTTTTCTAGGTCTGTCCATTTTTGTTGCTGCTGCTGGAGCAACCGCCTTACTTTGAAACGAGATGATCAAGTTGTACCTTCACCTTTTGAGGCTTTTTAATGAAAATCAAGGCATCCCAAAAATAACAAACATTTGGAATACAATTACATACACGTCGCCTGGGACAAGGGAAGAGCAGGTATACACCCTGGTTGTGAGAATGATAGGTGTGTACATCTGCTTCCAGAAGCCTGATACAGCATAAGGATATCAACATGGTGCCCTTTCCTAATCAAAAGAGCCTTGCCAGTTTAGGCCAGGGGTCCTGTTAAGCACCCTGGGAGGTCTTGTACCAGGACTCACAGCAGTCAAGTCCAGCACCTTATTTCTTGTGCCACAGTGCAGTGTTTTTTGCCGCAAGCCTATTTCAAAGACGTGAAATAGGCCATACTACATGACTGGGCACTGTCAGCTGGCCCCGTCGCAAATGAACAATTGGTCTCCACCAGAGCTTATAAAATCCCATTCTCAGAGTCTTCCCTTCAGACTGAGAAGTTTTCTCACAGCAAGAGTACCCAGCCAGTCTTAAGTTTTTCCTTCCTTCCACCACATGACAGCTTATGGAACTCTCCTGCCAACCTTACATCAACCTTACATGATTTTGGCACTTCTGATCTCCAATAGCTTGCCCTGGACTCTACTACTGATACCAACCCCACAGTAACACAGGCTTAAGGAGACAACGGCACAAGCAAACGCCCCAATTTTGAAATACAAATCCTTTGGCTCAAGTCAAAAGCAGTAATTGGCAGGTTGACTCTTACACCAACGTGATACCCATCCAAACCAGGCTTCCTCCTAGCAGTTGCTTTTAAGTCTTAAAAGGGAGAGTTGATCTCTCTGTTACATGAGTTTTAGCCCCCAGGAACTCAGAATGGTTAGGAACATGAGCTACATGTTTGTGGTTCCAATATCAGCCACAATTTCACTTAGAAGACTTAGGCAAGCAATAATCTCTTGGCTTCAGCTTCCTGTCTGCAAAAATAAAATAGTGGTCTACCCTATAAGGTAAAGGGACCCCTGACCATTAGGTCCAGTTGTGGCCGACTCTGGGGTTGCGGCGCTCATCTCGCTTTATTGGCATACAGCTTCCAGCTCATGTGGCCAGCATGACTAAGCCGCTTCTGGCGAACCAGAGCAGCACACGGAAATGCCGTTTACTTTCCCTACTTGCATTTTGATGTGCTTTCGAACTGCTAGGTTGGCAGGAGCAGGGACCGAGCAACGGGAGCTCACCCCGTCATGGAGATTCGAACCACGACCTTCTGATTGGCAAGTCCTAGGCTCTGTGGTTTAACCCACAGCGCCACCCGTGTCTCTGTGTAGTGTGTTAAAGGTTACCAGCATAGTGTGTGTAAGAGCACTTAAGGTAGGGCTTAGCAAAAGGAGCTGTTTGGATCAAATGGAACCCCCTTAGGAGTAGGGTATACCCCACAGTTGTCAACCCAGCAGCAACACAGGAGTACTGTAAAGCCTGAGGTCTCCGTTCCTGACCGCATTCTTAAAAGTGATCCTCTGGGAAATCTAGCTATTAACCAGGGACTCAGGGTATAGTGCTATATAAATATTAAGTACTATTAGTACCCTATTCAGCCTAATGAAATTATCAAAAGGAGCTGGCTAGGTTTTCAGGAAGCGAGCCCATAATCACGCTGGCGTTTTGAAACGCAATCCATTTTCATAAGGCCTCATTAATGTGCCGCGGATGTGCTCTGGAGCAGCAGGAATTAGAACAAGCTTGGGAGAGCGCTGCCTGGAGTCAGCATATCTTGACAGAAGGTCATCAATCACGGCCTTTGGTTCCATTCTGCATATTCCTTGTATGTGTCAGGAGTGATAGACTCTGCACATTTCAAGCTGCACAAGTTGGCAAATCTCCCTTAAACTAACAGGCTTCGAGAGACAGCTTCATTCCTTTCTCCCACCACCTCATACCTTTTGTAAGAAGGTTCTCACAAATGCTCGCCTCACAAATGGTTGCCATTTGCCTAATTGAAACAGTTTCTGAATTCAACCAGGATGGGCCACTTCCGATCTTCTGGCACGACACTTACAAGCAATTTCTCTGCAGTGCAGCCATTTTGCTAAAGTTCCATCAGGCCAGGGGGGTCTGAAACGTTACCATCTGTCAGCCTCCTCCAGCACTGCAGAAGTAGGGGTGCGATCTCATACAGCTGTGAGGTCAGGTGCCCCCCTCCCAAGTTTTCCTTCCATGAAAGATTGTTTTGCTGGGTGTCGATGGCCGTATTATTCATGAGGGACTAAGGCAGGAGTAAGCAACCTAAGTCCCGGGGGCCAGATGCGGCCCAATCGCCTTCTCAATCCGGCCCGCGGACGGTCCGGGAATCCATGTTTTTACATTAGTGTGTGTGCTTTTATTTAAAATGCATCTCTGGGTTATTTGTGGGGCATAGGAATTCTTTCTTCTTTTTTTCAAAGTATAGTCTGGCCCACCACATGGCCTGAGGGACGGTGGACCGGCCCACGGCTGAAAAAGGTTGCTGACCTCTGCACTGAGGGTTACAAGCAGGGGGGACGTGTCCCATTTCGCAACGTGGATCAAAATGGGAATGCGCTGCTCCCCACAATTCTGCTGCCCTGCTGCTGCCACCCTCATGCCACCCTTCTCATACCTGCATCGTGCAGAGGTACTGCCAACAAAGCTGCGGCACTGGTTTTCCGGTGAGATCTTGGGCCAAGTCTCACGAGATTTCTCATGTTCCGTGAGAGATATCATGAGATTTCAGTGATATCTCACCAGGAACCACTGCTGGCAGAGATGGCTGGATAGATTCAAGGTGGGCAATCGCTTCTTGGGCTTCCACCACTCAAAAGCATCAATGGGCCTGGCCTGGTGACAGGATAGTCCCTGTCACGGGCAAGTGACTCCTCTGGAAGTTACCCCATAGATATACATGCATACCATTTCTAGAACCAATTATAAGTAGCTTCTTGTTGTCGTTTAGGCGTGTCCGACTCTTCATGAGCCCATGGACCAGAGCACGCCAGGCCCTCCTGTCTTCCTCTGCCTCCCGCAGTTTGGTCAAACTCATGCTAGTAGCTTCTAGAACACTGTCCAACTACCTCGTCCTCTGTCGTCCCCTTCTCCTTGTACCCTCCATCTTTCCCAACATCAGGGTATTTTCCAGGGAGTCTTCTCTTCTCATGAGGTGGCCAAAGTATTAGAGTCTCAGCTTCACAATCTGTCCTTCCAGTGAGCACTCAGGGCTGATTTCCTTCAGAATGGAGAGGTTTGATCTTCTTGCAGTCCATGGGACTCTCAAGAGTCTCCTCCAGCACCATAATTCAAAAGCATCCATTCTTCGGCGAACAGCCTTCTTTATGGTCCAGCTTTATGCCATATGGGTACAGCGCAGCTCCTTGTCACTCACAATTAGAAATTTGCTGATGTTGGTCAATACATTTCCACCCCCGCCCCCCTGCATCTAAGAAAGGATTTTTATTTTGAGGGCAGAGTTCTGAGCAATGCCAGAGGGTTTCTTTAAAAGCTGTGGCATCAGTATGAAGGTATATGGATAGAGTTATTTGATTAGAGGCACAAGCTCAAACTTGCCTTCAAAATGAGGGGTGGAGCAGGGAATGAACACATCTCTGATACATTTCCGCAGAGGACTAGAAACTTGCATTTAAAAAAATCTAGGGAGTCTCAGGAGTCTGTGCCTTCTAACATATTTTCCACATGTGGAATTATGACAGAAAATCAAAAGCTCAGCTGTTTGCCCAATTACTTTTTAGAACTTGGGGGAATCCCCTGTTGCCCTCCTGTTGCCCATATTTGCACAGATGACCTCGAAAGATTTGTAGACGTGACTAGTTTTCATTGGCACATGCATGGTCTGCCAAAGCAAGGCCAGAGATTTTGCCATCTCAGGTCTTTTGGGGAGCTAGTTGTTTATGGGATTATTCACAGAAGATGCTTTAAAGTGGAAGTCATTCCTCAATGAAAATGCAGAAGAGGTTGTGTGAGTTGCCGGTTCACATTCTGACAAATACTGCTTGAACAACTTGGCACACACTGCAGTATTATCTAAGTTAGAGAGAGTAGTTTGCTGGATGGGGCCCTTAAGGAAATGCAGTAGCCCTAGCTGATGGAACAATACTAAGTGCAAACTGATGTCTAATATGACAATCGCCACATGGAGCTCAACTTTTACTGGATCCAAGAACCTGAATTGACCTAACGGGGTGCCTTTTTTATCTACAGAACCAGTTGTCATCATTCTTGCAATAAAGCACCAGTCACCTCTGTCATAGCATACACTTCCTGTTCTCCACCCAAACTAGTTTGTGGTGTGTTGGCCTAATCTGTGTTGGTTCCTTTTCTATCTCTCTGCTCAACAATATCGTGTGGAGTTAAGAAAATTCTGTGACACTCTGTTATAACACATTAAAATTCCTCAGCACCTCATGCTGGAGTGGCATGTAGCACATACAGTACCGAGGTTTTCACCCATGGTGATGGAAATGTGCAAACCAGGCTGCCATAGTCCATTGACTAGAGATGAGAAAATCATACCATTCTTTATTTCTCAACAATTAGTGGGACTCTTTAAATGCATTCTTTTCTTCCTGTGTGTGAAAGTGAATGCTTCTTCAGTGAAGTGTCCAGCAAAGAACATTTGGTGGTTTGTTTGATTTTCTTCTCCAAAGGACACTGAACCATTTCCAAAGCCTGCTTACAACTGGGAAATAGCCAATTCCCGAAAATCAAAGCGTTCAAACTCAAGGGCTGGAACGGAAGACAAAACCTGGTTACTTAAAAACACCATGGAAGCCAACTCCAATGCAGCGTCTTGTCGTAATAATAGCAAATCCAGCACAAATTTGCTACCGTTCAAAAATCTATAACAAAAAGTGGATATTTGAGCAATTCCAAATCACAGATGATAAAACAAGACGTAGACAAAGCAGCAGAATTTCAGAGCTTTCATGAGCGGATAGGACTGTCATAACTAAAATGAACAAAGCAAATCCATAAATTGATGGACCCTGCAAAGTTAACCTAAGGAAGTCCATGGAAGAAAAGTTTTGACCACCCTTTTGCCCCGCAGCCATCTGTAGACCCCGAGAAGCCTTTCCAGAAGCTCAAAAAGTTTTAACCATAACTTCATTCCCACCCACTCCCAGCCATATGCGGACTCTGGGTAATGGGTGTGTGTGTGTTCAGATTCACCTCTTTAAGAATGTGGATGTGGTGCAAGGGGCTTTGGGGAGAAAGGACATAACCTGAATTTGGGCAGAGGAACAGAGGGGTTGTTTTTAGAAACTTAAGAAATATTCCTGGTGGGGAATCTAATCATACATACATCATACTACCAAAGGAAAGATGTAAGAAAATGGCATGCCATGGCCACTTCTAATCATACTCACAGTTGATAACATGGACTAGTGGTGTTTTATGCCAACTCACAATTCCAACTCACATTTATTAAAGTGGGCTTCCTGGAGGCATCTAGCTATGCACTGTGAAAAACAAACAAAATGCTGAGGCTATTAGTGAAAAAGTGAATAGAGAAAGATTCAATATCTTGATAGATTTAAGGAAATGTAATTATTTATTAGACTTTAAGAGTGTCAGAAAATTAAAATATGATAGAGGGAAAGAATTTGCAGACAGAATATTTGATTTGGAATACAGAGAAGGAAGGTCTGGGGAAGTCGGAGAAGTAAGTTATTGTAAAGAATACAAAGAGACAAAAATTGTTTTTAACATGTTTATTTTCTTTGTTGTATATTGTTGTAAGGTGTGTTTGTGTGTTGTAGTGTTTATTTTTCTGTTTTTTTTATTTTTTGTGGTGAGGTTGTTTGTTTATTGTTGATGCATGTTTTTTGTAAAACTTAATAAAATATTATTTTTAAAAAAAAGAAAAGAAAAACAAACAAAATGCTGGACTATATAGGCTAGAAGAACAGAAGAAGAGCTCTGGTGGATCATCAGACCAAAGGTCCATGTAGTCCAATCATCTGGCCAACCAAATACTCATGGGAAGCCTCCAGGCAGGATCCCAGTGCAGCGGCACTCTCCCAGTTCATGTTCCCCAGAAACTGGTATTCAAAGGCAAACTGTCTCTGACAGCGGACGTGATAGACAGCTATTATTGATTTGTAGCTATCAATAGCTCAATCCACTATGAATCTGACTAGTCCCATTTAACATTATCCAAGTTGGTGGACGTCACCACATTGTCTGTAGTTTAACTATGCACTGTACGATGGTATTTAATTGTGTCTGTCCTGGGTCTTCCAAAACTGAGCTTCATCTCATGGCCCCAAATTTCTACTATTATGAGAGGAATAAAACCTCTCCGTATCACTGAGAGCCAGTGTGGTGTAGTGGACAATAGCGGTAGACTTGTAATCTGGTGAACCGGGTTCACTTCCCCGCTTCTCCACATGCAGCTGCTGGGTGACCTTGGGCCAGTCACACTTCTCTGAAGTCCCTCAGCCTCACTCACCTCACAGAGTGTTTGTTGTGGGGAATGAAGGGAAAGGAGATTGTTAGCCGCTTTGAGACTCCGTAAAGGTAAAGGGACCCCTGACCATTAGGTCCAGTCATGACTGACTCTGGGGTTGTGGCGCTCATCTCGCTTTATTGGCCGAGGGAGCCAGCATACAGCTTCTAGGTCATGTGGCCAGCATGACTAAGCCGCTTCTGATGAACCAGAGCAGCACACCCGCCGGAAGGTATCTATGTATCTATTTGCACTTTGATGTGCTTTTGAACTGCTAGGCTGGCAGGAGCAGGGACCAAGCAACGGGGATTCGGATCGGCAAGTCCGAGGCTCTGTGGTTTAACCCACAGCGAGCAGGATATCAAATCCAAACTCTTCTACTTTCCTCACACTATGCATAATTGTATACATCACTCTAATCTCCCCCATTTACTCCTTTACTAAACTAAAACTCTCCAAATGTGGCAACCTTTTCTCAGGGGAGATTTGGCCAAACCCCTTGATCGTCTGGGTTCCCCCCATCTTCACAATATCCTTTTTGAGATGCAGCAACCATGGATCTGTATAACAACATTATGGTCGTTCTGTTTTCATTCTTAGCATTCACCATTTTTGTCAAAGCTGCCGCACACTGTGCTGACTGCCTCACCCAGAGACCTCCAGGTTCAGCCAATGGGGCTCTCTTTATGGACTTTCCGTTTTCCCCTTTCATTATGCTTTGTCTTTCTGCTCACACCAGTTACAGATGCCAGTGTGGTGTAGTGGTTGAGAGCGGTAGTCTTGTAATCTGGGGAACCGGGTTCGCGTCTCCGCTCCTCCACATGCAGCTGCTGGGTGATCTTGGGCCAGTCACACTTCTCTGAAGTCTCTCAGCCCCACTCACCTCACAGAGTGTTTGTTGTGGGGGAGGAAGGGAAAGGAGAATGTTAGCCGCTTTCAGACTCCTTAAAGGGAGTGAAAGGCGGGATATCAAATCCAAACTCTTCTTCTTCTTCTACCTAAAACAGCAGAATTCAAGACCGCCAACTCATTCGATTGATTTAAGGTGGCAAGATTCTTAAGACCTAACACACCGAGTTCTTTGTTATCATTCCCTATTGTTTTCTGAGCCTTTTATACATATACTTCCATGATGTTTACAAGCTTTTCTTGACCTGCGATTTTCACAGTTCAAGCAAAACGCCTGGGGAAGGAGAAATCTTTTCCTCTTCTGATTTGTTTTATAACAGGCTTTAAAGCAAAACAATCCAAACAGGACATTGTACTTTAAAAAGATAAAGGTCTCTCCCCCCCCCCCCAATTGCTAATTTCCACTCCCCCCTGGTATTTCACAGAAACAGCATCTTCCAACAGCCAACTTTTCGTTAGTGCTAAAAAAAGCTATTTCAAATCGGGACCCCTCACAAAGTGGGAGCTTTTGCAACCAGACTCCCCAGCTAGTGAAAGTGCTAAAATGCCTGTGGTTTCTCGTCGCCAGTTTAACCTGCTTGTTAGCGGCGTGAATTGCAGGAGCTGAGATGTTTCTGGCACCCTCCTCCTAGCTTTCTAGCAGGTCTAAACATATCAAGCATAGCAAAGAAACCAGAAAGTGGCATGAACTCTTCTGAGCTCCCAGAGTTTTCGCAGGCTCAAGATTCTGCAAAACAGAGCAGAATACGTAAGTATCATAGAATTGCAGAATTGGAAGGGACCACAAGGCTCATCTAGTCCAATCCCCTGAAATGCAGGAATATTTTGCCTGAGGTGGGGATTGAACCCACAACCCTGAGATTATGAATCTCATGCTCTACCATGGTGGGTGGGGGCCAGAGGCAAAAGCTGGCAGAGCAACAAATGCAATTTTCGCCCTTTGTACCGTAGTCTAGTTTCTACACACAGGCTCACACACCCTTCTTTACCCAGGGGAGCAGCAGGCATTATCAGAGTTCAAAGACACATTGCAGCCAGGAAAAAGCAATCTTACCTAGGCAAGCACAACACTTTTGGAACATCGCCCTGTTTGGACATGTGGGGCAGAGGTAACAAGGCTGAGGCTGGCTCATAGCTTCTGTAGAGACCAGCAGACACGAGAGCAAACTACTGAGAACATGGGGCTTCAGATAGCATCACTCCTGGTATGCTCTTAAACCTCACTACCAGAAGAGAGATATACAAATTGCACAGAATCCATTGCAATCCTCTCCTCTCTGGTTTGTTGGGGTTGAAGGGTCCATGTCTGGACTCTACAGATCAGAAGTGCACACCCAGCCTTGCAATATCGATTTGCCCAGAATGCGGAAAGATACCACAACACTACAATAGTTCTATGAATTTCTAACACGAGGCCTCGTTCAAATTAAACATCCCCAACCCTTGCAAGACATTCACTTCATAGTGACCTTCCCGTTTTGAAAGCAACTTGGAAATTAGGCTTTAGTTAGATATGCAACTGCAGTGGTACCTCGGGTTACATACGCTTCAGGTTAAAGACTCCGCTAACCCAGAAATAGTACCTCGGGTTAAGAACTTTGCTTCAGGATGATGGGAGGCCCCATTAGCTAAAGTGGTACGTCAGGTTAAGAACAGGACCTCCGGAACAAATTAAGTACTTAACCCAAGGTACCACTGTATTACTTTTTCGCACACAAAACAAGGACAGTCACATTTTGCTTGAATGACAGAGAGAAAGACAAGAGCGTGGAAGAATGGGGCTCCTTCTGATCTTGCATATGTAGTTTGTTTTTAATAGCCCTGCATATTTATTAGGCCATCTGCTTCCATGGCACTAGAATTATTATTATTTTTACAAAAGAACCTTAGTACAGACAACTTATTCATGGCTGCAGTTTTACCACTCAGTTTGCAAAGCAAAAACAATATATGAACCCAACGCACTTGGTTGTGTTTATTCTGGCACTGAGTAATCAAGCATTGTGAGGTTTTTGTTTTGTTTTTTTTCCAGGGAGTTGAAAGTGATCTGACGGAGCTGCTGCAGCCCGTTGTGCTGTTCTTTTATTGGGGTGGGGAGAATTGTGTTTTCCTAGCAACAACACATTATGTTTGGTTGTAGCTCAGTGGTAGAGCATGAGCTTTGTACGCAGGAGGACCCAGGTTGAGTCCCCAGCACTTCCATATCGGACTGAGAGTGTCCCGTCCCCCCCATCCGCCAATCTAGAACCCTGGAGAGCCACAACCAGCCATTGTAGTTGTTGTTGTTTAGTCGTTTAGTCGTGTTCAACTCTCCATGACCCCATGGACCAGAGCACGCCAGGCACTCCTGTCTTCCACTGCCTCCCGCAGTTTGGTCAAACTCATGCTGGTAGCTTCGCGAACACTGTCCAACCATCTCGTCCTCTGTCACCTCCTTCTCCTTATGCCCTCTATCTTTCCCAACATCAGGGTCTTTTCCAGGGAGTCTTCTCTTCTCATGAGGTGACCAAAGTATTGGAGCCTCAGCTTCAGGATCTGTCCTTCCAGTGAGCACTCAGGGCTGATTTCCTTCAGAATGGAGAGGTTTGATCTTCTTGCAGTCCATGGGACTCTCAAGAGTCTCCTCCAGCACCATAATTCAAAAGCATCAATTCTTCGGCGATCAGTCTTCTTTATGGTCCAGCTTTCACTTCCAGACATCACTAGTGGGAAAACCATAGCTTTAACTATACGGACCTTTGTTGGCAAGGTGATGTCTCTGCTTTTTAAGATGCTACCAGCCATCGTAGACAATACTGTAATTGAACGAACCAATGATATGATTCAGAATAAAACAGCTTCTTATGTTCCTTAAGGTTTAGGAACACAGGAAGCTGCCTTATATAGAGTCAGACCATTGGTCCATCTAGCTCACTTGCACTGACTGGCAGGAGGTCTCCAGGGTTTCAGACGGGGAGTTTCTCCGAGTCTTCTCTGGAGATATTTGGGGTTGAACCTGGGATATTTTGTATAAAAAGCATACGCTCCCACTGAGCCATGGCCCTTTCCTTGGGGAGGCCCTGCTCACCTCTCAAAAGTGGTCTGCAGATGGTAGGTCAGATCTGGACCCGTCCTGGATGTGGTCTGTGGTCACATCAGGCAGCCATCTTGCTTAGAAAGCTTAGAAAATATTCACGGCCCGAATGAGAGAACACCTGAGATCACCAAGTAGGCCATTTTGATTTCCATGATTCAAGGACAGCACGAAATAGGGCTGCAGAAACCGGTTTGAAATCCATATTGTGATATCGGCTTCATAATTTTTGACCTGACAATATATTGTGAATCATGGGATGTGTGTGCTATGCAAAAATCACAATGTGAGGGAAACTGTGAAGTCAGCCAGTGCTTCTCTTGATTCCTGCAGCCCCTGTTAACTCTGCTGGCTCATCTCCCATTTGCCTCATGCAGTGAATCACAAGAGCAGGTGCCGGCAAAACTCACGATGCAGGTTAAAAAGTGAAGCCAGCCAGTGCCTCTACATAAAGGTAAAGGGACCCCTGACCATTAGGTCCAGTTGTGGCTGACTCTGGGGTTGCAGCGCTCATCTTGCTTTATTGGCCGAGGGAGCCGGCGTACAGCTTCCGGGTCATGGGGCCAGCATGACTATGCCGCTTCTGGCGAACCAGAGCAGCGCACGAAAATGCCGTTTACCTTCCCGCCAGAGTGGTACCTATTTATCTACTTGCACTTTGATGTGCTTTCGAACTTCTAGGTTGGCAGGAGCAGGGACCGAGCAACGGGAGCTCACCCCGTCGTGAGGATTCGAACTGCCGACCTTCTGATAGCTCCATCCTTATTTCAGACGTTGTGATATATTGGTACATCGTGATGTCTAGCTGGTGATATACCACAGTGTTGAAAACCATATACAGTTGTACCTTGGATCCTGAACACCTTGCGAGTCAAACGTTTTGGCTCCCAAACGCAGCAAACCTGGGAGTGTTCTAGTTTGTGAACGTTCTTTGGAACCCGAGCGTCTGATGCAGCTTCCATAGCTCCCAATTGGCTGCAGGAGCTTCCTGCAGCCAATCGGAAGCAGTGCCTTGGTTTCCAAATGTTTTGGAAGTCCAACGGACTTCTGGAATGGATTCCGTTCGACTTCCAAGGTACGACTGTATTGCCCAGTGCTAATGCATAAACACTATATACTGCTGGGTGCCCATTTTCCTCCTCAGAGAATTCTGGGCACTATAGTTTGTGAAGGGTTACCGGGAATTGTAACTCTGTGAGGAGCAAACTACAGTTCCCAGAATTCTCTGAGGAGAGAATGTTCTTTGAATGTGCTCTAAAGGTGTGTGTGCGGCCTACGTCAACCTGATAGGTTTGAGAACCTCTGTTTTTAACACCAGCTGGTGGAATGGCGCAGAGCTGTGAAAAGCGCTTCAGTTAGACTTGCCTCTCCCCCCTCCCGCCTTGCCCACCCGTAAACCAGAAATAACAGACGTATGAAATGTTTATTAGAAAGAGTTTGCAGCAGATGGCTCAGTGCCCACACAAGATGCAGAGGGACAAAATATTTATATAGAACCATTATGGTCAATAAAGCGTGAATTCGGAAGGATTTACATGATAGCCTGTGAAAGTGTTTTAAAGTGCTCTTCCCATCCAGGAGAGCTTCCAATAGCACGCCCTTGAATGGAGCTCTTAAAAGGCTGTTATGGACCGTTGCGCGAGGAGAGATGAAGCACCTGAAATATTCAGAGCTACTAAAGGCACTTAGCCTTTCCCACACATTTACTTTGGTTTACACAGTGCATAAAAAAACAATTGTCAGAATGTCTGGAGAAAACGCAAATCAGGATGAGCAAAGGTTTGCCCACCTCCGTGTGCCTGCGCCCATGTTTAATGGTTTGGAATACTAATGTGAGTCGCTCAAGGAGGAGACAGAGAGGAGCAGCAACAGGAAATAAGTGCTCCTGAAAACTGCAGCCCCTGGTGCTTTTTTATATCACAGAATTGGGAATCGGAGAGAAATTTGGTGCAGTTCGTATTTTCCTCATACACGCTTTCCAAATCAATACATTAGCTGGAACGTAGCTAGCCGCCCTTCAAAATTTGTACTTTTCTGAATTTTGCAACGCACCTCTCCAGCCAATAAATGTGGACTGATGTGAAACGTGTATAAGAATGCATTTATTAGTGCAAATAACATACAGAACTGCAGAGCGTGCCATCTTGGTTGTCCCATTGCGCAGGAGAGGGCATTCTCTGTGGTGGCCCCCTAAACTGGGGAACTCCCTCCCCACAGAGGTGTTTCCAGCGCCTTCATTATATAGCTTCCAGAGAACATCGGAAGCACACCTGGATTTTGGAACTTGAAGTGTATACTTAATCAATAATAATAATAATTTTATTATGTATAGGCCACCCATCTGGCTGGGTGGCCCCAGCCAACCTGGGTAGCTCCCAGCACAATATAACACATTGTACCTTTGTATGGATTTTAACTGTAAGGTACTTTTGGAGCCAGCAACAGCTGAAAAGCTGGCTGCTGATATAATTATAATATTAATAATAATTGTTATTATTTATACCCCGCCCATCTGGCTGGGCTTCCCCAGCCACTCTGGACGGCTTCCAACAAAATATTAAAATACAGTAATGCATTAAACATTAAAAGCTTCCCTAAACAGGGCTGCCTTCAGATGTCTTCTAAAAGTTTGGTAGTTATTTTTCTCCTTGACATCTGGTGGGAGGGTGCTTCACAGGGCAGGTGCTACTACCGAGAAGGCCCTCTGCCTGGTTCCCTGTAACTTGGCTTCTCGCAGAGAGGGAACCACCAGAAGGCCCTCGGCGCTGGACCTCAGTGTCCAGGCAGAACGATGGGGGTGGAGATGCTTCTTCGGGTATACAGGACCGAGGCCATTTAAGGCTTTGAAGGTCAGCACCAACACTTTGAATTGTGCTCGGAAGTGTACTGGGAGCCAATTTAGGTGTATGAGTGAAGAAATCATTAAGTGGTGGAGGTACAGAAGGAGAGACGCCCTGTGTGGTTCCCTCCCCCCTTTGTTCTCCCGGCATGTGTTTGAGTATCTCCCATGGAGTGGGCCACACAGTCCATTAGGGCAAATGGCGCACTGCCCCACCAATCACAGTCTGCTCTCACCACCCTCCACCTGCCTGCCTCCTTCCTCACACCCAGTCGAGAGGGTGACCCTGGCTGTCAGCTTCCTTAGTCTCAGTTGTTGCCCTTGTAGAACTCAGCAGGAATAAGGATGGAGGCAAAACTAGAACAAGTTGACTCTGCTTGCCATTAGCTCTGGCTCCCCCTGCTGTTGGCCACCCTGCATTCCACCCTATCAGTCCTGATAAGACACCAGTCGTAGCTGTTTAAAAGAGTGTGAAATGTTTTGCAGGTGCAGTTTCCCAATCGGAGTTACAAAAATTCTTGATTGACCTGGAGTAATGATGTCCCTTCATTCCCCCGCCCCTTACTCGGATCTCTCATTTGGATTCCCTCATCTCTGGTTTCCTCCTCCCCTTCTGAGGCTTTTTCTCCCCTTTGATTAATCCAAATCATCTATGCGGTTTCAAACACTTCATTATTAATGCCACAAGACAGTTATCGATACTGGCAATTTTGTCACGGCCACAAATGAACAAGCAAAGTCCTTCGGTGCAGGAGGTCAGCATCCTGCTACTTAACTCCAGGAGAAGAAATGAGTCAATTAACGGGAACTTGTTCCCTTTTGTAGATGGCACGGATCAGGGGTCACTGGCACCTCCATTAGGAGGCTGGGAGGCTGGTGTCAACAGTGGCCTTTGGGTGACCGCTCTCACCTCCATGAATCCTTTATCGCTTTGGCTACCGAAGTCCTACGCACGTTGCTTTGGAAGCCTGTAAATATTTTATTCTTTCCTTGCTAATAAATATAGCAGACTTTACTTAGAGCATTATAACTTTGCACTTGGAGTTTGCAAGTTTGGAAGTGACCAGGAGGCTGTCGACTTCAAGTCCAGGAGTGAATAAAGTGATGCACGTGTACAGTTCTGAGGTCATTTCATGGCATTTCAGACTGTAGGACTCTTGCTTTGGGGCAGGGGTGGGGAACCTCACACCCAAGAGCTGAATGCAGCTCTCCAGGCCTCTGTAGATGATTACCCCTAGGCCACGCCCCCTCCAGACCACACCCCATCTCTCCAGGCCACGCCCCTCACTGGTCCTGCTTTGAACCCCAAGTGTTTTTGCCTGGCTGGAATGGGTCTTGGAACTCTAATATAGTGGTACCTCGGGTTAAGTACTTAATTCGTTCCGGAGGTCCGTTCTTAACCTGAAACTGTTCTTAACCTGAAGCACCACTTTAGCTAATGGGGCCTGCCGCGCTGTCGGAGCACGATTTCTGTTCTCATCCTGAAGCAAAGTTCTTAACCCAAGGTACTATTTCTGGGTTAGCGGAGTCTGTAACCTGAAGTGTATGTAACCTGAAGCGTATATAACCTGAGCTACCACTGTAATGGTACCACTGAGAGCTGGACCATAAAGAAGGCTGATCGCCGAAGAATTGTTGCTTTTGAATTATGGTGCTGGAGGAGACTCTTGAGAGTCCCGTGGACTGCAAGAAGATCAAACCTATCCATTCTGAAGGAAATCAGCCCTGAATGCTCACTGGAAGGACAGATTGTGAAGCTGAGGCTCCAATACTTTCTCCAAAAGACTTTCTCCACTTCGCTCCCCTCCTGCCGGTGGTGAGTGCAGGAAGGCTCACAAAGCCCACCGTATGCTAATCCCTTCGACCTTGGACACCAGAGGAGGCTTAGTAGCACACATGCGGTCCACGAGCTGGAGGCTCCACATCCTTGTTGTGGTTGGTGGGTGAGTAGGTCTGTGTGCAGCAGGGTGTCAGTACCTTGGAGAGCTCACAGCAGCCAGTACTAGCTAGGACTCATTTTGGGAGAGCTGTTGCTTCAGCAGCACACTGAAGACTGCTGGGGCCTTGTTAACACTGGATGATAATAATAATAATAATAATAATAATAATAATAATAATAATAATAATAAAATTATTTATTGGATGGCCCAAAACTCCTTTTACCCCACCTTCTCCAAGGAGCTGCCTGTTCTTTTAAATCAAATTTGTGGAAGCTTTGGCCCCACAAATTTTCCTGAACTTCCTGGGCCACTGGCCATGCTGGCTAAGGCTGATGAGTGATGAGTGATGAGTGGTGGAATGGGTTGACCATTTCTACCATTTCCTGAAATGATTTTGATCAGAACTGGACAGGAAGAGCTGGCAATTAAAAACTATAATGGCATTTTAAAAAATCTTATATGCAGGGAATAGTATAAAATCACAGAACTGAAAGCAGACTCGAATATGATATAGTCCAAAAATGGCCAGCGGGCTGGGTAAAAACCTGGCCCTCAAGACAAACTGATTTAACCCTATAGTGTTTTAGTCTAGTTTTTGCTGCTTCTCCTTACACCCATTCCAGCTTTACACACAGTTGTAAGAAAATGATGCAGCATTGCTTTATGTAGTCAGTTTTCCCCAAATTACTTTCTTTTCCTTCCTTCTCTGGTAGCTCACAGAATTTCTCTTTCCTTTTGCTGTTGTTGACATGTGCATTGCTCTGAATGGATGTTTGCAGCCAAATACCCACGATAGCCTCCAGCTAACTTTGAGCCCAACGTTCTGTGTCTCTAATTAGCACCATTTGCTTCTGATGCACTTTTCACTTATTCACACCAAATTCTAGTTGCTTTTCTGCCACTCGTCCTCCTGCGCCTTCAACTCCTCTCAATCAGTTTTGTACATCATCTATTTGCATGAAAAACTCTCTCGAAAACATTCCTAAGCCACCTCAAAAGTCAAATAAGCACACACACAAACCTGCACACCACCCATGACATTTTCTCTCCCCTTTGATTATTTCTGAAAACAATTTCATTTCTCATTAATTTCATTTATTCATTTGTACAATTTGCTTACAGTTATACCTCTGGTTCCACTGTAACCAGAATTAATTCGTTCTGGAGGTCTGTTCTTAACCTGAAACTGTTCTTAACCTGAAGCACCACTTTAGCTAATGGGGCCTCCTGCTGCTGCTGTGCTGCCGCTGCACGATTTCTGTTCTCAGAAGCAAAGTTCTTAACCCGAGGTAATATTTCTGGGTTAGCGGAGTCTGTAACCTGAAGCGTATGTAACCTGTAGCGTATGTAACCCGAGGTACCACTGTACTTATTTTTGCAGTTTCTTACTCATCCGTCACCCATTGCAAGGCGGATTACAACAATATTATATACCATGACAAAACCATTGCATGATAAAATAATAATAATAAAAATAAAATAATAATAATAATAATAATAATAATAATAATAATAATCAAAACAGTTCTAAATGGAACAAAACAGTATAAATTCAGCAATGGAGGCAGGTCCCACAAAACCCCTTAGCTGTCAAAGGATTTCTCCCAGGCTACCCTCTCCTGGGCTTTCCACTGGTGGAGAATAGGGGATGGGGGGAAACCATGGGGGGGGGATGTCACCACACTAGCTGCAAGATAGTGGAAACCCCCTCTCTCATGAGTTGATTTGGTGTTCCTCAGCTTTCCTGATGGATGCAGCAGTTCTGCTCTAATACCACACTGTGCCCTAATTAAGCCGAATGTATCAGAAGAAACATTTTCACCCTGTTAGAGTTAATGGACCATTGCTAAAAGCACATTTCTAGTTGATCTTATCATTTAATTTCCAGAGCTACAGCAACTGGCCTCAAAAACTCGTGTGCCAAAGCAGTGCCTTTGAAAAAGCAAAAGCTATAGCAGGTTATTGAGGGTGGGTGGAGAAACCCCACCTGCGGCACCAGAGGTAGTTGGCGCTCAAAGATCCCTGCAGTAGGTGAAGCAGAGCCGGCTAAGTCTTGCTTTCTCCCCATGCTTACTCCGTGCTGAGTTCTACAAGGAGCAACGCAGAACCTGATGAGATGATGCCACAGAAACTAACTACAGCTGGCCTTGTGTAAGTTGCTGCACAACCAAAGTGAAGCCATTAGTGCTGCCCCAAAGCATTCTGCCATGAAGTACCACTGCTGCTGAAAAAGACTATGAAAACCAAAAATACCCAGCCAAATTCTGCATTAAGGGCCCTTCCTTACCAGGTTCCTTGCTCTGTCTCAAACAGGGTCGGGGGACGTGTGGCCTTCTAGAGTTGTTGCACTCCAATTCCCATCAACCCCAACCAGCCTGGCCAATGGTTATGGATGATGGAAGTTGTAGTCCAGCAAAATCTGGGAAGGCCACAGATTCCCTACCCATGAGCCAGGTGTTCATCTCTTCCCCCTTCATATGTGAACACATGAATGTATCTTAAGGCTGCAATCCAGAGAGGTGAGGGAGCCAGGTGTCAGTAGACACCTGTTCCAATACCTTGTGGGGTTCGTGGTGGCAGGGCAGAAGTGAGGGTGGAGCAGTAGTCTTACACTCCTTTCCAGGTTTCCCCCAACCCCTTTCTTGTACCATCTCCCTTCCTTTTGAAACAATAGGAGGAGATAACACCAGCTCCAGGGCTGAGGCAGTTTGTACCACTGTCCAGGGGTATATGGGGGGGAATGCGGTGGGGGACTGTGGCTCTGTAACTGACCACATAAGAACTGTCCTGATGGATTGGACCAAAGGCCTACCTAGTCCTCCCCTGTGCCCTCTCCACTGTTGATGAGGAACCAGCTGCAGATCTTTCTACAGCCTCACAAAAGAGGACTGGCGTGTTGGATTTCTCTCATTCGCTCCACCCTTGGAGAAGGTGATCAGTGGTTACTAGTCATAATGGCTATGTTCTTCCTTGACTGCTGGGGGCATTGTGCCTCTGAATACCAGGTGCTGAGAATTGCAAGCGAGGAGAGTGTTGTTGCAGTCAGGTCCTGCTTTTAGGGCTTCCCAGGGACTAATAATAATAATAATTTATTATTTATACCCCACCCATCGGGCTGGGTTTCCCCAGCCACTCTGGGTGGCTTCCAACAAAATATTAAAATACAATGGTCTGTTAAACATTAAAAGCTTCCCTAATCAGGGCTGCCTTCAGGTGTCTTCTAAAAGTCTGGTAGTTGTTCTTCTCTTTGACATCTGGTGGGAGGGCATTCCACAGGGCGGGTGCCACTACTGAGAAGGCCCTCTGCCTGGTTCCCTGTAACTTGGCTTCTCGTAGTGAGGGAACCACTAGAAGGCCCTCAGCAGTGAACCTCAGTGTCCAGGCAGAACGATGGGGGTGGAGACACTCCTTCAGGTATACTGGACCAAGGCCATTTAGGGCTTTAAAGGTCAGCACCAACACTTTGAATTGTGCTTGGAAACGTACTGGGAGTCAATGTAGATCTTTCAAGACCGGTGTTATGTGGTCTAGGCGGCCGCTCCCAATCACCAGTCTATCTGCCCCATTCTGGACATCTGGTCGGTCCCTTTGAGACTAGGACACTGAACTAGATGACCTGTTGGTGTGATTGAGCAAGGAGCATTTTATGTGATCCAATATCTCCAGTGTTTCCTGAGATGCCCTCCCACCAGACCATGGGGTTGCAGGATAAGACTCTTTGAAGCTCTGTTATTTGCAGTGGTAGGATTATCAACAGTGGGTGATGCCTGAGCATAGACTGGGTGAGATTTCTCTTGTTAAACAAATGGAGCTTCAGTGGATACATTTTCTAACGTCGGGTGGGGCAAATCTGCTCCTCGATGAACCCAGAGGGACCACTTCGCTCTCTCTGTGTGGGCAGCCGACTGACATTTTATCTCTCTCACACAAAAGCTGCACTACGTGGAGAGGTAAAAAGAAATCCGAGCAAATGGTCTAGAGGCTGATCAAAAAAGATGAAGCTCATCTCCATAAATCAAGTGGAATAATAGAGTAGGAGATGTCCTATAGCCCAAAGATGCTGACAAGCTGGGTGAGATATTGGAGGAAACTGAAGAAGAAAATTATATTACTAATGATTTTCATTACCCACATTATTATCGACGGTAAGCCACCAAAGATCCTAAGCGTCAAGTTAATAATCCACAGTGTTCATTAATTCATATCAAGGAAGCGGATATGGTGCCTGCTTTGGACAACGGTTTTCCCATTACATGAAGGCAACTTGGCTCAACTTTATAAAATATAGCTGGTTGGGTGCAGAAGATCAGCATCGAGTGGCATCACTCATCGCCAGTAGTTAACTCAATGAACGTTGTCAGGATACATATAATGATTGATGGCTAAGGAATAAGGCTGGCCACTATCTCCCTGCCCTTGGACACAATGATGGCTGCATTTATTATTCCTCATAGTTTCCAGCTTCTTAAGTTATATCCACTTGCAATTGTTGCTCTCATCAGAATAGGCAACTTGAGTCAGATGTGGGGCATCAAGGGTGGGGCAGCTGTGGGGCACCGGATTTTGCTGCGTTATGAAGGCCACCAACCCTAGCCAGCACGGCCAATAGCTGGGGGAGATGGGACTTGCAGTTCAGCAACACTGGGAGAGCCACTCAAATTCCTTGGCTGAAGTTCTTACAAATGGCACCTCATAAGACTTTTATTAAGAGACAGGCGTGTTCACACTCCAGAGTCAGAAGGGCATGCCTCTAGGACAGGAATGGGAGCTGTTTTCAGAACAAGAGGCACGGTCCCATTTCAGCAGACTTCCAGGCGCTGCATTCTATGTTGGGCAGTGCTAGAGGCAAAGCAAAAATGGATAGAGCAATAAATGTGAGTGTTACCTTTGCACAGGAGGTTAGTCGAAGAAGAAGAAGAAGAAGAAGAAGAAGAAGAAGAAGAAGAAGAAGAAGAAGAAGAAGAAGAAGAAGAGTGGTTTGGATTTGATATCCCGTTTTATTACTACCCTAAGGAGTCTCAAAGCAACTAACCATCTCCTTTCCCTTCTCCCCCACAACAAACACGCTGTGAGGTGAGTGAGGCTGAGACGCTTCAGAGAAGTGTGACTGGCCCAAGGTCACCCAGCAGCTGCATGTGGAGGAGCGGGGAAGTGAACCCGGTTCACCAGATTACGAATCTACCGCTCTTAACCACTACACCACACTGTCGCTCTCTCTCTCTCTCACACACACACACAACCCCTAGCTCCCCAGCACCTACTTGCCTGAAATTGTGCAGATTTTTATCCACTCAGAAGGAGATGCTATGCCCACAAATTTCATCCAGCCCCGTCAAAAAATTTATTAGGCAAAAGAGCAATTGCTTAAATCTGTGGCAACCAACATGGCACAACTCCTTACTGGGACTGCAACTGCTGTCACCCCTGACCAGGCTGGCTATGGCTGATGGGAACTGAAGTTCAAGAACATCTGGGAGGTACCACATTGGCGACCCCTGGCTTAAATGTACAGCTGTCTTTTACAGACCTGCAGGAAATGTTTGAAGACATTCTGCTTTGCTCAGGACACTGCAAACAGGTGGTTCGCCCCAAAATGAACATCATGAATCTTGGCCTGCAAAGAGTGCCTACCCTGGGGCTCTTACTGTCAGGAGTGTGTGCAGGAGCCAGGCCCTGTAGGGCTTCGCAGAACTGGGGCTTTCCTGAGTTTGTTCTCAAGATGCAAGGTGCAGCCACACAGGTGAGGCTGATTGGTAACACACAGCACCGGGTGGCAATAGCCGGGAAGGGATATAAGGTCAGCATTTCCCTTTGGCTTTTTGCCACAGCAACACGCTTCCTGCCTTGCTGCGTTTGGCTTCTTGACTCCTTGCTTCCTGTTCCTTGGACCCTTGGCTTCTTAACTCCTTGCTTCCTGATCCTTGGACCCTTGGCTTCTTAACTCCTTGCTTCCTGATCCTCGGACCCTTGGCTTCTTGACTCCTTGCTTCCTGATCCTCGGACCCTTGGCTTCTTGACTCCTTGCTTCCGGATCCTCGGACCCTTGGCTTCTTGACTCCTTGCTTCCGGACCCTCGGACCCTTGGCTTCTTGACTCCTTGCTTCCGGACCCTCAGACCCTTGGCTTCTTGACTCCCAGCTCTCTGAACCTTGGCTTCCAGACTCTTGGCTTCCTGACTCTCGTTCCTGCTCCCACCCCGCCGTCTTGCCCCCAGTCCTGACGTCCTCCACCAGGACTTCGACCGCCCGTAAACCAGACCGTGACACTTACATATCAGCTCAGGATGCGGATGAAGTTCATGATGGGTAGGATGGGCCTAGGATAAAGCATTTTGTGGGAGACGTTAACTGACTTCTGTCTTGAGGAGCACGCACAACTTACATGGCAGCTGGCTGGCTTTCTAGGAGGAGGCAAGATCTGTCTAAGGATCCATGTACTAAAATGACAAAGGTCCCCTCTGACCTTAAGCACATCTCTGAATCACTGGAGGCCGAAAGCTGCCATAACTCTCCGTAACAGGGAGACACCTTCAGTCGCATAAATAACGTTTCCTCAGACCCCCGAAGTGAAGTTGTAAAGGCTCAGATGCCTTAGTATGAATTATACACTACAACAGAACAACGACACCTCACCGCAGATTTTCTATTTATCCTGGTAAGTGAGCGCAGGGGTATGTTTCATCAAACTGTATTGATTTCTTTCCCCCAGGTCTTTTCTTTTTCTTCATCAATATAAATTTTCATATCACTAATTCATGTTTTGCTTCCAGTGTGCACAGATTAAAAGCGTCTAGAGTTCAAAATGCTTTGCGGTCCCAGGAGTTCCTCTTTTTGACAGAGCAGAACGTCAAAAGGAGAACTATCTTCAGAAGCTCCACACAAAGAATGTTTTATTCATGGCATATGAATGGCCCCTAAGGGGCCTCCGTTGGGAGGTAATCTTATATGTGGGTCTGCATCCAGTTCATAACCTTTTAGGGCTGTTTGCTCTGGGCGGGTGGGCAGGATTACATTGACAAGAGATGGAGTTCTGGAATTCCTTTCCACTCTATTCACAGCTTCTCAGCCTTTTCCAAAATGGCGGATGCTGAGAGAAAGAGGCAGGTACTTTGGCCTGAAAACTCAATGACATACACAGGGGGGAGAAGCTGGCCATTCCCTCCCTTCTCCTACATTGCTGTTGTTTAGTCGTTTAGTCGTGTCTGACTCTTGGTGACCCCATGGACCAGAGCATGCCAGGCACTCCTGTCTTCCACTGCCTCCCGCAGTTTGGTCAAACTCATGCTGGTAGCTTCTAGAACACTGTCTAACCATCTCGTCCTCTGTCATCCCCTTCTCCTTGTGCCCTCCATCTTTCCCAGCATCAGGGTCTTTTCCAGGGAGTCTTCTCTTCTCATGAGGTGAGAAGTCTGTTTTCCCTTAAAACAATACAGTGGTACCTCAGGTTAAGTGCTTAATTCATCCTTGAGGTCCATTCTTAACCTGAAACTGTACTTAACCTGTAGCACCACTTTAGCTAATGGAGCCTCCCGTTGCTGCCATGCCACTGGAGCACGATTTCTGTTCTCATCCTGAAGCAAAGTTCTTAACCCGAGGTACTACTTCTGGGTTAGCAGAGTCTGTAACCTGAAGCGTATGTAACCCAAAGTAGCACTGTAATGGCATTATTTAACACACTCATCTGTAAACCTGTACATTGGTTCTAATGAACTTGTCTAAACAACCGGAGGAGATGTCAAAATTCAGCCTCAGACCCACTGAAGTATAAAATCCCACCTCTTGTTCCACAGATCTCCAACTAATGTCTCTGTTATATAACCTCGCATAGCACTGTAATACTACCGGAGTTTAATGCTTGCCAAGCAAACTTCAGAAAGTAATTGGCTCTGCATCACAACTGAGCATCAAAATCCTCCATCTTAATAAGGATTACTTGCAACTCTGCGCCGAGAAGATTTCCTCTGGTGATAAATCGCGAGCAGACCGGGATACCAATGAAACAGTGATGTAGGATCACAGGGCAGCAGGCAGAAAAGTTAAAGCTACCAGGTTTTCAACCTAACCCTTAAAACCATTTGGTTTCTGAGATTGGATCAGGCATAGAACATGTATTTTGTTCCAAGCTTATTTCTGCATCTGGAAGGATTGGGAAATTGATTTTCAAAAGAACTGAAAACTGAGTTTTAGATTGTTCCAGGAGCCACATTCTCAGAATTGCACCATTCAAGATGGCTGCATCCTAAATACAAACAGCCCTCGCCATAGATTAATTTTCAGTTTCTATGGGCATTGAAACCAAATTGCTACAGTTTATTTTAGGGGGAATTTTTTAATTGAGGCTCTTTTTGTTTCAATTAAGTATGTGCATTCTCACTGAACATCCTTCTGTCAAGCTGAATTTACATTTTTATCTGAAAAAAACCCCTCATTTTATCTATTGAAAGTATTAAATTATGCTGGAGCCACTTCCCCAACCTTAAAGAGACCGTTGTGACTCCACAGTGTTACAAAATCAATCCCTGAAAAGCAAGGCAGATGGAAAGAATCTTTTTTTCTTTTTTCATTGCTGAACCACAGATGCTTCAGGAGGACAATTGAGAATGAGCTACTGGAAAGACCTTTCTCCTCTTTTGACCCTCATTGCAAAACGTGGGTCAAGCGCACAGGAGTCCAGCTCCTAAGCGCACATCTGGGTGCCTCAATAAGAGTGTCCAGATGTGTTCCTGCAACACATACATTCTACTTTTAGACCAGCTGGTTCGCTCCCCAACTGTACAACTGGAGGTGCCCAAAACAATATAACCAAAAGTCAGGAAATTCACACTTCTCCGAATTTTGCAATAGTTTTCCAAACCCCTCAAAATTTGGTTTTTGAAGAAGCATTTATCAGGGGGAATGGACATTAAAATTCAGATACTGGCGAAAATAACACAGAAAATGCATTTTGTTTGGGGAAATTGCTTGCAAAAAACAACCACCATACACTTGTTTGGTAAAATCATAGAAAAATAGGTATAAGAAATTTATTTATTTCATAACCACTTAATTGTAAAAGCAAAAAACACTCAAAGAGAATAAAACAATTAAATGACCAATTAGAAAGAGTTAAATGTCATGGAATTCTACTCAATATTTATCCAGATCAGAACTCAGACGTATAATTAGCAGAGTAAAAACTTAAAACACATTGCAGGATTCCCAAAAAAATAGACCTGAGGCAATTATATTTCGTCCAGCAGAGCTTTACTGCAGTTGAAGGTAAATGAGCATAATGGTCACAAATCCAATACATTCAGGATTGGCACTTTTATAGTCCACATGACCTTGACAGAAGAGGTAAGAGAACCAGTTTAAACCAGTTGTCCTCAGCTTCTCTGAAGGTATAACCCAAACATCAGGAACTTTCTGCTTGTTTCTTTCACACAGAGAAGCTTCCAGAACCCTCTTGAATTAATTAGAATCGGAAAGATCTCTACACATCAGATCAATACTTCCTGCACTAAGAAATGCAAACTGACATTAAAAACTATTTAAAACTTTCAAAAAATTAAAAGTAGCAAATAAGCTAAACAAATCAAAACACACATTCACATTCTACATATCTGGGAATTGTGCATTAAAATGCTGGTGGGTGTTTCTTTTTCCTTACTTAAAAAAAGAACGATGAACTTGTGCAGAAATGGAGCAAACTGAACTGAAGAATGAGAAAACTCAGAGAAACCAACATTGGCAGTTTTCCCCCAGTCCCTACCTGTGGCTGACAGGGATGACTGCAGGCTGCCAAGCTGAGGGAGGTAGTGACTCTCATGCTGAATCATGAATGTGGGCAGCTGCCACGAAGATGACTCCCAAGGCAGCCCGCCAGCAGCACATGCAAATAAAAAGGCAGCATAAAAGGCTGACACTCTAAATCTTTGAACTGGTAGAACTTTAAAGACAAAGCCTTCCTCGCACAACAAAGAGCACCACAAGTTCAGATGGGAACGCTTTGTATGCATCAAACCATCCCAAGTGGAACCTGGATGTAAAATTCAAGTCCCTCTTCCAAAGTCTTTCGCAGGTTGACAACAGTTCGTTTTTGCATTGGTGACCTATAATAATAATAATTTTTTATTTATACCCCACCCTCCCCAGCCAAGGCCGGGCTCAGAGCGGCTTACAAGCAATAATAAAAACAAGATGAATAATTACAACTTAAAAACAAAAGTAAAATACAACATTAAAATAATGGAACATTAAAATATTAAAATGTAGCCTCATCGCAGGAGGAGAAGGAAAAGAAAAAAGAAAGAGAGGGAGGGAGGGAGGGAATCAAATTGGCTCCAAGCCAAAGGCCAGGCGGAACAACTCTGTCTTACAGGCCCTGTGGAAAGAAATCAGATCCTGCAGGGCCCTGGTCTCATGAGGCAGAGCGTTCCACCAGGCCGGAGCCAGAGTTGAAAAGGCCCTGGCTCTGGTTGAAGCCAATCTAACTTCCTTAGGGCCTGGGACCACTAGGGTGTTGTTATTTATGGACCTTGAGGCTCTCCGTGGGGCATACGAGGGGTACGAGGGTCCTAGGCCGTGAAGGGCTTTAAAGGTCAAAAGCAGCACCTTAAATCTGACCCTGTACTCCACCAGGAGCCAGTGCAGCTTGAAAAGCACTGGGTGAATATGCTCCCATGGCAGAGACCCCATGAGGAGCCTCGCTGCAGCATTCTGCACCCGCTGGAGTTTCTGGGACAGCTTCAAGGGCAGCCCCGCGTAGAGCGAATTACAGTAGTCAAGCCTGGAGATGACCGTCACATGGATCACTGTGGCCAGGTCGGGGCGGGAAAGGTAAGGGACCAACTGCTTGATGCGGCGAAGGTGGAAAAATAACAGCTGTACAAGGGATGAGGAACCTGTAGCCCTCCAGATGCTGCTGAACTCCAACTCCCATCACCCCCAGACAGCATGGCCAATAGGAAAAGGAGTCTAGCAATATCTCAAGGGTCAAAGGCTAGCCGCTCCTCTCCCATGCCAATCTTGATATTCCATTAGTGGTCTCCATGGCACTAGAGTCTAGGCTTCCTCCAAAAGGCTCAAATTTGCATTTCCCAACTTACACCTCACCTGGATGTGCTGCCACTGAAAAATTTACCAGTTTCCCCAAGGATCCCAGTCCAAATTATGTCGGAGAAGGCAACGTACAATAGATGGCTCTGGGATGCAGAGTAACTGTTTCCAACTTCTCAAATGGAAACTATAGGCTAGCCTAAGGCTGACTTTGGTGTCCTGGTTCACTGATAGACCAATGGCCAATTTCTGACGTCGTGTCTGTCAGTTTCTGGGAATTTAGCAATGAATGCTGGCTTAGACAGGCCTTGATCTGTTCTGTCAGGGAACTGCCATCGGAGCTGGAGGCGGAGAGAAGGCTCCAGAAGGATGCCGGAGAGGGTCCCAGCAGGGAGAGAGACAGCCCATCCGCTGGGGAAGGAAATCAGCGTAACACCAGTGGAGAAGGGGGGCAGATGGGGGAATCGGAGAGGTGGCTCCAGGACTCCTCGCCGGAGACCAGCGGAGAGAGTACGGGTACTCCGCTGCCCACACCCTCCCTGCGTAGAAGACTTCCGCGCAGGGGGAGTAGGAGAAGACTGGGCGTCAAACAGCTTTTATGCTGGAAGAGGTTCAAGAAACGCCCACTGACGGATTCTGCCAGCGACTGAGGCAGCCACGAAACTTGAGGCTGTCCAGTCAGAAAGGATTTCAACCAGGTAACCTAGCCAGGAGTGGCGGCAACTTATGCACGAGCAACCCCTAGAACCATTACATGTTCTAATAAGGCTTTTCTCACATTCATATGCAAAAGTGTTTGTGCAAACCTCATTGGTGGTTTTCAAGCAGAGGTTGGATGGCCATCTGTCTTGGATGCTTCAGCTGAGGTGCCTGCATTGCAGGGAATTGGACTAGATGACCCATGGGGTCCGTTCCCACTCTACAATTCTATGATCACTGAGCAGATATTAGTTTGCCTTCCTTGTTAAGACATTCTGAGTATGCATTCTTGCCACGGGGATTCTAATAATAAAAAAGCAGAATCTGCAGGACTGCAGCCAGACCGTTACTTTGGTCAGATTCTGTGTCCTTATCAACCACAAGGTCATCCATATTCCCTTACTGCCTGAGAAGGAAAACAAGAGCCAGTGCTGGAAGAGAAAGAAAAAAGAGTGCAACCATAGAAAAGTTATCCCAGCATGAAACCACAGCTTTTCATTAGGGCAGGGTTGGGGGAACCTCGGCCCAGTATACCTGAAGGAGCGTCTCCACCCCTATCATTCCGCCCGGACACTGAGGTCCAGTGCCGAGGGCCTTCTGGCGGTTCCCTCGCTGCGAGAAGCCAAGTTACAGGGAACCAGGCAGAGGGCCTTCTCGGTAGTGGCCCCCACCCTGTGGAACACCCTCCCACCAGATGTCAAAGAGAAGAACAACTACCAGCCTTTTAGAAGAAATCTGAAGGCAGCCCAGTTTAGGGAAGCTTTTAATGTTGGACAGACTATTGTATTTTAATATTTTGTTGGAAGCCGCCCAGAGTTTCTGGGGAAACCCAGCCAGATGGGCGGGGTATAAAAAATAAAATTATTATTATTATTATTATTATTATTATTATTATTATTATTATTATTATTGGCATCCGGATGTTGTTGGACTCCAACCTTCATCAGCCGAGAACCTCATAATCTCTGGGGAGGGATGATGGCAACTGTAAGCCTGGGAGACTACACTGTCTCCTTCCTTGAGTGAGGGTGACAGGTTTCTTTCCGCCTTTTGCCACCCTTAAGCAGAAGCATGAGAATCAAGAACAGTGGAGCTTCCAATACAGGGAGTTGTTCTTGTTATTTGCAGAATGGAAGCTTTTAGCATTGACTTTGGGGGAAGTGTGTAGCAGAACGAATGTGTGACCAGTGTTCTCACCCCCCAGTGGAATATTGAATGTGGGAGGTGAAAAAATAGCTTAACCGCAGCAGACGCAAGAGGAGCCCATTTGCTCAGCTCAGAGAGACACAGGAGAAGTCCCCATCACTGCCTGTGGGTCCCTTAGGAAGGAACTGAGCTACCCCAGCAAATTACCTAGCCTCTTTCTTTCCCCTGATCTCAGTTATAAATCTGCCGGTTGATTCAGCCCAGGCGATGTAGCATGTTACATTTAGGCACAAATGAGGGGGTGGGAAAAGAAGAGTAGGTGGGGAAGAGGAGGAAATTTCATTATCTTGACATGATCTTCAAAGGACTGGGAGGCAGGGGGTTCAATTAAGTGCCAGCAGCCGCTCACGGGTGGTCTTCACTGGGCAAAACAAGCCATGTTTGTAATAAGGCCCCATGGTGCTCGACATGAATAACTCAGAGCTCATCGAAATATCTTTTAATGGCTTAAAAGAAGCTGCTCTGGGTGGGGATGTTTTTGTGTTCTTAGCCATTCAGAAATTCTTTCATCTCCAGAATCGTTTTTAACAAAACTTCTCTCTTAAAAGAAAAAGGAAAGTTCCAACAATTAATTAGATTTGTGATGCTCTACTTCACTTATATGGCATTTTTAAAGTTTTCGCAGTAGAGGGAAAACATCTCGGAGAAATGTGAAAAGAGTGTGGTTTCCTGATTCATTCGCCAGAAAGTGATTTGTCTGAGGTAAAACATCTGTCTGGGTTTGGGCTAAAGAAATATAGGGCCTGCTTTGTGGAAGTATTTGGCTGCTAACTAGGGGTGGGTGGGTGTGAATGAGAATGAAATTTATTTAATTAATTTATATATATATCACCTTTCATCCGAGAATCCCAGAGTGGTTTCCAGTATAAAGTTAAAGGGACCCCTGACCATTAGGTCCAGTCGTGACCGACTCTGGGGTTGCAGCGCTCATCTCGTTTTATTGGCCGAGGGAGCCAGCGTACAGCTTCCGGGTCATGTGGCCAGCATGGCTAAGCCGCTTCTGGCGAACCAGAGCAGCGCACGGAAACGCCGTTTACCTTCCCGCCAGAGCAGTACCTATTTATCTACTTGCACTTTGACGTGCTTTGGAACTGCTAGGTTGGCAGGAGCTGGGACCGAGCAACGGGAGCTCACCCCGTCGCAGGGATTCGAACCGCTGACCTTCTGATCAGCAAGTCCTAGGCTCTGTGGTTTAACTCACAGCGCCACCCACATCCCTTTTGGTTTCCAGTATAAAAACACAAAAATACATAACATAATAACAAACAAACCAATGCTCTCTCTTCAATGCATTGTTAGCAGTTCAAAATTAGCCTTGCTAGCATGTGAAATGGCAAGCTGTATGGTTCCTTAATGTTTTAAGTGCATTCATTTATTTAATCATAGAATCATAGAAATGCAGAGTTACAAAGGGTCCCTATGGTCATTTAGCCAACACCCAGCAATGCAGGAACTTGTTTTCATATCTAATAAAATTTACACACCGCTTGATTGTAGCAAAAACCACAAAGCACTTTACAGAATTTATCCATCTTCCCATTGAGAGATTTAACTTCTTAAATTCTTGAGACGGACCTAAATCCTGAAGATTTACCCTGGCAAGTAATATATAGATATGGTATATAGTGGTATATAGATATTTTATAAATAAATAAAGGTGTAGAAAGCATCACCAATGAGGCGAGAGTAACCCCACTGATCCTATCTCAACCTTCATCCAGGATACCAAAGGTTTGTGAAGTCTGATGTTCATATACAGGCGTGGAATATTTCTCTCAGAGCACATTAAATATGGCCACTATAAACTTTCCTTCTTATCACACAAGTGTCTGAAAATGGCTGTCATTAATGTGGCTATCTGCTCCGGTTAGGTAAAGCTACCCCTGCCCGTACGGGCCAGTCTTGACATACTCTGGGGTTGTGCGCCCATCTCACTCAAGAGGCCGGGGGCCAGCGCTGTCCGGAGACACTTCCGGGTCACGTGGCCAGCGTGACATCACTGCTCTGGTGAGCCAGAGCCGCACACGGAAACGCCATTTACCTTCCCGCTAGTAAGCGGTCCCTATTTATCTACTTGCCCCTGGGGGTGCTTTCGAACTGCTAGGTTGGCAGGCGCTGGGACCGAGCAACGGGAGCGCACTCCGCCGCGGGGATTCAAACCGCCAACCTTTCGATCGGCAAGCCCTAGGCGCTGAGGCTTTTACCCACAGCGCCACCCGCGTCCCTTCTGCTCCGGTTAGCAGGATGCAAATAATAGTGCTACCAAGCCCAGTGACTCAACATCCAAGGATCATGGAAAACAAACACTAAAACAAACCAAGGAAACATTCTTCTCTTTTTAAAAAAATCTTTCTTATGAAAAACCCAACCATATGAGTTAGAACCATATGGAGTAGCCAAGATGGCGCTTTGCTGATATTGTGGCCTACAACTCCCATCATCCCTGCCCATTGTTCACGGCAATTGGGGCTGATGGGAGTTGTCATCCAAAACTTCAGGGGCGCACTCCCTGCCTGAATCCCTGGAGTCAGTCAGTGTAGACAAAACTAAACCAGATGGACCGATGTTCCTATGTGGCGCCCGCAGCACTTGCTCAGAAGTCGAAATGCTCCCATGGGCCTCACAGAGTAGGTGACTTCCATTCCGCATTGAAACCAACACACCCTGCACCTCAGAGGCCTTTAGAGAGGAAGAGGTGTTAGATGGCTGCCGCCACGATCTCAGCGCTACATTCAGTGACCTTTCGAACACAGACGGGAGTTGAAGTGTAACACCAAGTGGGTCTCAAGCAAGTTCTTGTTTCCAGGCAGCAGGTTGAGGCCTGGGGCTGCCTCCCCCAGCCATTTCATTAATGCTGCTCTGGGCAATAATTCCTTTTGCATTGATCCCTTTCATGGGCCGAGTAACCTGACTCTTCTTTTGCAATCTCATCAGACACACCAAGCAAAGCGAAAGGGCTACAGGCCTTCAGCAACGCTGTTCAGAATGTAGCCTTCAGAAATCGGCTGGCGGTTTTCCTTTCCCTTGTCATTCTCGCCTCCCCATCCCCACCCCGGCCATTAATTAGGCCGATCTGGTGTTGCGCTGTTATCTTTTCCACCTTGTAATAAAATCACGGCTAGTGCTTAAAGTAACAAATTGACTAATGTGACGCTAATAGGTTTAGAAACATCCTGGGTGAGCATTAATAATAACTTACATCGGCGCTGGTTTAGTAACGCTGCCTCCGCTCCTTCACCGAGGAAGCGCCTGAGTGGTGCTGAGTCCTTTCTGTCCTCTCATTTGCGTATTACTCGCCCAGCTGTAAGAGTGGCGGCTACCATGAGGGAGCTTTACTTAGTGTGCTGACTCCATCTTCACCCCAAATTTGCTATTGCTGAGGAAGGGCCCCTCGTGGCTGAGGCAAAGCTTGCAATGGTGGTGTAGGGAGATTGCAGAGGGCAGGGCTGTAAGGAGCAGCCAGGAACCCCCCAGACCCCCCAAAGTGTCCCTATTCTCTAGGGCTAGTCCCCGGAGCGTGTGGTTGGATCAGTGCCACAGTGACATATAAGCTAAACAAGCTATAGCTTAGGGCCCCACTCTCTTGGGGGCCCCCCCAAAAAATAAAGGAGAAAAAACGAGATGTACATTTCCAAAATATAAGATTAAGAAACAAATAAAATTAAACCTACATACAGCAGCAGTGGCAAAAGGGTTTAGATACCTGTTAGGTCCATAAATTACCATATAGCATATATTCAACACAGAAAAGTGACAATTTGTTTTTGACAAAGGGCAGCTGGGCATATAAAGGGCCCCATTACCTTCAATAGCTTAGGGCCTCATCAAACCTAAATCAGGCCCTGGGTAGGATGTCCCTATTTTCATCTGAGAAATTTGGAGGGCATGGAGGTTTGCAACCCCTCCCCTGAGCCAAGGAGCTAAGTAACTATACAACTTTTAGAAGACATCAGAAGGCAGCCCTGTGTAGGGATTTTTTTTAAAAAAAAAATATTAATGTTTTATTATGTTTTTATATACGTTGGAAGCCACCCAGAGTGGCTGAGGCAACCCAGTCAAATCGGAGGGGTGTAAATAATAAAAGTATAAAAGCATTATTATTATTATTATTATTATGGCTGTCCCTATTTTCATTGGCCCTCATGACTGCAAGCAAGAGGAAGGAATCAGGCCGATAATTGTTGTTGTTGTTGTTGTTGTTGTTGTTGTTGTTGTTGTTGTTGTTGTTGTTATACCCCGCCCTCCCCGGCCAGAGCCTGGCTCAGGGTGGCTAACACCAAAAAAATCACAGTAAATCACAGTAAAAATATAATAGGGGAAAAAGAGGCGGGGGGACCAATTTAAAATACATGTTAAAATGCAATTTAAAATGCAGCCTCATTTTAAAATAGGCAATAAACGCCTGCTCCCCACTCAAGCAGTGCTTAGGACAATGTGGGTAAGTAGGCCGCATCCAAGGAAGAGTGTTGGTCTTTCCAAGGGCAGGATTAAAAGGAAACAGATATATAAAGCAAGATGCCACATAGATGGTACCTACTGCCCACCGCCCACTAAAGATGGTGAGACGCTTTCCTAGGCACCTTCTAAGTCAAAGGTAGAGGACATCTCTTAAGTCCTAGTGCCACATTCCCTCTGGAAACCCTTCTGAGGGACACGTATAAGTGTTGGGTAGAGAATGCACATTTTCTCCTTTGTATAGTAGTCCTGTTTCCACACATCCACCTCCCTCCTGACAAGCAAGAAGCCTTATCCAAGTTGAAGGGCACGTTATCGCCTGTCAGAAATGCTCCAAGTGAGAAGCAAGGCCTGTAAGGAGCTTGGTCTGGCGAAGAGTTCTGAGGGCCACATGGGGAAGCCTGGAGGGCCGCAACTGGCCCTCAGCTCTGGGGATCTAGATAACATGGCCACATGGCCCATTTTACAGGGAATAGTCCTCTAGCTGAACATGCCCTGTATTTGAGGAGCTGTCCGGTACCAGTCTAGTTTTAAATATAAAGAATTCTTAAGAAGGGAGAGTGTGGGAGCCTTGAAGTTCCACGTCAACAGTTAGCACCTGAGCAGCAGGCGAGGAGAAGGAAAATTGGTCACAGTCACCCACAGACCCCATGTGAGGAATAATAAACATTGCTTTTTCAAAAAGAAAAGCCATAAGCTTGCAAACGGCTAGGTAATCACAGACTTAGTTATAGGGCGTATCTTTAGTACAGTCTGTGGTTAGGATACTCATAGGTAGGGCTGTTTTGCTGTTTATTGTATGCTTCCATTGTATGCTTTGACTGATACAGAACTCATTTTCACCCACTGGTGGTTTAGGCTTTATCGCTTGAGTCAATGTGTAAAAACATAAGAAAATGAACTGCAAAAGAAATGAAATGTTCTTTCATATAAAAGCCACAAGGACCGCAGCTATTAGACAATTCTAAGGCATAATGTTGCCTCGCTCAATGCCATAGTTACTAGACTCCTTCAGGCAAAATGTAGCTTTTCTTCTTCCGTGGGCTACAAGGCTGGCTGTAACACTAGATAATTTTTGGAAAGTTTTGATTAGCAGGCGTCAGCAATCATAGAACTTGCTGGCACCTGCTGGTGGTCAAGATGCAGCACCGGAAAGGATAGAAATTAATTCACATTTATTTCCAGGTATTTTTGTTTGGCTTAGCAAATAATTGCATAGGGTAACTAGGCAGTCGTGATAGGCCATAAACCTTGCTGTGCCCCAGCCAATGGGGAGACAAGGGAGGGAACTTGCATTCGGTATAGAGAATAAAAGCTTATGATTTGTTAATTCTTGGGTGTGCTTACTTTCTGGACACCCACTCTTGCAAAAATGTATTGTAGTCAATAAACTCTTTGCTGCTTCACCGATTTTGTTAAGATTTTATTTTGAGGGTCTCAGGCCCACTTCTAACACCCCACAACAGTGACATGTAATATATTTATGTTCACAGGATAGTAATTATTTCTGAGTTGGTGTCTGTGCATTTGAATTACCATATGCATATGCCCTCCTTTTTGGCTAGTACGGGGTGAGTAACAATCCTCTCAGAGATGTCTCTGTGAGGGTGACGTGCTTTAGGCCATGTATAAACGTGGATTTTTGATATTCCATAAAATGAACAGTATAAATGAACAGAAGTAGAAGGAAAGCACTTCTTATCCCTTGCAAGTAACTGCCAATTAAAAAAATATGGCTGAGCACATTTCAACATTTAGTCTTCTTCAGTGGCCCAATAATTATTATCTAAAACAAAATAATATTCCTTGGGGGAAAAGGCATAGGGTTGTATGGTGCTAGAGGAGACTCTTGAGAGTCCCATGGACTACAAGAAGATCAAACCTATCGATTCTTAAGGAAATCAGCCCTGAGTGCTCACTGGAAGGACAGATTGTGAAGCTGAGGCTCCAATACTTTGGCCACCTCCTGAGATGAAAAGACTCCCTGGAAAAGACCCTGATGTTGGGAAAGATGGAGGGCACAAGGAGAAGGGGACGACAGAGGACGAGATGGTTGGACAGTGTTCTCGAAGCTACCAGCATGAGTTTGACCAAACTGCGGGAGGCAGTGGAAGACAGGAGTGCCTGGCGTGCTCTGGTCCATGGGGTCACGAAGAGTCGGACACGACTAAACGACTAAACAACAACAAGGGTTGTATTTATTTCCGTCTTAAACAATAATTGTTGGGCCACTGAAGGAGACAAAATGTCAAAACGTGCCTGACCACTACATTTTCAGGACTGTCACCAAGGTTGCATACGCACCATAAATTTAAACCATGTGCATGCACACCCGAGAATCTCAGCACCCATGACAAACTACGATTCCCAGGACTTTTGAGTGTGTGTGTTGTTTTAATGTGCTTCAAATGTGTGCTGTGAAGGCAGCATATCTCTCTCTCTCTCTCTCTCTCTCTCTCTCTCTCTCTCTCTCTCTGTGTGTGTGTGTGTGTGTGTGTGTGTGTGTGTGTTTATGGGTAGGGGCTCACCCTACCTGACCTCCAACTGTTGAACAAAGTCCAGAGTTTGGTCTCAGGATGTTCCTCAAAGATTTTCTTGCCAATATAAGGCCCTTTGCGAAGCTGTTCTTCCTTGGAGCCTGCGCTCTATTTTTAGCTCTTATGTAAGACTTCTAAAATATGAACAGTGTCTTACAATATTTATCCTGCCTGTGCACAGAATAATTCTCTGAGGGACATCACTATATCTCCCGTGAGGCGAGGGGCAAGGAAATAAGATGCAAATGCACCCTTCCTGTGCGCTTGAGAGAAAGCTGGTCATCCCTAAGGCGACACCTCACCACAACGACTTCCCTCAGTGGTTTTGGAAGCACAGTAACCATCAACAGTAAAGATTTGTCCATTTGTTTTCTAGTTATTTTAGACCCACGGAGAGGGGCCGATTTACATTTTAAGGTGTACACATGAACCGCTTTCAGTAGACACCGCAGATTTCACATACAGAAGCTGACTGGACCTGAATCTTACTTCAACACCCTTGTTTTATCTGTTTGTTTGTTTTCTTATATTTATTAGTCACTTTTTTATTCGCTCAAAGTGACTTACAAAAATGAATATTAAATACAAGGGTAAACCAACCTAAAATGCACTGTGTGTGTGTGTGTAGACAAAAGAAGTGAGGCAATATCTGGCCAGATAGGGGTGTAGTTGGGCCACCAGCCAAAGCTGATGGAAGTGACTTCATGTCGCCAAAGCCACTTGAGCCTCAAGTGACAGTCACAGTTCCAGAAGTGACCCCTTTATCCTTCACACACCCTTAAGCCATGATGGCTGAGTTTTATCTCCACTGTTGGAGGCAGTATACTTCTGAATACCATTGCTGGGCCTGGACTGACTCCAGCTGCAAAAGCTGAGGTTGCCGAAAAGGCCAGAAACCACCTTGGCTGTGAATCCTGGAAGACCTGATCTCTGCCTTGCAGGCCTTTTCCTGCCTGGCCTGGGAGGGCGAGGCCTTGACTGACTCCAGCTACAAAATCTGAGGCTCCTGAACGGACTCTTGGGCTGGGGTGTGGTTTAGTGGTTTTTGTTTTGCGGTGTTTCTGTTGATTTTTGTATTTTGATTTGTTGCAATTTACGGTATGTGGAAATTGTTCAGTTTGGTTGTGTCTTTTGTCATGTTCTATATGACTTTTGTTATAGTTGCTTATGTTTTTCATGTTATAAGCCACCTTGAGCATAGTTTGAACTGTAGAAAGGCGGCCTACAAAAAAAATTATGTACATTGGTACCTCGGGTTACATACGCTTCAGGTTACATGCGCTTCAGGTTACATGCGCTTCAGGTTACACACTCCGCTAACCCAGAAATACTGCTTCAGGTTAAGAACTTTGCTTCAGGATAAGAACAGAAATTGGGTTCTGGCGGTGCGGCAGCAGCAGGAGGCCCCATTAGCTAAAGTGGTGCTTCAGATTAAGAACAGTTTCAGGTTAAGTACAGACCTCCGGAATGAATTAAGTAGTTAACCTGAGGTACCACTGTATGTATGTATGTATGTATGTATGTATGTATGTATGTATGTATGTATAGGGTTCACAAATAGGGAGAGGGCTAGGCATCTTGTAGTCCACTGTGAGGCCAGGATGCTAGACTAGATAGGCTTTTCGATAAATCTAGGAAGGCTCTTCTTACTCAAGAGATGCAACAGGCTAACTTAGGGGGAGGAAAAGTAAAAAATAAAGGGTAAAAAAAAGAGAGAATCAATCGTCCCTGTCCCTGTCATGGGACAGACTGCAGAGCACCCAGTCCTGACCTCCAGGGCCTATCCACTGCCCCTTGCCCTCCATCTCCTGCTGCCTGAGGCAGCTGTCTCACTTTGCCTAATGGTAGGGCCAGTCCTGCTTAACTGCAGCATCATTCTGCTTTCAAATACCAGCTGGAGTGGGGAGCAGGAAGGTGGCAAGAAGGTTATTTTTCCTCTCACATTTGCAGCAAGACTGAAAGAGCCACAGGGGTAGGGCATACCTCTTGGGGGGGGGGCTATCAAATTGGCCCACCTTCCCAAGCCAGAGTATGTGAACACACACTAAGGGTCTGTGGACATCTGAATGGAGACCAGCACTTCAGAGCTTCTTCTTTTTTTTCCTTTTTTTTGCCATCAAGAGCCCGGTACTGGGGATGATGGCTGACGATGGGAAATAGATAGCAAGTGTTATAGCTGTCAAAAGAGCAAATGGATATTAAGCTGCTGCGGACCGTACACAGCGATGCCAAGCTACTTCGCTGTTAGCTCGCCTCAGCCCAATCCTGCTTCCTTTGCACAGCGAAAAACTAAAACTGTTGTGGTCTCAGGCTGCAGTTGTAGTCTCAGGCTGCGTCCCTTGCTGTTTTCTTGATTTGTGTCATAGAATCATAGAATCATAGAGTTGGAAGAGACCACAAGGGCCATCGAGTCCAACCCCCTGCCAAGCAGGAAACACCATCCGAGCACTCCTGACATATGGTTGTCAAGCCTCTGCTTAAAGACCTCCAAAGAAGGAGACTCCACCACACTCCTTGGCAGCAAATTCCACTGTCGAACAGCTCTTACTGTCAGGAAGTTCTTCCTAATGTTTAGGTGGAATCTTCTTTCTTGTAGTTTGGATCCATTGCTCCGTGTCCGCTTCTCTGGAGCAGCAGAAAACAACCTTTCTCCCTCCTCTATGTGACATCCTTTTATAGATTTGAACATGGCTATCATATCACCCCTTCACCTCCTCTTCTCCAGGCTAAACATGCCCAGCTCCCTTAGCCGTTCCTCATAAGGCAGCGTTTCCAGGCCTTTGACCATTTTGGTTGCCCTCCTCTGGACACGTTCCAGTTTGTCAGTGTCCTTCTTGAACTGTGGTGCCCAGAACTGGACACAGTACTCCAGGTGAGGTCTGACCAGAGGTCCTTAGGGAGTTATTCTAGAAAGTGGCATGGAGATAATATTATCCCCTTGTAATTTGCAAAGGACCGTACATGTGTCAGTTTAATACCCAGGCATGTGTTCAGAAAACGTTCCAAAGATGGTGGACCATCTTGTAGGCTGAGGAGTTCAGCAAACATGCAGGGGAGTGCAGTATTTTTTAAAAAGGGGGGGAGATGCAGTCGAAACATGGGAATGCAGATTTCCAACTGGACACCTAGCAGCTCATCTCGCTTACCTGCAGCCCTGAAGCATTTCATCCTCTTGGTGTCCCTTCCCAAATGCTTCCCCAAACTTTTCTTGAAAATATTTGGTAGGGAAAGGGATGCAATGCCCTTGGCAGAGGCGCCAGCTTCTCAAGAAGATGGAGAGATCGTGAAAGACGGAGCAAGCTTGTTTTCTGCTGCTCCGGAGGGTAGGAACCCCAAACCAATGGATTCGAATTAAAAGAAAGGAAATTCCATGTGTACATTATGAAGAATGTTTTGATGGTAATTGGTGTTTGACAGACTCCCTTGGAAGGTGGTGGGCTCTCCTTCGTTGGAGGTTCTTAAGTGGAGATTGGATGGTCATCTGTCAGGAATTCTGATTCCTACGTTGCTCGGGGTCGGGCTAGATGACCTTTGGGATTCCTTCCGACCCTACAATTCTATTATGCCATCCTGTTATGAAAAGCATCCTCTCTGTTGCCCTCCAAGGCACAAATGTTCCACGTGCATATTTTGAACATCCAGTCTGTAGCACGAAACATAACCTTTTGGGCAATAGCGTGGTATATAATAAGTAGTGGGTGATGAATGAGGCTTTGACAAAGTGCAACCAAAACTAATTTTCTAGAATAGGTCTAATTACTGCATTTGAAAAATGTTACAAATGCCACATTCGGGATAATCAGTGGATGCCTATTTTCTGTGTCTATACTCTGTGAATCTGGCTAATGTGAAATAATTACCCTCCTCTTAAACACTTAGTGTGTGCATCATCCTTTGGTTCCAGGGACCTGCGAGGAAATAATAAAAGTAAATTGCTAGTGAGTTTGATGAGGACCCTGTATTGTGAGCTTTAAAAACGTGTGTGGACTGAGTCCACCCCCCCTCCCTTCCTCTCTCATGGCAAAAGCAGTGTCAGTTTTTCCTCCTCTCCCATAGCACATTATGGCCAGGGGAACCGCTAGCAAGGCCATGCGCTGCACAACAGCACCACCTACAGGCAAAGCCCCAATACTGTTATCTTGGCTGTTTAAGAACACAAGCCTCATCTTTCCTTTTATTCTCCATTGCCTGCATCATCATTTGCAACCCTGGCTCGTCTCCTATGATCTATACGTCCAGGGAGTTTGCAGCCCCATCTCTGTTTTGCCCACAAGGCAGTCTCGGGAACACATTTCCACTCTCATCGTCCCCCTGAACCATTGCGGGGTGTCGGTGGTGTGGGTTTTGTTTTGTTTTGTTTTGGGCGACAAACCTTAATGCGAAAAGCCATTTGCGCCACGTTGTGGCAAAGCCTGTTGAATGCGTAATCAGCTCGCTAATGCGCCTCGTCCTTTAGCTCAATTAATACTTCTGTTTTGCCAATTGCCAAAGTGTGCAGAGGAGGGGGCTAAATGCTGTTCCTTTCCATAATGGAGCATCTTCACACCCAGCCCAGGAAGTGGCAATCAGGAGCATTAATTATCGCAGTTCTGAGGACAGCAGGCGGACCTTTGGTGAACTGTCTGTCAATTAACGTCCCCAGCACAGGCAGCCAAGTGGCGTGAGTTAGTGGGTTGGGGGATTTTTTCCCCCACCTTCCTTATAGCACTGCCACAAAATTCCTTGCAGAATTCTGCATCTTCATTCAAGCCGTCTTCAAAGACGGCTACCAAATAGATTTGTTTATTTTAAACGTTTGCAGCCCCGACTCTTTTTTAAAAAAAAATCCTGCTCACACTCATTATTACTATTATTGCCGTTATTTTAAAAGCAGCGCTGTCACCCAGCTCAGGGAAATCTTAACAGATTCATCATGTTGAACCCATTAATCGCTTAACGTTTGCATATATTTGCGTAAGAGCAAAACAGCAGTTTGGGAGGGGAGACGGCGGCTGCGCTGAGAAGTTGTGTGCCTGTGTCACTGCAGGCACCATCTTAAATGAGGCGCTCCTTTCTGTCTGCGAGGGGAAAATGGCGCCTACCATCTGCTGTTTTTACAAAGTACTTAATCATCTACTATATATTTTGGAAAGCTGTTTTGTTCGCCAGGCATTTGGACATCTCTTTAAGTGATCGTGCCCAAATTTTGCATGATGGTTCCTGAGATCGAGGATAAGATTTTCATCTTTGGCTGGATACAATTGGACGCCATTTTGAATCAAGATGGTGGGCAGACTCAGTCAAAGGTGCACTAATTTCAGTCACAGATTTATTTCAAAACTGCACTGATCTTTTTAGTTTCTTAGAATTCCCAAACAACACCTGGTATGAGGCCACTAGTGAAAAATAAATGTTAAAGGGAATTAACTTTACAGTGGTACTTTGGTTCTCAAATGACTTGGCTTTCAGACAAATTGGCTCCTGAATGCCACAAACCCGGAAGTAACTGTTCCGGTTTGCGAACGTTTTTTAGAAGCCGAATGTCCGACATGGCTTCCACTTGAGTGCAAGAAGTTCCTATCTCCAATTGGAAGCCGCGTCTTGGTTTTTGAATGGTTTTGGGAGTCAAACGGACTCCTGGAATGGATTAAGTTCGAGAACCAAAGTACCACTGTATATATGTAAAAGTTGGGTATGTTTAGCCTAGAATAATAATAATAATCTTATAATAATAATTTATTATTTATATGCCTCCCATCTGGTTTCCCCAGCCACTCTGTGTGGCTTCCAACGGAACACTAAAATACAATAACCTATTAAACATTAAAAGCTTCCCTAAACAGGGCTGCCTTCAGATGTCTTCTAAAAGTTTGGTAGTTAATTTTCTCTTTGACATCTGGTGGAAGGGCGTTCCACAGGGCGGGTACCACTACCAAGAAGGCCCTCTGCCTGGTTCCCTGTAACTTGGGCTTCTCGCAGCGTGGGAACCACCAGAAGCCCCTCGGTGCTGGACCTCAGTGTCCGGAGAAGAGGAGACCGAGACAGGGCTGGTCCAAGACATTTTAGCACCTGAAGTGGACCCCACAATGACACCCCACTTCCTGCCAGGGAAGAAGGAATGAGGGAAGATCTACAACAGGAGCAAGAGGGGAAGAAATATCAATATTGGGATCTGCTGTCCTGGTGGATGTTGCTGCCTGAGGCAGACACCTCACCTTGCCTCATGGGTGGGCCAGCTCTGGGCTGAGAGGAGATATAGCCATCTTCAAATATTTGAAGCGCTGTCTGATGGAAGATGGAGCAAGCATGTTTTTTGCTGCTCCAATGACCTGAACCATTAAACATTAGGGGGAGCATTCTGATTCTGTTTGACTGTGGAACGGATTCCCTCAGAAAGTGGTGGACTCTCCTCCACTGGCGGTTTTGAAGCAAAGGCTGGGTGGTCATCAGTCAGGGATTCTTTAGCAGTGATTCCTTCCAACTCGACAACCCTCTGATTCTATGACTTGAACAGAGCTTCTGTCTCCAAAGGGAACAGGATGGGACCTCTAATGAGAATGCACGGAGAACAGCTTTTAGCTTTTTTTAATTGCATATTATTCACCTGCCTCGGGCCTTTTCAATATCGAAGGTAATTTTGCACGTGGAGGCGGGGGGGGGCCCTTATCCCAGTGAAGCTGATGGAAATTACACCCTGCAATTGGAGAGATGACAAGTTGTGATGGATGTGATATTATTGCACCACTAATAGTTTATTGCTTACTCCGTTGTGATCGAGTTAATTATCTGTTTCAGAGTTTTGATGCATTAATTTATCGTCGAGCAACGTCTTGTGTCATTTTAATAGCGTTCGGCACAACAGTTTGTTGTGATTGAGAGCAGGGCTTGGGCTATGGAAACCAGAGCAGGGGAAATGGAAGAAGACACGCCTAAGTGGTTGAGCAGGCAGCTCAGGCTCACGGATGGGCAGGGCCATAGCTCATTGGCTAGAGCATCTGCCTTGCATGAGGAAGGTCGCCGGTTCAATCCTCGGTATCTCCAGATAGGGATAGGAGAGACTCCTTGTCTAAAACCCTGTAGAGCAACTGCTAGCCAATTAGACAGTACTCACCTGGCTGAACCCTTTGTACCACAGTGTACCGCAGTGGCAGACTTAGGGCTCTAAAATTTCAGTGGTGCCCTGTGCAACACTAATATTTGGTGGCCTCTTGCGTGCTCCATTCTGCAACATTGTGGTACCACCTGTGGCGTGGCGCCTGGTACGGATGAACCATCCATGCTACCCTAAAACATCCTCTGGACTTGGTACAAGGCAGCTTCCAGCGTTCCTATGGCACAGTAGACCCTTTCAAATATAGTGGCTGGCGAACATTTACTGAACAGAAAATTTCACTAGTATTATACGCAGAGCTTTTTGGGGGGGGACACAGGGGTACGCATACCCCTAAACTTTTTGTGAATCTAAGTTTGGCCTCATTGAGGGGCAGTATTTCAATATGATGCTGAAGCTGAGGCTCCAATACTTTGGCCACCTCATGAGAAGACAAGCCTCCCCGCAAAAGACCCTGATGTTGGGAAAGATGGAGGGCACAAGGAGAAGGGGACGACAGAGGAGGACGAGATGGTTGGACGGTGTTCTCGAAGCTACAAACATGAGTTTGACCAAACTGCAGGAGGCAGTGGAAGACAGGAGTGCCTGGCGTGCTCTGGTCCATGGGGTCACGAAGATTCGGACACAACTAAACGACTAAACAACAACATTTCAATAGGAGTAGGAAAATGGGAGTACCCCTAAACATATTTTTTAAAGAAAAAAAGCACTGATTATACATACTTTTGTTTATATCGATTGACTGATTTGTTCTATGTTAGTACATGGTATAGGAGAAAATATGCACACACACACAAAATTAAAAATAGCATGCGAATGACCCCACACCCTCACACACAGGCAAACAGATCTATTCCACAATTCGTTCTATTTAAGAGAAAGGCAGGGAATGAAGATCTCCCATAACTGATCTACACATCGTGGCACCCATGGGCATAGCCGGGGGGGGGCAGGGAGGGGCAGCTGCCTCACTAAATCAAATAAATAAATAAAAATATTTAACTAACAGGGACGCGGGTGGCGCTGTGGGTAAAAGCCTCAGCGCCTAGGGCTTGCCGATTGAAAGGTCGGCAGTTCGAATCCCCGCGGCGGAGTGCGCTCCCATTGTTCGGTCCCAGCGCCTGCCAACCTAGCAGTTCGAAAGCACCCCCGGGTACAAGTAGATAAATAGGGACCGCTTACAAGCGGGAAGGTAAACGGTGTTTCCGTGTGCGGCTCTGGCTCGCCAGAGCAGCGATGTCACGCTGGCCACGTGACCTGGAAGTGTCTCCGGACAGCGCTGGCCCCCGGCCTCTTGAGTGAGATGGGCGCACAACCCTAGAGTCTGTCAAGACTGGCCCGTACGGGCAGGGGTACCTTTACCTTACTAACAGCTAGGTTCTACCCCCCACAACATAAAGCCTCCCCCCCCCATAAAACCTGACTACGCCCATGCTGACACCCATTTTGAACCTTCCGCACATGACAATTTCTGTCTACCACAAAAAAAGTTGCCTGACTATCAGCACAAACGGATTCCTCAGGTTCTATCCAGCTTTACTCCTACTCAGCATAGACCTACTGAAATAAATGGACGTCCATTCATTTCAGTGCATCTACAGGCAGTGCTATTTTTCTCAAAAAAGAGGTGCTGGATCTCATCTTGAACACCTCCCGTGTTCTCTTATAATGGCGCCCACCTGAGAGGCGCCGGAACTGAGTTCTGGTGAGTTCTAGCTGGGTGGAAAAAGCTTGGATCTGCTTCATGTTGGCTTCATGTTGGAAACAGCTCGGTGATTTTGCAGAATTTTGGTTTGTAAGCCACTTTGGGGAAATGATTTTTTTTTTTAAAAAAAGCAGGCTATAAATAATACAAATTGAAATAAAAAAATGTTTCTCTTCTATACCAAATATAAGCAGAGAGACAAATGAAGCAAAATGACTCCGGTGGTGGGCAATGCCTACAACAGATATCCTAAAGTGATAGTATGGACCTTTCCTGCTCCCTAGACTGCTTTCACTCCAGCTAAACTCTTAGCTCACTCACTTCCACACCCTCAGTCTCTGTCTCAATTCAGACTGCAGCTCTTTCTAGCTGTTTCCCTCTTCTAAACTTTGTTGGGTATCCCATTCTGTTATGTACTGAAGTTCTCACCCTGGACCAGCAGGGAGATACTGTAGATAGTTTTCACTCAGGTCCACATATGCAAATAAGGAATTGAAAGTGACATTCAATGATTGGATAGTTACAGAAAGTTGTTACTGTTGCTTTGTAGTGGAGCTCTATATAAGCAGGTTGGCTGAACCCTTCAGCCCAGTTCTGTTCTGGGCCCGTGAATAAACAAGAGCTGTTTGAAGAATCGCTGTGTCGTCTGATATGTTCACCCACAACTTAACACATTCCAATGGAAGTAAAGAGAGTTCCAGCCACCAGGGAACGATATTGTTCTGATTTGCATCAGGCAACATGTAAGGGAAACCAGAGTGAAATGATTCAGCTGGACAGCTAGCAGGAGCCAGCACAATGAGTCATAGAATCATAGAATCATAGAGTTGGAAGAGACCACAAGGGCCATCGAGTCCAACCCCCTGCCAAGCAGGAAACACCTTCAGAGCACTCCTGACATATGGTTGTCAAGCCTCTGCTTAAAGACCTCCAAAGAAGGAGACTCCACCACACTCCTTGGCAGCAAATTCCACTGTCGAACAGCTCTTACTGTCAGGAAGTTCTTCCTAATGCTTAGGTGGAATCTTCTTTCTTGTAGTTTGGATCCATTGCTCCGTGTCCGCTTCTCTGGAGCAGCAGAAAACAACCTTTCTCCCTCCTCTATGTGACATCCTTTTATATATTTGAACATGGCTATCATATCACCCCTTAACCTCCTCTTCTCCAGGCTAAACATGCCCAGCTCCCTTAGCTGTTCCTCATAAGGCATCGTTTCCAGGCCTTTGACCATTTTGGTTGCCCTCCTCTGGACACGTTCCAGTTTGTCAGTGTCCTTCTTGAACTGTGGTGCCCAGAACTGGACACAGTACTCCAGGTGAGGTCTGACCAGAGCAGAATACAGTGGCACTATTACTTCCCTTGATCTAGATGCTATACTCCTATTGATGCATCGTTTCCAGGCCTTTGACCATTTTGGTTGCTAGCACAATGGGGCTTTCTCCCCCTCACTGACCCCCCCTTGACCCCCTCAAATTGGTTCTAGGGGGTTGGGAGAACCTCCAGAACGGTGCATAGGTGAAGGAGTAGATAGATAATTCCATCTGGCGAGCAGAAATGCTTGAGCTGATGGAACATTTGCCTTAGTGAAACATGGAATTCCACCCATGGTAATTTATGCTAATCGAGACTGCCAGACTCATAACAATACCACCAGGAGAAGATGCTGGAAGGGATCGGGCTAAAGACACTAGTTTCTTGCATATCTAAAGGCTCCGTAAAGTTATTAAAAAGCTATTAGAATTTGGTACTGAAGTCATTTGGGAAATCATAGCAGGGAATAAATTTATGCCTGTGTAGCAGGTCATCTTGTTAAATAATAAAAGAAAACTTGTAAAAAGAAACCTAGAAAATTCTTGGAAACCTGTCGCCAGGTGCTAAAACTATTATAGCAAATAAACTGGCGAAAGGGCAGGAAGCCGATCCCTCAGGGAGCTGTGTGGGAAAGTTTGGCACATAACAAATTACACACACCAAAAAGCAGCGGTAGAAAAAATTATCACAAATATTGCCTGCTGTGAAATGCACGCTAATGATCAACACATATTCTTGCAAGAATTGTAGCGAAGATTTGTAATTATAAAATAAGAAGGAAGCTCTAGGACCTTTGTCCAGACTTAGGATCAGACTGTCCTCCTAGTGGCAGAGGGAGAGGGATGCTATGACCTGGGAAATGGACTCAATGGAAATGGCACTGGTATAGGTACTGCATAAAGCCTATTCTGCAATGGAAGAACCTACATCATTGGAACTCCCTGCCTGTTGACATCGTACAGGCGCCTTCGCTTTACTCTTTTCAGTGCCTGCTTAAGACATTTTTCTTTAGACGTGGCCCAAAAATGGAAGCAAGAAGAATTACCGACAAAAGAAGAATGGAAGATGAAATTAATGAGCTATGCAGAACCGGACAAACTAACAGGAAGGATTTGAAATCGGTGGGACCAGAAATTCACAGAAGACTGGAGTAAATTTACAGATTATCTGAAAAGTATTTGTGATGACCAGACTACGTTTGTAGGCTTGCAAGACGTTTTCTGAGGAGTATTATTGGAATTATTGCAAAAATAGATAAGGGGGAGGAGGTAATAAGAATTTAAGAAATGCATAAGAAGTGGTTAAAACGGTGGATCATCAGAGGGGCTGGGGGAAGTCCAAAAAAGATTGTATAAATGATGAAGTTTTGTGGTATTATAATTTATATGTTAAAATTAGTAAAAATTATTATTTAAAAAAGACATTTTTCTTTAGTCAAGCCCATCCAGATATTTAGAGAGTGGATGTGAGCTTTCGACCATTTTCACTTTATTGCTGATTTTGATTTTTTTTAAAAAAAAAAAAGTTTAAAATTATGGTTGGAAATATTTTTTATTGATACTTTTATGGGTGTGGGTGTGTGTGTGTTTGTGTGTGGTAAACCACTTTTGGGTTTTCAAATGAAATAAATAAATCAATGGTAAACTTTGTTGTTGGCGTCCGTCTGTCTCGAAAGGCATACCATAGCAATGCAATAGAATAAAGTTATACAGTGGTGCCTCGCAAGATGTAAAGAATCCGTTCCGCGAGTCTCTTCGTCTTGCGGTTTTTTTCGTCTTGCGAAGCAAGCCCATTAGCGGATTAGCGCTATTAGCGGTTTAACGGCTATTAGCGGCTATTAAAGGCTTAAGGGATTAGCGGATTAGCTGCTAAAAGGCTATTAGCGGCTATTAAAGGCTTAAGGGATTAGCGGATTAGCTGCTAAAAGGCTATTAGCGGCTTAGATCAGCTGATAAGCAGCTTAGATCAGCTGTTAAGCGGCTTAGCGATCAGCTGTTAAGCGGCTTAGCGAACAGCTGTTAAGCGGCTTAGGGGCTTGGGGAAAAGGGGGGAGGGGGGGGAAACCCAGGAATCGCAATACATTTTCGTCTTGCGAAGCAAGCCCATAGCAAATTCGTCCTGTGAAGCACCTCCAAAACGGAAAACCCTTTCGTCTAGCGGGTTTTCCGTCTTGCGAGGCATTCGTCTTGCGGGGCACCACTGTATTGTTTTGAGCTGGGAGTGGGGTCAGTCTGCATGATGCCCCTTACAGTTATTGGAATTCTGTCTCTGTGGGGGTAGGGTTTATGAGAGCAAGCTTGCCAAACCAGTCCCTTTGTCTAGGTAATGGTTTTGGATGACTAGATAAACATCACGAAACAATTGGGTGGACCTTCCCCCTAAGTGCTACTTAGGTAAACAATAGCCAGAGCGTTATGCCAAAGCTGAGCTGGGAGCAGACTGGAAGGTGGAGACACAGAGACATGCTTGCTCTGTGATGGATCCAAAGTTGTGACTAACGGAGAAGCAAGATATTCTGGGGTGTCAGTGCTGTGAGCCACTCCATTCGACTCTCAGGTTGTATATGCAGTGGTACCTCGGGTTACAAACACCTCAGGTTACAAACACTTCAGGTTACAGACTCCGCTAACCCAGAAATAGTGCTTCAGATTAAGAACTTTGCTTCAGGATGAGAATAGAAATTGTGCAGCGGCGGTGTGGTGGCAGCGGGAGGCCCCATTAGCTAAAGGGGTACCTCAGGTTAAGAACAGTTTCAGGTTAAGAACGGACCTCCAGAACGAATTAAGTTCTTAACCCGAGGTACCACTGTATATGTAATTAAAGCCATCTATCCTAAAGGCGATCGGAAGGTCAGCGGTTCGAATCCTCACAACGGGGTGAGCTCCCACTGCTCAGTCCCAGCTCCTGCCCACCTAGCAGTTCGAAAGCACGCCAAAAAGTGCAAGTAGATAAATAGGTACCGCTCCAGCGGGAAGGTAAACGGCGTTTCCATGTGCTGCTCTGGTTTCGCCGGAAGTGGCTTAGTCCTGCTGGCCACATGACCTGGAAAAACTGTCCCTCAGCCAGTAAAGCGAGATGAGCACCGCAACCCCAGAATTGTTCGCGACTGGACTTGACGGTCAGGGGTCCCTTTACCTTTACCTTTTTATCCCAAAGACAGCATGGTCCCCATTGACCTTCACCTTGAGAAAACTGAACCTGTGTAAGCACCTAGAATCCTTGGATTCTCTCAGAGCCCAGAGATTGGGGTTTGTGTGTGTGTGTGTGTGTGTTACCGGTACTCACCATGAAGTTGTTATAGTAATTGCCACACTTTTAAGAATTGGGGGGGGGGAGGTGCTGGTACTGCATACCCTTGAACACACCAAGGGGGGGGGAAACTGGATGGGTTTCAACACAACACTAAGTATCTCGTTCCACCAGTGCAAGGATTTCTCTTTGTGCAATGGAATGTTCCACCCTTTCCTGCATGGCCCCTAAGTTTGTTATAGAGGTTTCCCCCCAAAAAAACCTCTCTGAAGCAGATTTGCAGAGGGCCCTGCTCACGCATGGGTGATGGAGGAGAGGAAAGTTCCTTTGCACAAGCAGAAAAAGTTGTGACATGTCAGTAGAATACCGCTCATTAAGCAGCAGATAGCAAACCCACAAAAAAGCAGCACAGCCGGTCTCTCGTCCCCAGCAGAGGATCCCCAGCTACCCTTTGCTTACCTTAACCAAAAGCAACTTTGAAAAGTTTTCAGGGTTTTTCTCTTAACAGAAATGTTGATGAGCTCTAGTGGACGTCGGCAACAACCTTCCAGGTGTTTTGGATTGCAAGTCCCATCAGTCCAATGGGTTGATGTGGTCCAAAAGAATCAGAGACCTCCAGTTTGTGGGTCCAGCAGTTCGGTTCCCCTATCGTCCCAGTTCCCTCTCCCCCAATTTTGTCATCACGCTTGTGGCCACCTTCTCTTCCTTTCGGACCTAAATGGAAACGCTGCCAAAAGGTTCTAATCAAGCCCGGAAGAGCCTGCTTGCGTTCGTAGCAAGAAGCACAGGGCTCCTATGGCTGAAGCAAGTGCCCCTGTAACCAACGAGACTCATATCAAAGCAGTGCAATATGTTATTGCTGAGATGGAGAAGAGCTCTAGGCTCAAGCAAAGGCAACCTGGGCTGAGCTAGGAAGCGGTAATTACTGTTCCCCAAACCAGCAAGCATCTCTGCCTCCATGGACAGCAACGCAGCCCTGAAGCACTGAGGCTTTTTGTTATTGAGCTGAGCCCGTTTTTACCAGCAGCTAAGCAAACTAATAGCAAGGATATTTCCCCAGAGACATGCAGGCCTCTGGTCCTTATTCAAACTGAGATCTTCCTCACTGCAGCTAAATTTTCGACCCGGGGTACCCAAAAAAATATCAAAACTTAAAAGTTATTTTGCCTTTTGCTTTCGGAACAACCAGTGTGGAAAAACAAACAGAAACAGTCAAGGAGGTTCTTCCAGATGGTACTCAGTTCAAAGTAGTGACATTAAAGAGATATTCCCCATTTCAAGGGTTTGGGGGGGAGTGTCGCTGTTTTGTCATGTTGGTGAGTGAGAATCTACTCTTGGGTTTTCATTTCTTTCTGCAGGAGAGTTCCTTTTACAGAAAGGTTTTCCTGCATATTTTACTTCTTTATAGCAGCAGCATTCTAGCTACCTCTTAGTGAAATTCCCATTACACTGGTCCCTTGGTTTTCAAACTTAATCCGTTCCAGAAGTTCCAGAAGTCCGTTCCAAAACCAAAGCGTTCCAAAACCAAGGCGCGCTTTCCCATAGAAAGTAATGCAGAATGGATGAATCCGTTCCAGACTTTTAAAAACAACCCCTAAAACAGCAACTTAACATGAATTTTACTATCTAATGAGAACATTGATCCATCAAATGAAAGCAATAAACAATGTCCTGCTGTCACACAATCAATTAATCAGTAGCTCAACTGGGTTCCACACAGTCACAAAAACAAACAAAAAAGGAGCCACAAAAACAAACACGCAGGTAGATTAGCTGAGAGACATTCACTGCCCCTGAATGGCTGAGTGGTCTCTCAGGTCCTAGTCCAACCCTCTGACCATTAGACCACACTGCCTCTCATTACTCTTCTGAGCTAACATCCACAACGGATGGCAGAGGGAGGAATTCAGTGGTCCACATTTTCGTGCGAGCCTACCCAATTTGCACTTGCTGAAGCAAAGTGAGCAAAAAACCAAATTCTGCCCCAACAGAATTCTGGAATAATACACAAACTGAAACACGTGGGTCCTTTGAAATTTACACCTCTCTGAATTCTGCAATGCAGTTCTCCAGGCATGCGTACGAAACAAAACAAAATTGTACACGAGGTTAAAGAGTGCATAAAAATCACATATTGTGTTATTTAAAAGAACACAGTGAAAATGCATTACATTAGGCGGAATTGCATTGAAAATGCGTATATTTGGCGAAAGTGCATATAAAATGATGTCTGTCTTGGAGAAACACGCACTAACATGCTGAAGAATTTTGACAAATTCTTTCGATTCCTTTTTCCTTTTTTTTAAAAAAAAAAAGATTGCAAACCGGTGTATATATGTGGAGTAGTGAACTCAAGATTGGAAAGATGACAAACTTAGAAATCACTTAATCACTGTTGTTAAGCAATGAGAGGAAGGAAGTTTAGCATCCTCACCTTGGACTTGGAAGGCAGGCCTCTGAGAGCAGTATTAAAAAAAACAGGAAAAGCTGGTTGGAGGAGGATACTGGGGGACATTTCTTACAGTGTTTCCCTTATGTCCACATGATTTCATTCACTCCCCAAATGTGTTGCCTTTACAGAATAAAGCACCGGAAGTAATCAACAAAGGACATCACCTTGCCAACAGAGGTCCGTATAGTTAAAGCTATGGTTTTCCCAGCAGTGATGTATGGAAGTGAGAGCTGGGCCATAAAGAAGGCTGATCGCTGAAGAATAGATGCTTTTGAATTATGGTCTGGAGGAGACTCTTGAGAGTCCCATGGACTGCAAGAAGATCAGACCTATCCATTCTGAAGGAAATCAGCCCTGAGTGCTCACTGGAAGCTGAGGGTCCAATACCTGCTACTGGTCTTCGCACCGCTGTGGAAATTAAAATTTAGCTTTGAGGGGCTGCACATTTGATCAGCCATAAAGAAGGCTGATCGCCGAAGAATTGACGCTTTTGAATTATGGTGCTGGAGGAGACTCTTGAGAGTCCCATGGACTGCAAGAAGATCAAACCTCTCCATTCTGAAGGAAATCAGCCCCGAGTGCTCACTGGAAGGACAGATCCTGAAGCTGAGGCTCCAATACTTTGGTCACCTCATGAGAAGAGAAGACTCCCTGGAAAAGACCCTGATGTTGGGAAAGATGGAGGGCACAAGGAGAAGGGGACGACAGAGGACAAGATGGTTGGAGAGTGTTCTCCGAAGCTACCAACTTGAGTCTGACCAAACTGCGGGAGGCAGTGGAAGACAGGAGTGCCTGGCGTGCTCTGGTCCATGGGGTCACGAAGAGTTGGACACGACTAAATGACTAAACAACAACAACAAATTCGCTCGAAACAAATGAGGTTTCCTTTTTACTTCTGCAGAGGGGGAAAGTGATATTGCAGTGACACATACCCATTTTCCATGTCCCACATGCTACAGTTTTGTCATCGCTGGTCTACTATTTATTAATATACTGTTAATCCCAGGAAATCCTGTTGGCACCTGTGCTTGTGGGACTTCAAATGTCACTTTATCTCTAAGAGCTCACAATAGCTCACTTGTCACTGTTTACCATACGCCAGTGTTCTTTACCAAAAGGAAGCTGAATTGGTTTACTTTGCAGTACTTACGCATTGTGTACCTACCTTGTGCTACAGTGTCAAGTCTTTTTTTGAAAGCAAAGAGGGAACAGGTGGTTGAAACGCCAAGAAAATCAACACATACTCCTGACCAAAAAAAGAGAAAAAAGCGAGGGAAGGAAGCAAAACAGAGAATCGATCACACATAGAATGGAGAATGGCTGATGTGTGAGAAATAAAATGCTTTAGTCCAGTGGCAGAACATCTGAATTGAATGCAGAAGGTTCTCCCAGCTTTGGTTTCCAGCATTTCCAGTTAGGATTCTATACTACTCTGTTCCGCCTTGGTCAGGCCACACCTGGAATACTGGGTCCAGTTCTGGGTACCACAATTTAAGAAGGATGTTGACAAGCTGGAATGTGTGCAGAGGAGGACAACCAAGATGATCAAAGGTCTGGAAACCAAGCCTTATGAGGAACGGTTTAATGAGCTGGGTAAGTTTAGCCTGGAAAAGAGGAGAAGACTGAGAGGAAGAATTATAGCCATCTTCAAATATCTTAAGGGCTGTCACATGGAAGATGGAGCAAGCTTGTTTTCTTCTGCTTTGGAGGGTAGTACGTTTCTAAGCACAATTCAAAATGTTGGTATTGACATTTAAAGCTCTAAACGGCCTTGGCCCAGTAGACCTGAAGGAGTGTCTCCACCCCTTCATTCAGCCCGGATGCTGAGGTCCAGCGCCGAGGGCCTTCTGGTGGTTCCCTCGCTGCGAGAAGCAAAGCTACAGGGAACCAGGCAGTGGCACCCGCCCTGTGGAACGCCCTCCCATTAGATGTCAAAGAGATAAACAACTACCTGACATTTAGAAGATATCTGAAGGCAGCCCTGTTCAGGGAAGTTTTTAATGTGTGACATTTTAATGTATTTTTAATCTTTGTTGGAAGCCGCCCACAGTGGCTGGGGAGGCCCGGCCACATGGGCGGGATACAAATAATAAATTATTATTATTATTATTATTGTTGTTGTTGTTGTTGTTGTTGTTGTTGTTGTTGTTGTAGAACTTGAAACAATGGATTCCTGGCAGTAAGAGCTGCTCATGGAACAAACTCCCACAAGAGGTGGTGGACTCTCCTTCATGGGAGGTTTTTAAGCAGAGGTTGGATGGCCATGTCTCGTGGATGCTTTAGTTGAGATCACCCTTCCAACTCAATGATCCTATGCCTGCAAAAGAGGTCCCTGTCTGAAACCCCGGAAAGCCACTTTCAATCAATGCTGACCATATTGAGCCAATGGACTGACTCGATATATAAGGCAGCTTTGGATATTTCTGAAGTTGATATGAGCATTTGCTACTGATGCGAAGGCCCTTGTTGAGAGCTGAGCTGGGCTTCCTTCTGGGCAACTGCAATAATGCTTCCTCATTCTAATATAAGCACAACTCGGTTTGTTTAACATTTGCAAGGGCAGCCGCACAAGCTGTGGGGCTGGGAGGTGTTTGTTTGGCCTGTGACTCAGAGAGACAGAAAGGCTGGGTTTGGCAATGGATTTAGCCTTCTATTTCACTGGATTTGCGGCTTAGTCATAAAGTTGTCCAGCCCCTCCCTTCTCCCTCGCTTTCCTCTCCCACTCTCAGATAACTGTGCTCCGTTTGGCAACAACTGCCAAGGAAGAAAGACACCTGCAGGGCCTTTGCACAGGAGACTCCAGACTGAGGGGACGGAACAGCAAGGACACAGAAAAGCAGGTAGAATTCTGGGTGGTTGGGCAAAATGATGTTTGGCACATGGCTCTATGCCAGTTCAAACTTACTGATTTCCCCTGGGTGCTCTCTGCTTTAATCTAAGGGCATTGATCCCCACATGCATGTGATATTTGACAGCATTTTTCTTTTGAGGCAATGTCAGTTCTCCATTTCGATGTCTGATCCGCGATTGGCTGTTTCTCACATGCAAGGTATGGTCTGTGGCTGCGGGCGCTGAGCACGGCAAAGGGTTTGCCAACCTTTCAACCGGCCTGTGTTGCTGCGCCACGATTTGCAGCGGAGGGATAACATTTATCCATGTGCTGAGGATATGTTCACCTGCTGACTCCTGCCTAACAAGCTGCTTTTAAGAGCAGAGCTGCACAGGGGCTGGTTTGAACTCAATTCACGGAGGGCTCAAGAAAGTTGCCACATGATCTGGGAAAATAACCCTGCCTGCTTCTATGCCTTTAACAGCAACTTGGCAAACATCGTCACCGGCTGATGTCCACAGATCAAGCTAACAGCTTAGGAGCCTTAGGATGCAGCAGCGGTGGTCAGCCTGTGACCCATGAGCCTAATTTCATGGGGCTTTTCCATACAGGTAGCCCTGAGGAGGAAAATTAAGATCATCACCACCTTTTCTATCTCTCTCTTCCCCCTCTACCTTGTATTTGAGATCCTTAAAAGGAAGAAAAGGGAGAACCCAGTGCAGAATGATGTTTTTATCTTAAGAGAGACTTTGAGAGAATGTGTGGAATGGCTTCCGCCCCACCTCCAGCAACGGCATGTGCCCCCAAGGGCATTCAGGCCTTGATGGCGGGGTGGGGGGGACAAGATTGCCCATTCCTGGACTCCTGCATTTTTTTACGGGTCCAACCTCTGTTGCTGAGGCTTCAGAACTTGTTTTTGTCTGAATAAAAGTCCGGTAAAAATCAAAAGAAGGGACACAGGTGGTGCTGTGGTCTAAACCACTGAGCCTCTTGAGCTTGCCGATCAGAAGGTCGGCAGTTTGAATTCCCACAACAGGGTGAGCTCCCGTTGCTTTGTCCCAGCTCCTGCCAACCTAGCAGTTCGAAAGCATGCCAAAAAGTGCAAGTAGATAAATAGGTACTGCTCCAGTGGGAAGATAAATGGCATTTCTGTGAGCTGTTCTGGTTTCAGTGTTCCATTGCACCAGAAGTGACTTAGTCCACATGACCTGGAAAAACTGTTTACGGACAAACGCCGGCTCCCTCAGCCTGTAAAGTGAGATGAGTGCCACAACCCCAGAGTCATCTGCGACTGGACCTAATGGTCAGGGGTCCTTTACCTTTACCTTTTTACCTTTAAAAGTCAAAAGCAAGGAACGCTCCCCTTAGAAGCAGAACAGCTGTGGTACTTTGAGCAAAAGCCAGAAGAGATTTATTTAAACTTGTGTAACTGTAAATGATAGATGTCCTTTGCTCCATTTCCCCCCTAAACTACAGTGAATAATCTTCATGTTTTGAAGATCGCTTAGTCTCTCAGATGTAAGGATTGTTGCTGTTGAACAATATTAGTGCCTTCCTTTCCCACAGCCTTTTGGTGTCCCTGAGGCAGGGCCAGCCGGCTGGCTTATGAGACTTAGTGAGGCAATTGCCTCAGGTGGCAGGCTGGGGACAGCAGGGAGGAGGAGAGTGCCACTTGCCACATTCTGCGCTTGGTGTGCCAGTGTGGTATAGTGGTTAAGAGCGATAGACTCATAATCTGGTGAACCGGGTTCACGTCTCCGCTCCTCCACATGCGGCTGCTGGGTGACCTTGGGCCAGTCACACTTCTTTGAAGTCTCTCAGCCTCACTCACCTCACAAAGTGTTTGTTGTGGGGGAGGAAGGGAAAGGAGAATGTTAGCCACTTTGAGACTCCTTCGGGTAGTGATAAAGTGGGATATCAAATCCAAACTCTTCTTCTTCTTGGCACCTGCACCCGCCACCTCCTCTGCTGCCGCCACCCCCAGCACTGACCCCCATCACCGCCAGCTCCTCTCCATCCTCCTTCCTTCTCCTCTGACACCGTCAGCAGGACTTCCCCAGGTTACCTCCAGTCGCCACAGGTCACAGTGGATAAGGAGGTAGAAGGGCAGGGGACACCTTTTCTGGTTTGCCTCAAGCGGCAAAATGCCATGGGCTGGGCTGGCCCTGCCCTGGGGCTTGTGCTTAATTTCTTAGCTACAACCTTATTATCAATAAGGAGGAAGTTGTAGCTTTTCTGAGCTATAGTTGAGTTGCTCCTCAAGTGAAAATTCCTGTTCTCTCCTCCCCACCCCACTTCCTCAGTTCCGCTAACCCTCTGTGAATGCATTTGCTCATAACAGGTTGTTTAAAAATGGTGTGTGTGTGTGTGTGTGTGTTTTATGGGATCTGTAAGCCACTCCTTTTTTTCCTGTTACTGTGAAGTATTGCATTATTAGAAAACATTCCCTTTGCTGAAGCAGGCATATCCCTCATGTGCTACGAAATACATCTGTAGGAGGACAATAATTGCAGCAGGCCAGGTGGGTTCTCTTTTTATTGGATTCTTTCATAATGAACAATGGGCGTTAAATCCATTCCACTGTGAAAAGGTCCCTCTGCCATGGGAGAAGCCTCAGGACCCAGCGGAATAGAGCCATGCTGTATACACAACCCCACTGGTGTTTGCAACACAGCTAAGATTGTTGCCAGGCCTCCTTGAGGTGGACAGAGGCTCTTAAGCCTTTGACAAAGCGATGAGAAATCAACAGACAATCCGTTTGACAGGAAGCATGATGGTCCAGTGCTATAAGAAGATATACAAAGCTTAAAGGTAAAGGTAGAGGGACCGCTGACCATTAGGTCCAGTCGTGACTGACTCTGGGGTTGTGGCACTCGTCTCGCTTTATTGACTGAGGGAGCCGGCGTACAACTTCCGGGTCATGTGGCTAGCATGACTAAGCCACTTCTGGCAAACCAGAGCAGCACACGGAAATGCCATTTACGTTCCCGCCGGAGCAGTACCTTTTTATCTACTTGCAGTTTGATGTGCTTTCGAACTGCTAGGTTGGCAGGAGCAGGGACCGAGCAACGGGAGCTCACCCCGTTGTGGGGATTCAAACCACCAACCTTCTGATTGGCAAGTCCTAGGCTCTGTGGTTTAACCCACAGCGCCACCCGCGTCCCTGCATATCTTACTTACCATAACTTACTTACCAAAGCTTACTCCATATCAAATCTTCCATACAGCTGCAATAGGAAGGAAGCCTCTAAAGCAGCCTTTCTCAACCTGTGGGACCCCAGATGTTGTTGAACTACAACTCCCATCACCATCAAACAACATCTGACAACATCTGGGGACCCATAAAACAACATCTGGGGACCCACAGGTTGAAAACTGCTGCTCTAAAAGAACATGATCTCTCATGCTGAGTCAGACCATTGATCCATCTAGCCAAATATTGTCTTCCCCAGCCCTGTGTCTTCCAGATGTTTCCCACTACAATTCCCATAATCCCCCACATCATTGGTTATGCTGACTGGGGCAGATGGTAGTTGTAATCCGACAACCTCTAGTAAGCACCAGGTTGAGGTAGGCTTGCCTATTCTGACTGCCCCCAAGGACATAATAAGAGACCTGCTAGATTGGGGCAAACAGTCCAACATCCAACCAGATTCTTATGGGAAGCTCTCCAACTATAGCTTGGGTGCAAAAGCTCTCTGCTGCTGTTCTTCACCAGGGACATGGTTTCAGAAGATCCTGGGTGGTAATGTGATGACTAGGAGGCATAGCCTTATCTTCTGCAAATTTGCCTGATCCTTCTTTAAAGCTGTTTGTTGCCCATCACCACCTTTTATAGCAGAAAATTCCACAGTGTGACTTTGCATTGCGCAAAGAGGTATTCCTCTTGCTTTGAATCTTCTAGCATTCCACTTGGCTGGGTTCCTGGTACGGGTCTTTCCCATCAACATGGTACCTAAGCATTCTGCTGCAGGTGAACTTGGATTTAAACCACATTAACTGGACATTTCCCCCTTCCTTTATTACTCATTTGAGGTTTAGCTTTGCTAAGTTGGTATGGCCATTCTTTGGCTCCACTGTTCTGCAAGCACCTCTCCTAATTAATGGCTGTTCAGCCAGCTTCAAAGAGATTCCAAGATAGCTGTTCCTTGTTTGAAGAGCCCCGTTAGCTTAATTGACTGTCCTTGGGCTTTGGGTGAGGGGAACCACAGCTGATGTGAAAGCCAAAGGCATCCCATTAAAATCCTGATGGAGGTTGGATTTCTGTAGGAAATTGGCTTACATCTTGCATCCTGAAAAAATTAAATCTCCAATTTAAACTGGGTGCTTCAGATAAGTAGCTGTTAGTGGATGACACTTGCACCATCCAATCCCTCATACTATTTTTTAAATAATAATAATAATAGTAATAGTAATAATATCATCAATGGAGTTTAAAATAAAGGAAAACTTTGTCTTCTTGTTTGGGGGGCCTGCTGTCTATATGGACCATTTATGTGCCTTGTCTGTGATGGAGGAAAGACTGTGAGCTTAATAGACCAGCAGATGAAGAACATAAATCTTTCCTCATTGTGAGTTGCTCCAGCTCCTTGGCCATTTTGATTGCCGTTTATGGAGACGTTTTTAGCCCTTTGTTAGGTGAGGCAACCAGGACTGTACACAATACAGTGGTACCTCCGGTTGCGGACAGGATCCGTTCCGGAGCTCCAGTCGGATCCCGAGGTTTCCGCAACCAGTGGGACTGCTTCTGCACATGTGTAGAGTGCTTCTGCGGATGCGCGTGGGGCGAAACCCAGAAAAATACTTGCGGGTTTGCCGCATACGTATCCTGAAGGAGATATAACCGGAGGCGAACGTAAGTAGAAGTACCACTGTACTCCAAAACCAGCTGTGCCATACATACCAATCATGCTATTGGTATCTTTACTTGCAGTAATGTTCCCTAAAATGGAATTTGTCCTTTTCACAGCAGCTAGTATCTAAATACCGTTCGATTCTGACAGTGTGACGCAGGTTTAGGTGCCTGTCACTTATTCTTGCCTCTTATCTCTGTTTGCATCTGTTCCAAATAACTAGGCGGCTGCGATATGATACCTAAGAGAAATGATTTGTGTGCCGGGAAATACCAGCTTTGAATCATGTCTCATCCATGAATCTCCTAGATGGTTTTAGGCAAGGCGGGAAGGACACAACTCCTAGGATATAGTCCAAGGCAGGGATGTGGAACCTGTGGTCCTTCAGAGGCTGTTGGACTACAACTCCCATCAGCCTCAGCCGTCATTGCTGATGTACAAGGATAATGGCTGTTGTAGTTTCACCACATATGAAGGGCCACAAGTTTTCCACTCCTGATCTAAGCATATGTTATGTAGTGGGGTCTCCTAACCACCCTTAACAAACAAAAGTTCCCAAGTTCGTTGGAGAAAGCCATGACTGCCTAAAGTTGCATGGTGTTGCTTTAGCTAAATAGTGCAGATGGATCATAAATTATTTGACTGAACGCGGTTAAATTAAAGCACCATTATTCACTGGTTCCTAACATTCCAGCATCCTTGTTTGGACAAGGTAAGTGCCCCGGACTTGTGGTCAGTAAGGCTGCATTTCATTTTGGCCCCAGTTCCTTGAGTGCCTGTTTACCAAAGATAACCATGAATTTGTCATAATTCAGCCGGACATCCTGGGAAACCACTCACCGCACTGTACTCTCGGGAGATTGTTATCAGCTTCCTGAGTGGCAGGGCCCCTGGAATGGACAAAGGAAAAGTGGGGGGGGGGGACTGCCTGCAACAGAGTGAAGAGCTGATAATGCTATCAGGGGCCACCTGCCTTCCAGAATCAGCATTGAAAGAAAAAACGATTAGCGTTCCTTCCTTGCTTACAGCCTCATGCAGACTAGTGGTGTTCATTCTTCTGGAATCCCCTGCCCCACCCGCCTAGTGCAGTTGTCCCTAACTGGGGGTCCATGGACCCCGAGGAATTCTGCGTAACCCACCCAGGAAATCTGGGGCACCATTCAGATAACAAAACCTACCCCAAAGATATCAAAATGTTCAAAAGGTAAGGGATCCATGGTTTGGCATTTGAAGAACAGGGGGCCTGCAGTACTTAGCTAATTGGGAACCACTGGTCTAGTGGACTGGTCTATGCTTAAACCTGGAGCATTCTGGAATCCTGGTTTGGATCAAGGAATGGATCATTGAATATTGCACTCTGGTTGTTGCTTGGGTTATTGGTAAGTCAACTGAGTGTTGTTAGAAGCTCTGGGTCTCAGTTGTGTGGTATGTTAAAATTGTTACAGTCCATTGGTATTGATTTGTGGGGGATAAAGCTATCGGGTTCCACCACATATAAAAACATCATAAAATGTCAAGCAGAGGCTGTGTTCTACCTCCACTGTCATGAGCCTTTGGATACCAGGTTGCTAGGAATCATGAGTGAGGGGAGAAGCTGTTGCTTTCAGGTCTGATTTAGGACTTCTCATAGACATCTGGTTGGCCACTGTAAGTACAGGGTGCTGGAACAGATGGTCCAATGGCCTGATCCAGCCGGCCTTTTCTTACATTCTTATTAGTACGTAGCAGCAGCACCTGTTCTTGGTGGAAGCTTGAGAAAACCTCTAACTCTCTCTTACAGCAGGAAGGAACCAAATATATGCTGGTAGAGGGCCACAGCTCAGTGGAAGAGTGTGTGTTTTAGCTGTGTTAGATCTCAGATTCTGTCTCTGGCAGATCTAGTTAAATTGTCTCAGCTAGGAGGGAATCGTGGAATCAAGGAGGAATCCTAGAATTGCAGAGTTGGGAGGGATCACCAGGGTCTAAGCCCTGCAACGCAGGAATCTTTTGCCCAACCCACAACCATGAGATTCAGAGTCCTCATACTCTACCGATTGAGCTGTCCAGCAACTAGAGGGCTAGGAGAGACTAAGGTTAACCACACACCAAATCTAGGCTAGAAAAAAGTGCCAGCAATTCCTTAGGGCGGGTTTCAAAGGCAATGGGTTGAATTCAATGCTCAGAGCAGATTCATTGAAGTTATGGGGCATGACTAACTTAGGTTCATTGTTTCAATGGGTAGAGAACTCTGAGTAAACTGCAGAGTAGTCCATGCAACAGGTAATTAAATTGTGGGACAGGCAGTGGTGGCCACCAACTTGGATGGCTTTAAAACAGGAGTAGTCAGACTCATGGACACTATGGTGGTCAATGGCCAAGATGGAAGCTATGTTCTGCCTTCCATGGTTGGAGGCACTAATGTTTCTGTAGCTCAGTTGATGGGAACCACACGAAAGGAGAGTGCGCTTGTGCTCAGGTACTGCATGAGGTTTCCCACAGGCATCTGGGTGGCTACTGTGACAACAAAACATTGGACATGACAGGCCACTGGCCTCAGGCTCTACTTTTGTTTTTAGGCTAACTTAGTTGGAGACAACCCAATGCTCCTCTGACGTCTTCACCGGGTGTTGCAGCCATCGACTCTTGAAGCTCATGCTCAAACTAACATGGTGTGGTAATTTGCCGCTTAGCACGATTTGGTGAGGATGGAAGGTCTCAATATTGGGAACAGAGAACTGCTGGCCCTCCTGATGTTGCTGGACTCCAACTCCCATCAGCCCCAGCCAGCATGGCCAATGCCCAGGGGTGATGAGAGCAGCAGTCGCAACCCAACAACGTCTAGAGCGCCACAGGCTTCCCATCCCATAATGACAACGAAGGGTTGCGGGAAAATAAAGGGCTGCTAGGTAGAAATTAAGTGTTGTCTTCCAAATTAATTCCATGGGATACTTAGGTCTTATATCTAAGATCTCAAAATCCTCTCTTTCTAGAGCAGGAGTGGGGAAATTATTACAGGCTGAGGGCCGTATCTGCATCTGGGCAGCCCACTAAGGGCCACATGCCAGGGGCAGAGAGAGCCAGGGGCACGAGTGTGTGAAGTGGGGGGTGTAAATTTTGCCTAGTTTCTGCACACACAACACAAACACATCCTTCTCTAACTTATTTTTATTTAAAAGCATTTATTAACTGCATTAACAATTAACAAGTCCCTATATGGCGCTGTGGGTTAAACCACAGAGCCTAGGACTTGCCGATCAGAAGGTTGGCGGTTCAAATCCCCACAATGGGGTGAGCTCCCGTTGCTCTGTCCTTGCTCCTGCCTACCTAGCAGTTTGAAAGCACACAGTGCAAGTAGATAAATAGGTACCACTCCGGCGGGAAGGTAAACGGCGTTTCCATGCACTGCTCTGGTTCGCCAGAAGCGGCTTAATCATGCTGGCCACATGACCCGGAAGCTGTACGCTGGCTCCCTCAGCCAATAAAGCGAGATGAGCACCGCAACCCCAGAGTCGGCCACAACTGGACCTAATGGTCAGGGGTCCCTTTACCTTTACCTTATGCTCCCTATTATTGAACAGAGTTCTAATAACTCTAATAACAGAGCTCAGGGATGCATTCCAGCCAGGCCAAAGGACTCAAGGGGGATCTGAAGCAGTGCTGGTGAGAGGCGTGGTTGAAAAGGGGGTGTGGCTGAGAAGGGGGTGAGTCCTGGGGAATGTTCTGAGAGTCAGACAACGTCTTAAAGGGGACCACATTTGACCCCTTGTCCCGAGGTCCCCCACCCATGTAATCAAGATTCAGGTTTTTTTTCTTTTAGAAGGAAGACAGAGAAGTACAAGCAAAACCTGTTTCTCCAGAACATAATAGTAGAGCAAACAAAAGGGTGGATGCATCAAGGAACGATGTCTCTATCAAATTACCTTCTTTAAATGCTAAAAAAAGAGAAAAAGATTGGCTCCAGCTCATCTTTATGCAGTGTTTCTTTTGCTTAATGGGAAGCAGATAGTAGAGAATCCATCCTGTTTCAGCCTGTCATTCCAACAATGGGGGAACCTGAGCACAGGATAATTTTCCTATTCATTCCTATTAATAGGTGGCTGTTTTTGAAGCCAGCAGCCGACATTGCGTTTTTAATCTCCATCCTGAGCACAACAGCTATAATAGTTTTCAAGCAAACATATATTTTCCTATTCAGCAAAAAGGCAGCGAGCCAAACATTCATCCCCAGGAAATGTACATAGTTGCATTGGCTTGCACATTAGAGATATGGCCCATTAATTTTATTTCTGGATGTACGTAATTGGAATAAGATGAATTGATATTTGCATTTAGGTATGTGCTTATCCATTGTGTGTGCATATATATTAAGATATATCTTAGGGCGTAATTCTGTTATTCCAAATCAGGCATGCTCAAGACTCTGGGAACAGGGTACACCATGAGATAAATTAAGTAAAAAACCGAAAGCGTCATTAAAAAACAGAGTAAAGCACAATGCAATGCTCTGTGTGTGTTTCTTTTTTGAGTTTAAGGTAGTTCTGCTGTGCTTCTACACTGCAGTTGAAATCCTATCATGTGCACATTTACCTGGAAGTAAGCGCCATTGAACAGTCTATGTGCATTTTTACTTCTGAATAAAAACACATGGGCTTCTACTGTAATGTGTTCAGTATTATGTCAATTTCAGTTTCTCATTTTCCTAACGTTAAGTTCACCTTTCAAGATTTCAACATTTTTTGGGGGAAAAAAGTCCTCATGAAAATTCATCTGCGTTTTCGTGTGAATTTTTCCTACTATACACATTTGTGTGTGCAGTTTTGCTTAATATAATACATTCCTGCAAAACAATTCCCCCTAGTACAATGTGGTTTTTTTATGTTATCTTCGCTAATATAAGGTTTTCAGCAGGCATCTAGTGAAAGCACCTGCCTCATGTTAGTAGGCAGAGAGATTCACAGCGCACTAAAAGACAGAATCCTTGCAAATGCAGAATGAACATTATGTGGCACTTGTAAAAGTGCCAGGTCCATAGCTGAAAGTGGTCAAACTGGTCCCAAACCATGAAGAGCTTTATAGGTCAGAATGTAGGGACCCCTGACCATTACGTCCAGTCGTGGCCGACTCTGGGGTTGTGCGCTCATCTCGCTTTATTGGCCGAGGGAGCCGGCGTACAGCTTCCAGGTCATGTGGCCAGCATAACTAAGCCACTTCTGGCGAACCAGAGCAGCGCACGGAAACGCCGTTTACCTTCCTGCCGGAGTGGTACCTATTTATCTACTTGCACTTTGACGTGCTTTTGAACTGCTAGGTTGGCAGGAGCTGGGACCGAGCAACGGGAGCTCACCCCATCACAGGGATTCGAACTGCCAACCTTCTGATCGGCAAGTCCTAGGCTCTGTGGTTTAACCCACAGCACCACCCGCGTCCCTTTCCTGAAGACTGGAGGCGGGTAAATGCCATTTTTAAAAAGGGCAGTGGGAGATCCAGGTAGCTACCAGCCGGTGAGCTTGACATAAATACCAGGAAAGATCCTAGAACAGATAATTAAACAGTCCATCTGTAACCACTTAGAAAAGGAGTGCAGTTGCCAGGCGGAAATATATGAGGCAAGGTGTAAACTTGTGGAATTCCTTCCCTCAGGAAGCTTGGCTGACTCCCTGGTTTTTTGCCTTCAGGGGAGCACTGAAGACATTACTCTGTCACCAGGCTTTTGGCTTGTTATAATTACCGCTTTCCCACTGGTCTTGTGCAATGCGTAGATTTAAACGTCTGCCTTTAACCACTAACTATTTATCATCATATCTTACTGGACAAATTGTTTTAAATTGTTCTGACCTGCCTCGGAGCCACCTGGCTGTCAAAAGGCAGGACCTACATTTCAAAAATGAAAGGATAAAATACAACAAAAAACAATAATGAGTTCCGGCGAGTTCCGGTTGTGGAGAACCATTCAGGCCTGCATGTTGACAAATTACACTTATGCATCACTAAACGAGAAGATGCAGGTTTGCAGAGAATTAGAATGTGCCGATTTCTATGTAGAGGTGCACTTTTAGAAGTAATTGTTGTTGTTTAGTCGTTTAGTCATTTCCTTTTTATCTGTTTCAGACCACATATTGAAAGGAAATATACACATTGCTTGCAAAAAGCACACATACACACACAAAAACGCCTTTCTGCAACATAGAAACTAATCTTGTTTATGTAAATGAAGGTCACATCCACACAATTAACACTTCCCCCAAAGAACTTTGGGAACCGCTAGCATATCCTCCAACCTTTCTCCAATGAAAATTTGTTGTCACTTAGTCGTGTCCGACTCTTCGTGACCCCATGGACCAGAGCACGCCAGGCACTCCTGTCTTCCACTGCCTCCCGCAGTTTGGTCAAACTCATGCTGGTAGCTTCGAGAACACTGTCCAACCATCTCGTCCTCTGTCATCCCCTTCTCCTTGTGCCCTCCATCTTTCCCAACATCAGGGTCTTTTCCAGGGAGTCTTCTCTTCTCATGAGGTGACCAAAGTATTGGAGCCTCAGCTTCAGGATCTGTCCTTCCAGTGAGCCCTCAGGGCTGATTTCCTTCAGAATGGAGAGGTTTGATCTCCTTGCAGTCCATGGGACTCTCAAGAGTCTCCTCCAGCACCATAATTCAAAAGCATCAATTCTTCGGCGATCAGCCTTCTTTATGGTCCAGCTCTCACTTCCATACATCACTACTGGGAAAACCATAGCTTTTACTATATGGACTTTTGTTGGCAAGGTGATGTCTCTACTTTTTTTTAAAAAAAAGAAATAACTACTATTATTTAAATAGAAGTGAAGCTCATCTTCCCGTAGCTGGGAAGACTGTGACCAGGAGACCCTCTTTGCCAGCTCAGTCTGCTGCTCAGGTTGTCACTGTTGATTGACAAATTCAAAGACGCTGCATGTCTCCCCCCGTCAGGTTCTTTATGCGACCGAATTTGGAACATTGAGTGCATTTCTGGCTGCCTCACCTCAAAAAGGATATTGCAGAGTTCAAAGGGGCTCAGGAAAGGACAAAAAATATGATTGAAGAGATGGTTGGGGCGTTTAGGACTAGTGGGGGGGGGACAGCAGCGAGAGGCTACATGATAGAAGTTTATAAAGTTATGCATGGCATAGAGAAAGTGGATAGAGATATGTTTTTCTCCCTCTCTCCTTAGATGGAAAAAGGTTGGATAGCCAGAATGGCAGATCAGGTTGATGGACTATGCTGAAATGGCAAAATTAACTGGGAAGCTCAGGAACCAAGAAGACATGAAATAAAATTTAAAAAGAAAAGAATGCGAAATGTTTATACAGTGGTACCTCAGGTTACATACGCTTCAGGTTGCATACGCTTCAGATTACAGACTCCACTAAGCCAGGAATAGTGCCTCAGGTTAAGAACTTTGCTTCAGGATGAGAACAGAAATCGTGCTCTGGCGGTACAGCGGCAGCAGTAGGCCCCATTAGCTAAAGTGGTCTTCAGGTTAAGAACAGTTTCAGGTTAAGTACGGACCTCCGGAACGAATTGAGTACTTAACCCGAGGTACCACTGTAATGTATATACAAAATTATTGTAAACATTAGCAGGATTTTAAGTGCACTTTTAATGTACTAGAAATTACAGATAACTTAGGAAGATGAAAATTTGGGGGAAGTACTGAAATACAGATGAAAACGATAGTAAGAAGACCCATCAATGGGATGAGGGGAAGTCAGGAGATTCAGAGCAATCTTGATACATGAATGTGCAAGACATGTGGATGGAACTTTAACACTTTTTTCTTCGTTTCTGTCTCTTTTTCTTTTCTCTTTTCTATCTATCTATCTATCATCTATCGTGTGTGTGTGTGTGTGTGTGTGTGTGTGTGTGTAAGAAGTTGGATAGCCATCTGCCATGGATGATTTAGTCGAGATTCCCTCTACGATTCTATGATTCATAACACTAGAACCCGTTGACATCCAATGAATCTGTGTGTTGGAAGATTCAAGGCGCCGCGCATAGTTCAGTGATGGAAAAGTGCTCCCCTAGTGATGGCTGCCAACTAGGATGGCTTTAAAAAGAGGGCTAGAGATGAGGATGAGGATCAGTGGCCGTGGTTTGCCTCCACTGCTGGATTTTGATTGGGGCAGTGGGTGGGGAGGGTGCACCACTCCTCTGATCAAATGTGGTGTTGTTGTTTAGTCGTTCAGTCGTGTCCGACTCTTCGTGACCCCATGGACCAGAGCACACCAGGCACTCCTGTCTTCCACTGCCTCCCGCAGTTTGGTCAAACTCATGCTGGTAGCTTCGAAAACACTGTCCAACCATCTCGTCCTCTGTCGTCCCCTTCTCCTTGTGCCCTCCATCTTTCCCAACATCAGGGTCTTTTCCACTGAGTCTTCTCTTCTCATGAGGTGGACGAGGTATTGGAGCCTCAGCTTCACAATCTGTCCTTCCAGTGAGCACTCAGGGCTGATTTCCTTCAGAATGGATGCGTTTGATCTTCTTGCAGTCCATGGGACTCTCAAGAGTCTCCTCCAGCACCATAATTCAAAAGCGTCAATTCTTCGGCAATCAGCCTTCTTTATGGCTGATCAAACGTGCAGCCCCTCAAAGCTAAATTTTAATTTCCACAGCAGTGCGGAGACCAGTCGCAGGTCTACAGCATCATGTTTGATTTGGCCCCAAGCCGTGGACTTTGGATCTTTGCACATTCCCAAGCAGGAAGCAAGGAAACAGAAAGACTCTTCTACCCATTGTGTGAATGCCAAGCCCAAGCGTCCCATGACAACGTTTAATGTCACCTTTCAGTGCTTTGTTTGTTCGAGGGATTTGCATGTGGTATGAACTGCCTGGGAGGAAAAAGAAGAATTTACCCGCATAGGTAATTCTTTATTTTCAAAACTGAATTCTATCTTAGGTAGAACTGGAAACTGTAATCAGGATCTGACTTCTACAGTATTAAACTAGTTTCTTAATTTTTTTAAAAATGCTAAGAATCAGATAATAAATGTGTATCAGTATTCTGTCTGCGATGTACATTTAAAGCAGTGTCATGCCACCTCAAACACACATGGATTCCCCCAAACAATCCTGGGTGCTCTGCAGATGTTTTGGAGTGTAGTTCTGCCATCTCTGACCATTGGTCATGATGCTTTGGGCTAATGGGATGTTGTGGTCCAGGACCAGATCGGGAAAGGCCTGTTTTTGCCTGTCAGTCTCTGCAACACTCAGCTTGTATGGAATGGATGCAATGAAGACCGCCCAGCTGTGCGAAAGAAGCATTGTACAGTGGTACCTCGGGTTAAGAACTTAACTTGTTCTGGAGGTCCATTCTTAACCTGAAACTGTTCCTAACCTGAAGCACCACTCTAGCTAATGGGGCCTCCTGCTGCCACTGCAAGATTTCTGTTCTCATCCTGAAGCAAAGTTCTTAACCCGAAGTACTATTTCTGGGTTAGCAGAGTCTGTAACCTGAAGCATCTGTAACCTGAAGCGTATGTAACCCGAGGTACCACTGTACTACTGTTTGCACCTTTGCAGAAGAATATGGGGCAGCTACAGAGATACCATTATGGGACACGGGTGGCACTGTGGTCTAAACCACAAAGCCTAGGGCTCGCCGATCAGAAGGTCGGCAGTTCGAGTCCCTGTGACGGGGTGAGCTCCCGTTGCTCAGTCCCAGCTCCTGCCAACCTAGCAGTTTGAAAACACATCAAAGTGTAAGTAGATAAATAGGTACCGCTCCGGTGGGAGTTAAACGGTGTTTCTGTGCACTGCTCTAGTTCGCCAGAAGCAGCTTAGTCATGCTGGCCACATGACCCGGAAACTGTACACCGGCTCCCTCGGCCAATAAAGCGAGATGAGCGCACAACCCCAGAGTCGTCTGCAACTGGACCTAACGGTCAGGGGTCCCTTTACCTTTACCTTTACAGAAATGCCATTATGACCAAAATAACAGGTGCAGTTACCCCTCAAAACTATCACCTCCCCACCAGCAAGGTTCACGCGTAAGAGCACTCTCCCTCCCTGTGGTTTCCAGAAACCAGTACAGTGGTCCCTCGAGTTACAAACGCCTCAGGTTATAAACTCTTCAGGTTACAAACTCCGCTAACCTGGAAGAATTACCTCAAATTGAGAACTTTGCCTCAGGATGAGAATGGAAATTGTGTGCCGGCGGCAGAGCAGCAGCAAGAGGCCCCATTAGCGAAAGCACGCCTCTAGTTAAGAACAGTTTCAGGTTAAGAACGGACCTCCGGAATGAATTAAGTTCGTAACTAGAGGTACCACTGTATTCACAATCATTGCTGCCTCCAACTGGAGGGCCTTCTCGGTAGTGGCGCCCGCCCTGTGGAAGAAGAGTTTGGATTTCACTACCCTAAGGAGTCTGAAAGCAGCTAGCAATCTCCTTTCCCTTCCTCCCCCACAACAAACACTCTGTGAGGTGAGTGGGGCTGAGAGACTTCAGAGAAGTGTGACTAGCCTAAGGTCACCCAGCAGCTGCATGTGAAGGAGCGGAGAAGCGAACCCGGTTCCCCAGATTACGAGACCACCACTCTTAACCACTATACCACACTGGAATGCCCTCCCATCAGATGTCAAGGAAATAAACAACTATCTGACTTTTAGAAGACATCTGAAGGCAGCCCTGTTTAGGGAAGTTTTTAATGTTTGATGCTTTATTGTGTTCAGTTGGGAGGTGCCTAGAGTGGCTGGGGAACCCCAGCCAGATGGGTGGGGTATGAATAAATTATTATTATTATTATTATTATTATTATTATTATTATTATTATTATTTGGAGGCAGAGCACAGGTGTCATGGCTAGTAGCCATTGATAGCTTTATCCTTGCCTAATCCTCTTTTGAAGCCATCCAAGTAAATGGCTATCCCTGCAGGAGTGAGTTCCATAGATTAACTATGTTCTGCGTAAAGGGTGTCTGTGTCCTCAATCTTACACCATTCATATTAGATGTCTACAAGTTCCAGTGCTGTGAAAGAAGGAGAACGACTTTTACAAACAGCGACCATTTCAGGCACATCTGATGGGTGCTCAACCGCACACATGCACATTGCGCCGAACTCGGAAGTGGCCCAACAATGTCACAGAAAAGGGTGGGGCGGGGCAGAATAGGGCGTTTGCAGGCTTTTTCAATGGTGTTTAAAATACAGTGGTACCTCGGGTTAAGTACTTAATTTATTCCGGAGGTCCGTTCTTAACCTGAAACTGTTCTTAACCTGAAGCACCACTTTAGCTAATGGGGTTGCTGTTGCCGCGCCGCCGGAGCATGATTTCTGTTCTCATCCTGAAGCAAAGTTCTTAACCTGAGGTAATATTTCTGGGTTAGCGGAGTCTGTAACCTGAAGCGTATGTAACCCGAGGTACCACTGTATATGCCATTTCACTTAACAGTGTGGTGACTTGGAACGTAATTGGGAGTTGCCTGTGCTTTCATTATGAGGTGGCCAACGACTGCTCTTCCACCTCCCCTCTCCTCACCCCCTTGCTGACTGTAAAATTGTTTGCGGGAGATTGTGGGGCGAGTGAAGCTGAGAAAACAGTGGCATCTGTTAAGACCACCTCCTAAGTTTCTGATAGAGGTGAACTTTCTTGAATTGAGGGCTTCCGGATTCTCAGCTTAGCCGTGACAACACTGTACTAAGCCCGTTGGCAATGGATGGGACGAAGACGGGCCTCACTGTGCGAGCCAAAAACCACATTACCGTTTGCGCCTTGGCAAAAGTAATAGGGCAGTGATGTGGTTTAGTGCTGGGGAGGATTAAGTGCTGTTTGGGTCCTGTAGAGAAAAATAGGATCTGGATTAGATCGACCTTTGGAGTGATCCAGCAGGGCTCTTCTACTATTTTTGGGAGGAACACAAAGAGGTTTAAAGACTCTCTCAAGGCAAAGCTTTAAAAATGTAGTATAAACACTGACAACTGGGAAACACTGGCCTGGAAGTGCTACAATTGGAGAACTAAGTACAAAAGGGAGAAACGTGCTAAGAGGAAGGCTTATGTCCCCACTGTGGAAAGACGTGTGGATCCAGAATTGGCCTCCACATTCGCTTACGGACTCATGTGTTCATGGAAGACAATCTTACTCAGCTATGAGTAATAGAAGAAGAAGAAGAAGAAGAAGGGAGGAACACACAGCTTTCCAGGAGAAAGAGAGGAAGATCAGACAGATTACAAAGCAGCAAGGCAATACAGGATACCCTTGCTGATGCATTTTAAAGATGGATTAGTTTAAAATCGAGCTTCAAAATCATATTTTTTTAAAAAAAATTAAGGACAGCCAAGTGCTCCTGTTTTGGAACGGTATGATAGTAGAGGAAGGCTCTGCTTCTGGGGATGGCAGGAGGGGGGAATGTATTTCACAACTAATGTTGAATGTATTTTAATCTTTATATAGCATTTATATACCTGCAGAGAGAGGAATTTAGCCCTCGGCTGTTTTGCATTTAATAAGACGTTTAAATAAATCAATAAATGAGAAACCATGGGATTATGTGCAATCTGAATTATTAAAAAGAACAATAAATATATAACACACACACCACACCCAGCGTGACCACATTATTTCGCAACCTGAGACAGAAAATCCCACAAGTGTCACTCCTTGGGAGTAAAAGTTCAGCAATAATAAATTTAAAATAAGAAACCTTTTGCTGTCCCTTTCATGACCCCTAAAACTGGCTGCCTGAGGCAGTCACCTTTGTCTAATGTATGGAAGTGAGAGCTGGACCATAAAGAAGGCTGATCGCCGAAGAATTGATGCTTTTGAATTATGGTGCTGGAGGAGACTCTTGAGAGTCCCATGGACTGCAAGAAGATCAAACCTATCCATTCTGAAGGAAATCAGCCCTGAGTGCTCACTGGAAGGACAGATCCTGAAGATGAGGCTCCAGTACTTTGGCCACCTCATGAGAAGAGAAGACTCCCTGGAAAAGCCCCTGATGTTGGAAAAGATGGAGGGCACAAGGAGAAGGGGATGACAGAGGACGAGATGGTTGGATAGTGTTCTCCAAGCTACCAGCATGAATCTGACCAAACTGTGGGAGGCAGTGGAAGACAGGAGTGCCTGGCGTGCTCTGGTCCATGGGGTGACGAAGTGTCAGACATGACTAAACGACTAAACAACAAGGGACCGGATGTGAGCAGAGATGCAGCTTGGTAGGCATCCTGTTTTGAGAAGTATGGCACTGTAGAGACAAAGGTGTGGTGGTTAGAATGTCAGGCTAGGACTCAGGAAACCCAGGTTTGAATCCCTACTCAGCCATGAAGTTCACTGGGCAACCTGGGACTAGTCACTCATTCTCAGCTTAATGTATCATTCTGGATTGTTTGAAGATTACAGTGGAATAGATAATTATAGCTGTCACCTTGAGCTTCTAAGAGAAAGGGTGGGAAATCAATACAATCATAATAAACTCACTTCCCCATTGTTTGCCACTCAAGAGTCATTCACACAGCAAAATAATGTCCTTCTCTCTGTCTCTGTCTCGCAAAGATAAACAGCAACCGAAAATCCTCTTATTTATAGTACTTGGCTCTAGAGCTCTCAATTTTTCATCTTCCCAACCTCATCCCATTTGCGCATCATTTCATTATTTGTTCTTTTCAAAGTCTGCATGAAAATTCGTATGTAGTTTCATGCAAATTTCTCCTACTACATGCAAGTGTTGTGCGTGATTTTGCCTAAAATACGCATTCGGTGAGCAGTTTTCTCTAATATAATGTAGTGTTTGTACAGCATTGTCACAAATACATGCATTTCAGGGCACATGTGTTTGTTGGAGAACTACACGATGTGAATTTCAAAGGGTTAGGTGTGTGTTTGGTTCACACAGGTTGAGGAAGTATAAACTGCGTGAATTTGCTTTAAAGTGCAAAGTGGCTTAATCTTTCCCTCTCCCTGCTCTACAGCTGCTATTTTTATCGTTCAATTAGATGTCTTGTTAAATCAAGACCACTGACCATTTTTTGCTTTCAACAGGTCGGCTCGCGACATTTGACAAGCTTCTGTACGTATTTCGTTACGTTGGAACGAAAGGATGAGAGTGACAGGTAAGAAAAGAAGCCCTTTTTCCCCCCTGAGGCAAAAATGCCTCAGGACATTTTCTTTATATTCTCACATACCTCACCTTGGTGTCAGTTTCTCACCCGTTGTCAGGTACAACATAGCAGAAAGCTCAGCAAGGAAAATGGGGTGGGGGCAGGTAACACCATCTCCAGGGCAACCCCACAAATGTTGGAAGATTTAGGACAGATAAGCAGACAAAAGAAAGCATCTCTTCACACAGTGCATAGATAAACTATAGAATCTGCTCCAGCAAGCGGTTGTGATGGTCAACAACTTCCATGGCTTTAAAGGAGAATTGGACGAATTAGCAGAAATTCCTACATTGCAGAAGGTTGGACTAGAGTTGGGTCCCTTCCAACTCTAAGCTTCTATGATTCTTCTCGGTCCAGTATACCTGAAGGAGCGCCTCCACCTCCATCGTTCTGCCTGGACACTGAGGTCCAAGGGCCTTCTGGCGGTTCCCTCACTGCAAGAAGCCAAGTTACAGGGAACCAGGCAGAGGGCCTTCTCAGTAGTGGCACCCACCCTGTGAAATGCCCTCCCACCAGATGTCAAAGAGAAAAATAACTACCAAACTTTTAGAAGTTATTGTATTTTAGTGTTTTGTTGGAAGCCACCCAGAGTGGCTGGGGAGACCCAGCCAGATGGGCAAGGTATAAATAAACTACTACTACTACTACTACTACTACTACTACTACTATTATTATTATGGCACATATGAATAACCAGGAAGGCAATGCCATAGTCAAGAGGCAGTAATGCTTCCAAACATCAGTTGCTGGAAACCACAGGAGGGAGGAGTGCTCTTGTACTAGGCCCTGAAACACCATCACAAAACCAGGTGCTGGGACTCACAAGCGGGGAAAGCACTGTTCCACTCATGGCCTGCTTGCATGCTTTCCATGGGCACTGGGCTGGCCATTTTGAGAATAAGATGCTAGACTAGATGGGCATTGAGCCTGACCCAGGAGAATTCTTATCATGTTCTTATTATGTTGAAAGCCAGCTACATCTAGCCGTGGGGACATGCGCAGATGGCCAGAAAAAACAAACAAACCCGCCACCCTCTAGAAAATGCAGCCTTTATAGCCAAGGCACCATTTCGTTCTCCAAAGAGGTCAGCGCTCCATCCATTACTACAAACTTCAAATCTCCATCAAACCATCGTCTGGGCGTTGTGGTGGATCTAAATGCCCATTGTGCATAGCGTTTAGGTTTTATATTACGTTGGAAGCCCAGAGTGGCTGGGGAAACCCAGTCAAATGGGTGGGGAATAAATTATTATTAATAAGAAGAAGGAGGAGGAGGAGAATGCCCTTGTGGACAAAGTATCACTTCTTCTTTTTAAAAAAATTATTTATGATTTTCAATTTTATACATTTCAATCATTTTACAATCATTTTAAGATTTCAAAACTCGGCTTTCTTCCCCCTCTTTTATTACAGTAATCCTGTCAATGTTCTTATCTGCTTACAATTTGTTTGTAAATATTGAATAAACCATTTCCATTCTTCTATTTAAAAAAAAAAGTTATCTTGATTTCTTATTTTTCCGGTAAGTTTCGCCATTTCTGCATATTCCAAAAGTTTTTGTAGCCATTCCTTCTTTCGTCGGGATTTCTTCTTCTTTCCATTTTTGAGCAAATAACATTCTTGCCTCTGTAGCTGCAGATGAAGTGTGACTTCTTGCCTAGTTAGGGCCCTTTACGATTTCACAATGGGCAAATATAAATCCTTCGTTAAATCAAACCTCCTCTGCAACAGGAATGTGCCCCAGCAAGCTCCTCATTGTGAGTGGTGGCTCCTTGATTTAGTTCATTGTCTCGGCTTTTGAGACCCACCCAGAGAGTGGGAACTAGCTGGTCCAGTAGGCGATGACTTCTGAATGACTACCATCTTATGAAGACTTGCGCTGTCATCCAGCTTTTAAAGCTGGACTGATTTGCAGACTTGGGGTTGGGCTCTTTGCTTGTTTGCTCAGGAACGCGCCCGGCCTCATCCTTGCTGCCAACAGTCTGTCCACCTGCTCTGCTCCTACCTTTCACCTGACCCCCCCGTCTCCCTTCTGACTCAGGTTTGCTGCGAATCCTGGCCGTGCTGTTCACCTTGGCAACCACTTGGCTTTTTGTCAACACCTATTTCAATCACACTGGCATGAAATCCATCAGCTTGAGGAGCTGGCTGGGTGAGTAAGTTGTGATTGTAACCAGAGAACTTTTTCCCCTCTCTCGTCCCGCTGAGCTTTCCTTCCTTTACACCTGAGAGAGCAGCCAGAGGGCAAGGATCTCTCTTGCAGCTTCCCACACACCCAAAATTAGAAGCAGGCCCAAGATCCTCACCTGATAGCTCTGTGGGGTTGCCAGGTCACAACCCAAAGGATCCACTTACGTGGTCTCCTTTGACAGCCACAAAGCAGAATTCAGGTGGGGTTTTTGTCTTTGGGGGCATCTTCCCAGCAGCCCCAGCCAGAGTACTGGATTGGTGGAAGCTGTCTGTTATGTACTGAGTTGAATAGGATCCAAAATGCAGCAGTCTGGTTGGTCCTAGAACAATAGGATTCAGAATGCAGCAGTCCGATTGGTCCTAGAACAATAGGATCCAGAAGGGAGCAGTCTGATTGGTCTGCAGGAGCCACCCAATCCAGCTCTAGGTGGAAGTGAATCCGCAACCTGATTGGCCTACAGGAGAACCCCAGAATTAGCCAATCACGTGGGGCCCATTGTGTAAATAATGTATATAAAGCAGACATTCTGGGGGAACTTCCATTCCTCCTCACCACTATGAGCTGAATAAAGAGCATGAAATCCACTCTCGACTCCGAGTATATTTCCCTGTCCTACACAAAGCAGGCTTGTCCACGAGGCAAGGCTGGGGCAGCTGCCGTTTCTGCTGAGCTCTCAGGAGCGCTCACTGAAATCTCACAAGATCTCACACATTCTGCGAGATCTCACCAGAACCTGCTGTCGTCATCATTACTTTTGCAAGCACCACCATATGACCCTGATAAGGGGTTGGCAGTGGGGCAGCACCTTCCCATCTCACCTCAGGTGGCGAAACGGGATGCGCCACCCTGGCCCTACCAGGTCCCAGCTAAAATGAATGGGGCCGGTTGCGGCTCTTCCCCTGGTCCCATTCATTTCAGTGTGTCTTCCATAAGATAATTCCCCAGAGGATTGTGCGTAAGGGCCAAGAACAGACGTGGGGGACATTTGGGCCTCCGGATATTACCGAACTACACTTCCCATCATCCCTGGCCATTGGCCATGCTTGCTGGGGCTGTTGGGAGTTGTAGTTCAGAACACCTCGAGGGCCAACATTTCCCCACACCTGGCCTAGAACAAGGCTAAGCCAGCAACGGCAAGCATTATTGTGCCAAATTCATGATGAGTACACTTGAGTGTTCAAGGAAACCAGCAAGGAAGACTTGGGGGGGGGCCTTTTCTTTCCTCGTCACACATTTATTCCTACCTTGTATAAATATCTGCATGAAACAACCAAGACTTTTCATTCTGCTTTTGTTTCCTTGCCATCTCTGCAGGTAGCGGAGTGAAGCCGACCAGTGAGTACACTGCCTTTGTGTTCAACTCCGTTGTATAACCTGATATTTATTAACAGTTCTCTGGAACTCAGGGTGACGGATGAATATATACAACAGTCTCAAGACTATGTACAGCAAAGTACATAACCATATATAAGTCAATTTCATGTGGATGCCTAGCTGGACATTGAGGACTTACGTATATGTTTAACTTCAGATGCATTTACTCATAGTTACTCTGTCTGCAATGGGAACAAATGGTGTTTTCCCCCTGACTATTAGTATTCTTCATTTTTATTTGTTTCTAATAATCCCCTCACCCCTTCCTTTCCTCTGCTAAATATGCACATTAAAAAATATTTTTTTAAAAAAATGATATTAGTGCTGTGATGCAAACTGCAGGCTGGATTTTCTTTTTCCTTGTCAGAAAAGCACATTGTCCGGCATAAATGCGGCAACCAAAGACCCTGCCCCAGCCATAGTTTCGCCTTCAGAATCACTAGCGGCGCAGCCAATGTGGTCGGACCTTCCATGTGCTTCGACGATGTTAAGTAAGTTCTGTGCAAAGGTGCAGCACATTACGCACCACCATGTGCCCATGTGTCATGAAGTAGCCTGTACTGGCCTGGGTGGCTTTAAAAGAGGGTGGGGCAAATTCATGGAAGAGAAGGCTGTCTTCTGCCCTCACCGTGAGAGGCAGCATGCCTGAAATATACTCAGAGTCGCAAAGTGATTTCATGCTCTTTATTCAGCTCATAGTGGTGAGGAGGAATGAATGAATGTCCCCTCAAAGTATCTGCCTTATATACATTATTTACACAATGGGCTGCACATGATTGGCTAATTCCGGAATTCTACTGTAAGCCAATCAGGTTGTGGATTCACTTCTATCTGGAGCATGATTGGGTGGTTGCTGCCAACCAATCATACTGCTGCATTGTTCTAGGACCAATCAGACTGCTGCATTCTGAATCCTATTGTTCTAGGACCAATAAGACTGCTGCATTCTGAATCCTATTGTTCTAGGACCAATCAGACTGCTGCAGTTTGGATCCTATTCAACTCAGTACATAACACCGCCAGTCTGAATGCCAGTTGATGGAAATCCCAGGTGGTTTTTTAATGGGCACCAGACACTGTGAGAACAGGATAGTGAGCCAGATGGACCTTTGGCCTGACCTCGGATTGCCATACGCCCGGAATTTCCTGGGCATAGCTGGAATACAAGAGAGAGCCAGTGTGGTGTAGTGGTTAAGAGCGGTAGTCTCGTAATCTGGGGAACCGGGTTCGCGTCTCCGCTCCTCCACATGCAGCTGCTGGGTGACCTTGGGCCAGTCACACTTCTCCGAAGTCTCTCAGCCCCACTCACCTCACAGAGTGTTTGTTGTGGGGGAGGAAGGGAAAGGAGAATGTTAGCCGCTTGGAGACTTCTTCGGGTAGTGATAAAGCGGGATATCAAATCCAAACTCTTCTTCCTCTTCTTCGTAAGCTCAACAGCTTTGCCCCCCCCCCCACAAAGCGCAACAACTTTTGTCTCCGCATTTTCACTTTTTGAAACATGGCAAACCTACCTGACCCAGCAGAGCTTTTCTTCCAGTAATAAGATTTTTATTAAAGTTTCCCATACTGCAAAAAGATAAGAGCTACAAAAAATACAGGTAGAACAAACAGAAGGTGGAGTCCTCTCTTAAGGGTAGTTCTTAGGCCCTGCCACCCACCGAAGGGAGGAGCTCACCTGGGATATTTCCTTTCTCCTCCCAGCCTCTCATCCTAGATGACTGACACTTCCCCTCCTCCCACCCAGGGCTCTCCATCAACCATCTACTGCCCCCTTGAGTATACAACCCAGCAGAACTTTTCTGTATAGCCCTATATGCCTAATTCCCTCTCCCTTTCTCCCTCTTCTTCTTCTTTTACAGGGTGTTAAGCAGCATAAAAAATAACGTTGGTCGGGGTTTAAACATTGCGCTTATCAATGGTGAGTTGTTGTTCTTTTAGGGGTCAACCTTTCACGCATTCGCCCCCTGTTCTTTGGGTTCCTTTTTAATGCTTATTTTTGCAATGACTGCACAAACGTCACATCCGCACCGTGCATTTAAAGCGCTCTTATACCACTTTAACAGTTCCAGCTTCCCCCCACGGAATCCTGGGAATTGTAGTTTGTTAAGGGTGCTGGGATATGCAGCTCTGTGAGGCGGGTCGCCTAACAATTTCCAGCACCCTTAACAAACGACCCTTCCCAGGGTTCTTTGGGAGGAAGCCAGGACTGTTAAAGTGGCAGAAGAGTGCTTCAACTTCTTGGTGTCAATGTGACCTGACACTTCCTACTGTATCAGGAACTCAGGTGTATCTCTGGGATACCTGTTAACTTCAGAAGTGGAAATTGTAGTTTTGCAGGGAGAGGAGTGGTAGGGATCTTTAACAGAGGGTGCTAAGCACTCCATGCAATTGCAATTCTCCAGATTCTTTGATGGAAGTGTTAAAGTGGTGCAAAGCACATTCAGATCCTACAGACTGGACCTGTTTAGCAATGGCACACAGCACGGTCCTTGTCGGGCTGTACCACCTCTCAAACCATGGGGAGATTGCCTGCTTGAACGTGCCTCCACATCAGAGCCACCATGTAGCTGGAAACCATTTCTTGACATTGGCTCTCTTAGAGCGTTGTAAGAGGACCAAGTCCGTTTCCTGTCCGCAAAAAGCAGTAGGTTCTAACCCTTTACGTGTCCCCATTCTCGCGCTGCCGGATTCCAACTCCCGTTGGTCCCAACCAGCACAGCCAACAACCAGGGATGATGGGAGTTCTAGTCCGGTGTTATCTAAAGGGCCACCGGCACTTTATTCCTGCTGTAAAGCAAGGGTGTTTACTAATGACCAATTGTGGTGGTCCAGGCTTAATTAGGAAACAGGGTATTTCCCAGGGATTCAGCCCATCTAAATGGCCTGCAGTGGCATAGTGTAGCAGGGACCAGGAGGGGCAGGGGCCCCGGGCACAAAATTCTGAGGGGGTGCAACTCAGCTCCCCCACACAGAGATCCCTGCCCTGGCCCGGCGAAGGCAGCAGAGCAGCACAGGCCCACAATGAGTGGGCCCAGACAGAGGGAGGTGAGCAACGCCTAACCCCAGTGTAGCCCGGCCCACTGCTCCTCTCAGTAGGTACGGAGGGGATTTTAAGGACCACAGTGGCTGGCTGGGCTCCCCCCTGTGTGGGCAGGCAGCACAGCACAGCCCCGCTTGGCTCCGGGGGAGAGGGCACTGCGGCAGCGGCTTGCCTGCCACGGGTGCTGACAACCCACGCTATGCCACTGGCCTTCTGATATGGAAACCCTGTCCTCTAGCCCAAAGCAGGCCAATATTATTATTTTTAATGACATTTTGCATCTTTTCAGAAGAACCCTCCTTTACACATTTTTTTGAGGGGAGGGGTAGAACACATATTCTAAAAGCTGAATATATTGAATGTTACTTTAGCTTGATCTGCAGGCACATGCAGTAGGGGAAAGTCCGTAACTGTACCTGGGGATCTCTGCAGCCTCAGCTGCCAGGCAGTTGACTGATGCTGGGATAAGGTGGGGTTTGGTATCCAGAAGGTGAACAATGTTTTTGGTGTCTGGCGGCTCAGTGTGAAACCGGTTTTCAAGAAGCTCCAGTCTTCTTGTTTGCAGTTCTCAGTTCCTGGAGCAAAAAAAATTAAAATAAATCAGTCCAAACTATTTCATTGTCCCTTCTCACTCTGGAGTGAATGGTTTGCGTTCCATCTGGGTGGTCCACAATGACGCTCCACTCCACACACCCTTTTCCAATCTAGGCTGATGTGGAAGTCGAGCACTGGAACACGGATGGAAGCATGCCTCTCCTTTATTCTGCAATAAAACTGAGCCGATCCCTTCGTCTCATAAAATTTAAAGATAAGTGCTTTGACCTTGAGAAAATGGCATGGCATCTGGCAGGCGCAATGGGAAGTGGGCACCATTCAGGTCTGAAGGAAAACGTGTCCAGTGAGCTGCAGCTAACACAAACACCCTTCTGTGTGTTACTTGGCATTGTGTACTTTGCACAAAGGAAGCAGCAGGCAGGCCACGAGAGGCAACTGCAAATGCTGTTAATGTAAAGGGGAACGCTTTTTAGACCATCCTTTTTGGACCTTAGGGATGCGGGTGGCGCTGTGGGTTAAACCACAGAGCCTAGGACTTGCCGATCAGAAGGTCGGCAGTTCGAATCCCTGTGACGGGGTGAGCTCCCGTTGCTCAGTCACAGCTCCTGCCAACCTAGCAGTTCGAAAGCACGTCGAAGTGCAAGTAGATAAATAGGAACCGCTCCGGCGGGAAGGTAAACGGCGTTTCCATGCACTGTTCTGGTTCGCCAGAAGCGGCTTAGTCATGCTGGCCACATGACCCGGAAGCTGTACGCCGGCTCCCTTGGCCAGTAAAGCGAGATGAGAGTCGCAACCGACTGGTCACGACTGGACCTAATTGTCAGGGGTCCCTTTACCTTTACCTTTTTGGACCTTGGGTTGCCCTGGTTATAATGATTTCTTTCCTGTTCATCCATTTATTGAGTTTCAGTAGACAGCTCTCCTTGAACCTGGCTAGCAATGGCTGCTTCTCGAAAGTCAAGACCCCCCGGGGCAGTCCTCCTGCTGAGAGGATAGAGCAGGGGAACTCTGCCCTGTGGGCCAGATCCTTATTGTATTTATTTATTCGATAAAACATGCATACTGCTTGATGGTGTTGGTGGGGAGCCCTCTCATTGGTTTACAACAATATAAAATAAAACATGGGGAAATGACCAATGAAAGTCCAGTTTAAAAACAGGTATTTAAAGCGTTCAAAAGATGGTTAAAACCAACAGTCACTAAAATGAAATAAAACACATATCACTTGCCCGAACAAAAATGTTTTAAACAGTCACCAGAGATAATACAGCAATGGCAGTCGCCTGATGTCCCCAGGCAGGGAGTTCTAAAGTGTGGGTGATGCGCACTCAGAGATGGATTTCTTACAAATGCAGAAGGGGCATTAGGTGATGTGTTTAACAGTACCGGTTCTGCAGATCGAAGTGGTCAAGCAGGTATATACTATCCTGCATCCTGTGGGCCCTTTGGCAACTTTGAGAGGTGCCCATCTGTCAATCACCGGACTGGTGGATTCCCTCGCCCACATGTCAAAATCCATTGCACAACACTTTCCAGGCGCTTGGGAACCGCAGCGTGAGAGGCTTTCCTGCTCCTGGAGCACCAAGCAGTTTGCACTGAAGGTAAAGGTAAAGGGACCCCTGACCATTAGGTCCAGTCGTGGCCAACTGGGGTTGCGACTCTCATCTCACTTTATTGGCTGAGAGGGTCATACAGCTTCTGGGTCATGTAGCCAGCTTGACTAAGCCGCTTCTGGCGAACCAGAGCAGCGCACGGAAATGCCGTTTACCTTCCCGCCGGAGTGGTACCTATTTATCTACTTGCACTTTGACATGCTTTCGAACTGCTAGGTTGGCAGGAGCAGGGACTGAGCAACGGGAGCTCAGCCCGTCGCAGGGATTCGAACTGCCGACCTTCTGATCGGCAAGTCGTAGGCTCTGTGGTTTAACCTACAGCGCCACCCGAAACCGTTGCTAAAACAGTGGGGAGACTTGCAGAATGTCAAGCTTCATAGTCATATTTGTTCCTGCCCCAGGCCTGAACTCACATACGATATCAGTTGTGGGGTGGGTGGGTATGATTTAGGGGGAAAGGCCTGGTGGGCCAAATGGGGAGGCAAGGTGGGCCAAGCTGCCTAGCTCAGGTGGTTAGGGCATGGTGCTGATTACGCCAAGGTCATGAGTTTGATCCACATACAGACTGCCTGCATTGGACTAGATTACTCTTGGAGTCCCTTCAAACTCTGTGCTTCTACGATTCTATTATTCTAAGTCTGGCCTTGGGCCAGGGGTTTCCCCAACCCTGTTACAAAGGCTAACAGGAGAGTCATCGCATGCATGACTTTCATTTATTTATTGATATGCAGCATTGAGGATGGTGATGATGATGATGATTACTGTAATTGAATTTATATACCGCCCTAAACCCGCAGGTCTGAGGGTGGATCATAGAATATAAAACCACAAAGCACATGATCAAAATAAAAACAACAACCCAATAACTCCCCCCCCCAAACACATTTTGGCGGGATGCACTGTGGGTTAAACCACAGAGCCTAGGACTTGCCGATCAGAAGGTTGGTGGTTTGAATCCCCACAACGGGGTGAGCTCCCGTTGCTCAGTCCCTGCTCCTGCCAACCTAGCAGTTCGAAAGCACATCAAAGTGCAAGTAGATAAATAGGTACCACTCCAGCAGGAAGCTAAACAGCGTTTCCATGCGCTGCTCTGGTTCGCCAAAAGTGGCTTAGTCATGCTGGCCACATGACCCGGAAGCTGTACGCCGGCTCCCTCAGCCAATAAAGCAAGATGAGCGCCGCAACCCCAGAGTTGGTCACGACTGGACCTAATGGTCAGGGGTCCCTTTACCTTTTACTAAACACATTTTAGAAGGGCATAGGATGTCAATCAAATCAACCAAAGGCCTGGTTGAAGAGGAATGTTTTTGCCTGGCATCTAAAGGTATATAATGAAGGTGCCAGGTGAACTTCCCTGGGGAGAGCATTCCACAGACAGGGAGCCACTGCAGAGAAGGCCCATTCTTGTGCTACCACTCTCTGGACCTCTCGAGGAGGAGGCACACGAATGAGGGCCTCAGAAGATGATGTCAGGGTCCGGGTAGGTTCATATGGAAAGAGGCTGTCCTTGAGGTATTGCGGTCCTGAGCCGTTTAATGCATTATAGGTCAACAAGTCCTCTTGACAGTTTAATAAAGCAACACAACAGTGTGTCAATATTGCATCAAACAAACAGTACATTAAAACCAGCAGCAGCAAACAAAGCAACAGCAGCAACAAAGACAAAACACCAAGTAGTCAGACTAAGAAAAGTCAAAGCCTCCTGTCAAGCAGCCAGTAAACTTAAAAAATAAAACACTACTTGCTCTTGAAGATTGGAATGGAGACAGAAGGTCCTTTGTTTGGTGCTTTGAGGTTGCAAAATAACCCATATCACAGGGAACAGGGGAGGATGAGAGCACAGTAAAGCAGTGTCTTTGAAGATTGCCACGCTGACATTGGCTGCGTGCAAACTGTGCATTTAAAAACACCGCATCCCCCAAAGAATCTTGGGAGCACTTCGTTTACCCAGAGCTACGGTTCCCAGCACTCTTAGCAAACCATTGTTTCCTGGATTCTTTGGGCGAAGCTGTGACAGCTGAAGTGGTAAAGTGAATGTTAAGAGGGACGTCTAATGCTAAGAGCAGTTCAAACAGTGGTGCGTGTTACTTTGAGCAGTGGGGGCTCTGAGCTGTCGTGGTCAGAAGAGGCTCACCTGGTGGAGCATAAGAACTACGACGCTTGCTTCCTGGCAGATGTGTCTCAACTGCTTACCGGGAGGGAGAGGGTGAAGCTGTGAGGCCAATGCAGGGCGGTTCCACTGGTGGACATTCTGGATTGCCTCAGCCGGTGCATCTGCATTGTACCGATTTCTCTGCCTCCTCACCCCTCTTTCTGGTAAACAGTAGTGACACACCTGCCAGGAAGCTAGTGTTGGGACTCTGCTCTGTCAGGTGAGCCGCTTCTGAGTTCAAGATGTGGACAGCCCTCCATTGGCGATGCTCTAGTTCAGCCCTTCCCAATCTTGGGTCCCCAGATGTTGTTGGGGTCAGAGGTCAGGGATGATGTAGTCCAACATCAATGTGAGACCCACAGTTGCTGTATCTTTCTTGCATCAAGAAGCAGGTTGGATTAGATGTTTTCTGCATACTAGGATAATCCAGATTAAAATCCAGAAATCTCTCTCTTTTTTTAAGTGCAATAGTTAATTGAAACCAGGGAATATTTTATTATTTATTCCTCTGCTCTACTATATCTGAAGAACGTGTCTATATATAAGCATGCTACCTTCAAAGCTGTTTTTTCCATTCCAATATCTAGGAAGCAGTGGACAGCTTCTCAAGACGGCCGCCTTTGACATGTATTCTGGAGGTAGGTCAACCACAGAGCGCCAACCACAGAGTTGACTATATTGACTGTAGAGTGCCAACCGGCAGAATGAATGGACCAGCTTTGAGTGGCAACATGTGGGTGGAAGAGCTGAAAGAAAGAATTTGTGTCTTTCTCATAGGAAAAGGGAAGAAATTAGGTTCCGTTTGCGTTCAGAGGTGAAGCTTCCTTGTTTGCACTTTTTGGAATAATATGTGCAACGAAACACAGCAATTCTTCCAAATTTGCACTGCTGAGGATTCTGCAATGTTGTCCTTCAGGCAAGCAATGTGCAGTGCACATATGCTAGGGTGTAAAGAGCAGGTGCTCGTGAAAATAACATACAAAAAAATGTGTATATTGACTGATGAATCCATGGAAGCAAAACCTAGCCTTTTCTGCACTGAAACTATCGAACTTACAGACACCTGGGTCCCACTGGACCGTGGCATTCCTGGCCAACTTAAGGCCTTTATATCTGTTGCCATCAAGCAGAGAGGATTCTTTAAGATGGAGATACAGTGGTACTTCGGGTTAAGAACTTAATTTGTTCGGGTAAGGTCCATTCTTAACCTGAAACTGTTCTTAACCTGAGGTACCACTTTAGCTAATGGGGCCTCCCACTGTCACCATGCCACCGCCGCACAATTTCTGTTCTCATCCTGAAGCAAAGTTCTTAACCCGAGGTACTATTTCTGGGTTGGTGGAGTCTGTAACCTGAAGCATCTGTAACCCGAGGTACCACTGTACTGTTTTTCAGGTTTTATTTTCCTTTCAGGCAGCTGATGTTTCCCAAAGCGTAGCATAAGGACCCTTTTTGCATGACATATGGTATATAACACACATACACACACACATATATATTTATTGTTAAAGTTTGGGAGGCAGCATGGCATAGTGGTTATAATGTAGGACTAGGACTGAGGAGACACTCGTTCATATCTCCACTCAGCCATGAAACTCATTGGGTTCTCTTGGGCCAGTCGTAGGTCTCTCGCCCCAACTTACCATACAGGGTTGTTGGGGTCATTAAATGGGGCAGCAAGGAAAACCATGGAGCCCAGATTGAGCTCCTTGGGCGTAATGTGGTGTATAAATGTGGTAATGATAATGATTCTATGTGGGACTTCTTTTTCTTTAAGAACCTCTGAAAAATAGTGTTCTCTCTTTCTTAATCTGCAGTAGGTTCTGGAGTGTGTGTGTGTATGTGTACTGAATCACCTCAGAAAGCACCATATATATATGTCCAGTCCTTGTTGGTGTTAACTACCGTATTTTTCGCTCTATAAGACCACAAGACGCACCTATGTTTTGGAGGAGGAAAGCAAGAAAATAAATATTCTGAATCTCAGAAGCCAGAAGAGCAAGAGGGATCGCTGCGCAGTGAAAGCAGCAATCCCTCTTGCTGTTCTGGCTTCTGGGACAGCTGTGCAGCCTGCATTCGCTCCATAAGACGCACACACATTTCCCCTTACTTTTTAGGAGGGGAAAACTGAGTCTTATAGAGCAAAAAATACGGTATTCAATGGTGTCTCCTTGTTCTGCATGTATCTTGAGAGACCACTAGATGGCAGGATAAGAAAAGAGCAAGCCTCACAATTTCTCTTTGATTTCCCTGTTAGATGTCAAGCATCTCTTGGATTTCCTGAAAGCAATTAGCGCAGGTACCATCGTGCTCGTAGCTTCCTATGATGACCCAGCAACAAAGTGAGTGAACTACCGATGTGTGTGGCTTGGATTTCTGGGGTCTTTGGTGTATAACTGATATACTGCCAGCTGAGCTCTTCAACTGAGAGATCCCGATTTCCAAATCTCCCTGCAAATCCATTTGATGGCCTCAGAAAATCACTGGCCTGTTGCTCTTCATCTCACCTGGATCCGTCATTTTGCTGCTGCTTTCCCCCCACCATTCTTATTTTGTCCAAAAATAAAGTCTTAGGTGTTTTAAGCTTTGTACACCTCTTTGGATAGGGACGCAGGTGGCGCTGTGGGTTAAACCACAGAGCCTAGGGCTTGCCCATCAGAAGGTCGGCGGTTCGAATTCCCGTGACGGGGTGAGTTCCCATTGCTTGGTCCCTGCTCCTGCCAACCTAGCAGTTCGAAAGCACGTCAAAGTGCAAGTAGATAAATAGGTACCACTCCAGCGGGAAGGAAAACGGCGTTTCCATGCGCTGCTCTGGTTCTCCAGAAGCGGCTTAGTCATGCTGGCCACATGACCCGGAAGCTGTACGCCGGCTCCCTCGGCCAGTAAAGCGAGATGCGCACCGCAACCCCAGAGTCGGCCACGACTGGACCTAATGGTCAGGGGTCCCTTTACCTTTACAAGTCTTTGGAATTTTAAAGGGAATGCAAAGTATAACAAATGAATAAATATTTCCCGTCTCTCCAGGCTGAACGATGAAGCACGGAAGTTGTTTGCTGAACTGGGAAGCAGCCACGCTACCAAGCTGGGGTTTCGAGACAACTGGGTGTTTCTTGGAGGGAAGGGGCTCAAAAACAAAAGCCCCTTTGAGCAGGTACCTTCTTGTGAACAGCGGCTGCAATCCAAATATTTGGATTCACATTTGTGAACCTTCCTTCTCTCACGGCAATCCTGCTCCTTTGCAAGTGGCTTCTCTGCAGGGAAGCAACCTGCACCGTACAGGAAGTGAGCTCCTTCCTTCTCCTAATGGTCACGTGTTTTCCCATAGGATGCCTGCCTCTCCTTCCTGCCTGATGCCCCGCCCCCCCAACAGCAGCACTCTGGCCCATCCAACCCAATCTGGGGCTGTCTTTCCCTGGCTCGTCCAATTCTTGAGTTCCTCCAGATATGCCCCATTTGGCTCTGGCCTCGGCCAAATCCCAGTGCGCAGCCCTAATCAGTACACTTTTCCTTAAGTAAAAGATGCACAACTGGGAGAACTGCTTCCTCATACAGTAGTACCTTGGTTCTCAAACTGAATCTATTCTGGAAGTCGGTTCCAAAACCAAAGTGTTCCAAAACCAAGGCGCGCTTTCCCATAGAAAGTAATGCAAAATGGATTAATCTGTTCCAGACTTTTAAAAACAACCCCTAAAACAGCCATTTAACATGAATTTTACTATCTAACGAGGCCATTGATCCATAAAATGAAAGCAATAAACAATGTACTGCAGTTAAGCAATCAAGCAATCAGTAGCTGAACTGGGTTCTTCCACACAGTCACAAAAACAAAACAAAAAGAACCGGAAAAAACAAAAACGCAAAATAAATAGCAAAAACAGACACTCCTCAATGTAATACTCAAATCGGAAGCATAACCCTCAAAACGGAGCACATTCGGCTTCCAAAAAACGTTTGCAAACCGGAACATTTACTTCCGGGTTTGCAGTGTTTGGGTTCCAAGTTGTTTGAGAACCAAGGAGTTTGAGAACCAAGGTACCACTGCAGTGGTCATTATAACCTCCTGCACATCCACTGCACCAATGAGCTATTTGTGGAGCAGATGGGGTCAGCAGCTGCTCAAGAGAAAACCTAGTGAGAGAGATGTGGCCATTTGGCACCTTCTCATTGATGCCCCTCTGAGCATCAATGGACAGGTAGCATGGCAGCCATTTATTCTGAAGCAGAGGGTGTTCTGAACCATCCTCCTCCATATTCCACACACTCAAATGGGGAAATCATTCTGCATGTACACACTCTGCTAATAATACAAGTATTTAGTCTTCATTCCTGTTCTGCCTTATGTCAACCTCACTGTATCCTGGCACTGTTAAAAACTGTTCTAGGATATGGTGAGTAGGGATAGGGCAGAAATTTGATTTTGTTTGCATTTTTATGAGAAACTAACTAATTCACACTTCTCGAACCTTTATGTAAACTGAATCACGGCTGTCCTTCAAAATTCACCCTTCTCCGAATTTTGCAATGCAGCTCTCCAATTTTATTTTATTTTTTTAAAAAAGCTACAGAAATGCATTTATTTCAGGGAAAGGGTGCATAAAAATGTTTGTGAAAATAACATACAAAAATGCATCATATTCTGGCCAATCAGAGAGAGAGAGAGAGAGAGAGAGAGAGAGAGAGAGAGAGAGACTACATATAAAAAAAAGCGTTTATTAGGAGAACTTAGTACTAAATGCTGGTGAAATTTCATGAGGATTTCTTTTAAATTATGATAATAATCACAAATTGATGCAGAGATGTGAAGGACTGAATTTAAGTTTGGAGAAACAAGAAACTGAGAGAAACCCAGACTGGCTGATTTGCCTATACTTAATCACAAGTCAACTTGTGATGCAAGGAAAAATATAGTGGACATGAAGTACAGAGCCTACAGGGAGAATAGTGGCCAAATGCTGCTCCCTTTCTCTTAAGTTAGGGTGGAAATTACAGGGATACGGGTTTTGGCAATACAGTGGTGCCCCACAAGACGAATGCCTCGCAAGACAGAAAACCCGCTAGACAAAGGGGTTTTCCGTTTTGGAGGTGCTTCGCAAAACGAATTTGCTATGGGCTTGCTTCGCAAGATGAAAAAGTATTGCGATTCCTGGGGTTTTTTTCCCTCCCCCCCCCTTTTTTCCCAAGCCCCTAAGTCGCTTAACAGCTGTTCGCTAAGCCGCTTAAGAGCTGATCTAAGCCGCTTATCAGCTGATCTAAGCCGCTAATAGCCTTTTAGCAGCTAATCCGCTAATCCCTTAAGCCTTTAATAGCCGCTAATAGCCGCTAAACTGCTAATAGCGCTAATAGCGCTAATCTGCTAATGGGCTTGCTTCGCAAGACAAAAAAACCGCAAGACGAAGAGACTCGCGGAACAGATTCTTTTCGTCTTGCGAGGCACCACTGTACATTAGGATAAGCTTCCTTGACAGTATGCACACTTGGGCAGTTGGGCAGACTGCCTCAGGCGGTAGTTTGGAGCAGGCTGGGCAGGCTGGGGCTGGGTCACTGCAAGTGACAGTCGAGAACACAAGTCTATTGCACAGAACCTACACAACTTCGCACCTCTCTTTGGCAGGTTCTATTTCCCATATTCCTAGATTAATGTTAAATTGCACAAACAGCAGTTTGGAAGTGCCCTGAAAGTCCCAGGTTTAACCCTCAACATCTCCAGTTAAAGGATCTTTTTGGGAAGCCGGAACGGGGAAGTGAGAATAGAAATGAAACACAGTAGTACCTTGGTTTAAGAACAGCTTAGTTTACGAACAACTTGGATTAAGAACGCTGCAAACCCGGAAGTAGGTGTTTTGGTTTATGAACTTTGCCATGGAAGCAGAACATGTTCCACTTCCTCTTGAGTGTGTTCCATTTGTAAATTGAGTCCCCCGCTGCTATGGGAAAGCACGCCTTGGTTTAAGAACGCTTTGGTTTAAGAACAGACTTCTGGAACGGATTAAGTTCGTAAACCAAGGTACCACTGTATGGAGGTTGAGGGACCAATGGTTCGATTCAGTATAAGGCATAGCCGTATGTGTAGCTCTCCAGCAGTTGACAATCATATGCAAAAAGCATAAAGCGGAATTCTTATGCACCAAGTTCATTGCATATAGTTGACGGTGTCTCTCCATTTTACTTTCCACAGCACCTAAAAAATGATAAGGAGACAAACAAGTATGACGGCTGGCCTGAGCTTCTGGAAATGGAGGGCTGTGTACCTAAGAAGATGGAATGACAATGAGCTAAATTCAGAACAGCTACCGGTGGCCCCCAGCTGACAGACTTTTCACTTTGCCTCAGATATGGTGGAACCAATTCGAACAGACTCAACCCTCTGCCCTGTGGGGTTTTGAACACAGAGGGCTTCATTTCAGCACAGGGCCAGCAGGATTTCAGTGCACCGTTGTGTTGTATTAATAATAGATTCCACAGAGGTGAAGAAGTGGATCTGTGAAAGGTATTCAGCAATCGGTTTATGTAATGCCTTTGGAATCAGCCAGGACCCTCAAACAGCAACAGCAAACAGCTTGAGAAGAGTTCTTTGAACTGAAGACACACATAATATTTACACACAAGTATGTATATTTATAGAGAAAGAGTCCTCTGCACTGTGGATATGCTGTGAGGCCTGTTTTTATATTGTTGTACCTCTAGGGTACAACATATTCCTAAAAGTGAAAATCCTGGCAAAGTTGTTGAGTTTTTTTATGGGGGGAGCACAGCTGTTGAGCTTTTGGGGGGGAACATATCCCCCAAAAAATAAAGTTTTGGGGCTTTTTTGGATCTTTAAAGCATTAAAAAATAACCACCCTACTTGCCATACAACCGGCTTTCCCCAGACGTTTTGCAAATTCAAAACTTGGACATATGTCAGCCCTTCTGTCAGCGGCCATTTTGTTCTCCCATAGTGCCCCAAAGCAGCACAACACCAGGGGCAGTGTGGGATATGGAATTGGCAGCTGTCCGCCGCGGAGCAGAGTGCGACTGCTGCTGTCACAGCCCACAGCCAGGTGAGCATTAAAAGGCTCTTGGCTGAGGGCTCCCTCAAACATGGAGCTCTTGCGCTGCCAGTGGCTGTTGCTGCTCAGAAACAAAGCACACACAACGGCATGGTTGTGCAGCTTCCATCACAGCCCCCTGGGCATAGGTTCCTTTGTTTCAAAGTAGTGATTTATTTATTTTATTAAATATCCCGCAGTTTCTCCACAATGAGCCCAGGGCAGCAACAGATACAGAACCTTTTTTTTGAGGAAAATGTTTTGAAACAATATTAAAATACACACACAAATTACAGTCTTAAAACATTCTAAAAGCAGTTGTGATTAAAGACATACTTCCCCCCAAGTTGCCAGGAAGAGTGTTCTTCAGACACCCAACTCCAGAGCAAACAGGAGTTTCAAATTCAAGTTAATAGTGATGAAAACAGGTGTACCTCACTAGCGAGGGCATTCCACAACCGGGGAGCCACCACCGAAAGGGCCCTGCCATGGGTCAGCGCCAACCAGGCAGCCTCCAATGGCAGCACAACCAACAAGTCCTCAGTGATACTGGGTTGTGTCTAATGTGAGTCCCACTCAAAGCAGGCCCAATGAAATCAATGCACATGATTAACTTAGGTCTATTAATCTCAGTGAATCTACTCTGAAGGTAGGACTTGTATTAGATACAATACTGTGTGGGTAAGTGAGCAGGGAAGGGAGAAGGCTGTCTTATCAGCATTTGGTTCCCTGATAGGCCATATTGCCAGATATTATATAAACATGGGAATCTGAGAAGACTGAGCTCTCTGTATGGTATGTGTGTCTTCAGTCTTCATGTAGTTCTTTCATTATACGGTTAAATCACTCCAATTTTTGGGTTGTAGCTTAACAATAAAAGTAAGTCCTTTTTATAATTTTAGTTTTTCTTGTGTTTAGCTTTCCTATGAAATGTTTGTTCTGTTATACCCTCCTTTCATAAAATCCTTCATTTGTTTGTCTATGTTTACTACTAGTGGTATTGCTGGTAATTTCTGCTTCTTCTAAGCTTTTGTTTACATTAGCAGAAGGGGGGGGGGGGACTTGAAGCCCTCTAGCTGTTATTAGACTCCCATTCCCATCAGTTCCTGGCACTTGGGTCAGTGATGAGCAGGTGAGGGGAGTTGTTGCCCGGCAACAGCTAGAAGGCCATAGGTACCCCTGCCCCTTGCAGTAGTAGCCTGCAGCAGCTGGGCCTGACCAAGCCAAGAGGAGCCCATCCTCTTTCTGTGGTGGCCAGGGCCGGCCCACTCACAGGGGCTGTGCCTCCACCACTACCTACACACGAGTAGGACCCTGGTAGAGACACATGCCCGACTGGCATGCTCCCTCCCTCTTGGTCGATCATTCAGGAGCTTCAAAAGCTTTCTTCTGCCCAAACATCACCAACACCAGCACACTTAGGGATCCGCAGAGTTTGTACATCTTGCGTGACAGACCTCAGCAACTCAGCATTTTGGCTAATCTACTTTTATTTACATATAAACACACACTGAGCACTGCAACATGGCTCCCTCTCTCTCTAGCATCAGACAGCAAAGAGAAAAAGAACAAAGGACAATAGTAACACAAACATCCTGTCTCCGTCACTTCCCACTCTGTGGAGTCAAAACATACACCGTCATGTGAAAGACAAAAATCCTATGACTGCAATCATGGAGCAGGAATTCTAACAGATGGCAGTCATGATAATGGTAATGATACCCTGCCTATCTGACTAGGTTGCCCCAGACACTCTGGGTGGCTTCCAACAAAATATGCTGTGATGGTTTTCAATGCGCTGTTTGAAGACCAGATCTGCCTCTTCCTCAGCAGCTCCCCACAATGCCACCTTTACAGCTGCTGCTGGGCTCCTCCCGCCTCTTCTTCCCTGGTGTGTGTGGGGCTGCCATTTTGTGGTTCGCCTCAGGTACGCAAATGTCTTGGGCTGGCCATGGTGCCATCTCAGCAAGGGGGTTGATGAGCCTCAGGTGATTTATTGTTTTATTGCTGACCTACGCCTGACTCCACCCCTGACAACGTAGTTGACAGGGACTTGCCAAGGCCCACACCGCTGCAAGGGAGCCACTTCCAATCCCTGGAGCCTCCTGATCCTTCTCCTACTCATCCTTGTTGCCAGTTTACTCGGACTATCCCTTTGCATAGGCAAGGACAAGGAAGAATAGCCGGTGCATCCTTTGGCTTCTGCAGTGGCCTTCATAGCAACCACTTCAAATAGGCAGTGGCCTTCATAGCAACCACTATGAAGACCTTAAAAAGTATATCAAGTGGTCAATACATTTTATGAAATAAATAAAACAAAAAATAAGGAAGAGGAAGAGGTGCTGGCACTCCAACGGGAGGCAGGGGAGAAATGGGAGCATCTTGCCCCCGAAGACCTTTGGAAATTGGATCCAGCAATGACAGCGGGTGTCATACCAGGGGTGGAATTAAACTAAGTTGCTATGAGCACAAAATGAGGCCTTCTTGTGCAACAGGAATTCCCCTCCCCTACCCCCCGCCGGCAGCCTCCTACATTTGCTCTGGGATGTTGACGGAAACCTCAGGACTGTTTTGGGGGCACATGGGGGTACGGCAGGAAAAGAATAGGGGAAGCCCCATTGTGCAATCCTCACGCATATACCCCACTCCATTTCCTTTTGCTGACAAGGTAGACCTGTTCCTCGTGTTTGTTGACGTGGGTGCGCCTGAAATATATTTTGGCAAAGGTTTGAGCTATTGCAGGTGTTCATTTCTGCGGGTTTTCCTTGAGACAGCAGCATCAAACAAAGCTCTGGCTGTACACCTACTTCTGCCTCACGGCCATAGACTGCTTCTGTGGAAATAACTAAAGCGACTTGGAACTGGATTGAATGCTCTCGGTGACAAATATTCCTATCCTCCGCACCGAAGATAAAAACAATTCTACTATGCTGTGGTGGCAATCGTTCAACGACGACACAGTTTTATCTTCTAACCAGCAGGTGGAAATCTCCCCTTGATAAAGGAATAGGAGCAGAAAAAATGTTAGGCCTTGTCGTTGGTGAATAGAAACTTCTCTTAAAAATTTAAAAAGTCACTAGCTTTCTTGCCCAAGACAGCATAGGTTAAAGAACAGTCTCCAAGTTTCTTTGGATACTCTATGGTGTGGTTGTGTTAGAGGTTTTAGTTTCACTGCCTCCTTCAATAACACGCAGCCCACTGAAGGGGAGGCCATTCGCTGGGCCTCTTGTTTTGATTGGGACAAGAGAAAAGCGCTTCCCAGTGGCTGCACCTGAATTATGGAATCCCTTTGCCCCATGAATTACCACCAGCCTATTCCCTCGGTTGCTAAAGACCATTTTATTCTGGCAGGCTTTCATTGTATGTAACCGATAATGTTTTTTCGGTGCTGTTCTTGGCTCCCTGATTTTGGCATCGCTGCTTCTGCAAAATTGCAATTAATCCACCTTTGCTGCTCCTTCTGAACCATAAAGTTCAGATATATATGTTTTTAAAACTAGCATTCAAAAAAATAGATTAGGGGTAGCCAAGGAGGTGCCTCCTATCCTTTCTGACCATTAGCCACAGCAGCTGGGGATGGTAGGCGCTGTTGGCCTCTGTCCGTCTTGAGGAACAATGGAGTGCGCCTCCTGGGGTCAAGTTAAACCACTGTGTTAGCTGTACGAAAGACAATGCATAGGATTGTCCCATTGAAACAGCACAGAACCACATTAAGTAGAGGGCTGCGCCTGTCCGCTCAGGGCTGATTTGCTCCCTGGTTATGGCTTGCTGCCTTCACGTTATGCAACGTCATGGGTTAAGCTTCTTCTCTGTGGGCAGCAGCAAGAATTTGGGGGGTGCGGGATGGGGAGAGAGATCAGGGACCGCCTGGCTGTTCCTGATCTCAGTGGCGCAGAAGGCTTGATCCCAGCAGAAACCCGCCACCTTGTTCCTCCAGAAGCGGGTCTCCGTGTGCTCCTTTCCCAAAGCTCTCTCACCAAAGGTAAGAAGGCCGTGGGGATACGGATAGAGGAAGAGAAGACCCCCGGGTGGCACAAAACCTCTAGGCAAGGAAGGAGCTCAGAGTGCTGAGGCCCAGCTGCGCTGCGCAGGTTGAATTCCTTCTCAGCTTGGCTCTGCGTTCTGTGACATCTTGCTGTGTCAAGTCTGATTACTCTAATCTTCTACAGGCTTTTCCCCCACACCACAAGAAGGGACTCTGCTTAGAAGCTGGGCACTGACAGCATGAAAGCTGCCTTTGTGTGTAGCCCCTGGCAGTAGTTAGGTATATAAGGGGGAGAGGGAAGGGGGGAATGAATTCTTTACATGCCAGGGGAAGCCATCAAGGGAAAACTTTCCAGCTCATCACCTTGAAGAGCCTGCTGTCCCCGATGCTCCTCTGCCCCTCTTACTCGGAGAGTAGAATGGGAGTGCAAGGAGCTGCGTGCCACCAGCCCTTTCTCCAGGGCAGGATGCAGAAGGCGTCTGTCCGCACATAGTGGCAGGCACAGCGGGGCAGAATAAGAAAGATCCGTTTCTCAAAAGGGGGCCGGTGTTGTGCCTTTTCTCTGACACGCATTGCCAAAGCCAGGAGAGTTAAATCGAAACCACTGCAGGGAAGGCACTGAACTCCTTAAAATCATGGGAGCTGCTCATGGGAAAAAGGTAATGCTTTTTCGCTATGTGTTTCCGCTGTGGATGAGACGGCACTGCCTAGCTAGCCATTACTGGAATTAACCAGCTGAGATAGATGTATCGGGGTGGCTTACGTGCCAAACTGGATGTTACTTTGATTGCACAGAAGACAGGGCTTAATAATAATAATAATAATAATAATAATAATAATAATGGCAGGTGTAAAGGAGGTGGCTGTCATCAGGTTCACGAGGAGGAGAGGTTTGTCCCTTCCCTCTCCTCCGCAACAGTGACCCAGATGAATGTCCCTCCCTGCACCTGCCCCACACACCACAACTATGAAGCTTAGGGTGAAAGCTCCCGTTTGCACCAAAGGGAGCATTCCTTCCCCCAAGACGCCTGGTCCTGGAGGGGGGATTTTGTCTGGATCATGGTTGGAAGGGGTCAGGATAAGGCTCCCCTCCCTGGGTGCTGCAGTCCTGTCCTGATAGCACACACACACACCCTCCACACATGTACTTAAAGAAAAGGCACAGATCATAGAATCAGAGAGTTGGAAGGGGACCCAGGGATCATCTAGTCCAACCCCGTGCAATGCAGGAATACACAGCTGTCCCACATGGGGATCGAATCTGAAACCTTGTTATTATCAGTGCCATGCTCTAACCAATTGAGCTATCCAGACTGTAAGTGAGCAGTACACGGTTAGTGTAACATGTAGCGTGGCCTTAAGAAGCAGCCACTCTGTGGAATCTGATCCCACCTAGGACCCCTCCGCACATCCTTTTTTATTGTACATCCATGATTATTCATGCTCATGATGGGATCGGGGCAGTTGTACGTGATCCTGTTTTCAATGTTGCTTGTGCCATCAAAAGATTTGGGGAAGATATACTGCTTTGCTTCCAGTTGGTGCATGTTCCATAACTTCCTTCTGAAGTTCTGTAACTTTGCATACCACAGATGTTCCAGTTTATTTCACGTTCCAGATGTCCACGATTGCTGCGCTACACAGTGCCCTCCAGATGGCAATAGTGGTACAACATTGGGGAAGCATCACAGAACAACTAATACTGTAATGGGGAATGATGTGTGGATGATCAAGTATTAATCCACTGCTAAGTTATATTCTGGGACGCAGGTGGCACTGTGGGTTAAACCACAGAGCCTAGGACTTGCCAATCAGAAGGTCGACGGTTTGAATCCCTGCGATGGGGTGAGCTCCTGTTGCTTGGTCCCTGCTCCTGCCAACCTAGCAGTTAAAAAACACGTCAAAGTGCAAGTAGATAAATAGGTACCGCTCCAGCGGGAAGGTAAATGGCATTTCCGTGCGCTGCTCTGGTTCACCAGAAGCAGCTTAGTCATGCTGGCCACATGACCCGGAAGCTGTACGCTGGCTCCCTCGGCCAATAAAGTGAGATGAGCGCCCCAACCCCAGAGTCAGTCACGACTGGACCTAATAGTCAGGGGTCCGTTTACCTTTAATTTATATTCTGCATCCATAACCTGTTGCAAAATACATGGGCAACCCCTTGCAATTAATCAGATGGATAAAACATCGATCTTTCAGGGGGCAGGGAGTAGCTGTGATAGTTCAGTCAGTAGAGCATGAGACTCTTAATCTCATGGTCATGGGTTCAAACCCCACATTGGGCAAATGTTCCTGCATTGCAGGGGGCTGACCCTCGTGGTCCCTTCCAACTCTATAGTTCTATGATTCTATGATTCACAAAGCCAACGAAGAGAGCAGGACTCCATTGGCCAATCTGGAATGCTGCAAGTATTGGGGTCATGTTGAAAAGATGGTCCCAGGGGTATTCCCATGAATACTTTCATCCAAACAACAACAGCAACACATTTAAACACAAACAACACCTAAATAGCATACTCACAAATGGTTTCCCATTAATTTTAGTCTCATGGGATTCTTTTTGGTTAAAGGTACCCCTGCCCGTATGGGCCAGTCTTGACAGACTCTAGGGTTGTGTGCCCATCTCACTCAAAGAGGCCGGGGGCCAGCGCTGTCCGCAGACACTTCCGGGTCACGTGGCCAGCGTGACAAGCTGCATCTGGCGAGCCAGAGCCGCACACAGAAACGCTGTTTACCTTCCCGCTAGTAAGCGGTCCCTATTTATCTACTTGCACCCGAGAGTGCTTTTGAACTGCTAGGTTGGCAGGCGCTGGGACCGAACAACGGGAGCGCACCCCGCCGCGGGGATTCGAACCGCCGACCTTTCGATCGGCAAGCCCTAGGCACTGAGGCTTTAACCCACAGTGCCACCCGCGTTCCTTTTTGGTCAGGTTTAATCAAATTGGAATTAGTTTCAGGAGGGTGGGCGGGGGGGGGTGAATTCTGAACTCAACTGCCTTGAATAGAAATGTGTATTTACTTTCATTGTGCTTGCTAAACACTGTTGAACTACAACTCCCATCATCCCTGAACATTGGCTGATGGGAGTTGGAGTCCAACCACAGCTGGAGGGCCACAGGTCGCTCCTCCCTCACTTACATTTATTATTTGGATTTATTATTTCATTATTACTACTTTTTCTGCTAATGCACTTATAGTTTAAAATAGTGCCTACATTAGCTATACTGAATATGCCCTGTGTGTGGCTCTCCTAATGTTTACATGGCTATCTGTTAGTTTGTACGTATCTTTATGACAAATTGATTTTAAGAAAGAAAGAAAGAAAGAAAGAAAGAAAGAAAGAAAGAGTGTCTGTTACACAACATAAAAGAGGGAAAGTGATGGGAAGGAAGGAGGGAAATAAGGGAAATCCAGGTTCCCTGGCCACTGATGGAGGCACTTCAGGAGAGGAAAGCCATTTGGCTACTGGTACTGGCCAAGAGAACGGGACGTGGGTGGCGCTGTGGGTTAAACCACAGAGCCTGGGACTTGCCGATCAGAAGGTCAGCGGTTCAAATCCCCGCGACGGGGTGAGCTCTCGTTGCTCAGTCCCTGCTCCTGCCAACCTAGCAGTTTGAAAGCACGTCAAAGTGCAAGTAGACAAATAGGTACTGCTCCGGCGGGAAGGTAAACGGCGTTTCCGTGTGCTGCTCTGTCTCGCCAGAAGCGGCTTAGTCATGCTGGCCACATGACCCGGAAGCTGTACACCAGCTCCCTCGGCCAATAAAGCGAGATGAGCGCCACAACCCCAGAGTCGGTCACAACTGGACCTAATGGTCAGGGGTCCCTTTACCTTTACCTGACTGGCCAAGCACAGGAAGAGAGGTTTTTCCAGTCTCACTACTCTCTCTGCCCAGCCTGATGAAATAGCTGCTAATGGAGACAATTCCAGAAACAGTGGAGCAACAAGCAAATTAGTCCTGGTCAAGCCAATGGACAGGACCTTGCTATTTCCTCTCTCTTTTTAAGTACTGTCAGTGGTGGAGGAAGCCGCTGGGGCACCCGGAGCGGCAAATATGACACACACTTGGGGGCAGGGCGATCCGCCCACAGAGGCAGGGCAATCCACCCCGGGAGTGCCATTTGCGGCGCGCCAATCATCCCAGGGATGCGAGTGCCGCCTGCCGGGTGGGTACGAACGCCACCCGCTGGGGGGTGCATCCCCGGCAGCCAGAGCCAGGGGTATGAGTGCCACAACGCCGATCTGCCCCGGGGGGATTTTGTCAAAAAAACTACCAAGGCATGGCACCCAGGGCGGACCGCTCCCCCTGCCCCCACCTACGTCCGCCAGTAAGTACTGTATTGCTATTTGCTTACCACTTCCGGGTGGCGCTGTGGGTTAAACTACAGAGCCTAGGGCTTGCCGATCAGACGATCGGCGGTTTGAATCCCCGCAACTGGGTGAGCTCCCGTTGCTCGGTCCCTGCTCCTGCCAACCTAGCAGTTCGAAAGCATGTCAAAGTACAAGTAGATAAATAGGTACTGCTCTGGTGGGAAGGTAAACGGCATTTCCATGCGCTGCTCTGGTTCGCCAGAAGTGGCTTAGTCATGCTGGCCACATGACCCGGAAGCTGTACGCCGGCTCCCTCGGCCAATAAAGCGAGATGAGCGCCGTAATCCCAGAGTTGGCCACGACTGGACCTAATGGTCAGGGGTCCCTTTACCTTTACCTTCCCTGAATAGTGAGGTATTCTGGGTGCAGCTCCACATGGATTGAGAATGCCTTTGATCTCTCTGTGTTAAAAATCTCCTACTAGTCCCTTATCTTTATTCAGCTTCCCTCCTTTTTTTCACTTTGAAGGAGAGAGTTATTTTAAACAAAAGCCTATTAGGACGGCCTGCCATCCCAATTTGACCTAATCCCATTGTCTGGTGTCTTCGTTCTTTCTTAATACTGTTTACCTGTCAAGGACCTTCATGTTCTCTCAGTGCATCAAGTGCCTTAGCCCTTGTGCGAAGCCGCTGCAAATTCTTTTTTCAATTACAATTGACATATAAGCTGATTGGGAGAGAGGGAAGACTATAGAGAAGAGACTCCGGTGATATTTGTACTGCTGCTGACTCCTTTTTGGTTTGTTTGCTTTAAGGGGGGCAGATGTTCACCCTTGAACAGGTGAAATCGAATGTGTAAGCCTTCAAACCCTGAAGAAGAGGCTTGCAAGGTGTTGAACGCTACTGCTGAAGGGAAGGGGGAGGGAGATAGTTTTGCTGGGTGTGTGCAACATTTCTTCCCCTATACATAAAAATCTAAGGCTGTCGTCATGCTCTGCAGTTCATGTGGCCACTGGGCAGGAGATCAAGGAAGCATTGTTTTGTTTTTGTTTTTTAAAAATATTTTATTATATACAATGCACACACAACATTACAACTGCAACCATTCAAATACCAACAATACAAAAATACAAACATAAATGTTACACCTACGTGACTTCCCTCCACCAGTGTTCGTCATTTCTGATGTTTATTATATTCTTATTTATATTTCAGTTTGTAACTCTCATCTTTAATATTGTTATTTAACTAGTGTTTTGTTTTCTGGATCAACTTTACCAACTTAAACTAGACATATCAGCATGTTGTCAAGGAAGCATTGTTAATAAGCAGGTGATGCTTCTTTTCTGGAACTGTGCAGTAACTTCAGTCTCCTGTGACTTTATAATAAAATCAGTTCCACTGTAGATGCTGCAACCCCAGAAACATATCACTGCTCAGAGATTGTGGTGCATGTAGCAATATCCACAAGTTCCACCCTCATACATACTGAAACTGTTTTGTAGTCATTCTCCCCTTCCACGGAGAACTGTATAGTTTGTGGAGTATGGTGTGGATCTGGGGGTCGATAACAGAGAATTGTATGCTGCATTAGACTTTTAAGATAACCCAGCACACTAAACTCTCTCATATCTATGCATCTTAGAATGCAATCCTATGCGCACTTACTTGGGAGAAAGCCCTAACTGACAGATTCATCCAGCCCTAACTTCTTTGACCACACTCACTCCAGTGTTATTTTCTTGAAGTCAGTGTTCTTCACCCTTGGGTCCCTAGATGTTGTCGGACTACAACTCCCATCATCCCCAGCTGGTTTAGCCCAATGGTCAGAGGTGATGGGAATTTGTGCTTCATTTCTCCTGCTTATTCTCGGTCATACAGCACCCTATCCCCTACCCTCCAACATTTCTCTGATGAAAATAGGGATGTATAAAACATATACATATACATACATATATAAAACATATACCGTATTTTTCGCTCCATAGGGCACACCAGACCATAGGGCACATTTAGTTTTTAGGGGGGAAATAAAGGAAAAAAATTATCCCCCCCAGCCCCAAAGAGCAAAGAAGCCAAGACAGCAAGCAGGATCCATCCCGCTGGCTGTCTTGGCTTCCTCTTTAGCCACATGCAACCTCTCCAGCCAGGAGAGGCTGTGCGTGGCTTTGTTTTTAGCCGCGGGGCTGGGGCAGGTATCCACAAGCCTTCTGAGCTCAGAAGGCTTGTGGATACCTGCCTGAAGCCCGGGGAGCGCTCCGAAGGCTTGCAGATAGCTGCCTGAAAGCCTGCATTCGCTCCATAGGACGCACACACATTTCCCCTTCATTTTTGGAGGGGAAAAGGTGCATCGTATAGAGCAAAAAATACGGTATATAAGACATATATAAAAACATGATTAAACATTAAACATTAAAAAACTTCCCTATACAGCCTTCATATGGCTTGGGGGTCTCATAACTCGATACTTTACAACGTTTATCGAATGAAAATAGGGACATCCTACCATATCCACTAGGTACGCAGGTGGCGCTGTGGTGTAAACCACAGAGCCTAGGGCTTGCCTATCAGAAGGTCAGCAGTTTGATTCCCCGTGATGGGGTGAGCTCCTGTTGTTCGATCCCTGCTCCTGCCAACCTAGCAGTTCAAAAGCACGTTAAAGTGCAAGCAGATAAATAGGTACCGCTGTGGCAGGAAGGTAAACGGCATTTCTGTGTACTGCTCTGGTTTCGCCAGGAGCGGCTTAGTCATGCTGGCCACATGACCCAGAAAAACAGTCTGCGGACAAATGTCGGCTCCCTCAGCCAGTAAAGCGAGATGAGCGCCGCAACCCCAGAGTCATTTGCGACTGGACTTAACTGTCAGGGGTCATTTACCTTTACCATATCCACTAACATTTCTCTGATGAAAATAGGGATGTCCTAAAGAAAAGGGGGACATTCTGGGATCAAATCAGAAACCAGAACAACTTCCATAAATCTGGGACTTTCACTGGAAAATAGAGACACTTCAATTGGAGGATCTGCTATTCCCCTTTATCATCATATTTAATGGGGAGTGGGATTGGTCACCTTAAACGAGTCCAAGAAGAATTTCCAAAGGACGGAAATGTTTTTGTTTTGGGGTTTTTTTGCGTTTTTGTGGAAAGAAAAAAAAAAAGCTCAACAACTTTCAGGGAGTCCTTTTTGAAATATGGCAACCCTAGTTGAACATTTTTCATCCCAACTACAAGAATGCATGTTCCTCAATTTGTAATGGGTAAAAAGAAGCAGGGGTAGGAAAAGCAGACAAGAGATCAGTGTTTGTGGCCTGCCAAGCAGAGGGCAGCTTTAGAGCGTGAAAGGGAAAGGCCTCTTTTCATTCAGAGGAGCAGGCGAAGGAGAACCCTCAATGTTTCCAGGGGATTAGCATGTAATGCCAGCTACTTAGGCAGCTGGGTCATGTGCTTGTGCCAGAGTTCCAGGGCCGGCATCTACTTTAAAGAGAAAGGGAGAGAGGTGCCGTCGCTTAAAAGGCTGAGCCATTCACATGCCCTTCTCTTAACTTACTTTTATACGTTTCTCATCTGGAAAGCAAAGGCGAACAATGGGGAAAGAGCTCCGCCAGTGGGGCAGGAAGGTGGGCTCAGAATCGATTTTCAACTTGTGCAGACCTGCTTGGTTTGTGAGGAGCATTTGGCACGGTGGAGATATTATTGCTGTGGCATAGCAACAGTTAGAGGGCCAAACCAGGAGCTGGGCAATGTGGGCATGCGCCCAGAGTTTTTAGGCTGCAAAGGGGCCTGGTCCACTACCTGCTGCCAGCCAGAGGGAGAGCTCCATTTTGTGTTTTCCTCTAGAAAGTTATAGGAGAAGAGAGGCCCACATGGTGTATCACTTGGGAATTTTGTGTGGCACTGTTTAATGAATGCTGGCGTGGAATTAGGACCCCTCCGGAAGGGTGGCTTTGTGGGGGCAGGTGTCATGGGTGGATACTGCAACACAATAATAGTGCACTAGTAGTGATGTTTTCCCAGTAGTGATGTATGGAAATGAGAGCTGGACCATAAAGAAGGCTGATCGCCGAAGATTTGATGCTTTTGAATTATGGTGCTGGAGGAGACTCTTGAGAGTCCCATGGACTGCAAGAAGATCAAACCTATCCATTCTGAAGGAAATCAGCCCTGAGAGCTCACTGGAAGGACAGATCCTGAAGCTGAGGCTCCAATACTTTGTCCACCTCATGAGAAGAGAAGACTCCCTGGAAAAGACCCTGATGTTGGGAAAGATGGAGGGCACAAGAAGAAGGGAACGACAGAGGACGAGATGGTTGGACAGTGTTCTCAAAGCTACCAGCATGACTTTGACCAAACTGTGGGAGGCAGTGGAAGACAGGAGTGCCTGGCGTGCTCTGGTCCATGGGGTCACGAAGAGTCGGACACGACTAAACGACTAAACAACAACAGCAACCATAGCAGGTCATGGCACTACATGGAAAAGTTTGTGATAGATTTGGCCTCTGTCGCCTCTGTCTAGACCCCTTCCCACGGACAAGTCTATGTGGTATGGTGGTCAGAGTGTCAGTGTAGGATCTGAGTTTGAATCCCTGCACCAATAATCTCTCTGTGTGGTAGTGGGGCTGAAACAAGTAGTTGCAGCAATTTTGAGACAAGAGCCGGCAGGCCTGGGTCAGATAAGCTCAGACTTCGTAGTTCTGAGAAATGCACACATTTCACTGGTTGGCCAGTTTCTCCCACTGGATTAGCAAGAGTGCATTCCATTGGGTGGAACACTGGCTCAGTCCATTGTCAGCTTGACTTTGACCAAACTGTGGGAGGCAGTGAAAGACAGGAGTGACTGGCGTGCTCTGGTCCATGGAGTCATGAAGAGTCGGACACGACTGAACGACTAAACAACAACAAGTGGGCTTCCGTTCCTTACGAAGACAGTTTCAGGTGGACTGAACAGACGAGACCAAGAGTGGGTCCTAGAAGGCAGTTTCTGCACGTGTTTTTAGAGGGAAGTGAGGGGCCGATGGGGCTCATCACCCTGGGAAGGTAGCCCATCTAGGAGAAGGGAACCTCTGCTCTTAAACCTCTGCTGCATTGTGGGATGTCTTCAGAAGGAGAAAGGGCTAAGGAGCAGAGCCGTCTTTCCTATTGGGCTTACTGGTGCATTGCGCCAGGGCGCTGGCCTCTCAGGGGCACCCCAGCAAGTGGGGGAGCTGTGCGGCTTTGCCGGCGGCCTCCCCTTTCCCTGCATGCCCGCCAGCTATGCCCCGTCAACCGTATGGCTGGTGGGCGTGCAGCTTGCCTCCCAAGCCTCTGCAGGAGGAGAGCGCTCCTGGTAGAGGCTTAGGGTGGAAGCTGCGCCCTGCCAACTATATGGCTGGCGGGCGTGCAGCTTCCTTCCCATGCCTCCGTGGGAGGAGAGCGATCCCCACAGAGACTTGGAGAAAGGTCGACGACTCTGGGAAATGGGGGGGGGGGGCGGAGGGATCTTTGAACCATGGAGCTTAAGACGGCCCTGCTAAGGAGTAAGCCCTACACAAATCCAGAGTGGAATCCCTAAGACGGTCAGATAGCACCTTGTACGCCTCCTGCCGGCAATTCCTGAAGCCAAGCAGGTCCCAAACGTGTTTCTCTGCTTTCTTTTGGACCACATCAATGAGGCTGACAGGGGTGTCTTGTCACCTGGGCAGCTCAGGACCTCCATACACACTGCCAAGGCTTGCGCCCCAGGAAGGTCACTCCAGCACTGCTAACGTAGCAATTTGACTTCACCCTGTGGTTTTTCATATGCCAATAAATCCAAGTTGCTGACATTTCCCATTTTGAATAATGTATCTCAGATTTCTGCTGATCCCCCTTCCCTGTAAATGCAGCCCCTTGCAGTTCCAGAGGGTTCCCAGTTCTTCCAGAATTGCTATTCAGGGTGCACAAAGTCCTGCTGTGGGGGAAAGGAGAGACAAAAGCCTCACTGTGCGAGCCCACTAACGGTCTCTATGGCAGGCATGAAACAAAAAGTTTAATCATTTATCCGCTGCTACTTCTGAGGGCCAGCTGGCTGGCTGTGTGGCCAGCAGGTGGCAGTGCAATAATGTTATTGTTTCCATATGTCTGCTGGTATGGCCAGATGCAGATGCTGTAAAACAGGGGTCAGCAAACTTTGTCAGCAGGGGGCCGGTTCACTGTCCCTCAGACTTTGTGGGGGGCCGGACTATATTTTTGGGGGGGGGGTGATGCAAGAGCACTACGAGCCCCAGTGGCTGCTTACTTGTGTCTTGTGAGCAGCAGGGGCTGATGGCAGCAGAGGAAGGGGGACAATGAATGGCGCACAAAAGGGTTCTGGAGAGGGGCTGCTTAAAATGGCGGCCGCTCAAGCGCTGCTGCTGCTGGCACCAATAAAGTCCAGTCCCCTTCCTCCTCTAGGCAGGGCGGGGAGAAGCCAGGAGGAGGGAGGGAGGAGGCACTGGTGCCGTGGCCATGGAAGGGAGAGGGATTCCCAGACCATCCGCAGGCTGGATCCAGAAGGCAAATGGGCCTGATCCGGCCCACAGGCCTTAGTTTGCAGACCCATGCTGTAAAAAGTGTCAACTAGCTGGGAATCCCTCAGGTATAGAAACAGAAGAGAGCCTTATGGGACTTCCTGGAGTCACACATAAACCCCCAAAACTGACAGACATACACTTACTTTGTATGGCAGTTATCTGGAACTATAATTCTGAGGGAACCTTTGTAGGCCAAAGAGGTAGCCCAAATGACAGCGTTATATGCTCCAGCATTTCTCCAATGAAAATAAGGGACATCCTATTGTGAAATGTGCAGCTGTTGCACATTTCTGCACCTACCTGTAGATCAAGTTATTAACAACTAAACTGCTGAGGCATCACGCAGGCAAAGAGGACCTCTTTCACTTCTCCCTCCCCCCTGAAGCTTAAATAGGAGTGCCCTGATAGGCAAAAGCAGTAGTTAACAAGCCATATATCAGAGGTGAGCAGCAGCCAACCAAGTGTGCTGGGCTCCTTGCAAAGAATGTTGGATTGATGGACTTTGGCCTGTTTACTGTTTGGAGCAAGAGCAGATTCTCGGGGTCACTGATTAGCTAGGCCTTTAGCGCAGCATAACCCCACGCAGATTGTAAAGCGCCCTGTGATCCTTGGATGAAGGGCAGTAAATGCAATGAATAATAATAGTAATGTTGTTATAGATCTAGGGTACCAAAGTCCGTTAGCAAATGGTTGGCATTAATGAACAGTAGTATTTAGATAGCATTTGGCATATTGGAGGGAAGATTCCAGGCCAGTGGGAAAACACAGGCTAAGCTCCCTTTCCAGGCCAGGGCCTCAGCTGGGATAGAGGCTGTTAACATGATAAAAGGTGTTGATGTCCCACCCCAGAGGAATCCTTGGGTCTGTGCAAGATGGAATCCCAGTAATCCCAGTCAGGAGGAGGAGTTACACCATGTCGTTACCAAGAAGGGAAGTTTAGTCTGAAGACTATCCCTGCCTACAGGTCTGGCCGTGACCAGAAGGATACAGGTATCGAGAAACAGGTCCCACGTGACACACAAGCATGTTTTAAATTCACAAAGCAAGAATATATACTCTTAAGCTGTGATCCTGTTGAATAGTGGGTAGACATGGCAGACGACACAGCGATTTCTCCAAAGCAGCTCTTTATTTTGTAAGCTGGAACAGAACTGAACAGCAAACAGCTCAGCCGGCCTGCTTTTATAGGCAGCCGGCTGTCAACATTGTAGCAACAACAACCCAGGGTTTCCCGCCTAAAATAACTGACGTGGACCTGAGTGAAAACTATCTACAGTATCCCCCTGCTGGCCCAGGGTGAGAACTTCAGTACTTAACAGATCCTATACACATTTACATGGATGGGAGCAAGCCCCACTGATTGTAGTGAGGCATGCTTGCAAATACAGTGGTACCTCAGGTTACATACGCTTCAGGTTACAGACTCCGCTAGCCCAGAAATATTACCTCAGGTTAAGAACTTTGCTTCAGCATGAGAATAGAAATCGTGCAGCAGCGGCGCGGCGGCAGCAGCAGGAGGCCCCATTAGCTAGAGTGGTGCTTCAGGTTAAGAACAGTTTCAGGTTAAGAACAGACCTCCAGAACGAATTAAGTACTTAACCTGAGGTACCACTATAAAGCAGATGGCTGAAACAGAGACCAGGGAGTGCTTGCTCCATCTTCCATGTGAGAGCCCTTCAGATCTTTCAAGTTGGCTCTCATATCTCCTCTCAGCCTCCTCTTTTCCAGGCGACGTTTATATAAATTACAGACCATGGGCAGATATATCCCTTTTCTTTCACTGTGCAGTGTGCTTTAGTCAACTTTTGCCAAACTAATACCCAAAATACTTGTATTCTGCTGGTCTGGCAACCAACATGAAGAGTGAAAGAGGATAAACTGGCGATGGGACCACTTGGCCGTTTGTCATGGAGCCTGCCATGACACCATGGCAACAGGACACTGTGATAAAGCCTATTAATGAGGCATTGTGCCTGGTGTCAATATGAAATCATAACTTCCCTGCTATTAAAAACCCATCAGGGTTGTTGTTCATTTTGCAAAGCTCAGCCAGAAACTTCGTAGGACTATTCCCAGCTTGTCCTCTCTTGAACTTGTCCAGCTCCTTCGCGGCATAGAAATTAGGAATTTCTCTCCCTCAAAGATAGATAATGCAACATTACAGCGACAAGCACTCATGGCTCTGAAGAGCACTGTGTCATATGATACTAGTTGAAAACTATTGTGTGCTGAGGTCAGGGAATAAAGGTAATATAATGTTTCTGTGTTACTCAAAAAATAAGCAGATGCCTCACTTTACACTTCTTTGCCCGTGAAGCAGGAGACAGGAAGGACAAAACAGGAGACACTTTGGCAAGCTGACAAAGGGATGAGCAAAAAAATCTTTGAGTTCTGGGGCTATAAGTCAATGTGAAGAAAACTAAGACAATACATGGAAGAGCAAAAAAGGTCTCCTCCAAACTCTTCATGCTACATGCAGGACAGTGAAATGGGGGCTGGGGGGGGGTAGATGGGTTTCACTGCAAATTATTGTGGGGAAGGTGAATTTTTCCTACCGTTTTCTCAGACAACTGTACTCTGCAAAATTACTTTTCATATTGAATTAAACTCTGTGATAAGTTTTTTATTATTACTATTATTATATTTATTTATACCCCGCCCATTTGGATGGGTCTCCCTAGCCCCTTTGGGCAGTTCCCAACAGAATATTAAAAACACAATAAAACATCAAACATTAAAAACTTCCCTAAACAGGGCTGCCTTCTGATGTCTTCTAAAAGTCAGGTGGTTGTTTATTTCCTTGATATCTGACGGGAGGGTGTTCCACAGGGCCGGCGCCATACTGAGAAGGCCCTCTGCCTGGTTCCCTGTAACCTCACTTCTCGCAGTGAGGGAATTGCCAGAAGGCCCTCAGAGCTGGACCTCAGTGTCTGGGCTGAACGATGGGGGTGGAGACGCTCCTTCAGGTATACAGGGCCAAGGCTGTTTAGGGCTTTAAAGGTCAGCACCAACACTTTGAATTGTGCTCGGAAACATACTTGGAGCCAATGTCGGTCTTCCAGGATCGGTGTAATATGGTCTCAGCGGCCACTCCCAGTCTCCAGTCTAGTAAAGGATAAGAACATGCTGTGCTTTGCCTCCACAGTCGAAAGAAGTAAAACTTCTGAATACTAGTTGCTGGACTGTGGTGGAGAGGGCTCTTGTGCTCAGTTCCCACTTGCAGGTTTCTCACAGGCATCTGGTTCCTACCAGCAACCGTGAGAACATGATGCTGGACCCGATGGGCCATTGGCCTCATCCAACAGCCTCTTCTGATGTCCTTATGGAAGCCATGGGCCTAAAGACAAGGACTGGAAGGGGCAGAAAACCAACCACCTTTATTTTGCCTTCAGTGATGGTGACGATATTGGCATTGTGGGCACCAGGGGGAAGATCTCAAAGACGCCATTGTATCCAAGGTGCCACAAATGGCAACCTCTGGCCTGGAATGAATGCCTTAAAACCAGAAACCGAAGAAACAAGCATACCTTAAAGGCGGTGATGGCCAACCACTTGGATTAGACAAATTCATGGAAAAGGCTATCAATGGCTACTTGTCACAATGGCTAGGGCCTACTGCCATTGCTCAACGCAGCTTGATTCTGAACTCCAGTTGCCAGAAACTGTAGTAGGGCAGGTTCCAATTATTTTATTTATTTATTTATTTATTTATTTATTTATTTATTTATTTATTTATACATACATACCCCACTCATCTGGCTGAGTTTCCCCAGCCACTCTTGGCGGCTCCCAATCAAATGTTAGAAACAGTACAGCATTAAATATTAAAAACTTCCCTAAACAGGGCTGCCTTCAGATGTCTTTTAAAGATAGGATAGCTGCTTATTTCCTTCACATCTGAACGGAGGGTGTTCCACAGGGTGGGCGCCACTACAGTGGTACCTCAGGTTATATACGCTTCAGGTTACAGACTCCGCTAACCCAGAAATAGTGCATCAGGTTAAGAACTTTGCTTCAGGATGAGAACAGAAATCGTGCTCCGGCGGCGCGACAGCAGCAGGAGGCCGCATTAGATAAAGTGGTGCTTCAGGTTAAGAACAGTTTCAGGTTAAGTACGGACCTCCGGAACGAATTAAGTACTTAACCTGAGGTACCACTGTACCGAGAAGGCCCTCTGTCTGGTCACCTGTAATCTCACTTCTTGCAATGAGGAAACCGCCAGAAGGCCCTTGGCGCTGGATCTCAGTGTCCGGGCTGAACGATGGAGGTTGAGACGCTCCTTCAGGTATACAGGACCTATAGCATTCAGGTCCTGCTTGTGAGTTTCCTAAAGGCATCTGGGTGACCACTGTGGGAGCAGGCTGCAGGTCTGATCCAGCAAGACACTTAGTCTTACATTTAACACAATTTGATGGGAATCCATTTTGGAGTTGGTACCCAAACAACCTGTAGCACTTGGGAGCTGGGGGGGGGGGCGGAGGTTAAAGACGCTGCTTTATTGTGTTGTCTGGTTTGGGACCTAGCTCACTGTGGACAGTATACCCTAGAAAGAGTGAGCCCTGTTGGGAAGCCAAGGCTGTTGCCTGCCCTTCTTGCTTTCTATGCTTTGAGCTGCCTTCCTTTCCATTAGCATCGTTCTCATCTCTCTTCTTTTGCCCCCCCCCATCCTGTGTGCTCAGGATGCCTCATCCTTATCTTTGCTGTGACATGAAACCATGCGCTTGCCATTCTTTATAAAGCTGAAGGGAACTTAAAGCAGCTGAGTGAGAGACAGCAGTCAATGATCTTAGCCTTTTGGCTAAGCACCAGCCGACAGATCTTGCTGCCAAAGACTGATGGCTCCTCTGGCTTAAAAATCGCCACCAAAAATGACCTCCTTTGAAGCCTGTGACAGCAGCATAATAGCCCTTGTATTTTAGAGTGCTTCAGAGCCGCTTGCCAATTCTCGGGTGAGGAGACTCACGCAACGGACTTCACATGTTCTTAGCCTGACACCCATGAGACGCTTGTCTTCTCTGTGGCCTTGTCTAGCAGTGCATTCTGGGAAATCATCCAAGACCTGATATCAAGAGAGAAACATCCTTGATTTCTTTCAAATACGACTAAGCCAAAATTAATCAGGATATATTTTCTGTCAAATTTTTGGAAAAGAGTGTTCCCTTTTATTTATTTATAAGCTTTCTCGCTGGCCCTTCACCATAAGGTCCCAATGATATAATACATAGTTACGAAAACAAGTGCAGTGTGTTCCTACCAAAACGGAACATTGTAAATTCAGCAAAATTAATGGGTCCCCAGAAGAAACTCAAAATATTCTAACTGCCAAAGGTCAGGGTAAAGAGGTGTGTCTTCAGCATATGGCAGAAGCTGTGCAGTGAAAATGCTAGATGTGGATCTGTGAGGAGGGAGTGCCACAATTTATGGGGTGCCACAGAGAAAGCCGTCTGTCTCCCAGGCTGTACTTCTGAGGGTGGTGGAACTAAGAACTTTTGTCAAGTCGCTTCTGAAGGAAAATTCAAGTCCTGCCCTGGAGAATATAAGGGGGGTGGGAACCTAAGAGCTCTGTTGGATCAGGCCCAAAATCCTGTTCTCACTATTTTTTGCAAAATGGCTTTCCAAAGTTCTTCATCCATGAATTTTGGACACAATGAGGATCCAGTTTTTAGTACTGTTCAATTTTATTTTAAAATCACTGAAGGAAACAATGGGTTTGTCCCCACTACTCCTACCAGTTTCCAGCCCCTCCTCCCACTCCTTCTTTCAATCAGCCAGCGTGAACCAACATTAGAATTTCATTCAACGTTAAGTGAGCTGAATTTTTTTCAAAAGAGGGTTTTTCTGAGGAAAAGCTGTTGGAAAATTCCACCTCCTCACCCAAGAGTATTCAGCTAAATGCCCCACTATTAATGATTTTGCTGCTCGCAGAAATAGTCCACAATGTGGAGTAATCCTGTAGAGGTCTACTTAGAAGTAAGTGCCACTGAGTTCAGAGTGTTTTTGGCCCATGTAAGTATGCAAAGGATTGTAACCTATGCAGTGCAATCCCAGTCATGTTTACTCGTAAGTCCTACTGAATTCAATTGGGCGTTCTTCAAGGTATGTGGACTTAGGATAAGGTTACCAGATTTTTTTCAATGAATCCAGGGATACTTTTCAACTTCAGTGGATTTTGTATGGGGACTGATGTGTAAATCCGGGGACTGTCCCCGGGAAACGGGGACGTCTGGTAACCTTAATTTAGGATTGTATCTTAAATCTCTTTCTGACTGGTAATTTAAGGTGCAATCCTACACCCACCAATCCAGAAATAAGTCCCATTGAACAAAATAGGATTTACTTAGTAGGCATGCATAGGATTGCTGTGTTTATACATCTTAAGATTTCTTATCACCGCAGTCTTGCCCCAGTTCATGAGATCAGATTTGGAACAGCATAATATACACAGTGATGGCAACATTATTTTATGCAGACCTGAATCTATTCAAAGGCACTCCTGCCATGGAGCAATTAAGTTCGCATTATTGGTACTTAGATTATGTGAGGGCTGGCAGCTGGCTTCATCGAAAGCGCCTCAATCAAAGCAAGAATGCAACCAGAGATTACTGGCGGCATTCATTCCGTTGAAAGGTGACTCTACGCCAGCCAGGTGTGGGACAATTATCATATGATTAATACTTAGCGTAGGAGAGCAGAGCAGGCATAAAGCTTTGACAATGGCATGGCATGCTCTCTTTCAGGAGAGCCATAAAGCAAGGAACCTGTGTGGAACGCACATTTTGCCACTGGCAAAAACGTAGCGGCAGGGAAAAGACAAATGGAGAGAGAGAAATGTTGCCAAACATGCGCTTCTGCTGATCCACTACCGAAACAGAACTGAAATGAAATTTCAGCAAATTTCAGAAAGCAAAAACAAATCTAGAGATGCTTATAAAACTCTCATAACACACACACACACACACACACACAGAGAGAGAGAGAGAGAGAGAGAGAGAGAGAGAGAGAGAGAGATGCATACACACAATTTGCTGGCAAAGGAATATGAGCTATTGAAAAGTCTGCTGGTACAATATTCCTTACACCTGATAGGAACTTAGGAAGCTGTATTCTACCAAGTCAGACCATTGGACCTCCTAACTCAGTATTGTCAACACTGATTGGCTGCGGCTCTTGATAATTTCAGACAGGGGAAATTCCCAGCCAGACCTGGAAATTGAATATGGGACCCTCTGCCTTCTCCTGTGTGCAGAGGAGGGCAACCAATATGATCAAGGGTCTGGAAAACCAATCCTTATGAGGAACGGTTGAAGGAGCTGGGTATGTTTAGCCTGCATAAGAGGAGATATGATAGCCATCTTCAAGTATCTTAAGAGCTGTCACATGGAAGAGTGAGCAAGCTCAAACCAGTGGGTTCAAGTTACCAAAAAAAGGAGATTCTGACTAAACATCAGGAAGAACTTTTCGATGGCGAGAGCTTTTTTGAGGGTGGAATGGACTCCCTCAGCAGGTTGTGGACTTTCCTTCCTTGGAGGATTTTAAGCAGAGGTTGGATGGCCATCTCTCATGGATACTTTAGTTGAGATTCCTGCATTGTAAGGGGTTGGATTAGGTGACCCTTGTAATTCTATGATTCTGTGAAGCAGGTGCTCTACTGCTGAGCTATACGGGAGAAATGGTGAGGATACTGCTACCTCCCCTGGCATCTGCTGCCTGAGGCAGGTGCCTCACTCTACCTAAATGTAGGGCTGGCCCTGTCTTTCATACACACTTGCCACATTGCAGGCGGCAGGGAGACAAGACACTAATCTTCAATGGTTGGACAGGCAGGCTTATATAATTATTTATTTATTTATGCCCTGCCCATCTGGCTGAGTTCACCCAGCCACTCTGGGTGGCTCCCAATCGAGTGTTAAAAACAATACACCATTAAATATTAAAAACGTCTCTGAACAGGGCTGCCTTTCAGATGTCTTTTAAAAATTAGATAGCTGCTTATTTCCTTGACATCTGATCGAAGGGCATTCCACAGGGTGGGCGCCACTACCGAGAAGGCCCTATGCCTGGTTCCCTGTAACCTCACTTCTCGCAATGAGGGAACCGCCAGAAGGCCCTCGGCACTGGATCTCAGTGTCCGGCCTGAATGATGGGGGTGGAGACGCTCCTTCAGGTATACTGGGCCAAGGCTGTTTAGGGCTTTAAAGGTCAGCACTAACACTTTGAATTGTGCTCGGAAATGTACTAGGAGCCAATGCAGATCTCTCAGGACTGGTGTTATGTGGTCGCAGTGGCTGCTCCCAGTCACCAGTCTAGCTGCCGCATTCTGGATTAATTGCAGTTTCCAGGTGACCTTCAAGGGTAGCCCAACGTAGAGCGCATTGCAGTAGTCCAAGCGGGATATAACTATATATATTTGGTCCCAGATTACTTAGGGTCATGATCCGAAGCACCCTGACTAAGGAGTAATTCTGCCATTTAGGTACAATTTCAGAGAAAACGTGGACAGGATCGTGCTGTAAAAAAACAACCCCCATAATCTTGAATTAAGCCTGGAAAGAGTTTGTTAACCATTAAAGTAGGAAGAGGCTCACCTCTAATAAAATGCTCCAATAGTTACCATTATATAATAAGTCAATTTCCAAGCACAAAAGCTGTGAGGTTAAAATATTTACCTCAAACATAAGATATTGTTCATCTCCCCTTAGCAGGAAATACATTCAGTACACTTTCACACACACATAAGATACATATCCTAGGAGTATATTTTATTAGATTCAGTGTAATATCCTGATTTGATGCTAGTTAATTAACTTGCTCCTGAGAATGACGAGCCGGCTATGATTCAGTGCAACGGTTTTAACCAGATGACTCGGTGGTGTCACGCCACCTCACGTCACGCTGTATTTCTCTCCACAGGAAATTTGAAATGTTAGCTCTCAGAAAAACAAGTCGCAAGATCGATTTGATAGAAGTGAATCATAAAATGGCAAACTGCTCCCTGCACACACCATTTTCCCTGTGCTTTAGTAGCTCTGCCATAGGTCAGCCCTGTTAGTATCTTTTTAAAAATCTATGCCACCCTTCCACATTTATGCGGCCAGAAAGATAAAAAATAGAGATTAGATAGATAGATGATAGACAGACAGACAGACAGATAGATAGATAGATAGATAGATGATAGATAGATAGATGATGATAGATAGATAGATAGATAGATAGATAGATAGATAGATAGATAGATAGATAGATAGATATAGATGATAGATAGATAGATGATAGATATAGATAGATAGATAGATGATAGATAGATGATAGATAGATAGATAGATAGATAGATAGATAGATAGATAGATAGATGCTTTTATATTTGTTGAAAGCCACCCAGAGTGGCTGGGCCAACCCAGTCAGATGGGCAGGGTACTACCACTGCTACTACCACCGTATTTCTCTCTCTATAAGACGCACTTTTCTCCTCCTAAAAAGTAAGGGGAAATGTGTGTGTGTCTTATGGAGCAAATGCAGGCTGCACAGCTATTGCTGAAGCCAGGAGAGCAAGAGGGATCGGTGCGCACCGATCCCTCTTGCTCTCCTGGCTTCAGGGATAGCCACGCAAAGCCTCTTGATCGCAGCGGGATAGCCACGCTTAGGTCCTTCGCTGAAGGGGCTGCGCAAAGCGGGAGGAGAAATGGAAGGGGCTCCTTCAGCGAAGCGGCAGGAGAAATGGAGCCCTTTCCATTTCTCCTCCTGCTTTGCTGGAGAGGCGATGCGCAGGGAGGGAGAGAATATTTTTTTTCTTGTTCTCCTCCTCTAAAACTGGGTGCGTCCTATGGTTGGGTGCGTATTATAGAGCGAAAAATACGGTAATTTGCAGCAATAAAATCATCACAGTTTTAACAGTTTAAAAGCCTGATAAAGTATGACCTTCACCTGCATCAGGCAAGTCTTCCAGGGGGCAGAATTTCATTAAGAGGGAGCCAAAACTAAGAAGTCCCTTTCCTCAGATATCACCCACCTCACTTGTGGCAGAAGGAGCACTCAGAGAAACGCTTTCACAGGGGAGCTAGGCGGCCGGACTCCTCTTACATATTCTCTGCCCCCCTCATTTTTCAACATACAAATTATTAAATCAACCAGAAAGCCTTTGTTTGAAAGTTCCTTTGTTGTGGTATCTTCTCTCTTTCAAGGAACCAAGCAAGCCATCCATACCTCCTTAGCAAGCTTGCAGCAGTGTGTGTGTGTGAGGGGGGTGGATTTGGTTTATATTTCATTTCTTTGACCACAAGGCAAAGGCAGGGGCATTGAGCAGGATGACTCAGCAGCACATCTTTCCCCCTATAATGCCTAGCAATCCTATACTCCCAGGGTTGTATTGAACTCACTCCTACTCAGAGTAAACCCACTAAAACTGATAAATCTTAGTTTGCCGTGTCTATTAATTTCAATAGGTCTGAGGTAGCTCCTAAATTGTGCAGTTCCCTCCCCACAGCTGGCACCTCTATTGTGTAGTTTTTGCCAAATGCTGAACACAAACCTCATCATACAGTAATTCAGATAGCAGTTCAGTACAGTGGTACCCCGCAAAACGAATGCCTCGCAAGACGGAAAACCCGCTAGACGAAAGGGTTTTCCGTTTTTCGATGCGCTTCGCAGGACGGATTTCACTATGGGCTTGCTTCGCAAGACGAAAATGTCTTGCAAGTCTTGAGATTTTTTTTCGCTCCCCACCCACTTTTTCTAAGCCGCTAAACCGCTAATAGCCTTTTAGCAGCTAATCTGCTAATCCCTTAAGCCTTTAATAGCCGCTAATAGCCGCTAATAGCCACTAAACCGCTAATAGCGCTAATCCGCTAAGCCGCTAATAGGGTTGCTTCGCAAGACGAAAAAACCGCTAGACGAAGAGACTCGCAGAACGAATTAATTTCGTCTTGCGAGGCACCACTGTATATTCCACCATAGTGGGGAAGACTGTGACTGAATAATAATAACAATAATAATAATTTATTATTTGTACGCCACCCATCTGGCTGGGTTTCCCCAGCCACTCTGGGCAGCTTCCACAAAGACCAAAAATACAATAAGATGTCACACATTAAAAACTTCCCTGAGCAGGGCTGCCTTAAGATGTCTTCTGAATGTCAGGTAGTTGTTTATCTCTTTGACATCTGATGGGAGGGCATTCCACAGGTGGGCGCTACTACTGAGAAAGCCCTCTGCCTGGTTCCCTGTAGCTTTGCTTCTCGCAATGAGGGAACCGCCAGAAGGCCCTCGGCGCTGGACTTCAGTGTCCGGGCAGAACGATGGGGGTGGAGACGCTCCTTCAGGTATACTGGGACAAGGCCGTTTAGGGCTTTAAATGGCCTGTGTGCCTACCCAGCTGCCCAGGTTCATAACTGTTGATGGGCAACTTCACTTCTGGTGTTTATTTTGGGTTTAAACCAGAATTGGACCAGGCAGCCCTTCAAACAGAGGACTCTCCTATGTAGGCCACACACGGCCACTTTAGTAACCAGCTGTTTAAGAATTGGTAAGATATGATTCCACCTGTTGGTCCCAGCTTTGCAGTAATACATACCAGAGATGTAAATACCAATTGGTTTAATTAGTTTGGATAATTAACTGATTACTTAATTGCAAATCAAAAATGGATCTATAACCAGATGTAAACAAGGATGGAGCTCCCTTTACGGTTTGTCTAAGAGATGGAGTTTTAGTTGAAATCCCCAGACGTCCCTATTTTCATCAGAGAAATTTTGGAATTATGTGACCCCTGAGCCAAGGAGATGAAATACAACCTTTAGAAGACACCTGAACGCAACCCTGTGTGGGCAAATGTTTGATGGGGGGTTTTTTGGTTTTGTTTTTTAATATGTTGGAAGTTGCCCAAAGTGGTTGGAGCAACCCAGTCAGATGGGTGGGGTTTGAATAATAAAATTGTCGTTGTTCAATAGAACATCCCTATTTTCATTGACAGCCTCTTAAAAAGCAGAGACATCACCTTGCTGACAAAGGTCCGTATTGTTAAAGCTATGGTTTTCCCAGTAGTGATGTATGGAAGTGAGAGCTGGACCATAAAGAAGGCTGATTGTCAAAGAATTGATGCTTTTGAATTATGGTGCTGGAGGAGACTCTTGAGAGTCCCATGGACTGCAAGAAGATCAAACCTATCCATTCTTAAGGAAATCAGCCCTGAGTGCTCACTGGAAGGACAGATCCTGAAGCTGAGGCTCCAATACTTTGGCCACCTCATGAGAAGAGAAGACTCCCTGGGAAAGAACCTGATGTTGGGAAAGATGGAGGGCACAAGGAGAAGGGGACGACAGAGGACGAGATGGTTGGACAGTGTTCTCGAAGCTACTAGCATGAGTTTGACCAAACTGCGGGAGGCAATGGAAGACAGGAGTGCCTGGCGTGTTCTGGTCCATGGGGTCACGAAGAGTTGGACACGACTAAGTGACAACAAATTTTCATTGGAGAAATGTTGGAGGATATGCTAGCGGTTCCCAAAGTTCTTTGGGGGAAGTGTTAATGGTGTGGATGTGACCTTCATTTACATAAACAAGATTAGTTTCTATGTTGCAGAAAGGCGTTTTTGTGTGTGTGTGCTTTTTGCAAGCAATGTGTATATTTCCTTTCAATATGTGGTCTGAAACAGATAAAAAGGAAATGGCCGTGAGATGTCCTCCTCCACGGAAGCAGCTGTTCTCATTGTGCTGAGATATTTAATATAGATACAAACAGGGACAGAAGCAGTACGCAGTGTGCCTTTTAGCCAACAAGCATTATTTGACGAGCTAAGTGAGACGCTGCATTCTACTTGTGGGCAGAAAGAAAAAGTCTGAACAAAGGGAAAGTGTCCATCTGCTTTGTCACAACATTTGGTGATCGTTTTTTATATCACAAATATCCATAGTCAGGAACTAGGAGACCTTGGGGCCAAATCCACCTCCTACCCACTAAGTGTTGCTGCATCGACTCCAGTTGCTGTCATCAGTGCTGTTTTTCCTTTAAAAATTTAAATGTTTAGGGGTATTCTCATTTTCTTACTCATATTGAAGTATTGCCCCTCAATGAAGCCAAACTTAGATTCATAAAATGTTTCAGGGCATGCGTACCGCCAGAAAAAAAGCACTGGCTGTCATTAAAAACAAAAGAGGGGATATTGAAGTAGAGGCAGTGTAGCAATGGAATGACCTCCCTTCTGAGATGTGTCTTACCACAACACTGCTTCTGCTTCACCTGCAAGTGAGGACACACCTTTCTGCCCAGGCCTTTGGTGCACGGATGGAATGAGAGTGTATTGTTTGAAGAGTTTGGATTTGATATCCCACTTTATCACTACCCGAAAGAGTCTCAAAGCGGCTCACAATCTCCTTTCCCTTCCTCCCCCACAACAAACACTCTGTGAGATGAGTGAGGCTGTGAGACTTCAGAGAAGTGTGACTAGCCCAAGGTCACCCAGCAGCTGCGTGTGGAGGAGCGGGGATGCGAACCCAGTTCACCAGATTATGAGTGCACCCCTCTTAACCACTACTTCTGATGCAGTTGGCCTTGTGGTGTTTTAATAATCTGCTGTTTCATTGCAGATTTTCACAATGGTACTCGCTTGATTTTTAATTTTTATTTTGGTGTACATGTGCTTCCGTCCTGGGACGTCAGGAGGAGAGTAGATAATAACATAGCTGTCAACGTTTCCCTTTTTTTAAGGGAAATTCCCTTATTCCGAATAGGATTCCTCGCAAGGAAAGGGAAAAGTTGACAGCTATGGATAATAAACTCTGCAGGAGTGAGTGAGACTTGGGGTGTTTTGGCCCATCAGCATCCACGTCCTTCTCAAAATACCACTCTGAGAAAAAAATAGTTACTGACCCTGGAAATTTTGAATTGAGAGGGACTGGATAGGAATGTTTTAACTAACTAAGTAGAAGCAAACAGACAGGGAGCAAGTAAAGACACAAAGGAATTGCAGGATCAGGAAGGAGCTCACAGAAGAGGCAGGAGCAAGGCAAAGCCATGGAGAAAACAATCTGGGCAGATTCAGCATTATACCTTATATAGAGACAAGGTAGCATAGTGGTTAGAGTGTTGGACTAGGAATGGGGAGCCCAAGTTGAAACCTCCCCTCAACCATGAAAAATACTAGATTAAAAAGAATAGACCTTAAGTTCCTCGTAAGAATAGTGGAGTGGAATATAATGCAATAGCAGAGTGTCTGACCTAGGATGGCCATGAGCCTACGTTAGAGAGGGGAGTCCTCTATTTGAAGGTCTGTCTAGTCCAAATATCAATCAAAGGACCATAAGAAGGAAGACAGAGATGCTAAAGCAACCAATTATCACTTAGCACCTGGACAGCAGTCAGCACAGTCACCTAGTCTTCCCCACTATGGTGAGATGCATTGTATTTTGATTTGAATTATAGTAATAATTTCTACATTTACTTCTATACTAGCACACACAGAATTTATGCAAATTGGGGCTCTCAGTTTTTAGCGAAGCATCAGAAAAAAGAGTTATTTTATGGCAGTGCATAAGTGAGCATCACCCAAATGCCAACCTCTGCTTTCTAGTTCCTTTTACAGGTGTTTCCCGTGGGCAGGGGGTTTATTCCCAGGCCGTGCAGTTAGTTCCAGCCTACTTAATCCAGCCTCAGAAGAAGAGGCCTCAGGCTTGAAGGAGCAGTGAGAAAGTAAGGGGGGGAATAAAGAGGGAGAGAGGAGGCGGTCGAGTGTTGAAACAAGCTAGGAACTGTCTTCCAGAGCTCCGCAACTGTCGAGGACCAGGCCTACCCATTTACTTATCACATTTATAACACCACATTTGTCCTCCAAGGAGCTCAGGGTAGTGTTCTCTCCCCCCATTTTGTCCTCACAACAACCCTGCGTGAGGTAGGTTTGGCTAAGAGAGAGTGACTGGCACAAGGTCCCTGAGTGGGGATTTGAACCCAGGTCCCAGTCTGACACTCTTAACCACTTTTTCACCCGTGGGCCGGTCCACCGTCCCTCAGACCATGTGGTGGGCCGGACTATATTTTGAAAGAAATAATTGAACGAATTCCTGTGCCCCACAAATAACCCAGAGATGCATTTTAAATAAAAGCACATATTCTACTCATGTAAAAACACCAGGCAGGCCCCACAAATAACCCAGAGGTGCATTTTAAATAAAAGGACACATTCTGCTCATGTAAAAACACGCTGATTCCCGGACCGTCCATGGGCTGGATTGAGAAGGCGATTGGGCCACATCCAGTTCACGGGCCTTAATTTGCCTATCCCTGTTGTTCTTAACCAATGCACCACACTGGCTTTCTGGTGTGTGTTCCCTCACGCAGAAGTTACCTATGAGTTCCCTTCGTACCACCAGATAAGAAGAGCGCTCTGCGCCTGTGACGTTAGCTCGCATAATTCCTCCGATTTGAAAAGAAACTTTTATGGAACGTTCCATGCCTGGCAAATCAGCAAGGAGAAAGGGTGGAGGGGAGTTTGGCCAAGGTTGCTGCTGCTGCCATCTTGGGACCGTGCAGTATTCATGTTACAGCGTCTCAGGATATCAAATGCAAGAATCCCAGTCTCTCAAGTACTATCGCAGGAAGGAGAAGTCCTCTGACTATGAAAAGCATTGTCCGAAGGAGCAGCACCAGATAAACATCACCTAGCAACCAGCAGCGCTGACACACAGTAACCTTCAGGGAGCCCTGGAGAAACACAAAGGCTTTTTGTGCAGAAGCCTTTAAGAGCATAGGTTGGGATTATTTTCCTAATTTAGGTGCCAAATTGGGGTCTTAGCTCGCACAACTTCTGGAAAAAAAACTGGTTTTTGATGTGGAAACCCACCCCTGTTAAACTCTCTGCTCGGGGTTAAACGGGTTGAGGTAACATTCCTCGCTTTGAAGTGGTTATCCCGTGTAAATAAGTAGAATTAATCTAGTGTGATTAATCTAGTGTATGGAAGGATGAGGGACGCGGGTGGCGCTGTGGGTAAAACCTCAGCGCCTAGGACTTGCCGATCGCATGGTCGGCGGTTCGAATCCCCGCAGCGGGGTGCGCTCCCGTCGTTCGGTCCCAGTGCCTGCCAACCTAGCAGTTCGAAAGCACCTCCGGGTGCAAGTAGATAAATAGGGACCGCTTACCAGCGGGAAGGTAAACGGCGTTCCGTGTGCTGCGCTGGCTCGCCAGATGCAGCTTGTCACGCTGGCCATGTGACCCGGAAGTGTCTGCGGACAGCGCTGGCTCCCGGCCTATAGAGTGAGATGAGCGCACAACCCTAGAGTCTGTCAAGACTGGCCCGTACGGGCAGGGGTACCTTTACCTTTACCTATGGAAGGATGAGAATTAAAGCTTCCTCTTTCTCATGTTACTGACGGGGGCTGTGGGTGACCAACACATCTGGTGAGATATAGATATTGTTCACGCCAGCTCCACACCCCAATAATCACATTTACAGGGGGGGGGGACACACACCACCACACACACCTGGGAACGTTATAAACAGAAAGCCCTCCATTTGATAGTACACTAGTTTTGGGTTAAGTAAGCAAAGACTTCTTAGTACAAGAAGTTGGGCCTACAACAAAATACTGCAGCATGGAGTGTGCCTGTTCGTTTCCTCTCAACCAGCCAATCCCTTTTTTCAGATCACTCCATTCCATTCCGCTATTCCGCCATCCCTGTTTTCTGTTCCTCTTCCTTCACAGAGACACACACATGTTCTGTGACTTCTGAACATGCTGATTCCCCATTTGGGCTGTTGGGAGGGTTCCCCCCTTGGGCCTTCTTTCCTCCCAAGACTTCTCTACTTCCCAAATACTTTTCTTGTGTGTGGATGGTGCTGTTTGGCCATCTCATTGGGCCCAGGCTTTCCCTGCCCCATAAGGTTAGATGTTTCTGTACATGTTTGATTCCTCTGGCTTTTATATGTTTTAAATGTGTATCTATATTTTACTGGTTTTCAGTTTTGTTTTTGTTTCACTGTTAAATTGTTTGTTTTAGACTGTGCACTGCTTAGCTGTTTGTTTGTTTTTTAAAAAAAGAATATTAAGAGGTATATGAAAGCTTTTAAGTAAAAAAAAAAAAAATAGGCACATGGGAATATATTAGCTTCTTCCTAATATTAGCTTCTTCCTAATATTTTGGTTCCATGCCAGGGAATTTTTGCAAAAATAAAAGCTGCAATCCTAAACAAACTTGCTAGGCAGTACGCCCGTTGAACGCAGCAAGATGTACTTCTGAGCAAACATGCATAGGATTACACTATGAAGCTGTGATTCTCAACTCACCCATAGGAGACTAAACCGCACCGACCAGAGTGCAACCTCTGAGTCAACATGTTTACTAGTGCACTTTAACTCAGGTGCATAACTTTCATTCACAACTCAGAATGCACACTTAGAATAGCAGATACTTCATTTGTATACCTTAGGGCAGGGGTAGTCAGTGTTGTGATCTCCAGATGTTGAGAGTAGAAGTCCAACAGCTGGAGATCACTACACTTACTACTCCTGAATTAGGGTTTCAACTTTTGATTCACTTGAATGAAAGCCCTGTAAAGTCCTACATGGCCCTGCAGATGTTAGAGCCTGATTTATAATAATAAAACACAGAAAAAGCAATCATTAAAAAACAATTATACATTGATAGACTTAAAACTATATACATATATAAAATCTATTAAAATCATACAAAACAGCGTGGCACCAGTCCTTTCATTAAAAGCAGCTGGTTCTCAAAAGCCTGATGAAATAAGAACAACTTTAGCTGCTGGTGCAAGGGCAACAAGGAGGGAGCCAGTCTAGCATCTCTAGGGAGGGAGTTCCAAATCTGGGAGCAGCCATCGAGAAGGCCCTGTTCCTTGTCCCTACCAAGTGTGCCTACCAAGGCAGACTCATTTGAGGGGGTACGGTCTTTTAGGTAGCTTTCCTTTCCCCACCTCCCCATTATGTCCCCCCAAAATTCTTAGATATTGAAAGAAATGTGGGTTATACATTTGGATAACGCGGGTGGACGCGGGTGGCGCTGTGGGTTAAACCACAGAGCCTAGGACTTGGCGATCAGAAGGTCGGCGGTTCAAATCCCCGCTCCCGTTGCTCGGTCCTTGCTCCTGCCAACCTAACAGTTCGAAAGCACGTTAAAGTGCAGGTAGATACCGCAAGTACGTACCGCTCCGGCGGGAAGGTAAACAGCATATCCGTGCGCTACTCTGGTTCGCCAGAAGTGGCTTAGTCATGCTGGCCACATGACCCAGAAGCTGTACGCCGTCTCCCTCGGCCAATAAAGCGAGATGTCGGTCACGACTGGACCCAATGGTCAGGGGTCCCTTTACCTTACCATAACAATACAAGGAGGAGGCTACAATTCAAAGGTTTAAATAAATGTAAATTAAACAATAAACAAATTCTTTCCCTTTTTCCTAGAAAGAATACTCCCTCCAGCCCAAGTGTCACAAGGAAAACGGGAATCATGTTATCAATGGCTCAGGTGAGTGTTTGAGATAACTACGAGCCCAGGTGATGGGGACTGCTTCTGTAGCTGGGACAAAATTTCTGAGACTTTTTCTTCACATAAGTGTCCTGCCCCCTTCAGAACTTTGGATGTAGTGTTATACTGAGCTAGACCATTGTTCCATCTAGCTGAGCATTGTCAACCCTGACTAGCAGTGGCCTCGCCAAGGTTTGAGAACATAATGCTGAACGCCTCCTCAATCTCCGAATGGTGTGAGATTCCGGGGGTTCCAGACGTGTACCCAGGGATGGGTCTCCTCAGAATGAGGGACAGCAGAGACTGTGGTGTCTTTTGGAATATCTGGTTTATTTATACCAATAACCTGAAATATACTCAGAGTCCTGTAGTGATTTCACGCTCTTTTTTGAAGTTTGTAAAACAGTGATTGAATTGCCCCCCAAACCTCAGGCTTTTATATACATTATTTACACAATGAGTCCCGTCTGATTGGCTGATTCTGCTTCCCTCCTGGAGCCTGATTGGTCTTTTCCTGCAGGCCAATCGGTTGTTGCATTCTACGATCCTACCAGCCTAATAGGCTGATTAACTTCTTCCTGGAGCCTGACTGGTCTTTTCCTGCAAGCCAATCAGTTGTTGCATTCTAGGATCCTACTTGCCTATTGTTCTAGGATCCAAGGTTAGTACATAACAGAACCTGAGCCTACAGTGGAAGGGCTCACAGCATTAACGCCCCAAGAAGGCCCTGCTTCTCCCATAGCCACAGCCTTGGATTCAAGCAACAATCAAGCATGTCTCTCCTTCTCACGCTTCTTCCTGCAGCCTGTCCAGCTCTCTCACACTGCCTTTTGTCTTTCTCACTACCAGCCAGGCACGGGAGGGAGGCCCACCCATTTTCCCTTCCTTTTTTTTACCAGCGATCCATACATAGGGCCATTACCAAGAAGCTGGCTTGGCTACTTCAACAGTGGAGTCCTCAATTAGAGTTTAACCCTTGCTGGATCCAGGAATTAGAAGATTTCTACTGGGTTGGGCCAGTGCCCCATCTAGTCCAGCACCCTGTTCTTTCAGAGGCCAACCAGATGCCTGTAGCAAACTCACATGCAGGATCCGAGCACAAGAGCACTCTCCACTGCAACTGGTATTCGGAAGCATTACTGCCCCAACTATGAAGGCAGAGATCGTGGCTAGTAGCCCTTTCCTCTAATCCTCTTTTAAAGCCATCTAGGTTGGTGGCTGACGCGGGTGGCGCTGTGGGTTAAACCACAGAGCCTAGGACTTGCTGATCAGAAGGTCGGCGGTTCGAATTCCCGCGATGGGGTGAGCTCCCGTTGCTCAGTCCCAGCTCCTGCCCACCTAGCAGTTCAAAAGCACATCCAAGTGCAAGTAGATAAATAGGTACCGCTCCGGCGGGGAGGTAAATGGCATTTCCGTGCGCTGCTCTGGTTCGCCAGAAGTGGCTTAGTCATGCTGGCCACATGACCCGGAAGCTGTAGGCCGGCTCGCTTGGCCAATAAAGTGAGATGAGCGCCGCAACCCCAGAGTCGTCCGCGACTGGACCTAATGGTCAGGGGTCCCTTTACCTTTACCTTCGGTTGGTGGCCATCACTGCCTCCAATGGAAACTGAGTTCCATAGTATAACTAGGTGCTGTGCATGAAGATGTGCTTTCTTTTATCTGCGCTGAATCTTCCAGCGTTCAGCTTCAGGGCAGAGTGCAAGCAACCGCAGCAGAGCAGCCTTTCCAAAGTCAAAGTCCTCCATGATGTATGATAGGCAACATTTTCATTTTCTGTTTCTTTCAACGTAGAGGCAAACACAGAAACGCCGGCAGTGGTTTAATCCCCAGGGATGCAACAAGCTGATCGATACAGAAGTGCCTCACTGCCGATTAGTGTGAGAATAAACTCGCTTTCTATCTGAAAAGGCTGGCTGCATGCAGAAGGACCCAGGTTCCCCAGAAAGTTCTCAGGTCTCAGGTGCTGTGAACTTCCTGAAACCTTGGAGCTGCTACTTGTTAGGGCAGGCAATGGAACATTGGTCTAACTTGGAAAAGACGGCGTCATCTCTTCATAGGCAACTACTGACTTTCGCTGCGGAACATTAAATGTTGAGCTTTGGTGCTGGAAGTCCATTGGGGAGTTTCTTGAACCTTGTAGTATCATGACCTCACTCTGCCAACAAATGCTTCTGTTGATTTTAAGACATTTCATGCTCTGCTTTTCTTGGAATGATCAACGAGGCTTGCACACATGCATAAAAGTAATGTCAACAACAATAAAGCCACAGTAAGAAATCCACATTTTATCTTTCTTCCAAAAAAAACAAAACTTGAAATACAAATGGTGTTCAGTGTTTTCTAGAACAGGGAAGCCCAACTTTTCATACCAAGTAGGCCACAAGAATACTTTAACACAGAACCCGCAGGCTGAAGACTGCCTTGCTGTGCAGTGGGTGGGAGCGAGGGCAAAATTTGACACACCACCCCCAGCCCTGGAACTGCCTTCCCAAAGCCATCTAAGCACAGCACCTAGCTTTGGGTAGGAGGTATAAGGCTCTGGTGGGGCCCTAGAGCCCTCACATCTCCTTTTCAAAGCTGGGAAAGCACTAACTAGGCTTTGGGACTAGCAATGACAAACCTAGGCAGCATCTTAAAAAGCAGAGACATCACCTTGCCAACAAAGGTCCGTATAGTTAAAGCTATGGTTTTCCCAGTAGTGATGTATGGAGGTGAAAGCTGGACCATAAAGAAGGCTGATCACCGAAGAATTGATGCTTTTGAATTATGGTGCTGGAGGAGACTCTTGAGAATCCCATGGACTGCAAGAAGATCAAACCTATCCATTCTGAAGGAAATCAGCCCTGAGTGCTCACTGGAAGGGCAGATTGTGAAGCTGAGGCTCCAATATTTTGGCCACCTCATGAGAAGAGAAGACTCCCTGGAAAAGACCCTGATGCTGGGAAAGATGGAGGGCACAAGGAGAAGGAGACGATAGAGGACAAGATGATTGGACAGTGTTCTCGAAGCTACCAACATGAGTTTGACCAAACTGCGGGAGGCAGTGGAAGACAGGAGTGCCTGGCGTGCTTTGGTCCATGGGGTCACGGAGACTCAAACACGACTAAACGAGTAAACAACAAAAGGCTTTGGGAAGGAGATGGGGGGAACTCTAGGACCCTGTCAGAGCCTCCTACCCCAAAGCCCAGTGCCTTGCTTACCCAGCTTTGTGAAGGCAGCGTGAGAGCTGGGGCCAAAGGGCCTCACTTTGGACTATTGTGTTCCAGAAGCAGGCAGAGGATGAGTTAAAGTGAGCCTCTTTTGAGGAAACAGTTCTGTAACTCCTGGGTCCATCTCTGCTGCCAGAGGCCCAGGTGACCTCAATAGCTGAGAATGGCTTCTACCAGGCAGCATAGCGAAGAGTTAGTGATAGTGGGAGTCGTAGTACAGCAGGGTTTGTAGGACCAAAGGTTAGCCAACTCTGCCATAGACGAAATATGTGTCCTCAGATGTGGAGAGCTGAGGCCACATAGTGCTTTGTAGTTCATCACCAGCATGGCAACAGAGCTTCATAGTTTATTGTTGTTTAGTTGTTTAGTCGTGTCCGACTCTTCGTGACCCCATGGACCAGAACACGCCAGGCACTCCTGTCTTCCACTGCCTTCCGCAGTTTGGTCAAACTCATGTTAGTAGCTTCGAGAACACTGTCTAACCATCTCATCCTCTGTTGTCCCCTTCTCCTTGTGCCCTCCATCTTTCCCAACATCAGGGTCTTTTCCAGGGAGTCTTCTCTTCTCATGAGGTGGCCAAATTATTGGAGCCTCAGCTTCAGGTTCTTTCCTTCCAGTAGCACTCAGGGCTGATTTCCTTCGGAATGGAAGCTTCATAGTTAGCAGGCAGGTAATGTTAACATAGGGACACGGGTGGCGCTGTGGGTTAAAGCCTCAGCACCTAGGACTTGCCGATTGAAAGGTCGGCGGTTCGAATCCCCACGGCGGGGTGCGCTCCCATCGTTCGGTCACAGCGCCTGCCAACCTAGCAGTTCGAAAGCACTTCCGGGCGCAAGTAGATAAATAGGGACCGCTTACCAGCGGGAAGGTAAACGGTGTTCCGTGTGCTGCGCTGGCTCGCCAGATGCAGCTTGTCACGCTGGCCACGTGACCCGGAAGTGTCTTCGGACAGCGCTGGCTCCCGGCCTATAGAGTGAGATGAGCGCACAACCCTAGAGTCTGGCAAGACTGGCCCGTACGGGCAGGGGTACCTTTACCTTTACCTTTAATGTTAACATAGCTGGTACAGAAGCATTTATATCTTATGTTGCTGACATCCTCACCCAGCCTTTCCCAAACTTGTGCCCTCCCAAACTTTTGGACTACAACTCCTATCAGTCCCAGCCAACATGACCAACAGACTGACTCACCAGAGTGGTGTATTCTCTAGTTATCTCCCGCTACTTATCTACTGCAATGCACTCTATGTGGAGCTACCTTTGAAGGTGACTCGGAAACTGCAACTAATCCAGAATGTGGCAGTTAGACTGGTGACTGGGAGTAGCTGCTGAGACCATATAACACCAGTCCTGAAAGACCTACATTGCCTCCCAGTACGTTTCTGAGCACAATTCCAAGTGTTGTTGCTGACCTTTAAAGCCCTAAATGGCCTCAGCCCAGTATACCTGAATGAGTGTCTCCACCCCCATTGTTCAGCCCGGACACTGAGGTCCAGCACCGAGGGCCTTCTGACGGTTCTCTCGCTGCAAGAATTGAGGTTACAGGGAACCAGCAGAGGGCTTTCCTGATAGTGGCACCCACCCTGTGGAATGCCCTCTCATCAGATGTCAAGGCAATTTTTTAATATTCGATTGGGAGCCGCCCAGAGTGGCTGGGGAAACCCAGCCAGATGGGCGGGGAATAATAATAATAATAATAATAATAATAATAATAATAATAATAAATACAGTAATGGATGGTGGACACTGTAGTTCAGCAATATCTGGAGGCCACCAGCTGGGGAACGACTGCTTCACTCTCGTAAGAACGATGGCAGCTAAACTTAGCGCCAGTTGCAGCTTCCAAATGTTTTTGTCAGTGAAGGGGGAATGAAGGATGCTTCCGTGTAGGAGCTGATCTTTAAATGTCCCTTGGCCATTCACGTGGCATGTGAGGTATTGCAAAGTGTCATCTTCACTTGTAGGCGTAAATTAACAGAGAACATGATAAAAAGATCCTTATTAAGCTCATCTCACTTCCACTCTGCAATGCAACACCTATGCAGCAGCTGTTAACACACTTCTTTTCAGGTTAAGTGGAGGGTAGTCATTGGTCCAGAGCATGATGCTAAGCTACTGTTCAAGCTAAGAAGCAACACAGGAAAATACAGAGGGCTATGTAAGTCATTGCTAGCACCAAGAGGCACAAGGTTGCACCCAACATTGGGGAGGCCCATTGAACGTGTGTGACCTCACAAACTGGCACATATGGCTATGGGAGAAGCAAAGTCTTCTTGGGGTGTTAATGCTGCAGGCCCCTCCACTGTAGGCTCAGGTTGCATATAAACCATATATAAATAAATAAACCATGAATCCTAAAGACACCACTCAAAAGATGTGTACTAGGAGAAATCCGCACAAGATGCTGATGAATTTTCACGTGGACGGTAAGGAACAAACAGAATGCAGACGGGTGTGGAAATGTGGTGATTAGAACTTAAAAAACAGGAGAAATAGGAAACTGGGAGAAACCAAAACCGATCGATTAATCCATCCATAGTTGTAAGTTACATTGCTTACTATTGCTACTAAACGGTGAAAGTTTGGGAAGAACCTGGAATTTGTACCCTGTACAACATGTGACCCAACAGAAGCTAAGACAGAAAAGCGGGATTGCCATATTCCAAAGCGCAAAAACCTGGACACATCTGGGGCACGCACACACACCTCACCATCCTGCATCTCCGTCGCTTGCCCCCCCCCCGCCGCCGCTGACCCCTTCCTCGCCCACCTGCTTGCACCTTCCCCTCCCCTCTCTTACCTTTGCTGTCTTTGCCCTCGTGCTCATGAGACACTGTGTCTCCAGACGATGGGAGGCTGGAGGCCCGTGCAAGGCCTGGAGTCCAGAGGAGTCATCACCAGACCTAGCACGGCCCAAAAAATTTAAAAAATAAAAAGTTATTTAATGTAAAATACAAAAATCCTCCCAGAGGGGCATGATGGGCCCCTAAAAGAGGCCATGTCCGGGAAAACCTGGATTTTTGGCAACCCTAAGAAAAGGCCCTACCCTGCCGAATTACCTCAGTGATTGGGACCTAGCATCAGCCCGCCACTTTCCTCACCTGTTGTTGTTGTTCTTGGTCATTAATTAGCATTTATACCTGCCCTTCTCCTATAAAGTACCCAGAGCAGCTTGCAGAAAAGAATAACCAGAAAAGTTAAGATGTTTAAAAAAATAAATAATGGATTTTGCTTACGGGGGACCAGACAAGCTACACAATGCCCTCTTAATATGCCCAGAGGCACTTGTTTTACCTTTAATGGGCACATGAGGCAGCAGTTCTTGCCAAAGGGTTGCAGGTAGGGCGGAGGGCCCAATCCAGGGCACCGGGCCTGGAAAATTCTGTCGGCACATAATAATTCCCAGTAAGCCTTGGCAGCCAGAGTTTGTCTCTCCCCCCTTATATATTTGCACATATACATTATCATGTGGCACATTGTGTTATGGGCCTGTGTGTACCCAAAGTCTTTTAAGCACCTAGCAGCTCTCCTCCTCAGTGGTGAGCGGGCTGTGACCCAGAAACAAGGACTCATCGTCACTTAGCTTATTTTGACTGAGGACTGTAGGGAACCATCAGCTTCCAGTGTTTCTCAAACTTGGGTCCCCAGCAGTTGTGGAACTACAACTCCCATCATCCCTGACCGCTGGCCCTGCTAGCTAGGGATGATGGGAGTGGTAGTCCAAACATAGTTGGGGTTTGAGAAACGCTGGAAAGGACTGCGGTTCAATGCCAAAGCACCTGTTTTGCGTGCAGAATGTCCCTGATTTATTTATACCCCACCATCTCCAGGTTGGGCTGGGAGCAGCTCCTGCTATTTGGAGCCCTGCAAAGCCGCTGTCACTCAGTGTAGACAATAGTGAGCTTAGATGGGCCAGCAGCCTGAGTCAGGATGAGGTAAACTTCATGTGCCCCTATGGCTTTGCCCAACAACTTGGTCTCTCTCTCTCTCTCTCTCTCTCTCTCTCTCTCTCTCTCTGCTGTGACCTGGGTGCTAATTCTGACACTGGCACCTGCTATTCCAGGCGTAGGAGGAAAGCTGTCTAAATTGCCATTCTAGCAACTCCTCAGCTCCTTGAAAGCTGGCTTCTATAACTCATTGTTTCCCACCACGCTGCCCACTTGCTAATTTACTTTCCACCTCCCAATATGTGTGTGTATTTCCTGAAATAATAAACACAAAATATTCTTTTTTAGCACTGACAAAGTTCACAGCATGGACAACAAACATAGTGCAAAAGGGAGTCTTAAGAGGTGTGGGCTGATGTGCTTTCTCTTTTTTTGCACAGTAAGTAATGTAATATATCACAGGATCTGAGGGAAACGGTTTTTGTTAGAGCAGAATGTGCTTGTCAGCAGGGGAGGGCCGCAACTATAGAGCCGCTCGCAGGGTCACGTGACCGCTTATTCTCGTTGCCTCTGAAAAGGTCTTTGCAGAAGTGAAAGAGCTTAGCAGTATACTGCCAAAAAGTCATGCACGCTTAGAAACATGCCGAGGTGCGGGAAAGAGGGAGAGGCTTAAGGCAGTGCCAGGGAGCTGAGGGAGAGAGAGCGACCAAGACCTGAATAATGAGCCAGAGGATGGAAGACCAGGTGAGGATCCCACCTGGGGCGACTGGACTTTACAGAGCAATGCTAGTCAAATCAGGTAAGTGCAAACATGAGGGTGCTTTCTGAGCAGCGCAGTGCAAGATATCTATATGACACTGGGTTTGTAGCAGAGCAGGCGCACACCCACACCTATTTTTCTTTGACAACAGGGATTGTAGATCTAACACTGCCTAGGAATTTCTCTCTTGGCTTGCAGAATCCCTCTTGTATACGAATGGGTCCCCCTTTTGTTTTTCCGACTGAATTTCGCTATCCTGAGATGTCCGATTTTGGTGGCAGATTCTTTTAAATCTTTCTCAGCTGCAGAAGATTTCGCTGTGCATAGTTGTAGCATTACACAACTTGAAAACTTGTAAGGCTAATTGCATTTAGAAATATATTTTCTTTCTTTCTTTCTTTCTTTCTTTCTTTCTTTCTTTCTTTCTTTTTGGAAGACTGCCAGCAAATAAACCCTTGCTGAACTTTCTGTGACAATTCGCTCTGCGCTGTCAGCTGAGGGAGTGAACCCTGTTTCTGCGAGGTGTCTAGTTAATTATCTAATTAATGATGACGTGGTGATGCAAATCGGTAGTTTTTGTATTGTTCCCGGACACCCGTCACTGCTTACTTAGCAAAAGTAAATAGTTGTTTTGATCATTTAGATTACATAGTATTTCTTCATATTGAGTATATCGTATCAGCAGGACTGGAGAGATTCGTTTTATAACTCTTTAGAGGTGGGGAATCAATATTGCTGCACTGCTTCTTTGCAATTATATTTTTAGAAAAATATTGCTGGCTACTGGAGTGGTTTTGGTGAACAGCAGCATGCTTGACATTTCAGAGAGGCATTTAAAATCATTCGCTGTGTTAACTCATCAGGGGAAGGAGAAATATGTAACTTGGCGTATTTATATGACTGCAGTCTTTTAGACCTTTCTTTCCCCAGAGAAATAGGAAGTTGGATTGCACCTGTATTAGCTAAGGGTGGGTTCCCATGTGCAAAACCTGGTTTAGCCAGGTGCGTGGTGCAATAGGGTTTAATCTTCCTTTACCTCGAGACCTGATAAGGAGTAAGGACGATGACCCAGCCTCAGTTTCCAGACGCCTTGCTGCATTATGAATACGGGCAAATTAGATGTGGTTAATTATTTAATGTTTCACATGCGGACCACACAAAGGGGGCTCGGCCCTTCCTTTGGGAGCTTTTGTTCCTGGAAAAAAGGGCATTGCCTGACATTCGGGTGAGTGACGAGAGAGCAAATGGTGCCCCGTCAAAAGTTATGCTCAGTTTTTTTTGCTGGCAGATAACAGGCATGGTGTGGGAATCTCTGCGCAAGCCAAACTCCCACAAGCTGCCGAAGCAAAAGCTCAGTGATTAAAGGAATAGCTCAGAGTCACTGTTGGCTTAAATGGGCATATCGTGCGAGAAGTTTGGAGATGATTGGATAGGCAGTTAATTGCAGAGACAATTGGTTGAAAAGAATTAAGGGTCACCAAGGTTGGCATCAGCCTACCTAATCCCCAAACTCATGCGACTCCATGCCTACAAGAAATTCCTTATTCAGGGAATTAGGAAGAGGAGTGAATGTACTTGCACAGGGCTGCCCTGGAATTGAAGTGGTCAGGGAAACCTCTGCATGTAGGAACTCTTCTGTACACACTGAAAAACACATAAAGCTTTGGCCTGGAGTCCATGTAGCTCAGTTCACAAGCGTGGAATCTGGTTCCTCATTCAGTATCTGTCCTGAAAATCAAAGCTTTGGTTTTTTGGTGTTTTTTTTAAAAAAGAAAAAGAATCAAGGTCCTAGACCTCATGATTGCAAATAAATCTTGGGCATGGTACAGTGGTACCTCAGGTTAAGTACTTAATTCATTCCGGAGGTCCATTCTTAACCTGAAACTGTTCTTAACCTGAAGCACCACTTTAGCTAATGGGGCCTCCCGCTGTCGCTGCGCGATTTCTGTTCTCATCCTGAAGCAAAGTTCTTAACCCGAGGTACTATTTCTGGGTTAGTGGAGTCTGTAACCTGAAGCGTATGTAACCTGAAGCGTATGTAACCCGAGGTACCAACTGTATTTGATTAGCAAATACTCCAAAATTAGAGTAGGAATGTACCTTAGGAGACAAGGCATTAACAGTTTCTCCTAGTCCTTTATCAGGCTGAATATACAAGGTACATTTAAAGCACATGTATCTCCCCCCCCCCAAAGAATCATGGGAGCTGTAGTTTATCCCTCGCAGAGCTACAACTCCGATCACCCTTAACAAACTCTCCCCATAGGTCATAGTGGCAAATTACCTCAGACCTCATGCATTCATCCCATTGCTTTTCAAAATAAATAAAAAAGCTCAAAATGTTGGCTGTGCAACAAGGTAAGTAAACAAAAGAAGAAGCAAATTTATGCAAGTGTTCTTAATTTGCAAAATTTATTGGGGACAAAAACTCCAGGTTGCAATTCTGTTCATCATCATCATCATCATCATCATCATTTATTAAATTTGTATACCGCCTTTCCTCTGAAGATCACAGGACAGTTTAAAACATAAAAAAAATACAAAATACATAGCATAATAACAACAACCCCCACCCACAAACACATTTAAGAGGCCATATATGATTTAATCAGCCAAGGCCCTGCATGAAAAGCAGTATTTTCACCTGATGCCTAACTTTTCGTAACTTTTGAGCATTTGCAAACTCCTCCGTGTTCACAGATTCTTTTGCTCGCAGAATACAACGGTTCCCCACCCGTGCTCCAAACCTCCTACCAGCTCCCTGCCTCTCTCCAGCACAGCCCTGCGATCTTCTATATCTCCGTTTCCAAAACAGGACCACGGGGCATCCAGCTGCCAGAGGTCTGGTTGCAAAGGTTGCGTCCATTGCATGCAGCCTAATTAAGAAACTAAAAAGGGCCCCGTTTCTGGATCATACGAAAGGCCCATCAATTCCACAGTACAGTTCCCACACTGTTGCCGATTAGATACCGCTGGGAAGCCCTCCAGCAGCGCTCTTGCCGGCCGTTGCTTCCCACTGAGTGATATGCTACCTCTGAAAATGGAGGTTCCATTTTGCCACCGCGACTGACAGCCACCAATAGACCCATCCTTCTCCTCCTCCACCACTCATGTGTCTTATCCCCCTTTATAGCCATCCAAGCTAGTCACCACCAGCAGCAAATTCTGTACATTAATTTGAAGGAAACAGGGCAACGTCAGACGTTGCCTTATAGCTCAATATTGCCCATGCTGACTGGCAGTGGGCATACCTGAAGGAGCATCTCCACCCCCAACATTCAGCCCGGACACTGAGGTCCAGCGCCGAGGGCCTCCTGGCGGTTCCCTCATTGCGAGAAGTGAGGTTACAGGGAACCAGACAGAAGGCCTTCTCGTTAGTGGCACCCGCCCTGTGGAACACCCTCCCTTCAGATGTGAAGGAAATAAACAGCTATCTTCTCTTTAAACGACATCTGAAGGGAAGTTTTTAATATTTAATGCTGTATTGTTTTTAACACTTGATTGGAAGCCGCCCAGAGTGGCTGGGGAAACTCAGCCAGATGGACGGGGTACCAATAATAAATTATTCTTATTATTATTCTTATTATTATTAGGCAGCTTTCCAGGGATCCAGCCAGGATTTCCCCAGACTTCCTCACCTGGAGATGCCAGGGACTGAACCTTTTTCATGCAAGGCAAATGCTGTACCACTGAGCCACACAGTCTGTATAAAATATTTCCACGTTAATAATAATAATAATAATAATAATAATAATAATAATAGTAATAATAATTTATTGGTACCCTGTCCATCTAGCTGGCCTTCCCCAGCCACTCTGAGCAGCTTCCAACAAAGATTTAAAATACATTAAAATGTCACACATTAAAAACTTCCCTAAACAGGGCTGCCTTCAAATGTCTTCTAAAAGCCAGATAGTTGTTTATTTCCTTGACATCTGATGGGAGGGTTTTCCACAAGGCGGGTGCCACTACCAAGAAGGCCCTCTGCCTGGTTCCCTGTAGCTTTGCTTCTCATAGTGAGGGAACCGCCAGAAGGCCCTCGGAGCTGGACCTCAGTCTCTGGGATGAACAATAGGGGTGGAGATGCTTCTTCAGGTATTAGCGGCTCGCCATGCAGATCAAGGGATATCTGCCATGTCACCCTAGGGATGGGGCTTTTATTGTTTTTGTTTGTTTGTTTTGCTACTTTTAATGATGTGGGGGGAATTGTCCCTTTTCCTTTGTATGTTAAGATCATGTTAAGACCTTCAGGTGGCAGCCCTAATCAGATAATGTGGTGATAAGCAGAAGTGGGGGAAGAACAGGGTCAAGGGAAGGAGGCTGCAGCAGAATGTCTTGGCCTGTGGTGTGCATTAGTTCCGCTGTTCAGCGCATTCGCCGTCTGAGGTAAAGAAACACTTATCCTCAGCCTTTGCTTTAAAAGGTCCACTGGTGCCCTCCAGGGACTACAACTCCCATCATTCCTGAGCATTGGCCATGCTGGGAGCAGGGCCGTCTTAACCGTTGGTGCTAGGGGTGCCCAGCACCCAGGCGCCAGGCTGAGAGTCCGGGGCCGAGTGTTGGAGTCCAGGGAAAAGCTGCCGACGGCTGAGTGGAGTTGAGCCCGTCAGAGCATCGCTGCGGGCGGCTCTTTCCTGGACTCCAACACTTGCCACGTCGAGCCGCCCACAGCAGAAGAGCCTGCGGCACTCTGATGGGCTCTGCTTGGCTGGGCTGTTGGCTCTTGCCCCAGCTGCATGGCGGCTAACTATTTCAGTGCCGAAATGTAGAACGTTGTGGACGCTGCGTGGCACATCCTGTTGCATGCGCCAAGCTGTGGGTTCCTTTGCTGGCTTTCCCACTGTCGGCGCACTCTCCCAGCGCCACCCAATGTGGGGTGCCAGCGTGAGAATGCAAGTGGCAGCGGAGGAAACATCTCCAGACGAGATCTGCTGCACGCCAACAGTGCCGACGGCAGCAACGAATAGGAGCACGCAGATCCTGTCCAGAGATCTTTCCTCCACTGCCACTTGCGTTCCCCATCGTTCTGCGCTGGCACCCCACGTGGGGTGGCGCTGGGAGCATGCGCAGACAGCAGAAAAGCCAGCAAAGGAACCCGCAGCTTGGCGCACACAACAGGATGCGTCGCGCAGAGCCCACAATGTTACACGGTGCTCTGGGTGCTGTGCGCGCAGCCGAAACAGCCGCTATGCAGCAGGGGAGGGTGAGGCAGCAGGCGAACAGCAACCTGGGGCGCAGGGCGGATCTTTGCACCCCGGCGCCGCGTATGCTTAAGACGGCTCTGAGTCGGAGTTGAAGTTCAACGAAATCTGGAGGGCACCAGTTTGAAGAAGGCTGTGGCACATTTCTATTAGTATGCCTAAGACAGGTGTGTTAAAGGTAAAGGTACCCCTGCCCGTACGGGCCAGTCTTGACAGACTCTAGGGTTGTGCGCCCATCTCACTCAAAGAGGCCAAGGGCCAGCGCTGTCCGCAGACACTTCCGGGTCACATGGCAAGCGTGACATCGCTGCTCTGGCGAGCCAGAGCCGCACACGGAAACGCCGTTTACCTTCCCGCTAGTAAGCGGTCCCTATTTATCTACTTGCACCCAGGGGTGCTTTCGAACTGCTAGGTTGGCAGGCGCTGGGACCGAACAGCGGGAGCGCACCCCGCCGCGGGGATTCGAACCGCCGATCTTTCGATCGGCAAGTCCTAGGCACTGAGGCTTTAACCCACAGCGCCACCCACGTCCCTAAGACAGGTGTGTTACTGAGGCACTAAATCAAGCACAGAATATAAAGTATGTCTCTGGTGGCATACACACCCTACCTTTAGAGCACATGGCGTCCCCCCCAAAATACTGGGAACTGTAGTCCTCCCAGAGCTATAATTCCCAACACCCTTAAAAAACTACCGTTCCCAGGATAGCTTGTGGAGATGGGCTTTAAATGTGCTTAAAAGTATGGTTTGTACACAGGTTCAATCTAACAATGAGGCTGGGCGGGAGGGAGGTTGCCTAGATTGCAGATTATTTCATATTTCTCGTCTTCAGTATTCTCAAAAAGGCATTAATATTGAGGTTTGGGCATTATGGTAACTTTAAAAGCAAGGGGATTAATCGACTCTTCAGTTGGCAAACTACCCTAGCCCTAATCTTTCAGAAATCCAACTCTCTTCTTTGCTGGTCTGCGAATACAATAAGGCTGCAATCCTAAACACGTTTTACTAGGCCGTAGGCCCCATTGTACAAAGCACATTAGCTTGCACTGTGGAAACTGCAAAGCAGAACCTTCAGAAACAATGGGGGGGATTGTGTGCTGTGAAGTTTCGCCTCTTTTGTGTCAGCTTGCAGAATGGAAATGAAATAAATTATCAGCCACTCCTCAGCCGCATGAAAACTATCTCTTGGCATTTGGCTTTTTGACACAGTGGAATGTGTATCCTGTTTGCAGACTTGGAAGCATGTCATAAGAGTCCAGAGGAACTTGGTGCCCCCAAAATCATATGGGTTTTTATCACCAGCCCCCCACAGTAACCCACTTGCCTGACCACGAAATGTGGAATTAAGAACCAGGATCGTGCCTTTGACCACATACTCAAAATTTGATTTTACAACCAAACTGGCCTCTTACCTAGTTGCAGCCTGTTATGTAAGGGCCTTGGCTCCATGGGGGGAAAGGCCTCTCCATCCTAGGCCGGGCTATTTGGGAATTCCCCCGACTGGCCGCAAAGGAGGGCAGGACAGCCCGCCATCAGCTGGAATTCAGGTTGGCCAATCATTGGCCAGAGAGGCAAGGCTTGGGTGACGGACCAGAATGAAATCCTCACCGTCTTAATTTTAAAGGGGGGGGGGGGGGAGACTGCCCTTTTTCATTTTGGCCATCTCTCCCTTTATTCATTCATTAAATTTCCATCAAAGGATCCCAGGCTGGCAAGCCTCAGAGCTGAAGGCAATTAAAACAGAGTATAGTTAAAAATAAAACATATTTAAAATATTTAGAACATCTATGAACGTTTAGAAACAATCGTATACCTCCACCGTTATGAATTTCACGGTTGCCATGGCCAGTGTCTAACAGCCGTCAAATGCCTGGGTAAACAGGAATGTTTTTAACAACCACTTGGAGCTACTGCCAAGAAGACCCTGTTGCAGAAGAAATCCATCCAGGCCGTAACTTGAGGCATCACCCCCAAGAGGGCCTCTCCTGATAGTTGTAGGGCCCGAGGTGGTTGATATTTAAACAATCCAATTTGCTAATCTACTGCAAATCCTTTAGAGATCAGTCAGTAGATCCTGATCTACCCATACCATGGAGTGTGAGATTGAGCTGCTAATTAAACCAATTAGGAGTAAGCTCCATTGAATTCAATGGGATTTACTTCTAAGTATACGTGGTTAGTTAGGATTTGTGCTGTAAGTCAGCCATTCCCGATTGTACTGTAACTGAGTTGGGCTTCAGCAGACTTGTAAAACAGGGATATTCTTCTGCACCTTCAAAATCTCCACAGTGCTTGGTATTCCTGCTTTTCAAGTGGGGGTGAGGCACTGTCCTTCATTCTCTTTCTCTCTCTCACTCACTCACTCACTCACTCTCTCTCTTTATTTCTAAAATCCATTTTATTTGGACAAGGCTTTTTTGACAGAGTTCGGAAAATATCAGATTTGGTCACCGAAACCTTGAAAAGGAGGAGGGAGAGTTCAAGTTGGCATGGAAACCCTTTTGTATTTAATATCTGTACTTTGGCAGGCAAAATGCTACTTTTCTTTAATGGCCCACTGTAATGTCAGCTTCTTGGAAACACCAACTGTGTTAGTCAAGGAGAAAAGATTCCAAGTCTCACTTCTCAGGGACTTATATTGTCTCTGTACTTGAAGTAATGCCCCTTTCTCTGGAAAGTAACCTGAGAGCTTCAGTTTGCTGTTAAAGGAGAACTGGGGCGGCTGTTTCAGAAAGCACTATTGCAAAGGGCTTTACGACAGCATCCACACGCCCTTTTCAGCCTCCGGAGACTGAAACAGGAGCATGGGGAATTGTCTTAAAGGCCTTAGCAAAAATGGTATTTGAAGCAGTCCCAGGCTTCTCCCTTAAGAGAGCAGGCAGGTACTGATGGTGGGGGAGAGAAGGCTCCTTTCTCCTCTCTTGTCACCCACCTACCCACTTGCTTAAAGCAGAGCTGCTTCAAAGAGTGCTTTTGCAAAGAGCTTTAACGCCGATGAGTAGGGGTAAAATTCTGCTGCCTTGGCTGTTTCCTGCTGGGAACATGGTATGCAGCTAATGCAGGACTAAACCCTGACCTCCCACCCATAAACTGACCAGTGATGTCAGCTAGTGGGCAGGTGGGTGTGGTTTGGGGGAAATGGCCTTGCAGGCAAAATTGGACCCATTCTTGGGTAAGGACCGGCCTGTGGGATGATAGTTCCCCATCCCTAGTATACAGGATATCAGTGGAGGGACAGGGACTACTGGAGACATGAAAATAAACTAAAAATTAACGGACTGCATTCAAGAAGTTCATTGACAAAGTTGTGCAACAAGATTTTAAGGGGACCGACTTCCAATTTAAGTTAAATCAAATGAAATGGTCTTGATTATTGTCCAGTGGTGGTGTATCGCCTCTCAGCGGGGGAAGTCCTTTTCCCTTTCTTTCTCTTCTTGCAAATAATGGGGAAGATGCTCTGTCATAGCACTGTTTGCACTGGGTAATTCTCTTGGCAAATGAGGAGCACCACAGCCCTGGCTACTTATTTTGGTTGCAGCTTTTTTTTTAAGTAAGAAAAACTGTGAAATAGTCTGTTGTTTCATTTGATGTGGTAAATCCACTCCCTCCAATATGGTAATTCACTCCAACGTTAGAATTTCGCCTTTGAGGGCTACTTTTGCTTCACCCTCCTGAAGGCATTAAAAAATCGCTGTCCAATTACTTTAGTTTAGCGCTAATTTAAATTGTGGCTTCAGGCAACACAGCATATAGCGCTGAGTTACCCAGCAACACCCTACGCTGTGGCCAAAACCCTTCAGCATTGTTCAGTCACAAATAAGCTCTGTTCAGCCAAGGTCCCCTGAAAAATTAATTAATAGCTTCCTCTTTGTAGCTTCTTGCCATTCTGTTGCTTCCTGTTCAGTATGACTGTGAGGAATAATGATTAAGTACCTCTTAATTAATAAGCTCCTCCACTCCGGTAGACCTTTGACTACATCATCTTCCATTTCCCCCTTTTCTTAGGTAGCTAAAACAATATAATTTTGCTACAAAAGAAAGAAAACAACATGTAATAAAAGAAAGCCAGCCGTTAAAGCTTTTCCCTGCAGTGAACAGAACCTGCCTAATTAAGGAGCAGTTAGTCACTTATCGCCCAGCTATGCTGAACAGGAAACAATTAAAGGAGCAGAAACCAAGCTTTTAACTAAAGAAAAGTCTGCCCTAAAAAATGCTAGCATGAGAGACAAAGGATGAAATGGTGAAAACGGCAATGATCAATTGGGCTATAGATGTGGGCCACAAATATGGAGTTAGATTTGTGGGGGAAGCTACGGCGTGCTATGGCTCTTAAGGAAAATTATTGGGAAATGATTTACAGGTGGCACCTGTCGCCAAATGAATTAGTGAAAATGTATAAGTCAGACTCAGGTAAATATTGGAAGTGTACAGGTACAGATGGAACCTTTTGTCACATGTGGTGGACCTGTAGAGTACTTAAATAATATCGGGAAATGATATAAAATGAATTGAAAAAATTGTTTCGGAAGACTTTTCCATAGATGCTATCCTGTTAGGAATAATGAGGTCCAAGGTACCAAGTAAACAAACAAATTTGTTTATGTGTGCCACTACAGCAGCGAGAATACTATATGCACGAAAACGGAGAGAGGAGATCGTACCTACAAAGGAGGAGTGGCAGATGAAATTAGCAGAATTAGCAAGAAGAGGAAAGATTTAAAGAGGAATGGAAGCCATTTGTAGACTACCTAAAATACCATTGTAAAAATGTTAGAGCTTTAGTCGGTTTGGAGTAAGCTCAGCAGTTATATATACAGTGGTACCTCGGGTTAAGTACTTAATTTGTTCCGGAGGTCCGTATTTAACCTGAAACTGTTCTTAACCTGAAGCACCACTTTAGCTAATGGGGTCTCCTGCTGCTGCCGCGCCACCGGAGCCCGATTTCTGTTCTCACCCTGAAGCAAAGTTCTTAACCTGAAGCACTATTTCTGGGTTAGCAGAGTCTGTAACCTGAAGCGTATGTAACCTGAAGCGTATGTAACCCGAGGTACCACTGTAATGAGAAGAATTTGAATGTTTAAATAGTTAGAAAAAATAGAATATGAAGCAGGAATGGGAAATTTAGGGAGCCATGGAAGGATGGACAGGAAGTCGATGGAATAGAATAATGGATTGAATAGAATAATGTATCTATTGTTTCTTCTCCAGTTCTGTATTTTGTACTCTTATGAATTCATAAATAAATAAAACAGTCAGCAGTGCTTTGATACTGGACAGGCTGGGTTGCAATTACATTTTGTTGTGGGACAAACATGGAAGGAAAGGATACATTGTGGGAAGAGCTGTAGCTCAGGGATAGAGCAGTTGCTTTGCATCCAGAAGGTCCCAGGTTCAATGCCCGGCTTCCTCAGGAAGGACTGGGAAGAAAGCTGCCAGTCAGTGTAGACTAGGCATCCCCAACCTTCGGCCATCCAGATGTTTTGGACTACAATTCCCATCATCCCTGACTTCTGGTCCTGTTAGCTAATAATAATAATAATAATAATATTTTATTTATTTATTTTATTCAAAAACCGGGCCCAGGGCGGCTAACAACAAATTTAAAACACTTAATTATAAAAGCAGCATAAAATACTGTATAAAAACATGAATAACGATAAAATTCAAAAATCAATTCAGGGGAAATAAGCATTAGATAATCCCCAGGGCTAGCTGGCTGAATTGGTCCTACTTGGGCCAGCGAGGAGACCAGGGGAGAATTAGCTGTGGTGTCTCAGAGCAGGTGATCTTCATAAAAGGGGAGGGGGAGGGAAGGGAAGGGAAATAAAAGATCAGGCTGAATTCAAATTAAAGGCCAGGCGGAATAGCATTGTCTTACAGGCCCGATGGAAGGAGGTTGAATCCTGAAGGGCCCTAGTCTCATGGGACAGAGCATTCCACCAGGTCGGAGCCATCACTGAAAAGGCCCTGGCCCTGGTGGAGGATAGTCTGACTTCCTTAGGGCCCGGCACCTCTAAACTATGGTTATTCATGGACCCCCTAAGCCACAAATGGATCATGGGAGTTGTAGGCCAAAACATCTGGAGAACCGCAGGTTGGGGGTAGACAGTACTGAGCTAAAGGGATCGCCAGTATGACATAAGACAGCATCCTACGCTCCTAAAGCAGTGGAAATGCAATTTGACGGCTATGATGTGTTCTGGATTCTCCGTTAAAAAAGGTGAGTAAGCAAAATATAGCACTTCCAGAGAAAAGGTTAGTGTTGAAGCCACCTTCGTACCACAGTGCAAAATCCTGGTCGACAGCACATTTCTAAAGATATTAGCAGAGCTGTAGGCAGTATGTAGGCTGAAAGTATCAGAGGAATTGATCGTCCTCCTAATTAAGAAAGATTTAAAGAAGTGGTCTTTTAGCTTGGATAAAAAACATCTATTGATGGATATGAAAGATTTAGGAGATCAAGAATTAAATTCCCAGGTATCAGGAAAAGGTTATTTATGTATGCAACAACTACGGCCCGTGTTTCATTAGCCCCCAAATGGAAAATGAGCGAGGCCCCAACTAAAGAAGAATGGAAACTTCAAGTTGACAGAATACGCACAACTTGCAGATTTAACAGACTTAACATATAGAATAAGAGAACAAGAAGAACATGCGTTTAAAGAAGATTGGAAAACGTTTATTGAATATATGGGAAATAATTGTGTACAGCTGAAAATGCTGGCAGCATTAAATTCAACAGTGTAAATAAGTTGTGTAATAATGGAAAACCAGTTGGTATAGTTTTTGTAAAATATGCAGGGATATAAGATATGCAAAATGAACCATGGAAAGAGAAGAAGGGAGGTCACTGATATCTTAAGTATGTAAAAAATTTATCTGAAATTGTAAAACAGAAAATTTAATAAAAATTGTATTTATTTCTTTTAAAAAAGAATGATGTAGAAAATTTGCTTAGGGAACATTTTTCATCCTCTGTCAAAGCACAAGAACTTGCGCTCACTTAATAGAATTAATAGGCAACAGCTTTAAGCAAATGACAATGCTTCTCTATGCAGCCTATTTTTATCTTGCCACAAAACATGGAAGTGGCCTTTTTAGCGTGATGCTTCTTTTTAGAAGGCTGGAAAAAAATAGGTTCTAATTTATTTATTTTTTAATTGAATTATCTGCTGCCAGTCTGCCATCAGCAACATAGCATCCTGGGCTGTTCCTCACAACTGTGGAGAAGCAGTTGCTGTGACATCATCACTCATGAGTTGGGTTTGAGCACAACCCTTCTAATGCCTCAGTATATAAATATGTAGGGACGTGGGTGGCGCTGTGGTCTAAACCACTGAGCCTCTTGGGCTTGCTGATCGGAAGGTCAGCGGTTCGAGTCCGTACGACGGAGTGAGCTCCTATTGCTCTGTCCCAGTTCCTGCCAACCTAGCAGTTTGAAAGCACGCCAGTGCAAGTAGATACATAGGTACCACTGTGGTGGGATGCTAAACGGCGTTTCTATGCACTCTGGTTTCTGTCACAGTGTTCCATTGTGTCAGAAGCGGTTTATTCCTGCTGGCCACATGACCCGGAAAGCTGTCTGTGGACAAACACCAGCTCCCTCGGCCTGAAAAGCAAGATGAATGCCACAACCCCATAGTTGCCTTTGATTGGATTTAACCATCCAGGCGTCTTTTACCATTTTTACCTATATAGGCAGTGTTCAACTGCCTTGCCATGGTCTGATTTTGCTGAAAACTCAGCACAGGTTGGATTTCCCCAAAGACTCGGGCACACTGAGTGTTTCTTGTCCAAAGCACTTGGATGTGCACATGTGCTGAGAGAACTGCATTGGCTGCCAATCAGCTATTGGGCCATGTTCCGGGCCTTGTTGCTAACAAATAAAAAGCCCTGAGCAGCTTTGGGACCAGGTTACCTAAAAGATAACCTACCCCTGTATCGACCTGCATCAATCTGTATTAGTCTGACCCTCCTTCTCAGATAACCCTTCCCTAGCAGAGATTGTTCCCATTTTAAAATGCTTCCCACCCCACCCCCGCTTCTCCTCCAGTTGCCATGGAGTCTAAAACATTACCAAATACCCCAAACAGATTGTAAATGATTGCCAGTGTGACTAATCTAATTCTGTCAGATGTGGTCTTAAGACTAGTTTGAACTGCAATGGTTTTGGCTATCTCTCGGCATAGAGATCAGCATCGCCAGCTGCCCTGATTTTACTCTTATGAGACAGGTGTGTAACAAGAAGGTGTTGCTGCCATCTTGGTCCGAGAGACCACGAGATGCCAAGTAAGAGACGTCATTGATAGATCTGTTATTGGATTTAACATTCATTGGTGAAAAGGAAGGTAGGGCTGTTATATTAGGAAATAAGGGACTCGGCTATACAACTGCAAATGAAAAGTTTTGAATGCGTCGTAAAGTGCAATATACAATTGTGACACCAGATGGCGAATGTGAGTTATAGCAAATTCAATGAATTTTTCAAAACGGTTTTTTTATAAAAAAACATTTCACAATGTTTTTAACGTGTGTGTAGATCCCACCCCAAACTGCAGAATGCTTTGTACACTGAACAGTGCTGTAGCAGGAATAACGTTGCTCCTTTTGAAAAGCAAAAGTGAACGAGGGAACAACAAGGTTTTCAAGTTTGTCGGTAAGTGATCAGAAGAGGGGAAATCAGAGAAAGAGGAAAACAATCAAGCAGAGATTGGACGCAGCTTCCCTTTTCTTTGTTGGGCGTTCCTACTTCATGCTAGCTGTTTCTTTGCAAGATCGTCTGCATTCTAAAGCTAAACGTTGCATTTTATCAGCCCAAAGGTCGTGTGCTGAAGCTCAGTATGTTTGCAAGCTGAACCTATGAAATCATTGAAGCTGACTTCAAGGGAGTTGTGCATAGGATTACAGCCACGCTGATCCTAATAAATGGGGTATTATTGTGTACTGCTACTCTGTGGTGTATGTGTGTACATATACATACGGTAGACCAACAGAGCTAGCGGCACTTCTGGACTCTCCTTGTGCACTTCAAAATGCCCCACTACTCCATGGCCTAATGATGTTGCCTTGTGGTTAAGGGCAGAAGCTATCAGGAGCAGTGGCGTAGCGTGGGTTGTCAGCACCCGGGGCAAGGCAAGTAATTTGTGCCCCCTAACCCGTGGATTGACGGGACGCGGGTGGCGCTGTGGGTTAAAGCCTCAGCACCTAGGACTTGCCGATCGAAAGGTCGGCGGTTCGAATCCCCACGGCGGGGTGCGCTCCCGTCGTTCGGTCCCAGCGCCTGCCAACCTAGCAGTTCGAAAGCACCCTTGGGTGCAAGTAGATAAATAGGGACCACTTACCAGTGGGAAGGTAAACGGCGTTCCGTGTGCTGCGCTGGCTCGCCAGATGCAGCTTGTCACGCTGGCCACGTGACCCGGAAGTGTCTGCGGACAGCGCTGGCTCCCGGCCTATGGAGTGAGATGAGCGCACAACCCTAGAGTCTGGCAAGACTGGCCCGTACGGGCAGGGGTACCTTTACCTTTACCTTTTAACCCGTGGATTTGCGCCCCCTAACCCCCAGATGTTGCACCCGGTGCGGCCGGGGCCCCCCCCTGCACCCCCCACGCTACGCCACTGATCAGGAGGAAGTTCCGGATCTAGGTGTAAGATTCAAAATGTTGATGACTACAGGAAAAAAATGCCAAGATCCTAGTTATTGAGTGCTACGTGTCCTGTTAGCTTTGCCACGTCAATATTCAGAAACTGCTCCCTTTGTTTCCAGAGAGAACCACACATTCCTTACGAAGCTCGTGCTTCTGCAAGGTGAGGTCCAGCAAAAACCTGCTATACCTCTCCTTTTTGTAAATATTTGTCTGAAACTCACTCGGCTTGTTGAAGTATGTTCATGCTTCAGTCACTCTGAGCTCTGCACTGATCCATACAATCTTTCTGGCAATCCTTCTGAGCTGTCTCCGGGTCAAGATTCTGTTCTCTGTCAAGCCAGGCACCTGGTAATGTTTGCAAGTGCACCGTGCTCTGCATGCTGCTCAGTGCCGGCCCTACTATCGGGCAGGATGAGGTGGCCCCCTCAGGCAGCAGGTGTTGGGGAGCAAGGCAGTGTTGAGGGTGTTGGGGGACAGGTCTGTTTTTTCCACGCAGACTGTCTGCACCCTCTAAGCCAGCCTGCTGCCCTCAGGTATGGTGGGAGATATGCTGTCCTGTTACCAGCATTGAAATAAGATTCAACCGGCCGTCCTGTCGGCTTCTGTACATGGAATAGGAGGAAGGGCGCCATCTTGCCTTTTGCCACAGGCGGCAAAATGTCTTGAGCCAGCCCTGGTACTGCTGCACAAGACAAAAGCCGCTATTATTCTCACAGGCCGGGGTGGGAAACTTCTTTAGTCCAGCAAGCCTGATCCTTATCTGCCCCACCTCCACCCCCCATAGGCCAATTCTGGCAGATGGGCAGGACAATCCACCAGCAATCACTTGATGTCAGCACAATATTGGCAGGTGGTTTGTCCAATCAAAGCCCCTTGCTCGGCTCTTCCCAAGGGCCTGGCAGTGCCTTGGTTTTCAGGCACTTACAAACCATAGAGAGCCAGTGTGGTGTAGTGGTTAAGAGCGGTAGTCTCGTAATCTGGGGAACCGGGTTCGCGTCTCCGCTCCTCCACATGCAGCTGCTGGGTGACCTTGGGCCAGTCACACTTCTTTGAAGTCTCTCAGCCCCACTCACCTCACAGAGTGTTTGTTGTGGGGGAGGAAGGGAAAGGAGAATGTTAGCCGCTTTGAGACTCCTTAAAGGGAGTGAAAGGCGGGATATCAAATCCAAACTCTTCTTCTTCTTCTTCTTCTAGAGCAAGGAGATTTGCCAGCCATCTGTCAGATGTTTCGGAAGCAGCATGCAAAGAGCACAGGAGTGGCTTTCAGCAAGTGTTGAAAAGTGTGCACGCTTTCACACAAGCCCTTGTACATGTGTTAAGACGGCTTGTGCCTGCATTCAGTGTAATGTGTGAACAAGCCTTTTGTTTCCGTTTTTGGCCAGAGCAAGGAGGAGCTCCCGACCTCAGTCTTGATACCTTCCTGTCCACTCATTGCCATCGATTTCTTTGGTTTCGAACCTTCTGGGATGTCGTCAGATTAATTCAGCCTCTCTTTGCGAGAACAAAGTCCAGCCCTCTTCAGTGAGGAGCTCAGGGGTTATGTAAGAGCGAGAGGGATGAATAACAACTGGAGGCTGTTCCTTTCTCCTGACAGATTGCCCAGGAACTGGCGTCTCCCTGCTCCTCTCATTTTACACTCATATATCCAAGTGGGAACACTTGTTTGTCACAAAGGCCGAGGGATCGCAAAACAAAAGGCTCTCCAGCTTCTCATTTTCCTTTACTTTAGAGGGCAAATTAAATAGGTTTTCAAGGTTGTTTCTTTCTTCCCCTCCAACGTTTCAAAAAATGCATTTCAATGGACAAGTGGAGAGTTTTTTGTGGGAGTCAACAACCATTGGATATCAAAGCCAGTGTATGACTTCAGCAAGAGCATTTTATTTGACTTTCATAAACTAGAGAGGCAGTGTGGTGTAGTGATTGGTGCATCAGACTCTGAGTGGCAGAAACTTGGTCCAGATCCCTACTCAGCCATGAAGCTCACTGAGCGGCTTTGGCCCTATCACACATCTCAACTCAACCTACCTCAGGGGGTAAAAGTGAGGGGTGGGGAGACTTAGGAACACAGGGAGCTGCCTTATGATGAGTCAGACCATTAGTCCACCGACCCCAGTATTGTCTACACTGGCTGGCAGAGGCTCTGCAGGGTTTCAGACAGGGGTCTGTCTAAACAGACACCTGGCTTGAGAGCAGTACATGTGAAAAGGATCTAGGAGTCTTGGTTCACCATAAACTTGACATGAGCCAGCAGTGTGACGCAGCAGCTAAAAAAGCCAATGCAATTCTGGGCTGCATCAATCGGAGTATAGCATCTAGATCAAGGGAAGTAATAGTGCCACTGTATTCTGCTCTGGTCAGACCTCACCTGGAGTACTGTGTCCAGTTCTGGGCACCACAGTTCAAGAAGGACACTGACAAACTGGAGGGCAACCAAAATGGTCAAAGGCCTGGAAACGATGCCTTATGAGGAACGGCTAAGGGAGCTGGGCATGTTTAGCCTGGAGAAGAGGAGGTTAAGGGGTGATATGATAGCCATGTTCAAATATATAAAAGGATGTCACATAGAGGAGGGAGAAAGGTTGTTTTCTGCTGCTCCAGAGAAGCGGACACGGAGCAATGGATCCAAACTACAAGAAAGAAGATTCCACCTAAACATTAGGAAAAACTTCCTGACAGTAAGAGCTGTTCGACAGTGGAATTTGCTGCCAAGGAGTGTGGTGGAGTCTCCTTCTTTGGAGGTCTTTAAGCAGAGGCTTGACAACCATATGTCAGGAGTGCTCTGGTGGTGTTTCCTGCTTGGCAGGGGGTTGGACTCGATGGCCCTTGTGGTCTCTTCCAACTCTATGATTCTATGATTCTAAACCCCACCTGGAGGTGCCAAGGACTAGACCTGGGCCCTTTTGCTGATGCTCTGACCATGTGTGTCACCTTTTCCTTGGAACAAAGGTGGGATATAAATGTTTTAACCACATACAGTGATACTTAATTCGTTCTGGAGTTCCGTTCTGAACCTGAAACTGTTCTTAACCTGAGGCAACACTTCAGCTAATGGGGCCTCCCGCTGCCGCCGCATGATTTCTGTTCTCATCCTGAGGTAAAGTTCTTAACCCGAGGTACTATTTCTGGGTTAGCGGAGTCTGTAACCTGAAGCGTCTGTAACCTGAAGTGTCTGTAACCCGAGGTACCACTGTATCGATCTGGCAACGAACAGGCTCTAGGTTCTTCCCTGGTTTTGTAGCAGCTCCCAACAAAATCCTCTGAGGGAAGAAAGTGGGACTGAGGTGCTTGATCTCACCTCACCCATGATGGAAACATCCTTCCCTTAGAATCATAGAGTTGGAAGCGACTCTGAGGATCATCTAGTCCAAACCTCTGCAATGCAGGAATATTCCCTTTATGGGGAATTGAACCAGCAACCTTGACATTATCAGCACCACATCCAGGACCATTGCTGGCAAGTTGGTAGTCATTTTGCAATCATTATCAAAACTTGTGGGGTAGGTCAATCTTATGACCATCTTACAGATGAGAAACTCAGGCTGGAGATAGCAACATAATGCAGAAAGCAAGGTCTCGTTAATAATAATAATTTATTATTTATACCCCACCCATCTGGCTGGGTTTCGCCAGCCACTCTGAGCGGCTCCCAACAGAATATTAAAAACACGATACAACATCAAACATTAAAAACTTCCCTATACAGGGCCGACTTCAGATGTCTTCTAAAAGTCAGGTAGTTGTTTATTTCATTGACATCTGATGGGAGGGCATTCCACATAGAGGGCGCCACCACGAAGAAAGCCCTCTGCCTCGTTCCCGGTAACTTCGCTTCTCACAGTGAGGGAACTGCCAGAAGGCCCTTGGCACTGGATCTCAGTGTCTGGGCAGAACAATGGCAATGGAGACGCTCCTTCAGGTATACTGGGCCAAGGCCGTTTAGGGCAAGCTTCCTCAAACTCGGCCCTCCAGATGTTTTTGGCCTACAACTCCCATGGTCCCTAGCTAGCAGGACCAGTCGTCAGGGATGATGGGAATTGTAGTCTCAAAAACATCTGAAGGGCCGAATTTGAGGAAGCCTGGTTTAGGGCTTTAAAGGTCAGTACCAACATTTTGAATTGTGCTCGGAAACATACTGGGAGCCAATGTAGGTCTTTCAGGACCGGTCTTGTTCAAGGATCTCCTATGTCCTGGCCCCACATCTCTCCCTCCACTACCTGGCTTGTAGTATTGCCATATACCCTGCAAGGATGCTTCCAGGTGATCTGTTCATTGAACATTCATCCTAAACTGTTTTGGCAGGGAGTTCAGATGAAGTTGGCTATTCAGTGAGCATCCATTCTGACTTACTGGTGGAGATGTTAGACAGCGCTGCACCAAAGCAAGTTCATTTCCCCATCGCTTTGCTTATCGCAAAAACGAAATGAAACCCAGCCTTTTGGGGAAATTAGTTTGCTGTGCAAAAACCTCTCAGTCAACCCAAATTTGCTGGCATGTGGCTGAACCCCACCTGAAAATAGTGACAGTCTGGATTCTGGAAGCACCCCAAGATTCTTGCTTCCAAAGCGGTGGAAGAAGCATTTAAAAACCACACACACTGTTTCTGAAAAAGTTTTACAAAGGAAGGAGCAGTTCCAACAAGGATCATTCCTAGATGTGGAGCTGCACTTTCTTGAGTACAGCAGCTGTTTCTTGTTTCATAAGAGGTCAGGGTGAGTCGCAGGTCTTTGTCTCAACAACGGTGGCCAAGCTGGACAAAACTAGCCAGCCTCTCTCTCCCTGCTAGCCGAATGGGGTTTGCGACAGATGCAAAACAATTTGGTGCACGGAGCGGCTGGATCCGCTACCCTGCAGCGTTTAATTGCAGCATTGAACTTTTCGCCCCAATTATGCTGATGTAATCAGTTGTGATTTATTTTTCTCCCCTTCCCTTGACCCCCCCTGCCCCACCCCGGTGGGACACTGGCCCAGTTAGCATGCGATGCAGCAGGAAGCGGCTTCAGCACTGTGAATTCTGTTTTTCATGTATATGGGTTCTATCAGGTCGTAATTCACTTAACGCTGCTCTGCTTCTTCTTCTCTGCTCTCACTCTGACATTTCCAACGTTTGGTACAAGTCCGGCAATATCACTCTGGCATGCAGGGCGTAGGCAGTCACAGAAGTGGAGGAATGGGGCAGAAAGGTGGGGGGAAATGGAGTTCAAGCTGAATATTTTAGGCAGCATGGTCAAGGATGATGGGAGTCGTTGGGGCTGAAATACATCCGGATTTTTCCAGACATTGCCGAGATTTCAAAGGCGGAAGTGACATCCAGGGGGAATTTCCGGAAAGCTCAACAATTTCGGGCTGTTTTAAGCTCAACAATTCTGGGGTCTTACTAATGAAGAGCTCAACAACTTTCAGGGTGTCCTGGTTTTTTACTTTTTGAAAGATGGCAACCCTAGGAGTTGTAGCCCCGGCATTTGCAGGGTACCATGTCGTGGCCTACCTTGCTGGAGGGTCACTCAAAGGACCACCACTCATGCATTGAGGAAGGGAGTGGCGTTGAGCCTGCCAGACCCACTTCTGCAGCACCCACATTGCCGACCAGCTCTAGGGATGTGGGGCCCAGTGCACAAAAGGAGGACCTAAGAACATAAGAAGAAGCCTTCTTGATCAGGTCAATGTCGAGCATCCTGTTCTCCTGTGCCTATGGGAAGTCAGGGAGCATGGCATGAGCTCAACAGCCCTCTGCCTATCTGCAATTCCCAGCCACTGGCCTTCGGAAGCGCATTACCTCTGACAGTGGAACATAGCCATCATGGTTAGTAGCCACGGATGAATCTCTTCCATGCAAGGGGGAATCCTGGACCAATCAGGATTCCCATCCCCCTTGTATGGGGGCAGGGGTTGTGGAGCTCTATGCGCAGGGATGGTTGGTGAGCAGTGTGGCTCATGTGTGCAATGCCAGGATAAAGGTAAAGGGAGCCCTGACCATTAGGTCCAGTTGTGGCCGACTCTGGGGTTGGGGCGCTCATCTTGCTTCCGGGTCATGTGGCCAGCATGACTAAACCACTTCTGGCGAACCAGAGCAGTGCATGAAAACGCCGTTTACCTTCCCGCCGGAGTGGTACCTATTTATCTACTCGCACTGGCGGCTTTCGAACTGCTAGGTTGGCAGGAGCAGGGACCGAGCAACGGGAGCTGACCCCATTGCAGGGATTCAAACCGCCGACCTTCTGATCGGCAAGCCCTAGGCTCAGTGGTTTAGACCACAGCACCACCCGCGTCCCTGCAATGCCAGGATACACAGCAATTATAAATCACACACACACACACAGAGAGAGAGAGCTTTTTTTTCAGCCAGAACTCAGTTCTGCCACCTCTCAGGTGGACGCCATTGCCATTATAAGAGAACAAGGGAGGCGTTTGTAGTGAGTTCCGGCACATTCTTTCAAGAGGTGAGGGGATCTGTGTGGAACTCTCCACACACAGAGTCAAAACATGAGTTAGTCCTCCAAAAGCTTAGAGAGCTCAGCTCAAACGCCATGCAAGAGGTCCAGTGCAAACTGCTTACTTACTGTCATGAAATGACATTGCTCAGGTAGTCTTTGTAATCCGGAAGGGCACAGACTTGAGATGATTCATATATACAGTATATATCGTGAAGAAGAAAAAAATAATAATAATAACCCAGAGGCCTTCTTTCTTTCTTTCTCTCCTCCCCCTCCCCCCTCTTTCCCCCTCCTAGCATCTATGTATACTGAAATACAGAGAGAGAGGCCAGATATTGGGAATATCATGACTCATCCAGATTACATTGACGGAAACCCTGACCTTATCAAACCTAAAAAGCTGCTCAACCCTGTCAGAGCCTCGAAAAGCCATCAAGAACTTCATAGGGAGCTGCTTATGAATCACAAGAGGTGAGGAAAAAGATCCAGCACAGCTGTTTACTGCACCCTAACCTCAAAGTGAGTAGAATTATGAACTAGGAAGAAGAAGCAGGCCCCGTGTCTATGGACAATTGTACCGCTGACCTGCATAGTTTATTCTACTTGTGAAAACTGGAATATGCCATGTCCTTCCACATCCCAGACTATGGATTTTTCCCCCCTCCAGGCCTTTGGCCTGTGAGCTGGGGGTTGGGGGGGGGGAATAGATTTTAAGAGTCCTTCTTAGAGCCTTATTTTTTTTTGTAAAAAAATAATAATTGCAGAATAGAGGCCAGGAGTCATAATAAAGGGCAGGGATTGGTGTGAAGCAAATAGATCCTTCCCTCTAATTAGCATGAGTCTCATTGGGAAATGGCACCTTTTGTAGCTTTTTTCCCCACAAGCCACGATGACTAGGAAGTTGCTCTGTTGAATGAAAAGGAAAGCTGACATTTTAAGCACAGAAGCCTCCACGCACCCACATCCGTGCTAGAACAGAGCTATATAGTCATTTTGAACAGTTTATTATTATTATTATTATTATTATTATTATTATTATTATTATTAATAATAATATAATTATTATTATTAATTTGTTGGCTTCCAACAAAGATTAAAAATACATTAAAATGTCACACATTGAAAACTTCCCTGAACAGGGCTTCCTTCAGACGTCTTCTAAATGTCAGGTAGTTGTTTATCTCTTTGACATCTGATGGGAGGGCGTTCCACAGTGTGGGTGCCACTACCGAGAAGGCCCTCTGCCTGCTTCCCTTTAGCTTTGCTTCTCACAGTGAGGGAACTGCCAGAAGGCCCTCGGTGCTGGAACTCAGCGTCTGGGCAGAACGATGGGGGTGGAGACGCTCCTTCAGGTATATCGGGAGCAATTAGGATAGTAGACCATAGCTGAGCAGTAGGGCATGTGCTTTATAATGTTTATATGAAGAAATTCCCTGGCGCCCCCGCTTTAAAGGATCAGGTAGCAACTGGCTCCTCCACAGGTCTGCCCCTGCTAGTCATGCAGCACGATGGGGAAATCGATGGACCGGCCAGGCTTCTGATAATCCATGCCAGATTCTGGAATTCTAGCCCTGGAATCAATGTGAATGTCTCCATAACTATTCCAATTAGCACAGGCAGGCCTTTCCTTTTAAAATTTATCCATCTTTACTCTTTCGTCCCCCCCCCCCCTTTTAACATTCACCTGCTGGTCCATTGTATGACAATGTCGGTAGCTCTTTTGTTTCTCTTTTAAAATAAATAAATATATCATTATTTAAAATCACAAAGTCTGAGTGGACACGCACTCCTACACCAGAGAAGCCTGCACACAATTCAAGTCACGTTTTGTAATCTCGCCTTGGGTTCTTGCGGCGTCAATAGAGCCAGAAGAACGTCAGCTCCCGCCCGAGATTTCCCCAAACTCTCCGAAGAGGTACATATATTTATAGATGAAAGGAAGACAGGGTTGCTTGTAAAGGTCCTCCTAGATAAAAGGAAGCAGAAGAGCTGGTAAATATCCTGTCCGCTTCCAAGCCACATCCGCTAGCATTGTTTGTTTTATGAAGCATGCATCTTGTTTGAAAAGGGCAGGCAGGGGGCAGTTAGGCTATGGAGTGAGCTGGATCATTAGCATATGTACCGTATTTTTCGCTCTATAAGACGCACCAGACCACAAGACGCACCTAGTTTTTGGAGGCGGAAAACAAGAAAAAAATTATTCTGAATCTCAGAAGCCAGAACAACAAGAGGGATCGCTACGCAGTGAAAGCAGCAATCCCTCTTGCTGTTCTGGCTTCTGGGATAGCTGCGCAGCCTGCATTCGCTCCATAAGACGCACACACATTTCCCCTTACTTTTTAGGAGGGAAAAAGTGAGTCTTATAGGGCAAAAAATACGGTATTTATTCATGCATTCGTCCATTTATAAATTTGTATTCCACCTTTCAGGGCAAAAAAACAACAACACCCTCCCTAGCTGGCTTAGAACTAAAACAATCATTTGTGGTGGGTGGGTGTAGCTTAGAAGCAGTGGGTAGTAGCTTAGAGCTGTAGCTTAGAGGCAGTGGGTCTGCTTTGAATGCAGAAGATTCCTGGTTCTGTCCCTGGCATTCCTGCCTAAAACTCTGGAGAGCTGCTGGCAGTCAATGTAGGCAAAGTATTGAGCTAGATTATCAGGGTCGTCTTACCCTTAGGCACTAGGGGTGCAGGGCACCCGGGCGTTGGGCTCTCAGGGCATAGCTGTCAACTTACAGATTTGAAAATAAGGGACCAGCAGCCTCGAAAATAAGGGATCAGCAGCGAAAATAAGGGACTTTCAGGGCACAGGTATGTTCAACTTCTGAGCCCCTCCAAGCCAAAGGCAGAAAGCTCAGCTGGCAGCCAAACGAAGCCTCAAGCAGTGGTTCCCACAGCGCAGCAGCCCGGCAAAGGGGGTGCAGCAAGGAAAACCACCGTCACCTCTCCGCTGGGAAGCGCTGAGCAAAGGCGAGTCCCCAGGCAACGCGGCCGATTTGATCAGCACAAGGCATGCAAGCTCCACCTCCCCAGTCGTTCTTAGACTCCTTATTGGGTGAGCAATGCAGCCAAGCAACACAGTTGGAGCCTCCCTCCTTCTTGGCCGGCAGGGAGGGAGGGAGAGGAGCTGCTTCCTTTGAAACCCGGGAAATTTAAGGGACATCATCAATAAGGGACAGCAGCGGGACATGGGGCTGGGATAAGGGTCTTTCCCGCCAAATAAGGGACGGTTGACAGCTCTGTCTCAGCGGCACCAGACTGAGAGTCCCGGGCCCAAAAGTTGAGCCCAGGGAAGAGCCCACCCGTCAGTTGGGGCACCGCGGTAGGCTCAAACTCTGCCCCACGAGTTCGGGGGCAACCGAGCCAGCAAGATGCTGAGGCGGCCAGCCAGCTCCTCCCTCCTGCGCGCCTGGGACTGGGGAACCTGGGGGGGGGTGCCAGGTGGATCTTTGCAGCCCGGCACCGCATATACTTAAGACAGCCCTGTAGATGATGGACCAATGGCCTGGCTCAATTTAAGGCAGCTTCCTATGTTCCTCTGTAGATACAATTAAGACAGCCCCCAAAACCAGATAATAATGGCAGCAGCTAATAATGGTAGCATGCTTACCTGTGGAGCCAGGAGCACCTTTTATTCCATGCTGTGTGTATCCTGCCTGCTTCCATCTGACAAGATTAGGATCTGCAACAGAATTCATCATCTTCACAATCTTAATACCTACCTGTGCTGGAAGCGTATTGGTTTGAATACCAGTTTAATTGTCGCAACATCTTCGAAACGGTCTCAGGCCTGAAGCATATTTAGTGCCCATCTAAATACAGCAGAGATCTTGGAGATCTGCGGTTGCCTCAGCAGGCAACATACCAGATCTGAAGGAATCTGCAGATCTGAAGGAATCTGATTCCTATCTCCAGGTTGAGAATCCAAGGCAAGTTATTGGGTGCCCTCTACTTAGGAGCAGATTTTTGCTCTCCTCTTCTGTGGGTCTTCAGCACTTGTTTTTAGCTGTACAGTGGTACCTTGGTTCTCAAACTTAATCCGTTCCAGAAGTCCGTTCCAAAACCAAAGCGTTCCAAAACCAAGGCACGCTTTCCCATAGAAAGTAATGCAAAACGGATTAATCCGTTCCAGACTTTTAAATACAACCCCTAAAACAGCAATTTAACATGAATTTTACTATCTAACGAGACCATTGATCCATAAAATGAAAGCAATAATCAATGTGCTGTACTATAAAATAAATAAGATAATATTGTAGATGATAAAAATTACAGGTTTTTTTCCCTTGCCTGTACTGATGATAGTCATTGTTTGGATGGGGGTTTTTTATCCATTTCCACAGACACACAATCAATCAAACGGTAGCTGAACTGGGTTCCACACAGTCACAAAAACAAATTAACCGGAAAAGCCTCAAAAACAAAAACGCAAAATAAATAGCAAAAACAAAAGCACCAAACTTAATCCGTTCCGGAAGTCTGTTTGACGTCCAAAATGTTCAAAAACCAAGGCTCAGCTTCTGATTGGTGCAGGTGCCCTGGAAACAACAGCCGCATCGGACGTTCAGCTTCCAAAAAATGTTTGAAAACCGGAACACTTACTTCCGGGCTTTTGGTGTTTGAGAACCAAGGTGTTTGAAAACCAAGGTACCACTGTATATATTTATTTCACAAGCTTGGACATAGAAGGGGGCCTCTCTAAGAATCCCATCTACACTATACTTTAAAAACCGTATCATACCTCTTTATCCAGTCAGGGCTTTCTCTGAAGAATCCTGGCATCTGTCACTTGTTAAGGGTGCTGTGAGTTTGCCTGTTTGCCTCACAGAGTTGCAGTGGTTTAACAGTCAACTCATCTTCCTAGGGAACAAACCACAATCCCCAGGGTTAGTTCTGGAGTGGGGAGGAGGCACGACTATAGAGTGCAGATGTTGCCTTATACAGAGAGACCATTGGTCCCTCCAGTCCAGACATGATTGACCATGTTCTCCAAGCTCTCTGCCAATTCATAGAATCATAGAGTTGGAAGAGACCACAAGGGCCTTCGAGTCCAACCCCCTGCCAAGCAGGAAACACCATCAGAGCACTCCTGACATATGGTTGTCAAGCCTCTGCTTAAAGACCTCCAAAGAAGGAGACTCCACCACACTCCTTGGCAGCAAATTCCACTGTTGAACAGCTCTTACTGTCAGGAAGTTCTTCCTAATGTTTAGGTGGAATCTTCTTTCTTGTAGTTTGGATCCATTGCTCCATGTCCGCTTCTCTGGAGCAGCAGAAAACAACCTTTCTCCCTCCTCTATGTGACATCCTTTTATATATTTGAACATGGCTATCATATCACCCCTTAACCTCCTCTTCTCCAGGCTAAACATGCCCAGCTCCCTTAGCCATTCCTCATAAGGCATCGTTTCCAGGCCTTTGACCATTTTGGTTGCCCTCCTCTGGACACGTTCCAGTTTGTCAGTGTCCTTCTTGAACTGTGGTGCCCAGAACTGGACACAGTACTCCAGGTGAGGTCTGACCAGAGCAGAATACAGTGGCACTATTACTTCCCTTGATCTAGATGCTATACTCCTATTGATGCAGCCCAGAATTGCATTGGCTTTTTTAGCTGCCGCGTCACACTGTTGGCTCATGTCAAGTTTGTGGTCAACCAAGACTCCTAGATCCTTTTCACACGTACTGCTCTCAAGCCAGGTGTCGCCCATCTTGTATTTGTGCCTCTCATTTTTTTTGCCCAAGTGAAATACTTTACATTTGATGTTTGTTGTTGTTGTTGTTGTTGTTGTTGTTGTTGTTAAAAACAGTCAAGATCTTGATAAGCTTCAAGAGACGTCATCTGAGCAGGGTGACCAAAAGGTCAAAGAATGTAAACAGTAGCATTAGAGCAAAAAACCCATTCAAACACACCACACTGACTAAGGCCACACATCCGCACCATGCAGTTATAGCACTCTTATGCCACATTAACAGCCATTGAATCCTGACCCAACTTTGCTCAAGTCAGTATGAAGGGCAGTGGCCACTGCTTACAGTACTGAACTTAAGAAGAAGAAGAAGAAGAAGAAGAAGAAGAAGAAGAAGAAGAAGAAGAAGAGTTTGGATTTGATATCCCGCCTTTCACTCCCCTTCAGGAGTCTCAAAGCGGCTAACATTCTCCTTTCCCTTCCTTTGAAGTCTTTGAGAGACTTCAGAGAAGTGTGACTGGCCCAAGGTCACCCAGCAGCTGCATGTGGAGGAGTGGAGACGCGAACCCGGTTCCCCAGATTACAAATATACCGCTCTTAACCACAACACCGCACTGACTCTCAGATCAATTGGTGCAGGAACTATTTGCAGCAAAAACTGCCAGAGGTATTCTGGTGTAAGATTATTGGTTGAATTACTCCCCCTGCTGGTAGATGGTAAAGTGGCTGAGATTTATTATTATTTTTTTAAGTTGGTCAAACTTGGAAATGTCATGCTTAATTAAAACATTTCTTTTTACACTTTTTCCATACAATTTTAAGGGTACACCCAGTTGATCACAGAGAGTAGTGGGGCAGGGGATAATTTTGGATAAAGCTTTTGCGCTGATGCATGATTTGTCATACATAAAGTTGCCTCACTGATCAAATACAGTATTCTCAAATATTTTCCATTGTCATGAAGTGGGACCTCCAGGAGTCTGTAACTTTCCTTTTCCCATTCATTCATTTCTTATATTTCTATGCTGCTTTTTACTCTCATGAGTCACAAAGCGGCTTATATATGATAAATAACAACATAGCAGAACGTCGCAGTTGCAACACAGATGATATACAAATTACCAAGTCATCAATAAAGTGACCACCTCCTATAAAACATTAACAAAACAACGTTAAAAAAATAGATAACAGCCCAACCCCGAGAAAAGTCATATTATAAAGTTCACAAAGTGCTTACAATCCACAAAACAGTACAGTGGTATCTCGGGTAAAGAACTTAATTCGTTCTGGAGGTCCGTTCTTGACCTGAAACTGAAATTAATTATAAAATTAATTCAAATCAGATTAATGGCAACCAATTGGGCTAGAGTTCTGTGAGGATTGCCAAAGGAGGGGGTCAGGCTGTGCCCTGGCCAAAGGCCTGGTGGAACAGCTCTGTCTTGCAGGCCCTGCAGAAAGATGTCAAGTCCCGCAGGGCCCTAGTCTCTTGTGACAGAGTGTTCCACCAGATCGGAGCCACAGCCGAAAAAGCCCTGGCTCGGGTTGAGGCCAGCCTAACCTTTCTGTGGCCTGGGACCTCCAAGATGTTTTTGTTTGATGACCGTAAATTCCTCTGTGGGACATACCAGGAGAGGCGGTCCCGTAGGTACGAGGGTCCTAGGCTGTATAGGGCTTTAAAGGTTAAAACCAGCACCTTAAACCTGATCCTGTACTCCACTGGGAGCCAGTGCAGCTGGTATAGCACCGGGTGAATGTGATCTTGCAGCGAGGACTCCGTAAGGAGTTTCGCTGCAGCATTCTGCACCCAATGGAGTTTCTGGGTCAGTCTCAAGGGCAGCCCCACGTAGAGTTACAATAATCCAGTCTGGAGGTGACCATTGCGTGGATCACAGTGGCTAGGTCAGGGCGAGAGAGGTAAGGAGCCAACTGCTTAGCTTGGCGGAGATGAAAAAATGCCGCCTTTGTTACAGCTGCAATCTGCGCCTCCATGGAAAGGGAGGTGTCGAGGATTACACCCAAACTTTTAACGGACGGTGCTGGCACTAATTGCGCCCCCACAAGAGATGGGAGTTGCCCCCCCAATCCCATATCGTCCCAAGCCAGCCAAAGGACCTCTGTCTTCGAAGGATTTAACTTCAACTGGCAGTCCTTTACACACCTACCTGGGAGTAAGTCCCATTGAACTCAATGCGATGTCCTTCTTATCAGTAGACATGTGTAGGATTGCAACACAAGGATGCGATTCTTTGCCCACTTTTCTTGTAGTAAGCACCATTGAATTCTGGGGATTACTTTTGAGCAGGGTTGCCCTGTTTGTTTCCCTCCAGAATGCAACCATTTGCACTTGGCAGCTCAGCCTTAATTCACCTGCCCCTTTCCCCTCCTCGTTTCACAGAGGCTTGGGAGTCGAGAGCAAACCAGAACTGCAGCGAGTTCTGGAGCATCGGCGGCGGAACCAGCTGATCAGGCAGAGGAAAGAAGAGGAAGAGGCGAAGAAGTTGAAATCTCCCTTCGAGCAAGAGCTCCTGAAGAGGCAACAGAAGCTGGACCAGGTAGGACGCAGCTCTGAAGTCTTGCTGCAATAAACCGCATCAGAAGTGCACCCTGTACTTACTCTAAACAATCACATGGCGCTCTTCAGTCTTTTCACAAACAACTCTGCATTGGTAGGTTAGGGGAAGGATCTGTGGGTTTTTATGTGCAAGTGCTGCTGTTGAGCTTCATACCAGAGCAGGTAAGCCATCAGCGACTAATGTTTTGTGACTAGAGGGCTGTATCCATCCTTAGCCATCCCTCTGGGCACCCCAGGCCAGCAGTGAGTGTGGCCAAAAGTGGGTGCGATTGTGCCACCTTCTCACATGCATGCCCACACAAGACACACAGAGGCATGCAGCCAACCCATGTCTCCCTCCCCACTCATCAAACGATCGATTAGATCGGTGGCTCCCGAACATTTTTGGTCCACCACCCCCTTTGTTCCATAAACTCATCCCCAGTGGCCCCAACCCTACAAGAAGTGCTACTCAGAACAGCAGTCTGCATGACCCGCTCAGGAAAAGGCTTACACAAGAAGAATTTAAATCAGTAACAAATAAGTGAGAATTTATGCAGTATCCACTTAAAACGATTTAGTTTAACTGATTCAACAAAAAATGGATGATTCAGTCATTTGCACCTCCAGTGCCCCCCTGCCATGCCTTTGATTCTTAGCACCCCACTACCTAATCCCACTGCCTGCCCCCTGGAGGCTTATACCACCCAGATTGTGAACCGCAGAATTAGATCAGAGAAGTGAGGTTACAGGGAACCAGGCAGAGGGCCTTCTCGGTAGTGGCACCTGCCCTGTGGAACGCCCTCCCAGCAGGTGTCAAGGCAATAAACAACAATTTTACTGTATTGTTTTTAATGTTTGGTTGGAAGCCGCCCAGAGTGGCTGGGGAAACCCAGCCAGATGGGTGGGGTATAAATAATAAATTATTATTACTATTATTATTACTATTATTGTTAATTTTTATTGGCTTTATTATTATATTTGTACCTCACTTTTTCCTCCAAGGAGCTTAAGGTGGCTTCTTTGTATCCTCCTTAACCCACACTTTAACTGAACGGGCTGCCAAGATTGAACTGTGCTTTGCCACCAATCGAATCCATTTTTATTCTTAAACAAGCACCTAGCACTCAGCTCTTTGCCTTGTTGTTGTGCTGGGATGCACGCCAGCCCCTTTTGCAAAAGCAAGGGGAGCAGCCCAGACTCCCAACCAACAGTAGGATAACAACCAATGAGTTTGCCAGGTGACACTTTTCGTGGCATGGGAAGATCAGCGTTATCACCTGTGAAGTTCAGTCTGCAAATCTTGTTGTCGGAGCCAATGGCAAGCAGACCCAGCTAATTCTAGTTTTGTGCCTTTGCTGAGACTAAGCAAGAGGAAGGTCTAAGCAGAAAGGTCATGCCTTCTGCTACTTTGTAAGTAAGAAGACTGACAGAGAGGGCAGTCTGGGGTTGGTGTGGCAGGGGCCCCGTTCACTGGAGCAACTGGCCTTCATTGGCAAAGGGCCAAACCCCTACTCCCCAGTCCTTGACTTGACATCGTGCAATTTACCTTTGCTCAGGACTCACAGGAATATGCCTCAAGCTTTCACCTGATGATCTGGATAAACCCTTTCGATCCAGGTTCTGCCGTCCGTAATGGGATTGCAGCCACCAGGCCGCCTAAGCCTCCTGCCCCGGCAGCAGAGCAGCTGTTTTTCTATCCTGGCTTTAATCCCCAGATTTTAACACCACTTACAAGCCCTTCAATCCCCTTGAAGTCACTGAGAGCTCTAAGCTTGTAAACACCAGTTCAGGATTTCAAAATCTTTAAACCAGCCTGGCGAAACAGGGAAGGCAACCAAAACATTGCGCGTTGCACTCTTACCGGATAGAGATCTTAATTAAATTTTCGGCAGAGCGCCGCACACATCTCTTGAAGGCACAATTATCAACATGTTGCCACGTTCATCCTTCTTGTTTTCATTAACACAAGGCTGCTCCCTTCTCTCACGCTAGCTGGTAATTGCAGACATCGCTTATTGGATGTTCCATGGCTTGGAAAACGCGTAGCGTGAGCTTAGCTGGAAATCTGCTCTAATTAAGCTCTTTTATTTTTTTGTTGTTGTTTTTTTAAAAAAACAACACATACCCCAATACAATTTAAACGAAATACTCTCCTCCTCAAGCATTTAATTAAGAGTTCTTAACTCCTTTTATTTTATTTTAAAGCCTCCTGATTATTATGATTATTAATTACTATTGTCTCAACTCAACCTGATTTCAGCAATTTCCTAATTATTCTGGCTTATTTGCGATTAAAGCTATTTGCTAGACAGGCAAAATACATGATCCGAGCATCCCTTTTTCCCCTCCACTTAAAGCTTTTAGCAGCTGCCTTTCATTAGAAAAAGGGGGGGGGGGGGAGTGTAGGTGGTGCAACAGCAGGACTTTGAATGGGAGGAGATCAAAATGCATTCTCCCCGTAACTTAGCATCTGCTATACTTGCAGAAGGTCCAATGGTCAGTCCCTGGCATCTCCAGGTAGGGCAGAGAGAGACCCTAGTCTGACCCCTAGGCTGGAGAGGGTCTGCCAGTGAGCGTATACCGTACTAAGCAAGGTGGACCAATGGGTCTGATTCCGTATGAGACTTCCTATGTTTCCTCCGCTAGAAGTGTGGCAACATTCCAAGGAGGTTCGTGCTGCTAATCAGCCTTCCTTCCCATTCTACATCCTGTCTTTCTCAAATCAGAGAAGGGGATTGTTTTGGCATAGGCTGGCAAGGAGGGCCACCCCTGCAAAGCCATCCCCCACTCCCCACCAATGAACCTCCTGTTTGTAGAAACCTCCGACTGGAATGTAGCCTGCTTGTACAGTGACCCCATGGACCAGAGCACACCAGGCACTCCTGTCTTCCACTGCCCGCAGTTTGGTCAAACTCATGTTGGTAGCTTCGAGAACACTGTCCAACCATCTCATCCTCTGCTGTCCCCTTCTCCTTGTTCCCTCAATGTTTCCCACCATCAGGGTCTGTCCTTCCAGTGAGCACTCAGGGCTGATTTCCTTCAGAATGGATAGGTTTGATCTTCTTGCAGTCCATGGGACTCTCAAGAGTCTCCTCCAGCACCATAGTTCAAAAGCATCAATTCTTCAGCGATCAGCCTTCTTTATGGTCCAGCTCTCACTTCCATACCTCACTACTGGGAAAACCATAGCTTTAACTATACGGACCTTTGTCAGCAAAGTGATGTCTCTGCTTTTTAAGGTATGCTGCTCTGCAAATCTTTTTTGGATGAAGAGCGGGATTAAAATATCTTTAAATAGATAATAATAGAGAGAGAGCTGGGGGCCTGATGGAGAGACATGGAGAGCTGCATTTCCACCATCCCAGCCTGAGGTCTCCCTCCCCTCCCCCCCCTCTCAACACACAAACACATACACAGTTTATTCACGTATATATCCTTCCTTTCTTCTCCCATCAGTTGGAGAGGGAGCAAGAGAAGCAAGAAGAAAATGAGCCAGAGTTTATTAAAGTAAAAGAGAACCTGAGGAGGACATCAACACTAACTGGGGCGGAGAAGGTCGCCTAGCAGATGGGAGCAGCTGAGACCAGAATGGAAGAGGAGGACCTTCTCTGCTCGCTTGAATACCTACATGCTGACATCTTCTTATATGGTGGACATTCACAGTTACGTCTTTGGGGCTGCTTACTGTTTATTAACGCTTGCTCCGGTAGAAACTCCCAAACATGGGCTTTTGCTGTACATCTAGGAAGGAATAACATCGGTGTGTGGGGGGCTGGGAAAGTTTGTGATGCTATGCTAGTAGAAGCGCTTGGGTGGGGAGTAATAATAATGGCCCTGAGCCTTCCTCTCGAGTAAACAGGCAATGTTGATGCCCTATTCCATCCCTTGTTAGCTCTGGGCTTAAACCTTGGAGATGCAACGTGTGGGCGATGGTCTATGAAGACTAGGCCGCGATATCAATGCCAGGGCTTCAAGATGCTCAGCAGCAGAAACTAATGGTTGTAATAAATTTCAGGCTCAGTCAAGCTAATCTTTGGAGTAGCTTGTTGGAAACCCAGAGAACGGGGCCAAAAACGAAAGAAACGAAAAAGGGAAGAGGCTATCAGCGCCAGCTAACCGCTAGAGCTCACTCAGCTACGCTTTTGTCACTTTCTGCTGTGTCGAAGCAACACCCACCCCCCCATGTCAATAAGCGTGTGAGTTTCTGTACTTCACTTGAAGTTCGTGACAGGCTCCCAGGTCAAAACCCCCACTTGAAACCTCAGAAAGCCACGGCTGGCCTGTGTAGACAGTACTGAGTGACAAGCCAATGGTCTGACTCACGATAAGGCAAGCCTCCTATGTATTGCACCGCTGAGATGGTGGTGGAAGCATGTGGTGTCTCTTAGTGTCTATGAGGATGTATTGGTCCTTTCTTAGATTCAGTCGTAAAATAGCACTGGCGTTTCTTTCTGCAACTTAACATGTTACTACGGAAAGAGGAGGCCCGGGTTATATCATGCGGTCGGATGCAAAAACTTCTCAACCCTCGTGCTCTGACATGGGGAGCAGGGATCGTATTCCAGAAGGGGCCTTTAGGAGCTGTGTGGAAGGAATAAGCAACCATGCCTACAAATGCGTTGCTTTCAGTATATGGAGGAAGAAAATGGCGGTCTCAGAGAGACGGGAAGTGGTGGCCTAATAAGAATCACATCAGCTGCATAGAGAGGGTGATAGGGCCACACAGAGGCTTGTGTGTGGACTCAGGTCAATGGCCTAACTCAGGCATGGCCAAACTTGGCCCTCCAGCTGTTTGGGGACTACAATTCCCATCATCCCTGACCATTGGTCCTGTTAGCTAGGGATGATGGGAGTTGTAGTCCCCAAACAGCTGGAGGGCCAAGTTTGGCCATGCCTGCCCTAACTAGTCCAGCGCCCTGTTCTCACAGTGGCCAATCAGATGCCTTAGGCAGGACCCGAGTTCAAGAGTGCTCTCTTCTCCCGTGGTTTCCCCGCCACAGACTTTCAGGAGCCGTACTGCCTCAGACCGTGGAGACAGATAGCTATTGTGGCTTGTAGCCTTCACCACGAATCTGCTGGATCCTCTATTAAAAGCTTCTGAGTTAGTGGCTGTTGCTGACTCCCGTGTGAGGGAGCTTCATGGCTTAACTGCACTGCATGAAGAAGGAGCAGTTCTAGTGCACATAAAAGTAATTCCCTTATCTTTATTTCTTTGTTTTAAAAAAGTAGGTCCCTTCCAGCTGACAGATCGTAGTTCCTTTCCCCCTCAGTGGTACAACGTGAATTGGGTGGGGAATTCTTCTTAAAGCAAGAAACAAAAGTTGAGAAATATTTCCCCCACGGAAAAAAATTAGAATAGTAATGAGAAGTTGGTTCAAAGACAGCCTCAAAGTGCCTTCACACAGGAAGGCTTGGCTTGGTACCAATTAATCCATAATACAACCTCCTGGTAGATATTAGGAATTTGCGTGTATAAACACTGGGGCTCGCCATTCCAAATGTTCTGGAACAAGCCAGGGGCACCACATCTGAACGCTATGCAGAGATCTTTCTTGGGTAGTGTTTTAACAGCTCCTAGGGATCTTGTACTATATGAGTCATAATTCAGCCTATACAGAGGTACCGGAAATTGTGCTTCCCAAAATGTCTGTTACTTTTCCTCGAAAGCACATATTCTTATTTTTACCCCAAAGAAACTCATTCTGTACCCTACTTAGGTATACTGTGCTATATAAACATAGTGATATCTGTGCACCTGCTGCATGTATATTATTGCACACGTTCATATTAACAACTTAACTGCCACCATTGCTTTCTTGGGGAGAGAACATTTTATCAAGAAAAAAAACCAGAACAAAACCTGAATTGATGAGTAATTGTATATTTTGCTAGATATTCTATGAATCAAAACAGCCGGCAGCCAAAATAAACTGATTTCGTTTTTCTAAGGAATGGGTGATCTTTTAAATCTACAACTTCAGGCTTAATCAAGGCAGGTGCTTCCACTTTTGTGGTCTTCCCCCCAGGTGACCTCCTTTAAATTAAGAGTTGCACACTGGGATCTCCTCCCAGGACCCATCTAGGAAGAAAGAAAGCATAGAGAAGGAGACCAGGAACCACATTCCTTTCTGGGCAATGTTCTGCTGGCGGTGGACACAAACAGAGAAGAAAGTGGACAGAGCAAAAATGTAGCTTTTATCTTCATATAGTTGGCTAGTTTCTATGCAGCAGGGCCCCTGTGCCCCTCACAGAGCTACAATTACCGGAGTGTAATCAATCAATGCATCTTCAAGAGGAAATCTGAGAACTGTAGCCTCTGTGAGGGAAAGAGGGGCTTCTAACCAACTCTAACCAAGGGCAGCTTAACAAACTACAGCTCCCAGAATTCTGTGCGGAAAAGCCACAAATTTTTAAAGTTGTTGTTGTTGTTAATTATTCCCCAGCCACTCTGGGCGGCTTCCAACAGAATATTAAAATACAATAGTCTATTAAACATTAAAAGCTTCCCTAAACAGGGCTGCCTTCAGATGCCTTCTAAAAGTCTGGTAGTTGTTTTTCTCTTTGACATCTATTGGGAGGGTGTTCCACAGGGCGGGTGCCACTACCAAGAAGACCCTCTGCCTGGCTCCCTGTAACTTGGCTTCTTGCAGCGAGGGAACCGCCGGAAGGCCCTCGGCACTGGACTTCAGTGTCCGAACAGAACGATGGGGGTGGAGATGCTCCTTCAGGTATTCTGGACCGAGGCCGTTTAGGGCTTTAAAGGTCAGCACCAACACTTTGAATTGTGCTCGGAAAGTGGCTTTCAATGTGTGGTGTAAAAGCAGCCTTTGTCTAATTCCCTTTCTGTTTGTGTGTGTGCGAGGCAGAAAAGTGGCTGCATCTACACAGCTCTTTTTTAAAAAAAATGCTCTAGAGAAAACCATTTTAAAGCTCGCAATGGAAAATTTCATAGCGTTCTTATTTCAGCTCTACACCACCACCTGATGTTAAAACACATTTATAACTTCTTTTTCTTTTACTAATGTAGCTTGAGCTTGAGCCCAAAGATCATTCCTCGAGGGAACCCATATACTGTTGCTGGAAAGATGCTAAACCCAAGCAAACAGCTGCCCTCATTACTCTGGTCAGGTATATTAGCCTCTAGTCACTTATGGGTCAGGTTCCGGTCAGCAACATTGTGGAGCTACTTCCAAGGCCCCAGCCCTGCAAAGAATTCACAAAGCAATGCCACCTTCGCTATTTCCAAGTCGCTCGGTGGAAATCATGAAATCTATTAGAGTACTACACAATCCAAGGATGTATAATGCAGCCAGCTGTCTGTAACGAAACAGCAGGTCTGGATTTGGCCAACGTCTGGATAAAAGAGTGCCTGGGGACCTCATGAACGCTTCCACCTTGCTTTTCAGAAGCCAGATAGGATACAAATGCATTAATAATGATGGTGATGATATTTAGAATCTTTGAACGATGCAGAATCTCAAAAGGAGAATAAGATCGCGAGATTAAGCTAATTCACTTCCCCATTATTAATTTTGGGAGGGAAAATCCTTTGATGTGTCTCACCCGTTCGTTGTTCACAATACAGTGGTACCTCGGGTTAAGTACTTAATTCGTTCCGGAGGTCCATACTTAACCTGAAACTGTTCTTAACCTGAAGCACCACTTTAGCTAATGGAGCTTCATTAATGGAGCACTCTTTCTGTTCTCATCCTGAAGCAAAGTTCTTAACCTGAAGCAATGTTTCTGGGTTAGCGGAGTCTGTAACCTGAAGTGTATGTAACCTGAATCCTATGTAACCCGAGGTACCACTGTATTCACCCTGTGGCTGAGATACTTAATTAATGGGGTCCCATGAATACCTGAGAGCGTTGGCGATCCTTGCTCAATCTGTCCTCATTTCATAACAGCCATTTGGCAAGGATGCCAATTATCCTTAGAACACCTTGTGTTGGCAAAGAAGACAAAAGCAAAGCCTGCCCTGGATCAAAGAGGTTTCGACATCCCCAGGCAAGCCTGCCCTGTGTACGAGTTGCATATCGATGCCCACAGCCCAAGCCCTCCCACTTCAACCCACCTTCACCTGAGCATGTAAATGAACCACGAGGAAGCTAGTTTAGCACAGCATCCAAACCCAGGATCATGGTTTGTTTTGCACTCTTGCACCAAGGACAAGTTCTAGTGTCACTGCTGCCAGAACTGCTTCGGGTCTGCTGTCTTCTAGTGTTTGGCTATAGCAAGTGCACCTGCAGTTAATGTTAACTTGTGGGTGAGCATATCAGACGACACAGCGATTCTTCAAACAGCTCTTGTTTATTCACAGGCCAGAACAGAACTGAGCTGAAGGGTTCAGCCAGCCTGCTTATATAGAGCTCTACTACGATGCAACAGTAACCACTTTCTGTAACTATCCAATCACTGAACGTCACTTTCAGTTCCTTATTTGCATATGTGGACCTGAGTGAAAACTATCTACAGGGTGAAAACTTCAATACGTAACAGTTAATACAAGTATAGTTACATTCGCAGCGCTTCAGTGTGAAGTTGCACAAGGCTTTGGTCTAGACTGAGCCTGACAAAAATGTTTAAACCACTAAACACATTGGTTGGCATCCATCTGTCTCGGGAGACCATGGAGGGATGAGTTGAACTGTTGGAAGGTTGCAACATCTGCTGTGGCTATAAAGATCAATAAGGGAGAGACATGTTTTGTTGCAGCTAGGGCAGATGAAGGTTTCTGGTTGCGCTACTGCAGCTGCACCATGGCATTTCTTCTCTCTGCACTCCTCCCAGAAGTCATTCCTACCTTGGTCAAGGCTATGGATAAACGTCCTGGCTGTCTGTCTCTAGGCACTGCGGTCGTCTGCAAGGGATTCCCACATAGTGAGGTCGATGCTGCCCATAGCTGTCAACCGTCCTTTATTTGGTGGGAAACTCCCTTATCCCAGCGCCGTGTCCTGCTGCTGTCCCTTATTGATGATGTCCCTTAAATTTCCTAGGTTTCAAAGGAAGCAGCTCCCCTCCCTCCCTGCCAGCCAGCCAGGGAGGAGGGAGGCTCCAACTGTGTTGCTTGGCTGCCCGGCCCGCCCCCCTCCAGCCTCCTCTCACCAGCCTCGGCCCCCAGGAGCCCCTCCCCACCGGGACTGGCAGGAGCCTCGGGCCCTTCCGCCGCCACCGTCCTCGCGGCCGCCGAACTGAGCGTCTCTGCCTGGGGCCTCCCCTCTGCCCATCACCGCCGCTCCCGCTAGGCTGTACTGCGGCTGCGCTGCCGAAGGACCCAAATGAGATGGGCAGCCTGGCACGGCCTATGAATTGATGAGGAGCCTTGAGAGGAGAGCGAGGGCAACCATAGAGAAAGCAGATCAGAGAGAGGAGGAGGAGGCGGAGGCACAGGCACAGGCGCGGGCAGGTGTTCCAAGGGCTAACCATAGAGGGGGAAAGCTGAGGAAGGACTGCAAGCGCTTCTCCCATAGATTTGTAGTGGTAGAAGAGCATAGATGGTCTGATCTACGGGTTTACTTCAGGCGCTATTCCCCCCCCCTTCCTCCCGTCCCGCCTGATGGAACTGAGAGCTGCAGATGGAGCACGAGAGAAAAGATACAGAACTGCAGCAGCATCTTCGTAGCTTGGACTTCGTTTTGCACGAAAAGTGGTTGCTGCTTGTAGTTATTTAATTGCAGTGTTTCATCAGCTGGTGTCTTGAGCAGCAACCTCTGGAAACGAAGGGCTAAAAAGCGGCGCTGCTCTCCCAAATTATCTGGTCCCTTTTAACTTCGTATTTCAGCTGGTTGTCTAAAATCCCTTATTTTGGCTGCTGATCCCTTATTTTCAAATCTGTTGACAGCTATGATGCTGCCAGACATAACCTATCATTTTCTAAGGGGGGAGGAATTTAAATCCCATTATATATAATTTACAGGCATAGACAAATCTGGTCCAGAACTGGGAGCCATCTTCCAAAAGTAGGAGCCAGGATCAATAATGGACAAAAGTATTCCTCGAGTTAGATTCAGGAACAAGATGGCGCCGGGTCAAGTCTCAGCTGAGTCTCTGCTGAGTGAGTAGGAGCTCTAATGATCAAATTACCCTGATAAAAAGGCTCAACCTTTGAAAATATCTGCCAACTTTTATCAGTAAAGGACTCCGGGAGCTGTCGGGTGGACTTTTAAACCTCCCCTCCCTTTTAAAGCTACTTAAATCAACTTTGAACCACCTCCCTTGAAAAGCCCATAAAGCTGTGGGTTGGATAAAATAGACCCATTTATTTCTGAGTACGACCTGGATGGTCGCCAGATTCTGTGTGCAAATCTCCTCCACACAGAGAAGCTCTTAAATTGAAAAATTGAAAGTATTCCCCTTGTCAGGATTTCCTGCTCTCTCTCTGTGTCTGGATTGGCTAAAAAAAACCCACAAGATTCTCCCACCTTCTATTTACACTTTGTGGCACTAGCTGGTGTTTAGGCTAGCTCTGCTGCAATAGTGATAAAATAGCCCTACAATATTTCCACCCTGTTGAATGAGTCTGAGAAACAGACACAGACACATAACTTACCTGAGTTGTGCATATGTTCAGACATGACTCCCTTCCTTCTGAAAGGCTCATCCTTACTTCAGTTGTCAGTTTGCTCCTACCACCCCCTCAACTTTACAATGGTACTGGGATGTTTCATTTATTTGACAAGCAGATCCCATTAACTCAAAGGGACTGAGTAACTATATATATATATATATATATATATATATATATATTCACTGCACTAATCTCAATGAACTATAATTTCCCGCCCGACCACCAGTTCACACATGCACACAATTCCCAGCTCTCTTAACTTCCCTGTCCTAACTTCTTGACTAGACCCAAAAATACCCTTATTCTTTGGACCTACATTCACATTTGGAAATCTGTCATAGACAACAATACAAGAAAGCTGCTCCCCTATTTGTTGTTTTATTGTTTCCGGGTGGCGCTGTGGGTTAAACCACAGAGCCTAGGGCTTGCTGAACAGAAGGTCAGCGGTTCGAATCCCTGCAACAGGGTGAGCTCCCGTTGCTCGGTCCCTGCTCCTGCCAACCTAGAAGTTCAAAAGCACATCAGAGTGCAAGTAGATAAATAGGTATCGCTCCAGTGGGAAGGTAAACAGGGTTTCCATGCGCTGCTCTGCTTCGCCAGAAGCAGCTTAGTCATGCTGGCCACATGACCCGGAGGCTGTACGCTGGCTCCCTGGGCCAGTAAAGCGAGATGAGCGCCGCAACCCCAGAGTCGGCCACGACTGGACCTAATGGTCAGAGGTTCCTTTACCTTTACCTAAAATTTATACACTGCTTGATTGTAAAACAAACAAACACCTCAAAGTGGTTTATAACCCATGCCATAGAGAATAATACCAAAAAAGAGAAAGAAAGATTCCCAAAGTGTTAGGGTGCACCCTGCCCCCCCCCATCAAATCTTTTTTTTAATTAACTCTCAACCCAGTCATTTTCCCTCTGCTCCTCTGGTACACTGCAAAGCACCGTGCTCAAAAATGGCGCAGAATATACTAATAAATATGTCTACTTACATCCAGTATCTACCTACTGCAGGCTCAGAAACATAATTTCACCACTGGGGGGTGCTTTTATACAATATTCTGAGAAGAAGTAGCACAAAGTTTACTCTAGCTCAGGGTTGAGAAACCTGCGGGCCTACATATGTTGTCGGGCTACTGTCCTATTGCCAGTGTGGCCAGTGAGCATGGATGATGGGCATTGTAGTCCATCAGTATTCCAAGGGTGGCAGGCTTCCGACCCTTGCTCCAAAATACGCATGTAAATTCATCCCCGGTACAGGTATGGAGAAACTTTGGCCCTCCAGATGTCGGTGAACCACACCTCCCACCTGCTCCGGCGAGCATGGCCGATGGCCGGGGAAGTTGAGTGTTGCTACAGATGCCCCGATACATGTGGCCTGCGTAACTCAGAAGTGAAGTGTCATTTTGCTTGGGAAACTGCAATTCCTGCAACCAGCTTAAGAGGGTGGAGAGGTGGAATGTCTTAAGACTAATCTGAGAAACACCTGGACAATCCTTGCAGAAAACGCAATAAAGGATTTACCTTAATCTCAGCATTAAGGTGGCGATGGTGGAGGAGGAGGGGGATATTAAAGTAGTAGGGCATCACGGTGTTTTAAACATACGGTCCACGTCAGACGATTTCTGCATCTAACCCAGTATTTCCCACCAGGGCTGGCAGCAACTCTGTGGAGTCTCAGGCAGAGGTCTCTCCCATCAACTGCTGCCTGATCTGTTCTTGTTTTTTGCTGGAAAAGCTGGGTATTGCAGCATGTGCTCTGCCACTGAAGTTTGATCTTTCCCCAGCACAACACACACCCAAGAAAATCCACAGATGCTGATTATTGATTATTGGCCAGTGAACTTCATTTAGGTGGTTTGCAGCATGTTTCCTGATTTGCGGTTGAAGGCAGGTTGACGGCACATCCGTCGCATTAAATATGTCTATTGGTTTTTAACTGCGTTTTTATTGCTTCTTTTATTTCTTACATTGTATTGCAATTTGAATTCTACAATGAAATGCAAGAAATAATAAAAGAAGCAGTAAAAATGCCATTAAAAATCATGCGGCAACTAGCACAGTGCATTATAGTGGCTACAGCAGGCAGAAGAATCGCTAAGTGGTCTAGCAAGACCCTTAGCGATCTTCAAGTGGTCCTGATGGGGGGAGTTTGGAAACCACTTGCCAGAAGCAACTTCCATTTAAGCTGGTTCATAAAGATTTTATAGCAGGTTTTTAACAGGTGAAAGTTACGGTGCTGTGGGCAGAGTTCAGAAACTATTAACCACACTTTCTGTCCTTGCTGAGCCTGATAATTAAAGGGCATTTGTTTCATCCAAATCCAGTTATAAAACAGTATCAATCCTTTGCCTTCTTATGAAGTGGGTTAGATTACCCGTGTAGAAAAAAATTGTCTCAAGAAAGGAGTAATGTTTCCCTTCCCTCTGCGTTGAAACTGTGCCTAAGGGGAAACGAAGGCCTTGCGAAACCCTAACCCCATCAAATTTGTATAAACCGGTCTTAGGGAAACTAGCAGGAATTTGCAGTGTTTGTCGGCCTTCCTTTGTCAGCCAGTGTGGTGTAATGATTAGAGTGTTGGGAAACCTGGGTTTGAATCCCCACACAGCTATGAAGATCACCAGGTGATGTTGGGCCATACATACCTCTCTCAGCCTAACCTACCTCACCCAGTTGTTGCGAGGATGAAATAATAATAATAATAATAATAATAATAATAATAATAATAATAATAAATTTTATTTATACCCCGCCCTCCGCCCTGAGCTGGGCTCAGGGCGGCTAACAACAATCAAAACAATCCAACATTCTAAAAACCTTTCATTATAAAATTAATTAAAATCAAATTGATGGCAACCATTATGCAAGATTCTGTGCAGATTGCCAGAGGAGGGGGTCAGGCTGCGCCCTGACCAAAGGCCTGGTGGAACAGCTCTGTCTTACAGGCCCTGCGGAAAGATGAGGAGCAGAAGAACCATGTATGCCACCTTGAGCTCCTTGAGAAGAAAATGTGGCAGGTATATCAATGTGAAACTGAATCAGAGAATTGTAGGGTTGGAAGGGATCCTGAGGGTCATCTAGTCCAACCCTCTGCAATGCTTGAACCCACGACCCTGAGATTAAGTTCTTCCAACTGAGCTACCCAGCAATAAACCTCCACGCTGTTAAGGAACTTCAGCCCCCTGCTGCTGTTCCAGTTTCCGGGCTGATAAAGCAGTCACATGCCCAAAGGCCAAACTGTTGCAACCTTTCTTTAACCCCTCTCTGCCCGAGCTGGGTCTCTGGAACAACTGCACAACAGGCAAAAAATTCAGCGGTGCATCTTTTTCCTAACATGGGGATGCAATGGTGGGGATTGCATAAGCAATTCCCATCTGATCCCAGGCATATGCTGGTTGTTAAGCCCAGACACTGAGGTCCAGCTCTGAGGGGCTTCTGGCGGTTCCCTCCCTGTGTGATAGGAATTTTGAAATCTAAGATATATGGTAATGTTGATAAGAGTACCAACCAAGCAAGTACATAGATCAGCACAGGAAGACCGACCTGGAACCATTTTGATTCCTAAACTGACCAAATGTTTTCTCTGCAAGGTCAAAGTGGGAAACCTCCCATTGTCTCTTTCCTCACAAATCCTGTCTTAAGGGCACATTTAAGATATGAATAGGGTGTGAGCCTGTGACCTGGCCCAGGAAATAAGTATTTATCACTACAAAAGAATGGCCGGGCTCCCCAGGCAATCCAATCAAGTAACCTGCCAGATAGGAGATAAACAATGACAGGAGAAAAACAACATTCAAATTTCTATTTTAGACCGCCTTTTCTGTGATGTAGGTGCGATGGATCTGAGGGGTGGTCTTAGCTTACACCCCTTCTTTGATGTATGTATGATGTTTCCGGGGGTGGTTTTGATCTACAGGGTGTCAATTTCAAAAGTCTTTATAAGCCCTTGCGTGCCATTGTTCTGGGTTCCTCCTCCTCTCCTGCGGGTGAGGGGAGCACCCTGTTGCAACAGATCAATAAAGATCAAGCTTACTAGCTCCTTTGCTTCTCAATATTCTCTGGTTGGCCTCTGTTATTTTCTCCTACCAATAGGGAACCTATGTAAGGACTCTATATGGGCTCTTGGATACCCCATAAAGGAAAAGGGCAATTTTTGTTTACAACACCTGCAAGAAGTGAGGTTACAGGGAACCAGGCAGAGGGCCTTCTCGGTGGTGGCGCCCGCTCTGTGGAACACCCTCCCATCAAATGTCAAGGAAATAAACAACTATCTGACTTTTAGAGGACATCTGAAGGCAGCCCTGCTTAGGGAAGTTTTTAATGTTTGAAGTTTTATTCTGTTCTTAGTGTTCTGTTGGGAGCCGCCCAGAGTGGCTGGGGAAACCTAGCCAGATGGATGGGGTATAAATAATAAAATTATTACAATTATTATTATTACAATTATTATTATTATTATTATCATCATCATCTGCATTTCAGATATGAGATGGAAGGCCACTAAAGGACAGTGCTTTCTCTTATTGCAGAATGCCCTCTGCAAGCATATTTGCCTGGTGCCCATTCTATAATCCTTGAAGGCCTAGTTCTTCCAAGATTCTGGTGGGATGCAATTGCGGAACAGTCCAAATAGTTTACCTGCTCATGTTGATCAATCCTAGAGTTGGAAGGGATCTTAAATGTAACCTTGTCCAGCCTTTGAAGGAAATATTTTGATTCTGGCCCTGCTCATATGTCCCTCCAGACATTGCCTCCCCTCAGGGTGAAAAGGGTTCCCCACTCCTATTCTGCACCTATTAACTGGTGAAAGATCCCTGGCCCTTTTAAAAGAAAAATCTGGCCAATCTGTTTCCAGCCCAACTCGAAGAAGCAAGGAATTGATTTGGGGCGGCGGCAGGGCAGTTCTGTGAAAAACATGTGATTTACCACTGAGCTATATAGTCTTTTCCCCAAGGACAATAGCCTAAGGCGCAATTTCACATACTCCAGCTGCTGAGGTATATGTTTTGCACCGCTGTTGATGCCTTATTGTTTTCCCAGTGCAACTTAAAACCCCAAGGAACATCACCCTCTCGTCTTTTGAAGTGAGCAGAGAACAAATGAATCCAAACACACACACAAACCCAATAAAAACCACTTTTTAAAAACACACGCGGATGAATCCAACAGCAGGTGGATTTAAAAAGAAACTCTTCAGTAACACGTAATTTTTAATTTTTTTTAAAAAAAATGTGTTTCCCCCCCAATATTGGTTTTTCAATAAAAAGGGGTTTAACAGGAAAACAGAACTAGAGTCCAGTCTGCAGATTACGACGGCAATGGCACAGCTTAATTTGGTGCAATAATGCATCCATGGTTGTGCATAAGCAAATCACAAATTCACAAATCCTCTCCAGAAACCTTCTTGTGCCTCAGGTGCAATGAGGATCCTTTTGCCTCTTTTTATATATGAAATAAATGGAAACCACGAATTTCATCGAATGTGCCTTTCTCTGTGAGTCTTTACATTACCTTCTGCATCTCGTGAGTCACCCTGATGGTACTCATTCCAATATAGGGAAAAGTTTTGCTTTGCTTTTTAAAAAACTGCTGCAAGCTGCCCTGAGCACCAATTTTGCAGTGGAAAGGTGGGGTGTGAATAATAATAATAATAATAATAATAATAATAATAATAATAAATAGTGGAGGTGATGAAAGTTCTTAATGTCTGATGTTTTTTCGTATTTTTAATATTCTGTTGGGAGCCACCCAGAGTGGCTGGAGAAACCCAGCCAGATGGACATGGTATAAATAATAAATTATTCTTATTCTTATTATTCGTACAGTATTCTTAATATTTAAAAAAATATAAAATTGTAGTTGGAAGGGTCCCTTGAGGGACATCTAGTCCAGACATCTCAACACGTGGCCCTTGGGTGAGAGCCAGGGCCAGATTTAGGTTTGATGAGGCCCTAAGCTACTGAAGGTAATGTGGCCCTTTGTATGTTCAGCTGTCCTTTGTCAACAACAAATTGTCGCTGTTTTTAGTGTTGGATATATGCTATATGGTAATTTATGGACCTAACAGGTATCTAAAGCCATTTGCACATGATGCCCTGCAACCAGTCCATGCAGAATTTCTATATATAGGCACCCTATATATAGAAATGAGCAAACCAGTGATATTTTAGGGAGCAGGCTAGGCCCGTTACTTATATCATAGGAGCCTACACAACACAAAACACTGTTGTTGTATGTAGGTTTTATCTTATTTGTTTTTTATCTTATATTTTGGAAATGTACATCCTGTTTTTTCCCCCTTTAATTGTTTTGGGGCCCCCCAAGAGAGTGGGGCCCTAAGAAATAGCTTGTTTAGCTTATACTGAGGTCCAGCTCCGAGGGCCTTCTGCCGGTTCTCTCACTGTGAGAAGCCAAGTTACAGGGAACCAGGCAGAGGGCCTTCTCGGTAGTGGCACCCGCCCTATGGAACGCCCTCCCACCAGCTGTCAAAGAGAAGAACAACTACTAGACTTTTAGAAGACATCTGAAGGCAGCCCTGCTTAGGGAAGCTTTTAATGTTTGACAGACTATTGTATTTTAATATTCTGTTGGAAGCCGCCCAGATTGGCTGGGGAAACCCATCCAGATGGGAGGGGTATAAATATATTATTATTATTATTATTATTATTATTATTATTATTATTATTATACATAAATCCAGCACTGCTTGGTTGAGGGCGTTTAGGAGAGGATGGAGTTAAGCCTAAAGCCTTGATTTCATCATCTGCTACATGAGGATGAACTCTGATCCTGTTAACAGAGACAACCCCTCTGATCTGAGAAGGCCAAAAAAAGAGAGAGAGAGCTTTCTTGGCGTTCTTCCTCTGTTCCCGGGAGCAGCTCGGCATTCCGGCCAGGAGAAGGCGGTGGCGACACGCGTCTGTCCGCTCAGCCAGTACGATAGAGTCGGGGGAGAAAACACCATAGACGCGCATATGCAAAGAAGGAGAAAAAAGGGCATTCAAACTTAGCAAGGCGCTCGGCAGTGGAAGTCTTTCCGTCCGCCGCTCGGATTAGTAGGAAATAGCCTTGCGAGGGTTCCCCTTTGCGAAGGGCGGTAAGTCACTTTGCACGACCCACGTGTGGGGGGGGGGCAGAGCTGTCAAAAATTCCTTTTTTTAAAAAGGGAAATTCCCTTTTTCCCAGTAGGATTCCTCGCAAGAAAAGTTGACAGCTATGAGGGGAAGCTGGCTGGAGCTCGACTCACTTTCCCGGGAGTTAAATCCCCACACCCCACCCCTCCCCCCCGAATTCGGTGGGACTTTAACTTTTCGGTAGACTCTCCCGGCTGAGTTCACTTTGCCCGTCGGAAACAGCAGAGGTTTCACAGGAGATTTTTAAGCAAGAGGTTTTTAAGCATCTGTCACGGGTGCTTTAGTTGAGATGCGTGCATTGCAGGGGGCTGGACTAGATGACCGCCAGGGTCCCCCCTCCAACTCTACCGTTCTATTAATTTCTGATGGTGAGCGTGAACGGCCACACAGTTATCACCGCCTGTGCTTTTCCGCACGACATTTCCTCCCTGCCTCCCTGTTTTTACAACCCAGCAACGCTCAAAAACCCACACCTGCAACTCGGGATGACGTTGCATGCATCTGATGGAGGGCGATTTAGTCCAAGCATGCCTATACAGTATAAATTTGTTCAACTTTAAAGGTACCACGAGGGTCTTCGCTGGATATCGCCCGGGTTGTTCCTGTCTGAGACGTTTCTTTTGAGATCAGAGGTAGGGAAATTCCCCTATCAGCTTTACAGAAAGTGCGATTTTAAGGAAAGGCTTACTATTGCAAAATAATAATTCGCAGCTTTGAAAATGTTTAACCCGTGTTCGGCGTGCGCAGAAGGAAAAACACGTACCTTGGGATGTGCAAGCACAGGCATTGAATTTGTTGTGCAAGAGGGTACAGTGTGAGATCTACAGCTGCGATCAGCACAAACTTTGAAGTTTTGCAATAGCTCCTGTGTCCTTAGGTACAAAGCAGAGGTTTAATGCACCGTGCCAAGGAAATGGGGGCGGGGGAGGGAGGCAAAGTAAGTACACTTGGCTTCATAAAGAGGACAGATGTCCCCAGCCCCCAGGAACAATTAATTCACAACAGCTTAAAATAGGGTTTGCAGAAAGTAGATTGTGATCTACTGGCAGATCTTTGACTTGCAATAGATCAGCAAGGATTCTGACTGCCAATTGTTTAATAGCTGCAACAGCAAAAATCTCCCCCCCCCCCAAAAAAAAGGTTGATGAAATGAAGGTTGTGGACCAGCAATCATTTTTTGTGTGTGAGAGGACTGGAAAATCAGTTCCGGTTCTGAAAACAAATTCCTGGGCTGAACATATGCTCAGAGGCACCGTGGTACTCAAGTCTCTCTCTCCTTGCCACTGTTTTGCACCTGGTAGCAGTTGTTGGATCTTTGAGTTCCGTTATTCTCCTGCAAATGGTAATGAGAGCCATGGAGGCCTATGATCCCAGTGGTGGCATATTTAATAATAAGAATATTATTATTATTATTATTATTATTATTATTATCAACAACAACAACAACAATTTTATTATTTATACCCCGCCCACTTGGCTGGGTTTCCCCAACCACTCTGTGCAACTCCCAACAGAATATTAAAACATAATAAACTTCATAACTAACAGCTGCTAGTACCCATGAATTTTTCCAGTCCCCTTTCAAACCTAGTGGCCAGTAGCTCATTGGTGATTTCTGCAGTTGGGCACACGTTCAATGGATCTCAGTGTTTCAGCCAATGATTAGGCACAAATACAAGATGGGTGACACCTGGCTTGAGAGCAGTACATGTGAAAAGGATCTAGGAGTGTTGGTTGACCACAAACTTGACATGAGCCAACAGTGTGACGCGGCAGCTAAAAAAGCCAATGCAATTCTGGGCTGCATCAATAGGAGTATAGCATCTAGATCAAGGGAAGTTATAGTGCCACTGTATTCTGCTCTGGTCAGACCTCACCTGGAGTACTGTGTCCAGTTCTGGGCACCACAGTTCAAGAAGGACACTGACAAACTGGAACGTGTCCAGAGGAGGGCAACCAAAATGGTCAAAGGCCTGGAAACGATGCCTTATGAGGAACGGCTAAGGGAGCTGGGCATGTTTAGCCTGGAGAAGAGGAGGTTAAGGGGTGATATGATAGCCATGTTCAAATATATAAAAGGATGTCACATAGAGGAGGGAGAAAGGTTGTTTTCTGCTGCTCCAGAGAAGCGGACACGGAGCAATGGATCCAAACTACAAGAAAGAAGATTCCACCTAAACATTAGGAAGAACTTCCTGACAGTAAGAGCTGTTCGACAGTGGAATTTGCTGCCAAGGAGTGTGGTGGAGTCTCCTTCTTTGGAGGTCTTTAAGCAGAGGCTTGACAACCATATGTCAGGAGTGCTCTGATGGTGTTTCCTGCTTGGCAGGGGGTTGGACTCGATGACCCTTGTGGTCTCTTCCAACTCTATGATTCTATGATTCTATGATTCTATGATTATAAACAGGGGTCAGCAAACTTTTTCAGCAGGGGGCTAGTCCACTGTCCCTCAGACCAGGTGGGGGGCGGACTGTATTTTTTGGGGGGGGAATGAATGAATTCCTATGCCCCACAAATACCCGAGATGCATTTTAAATAAAAGCACACATTCCACTCATATAAAAACACCAGGCAGGCCCCACAAATACCCCAGAGATGTATTTTAAATAAAAGGACACATTCTACTTATGTAAAAACACACCAATTCCCGGACCGTCCGCAGGCCGGATTGAGAAGGCGATTGGGCCGGATCCAACCCCCCGGGCCTTAGTTTGCCTACCCATGATTATAATTATGAGCAGGCTCTTCCCAGATTAGCATATTCTCAAGGTGGTGCCAATTGATTGAAAGGTGTGCTCACAGAGCGCAATCCTGTGCACATTTACTCAGATGTAAAGTGCACATGGGGCTGTGTTGATAGCCGTTCAAGGGCCGTCTTAAAGAAGCATCAGTTCTGCAGACAAGAATATAAAACCCCACAACTTCATTATAAGACTTCTGCAAATGCTCAGTAACTAATTTCCTCTGTCTCTTCAGCATTCCACCAACGTTTAGAATGGCATCGTGGAATGCAAATAAAAACATCCAGAATTCCACTAGACAAATTGTGAACCCTGACCTTGACATTGAAAGAAAAACGGCCTCCTTCAGTGTTGAACGACTGACCAATATCCTGGATGGAGGTGCTGAAAAGACACAGATGCGGAGGACAGTGGGTAAGTCGTCCACATGGAAATAAGTACCGGTATTTGTGTTATTTTTAACGTTGACGATACGCTATTTTAAATGCTTCCCCAACTATGCATCGTTTGCCTTTCGGTGTATCCTCCTTCGCAGCGCTTAAAAACAATTTTTGGAGCTGGATAATTTGGTTTGCAACAAAAGGCGTAGCCAAACCAATTGTATTTTTTGCAGTCTTCAGAAACTGGACTGGTGAGATGATTGATTTTAAAGAGGCTCTTCCAGAATGACTTGTTCGTTGCACATTCATCCTGATTAAGTTTGTGCAAAAGCTAAAACAGTGGTTGTGCAAGAACCTTGAACCTGGTCCAGTAATGTATGAACAGCTAGCACAAGCTTTTAAGCGCTGGAATTAACATGCTGGCAGCAGTCTGTCCCCCATCTACTTGTATGTATTAAATGATGGTGGATTTCATACAAGTTGTCAGCAGGCTGGACTAAGATGGCCTCTTTTGGGTCACCCCCGACTCAGCGATTTTGTGAAGAAGTACCTTAGGCTAATGTGAATGGCCTGGAGATGTTGGGTTGAAATAAACGACAGACGAGTGACAAGTGTCAAACGGGAGGCATCTCTCAGGCATGTCTCAGAGAGTCCCTTTTATTGAATATTACAGCATTGCCACGTATGTGCTTGTTTCAAATCATATGCAAGGGTAGCATATAGACATTAATCATCAATAGATTAAAGGTTGGGAAAGGAACACAGAGTTGGACAGGTATGAAAACCTCCCTATTAACTATTACTAATGATTGATGTGGGGAAACTTAAAAGGGCATAACCATCGCCTTCATAGATGTGGTCAACCATGCATTAAGAACAGGACAAGGTACAATGTTTCATGAACTCAATATGAACCGAACATTCTAGGGTGGGTGAGCACGGAATGCTTCAGCTCAGAACAGTTTGTCAAACTCATGTGCAGAAGCAAAACTTCCCATCATGGAGCTTTCTGCTGCATTGTAAAATGCTATAGATCAGGCTTCCTCAACCTCGGCCCTCCAGATGTTTTGAGACTACAATTCCCATCATCCCTGACCACTGGTCCTGCTAGCTAGGGATCATGGGAGTTGTAGGCCAAAAACATCTGGAGGGCTGAGGTTGAGGAAGCCTGCTATACATGCTTCACTGCCAGAACTGCATTTTCTTCTGTAAATCTCGTAGTGAATGAGTGTAATTGCAGCTTGGTTTTCCTGTGTGTGATTCCTGTGCCTCGGCCTGCTTAAAGGATCGTTGTCTACTCTGCAGAAGCCATGATCCAGAGTGATCCGGTGTTCAGCCTAGAAAACCAGTACTTCATGAGCCAGAATGAAAGATACGAAGACGCTGTCAGGAAGTCTGTTCACCTCTCGAAGATGGCGGCCAAAATGGGATGGGCAACAGGCGGGCCTGAACTGGCTTACTGCCACAGGTGAATTGAAAACAATAAAATGCCGCTAGAATTGTATTAGCTGTCTAAAAAAAGTGCCTGCTTTCACCTAAGCTAGGTGAGGCGGCCTGCTACAGTCAAGGGAAATCTCTGGCTTCCGAGAGAGTGTGCGAATATGTGGCAGACAAAATTGACTGTTGTGGATCCTACACCTTTTCAGAGTTGAGAGGACGCCACATCTGATTTGAAAATTTGCCTATAATTTTATTATTTTTGTAAGCTGCTGCGAGGTTTCGTTCGGTTACAATCAAGCAACGTGTCAATGTTTCTAAATACACAAAGGAGCAGTTAGGACCATATTGCCTCGTTCTGGGCAGCCGTAGAATGAAAGGTTTTGGATTCAGGTTCAAAAAGCACAGGGGGGAAGGAAATGTATGGGGGGAGAGCTTGAGCACAGTAGTTCAGGCACCTGTGACTTCAACATCGGCATAGTGCGATGTAGGGATTCCCTTGCTCTTGATCTGGAAACGGCAATCAGTGCAGAAAGTGAGCGAGAGTGAGACCCTGTCAGCATGTCACCTGGCTGTTCAGAAAACTGCACTGGATGCTGATTGGTTACTGGGCCGGGTTCAGTGTGTTAGTATTAGCATATAAAGGCCATAACAGCTTAGGATCAGCTTACTTGATGGGTCACCTTAACCCATATAAGCCCACTGGACCCCTTCATTCCTCAGAATGGGCACTGTTGCAGGTTCTATGCAATATTAGACCTATACTTGCAATAAGTCTATCTCCTAGCGTGGCAGCACCTGCACATTGGAACTCCCTGCCAGTTGAACATCAGGCAGCCTCCTTCACTATCCTTTTCGGTGTTTGCTAAGGACATTTTTGTTCAGGCAAGCCTATCTGGACACCTAAAAGCTGACATGTACTTCAATCTATGTTTAGCTTAATTATTGATTTTAATTCTATTTAATTCTTTTTTTAAAAAAAGAAAACACCTGCTTTTACTTGCTTTTACTTCATTACCGTTTTGTTTTTCGTAACCCACTAAGAGGTTCTAGTTGCAATCAGGGTGGTGTATAAATTTAAGCACATGAACAGAAAGTAAGGTTGCAGCCTTAAGTTTGCTTACTTGGAAGTACACCTTGTTGAATTAAATAGGGACTTACTTTTGAGCACACATGGTTAGCTAGGGATGGGAAACCCAAAGGACAGCTTCCAGCCCTCCCTCTCTAACAACAACAACCACAACAACAACTTTATATGCCACTTTATATGAGTGGCTTCCGACAAACCATAAAACCACAGTAAAACATCAAACATTAAAAACCTCCCTTTACAGGGATGGCTTCAAGTGTCTTCTAAAAGTCACGGGCTTCCATGCGGGAAGCACGTTCACAAGCCGCAGCATCCGCAACCCACAGCGACGCATCTGCGCACGCACGGGTCACGATTTGGTGCTTCTGTGCATGCGTGACCACCGAAAGCCGGAAGTAACCCGTTCTGGTACTTCCGGGTTTCAGCAGTCTGTAACCTGAAAAAACACAACCTGAAACATCTGTTATGCAAGGTATGACTGTAGTTGCTTGTTTGTTTGACAGCTGACAGGAGGGTGTTCCACAGGGCGGGGGACACCACTAACAAGAAGGCCCTCTTCTGGCTTCCCTGCAACCACATTTCTTGCGGTGAGGGAACCGCTCGGAGGTGGACCCTCAGTATCTGGGCTGAACGATGGGGGTGGAGGTGCTCCTTCACGTATACAAGGCCAAAACTCCCCCCTTCCCTACTCTTGGGATTTTCCCTAGCCCACCCCCTTCACTGACTCTGCTCCATACCTTCTGTGGTTGCCAGGTTAGAACATGTCCTTCAACTATGCTAATACCTCTTAATTGCCTTTACTGGTTGTAAAGAGCTCAGACATCTGCATAATTGGCATGTAGCCTACTGCATACAGGTGAAAGTTCCATCCACTGCTCCACCCATTGTGTGTGTGTGTGTGTGTGTGTTTGTGTTGCTGGCAATGCTCACCACTGGCACCTAACCCTCAAGCTGAAAAAAGCCCCCTGTCCCCTTTCTGTGCACACTTACTGTAAGTCCCGTTTGCATTGGACGGCAGTGTAGAACTGTACTGTAGAAGCCAGTGAGGTCAAATATATATTGTTCTGTATTTGTGGGAGCCCCTTGGATTTATACAGCAGAAGGGAAAGGGCAGAAGCCGCTGTGGGAATGAGTTAGCGAGGGTTGTCAGCGGCTTTTGTGGGCAAACCGAACGAACGAGTAATGTTAGGCCATGTTGACTGGCTATTTCAAAATGTGCTTTTCTAACTTGATCTAAAAAAGCTAGATAAAGAAATTTTACAGAATAAACAAAAGATACTTACAAAAAATGTATAAATTATTAAATAATATACAAATAGATCAAGAAATTAAAAGTAAGAATATGTTAAGGTGGGAACAAGATTTAGGTTATGAATACAAAGATTGGGTTAAATTTTGGACAAAATGTGCTTTTTATTAGCCGTATCTACCAGGGAGCAGTACGGCACAAGGAGGAAGACAGGTGTCATGCCCCTGTTGTGAAGCTAAACGCCCCGCTGAAATGTCACGTTCTCCATGGATGTAATCGCCCTGCGCTTTGCAATTTTGCATTTCTGCGCAGGGATCATACACTTAGGGACTAACGTCAAGGAGATGACAGGAATTGTATATCCTTCTGCAGGGCTCTTCATGCCAACCTGGCATTCAACGTCCATGTGGTCTTTGTTAAGAGCCTTATGGGGTTGGCCACAGACGAACAGCTTGCCAAGTGGCTCCCTTTGGCAGAAAAATTTTACATCGTAGGGACCTATGCCCAGACCGAACTGGGTCACGGTAAGTTTCCCAGCTTATTGTGGCTCTTAGGGCCAGAATCCATCCAAATGCCACAATGTCAAATTCCACTGTGCCAATGGGGACCTAATGTAGCAATTGCTCCAGAGCAGTTGTGGGGAACTTTTGCTGTCAACCCCCCAGGTCTGAGTCCAGGCAGCTCCAGCTGGCATTTTACCTTGCAGCATAGTGGGCAGCTGACCGCCCAGAGGACTCCAACCATTGGCAATTGTCTGGCAGTGCTATAGGGGCTCTGGTCCCTGAAGGTCACAAGAGGAAAATGGCTGGTAGTCTAAAACTGTCAAGTTCAACACATGAGTTTTGATTGCAGGGAAGAGCCCTATTTTTTGTTTTCATTTTTTAAAAGACAGCTGGAGAATAGAGGTCATGGGGAAATGGGGTTAGCCACACTCAGGGCTTCCCCCCCCCCCCCAGCCGGAACTTGCCGGAACTCGGTTCCGGCAACCCTCAGGTGGGCGCAATTGCCATTATAAGAGAACAAGGAAGGCGTCCATGGTGATTTTTGGCACCTGTTTTTCTAGAAAAATAGCACAGGCTACACTGACCCTGAGTCAAGGAAGCCCCAAATTAAAAATTGAGTTGCCTGTGAGGGTGGAGCTTGCTTACAAAAAAAGGAGAAGTTGGACCCAGTCTTGAGAACAGCACAGCTGACTAGTGAATGTGGAATCTGCTGGTGGTCTTGCGATGCTCTGAGGAACCGTGTTCTTTGTTATTAAAGGAACTTACCTTCGAGGATTGGAGACAACAGCCACCTTTGATGCTGCGACACAGGAGTTTGTTCTCAACACGCCAAGCATATCTGCCATGAAGTGGTGGCCGGGAGATTGTAGGTAGCAAACACACTCAGGAGTGGGGCCTTTTCGTTCGTTCTGTGCTTTAGTTGTTTCCGAAATCTTTAAAGGGTGTATTATAGCTGTGTGTTTTAAAAGTGTAAGTGGAACACTATGAATGAATCCACTTGGGAAATGTACAGAGGAAAACCTGCTTTCCATTTGCTGCATTTCAGCAGGAAAACACTGGTTTTCCTGGGGTAAGCGCCAGGACAGAAAACAAAACAAAAAACCATTGCTTGGGCACAGAGCTTTAAATCCCAGATTTGTGTCTAGACATGCAGGAAGTCCAGATGAACCCAGAATCCCTTCCCAAACCCCTGGTTACTTGTCTTCCCAATCTGCATTTTTAATTGCAGCTTTGAATATGATCAATGCTGGAATATAAAGGTATCGTAGTACCATTATACAGATCTATGGTGCAACCGCACTTGGAATACTGTGTACGATTCCAGTCACCCTACCTGAAAAAGGAGATTGTGAGCGTTAAAATCAAGATGTGAAAAATACGGAAACAACAAGGAGAGGCAGGACTGAGATTTGGAGATACAGTGGTACCTCGGGTTACATAAGCTTCAGGTTGCATATGCTTCAGGTTACAGACTCTGCTAACCCAGAAATAGTACATTGGGTTAAGAACTTTGCTTCAGGATGAGAACAGAAATCGTGCTCCAGTGGCGCAGCAGCGGCAGGAGGCCCCATTAGCTAAACTGGTGCTTCAGGTTAAGAACAGTTTCAGGTTAAGAACGGACTTCCAGAACGAATTAAGTACTTAACCTGAGGTACCACTGTATGCTTCAAGGTCTAGATTATGGGAAGTCCCAAAAAATTAATAATTATAATTTGGATGATAATTTGGTCTTTTTTGTTTTAGCTTTTTTAGTTTAATCGGATTATGATTTGATATGTTAATTGGATGTTTTTTATTGGAAAATAATAAAAATGATTTAACAACAACAACAACAAGGAGATTGTGTAGCTGGAAAGGGCAACCAAAATGATTGGGGGGATGGGAGCAGGTTTTCCTGTGAGGAAAAGTTGCAACATTTTTAGTTTAGAAAGAAATCAAATAGCAGGGAGCAGCCTAGCTGTGCGTAGCATTATGTATAATGTGGAGAAAGCAGATAAGAGAAAAGTTTTCTCTTTAAAAGAGGTTTAGAGAAATTCATGGAGAATAAGACTCTCAGTAGTTCCTAGCTACATAGGCTATGTTCTCATGTCACTGTAGCTGGGAATGGCAGGTGGGGAGAATTGCTCTTGAGCTCACAGGCCTTTGGCCTCATCCAATAATAATATTATTTATACCCCACCCATCCTGCTGGGCCTCCCCAGCTACTCTGGACGGTTTCCAACAGAACATTAAAAGCATAACAAAACATCAAACGTTAAAAACTTCCCTAAACAGGGCTTCCTTCAGATGTCTTCTAGAAGTCAGATAGTTGTTTATCTCCTTGACAACTGATGGGAGGGTGTTCCACAGGGCAGGTGCCACCACCGAGAAGGCCCTCTGCCTGGTTCCCCGTAACCTCGCTTCTCACAGTGAGGGAACTGCCAGAAGGCCCTCGGCGCTGGACCTCTGTGTCCGGGCTGAATGATGGGGGTGGAGACACTCCTTCAGGTATACAGGGCCAAGGCTGTTTAGGGCTTTAAAGGTCAGCACCAACACTTTGAACAGGGCTGTTCTTATGTTCTGAAAATGCTGCTTAACTTTTTGAAGAATTGATGACTTATTTTACTCACCCTCCATTCACCCTTACAGTAGGACGAACGGCGACTCACGCTGTGGTCTTTGCTCAGCTTTACCTGAAAGGAAAGTCGTATGGGATGCATCCCTTCATGGTGCAGATCCGCAGCCTCCGAGATCATTCTCTGGAACCAGGTGACTTACTCCAGAGGGTCCCGAGACAATTCTGCTGGGTGGTGTTTTTCTATCTGTTTCAAGCCCGCCAATGCTGGGCTTCGACCGTCAGAAACAGGGGTGCCTTGAAATCAGTGGTGCCATCTTGGGAGATAGAAACATAGAACTGGAGAGTTGAAAGGAATCCTAAGGTTCAATCTAGTTCAACTCCTTGCAATTGCAATCTCGGGCGCCTCTCATCAGAATGAGCAAAGGGGCCTCTAAATGCAAAAATAAATCTGGCTTCCAACATTATTTTTAAGCTCAGAAAAATGCTTTCATGTTGTCATGTTGTCATATTCATCACTTTTGGGGCTGTGCCATAATAATAATAATAATAATAATAATAATAATAATAATAATAATGGAGAGAAGAATAGCAGAGTTCATCAGACACCATTACATACAGAAATACATTAGCCAATCTATTAAAGTATTAAAATACTATTGACAGGTGCAAAAAATGAGGGGGTGCAAAGGAGGTGGACAGAATAAGGAATAACATTTAGGGGGAAAGGGTGTCCGGCTTACCACCATTTGAAGGTAATGTCTGTGCTTACTTGGGAGTAAAGCCCCATTTGTCTCAATGGGGTATTCTGCTGAGTTGCCATGCATAGACTTGCACTGTAAGTGAAGTAGTACATACTGCCGTCTAATAAAAAAGAGTTCATAGATTTTCCAGTGCTTTCTGTTGGGCAGAAGAAACGTGTGCTTTCAGTGGTGGGCATAAGACCATTATGTCCAGAGTCTATTGTTACCTAACCACATCACTGTGCAGAATGCTGGGTTATGTATCCTGATTTCCAAAAGAGACTTCAGTCTTCACAATCTTTTAAACCTATGTGCCTGTCTGAATCCTTGCTTGTTTTGCTCCGTAGGAGTAACGGCAGGGGATATTGGTCCCAAAATGAGCTTTGAAAATGTTGACAATGGCTTTCTCCTGCTGAAGAATGTTCGGATTCCGAGGGAAAACATGCTGGCCAAGTTCTCTCAGGTAAACGTAGCTCTGGATATCAAACAGGCTTCATCAGTTGCACCATAGCAAAAGGGCCTCTAGTTATTCTCTCATGTGTGGAATGCCATATGGAATCTATCAGGTGGTAAAGACAGAATGTCAAGAATCTCCATGAACTTTCATTCTCTTATTTCATTTTTTTCAAGAGAATAGAAATGGTGATCGGGGAATATTTGAAAACAGTGCTTTTTCAGGGTTGTTGTTGTTGTTGTTTTTAAAAAATGAGGGGCCAGTATTTTGATAAAAGTGCTGTGGGCGATAGCACAAAATGGCTGCCATGGGCAGCAAAAAAAGAGGTGACAGAGAAACCAGTGACAGGAAGGGGGGGGGGAAACCACTGTCTGAAAGACATTTGCAGAGTCTGTAAATGCTTCAGAGTTCTGAGTCCTGGACTTAAATTTTGTTTCTGCTAACACACACCTCCTTTTTTTATTTATTTCACAATTTCCAGGTCCTGCCAGATGGCCGGTATATGAAAAAAGGATCTGCGCAAATTAACTACCTTACTATGATTGTGGTCCGTGTCCTCATGCTTCAGAATGAAGTTGTCCCCAATCTGATGAAGGCATGCACCATCGCAATCCGATATTCCGCAGTGCGCCGGCAGTCTGAGTTAAAGCCCGGGTATGGCGGGAATTGAGGGCCTGGTACCAGGCAGGGATGCATTAAATGTCCTGCTCTTCTGTTGACTATTTTTATTATTGCTTTCCTCTTTTCACACCAACTCTCGGTACTCCGGCCCCTAATCCCCACCCCTTGTTTTCTTGATACAGCTACTTAAACTATTAAGCAAGCAGATGAATTTGCAAATGTTGAAGAGGCAGTGAAGCTGATGGAGCCAGGAGTGGGGGGGGGGGCAGAAAAAGGGGGGTTGGGAAACTAGTGTGAGGGACCAGGTGCCCCAAGGGTCCTGAAAGACCTACATTGGCTCCCAGTATGTTTCCGAGCACAATTCAAAGTGTTGGTGCTGACCTTTAAAACCCTAAACAGCCTTGGCCCTGTATACCTGAAGGAGCATCTCCACCCCCATCATTCAGCCCGGACACAGAGGTCCAGCGCCGAGGGCCTTCTGGAGGTTCCCTCACTGCAAGAAGCGACGTTACAGGGAACCAGGCAGAGGGCCTTCTCGGTGGTGGCACCCTCCCTGTGGAACACCCTCCCTTCAGATGTCAAGGAGATAAATAACGATACAACTTTTAGAAGACATCTGAAGGCAGCCCTTTTTGGGGAAGTTTTTAATGTGTGACATTTTAATGTATTTTTAATCTTTGTTGGAAGCCACCCAGAGTGGCTGGCCAGATGGTTGGGGTACAAATAAATTATTATTATTATTATTTTGGAAGGGGACGCTGTTTCCCAAACAGTTGGGGTGACCGTGTCTCTCTGTCTCAATATGTTCTTCCTCCTTCTGTGACCACAGATACCTGGCTGTAATTTCATGCTGGCTCAGAATTTATTTCAGGTCAGGAAAGACAAAACATAGAGGGAACCCAGGATTGTCTCCGTGTGTACATTAAGGCTATCAAAAACAACCTCTGCTTAAATCTGGTTCACTACCATTATCTTTATTTTAAAGGTGTTAGAATGTGCACGTGCAGACTTAAAGTTACCTCCATGTATTTCGACAAGGGATGTTTCCTGGAATGGGACTCATTTCTGTGGCTTCCACTAGCGCAAAAACTTACTTGAATCAGCCCCTCTACCTGCCGCATGGCCACCGCTGGCCCCCTAAGCTAGTCAGGTGAAAAATGCTGTCCTGTTAACATTGGAATAAGATCTCACTGCTAAGCCGGTCACCACCTGTGAGTGGATGTTTTTGGGGCAAGTGGTTGGGTCAGTTCGTGAGACAGAAATTGGCCACCCTGCGCTGGCTTCCCAGAATGAAAGAGGAAATGCAAAATGGAAACCCCTTCGGGTAATTGGAGGCTATTCATTTGCCGTTCGTTTTGGATAATCTGCAACATTTTCTCCCCCCTCAGTGACCGGGAGGCAAAGATTCTTGACTATCAGACCCAGCAACAGAAACTTCTCCCTCAGTTGGCAACCGCCTATGCCTTTTACTTCGTTGCTAAATATCTGCGGGACTTCTTTGACAGGGGCTACATGGAAACCAAAGAAGGAAAGTTTGACTTGCTCCCTGAGGTAACATGAAGAAAGATAAGCAATATCCCTTCAAGCCTTCCCTTAGAAACCTTTAAACTTCTGAAAGGTGTGTAATAAAACAAACAAATGATCAGAAGAAGAAACCCAGAAGATTTTGAAATCTTTTTTAAAAAAGAAAAGAAAAGAAGAATCAGGAAGAGGGCTACGTCATACATATATCTGCATCGCTTGGTTTGCAATCAGATGTGTGAGGTGATATTTATCTACATTTACTTTAAAAAAATTATTTACATGCAAAGCCCACCCAAAGCAGTTTACAAAAATAAATAAATAAATAAATATTATTATTTTTATTATTATTATTAAAAACTCTCCCCCTCCATATAGAATATTAGTAAAACAATACTAAAAACAACCCACAAGAATAAAACAGACTAAGAAAAAGTAACAGTTTATTTTAAAAGTGACACAAGTGGTATGGCTGCTGCAGGCTTTCCCTCCTCAACCGATGTATCTTCCCCCCCCCCCTCAACTGACAAACCTGCTTGTAAAAACCTGGCTGTTGGAGCTGATTTTAGATATTCAGGAAACACAAGTGTTACATTCCCTTCAAACTGTGCTGTTTCAAGCTCTGGGTGTTGGCCAAGCCGAGTGCCTCTCCCACATTTCCAAAAACAACACTCACTAGACGTGGAAAGCTAGACGGAAACCTTTGCTCCTGAGGTACTTCCCTTTTCACATGCAGGGTTCATTCAAACATGCGTCACCACATTACAAACACACTTGCCATCTTGAAATGGTAGAGTTTCAGGGGAGCATGTATTCAGTGCTGTCCTCGTGATTGAATTATCTGTTAAGTGAATTTGAATCTGCAGTTTCAGGGTTTAGTTCAGGGACAGTCACCTTGATGCCCTCCAGATGCCGTTGGACATTCCTGACCATTGACCATGCCTGTCTGGGTCTGAGGGGAGCCAGAATCCACCAACATCCAGAGGCCGCCATGTTGGATATCCCCAGTATCATTGATAATGTGGCTAATTCCATAAATACAAACCAGAGTTTCTGACGTTGCACAAAATCCAGCACTTTTAAGGCCTTGCTGGTGTCCAGTAAAAGGTCTTAATTGGTTTTAACTGACTCTCACAGGAATCAACAAAGCTTGCTCTAGCCGCTGTAGAGCATTGTCATGCTTATGCTTTGGTCTGATTGCAAATAAGTTTTGTAACCTATCCCAAGAATTTAGGACAGGTAGCACTCCCGCGGCCATAAAAGATGACCTATGAATTTAAGCTGAGGAGGAGGATAATAGGAAAGGATATAAACCGACAGACATTTCATATGTCACTGGTCCAGAGATGCTGTTCTGTAGAATGGGAAATGCAGAAGTGTCCTCTCTTAACGCTCTTCTTTCTGCCTTAATTTGCAGCTTCATGCTCTTGCGGCAGGAATTAAAGTCATCGCTACAGACTACTGCTCGGCCGGAGTCGAGATTTGTCGGAAGGCTTGTGGGGGGCACGGCTACTCTCTTCTCAGCGGCCTGCCTTCCTTATTCACCAGGCAGGTGGCTGGTTGCACCTATGAGGGGGAAAACACTGTCCTCCTCCTACAGACAGCCAGGTAGCTGCACTGAAAACCTATCCAAATCTGTCTTCCATCTTGCTTCCGAGGCCCTTGCCAAAGCCACTTTAGATATCAGAAGCTTTTCCACAATACGTTTCACGGTTTATTTTCATGATTTAAACCATTTATACAGGGGGGTCTGAACTCTGAGTTAGACCTTAATTGTTTAATCTGATTATTTGTATTTTGTCTGTTACTTTGTAAGGTAAAGGTAAAGGGACCCCTGACCATTAGGTCCATTCATGACTGATTCTGGGGTTGCGGCGCTCATCTTGCTTTATTGGCTGAGGGAGCCGGCGTACAGCTTCCGGGTCATGTGGCCAGCATGACTAAGCCGCTTCTGGCGAATCAGAGCAGCGCACGGAAACACCGTTTACCTTCCTGCTGGAGCAGTACCTATTTATCTACTTGTACTTTGACGTGTTTTCGAACTGCTAGGTTGGCAGGAGCAGGGACCGAGCAACGGGAGCTCACCCCGTCATGGGGATTCGAACCCCTGACCTTCTGATTGGAAAGTCCTAGGCTCTGCGGTTTAACCCACAGCGCCACCCGCATCCATCCCAATCTCCTTGTATTTGTATTGTTACTTTGGACTGTACCTTTAAACTCTACCACAGAGTACAGACATTTCATATGTCACTGGTCCATTTTCTGAAATTTGGAAAGTACAGTTCTCTACATGAGAACTGAAAACACCTAAAAAAGCCTACTTGAAACTAGGCAGCCAAAGTTGTTGTGTCCCAAGCAACTTCATGCGGATTTATTTAAGGGAGTGCTTGACACTCCAAAATTCTGAAACAACAAGCTCCAAATTCGGCAACTGGGAAAAACTGACCTGCGTTGCATCCTTTTTTAGGTGTTTAACAGTTCTCATGTAGCGAACTGTACATTCCAATTCAGGGCACATTCCAATTGCTCATCAGTCAATGCTATTGAAGCGTATTTTGCAGTCAACCTTCTGTGAGGGAAGGGAAAGTTGTCATTTGGGCCAGAACTAAAACCTCTTGCAGACTCAAGAAACAGGATTTCCAAATTTTAGAAAATGGAAGGATTACATAATTTGGTTGTTGTTGTGCTTGGGGACTAAGATAAGGATTAAGGAAAGATAGTGGTGTGTGAGATGTTATGGTCCGAAAATCAGAGTATGCAGTGCTCAAGTGTGCCAGTGTAACTCTTTTCTGTTCTGCAGACTCTGACTGGCAGAAGAATTAGTGGAAGAATGATTGACAGTGGAGGAATGGAGTCAAATGTTGGGTGGAGCTATGAGTGAGTGATAGGCAGATAACACCACTCTAGGATTATTTTTAATGAAGAGTGGGATTAGAAATCACTTAAGCGAATTGAGCGTTGATTGGAAAATGACAGTTGACTGACTGCAAGAGACAGGAAGAAATGGAGAATGAGATGAAAGAGATAGGAAGACAGAGAGCAAGCCACTGTAAAAGAGGATAGCTGTTTTTGAAATACCATTGAATATTCTGTATGCAATAACTGCTTGTTCTGGATGTTGTGTTCCTTAATCAATTGTCTGCTTAGCATTTAAACTGTGTTCTGGTCTGGATGGATTCTAAGGTCCATACATCTCATCCCACGTGGCTTGTGCAGATGTATTTGGGTAAGAATATAAAGGGAGAGGCCTGCTGGTGGCAGCAGGTATTTTGTGGGAAGTCTGTATTCAGTGGAGTCTTTGAGTGACTAATCTAGTGACCTCCTGGGGGTGGGCCTTTTAGGAGACTCTGGAATAGTGATCCTGACAAATATATTTTTTGTGTTTTCTCTGCAACAAGTAGGGTTGCAAACCCAGCACACTTAAGAATGCAAGATAGGAATTGCTGAAGATTCTGCAGCAGAGTCAATATCCTGAGATATAGCCATGATGCATGTTCTTAAATGGGACACGGGTGGCGCTGTGGGTTAAACCACAGAGCCTAGGACTTGCCGATCAGAAGGTCGGCGGTTCGAATCCCCGCAATGGGGTGAGCTCCTGTTGCTCAGTCCCTGCTCCTGCCAACCTAGCAGTTCAAAAGCACCTCAAAGTGCAAGTAGATAAATAGGTACTGCTCTGGCAGGAAGGTAAACGGCATTTCCGTGCGTTGCAATGGTTTGCCAGAAGTGGCTTAGTCATGCTGGTCACATGACCGGGGAAAAATGTCTGCGGACAAACGTCAGCTCCCTCGGCCAGTAAAGCGAGATGAGCGCCGCAACCCCAGAGTCAGCCGCGAGTGGACCTAATGGTCAGGGGTCCCTTTACCTTTATGTTCTTAAATATCTTTCTCCCCCTGCCTATTAACTATCCTGTTTTCCAGTTATTTGTATCACGAATCATACAGGAACGTTGCCTTATCTGTGGCCTTGCTTTTGAACCGCTGAAAAATAAGTGTTTGGAAACAAGTTGTGTAGTTGAGCAAATGCCTCTGGGATGAGGATGTGGCTCAGTTTTCATTTTCTTTGTCATTAGGTTTCTGATCAAGTGCCTTGGGATGGCACAAAGCGGCCAGCCTCTTCCTTCATCAGTTGCTTACCTGACTTCTGAAAGCTTTGGAAAGTGCCAAGCCCAGGAAAAGAGAGACTTCCTCAATCCGGACGTTTACACTGAAGCTTACAGGCACAGAGCATTCAGGTTGGCACAGAGATCCTGGAACCCAACAGTTTTGCTTGGGTGGTGTGTTTTTTTAGGGGGGGGATTTCTTGCATGTCTCATCTTAAAGGCATAGGGTGATAAACAACAGGAGATCAAATAAGGTGTAATCGTGATCAGGGAAGGCTGTGGGCCAAGTTGTATCAGTCTAACCTACCTCACGGGGTTGTTTTGTGATATTACAATTGCTCCTGAGACCCAGTGTGGTGTAGTGGTTAAGAGCGGTAGACTCGTAATCTGGGGAACCGGGTTCGTGTCTCCGCTCCTCCACATGCAGCTGCTGGGTGACCTTGGGCCAGTCACACTTCTCTGAAGTCTCTCAGCCCCACTCACCTCACAGAGTGTTTGTTGTGGGGGAGGAAGGGAAAGGAGAATGTTAGCCGCTTTGAGACTCCTTAAAGGGAGTGAAAGGCGGGATATCAAATCCAAACTCTTCTTAAAAAAAAAAAAAATTGCTCCCCAAAACTCCCTTGATGAAGGGCTGATTACATAAGCCCTGTTTGAAGGCTGAAAGATACTGTTCCCCGCGACCCTGAAATTACTAGTTGAATGTGTTAACTGTTTTTAGAATGCTTTTTAAAATGGTTTATATCTGGGATTCTCGAACTGTAGTCTGTGCCCCACCAGTGAATTGCGAGTTTCTTTCAGGGAGTTTGTGTCATGGCTGCATTAAAAACATATTATTTTTTTAATTGTGTTTTTATTGCTTCTTTTGCTTCTTATGTTGTATTTTATCTTGTTACAATTTCAAATCTATGGGGTGCAAACGGGCAATGCAATAAAATGCAGTTTAAGAGCAAGATGCAAATGTTCTGAACGCAGGATAAATTCATCATATAACAGGGGACTTATTTGTACCGTATTTTTCGCTCTATAAGACGCACCTAGTTTTCGGAGGAGGAAAACAAGAAATAAAATATTCTAAATCCCTGTGCAGCAATCCCTCTTGCTGTTCTGGCTTCTGGGATAGCTGCGCAGCCTGCATTCACTCCATAAGACGCACACACATTTCCCCTTACTTTTTAGAAGGGGAAAAAGTGCTTCTTATAGAGCAAAAAATATAGAAGCGGGGTAAGAGCTACTGTGGAGTGAGGCTGGTACATGTGCATATTGCCCAAGCTATACATTCATCAAAACAGGGTGGTAGAGTTCTTAGGTGGTAGTAGTAGGGATTGCCATCACTTTAGGCCACATGACTTTTTTGGGGGGAAAGCTCCAACATTTTTTTCTAAGAGCTGTTTTAATTTGCATGGAGTTGTTTTTGTGTTTTACATCATGGACTATTCAAAACTGGTGAAGACACCTGCATGATAAAGCCCAGATTTCTGTCACCTTCATTCTCCCCCATGTGCAGACCAGACCTTTGTTTCTGCCATTTAGGTGCATTTTTTAAAAATAGCCATAAATATTTGCAAAATTGTGACAGTTTTTTGGGTGTCTATAATAGCTACTGAAGGAGCGTCTCCACCCCCATCATTCAGCCCGGACATGGAGGTCCAGCTCCGAGGGCCTTTTGGCGGTTCCCTCACTGCGAGAAGTGAGGTTACAGGGAACCAGGCAGAAGGCCTTCTCGGTGGTGGCGCCCGCCCTGTGAAATGCCCTCCCATCAGATTTCAAGGAAATAAACAACTATCTGACTTTTAGAAGACATCTGAAGGAAGCCCTGTTTAGGGAAGTTTTTAATGTTTGATGTTTTGCTGTGTTTTTAATATTCTGTTGGGAGCTGCCCAGAGTGGCTGGGGAAACCCAGCCAGCTGGGTGGGGTATAAATAATAAATTACTATTATTATTTTAATCTTTCCCTACAGAGTTGCAAGAAACGTAGCTGTCAAACTCCAGGGTTTGGTTCAGCAGGGAATGGCACAGCACGACGCTTGGAACAGGTGCTCTGTCCAACTTGCCCAGGCTGCCATGGTTGGTAAAAACTTTGTAGCTTCACCCACTACTGGCTCTTCTGCCAGGAATCCTGTCTCGTAAACTGCACTTGAAAAACTAAGCCAATAATAATAATCATCATCATCAGTACAGTGGTACCTCAGGTTAAGTACTTAATTCAATCCGGAGGTCCGTACTTAACCTGAAACTGTTCTTAACCTGAAGCACCACTTTAACTAATGGGGCCTCCTGTTGCTGCCTCGCCGCCGGAGCATGATTTCTTTTCTCGTCCTGAAGCAAAGTTCTTAACCTGAAGCACTATTTCTGGGTTAGCGGAGTCTGTAACCTGAAGCATATGTAACCTGAAGAGTATGTAACCTGAGGTACCACTGTACTGATGTGTTGTGTTGCATCCAGATCCCATTTTTTAAAAGCCCTGTTTTGTATAAGAACATGATGCTGATGTTTCTAGATCTAAGAAGCACCTTGTTAAAGGAGGAGTGGCTAACCTTTGACCCTCAAGATCTTGCTGGACTTCATCTCCCATAATCCCTGGCAACTGATCATTCTGGCAGGGACTGATAGGAGTTAGAATCCAGCAAATTCTGGGGGAGTCTTTTCGTAAACCGCTTTGAGGGTTTTTTATTTTTTAACAATCCAATACAGTGGTGCCCCGCAAGACGAATGCCTCGCAAGACGGAAAACCCGCAAGACGAAAGGGTTTTCCGTTTGCAGAGGCGCTTCGCAAGACGAATTTCCCTGTGGGCTTGCTTCGCAAGACGAAAATTGATGAAAAATTCTGAATTTTTTTTTCCGCTCCAAAACCCCTTTTTCTGAAGCGCTAAGCTGCTAAAAGCATTTTAGCAGCAAAACCGCTAATCCCTTAAGCCTTAAAAAGCCGTTTTTAGCCCTTAAATTGTCAATAGCGCTAATAGCGCTAATCCGCCAATGGGCTTGCGGAAAAAACCGCAAGACGAAAAGACTCGCGGAACGGGTTCTTTTCGTCTTGCGAGGCACCACTGTAGTCTATACATTTTATGAAACGGATAAATAAAAATAACCTTGCCTGGAGATGCCAAGGATTGAAGCTGGGGCCCTCAGGTGATCTTCCCCTGAGCTACAACTTTCCCTAAATGGGTGTGTGTGATGATGAACAGTAGAAAGAACTGACGAGAGATCATTTTGTCTCACTGTAAATCGTTTCGGGACTTTCTGCTGTGGGGAGCGACGCATACATTCAGTCCACCTAACCCAGCTCAGGATTTCTTTTAAGAGTTGTGGAAGCAAGACCCCATAATAGACAGAGTAGTGGAGTGGAGGTTTTGGGAAAGGAGTGAGGAACGTATTTGCAGGCTTATGCCTTTGCTGTGGAGAAACAGGCATGCCAGACAGGGCCCCCAGTCATGTGGGAGCACACTAGAGAGAATCAGCTCCCACTCAGCTGGGGGCTGAGTCTGAAAGGCACTGCGATCACCTTGATATTGGGGTCATATCCGCACCAGGCATTTAAAGCCCTCTTCCCACAAACAAACCTGGGATCTGTCGTATGCTGAGAGTTGTTAGGAGACCTCTCACAGAACCATGTTCGAATCCCCACGATGGGGTGAGCTCCCATTGCTCGGTCCCAGCTCCTGCCAACCTAGCAGTTTGAAAGCACATCAGTGCAAGTAGATAAGTAGGTACTGCTGCGGCGGGAAGGTAAATGGCATTTCCATGCGTTCTGGTTTCCGTCCCGTTGTGCCAGAAGCAGTTCAGTCCTGCTGGCCACATGACCTGGAAAGCTGTCTGTGGACAAACACCGGCTCCCTGGGCCTGAAAGCAAGATGAGCGCCTCACCCCATAGTCGCCTTTGACTGGACTTGACCATCCAGGGATCCTTAACCTTTTTTAACTTTATAACGGTGCTGTGACCTCTAACAATTAGGCTGGAGACAATTCCTGGCAGCTGTGACCTTGAAATGAGAAACCACGTAGCCCAGGAGTGGAACCCGGTTCCACAATGCCAACACTTCCCCCCCCAAGGCGAGTTATCGCGCAGAGGTGAATGGTGCTTGCTTCTAGTTGTTTTTACTTTGCCAGGCTCACAGCCAATACATCGTGGTGGAAAAATTTGTCAAAGCGCTGGAGACGTTTGGAAAAGAGGCTGGCATCCAGGGGGTCCTTAAGCATCTCTGCGACCTCTATGCCCTGCATGGGATCTTTTCTGACTTGGGAGACTTTGTGCAGGATGGCTACCTTTCTACAAAGCAATCTGACATGGTGACCGAATCGTACCTGGATCTCCTGGCTGTCGTTCGGTGAGGTTATCCTCTTTTTCTTCTAAGGGCTTAATGCCATTGCTTCCATGTTTGGAACCTACGTTGTGTTGTAACAACCATTAAACAATACTGTATATGAAACTAGCAAGCTGCCCATCTTTAGGATGGGTGAAGAAGGAGACTCGCAGAACTACAATTCCCAGAGTTTCTGGGAAGAGGGATGGAATGCTTAACCATTCTGAGAATTGCAGCTCCGTGAAGGGAATAGGGGTCTTCCTAACATCGTGGGTGGCGCTGTGGGAAAAGCCTCAGCACCTAGGTTGGCGGTTCGAATCCCCACAGTGGGGTGCGCTCCCGTTGTTCAGTCCCAGCACCTGCCAACCTAGCAGTTCAAAAGCACTCCCGGGTGCAAGTAGATAAATAGGGACCGCTCCGGCGGGAAAGTAAACGGTGTTTTCGTGTGCGGCTCTGGCTCGCCAGAGCAGCGATGTCACGCTGGCCACGTGACCCGGAAGTGTCTTCGGACAGCGCTGGCCCCCGGCCTCTTGAGTGAGATGGGTGCACAACCCTAGAGTCTGTCAAGACTGGCCCGTACGGGCAGGGGTACCTTTACCTTTACCTTTAACATCTATCAGCATCCTTAATAAACTACACTTCCCAGGATTCTTTGAGGCTCAAGTGGTTTAGGATTGCTTTAAATGTATGTGGCCTTTGTCAATTTGGTATGCTTGAATGGCATTGAAGCTACAAAGCCATTATTCACCTGTCAAATAGAAAATGTCTCTTTGACCTTTTGGTCAGTTTCCTATTCCGATGACGTCTCTTGTGGCTTATTGAGATCTTGTCTGTTTTTAATAAAAAACAATCAGATAAAGATATTGCAATAAGCCTTGGCGTTCCTGCTGGTTCTGAAATTTTGAAAAGCGCAGAAGCCGCGACCTCTCCGTTTCCCAACGGAAGCGGATGCCTCAGCACCGTCGGGTGGTTTTGATTCAAAATCAGCTACGTGGGCTTTTTAAAGAAGTCAGAAATATTTACTCGAAATACTTTTATCAAATTGCTTCCAATAAGGAGGGTGACTATGATGTCATGACTTCACCACGAAGCGTAAAAGCATTAAAAGATAAAGCTATCGTTTGCATGCCATTAACGGATTATCTTCGGGGTTTACCTTGGTGGATTGAAATTAAAGAGACACAATCTGTAACCGATAGATGGTAAAGTAAATTGTTCTGCTGGCTCCCCTGTGAAACTTACATTTTCTTATTATTTTCAATTATCCCATGTGTATCCCCTTTCATTTGTCTGGGATCACAATATATCTACCCAGCATAGAATAACACTACAGGGTTTATTCTGGGTTATAAAACCCAAAGCAACGGGTGCCCCTGGATATCAAAATAGTATCTTCCATACCTAGCTCTGAGAACAGATTTATTTGTGCAGTCAATAGGCAAATTGATTATCTAGCGATGGAGGTAGATATAGCCAAAAGATGTAAATAAGAAGGCAGTAAGGACAGTCTCCTGTCAGACCACCCAACCTACCAGATATTTTGGCCTACAATGACTGTACTTTTCCATGTATAAGACTAGGGTTTTTTACTTTAAAATTATGTGGAAAACTGTGGGTTGTCTTATACAAGGGGCAATCTCCCCCCCCCTATTTTCTTAAATTGGAGTCCCTAAAAATAGGGGGTGTCTTATACATGGGGGTGTCTTATACACGGGAAAATACGGTAGTTCATTTATGAGAGGGGTAGGAAACTTATAGCCATCCTGCTGTGGCTGAATCACAGTTCCTATTATCCCAAACCATTGGCCCTCCTAGCTGGAGCTGATAGGAACTGGGAGCCCAACAACACCTGGCAGGCCACAGACCTGTGCTCCCTGATTGACAATGCCATTTGATCTAGACTACCGCAATGCACTTTACATGGAACAGCCCTTGAAGGCTGTTTGAAAACTTCACTCAGGTAGCCAGCACAGGGCCACCCGGATTTTACAGACTACAAGCTTACCTTTGTGCTAAATGACTATGGGAACAAAAGAGAAAGCACCTCGCTCCAGTTTTAGCTGACTTGCACTGACGGCCAATTTGCCTGCAGTCCAGTTCTGGATCTTGGCACTTCCTTCGAAGCTGTAAATGTTCTAGGTCCTGCTTTAAAAAGAGGGCTCCTTCTGTCTTTGTCTTCATTAGCCAAATTATCAGCGTTGCAGCCCTGCTCGTGCTGTAGTAGGATACTGCTAGAATCCTAGAACTGCGGAGTTGGAAGGGACGTCAAGGGACATCTAGTCCAAGCCCTTGAAATGCAGGAATCTCAGCTAGATCAAGCATGACAGATGGCCATCCAACCTCTGGTTAAAAACCTCCAAGGAAGGAGAGCCCACCACCTCCAGAGGGAAACTGTTCCACTGTTGAACAGCTCTTACTGTCAGAAAGTTCTTCGTGATGTTTAGACCAAACTTCCTTCCTTGTAACTTGAATCCTTTGGTTGAGGTTCTCCAGAGAGGAGAAAACAAGCTTGCTCCATCTTCCATGTGACAGCCCTTTAGATATTTGTAGATGGCCATCATATCCCATTCTGCCAGGACACTGAGGTCCAGCGTTGAGGGCCTTCTGACGGTTCCCTCGCTGCAAGAAGCCAAGTTACAGGGAACCAGGCAGAGGGCCTTCTCAGTAGTGGCGCCTGCCCTGTGGAACGCCCTCCCACCAGATGTCAAAGAGAAAAACAACTACCAGACTTTTAGAAGACATCTGAAACCAGCGCTGTTTAGGGAAGTTTGGTGGACTATTGTATTTTAATATTCTGTTGGAAGCCGCCCAGAGTGGCTGGAGAAACCCAGCCAGATGGGTGGGGCATAAATAATAAATTTTTATAATATCATTATTATTATCCCCTCTCAGTCTCCTCTTTTCCAGGCTAAATATGCCCAGCTCCTTCAACCGTTTCTCATTGATCAATTTGGTCACCCTGCTCTGCACACATTGCAGCATTTCAATATCCTCCTTAAATTGTGGTGCCCAGAACTGGACAGAGTTAATGTTTATGCTGCAGAAGGAACAAAAAAAAAACACTTTCTGGCACTTCTAGGGTACAGAGCTAGTATTAGGGGTTTTATTTGGTTTTTATGGAGTAGAAATTGTGACTCGTATATTGGGGCTCATTAAGATTCCTTTGCTCTTTTTCAGGAAAGATGCTGTGCCCTTAGTGGATGCATTTGATTTCTCAGACGCAAATTTAAATTCAGCCCTTGGCTGCTACGATGGTCAAGCCTATCAGAGGCTTTACGAGTGGGCCAAGAAGTCACCAACCAACCATCAGGTGAGAACAGCGCATGCCAAAGTCAACAAGCAGCCAGACAACTTAAAGGAGAGGCCTATCAGTGCTTCCCCGTTTAACGTGAATTAATTGTCATGCTGCACTAAAGGTAAAGGGACCCCTGACCATTAGGTCCAGTCGTGGACAACTCTGGGGTTGCGGCGCTCATCTCGCTTTATTGGCCAAGGGAGCCGGCGTACAGCTTCCGGGTCATGTGGCCAGCATGACTGAGCTGCTTCTGGCGAACCAGAGCAGCACACGGAAACACTGTTTACTTTCCCGCTGGAGCGGTACCTACCGTATTTTTCGCTCTATAAGACACACCAGACCACAAGAAAAAAATATATTCTGAATATCCCTCTTGCTGTTCTGGCTTCTGGGATAGCTGCGCAGCCTGCATTCGCTCCATAAGACGCACACACATTTCGCCTTACTTTTTAGGAGGGGAAAAGTGAGTCTTATAGAGCAAAAAATATGGTATTTATCAACTTGCACTTTGACGTGCTTTCTAACTGCTAGGTTGGCAGGAGCAGGGACCGAGCAACGGGAGCTCACCCCGTCGCGGGATTCGAACTGCCGACCTTCTGATCGGCAAGTCCTAGGCTCTGTGGTTTAACCCACAGTGCCACCCGCGTCCCCTGTCATGCTGCACTAGAGCAGAGCAAAGCCTGCTTTCCATACTGAGCCGAAATAAAATTTAATTATGGGAAGCACATTTGTGTTTAATCTATGCAGACTGAGCACAAATTAAACATTTGCATTCAATTTGCATAACTTAATGCATATTAGCATTCCACAATGCATAGTTTGGATTCGCACAGTGCAGAATTCTGGACTGTTGTGACAGATTTAGCCCAAAATACAAGCAGCCCTGAGCATCGTAAACAGTAGATGGAACAGGGCAGGGAAGTGTTAACTGGAGCCAAAAAGTGCAGGGGGGGAAGTGAGTTTGGGGTGGTTCGCGGCAAGCTTTATTTTTAGGGGAGGGCTGACTGGAGCTTTGGAGAAGGCGGGGGAAATAAGGAGAGTTGAGGGGTGATATGGCATTAGCCACAAAAAAAGAGCGGTGAGTGAAAAGAACACAGATCATCTAACACACAGAAAGATGGAGAAACAGGAAGAGAGTCAAGGCACATTTATATAAAGAGTTGTGTGCGCTCCACAATGCTGTGCAGAAAGGTGAGGGGGCACACCAAATTTGCTATGGGGCACATTTATTTTTAGGAAAGGCAATTTTCTACCTCTGGCGACTGCAGCGAGAAGCATGAAAGTACATTGTCAGCATCTAATCATCTTCAGGGCCGCAGTGGGAGCTTAATAGGACACCCAGCAGCCCACAGGGCGAGCTGTTCCTTGGATTTCTCCCCAAGCAGCAAAACCAGAATCACAGGGAAGCCAAAGAGGGGCACAGCTCTTGACTAAAATCAGAGGGAGAAATGGGGCAGCAGTTGTGGGTTTCCTGAGAGCCAGTGTGGTGTAGTGGTTAAGAGCGGAGGACTCGTAATCTGGTGAACTGGGTTTGATTCCTCGCTCCTCCACGTGCAGCTGCTGGGTGACCTTGGGCTAGTCACACTTCTCTGAAGTCTCTCAGCCTCACTCACCTCACAGAGTGTCTGTTGTGGGGGAGGAAGGGAAAGGAGAATGTTAGCCGCTTTGAGACTCCTTAGGGTAGTGATAAAGCGGGATATCAAATCCAAACTCCTCTTCTTCTTCTTCTGAAACCATGATTCAAGAACTTGAGGATACATTCTGCAAAACAGGGAAATCATCTGCACGATTTGCTTAACTGTGCACTTAATAGAATCCAGGTTTTATTGCTGCAGAGTTTGGGCACAGGTATTAGTAATGTCGGTAAAATGCAGGCATGTTTCTCTCTTGCATATCTGCAAGGGAGAATGAGACAGCTCAGTGCAGAGCCCTGCTTATATGCCAGTGGCGTAGCGTGGGTTGTCAGCACCCGGGGCAAGGCAAGTAATTTGTGCCCCCCCCCCGCTGCACTGTCCCTCCCCCAGATAGTCCCTCGCTCTCTCTCCGCACCGCACCGCACGCCTGGCACCCTCCCCTCCACAGTGGGCAGCGACCCGGCAGCTCGGATCGGATTCACACAGCCAGCACTGCAGTGAGAGAGAGTGAGTGAGCCAGGTAGGGGCAGAGAGCTGCGAGTGCGAGCGCCCCCCCCCCAGATGTTGCGCCCGGTGAGGACGGCCCCCCTGCACCCCCCACGCTACGCCACTGTTATATGCAGCCTGACCCTGATGCAGTTGAAAGCTGTGTTCCTCCTGAGGGCCTTAGGAGGACACAGGTGACATTCTCCTAGTGGCAGAAAGAGACAGAGCAGGAAGAGGCATCAGTAGTCTAAAAGAGCACCGCTTGAGAGCTTCAGTGTTGTGTAGTGGTTCGAGTGCTGGACTAGGACCTGGGAGACCAGGGTTCAAATCCCCACTTGGCCACGAAGCTCACTGGGTAACCTTGGGAGTCAGTCACCGCCTCTCAGCCTCACCTACCTCACAGGGGTGTTGTGGGGGATTAGATGAGGAGGGGCAGAACCACGTATGCCACCTTGAGCTCCTTAAGAGAAAAGCAGCAAATAAGTAATAGGCAATTGCTTTGCTAGCAGGTACAGGAAGGGCTGGTCTTGGCAAAATAATGCTCAGCACTTTGTTGTTATTTAGTTGTTTAGTCGTGTCCCACTCTTCGTGACCCCATGGACCAGAGCACGCCAGGCACTCCTGTCTTCCACTGCCTCCCGCAGTTTGGTCAAACTCATGCTGGTAGCTTCGAGAACACTGTCCAACCATCTTGTCCTCTGTTGTCGCCTTCTCCTTGTGCCCTCCATCTTTCCCAACATCAGTGTCTTTTCCAGGGAGTCTTCTCATCTCATGAGGTGGCCAAAGTATTGGAGCCTCAGCTTCAGAATCTGTCCTTCCAGTAAGCACTCAGGGCTGATTTCCTTAAGAATGGAGAGGTTTGATCTTCTTGCAGTCCATGGGACTCTCAAGAGTCTCCTCCAGCACCAAGCGTCAATTCTTCGGTGATCAGCCTTCTTCATGGTCCAGCTCTCACTTCCATACATCACTACTGGGAAAACCATAGCTTTAACTATACGGACCTTTGTTGGCAATGTCTCTGCTTTTTAAGATGCTGTCTAGGTTTGTCATCACTTTTCTTCCAAGAAGCAGGCATCTTTTAATTTCATGACTGCTGTCACCACCTGCAGTGATCATGGAGCCCAAGAAAGTAAAATCTCTCACTGCCTCCATTTCTTTACCTTCTAATTGCCAGGAGGTGATGGGACCAGTGGCCATGATCTAGGCTTTATTGATGTTGAGCTTCAAACCATATTTTGCGCTCTCCTCTTTCACCTTCATTAATAGGTTCTTTAATTCCTCCTCAGCACTTATTTGCAAGGCTTTATTAGGTGATGTATGTGGCCTGCATCTCAGCCACTGCAGGAACACACTGCGCATAAGCACGTCTTCCTACAGCGCCTTTTCCAAACATGACCTTCATACTGGTTCCATTGCTGAACTCTGCAGCTGGGCAAGAGCGCATAAGCCCTGCCTTTACCCTGTTCGGTCTTGACGCTAAAGAAGGAAGCACAGGGTTAGACAGGAAATTGACTCCTCCACAATGGCTTCTGTTTTCTGCCCTGAGTAGCTGACTGTCTATGCGATTGACACTCACTTTCTGTCTCCCCAACAGGACAACCGGATTTTTGAGACGTATTTGAAGCCGCTTTTCCGGAATGCCCTCTCCAAGCTGTGAAAGGAGGAAATGAAGCAGAGAGGCAGCTCCTTCGCGTGCCCCCCCCCCCCCCCCCGCTGCTCTCAAAGCAACACCAACGTTTATTGATTAATGTAAACCCATAAAATGTAGTGGCCGACCGCCTTTTGAGTTTTGTCCATCAAAACATTCTCTTGAGTTTTCCTGGCAAGCGGAAGGAAGCCAGCGAATCTGAACAATTTGCTTTGGAAGTGGGGTGATGCCTTTTAACTTCACCAAATAAGCCAAGTTTTATTTTATTTCGCTGTTCACAGCAGCCCTTGCTGACATGTATGTGCCAGCTCAGTCCACCGGAATTACTGCCATGAGATCGGTCCACCAGCCGTTTTCGGGCTGGGATTGGGGAACCTGTGGCCCTGCAGATACAGCTGAATTACAGCTCCCATCATCCTTGACCATTGGTCATGCTGACCAGAACTAGGAGGAGCATCACAATTCCCTCCCTTGCTTTAGGATCCGGACCAGGACCAAGGGGGTAACAGTTATACAGAACCCCCTAGAGAGTCGGTGTGGTGTAGTGGTTAAGAGCAGTGGACTCGTAATCTGGTGAACCGGGTTCGCGTCTCCGCTCCTCCACATGCAGCTGCTGGGTGACCTTGGGCCAGTCACACTTCTTTGAAGTCTCTCAGCCTCACTCACCTCACAGAGTGTTTGTTGTGGGGGAGGAAGGGAAGGGAGATTGCTAGCCGCTTTGAGACTCCTTCGGGTAGTGATAAAGCGGGATATCAAACTCTTCTTCCCTATAGCAACTTTATTGATGGCAGAATTCTGGTGATGGCAGAAGGGATTGCTACGGCTCTTCTCAGGGCCTGGCCACACCCACCTGTCACTCACTTGATGTCATATGACCTCAGGTAAAGCCGCGGCTGCAAAGGAGCAACTGGGAATATTAGATTGGGTCTCCCAGTTGTTCCTTTTGCAAGCACGGTTTGCAATGTAAATCTGGAGCGGAATGCAAGCTGCACCATTTCAGCCAGGTCAGATCCACTTGATGTCATACAATTTCCAGGTGACTGGCAGCGGGGCATGCTTGCCCACCTAGGACTGGCTGCAACTGGAGCCAACCAATAATGATTCCGCCCCCTTTTCTAACACACGTTTCCTGCGTGGAAATTCGCCTGCACTAATGTAAGCAGAGGCATGGAATGGTCCATGACGATTCTTGTTTTTAATACTTTCAGGGAAACGTACCTATTCTCCAAGTGCCTAACCAGTTAAAAAAAAGAAACTCTCCAAGATGCCTTTAAGAACCACCAGACCCTTAGGATGTAATTGTAGGTCTCTCAAACCCACCTCGCAACCTCTAATTTAAAATCTCGCTGTGGTGACAGAGCTTGCACTAAATTAAAGATCCTGCGCAGGGAAGACAGGGGTATAGATGTTTTAAATGAGAGCCAGTGTGGTGTAGTGGTTAAGAGCAGTAGTCTCGTAATCTGGGGAACCAGGTTCGCTTCCCCGCTCCTCCACATGCACCTGCTGGGTGACCTTGGGCCAGTCACACTTCTCTGAAGTCTCTCAGCCCCACTCACCTCACAGAGTGTTTGTTGTGGGGGAGGAAGGGAAAGGAGAATGTGAGCCGCTTTGAGACTCCTGAAGGGGAGTGAAAGGCGGGATATCAAATCCAAACTCTTCTTCTTCTTCTAAATTAATTTCACACAGGCACCAGGCTGGCAGAAGCACACAAAGATGAAATTAAGCTAATGATCAAGTTCAATCTGCATTGCTTCCATTTAATCAGAGTGTGCAATTTAGGAAGAGCACTTTTAAGCAAATAAATAGCAATTCAGATGCTTCGAAGTGGGGTTCATTCCCTGCCTATAAAATGAACAAAGGCATCATCCACGGGCACCTTTGCTCACCTACCACAGTGAATTGTTATGAGGATAAAATGTGAGGAAAGCTATGTATGCCATGTGAAGCTCCTTGGAGGACGCAGGGGATACATATGTATCTCGCCCCCTTTTTTAGTGATAGACTACTACAATGCACACCATGCAGGACTTACCTTGAAGACTGTGCAAAAGCTGACGCTACTGCTGCTGCCAGGTAAACACATGGGGCAGCAAGAGGGGCTCGTGTGTCACCAATCCTTAAAGCACTGCACGGGCTGCATATGAGCTAACCGCCTGATTCAAGGGATCAGTACAAAACCCCAAGTGGCTTGATACTCAAGTACTTAAACCAAGTGCCTTCCTCAGTTTCTGCCAGTTCAGGCTTTGAGATGGCGAGGCTGAGCTTGTAGTCCCTTGGAGAGACGTGGGGCCGTGATGCAAAGCAGAGACTTTTCGGTGGTGTCTCCCTGGTTGTGGAATTCCATCCTGGTGGAAAGCTGGCTCCCCACCCCCACCCCCACTATCATTCTTGAAAACTTAGAACATACTTTAGTACAGACTGGACTGGAGTTCAGCAGTCTAGGTATCGCCGTCTGTTGAATTGTATTTCATTGCTGATAAGGGTTTTAATTCATATTTTATTTTTATGATTATTGTGCAGCACTTTGAGCTTCTACAAGGGGGGGGGGAGGATGCGGAACAAAGAACAATAAATAATGATCTTGTGAATAAATTACAAGGAGCGCAGTAAAGGAATGGGGGAAATCCTCTGCTGGTGTTTAAAGTTTAAGAGCAAGAGGCTGCATGTGCGACTGTGGTTAGAACGTGAAAACTAGGACTGAGGAGTCTTGGATTCAAATCTACACTCAGCCATGAAGCTCATTTGTTGGTCCTTGAGCTGTCACCTTCCCTCATCCTAAGCTGCCTCCTTTGTTGTTAGGTTAAAGTACAAAGGGGGTGGAAGGCAAAGAACCACGGAGTCCTGAAGTCAGGGAGGAAAGGCACAGAATAAAAAGGGAATACCCTCAAGCTGGATGGGACGCGGGTGGCGCTGTGGTTAAAAGCCTCAGCACCTAGGGCTTGCCGATCGAAAGGTCGGCGGTTCGAATCCCCGCGGCGGGGTGCGCTCCCGTTGTTCGGTCCCAGCGCCTGCCAACCTAGCAGTTCGAAAGCACCTCCGGGTGCAAGTAGATAAATAGGGACCGCTTACTGGCGGGAAGGTAAACGGCGTTTCCGTGTGCGGCTCTGGCTCGCCAGAGCAGCGATGTCACGCTGGCCACGTGACCTGGAAGTGTCTTCGGACAGCGCTGGCCCTCGGCCTCTTTGAGTGAGATGGGCGCACAACCCTAGAGTCTGTCAAGACTGGCCCGTACGGGCAGGGGTACCTTTACCTTTACCTTTTACCCTCAAGCTGAGGTGAAGACGAAGGAGGGATCGTAACAGCTTGACAAAGGCCACCTAATGAGTTTGTAATCGAGCTACAAGTTGAATAGAGGATTTATTTCCTCACACTTAAGCCACCATGCTGTATCTGTACCTCATTAATGCACTACATCAATGTAGCTCCATGGCGTCATTGAGATTAGTACTTTAAACAAAAAGAAAGTGTCATTTGCAAGTGATACTGGTGCCCTTGCATAGTTTCCTTCGAAATCCAAGAGGTGATGGGTCTATCTTCCCCACACAATGTTCTATTTTTAAATGGTGCCACTTAATATTTTTTTTAGATTCTGCTATTCGTCTGTTGAACAATTCTAGCCATTGCAAATAAAACATGTGATGCCATGTTATCGAAACGACCGGTGTTGTTGGTTTGTCAGTGGAGACATATATGAGGAGAGAAGAGCTTTTGGGGAGGGGTGCAGAATTTATTGGTGCTGGAACCCTCCAAATCTACTGCTAACCAGATTGAAATACTGGAAAGGGTTTGAGTAAAGAATCAAGCGAACCTTGGATGAAGCTAGCAGGGCCTCTGCTTGATGTTTAGAAATGTTTTTAGTCTTGAGTTAAATTTTGCAGACCTCCGTTGTCTTCAAATTCCACATTCCCCCTTCTTGCATTCTATCTTTTGGGATTATTTTATTTGGGAGAGTTTGGTAAAACAGCCGGCTGATATAGGTCCACTGAAACAGCCTCTTACTTATCGAAGTTGTCTCACAAAATTAATGAGCCTATTTGTAGTAACCAGGCAGCTGTTGCAAAGCAGAGGGACAAGCGAGCTATTTCGCTTTAGTAGCGAAATACATTAACAATCCTCTGCCACTATTCCAGCAACTCCTGCAGCCAAGCTGGTGCCAAATGTATTGCTCTGCTTTCCTTTGGACCACATCAGTGAGGACGAGAGGGCGGTCTTGTTGTCTGGGCAGCCCAAGACCTCCCTACACACTGCCCATTGTCATTTATCACCCGCCCTTCACTCTAGAGAGCCAGTGTGGTGTAGTGGTTAGAGCAGTGGACTTGTAATCTGGTGAACCGGGTTCGCTTCCCCGCTCCTCCACATGCAGCTGCTGGGTGACCTTGGGCCAGTCACACTTCTTTGAAGTCTCTCAGCCCCACTCACCTCACAGAGTGTTTGTTGTGGGGGAGGAAGGGAAAGGAGAATGTTAGTCGCTTTGAGACTCCTTAAAGGGAGTGAAAGGCGGGATATCAAATCCAAACTCTTCTTCTAAGGTTCCAGGATGGGTTACAACACTTGAACACATTCTTGAAAACAGCTGAGAACATAACCAATTTTAAAAAACCCTTTCTACCTAAACTTTCCCGAAGTTTTAAACAAACTTTATTGAACTTTTTTGTGCTTTTACTGCTTTTCATATAGATTTCTTTCTTGGTCTTTAACTGAGCAAAAAATAAATAAACAAACTCTGTAGGGGAAAACACGCTGGCGCAAGCCTCCTTTATCTGCCCGAGGCAGAAACCTCCCTCCCTCCCTCTGACATCACTAAAGAAGCAAAAGCAAGACTTAATGACTTTTTGATTAAAAACCCTTCAGGCCGCTCGCAAGCAAGGTTGCAACAATTATTGAATGAGTAGGTACACACACGCACACAAACACACACGCACCTGAATGCCGTGTTCCAGAACTGCTTTCTGTGAGAGCTCTAAAACATGACCTTAAAGGCATCTTACGTTGTAATATTTATAATACTGTTCCTCTCACGTTTCTTGGCCTCGTGTATTTCATCGTATAAGGGAAATCCGGTTATATCTTTGTTACTACAAGCCCCATGCACAAACACAAAGCGAGAGAGACTGCTGCCATTGTACATTTCTAAATACTTCTAAAAAAAACACGTTTATCTGCATCCACGAGAAACAAGCTTTTTGTTTGTTTTAATGGCAGAGAAGGTCGGCTCCTGTGTTCTTAAGAGAACCCTCTGTTGTCCCGAGTGCTCATCTGGAGGCTGGGAGAGCAAAGGGTGTTCTGGCATCTATTAGCGCTAAGCAGACGCAGAACACAAGCGCTCAGATGGTATGAGGTCATAAGCCTGGGAGGGGTAGGAAGGCTTCGTGAAAGATCCCCGAACGATGGGAGATCAGCAGTGGCGTTTCTGCATCTCCACAATGCAAATGCAACAGCGATACTATAAAATGCATATGAAACAGAGGTGCAGACTCACTACTTCTTCCCCTTTACAAAATTGTAAAGCAAGATTTGTTTTTTTAACCCCATTCAAAAAGCATTTGGTAGGGCCTCAAAGGACCAGATCAAATTGTTTCAAGGGCTAGATCTGGCCTGCAGCGTGCCAGCTGGCCTGCCTTATTGTACGGGAAGATGCAATTCTTCCCAATTATATTCCTCTCGCCCAGCCCAGCTGCCATGTGTAATATAGATCCCTAAATCCTGACGACGTTCACTGCAGCGCTGTCATTGTTTTGCTTACAAAATTCCAACCGGTGATTCTAAAAAGTTTTCTTTCTTCATTTTCATTTACTCCTATGCATCTTGGAATAATTTCAAGAGAGCAAAAAAACCCCCACCCAATTCTGTAATTTCTATTTTTTTATTAGCTTCTTGCTGGCAAGCATTACACCTGGGAATAACATTGCACCAGGCATTTTTTAAAAAACTCTGCCACAGGGATTATTATTATTATTATTTCATTCCAAATCCAATGGAAATACTTCTAACTGTATTTTTATCGCCATAGGTAATATTTGGTTGCTTGTTTCATAATGCATGGAAAGAAGCAGTTCTCATAACTGTAAAATGCTGTACTGCTGACAATAAAACCAGGGGCAGAAGAACCCTGATGGCACCTCAATTATTTTAATACTGCTTGCTTACCGATTTATGAAAACTAGGTTAGATTACATGATTTTCCTCTCCCCAGCTGCACTTTAACAAATCTGGGTACAGCCCAGAGAGAACTTCTCCTACACAAACTTCTCTTGTACTGTTTCTTAATTCGTTTTGGTGTAGCTTACGAGACAATTCACACTGGACTGGAGCCTCTGGAGTGGTTTGTAATAGCACTAGACGGATTAAACACAGGTTAAAAACCAGGAGACAATTTTTAGCACTTTACATTGTACGGTGTGAACACCACGGAAAACGTGTCCTAAATGTAATTATTCCACAGTCCTTCCAAGGATGCCCTCTTGCTTCATCTTTTGCAAAAATAAAAAAAATAAAAGTTTCTTTGATGGAATGAGCAGGCACATGCAAACATTTCCTCACAACATGACGGAAGATTAGGGGCTGGAGCATGCCCATTCTCCGGTCCTTAGGAATCCATAATAAATATTTAAAACAAATATATATATATATATCTATGTATATATGGAGAAAGAGAGAGATGCGGAGATTTTCTCCAATGTTGTTTTAAGTGGAAGTCTCTGAATACCTTGTTCTGAGAAGCTGCTACATAGCTTCTGGACAGTAAACAAACGGGGAAAGAAGGGGCGAAATCAGTCGTCCGTTTTCTGTGCCAGCCTACAGAAAGTCCAGTTATGTTCCACCGTATTTTCATTGGCTCGTTCGCTCATGTGGTGGACCCTGGTGTTTCGGATGGCGAAGCCTTGCTTTGTGATGTACTCCATCAGGTGGACCCGAAGGGAGACTTCTTGGTGGTAATCGCAGGGCCCAAACGTGAAAGAAACTTGGCAGTCCCTCGTGTCCATCATATGCTTGTTCCACTTGGTGAAATAGTTGGAGATGCCTTCCAGCAACGAGTGGACCTTGGTCGTGATGGTCAGCTGCGTTATGATCACCGCTACCGGGTTGGAATATTTCGAGAGTTTGCGAGTGCTGGAGAGCTCCACCACTTCCTCAAAGGTATCCACGGGATACAGAGGTTTGGGCTCGTTAAGACACTGTATCAAGGGTTCGATCTGGTAGAAGTCCGCTTCCTTACGAAGCAGGTCAAATTCCTTGAAGTCCAGAGGCAGAGTCAGCTCTGACGTCCGTAAAAAGTTGAGGACGTACCGGAAAAGCGGCCCGTCCCGGTCAATGAAGTAGTTGCCCTGGGAGTCCCTGGCGGTGGGGAAGCCTCCCCGGAACATGGCTCCCAGCATGGAATCGGGGTACCTCGTGAGCGTGGTGAGCGACGTCGTGTACAAATGTCCACCCACATTCAGAGTGACCGGCTCAGTCATCTGCAGAAGGGGAGAGGAGAAGTTTCAGAGCTCTCACAAGCCAACATATGAATATCCTGTAAGTACAGTGGTACCTCAGGTTACAGACGCTTCAGGTTACAGACTCCGCTAACCCAGAAATAGTACCTCGGGTTAAGAACTTTGCTTCAGGATGAGAACAGAAATCGGGTGGCAGCAGCAGGAGGCCCCATTAGCTAAAGTGGTGCTTCAGGTTAAGAACAGTTTCAGGTTGAGAATGGACCTACGGAACGAATTAAGTTCTTAACCCGAGGTACCACTGTACCTTAAACGACCATTAAAAAAACTACTGCTTGTACAAACAAGCAAGCAATAAGAACTGCACTTTCCCCCTGTGTGCCTTAGCATGGGGCATTATTATCGAAAGTTAATTAGGGTAGAGCCAACTTGCGCTCACGGAAGGGTTTGTGATCCAGAAGAACAGAAATGGAGGGGAGTTTTCTTGATTTGCCCTTCCACCTGCATCTCTCCCTCTTGCCACCTGCCGCCCTGTTCTGGAGGGTCTCTAGCTCAATTTTCAGGTGGCACAAGGAGGGAGCAGGGGAGAGAGGACACCCCCCCCCCAAAAAAAATTGCCTGTCCTCTTAGTAGAGGCATCACCTGAATCAAAAGGTCCTCGGCTGAGCCCAAAGGCATCAACTGGACTCCTCCCCTGATAAGGCAGAACAGTATTCATAATCTGCCTTTCAATTCCATCTGGAACACAACTGTACCATCCTCTGGGAAGCATTCATCTAGCCATATAATTAGCTGCTCTCTTGGGCCGAGGAACAATTGCCGACGGGTGACCAAATGCAGCCACCTATCAGTGGCGCAGCATCTGACTCATCCTGCAATGCCCTGGCTCTGCGTCCCGTTCTCACCTGACCTGCCATTTCCTTTTGAGATCACAGTGCAGACCCTGCCGCTCATGCAGTTATTCTACTGTGCCGTCACCCCTGCGCACAAGTGTCCCCACCTCTTGTCCAAAGAGGAGGGGAAGGTGGGCAACCAGGTGAAGGGAGGCGTGACTGCCTCTTTAGCCTTAATTTAGGTAAAGGGACCCCTGACCATTAGGTCCAGTTGTGACGGACTCTGGGGTTACGGCGCTCATCTCGCTTTATTGGCCGAGGGAGCCGGCGTACAGCTTCCGGGTCATGTGGCTAGCATGACTAAGCCGCTGCTGGCGAACCAGAGCAGCGCACGGAAACACCGTTTACCTTCCCGCTGGAGTGGTACCTATTTATCTACTTGCACTTTGAGGTGCTTTCGAACTGCTAGGTTGGCAGGAGCAGGGACCGAGCAACGGGAGCTCACCCCATCGCGGGGATTCGAACCGCCGACCTTCTGATCGGCAAATCCTAGGCTCTGTGGTTTAACCCACAGCGCCACCCGTGTCCCAGCCTTAATTTACAAAGCTGTAAAAAGTAAGAGGTGCAAAAAAGGTACTTGCACCCCAGGGTCAGTCGCAAACCACTGTTCCCTGTGGCACTCCTGGCACACACAACACATTGGTTTGCACCCAATGTTAGCTCTACTCAGAGCACAGCCACTGAAATCCATGGCCATGGCTAGCTTAGGCTCATTCATTTCAACTGGTCTACTATTAACCCCACTGGGCTTTATACAATTATGGTACCCCCCCCGGAGGCTGCACTAAATGGCTCCATGCGGCCAATTTCACCCACTTAGGCACCCCGTGTGCCTTTGTCCACAATGCTGCACAACTCTTTTGGAGATTTTTTTGTGACAGTGTGTCTGGAAGGGAGGGAACCTGCTTAGCCTTTACAGTGTAGCCCAGCAGGCTACAGAGTCTGAATTCAAGCACAATGCCTCTCTTTACTCTATGCACATTCAACATATACTAGAAATAGCTCAGCTGAACAAAAAAGAAACCAATGCCAAGAGGACCAGTGGCATCAGACTTGAGTAAGGATCTCTTTTAGGTCGAAATAAAAGAGCGACATAACAAATGAACTGCTGAAATGAAGAGCCAATTAGGAGAAATGCGTGATTTGCCCAGAGAAGCCCCCCAGGATGAGTCAATAGAAATAGCAAAATAAGGCTCCTTTAAAATATTATACTGAAGCTGGAGATAAAACTTTCTGGCTGCAAACATCAATGACTTCTTGACTACTGCACTGGAAACAAAACAAGGCAGATTCACTTCTGGGCCAGGTGGCATCATGCAGGGGCAGATTCATGAGCGAACTAGCAGGACATAGAGTTCTTTTGAGTCAAGGTGAGATGCTCATCTAATTCGTCCGTTGCCTGCGGGATGGTTTTTAGAAAAGGATGCTTGGCATTAGGAAATTCACCTGTGCAGGCCTTATTAAGTGGGATTTCAGCTGTTCTTGTGCATTAGGAGCTATTGACGGATACTGCCCATTCTTTCAAAGGAAAAGAGGAAGAGGTGAAAACTTCCTCAGATATGAATATAGTCTCTAGGATGTAGGCAAAGGACACCTGGGGTTTGCAGTATCCTGCCCACCCCCCTGCACAAACCAAGATCTTTCTACCTACCACCAACTGCCCTGTGTGAAAGACCCTGATGACTTAATGACTTAATATAACATTATATAATATAACATTATGTAATATAACATGTTTTGTTTTGAAATGTAAATGTTACTTATAAGCAGCCTTGGGAGGAAGTAAATGTTACTTATAAGCAGCCTTGGAAGTTCTTTAAGTTCTCAAAGCTCTTAACCTGCAGCTCAAGGTTGTCATCTGAACTAGTCAGATGTTTAACTGATGATCAATCACAGTCAGTTCATCCTTTGAAAAATAAGACTTTAGAGCAGTCTTACCCAAAATGCCAACAAAGCATTCCATTTGGGCAGCTGTAATTTTCCTTTTTAGTGGGACGCAGGTGGCGCTGTGGTCTAAACCACTGAGCCTCTTCGGCTTGCCAATCAGAAGGTCGGTGGTTCGAATCCCCACGACGGGGTGAGCTCCCGTTGCTCGGTCCCAGTTCCTGCCAACCTAACAGTTTGAAAGCACGCCAAAAAGTGCAAGTACATAAATAGGTACTGCTCCGGTGGGAAGGTAAACGGCGTTTCCATGCGCTGCTCTGGTTTCGGTGTTCCGTTGCACCAGAAGCGGCTTAGTCATGCTGGCCACATGACCCGGAAAAACTGTCTGCGGACAAACGCCGGCTCCTTCAGCCTGTAAAGCGAGATGAGCGCTGCAACCCCAGAATCGTCTGCGACTGGACTTAACTGTCAGGGGTGCTTTACCTTTATTCTTGCTTTAAGGAGCCATTTGGCGCCTAGCTTATATTATCTGAGTTCCTAACACTGCTTAAAAGCCTCCAATGAATGTGATATTCGGGCTGGAAGAAGGTTCTCCACCCTTGCCTGCAGCTGACAGAGGAAATCTACCGGCCAAATATTTGGCTGTAGGTCTGTAGCCAACAACACATACAAGGTATTACGACTGGAAGAAATGGAGCATTTGCATGGGGCCAGCTGTAAAGGAGCACAGGAAGGCAGATTTAAACACATGTGCACAGCAGACACACACAGAACCCCTGGGAGAATTTGCCATGCCCCCACAGCCTAGCCGGCATACTTACTATATATCCCCAGTCTCCATTATCCATCTGTTCCAATGCGCGAGCTGCGTGAGCCTGGATTTATTGGAAGTCTTTTGAAAGTTTATGCAATTCACGGCTTATTCCTCCCTGGTGGGGGTGGGAGAGAGAAAAAAGCAGAGCAGATTGTGAGCACTTTCAAGATGGAGAAGAGCAAGAACAAGAGAGCGGTGTTTCTACCCCTTCAAAAGGCAGGCTCTTTGCCTGCGCCTCCGATTCCAGCTACAAAGAAACTCAAGTACAATCACCTGCAAAAAAAAATTACCTTCCCACCACTGACCTTCTTGCATCCTTTGCAGGTGTAGAGAGGCGCTGAGCCTCGGGGGGGGGGGGGGAACAGTAATCATTACGCAGCCGCCTGAGTTAAAATAATGAGCGCTTGGTCTCTGAAGGTGAGCCACACTTTTAAAAAATGGTCCACATGTTTTTATCTGGGAGAAAACAGGCGGTTTTCAAAGGTTGCCCCATACAACGCTCTGGACATGTGAATCAATGACATGGATATACCTCGAAATCCACCTGCCCCAAGCTGGGTTTCCCCAAACTTGGGTCTCCAGCTGTTTTTGGACTACAACTCCCATCATCCCTAGCTAGCTGGACCAGGGGGGTCAGGAATGATGGGAATTGTAGTCCAAAACCAGTTGGAGACCCATGTTTGGGAAACCCTGATCTAGATGTTTTGGACTACAACAGCCATCATGCCCAGCCAGCATGGACAATGAAGGGAGGCAACCCAGCCAGATAGACAGGGTATAAATAATAAAATTATTATTATGTAAGTTCAGCAACATCTGAAAGGTTCCAGGATGGGGGAGGGTTTGCCATTAACCCATGTGTGTCCTGTACAGGAGCTCATCAAAGTAAGGAAACTGGAAATGCGCCAACACTGAAAATCAAACAGCAATAGCCACTGCCATGGGCTAGACACAAAACAACACATAACTATTAGCCAATAAGCTTCAAAATCTTTTATTATTTAGTACCACCCAGACTTCGCCAGCAGGTCCCAGGGCTGATTACAACCATTAAGAAAGGAGAATTTAATGTAACAAATGTTGGAAATGTAAAGATAAAGAAGGTACATTTTATCATATGTGGTGGGAATGTAAGAAAATTAAAAATTATTGGGAAATGATATATAATGAATTGAAGAAAATGTTTAAGTAAACATTTGTTAAGAAGCCAGAAGCATTCCTGCTAGGTATTGTGAGAAATGAGATAAACAAGAAAGATAGGAAATTATTTTTGTACGCAGTAACAGCAGTGAGAATATTGTTAGCCCAGAAATGGAAACAAGAAGAACTACCAACACTGGAAGAATGGAGAATGAAAATGATGGACTTTGCAGAACTGGATAGAATGACGGGAAGAATTAGGAATCGACGAGATCAGAGATTTATTGAAGAATGGGAAAAATTTTCAGAATATATGCATAATTTAGGTGAAAAACAAATAACGCTTGTAACGTTTAGCGAAGCTTTGTAAAAAAGAAAGTTAAAATTATGGATTGAAAGCAGATCTAATTTAAGAAGCAGATAAGAACTAAGAAATGTGTGGAAAATTGAGAAGGGAAGGAGTACCAGCCAAGTTGAGGGAAGTCAAAAAAATGAGAGAATGGTTTTATAAATTGTTTGAATTATATTAATTTGTCTTATTTGTAAAATGAATAAAAATTATATTTAAAAAAAAAAAAAGAAAGGAGAATTTAAAAGTTAAAACATAAATTATGTTCACAGTAACAGGGTGGGGTGCTGAAAACACACATCTCAGGTGTCAGAGGCCAGGATAAAGTCTTCAGCATTCTCCAAAAGCTGTACAGTGGTACCCCGGGTTACAGACGCTTCAGGTTACGGATGCTTCAGGTTACAGACTCGGCTAACCCAGAAATAGTACGTTGGGTTAAGAACTTTACCTCAGGATGAGAACGGAAATCGTGTGCCGGTGGCGCGGCAGCAGCAGGAGGCCCCGTTAGCTAAAGTGGTACCTCAGGTTAAGAACAGTTTCAGGTTAAGAATGGACCTCCGGAACGAATTAAGTACTTAACCCGAGGTACCACTGTACAGAGAAAAAGCCAGACACACTGCCATGGGAAGGGGGCCTTCCGCAACTTAGGGGCTGCCACAGAGAATGCCCACTTGCCAAGCCACCTACCCACACAGCTTCTGAGGGTGGTGGAAAAACCATGAGGACTCCCTTCGCTGATCTTAACACACAGCCCAGGCTTTGTATTTGGGGCAAATTGATAGTCCCCACTCCCACCGATTTGGCATTAAAAACATTTTTTCAGTCTGATCTCTTCCTACTCTCTAGTCATGCAGCAAAGATTAAAAAAAAACACACACAACCACAACAATACCACGGTTTTGTCCTTGGAGCCTTTCGTAACTATGGGGAGCTCAGAACCGGAAAAGCATTTGCTCTTCAGCTTCAATGGACGGCAAACTGGGATCCTTGCGAGTGCTGTGGAAGAATGCGGCTTCCAGTACAATTGTGCTCAGCTTCTTTACAAGCTCTGTGATCTCACAGGAACGGCTAACTACAAACCGGTCCAAACGGCGACCCACATTTCCACACGCAAGCATGAATTCTCCACAGTAAAAACAAAACAATGCGAGGCTTGGCTGAAAACAGCAGGGCTGCTGCCGCCCTCTGCAAAAATCCATCTCGTTAGTTGGAACAATATTTATTTCCAGCTTTGAAATAACTGGCTCACCATTCTTTTATAGGCAGATAGGTTTGGGAGTGGGGGCAGAGAGAGAGAAAAAAAAAATGGAAGCAGCTAAAATAGGGGCAGAGGAGCACACACAAAACATACACAATACTCTCTCCTCTAGAGAATCTGTGTGAATCAGTTAAGAGAAAAATAATTGGCCCCACTCTACTCATCAAACAATTGATCTGACGACTGGTGATTTGCATCCTCATCATAGAACTGGATCTACTTTTAAACCCCCCCCCTTTTCTGCTGCCACCCATATTGGGGGTGCCAGGGAAGACCAGAAAATAAATGTTTGGAAGGGGGGGTGTCCAGATCAGGCCGGGGCTAAGCCACCCCAAGCTAAGACTAACATTGCAAAATGGCATTCCGGCGCAGTAGCTTTGCCCACAATCTGTGTGACATATTCAAATCGGACCATGCCATTGGTCGTACCTACGTAGGACTGAAAACACGCAGAAGTTGTGTCAACATCAGAAAATGTTTATTTTATTTATTTAACAAAACACATACAGTGGTACCTTGGGTTACATTCGCTTCAGGTTACATACACTTCAGGTTACAGACTCCGCTAACCCAGAAATAGTACCTCGGGTTAAGAACTTTGCTTCAGGATGAGAACAGAAATCGTGTTCCGGTGGCACGGCGGCAGCAGGAGGCCCCATTAGCTAAAGTGGTGCTTCAGGTTAAGAACAGTTTCAGGTTAAGAACGGACCTCCGGAACAAATAAAGTACTTAACCCAAGGTACCACTGTATACCACTTCACCATAAATAAAACCTCTAAGTGTTTGGCTGTTTTTATATCCTATCTAGGCTTGGTAGGCTTGCTTAAAGAAAAAGGTTTTCAATAGTACAGTCGTATCGTGGAAGTCGAATGGAATCCGTTCCGGAAGTCCATTCGACTTCCAAAACGTTCGGAAACCAAGGCGCGGCTTCTGATTGGCTGCTGGAAGGTCCTGCAGCCAATCAGAACCCGTGGACACCACGTCGGACGTCCGGGTTCCAAAGAACGCTCACAAACCGGAACAATCGCTTCCAGCTCTCTTCGGGAGCCAAAACGTTTGAGTCGTAAGGTGTTCGTCAACCAAGGTACAACTGTGTAGTGAAGGCAACTGACTGGTGTCAACTCCTTGATTAATTTGTCACAGCCAGACTCTCCTCTAGATTTGGGAATTGAGTTCTCCAGTCTGTTAACCAGGCAAGTGCAGATGCCTTGGTTCCTCAGTTCCTTACAAGAGCTCTGAGGCTTAAGCAACACACGGACTCCCAACCCTGTGTGACTGAGAACCCGGACCATGCAAGGTTGCATATTATAAGATCACCTGGTATGTACAGAAAGGGGCTCCCAGCTGCATCCGTACCTTCAGACCTGAGAGCAACTGTTTTTTAGAAAGCTAAAGGGGGAGCAAACATGAGGGTGTGGAGCTAATGGATTTCACAGAGAGATCTCCATCTTCGCCCACCGTAATCCAAGCACCTTGTCTTTAAAGTCTACCAGTACCTGTAAGAATCTATTATTCCTCTTTTCCCCACTAAGACCTCACGTTGAGAAGGGGGTGGAGGGAGGAAACAGCTTGAAGGTTTAAGCAAGATTTTTATCCAAAGCCATGTTTTCTGAGGTCCGTATAGTTCCGTATAGTTAAAGCCATGGTTTTCCTAGTAGTGATGTATGGAAGTGAGAGCTGGACCATAAAGAAGGCTGATCGCCGAAGAATTGATGCTTTTGAATTATGGTGCTGGAGGAGACTCCCATGGACTGCAAGAAGATCAAACCTATCCATTCTTAAGGAAATCAGTCCCGAGTGCTCACTGGAAGAACAGATCGTGAAGCTGAGGCTCCAATACTTTGGCCACCTCATGAGAAGAGAAGACTCCCTGGAAAAGACCCTGATGTTGGGAAAAATGGAGGGCACAAGGAGAAGGGGACGACAGAGGACGAGATGGTTAGACAGTGTTCTTGAAGCTAGCAGCATGAGTTTGACCAAAATGCGGGAGGCAGTGGAAGACAGGAGTGCCTGGCGTTCTCTGGTCCATGGGTTCATGAAGAGTCGGACACGACTAAACAACGTTTTCTCAGAACACAGCTTATGGTGAAACCATCAACTGTGGGAAACAAAACTGAAAGTTTTTGTTGAATTCACTGCAGGTGAAAGTTTACTGCGGGCAAGAGGGGGAGATAAATAACTATCCCATTGGAAATTAACCACAGTCAGATGTTGCGGGCATTTTTCTCCAGTCTCCGAAGTGCAGTGACACCCAATGGATGTCCGTCTCTTGCTTTGAGAAAGGAAGAGTAGTAAGTCAATCGGCATCAACCAGCTCAGCTTTTGTGACCAATTTCCATTCCCTTTATTGACCCCGTAGGCCTTCAAAGATGCCTAAATCACTGCTCTTTGCAGGGGAAGGAAGATTTACATCTTCTTGTCTCCTCCGCAGGCCAAAGAGACAGCATTTGATCGCCAGCCTGCTGCGTAGCACCAGAATGAATAATTTATCAAAGCAATTAGCTCAGGCAAGCCTCTTCCCATCCGTTTGCACGGGCAAAAAGGAGGCGCAGACAGCAGATGCCTCATTGATTTGGTGTAGGTTTCCAGGACCGCTAACAATCTAGAAATCTGGTTAGAAAACGTTAACACTTCAAGGAAGGAACAAAGTTATGCACAGTGACAGACTATCTCAAGCAGTTAGAACATCACCTTTTCTTTTTTAAAACAAGCTGACTCCATCAAACAACCTTAGCCTGGAAACTGGAGGGCTGTATTTCGATGGAACCACAAAACACGCACCCTGATTTATTTCATGCGCCCGAGCGCATAAGTTTTCTGGGGGCAACAATAGGAGGCTCGGCCATTGTCCTCCACGTTTCCTTGCAAGAAATAACAGGATGACAATTCCCAGGGCAGAAGAGCAGGACCAGAGAAGCTGGTGCAAACTGGGGCAATATTACGGCACGCACAAAACTCAGAAGCAAAGTGAGAGTCCCAAGCGTGCCTCAAAAAGCAACGCTGTGGCACCTAAAACATTATTTGACATCTTTCCCTACCCATGTCCAGGTTTGGCTTCATAGATGCTGATGCTGGATCCTGTTTTATTTATTTTTTAATTGCAACTAGAGATAATTTTTCCTGCTCTGACCATGGCAGCACCTTCGGTCGCCCTACCAACCTGCACAGCTCTTCAACCAGGTTCATTTTTTAAAATGCTGATGACCAGATGTTATATGTTCTATAGCAGGGATGTCCAACCTGTCAACCGCGATGAATAGGTTGATCCCCGGACGATCTCGGGCTCCCTCTCAATCAGCGTTGGTGATAAGCAAGTCTGTGAGTGAAAGCCCCAGCCCCCCCGGCCGCGGCTCTGTTCCCCCAAAAGGTCAAGAACTTTAATCTTTCCCCTCTCTCCCTAAAAAAAAGCTCAACAACCTTGGCTTGGTCCCCCCTAAAAAAAGGTGAAACAACTTTGGCTTCCCACCCCCTTCATGGGTAGATCACTTCCAGAATTTTTATACTGAGAGTAGATGACAGTCTCTTGTGTGTTGGACATGCCTGTTCTATAGAAATGGCTTGTTATTGTTATTATTAGTAGTAGTACTGTTTTTATTTTACTATTTTCAGAAAGTTGTGCTCACTTTGCTCAGTGGGCAAAATAAGATTATCCAGGAACAGGATGAATATCTACTACTGTATTTTTCACTCTATAAGACGCACCAGACCACAAGACGCACCTAGTTTTTGGAGGAGGAAAACAAGAAAAAAAATATTCTGAATCCCAGAAGCCAGAACAGCAAGAGGGATCGCTGCTCAGCGAAAGCAGCAATCCCTCTTGCTGTTCTGGCTTCTGGGATAGCTGCGCAGCCTGCATTCGCTCCATAAGATGCACACACATTTCCCCTTACTTTTTGGGAAGGGAAAAGTGAGTCTTATAGAGCAAAAAATACGGTACTTCTTTTTTCTTTCTTTTTTACTACCCCTAACAGCAACCCTGAAAACAAAGCCACAAAACCGGGATGGGGGGGTTCACTGTCTTCCTGCCCCAGGATCAAATGTTTCTCCTGCTTCCCAAGGGGTCCACCAATTCTGATGGCAGCGGGTAAGGGGCGAGAAATGTAAATCAAGCACAGTGCTAGGGGTACAAATTGTCCTCTTCCTGACCATCGGATAGATTATCTGATGCGAGAGAACGATGACCCCACAGATCTACGCAGATCAGCTGGGGGGGCAGACGAACTGTGCGCTTTTGTGCATGACAGCGTATGGAGGACCAGCTATTTGCAATGCACAGATGGCCTGAAATTGGGGGGGGGGGGGGGAGAGAGAGAGAGAGAGAGAGAGAGAGAGAGAGAGAGAGCATGTAGATTGTGAGCAGCCTGAATCTGGCATTACATGCCTGCCAAGCAAATATCCCACCCTGGACACAGGACGCTGCACGGAGAAAACTGCAAGCATGGAAATTGCCATGGGGGAAAAAGCCCTACTGCTCCCCAAAGCAACCAGCGTACCTATACCCAACCCTAAAAGGAAGGAGGGAAGATGAGTCCTGGAAGATGGAAATACGGCTGGTCAATCCTGACCAGCTGTCGACTAAATAATTTTAAGCTCGCGTCTAGAAATCTGAGCTGGTGCTTCGCTTTGTTTTCAAAGGGAAAGGTTGGAGGATACATGGGTAAGCTTAGCAATGGCATTATGCCTCTGCAACGATCCCCTAAAGTGATACCTATGTGGTTTTCATTACACAAGGCCCAGCTTGTGTAAATGTCAGCTAATGATTCACACGCCGCTGCAAAACCTTTCGAAAGGATAAAAAAGAATGAAAACAGGATTAGAGTGATCACTTCTGTTAGTTACAGAGATAGAGCACAGCATTATACTGAGTCAAACCACTGGTCCGCCCAGCCCAGGGGTAGGGAACCGGTGGCCTTCTGGGTGTAGCACAGCTACAGCTGTATCATCAACCTCTGAGAGTTGCAGTTCAGCAACATCCAGCTCACGGTCTTTTACCTAAGATCCTTTTAACTGGTGGCACCAGAGGCTGAGCCTAGGAAAAAGTCATGTGTCCTAACACTGTGTGTGTGGGCTGCTCCCAAATTATTGCAACTGGCTGATGTTCTACCCGTGTGAACAACTACTCAGAGGTAAAGGTAAAGGGACCCCTGACCATTAGGTCCAGTCGCGGACGACTCTGGGGTTGCGGCGCTCATCTCGCTTTATTGGCCGAGGGAGCCGGCGTACAGCTTCCGGGTCATGTGGCCAGCATGACGAAGCCGCTTCTGGTGAACCAGAACAGCGCAGGGAAACGCTGTTTACCTTCCCGCCGGAGCGGTACCTATTTATCTACTTGCACTTGGATGTGCTTTTGAACTGCTAGGTTGGCAGGAGCTGGGACTGAGCAACGGGAGCTCACCCCGTCGCGGGGATTTGAACCGCCGACCTTCTGATCGGCAAGCCCTAGGCTCTGTGGTTTAACCCACAGCGCCACCCGCGTCCCACTCAGAGGTACCTTGGCTTTTTAAAACCTTGAAGATTTTACAGACAATACAAAAATTGGAATTTGAAAGGGCTTTTAAAAAAAATTAACTAAAGAGGCGGCTGTAATTTTCCTTGCACAACTCCATGCTGTCAGTCTTTCAAGCTGTTTGCAGAATGACAATTGCATCCCATTATACTAAGATCCCTGCCTCTGGCACCAAGATATTTTATATATGTAACAGATGGAGTATGTGTCCTAGCTCCAAGGAGAACTACAGCGGCATTTCTGCTGAATCTCCCTGTCTGAAACATGGAAATAATTGGGCATGAGCATTTTTGTTTTTAAAAAGGAAAGGAAAATGTTCAGAAAAATTAGAGTTACAAAGGAACCTAGGCAGCATAAGAAGTCAGAAAGCATTTAAAATACAGCAACAAAATGATACCATTTAATGAGCGGTCTTTAAATGCAAGTTTTTTCAATGACCCACCACTATTTAGAACTACAGTACAGCCTCCACTTACTATCATAATCCGTTCCGGAGGCCTGTCTGCTGCGCAAAACCGGATGCTACTAGAGGCGCCGTTGTGCGTGTGCGCATTCAGCGGCGGCGCACTTCTGTGCATGTGTAGAGGCGGCAGCCACGTGTGCACATGCGCAGATGGCAGAAGCTGCTTCCGCGCATGTGTGAATCGCGGCAAACCCAGTGTTTACTTCTGGGTTTGCCGCGGTCGCAACTTGGAACGTCCGTGAGAAGAGGCGGGTGTAGGTCGAGGTTCCACTGTACTCTAGTATTGATTATTTTTAAGCACATGCCCTCAGTTTGTTTACCTAACGCCCTTTATGGTGATAACTACTGTACTACAATCTCATCCCGTTTCAGACTGATGGGCTGCGTTGGTGTTTTCACAAAGAAGCTGGAAGGGTAGCTGCTTTCCCTGCACGGTTTTCTCCCTTCTGTCGCAGGCTGAACATCAGTTAGGGCTGGTTTTCAACATTATATCATCACCAGCTAAACATCGCGATATACCGATATATCACAATGTCTGAAATAAGGATGGAGCTTTGTAGAGGCATTGGCTGGCTTCATGCTTTTCTCCACATTGTGATTTTTTTCATAGTGTACACCCACACAAACAAAATTCACAATATGTTGCTATGTCAAAAACTATGAAACCGGCATCACAATATGGACTTTGAACAGGTTATATCGATATATTGCCCTGTCCTATTGAGTATGTGGGCAGGGTTCAGATATTACTCTAGTGGTATTCAGCTAAGTTTTACTCATTACTGAAAGTAATGAACCTAGCTTAGACATGGAGGACGATGATGATTAGAATTTATATACCTCCCTAACCCTGCAGGATGCTTTAGCTGAGATTCCTGCATTGCAGGGGGTTGGACTAGATGACCCTTGGGTCCCTTCCAAACTGAAGATTCTATTACTGTGGTACCTCGAGTTAAGTACTTAATTCATTCCGGAGGTCTGTTCTTAACTTGAAACTGTTCTTAATCTGAAGCACCACTTTAGCTAATGGGGCCTCCCGCTGCCACCGCGCTGCCGGAGCACGATTTCTGTTCTCATCCGGAAGCAAAGTTCTTAACCCGAGGTACTATTTCTGGTTTAGTAACCTGGTCTGTAACCTGAAGCATATGTAACCTGAAACGTATGTAACCCGAGGTACCACTGTATTCTATGTTCATTAACTTCAGTGCAATCCTATACTTACCCGGGACTTACTTCCTGCTAAACGTGTACAGTCTTGCACTGCAAGTGGGTCTTACCCTGTTCCACAAGGGTTCTTTAAAAACAGAAGCCACATTCCCATCTACCCACCAAAACAGGGAAAGCTTGAAATGTTCAGAATTCCAGACTCAGGCCATATGCTGGCATTTGCATCATGATACTACTACGGAGACCAGAAGTTGGCAAACTTTTTCGGCGGCAGGCCGGATCGCCTGCACGCAGGAGCGCGTGGGCACATTCATGGGAGCGCGCACACTCGTGCGCATGTGCACATGCCCACTGGCTTTTGGAGCCATGGCGGGGGAGGAGAAGGTGTCTGCGGCTTCCTACTGGCTGCAGGAGCTTCCTGCAGCCAATAGGAAGCCGTGGCTGAGCACCACGCCGGTTTAGCTCTGCGCGGGGGCTGACCGAGTGGGCGGCAAGGGCCAGGGGCCGGTTTAACGACCCCCTCGGGCCGTATCCAGCCCGCGGGCCGTAGTTTGTCAACCCCTGATGTAGACCATCCGAAGACTCTAACGAACAAAGGATGAGAAGCTGCAGTGTTCTGTGGACGGTGCCTTGCCCTCCCAAATGCTATGGGGTCTAATTTACTAGCCATTGCAGTCTACCACGGCTAAGCCAACACGGTGCCTTCAAGATGTCTTTGGACTCTAACTCCCAACAGTCCCTGTCAGCTTGGACAATGGTCAGGGGTGATGCAAGCTGTAGTCCACCTGGAGGATGCCACTTTGATTACCCCAAATATATAAATAGGTAGAACTAATTTGGTGGCTACACAGAAAATCCACCTGCTGTCTAATGCAGCGGTATCTGTCCATCACAACATATATGGACACAATCTTAACATGAGTCAACAGTGTGATAGATTAGCAAAAATAAGCTAATGCTATTCTAGGCTGCATCAAGAGAAGTCTAGTGTCCCGATCAAGGGAAGTCATAGTGTCGCTCTGTTCTGCCTTGGTCAGACCACACTTGGGAGTATTGTGTCCAGTTCTGGGCAGCACAATTTAAGAAGGATGCTGACAAACTGGAACATGTGAAGAGGAAGGCAACCAAGATGATCAAGGGTCTGGAAACCAGGCCTTATGAGGAACGGTTGAAGGAGCTGAGTACGTTTAGCCTGAAAAAGAGGAAAGTGAGAGGACATGTGCTAACCACCTTCAAATATCTAAGGGCTGTCACATGGAGGATGGAGCAAGCTTGTTTTTTTCCCTGCTCCGGAAGTTGGGACCCAAACCAATGGCTTCAAGTACAAGAAAGGAGATTTTGACTAAACATCAGGAAGAGCTTTCTGACAGTAAGAGTTGTCTGACAGTGGAACTGTCTCCCTCTGGAGGTGGTGGGCTCTCCTTCCTTGGAGGTTTTTAAGCAGAGGTTGGATGGCCACCTGTCATGTATGATCTAGTTGAGATTCCTGCATTTCAAGGGCTTGGACTAGATGTCCCTCGGGGTCTCTTCCAACTCTGCAATTCTATGAATCAATGAATATCCTACTACAGAGCAAGCAGGGCTGCAAAGCTGATAATTTGGCTAATGAAGACAAAGACAGAGGGAGCCCCCTTAGTTAAGCAGGACCTAGAATAACTATTTGATGAAACAGCAATCTTCAGCCAATTCAATCCACATCTATTAACTAAAGCAGGCACCCCCAAACTCGGCCATCCAGATGTTTTGGGACTACAACTCCCATCACCCCTAGCTAACAGGACCAGTGGTCAGCGATGATGGGAGTTGTAGTCCCAAAACATCTGGAGGGCCAAGTTTGGGGATGCCTGGACTAGAACATTTACAGCTTAGAAGGAAAGCACCAGGATCTTGAACTGGACTGCAGGAAAATGTCACGTATGATCTAGCTGAGATTCCTGCATTGCGACACAGTTTGTTCCTACCTCTGAAAGCATTTGCTACTCACCTGGTTCCCAAAGACCAGCTTTCCATTCTTGTCAGCATTTCTTTGACATACCCCTTAACCCTTCACCGGGACATACCCTCCAAATTCTGACGGCGGGTCTACTTGAAGAGCGTCCAGCAACAGAACCCACTAACCTAATTAATACTTTCTATTCCTGTCTCCATGGGAAGTGTGAGCACAACCGACAACATGATGCATCTACTTTTCACACAGGGAATAAGGCTATCCATGGATACCAGCTAGCCCTGAAAGCTGCATAAAAGCTTCCAGTGTTGAAAGCAGGATGCTTTCAACAGTTGTCGCTGGTGAGCACAAGTAAAAAGAAAGTGTTGCTGTGCTTATGTCCTTGCAGGGTTCCCATAGGTATCTGGTTAGCCACTGTGAGAACAAGGCGATCAAATTATCAGTTATTTGGCTTATTATAATTCACACGCCAGGCTGCCACAGGCCTCAAAATATCTTGGTCTGTTTCTTGACTGGAAGCGGTCTTTTTTGACAGCAGTTCCCCCTGTGGAAATATGTGACCATGTGCAAAACAGACTGACTGGCACAGACTATCATTTGGACTTCTGCTTATACGAAACAATGCATCTGAGCTCGCTAAACCAAATTCCAAGAACCAAAAGTGACATGGTTGCCATAGGTTATAATCCAGGAGGACCTGATTTGGTTAAAGTTGGTGCACATGTTGATTATTTCACTAACAGCAGAAGGGCACCGCACAATTACAGAACAGAAAGTGAAAGATATATACAGTAGAACAGTATTTGCAGCCCTGGATTACTGGCAAGGATGAAAACACGTTGTGCCGGAACCAGCAAAAGACCAAACAAGAAACCCTATTTAAAAATTCCTCCCCACCCTTCAATCTAAATAAGGATCTTCTTCACCTTCATTTCCTAACACTACTACCTTCAGAAGGGGAAAGCCATAGAGCCACAACACAGAGAGGCTCTTACTCAGGTACCCCAATGGGCTGGAAGAATCATCCTACTGAATTTAAAAAACAAAAACAGCACAGGGACCCTTCTTCAACACATGCTTCCCTCCACCTTTCAGGGGAATAACCCCACCAAAAAGCAGAGGTCCTGGCTATGCTTCAATCTGTCACACATAATACCAGGAATTCCATCTTCCTACAGAAACTACAGAAGGATCCAAGAAACCTGGCAGCACAGACATGAAAACAAAAAACAGGTAATTCTGGAAATCATCCATCCTTCAAAGCCAACACACACAGAGAGAACTTTAGGGGTTTTGCACTCTAATCCCAAGCATGTTTTGCTCAGTGGGACTAATTTCCCGGTTAAGTGTAATTAGGATTGCTGCCTTAATGACATAATTCACATGCGCCTGCAAAAAAAACCGGGGCGGGGGGGGGGGGACCGAAATAAAACAAAGTCCAATATCCAGACTCTGTACCAGACTCTGCTAACACAGAAAAGTATGCCCATGTTACCCATTAGCATGTACTGTACTGCAATAGCAGAGAGGATCACTCTTTAACCGCTGTTCCCGTGAGAAGGACGGACTGTGTAACATTTATGTGGTAGCTGCCCAATGTCGAATGATCCAGCATGGCTCTTCAGGCACATCCTGATTACTCCCTTAATAAGAAGCCAGGCATCCAGACAAATCTCTAAACACACACACACACACACACACACACACACCAGGTGTCCTGTTTTCACTCTCCTTTTCCTCCTGAAAAGGGACCCTGCCTCATCTCCTGAAAAGGGACCCAGGCGTCCTGCTGGCGTCTTCGCCTGAAAAGGGACCCAGGTGTCCTGTTTCCACTCTCCTTTCCCTCCTGAAAAGGGACCCTGCCTCATCTCCTGAAAAGGGACCCAAGCATCCTGCCAGTTTACATATCCTGCCGCTACTCCTCTCCTGAACAGGAACCCAGGAGTCCGGGATGCATCTCCCGCCGCTCCTTTGTAAAAAACCCGGGCGTTCCGGTCTCCCTCCCTCCTCCCCTTCGCCGCCGCATCGACGAGGAAGCCGGGCGTCCCGAGGGTGCAACAACCGCGGCGCAGCCGTCCCCTGGGCAGCCCTCCCGGCGGTGTCTTCCCGCCATTTTATGATGCCCCGACCTCCGCCGCTACTCACTCGGGAACAGGCGCGCCTCGGGGAAGCTCCCTCCGTCTCTCGGCTTGTCGCGCGCGCTCTGCGCTGCTCCCGGGCCGGCGGCGTCGCTGGCTCCTCCCCGGCGCCGGCGCCGCCTCCTCCTCCTGCAGGGCCTGCCTTTCTCCGCGAGGCCTCGTGCAAGGGGCAGGGGGAAGCCTTCCTAAGGGAAGGGCTGAAGAGGAAAAGGAGGAGCGGAGTCTGGCGAGGCCTAAGCAGTCTCTCCGAAGCGAGCCAAGAGCGAGCTATCCCCATCCTCCCAAGCATATTGATTCGGATGCAAGTCCTGCCGAGTTCAGAGCATACATGGAGGACCGGAGCTTTAGAGATGAAGAGAGTGCCGTTATGATTATTATTATTACTGCTATTATTGTTGATGCTATTGTTGAGAAGGAGGGAGCCAGTCTTAACTTCTAAACCCTTCATTCATCCGCCACATTCATTCAGAAATCCTTCACATTTTTAAGAATAAGTATCTTTGATAGGGCTGCTCATAAATGCTTTAATAGACATTAGGGGCTTAAATGCAAGGGTTGGGAACCTTTAGCACTCAAGGTATTTGCTGAACTACAACTCCCATCAACCCCAGTAAGCTGGGTCAATGGGCAAGGATGGTGGGAGCTGTAGTTCAGCAGCATTCTGGTGGGCATCCGTCAGTCTTGGATTGACGATGGAGGAGTGCACCTTTGGGGGTAAAGAGAGTTACAGCGCCTCCTGTGGCTGTAGAGACCAGTACAGCAGAGACATGTTGTGTTGCAGGTGGGGCAGATGAAGGTGTCCGGTTGTGCTGTTGCAGGTGTACCATGGCGTTTCTGTGCTCCCAGCGGTCATTCCTCTTCTGGTCACTGCTAGTCAGCAACATTGTTGTTGATTTCTTAAACAGAGGGCCAAAGATTCCCCACCTTTGGGCCACTGATTTAAGCCTGAGGCTGAAATTCTACTCAGGGAGTAGGCTCACCCTCTGAGCAGATGCATATATGATTGCACAGCAAGGCCCTGATCTTTAGACATACCCACCTGAACACTTTATCCTGCCGTCCTTCCAAGGAGCTCAGTGCAGTGTTCAAGATCCTCTCGCCACCCATTAAGCCCTCAACAATGCTGAGACCTAGCTTGGGCTGAGAGATAAGAAACTGGCCCAATATCACCCACTGAGCTTCACGGCTGAGTAGGAATTTGAAGCTTAGGCCCTCTGGCCCTGATTTGGAATGTTAACCATTTTGTCAAACAGGCTCCACATTGATTTGCAGTAACTCAGATGTAACTTGTAATATACAGTATATTTTTCCACAAGTGAGAGAGATGGAAAGCAGGCCTCATTCCATCAGTTTAGCTGAAAGTCCAGCTCCTTACCCCTGAACTATGCAAGCATGTCATTATAAAAACAATTACTTAAGGATTGCCTGAGTATGATTTTCTCTCCTTATCCCTTTCCCCTTTTGTGTAATGGGGATTTTTTTTTATTGGTTGTAAGCCTGTGGGCAGGGACTGTCTTGTTTAAGTTGGTTGTATGTGAGCCACTCTTGAGAACTTTTTTTTTTTTTTTTTTGCTAAGGAATAGGGGACAAATACTCTAAATAAATAAACAGCTGACTCTGCCACAAATTGGCAATGTGCCCCGCTCCATCCCAGGGAAAAAAGAAATGGGGAAAAGTAGATCCTACAAGCCTTCAATCTGCCCATGCCTATTTTATGCCACTAGAATGTTACCATTTTCAAATACACAGTGAATGGCATCTATAATTTTAGTTCACATGTGAGTTTATATTTAGCTAATAACCTCTCCAATAAGGTCATTGCAATTTGCTCTTCGAGTATTACGTGTTCACAATATGTACAAATTGCACTTGACTATTAGCTGTGCTAATGAGCCCACTTAGAATAATCTAATCATTAGCTATTTGCATGCCTTAAAAAAAAGTTATTTCAGCTGCTTTCCTCTTCCTTTCCTTCCCCCTTTCAAGCCAAATTCAAAAGATAAAAATGAAGTCACTTCTCCTTTTGACTGGATAATGCAAAATTCTAACATACATTTCCAAGAAAGAATGCGCGCCAGCCAACCAGCCTCAAAATTGACCCACTCAGTTATTTAAACTCATGATAATTTATTGGGTCTCACAGTAAACTCTTATAGAAAAAGGGTTAGGCATTAAGTCCTAGGACATGTTTTTCATTCAATTGCTTCAAAACGTAATAACTACATTTTCACTGTCTAAAAGCTCTCTTGTTCTGGCATCTTAATTGGTGCTCAAATTTATCTTTCTGCATGGTCCCACTGTTTTCAAAGGTCCACAGCCCACTCCAATGCATTTTTACACAGAAGTAAGTCCCCTGTGTTCAGTTGGAGTTAGTCCCAAATGGCTGTGCACCGGATTGCAGCAAGCTTTCTTCTGTGCCTAAAGAGAAACTACTTGAGAATGTGAGGGTGTCACTCTGAACAGACAGCATAAGGCGGTTCCTGGTGTAAGAAGTCACCAAGCAACAGCCCAGCAGAGAGCCTGCCACCAACCGGAGAGGCCTTTTGAACTGATAGGTGCATGAATGATCCACCCTGATGTAATGTTAACAGTCTGCAAGATAGTTCTGCTCAGAAACCTATAGTTACAAGTATTCAGTTCTTCAAATCTTCTACATTGTTGTTGACTCTTTGTATGGTTGCATTTTTTATTTATGAATAGTCTCTTGTGGATTCCCATGGAACATGCTGTTTTCCCCCATTTGATTCCTTTAATGAGCATTTTGAAAGGTATTTTAAAAATGTGAGGTTTCTGGTTTAGAAAAAAAAAACAAAGACAGAAAAAGAAGACTTTCCTTACCAGCATATTTATTTTAATTTTTTTCATGTTTTTTCTTGTGATGTGTCAACTGCAGTCCACCTATGCCTCGGAAGATGTGAAACAATGACTGGAATGTGGATTTTGTGCAAATTTCCTGGGTCAGCAGTGTATCTAGTTTCTTGGCTGGTGAACTGGGCTGGTTTGGCTTCTTTAGTAGTTGATGCTGTTTTCTAGCAACACCACTGATTGCCTGAAAATAACAATAGAATGTGGGTTCTGTAGAAATATTGTAATTTAACACATCATTCCCATCTTACTTAGTTGTAATGTTGACCTTGGAAGTAGACACTCCAAAGTGTTTTTCTGGAACAGAGTTTATTGCCTGGAACAGGTAGTTTATGGGTGTGAGGGTGTTAATAAAAGTATAATACAGAGGCCGTTTCAGTTCTGAAATATGTATCATTCTGTCATTCTCAAGTGTAAACCAGATGAAGGGCAGTACTGTACAGAAATCTCATAAATAATAATACTGAAATGTCTCTAACACATTCAGCTGTTTTACCAAGGGGTTGTTGGGTCTGGTTTTGTTCCGTTCCAGCTTTTGGCTTGTACCCTGTCCCATACAAAGAGCCTGCTGGATCAGACCAAAGGCCCTTCTTCGTCCAACACCCTGTTCTTACAATGACTAACCGGTTGTCTATGGGGAAACCCACAGCAGGACACAAGCACCTTCTCCCACAGCAAATCGTGTTCAGAAGATGCATGTTGCCTCTGACTCTGGAGGCTACAGCTATTGATGACCATATCCTCATTTATCTAATGCCTTAAAGCCACTCAAGTTTGTGGCCATCACTACATCTTGTGGTAACCAACGGTGAAGAAATATGTGGCCTTTAGTCTGTTCTGAATCTCTCATAAATCACCCATTCACACACATATATATATCTCCTACTTAAATACATGGAACCCCCCCCCCTCCACTGCAAGGGTCCTTTAATAGCAGACACAGGCAAGCTTCATCAGTGGAAGAAATTTCAGATACAGTGGTACCTCAGGTTAAGTACTTAATTCATTCCGGAGGTCCATACTTAACCTGAAACTGTTCTTAACCTGAAGCACCACTTTAGCTAATGGGGCCTCCTGCTGCCGCCGCGCCACCGGAACACGATTTCTGTTCTTATCCTGAAGCGAAGTTCTTAACCTGAAGCACTATTTCTGGGTTAGTGGAGTCTGTAACTTGAAGCGTATGTAACCCGAGGTACCACTGTACTTCAAAGGCTTTCAGGCAGCCACTGTGGTGCAGTGGTTACAAGACCAGGGCTTGGAAGACCAGGATTCAAATCCCTTTTCTCAGCAATGACCTTGAGCCAGTCACCATCTCAACTTAAACTACCTCAAGGGTTGTTGTGAGGATGATTATTATTATTATTATTATTATTATTATATTTATATTAATTAATTATTTAAAATGGGGAGGGGAAAGAATCATGTACTCTAACTTGTGCTCCTTGGGAGTAAAGGAGGGATATAAATGTGATAAATAAACAAGGCTTAACAGTTAACTAGTTCCTAGCCAGGTGGGTGGAATGAAACGCACCCCCTTCCCTCCCTAAGACATTTGACAGCCAATCCCTGAGCTTAATGAAGCTGCTACCAACGTCACCCATGAAGCGCACGGATTGACGCAACGAGCCGTCCATCAAACGGCAGGGCCCGCCTCGGCCTTATAAGTCGAGTCTAGCCAATGGGCGCCAGCGTTCTCAACTCATGGCGGAAGTGAGGCACGAAGCAGCGTCGCGGAAGAGCCCCCCCTGTCCCGTGCTGCTTTCTCGTTGCTAGGCGACGACGACGGCGAGCGAGGCTGGCATAGGGCGCGCCGCGTAAGGTTACGCTGAGACTCGCGCAGGGTTGAGGGCACATCCAAGATGGCGGCGGCAACGGGGCCACTGCGGGGTCTGGTGCGCTGCTCGCAGCTGGTGGCGGCCGGGCGCTTCGCCGGACTTCCGCGGCGGCGGTTCCACGGCTCTGCGGTTGCCGCTGCTCAGGTACGGGCGCTCGTGAGGGAGCGGGGACTGAGGCGACCTTCGGGGCAAGGTTATAGCGGAGCAGTTGCTGCTGCAGCAAAGCAGAGGTCGCATCCCTTTCTGTAGCCGGACAGAATTATTATGATATATTTGTTCATACGTCGCCTTCCCGCCGCCCCACTCTCTGCTTTAGCGCTTGAAACGGAAGGTCCTCTTTCTCCCGGGTGCGCCTTGGCATCCCAGCCGTGAAAGGCAGAAAAGGGGCACTCTGCACCTGCTCAGAGACACTGTTGCCCCTTTTACGACTACACGCTCTCTGACGTCCTCTTCTTCCCGCCCCGGTAAATACTATTGAAGTTACTGGCGAAAGCCAGGCCTCTGGCGTATCCTCACATCCCTCCTCTTTATTGCAATCATAATAAGTTTCCCCAGCCACTCTGAGCGGCTCCCAACTGAATATTAAAAACTTGATAAAGCATCAAATATTAAAAACTTCCCTAAACAGGGCTGTCTTCAGATGTCAAAAGTCAGTCATGCAGCTGTCACACAGTGAGCACCCAGATCCATGCTCAGATTAATCGATTGCTCAGAGTTCATTGACGGATGAGGGCTCTTGAGAGGAGTCACTGCCAGTGAAAGTAGACAATACTTAGCAAGCACCAGCAGGCAGAATAGGCCTTCTGGCATCACTCTGGAGATCCGTCTGGTGCTGGACAAAGGGACATTTTTGCACCATCCAACCAACATCCTATGTGGTGCAACAGAGGTTTTCTTTACAAATTTCAGTTAAGCATTGCTACTGCTGACATGGCCATGGGCCATGAAATTTGTAAAGAAAACAATCTTCCTTGATCTATAAGGGATGACTTTGATTTGATATTTAAATCGCTTAATGATCTCTTTTTGCTGACAGCTTAGCCAAAGGAAATCTACCTGGCTGTTTAGAATTGTCCTTTAGAATTGGCTTAGTGTCAACAGGTATCTCATCTCCAGGAACTGCTTTCAGGATCTAGCGTGGAGCTCACAAATATGCTGTGTCTCTTGGGAACATCCTAGCCAGACAGAAAATACGAATGTGACCCTAACCCTAAAATTTCCCACTTCTTTCGTGAGATCGTAGGTTAGCCCGAGACATTCATTTGCTTTCAGCCATGGAAGTTTCCAACCAAATTTCCTCCTTGATTATTGTGGGATTACACTAAAGCAATTTTTTTTTTGAAAAAATCATATCCTACCTTTCTTCCAAAAAGCTCAAGGTTCCTTAATAACAAAGAGAAATGGTTTGTGGATTGTGACCTAAATATGTTTTCTCATTAATAGGTGACTGTCCGTGATGCTTTAAACCAGGCCTTGGATGAGGAGTTAGAGAGGGATGAGAAGGTTTTCCTGCTGGGGGAGGAAGTTGCCCAGTATGATGGGGCATACAAGGTAAGAAGATGATGCAGTAATTAGGGCAGCATAATCAGTGCATTTCTTAAAAAGTTATAAATAGCAATACCACAACCCTTTTTTTAAACCTACAGATTAGCAGAGGACTTTGGAAGAAATATGGTGATAAGAGGATAATAGATACTCCTATATCAGAGGTATGAATTCATAATACATTTTATTTTTTTCTATTTTAGTATTTAATCCAAAAAAGTGCAATAAGTCGTCTAGTTTTCACGAAATATATTTTCAGATAGTTATGATTTAAATTTTAGTTTTCGTCACACTTTTTTCTTTCTCCCCCCCCCCCCCCCAGATGGGCTTTACTGGAATTGCTGTAGGAGCTGCCATGGTATGTACCTTCCATATGTGTATTAAAAAAAGCATCTTAAATACAAAATAGTGCCACGAATTCACCGTTTAAAAAGCAACTTGGGAATGGCTATTAACATAGCTACTTTGTCTTCACAGGCTGGCTTGAGACCTGTTTGTGAATTCATGACCTTCAACTTCTCCATGCAAGCTATTGATCAGATTATAAACTCAGCTGCCAAAACCTACTACATGTCTTCAGGCTTGGTACCTGTCCCTATTGTCTTCAGGGGCCCAAACGGAGCCTCGGCAGGTGTTGCAGCCCAGCATTCCCAGTGTTTTGCGTCCTGGTATGGGCACTGCCCTGGACTGAAAGTAGTCAGCCCCTGGAATTCGGAGGATGCAAGAGGTCTCCTTAAAGCTGCAATTCGGGATAATAATCCAGGTAAATGAAGCCAAGATATCTGTGCGGGTGTAATGCTAAAGTGTTAGCTTATTGGGTTATTTACTTGCATTAAACAGGGCTTTGAGTGTCAGAAACAAATCTAATTTGTGGCGTCTGCATCATGTTGAGCGTCCGATATTTAGCTGGGGTAGTGTGCAATCTTTCATTCCCTTTCTAGGAGGAGAAGAAAACAGTTTGGGTATCCTTTCAGATACTAGATTAAGGAAACATTTTTGCTTTTTGGATGATTTCCTTTTGCATTGGTTTTAAGACGCGGGTTGTTCTTAGCTATAAAGTTGTGTGTTTTGCCTTGGAAACCATTATGGCTACAGTGTTGTGTACAAAGGTAGCAAATGAACAACATAATTGCTCCCTTTTAGAGGAATTGTTCTTCTATTAGTGTTCCTTCAAGTCAAGCTGGTGTTCAGCTTGAGCTGAAGTGTGAGCTGCAGATGTTGCATTTGGAAATAAATCTTCAGCTCTCTCCTCCCCCTTCCAAAAAAAATAATATTGTAATGACCAGGATCTAAAGAGTTGTGCAGCGAGTTCCATGGTAACTCTAGAAGTACCTTTCATAAACAGAAGTCTCCCATGGAGCATATCAAACTACTTTAGAAACTATGGGGAGTTAAACTTAGATTGGGCTCATGTGTGCTGCTGATGTAAGCCTCATCAGTTCTTTGGATCTCAGCCAGTTTATCATTGTGCAGGCCAGAACAGACCAAAATAGTGTACATTCATTTAAATGCTATATTTTGGGTTTGGTCAGAATTATGATTTCATAGCAGTAGTGGAGGGAAGGGACTTCAAAGGACTTGGCATGGGTACAACAGCCTTAGAGGCGATTGTAGAGCAATCCTAGCTCTGCCGGGAGAGCAGCAGGACAGAACACAGTGGTCATAACTGAAGCTCTGACACTTAACACTAGCCCAAGGCAGGGGTGGTGGTTCTTGGTGTTGTGTTTACATATTTGGGTTTTGTTTTTTACTGTGCCAGCTCTGGAGTTGGACCAGCATATGATCTAGTGCGTCCGTGGTTGGCACAGCTCTGCCTCTGAAATTGAGGGCTTCCGGTTGGCTACTGCCTAAAGGCACAGCACTAGTGATAGCACTTCCATTCACCAGGCTTTCCATGACTATAGTGGGGGCCGTTGCAGCAGCAGGGCCCGGACATTGGAGGCCATCGGACTGGGATGTCCATTGGATCCCAGTCCCCTCTAGCAGTGCGGCTCATGGATTAGGACTTCAGGTACAGGAGGTTAGATTACAATATAGAAAGGTGAAGAATGATGTCTGGTGACAAAGGCATTCCCATCTGCTAATTTAGCACTGCTCTGGCTTTAAACGTTGAGCAGCTGCTCCCTCAACATTTTGGAAGCATTCTACTTTATCCCAAAGGGTTAAAAACAAATAAAAATGGGTGAGCTCAAAGTACTGAGAACTACAGAATTTTATATCCTTTGTTCATTTGGCCAGCTTCAATTTGGAAGAAAGCTTTGCTTGGCTGGTTGTTGTTTTTTTTGAAAGCCCTATTTGAACTAGATGAGCTACTTCCTCCTCTGAAAGAAAAGTCAGAGCCCAGTTCTTTTTTCCTCTCCTAAATTTGTGGCTGTTCATGCTATCAATTCATGCTTTTATCAGCTGATATGGGTCAGGTGACTGCATAAAGTTGGTATTGGAGAGTGAGCTGGGTCATTTTCCCATGCACACATCCTTAACTTCGACTTGGATATTTCAAATTGGTGTCAGCTGCATAATGGATGATGTCAAAATACTTGCATATCTTAGGCATCCTCAGGACTTTGGATCCTGTGTGCCTCGTCAGCACAGGCTGCTTAAAGCAGGACAAGTTCTCCCTTGGCATGTTGCACCTGCTGGATCAAGACCCAATCCCTTCTCCATAGTACCAAACTTGGAATGTGGGGGTGTTCTCTTCTGACATGTCCTAGGAGTCTTTGACCACAAAACTTATTATTGTGGCTCACTGGAGATTTGGAGAACTGCATCATATAGTTCACATGTACCTATTTTTTAAATTGCCTTTCTAGTTGTAATGTTGGAAAACGAGTTGATGTACGGTGTGCCCTTTGAATTGTCGGAGGAAGTCCTATCAAAGGACTTTGTTGTTCCTATCGGAAAGGCGAAGGTAGAAAAGCAAGGTATGTAAAACTAGCTGTTTTTACTGAACAAGGGAAGCCCCTGCTGTGTTCTTTTACTGTATCTATCAGAGAAACACTGTGCTTTCTTCTTAAAATGTGTTTCTTTTGCTTGCAGCACAATCCTTTTATGTGCAAAGCTACCCAGTGTTCTTCCCATCCCAGATGCATTTCCATTAATCATATATATATATATATATATATTTGCTTTCGTAGATTTTCACGGGTACAGGAATGCAGGTTTTGGTGTCCTCGGGTGTCTTCCCGTGTAGAAGTTGGGCTAAACCAGGGTGGCACCTCCGGATGCTGCACCCCCCTGCAATCCCTACACAGATCTGGCTGGCACAGGCCACAAAACCACAGCTCGCCCCTATACACGAAGCCAAGCCAGAGCACAACCAAGTGCAGTACAGCCATCTTCTCAGAAAAACTCTTCACAAAGTTCAAGAGTTCAAGACACGAAGGCTTTAGCAACTAATCCACACCTAATGACCCACCTAAGTGGGATTCAGGAAATCACTCAAGAAATCACTCAAGATATCCCTCAAGTAATTAAGGAACAAAAGAAGAAAAGGCACACTAGCCTGGGAACCTCCTCTCTGCCCAGAACATTGGAGGCTATACACCACACCTCCTCAACAGTATTTATAGGAACTCAAACACTGAGATCCTGCTCTGTTCCAGTAACAAGAAGCCGAAAGCACCAGCCTGAAGATGACGAGTGAGACCTCGTCGAAACGTCGCCTAGACACCCCAACTTTTACACGGGAAGACACCCGAGGACACCAAAACCTGCATTCCTGTACCCGTGAAAATCTACGAAAGCATATATATATATATATATATATATATGAAATTACCAGTTCTTCTCTGTGAAAGTGTGTGTTTCTCTATACATTGGGATTCAGTGAGAATGCCTTTTTTGTTTTCTCACTACCCAAAAGACCATCCAGAAGCTGAGTTGGCTTTAGAAGAGATTATGCCTTTTTTTTGAGGGGACGATGGTGAAGCTCTTCCTTGGCTATAGCACTGTAGGATGATCAGTCACATCACATTGTAAGCCCAACCCTCTATGCCCAGCAGCTTTCTCTGGATTTGTGAGGCACATGCAAATTCCATGGTTTGGAGATTTGTTTGCCACAGGTGGCCTGTCAGTGTCTGAATTCCTTCTGTCTTTCATTGCCGTTCTCCCCGCTCCTTTTATTTTAGAAGGTTCAATAATCACAGAAGGGCAAATATTTCTTTTGCCTAGTAAACTAGCTTTTTTGAATTCTACTTTTCCTTGCTCTCAATAAGTACACAAGTGCTTGGATAACTCAAGTTTAACAGTAATAAAAAGCACTGTGTTCTGGCCTTACTTGGCACTAATATGAATGAGGGTGTTTTCAGTGGAGACTCCACTATTGTGGAACACAATTCTATGGGGCATCAGGCGGGGTATCTGTCCTTGTAGGTTTTAAAAAGGCCCCAAAAAACACAACTCTTTACTGCAGCCTTTACTAATTCATGGGATAAATTTCATAATTACTGTTTTGACCTGGTTTGGATAATTGTTTATATCTTGCTGGAATAAGGTATTTAACATGCATTATTGCATGCTGATATATGGCTGTAATCATTTACCATTCTATAAAGGATCATAAGCTGTTAAAAGAAGTTAACCGGGTGGCGACTGCTAGATAATCTTCTGTTCTTAAGAATATGTCTGCATGCTAAAGTTAACGACGTTGTAATTCTCAATCCTCACCAGCCTGTGTGTTTCAGGAACCCACATTACCATAGTGTCTCATTCACGACCCGTCGGCCACTGTCTGGAAGCAGCTGCTGTCCTTGCTAAAGACGGGGTGGACTGTGAGGTATGTGTGTTTGTGTTGTCGTTCCATGAGATTACAATCCACATTGAAGAAACCCTCTTAAGCTTCTACTCCACAGCTAACGAAGTTGTGGCATCGCAGTGTTCTGTAAGCTACTTAATACAGATCGGTTCCACTGTTTTTTTGGCAGTTCTCTTCAGTGAACTTTGCAGAGCTGGGGCAAGTTAGCTACAGGCAGCAGAAGAGAGCGATTGCTTGAATTTCAATTCATCTTGCATGAGTTGAAGGGTTGTGTCAAATCCAAACCTTGCACTGAGAAGCTGAACTATCTGATATGTATAAATTATACCAATTCAGTATATGAAGCTGCCTTATCCCAAGTCAGTTGTTGTCTGCTATGACCTCCACCAGCTATCTAAGAACTCAGGTCTATTCTTGACCCTGCAGACCAAAATCTTTTTCTTTCTTTCTAACAAGAGGTCACAGGGGCTTGAAGCTGGCACAGTGCCACTGAGCTAAAACTTTCAATTTGGGGCACCGTTTTAATCAGGTAATACATCTTTTTAAAAGTTATTTTTCCACATAGCTCCTTATTAAAAACTGCAGATCACAGGTGCTGTTTTAAGGGGGATGAGGGTCCCCTATGTGCAAATATGTACAGATTTAATCAACCAGTTGACTTACATGGTGTCCAAGATTGGAGAATACCAGTTGATAGGAATGGCAAATAGGAAGAGGACTGTTGCGTTCATGTCCCGATTGGCCACTGTGAGAACAGGGTGCTGGACTAGACGGGCCTTTGGTTTGATCCATCAGGGCTTTTGTTATTAGACAGGTGGTGGCTGTTTTTATGCTTGTTTATTTTTCATAACCTGTTTTCTGCTCAGACGAGGCTGAATTTAATCAGAAATGATCTCAAGCCTGCTCTAATCTCTCTCCAGGTGATAAACCTCCGCACCATTAGGCCAATGGATATCGAAGCTATTGAATCCAGTGTCATGAAAACAAATAATCTTGTAACAGTGGAAGGTGGCTGGCCCCAGTTTGGGGTAGGAGCTGAAATTTGTGCCAGGATTATGGAAGGTATTTGGGATTATCTTGTGTCTGACCTTCTTAAAATACGTTGCTATTTTCTTGAGAAGCTAGAAATTAGATCAGACGTGAGGAACCTCTAGTCTTCCAGGTGGGGCTGGACTGCATCGCCCATTATCCGTGACCACTCTTCATGCTGACAGAGGCTGGTGGCAAGTTCGAGGGCCACAGGCTCCCTGTCCCAAGTTTAGGTCCTTGAATTGAATTTGCTCCAATTTTTTGCCCAAAGTACAATTATTTAATCTGCTGCAATGCAGGACCATCCCATTTGTAGTAGCAGCCTTCTCTCCCACTTAAAAGGAAAATGTATTCTTAGAGCAGCGGGTCATCCATGAGCCCACAGCTTTATAAAACCCTACTGTACAAACCCAATGGAGTTTATTGCATTATAGATTGCAGGTAGGCTATTCCACAAACTGCATGGAATAAGCATCTTCTGTTCTTCTCCCTACAACGTTCCCTACAACTACACTGGAGAGCCAGTGTGGTGTAGTGATTAAGAGCGATAGACTCGTAATCTGGGGAACCGGGTTCGCGTCTCCGCTCCTCCACATGCAGCTGCTGGGTGACCTTGGGCCAGTCACACTTCTTTGAAGTCTCTCAGCCTCACTCGCCTCACAGAGTGTTTGTTGTGGGGGAGGAAGGGAAAGGAGAATGGTAGCCACTTTGAGACTCCTGAAGGGGAGTGAAAGGCGGGATATCAAATCCAAACTCTTCTCTTCTTCTTTCAATGTGCCACCTTGCACTGCTTGAAGGAAAAATGGGCTATAAATGAAACAAGCCTACATGATCTTTGAGCTTGCTGCTCCCTTTACTTGCTTGCTGAAAAGCAAGAATAGGTACTTTTTCTTAGGCAGGGACTTAGTAGGTATTTTTGGGTTCACTGTCTCCTCATAGCCCTTTTTCTAAGCTAGAGGCAGTTATCAGGGTGGGCTGTAACCTGTCTCACCCCAGCCACTGACTATGTTGCCCGCCCACCACATCTTAGTTTGTACTGACTGAGATTTCTTCAGCTTTTGAGAGATGAACCTTTCTGCTTTCAGGTCCTGCTTTCAACCACCTTGACGCACCCGTCGTGCGTGTCACCGGGGCCGACGTTCCCATGCCTTATGCAAAGATCTTGGAGGAGAACTGCATACCTCAAGTAAAAGACATAATTCTCGCAGTGAAGAAAACGCTAAATATCTAGTTCTGTGTATATGCTGTATGTGGGTGTTGTTCTTCTGGAGTAAAAAAAAAAAAAAAGTTTGTGGAATGTATATTGCAAGCGATTGTATACATAGCTGGCCTTGTATAGGATATAGGCCTCTGGCAGGGCAAGAGCAATAGCTACGTTGTCTGTTGCAAGGCATGTACTCCCTCCCCAAGGGAGATGCAGATGGCCTAAAATTGTAATAATTGTAATTCTCTAAAGAACTCTCGTTGCAAGATGAAGTGTTCTGTTTATCATTGTACACGGTGATCAGGCTTGCTCTGATTAGGAGCTCTAGTATCTGAGGAGCAGTCTCTTGCTGCTCCTGCTCGTTTTGTAACTTACAAGGCTTGGAAATAAAAGTACATTAACAAAAAAGGGAGAGGAAAGTATCTTTCTGATGTGAAATGGTCCAAAATGGAAGCAGCCTGTGAGGAAACATTTGATACAGGCTGAATTGTCGCCTTTCAGAAATTAGTGCATATTAATGTAAGGCTAGGGACGTGGGTGGCGCTGTGGGTTAAAGCCTCAGCGCCTAGGGCTTGCCGATCGAAAGGTCAGCGGTTCGAATCCCCGCAGCGGGGTGCGCTCCCGCTGTTCGGTCCCAGCACCTGCCAACCTAGCAGTTCGAAAGCACTCTCGGGTGCAAGTAGATAAATAGGGACCGCTTACTAGCGGGAAGGTAAACAGCGTTTCCGTGTGCGGCTCTGGCTCGCCAGAGCAGCGATGTCACGCTGGCCACGTGACCCGGAAGTGTCTTCGGACAGCGCTGGCCCCTGGCCTCTTTGAGTGAGATGGGCGCACAACCCTAGAGTCTGTCAAGACTGGCCCGTACGGGCAGGGGTACCTTTACCTTTACCTTTAATGTAAGGCTGAAGGTGCTGCAAAGTATCTTTGCCAAAACCACATAGATAAATGGAATTTTAAAGCGTCCAAGACATTCACATTTTTCACCACAGAGGTGGCAATTAACATTCAAGCGTGTTCCCCTCCCAGCATTATTGAAATTCCATTAACATTTATTTTAATAAAAATATGACTGAATAATATAATAGGTTACATGAAATCTTATACACAATGACACTCTGCATAGTAACAAACACTGGTGTATACTCGACTTTAAAAATCTAGCGATAATCCTTTAAAGTGCAATTTAAGAGTTTGAGCAAATCAAGAAGGGCATCTTTTCACTAACATTAAATTATGGAGCTCTTTTGTTAACACCCACTTCAACAACACATCTCACATTGCTGTAAATTTTGGTTTGATGGAAACGCCCTGCAACTCCCAATTTAAGTGTAACGCAAGCTCATTACAAAACTTACTTGCTTGAATTACTCCTCTTTTAAAGCAGAGCCATCTTAGGTTAACAGGCCTTTCAATAGTATTAAGAGTAGTGCTCAGGACTTTACAGAGCAGAGAAGAAAGGGAGATCAAGCCTTAAATCTCTCACCAGTGTTAACTTTCAGACTGAGTGAATGTTTAGCATAATTAAAGCTAATTCAGTGCATCGAATCCTGATGTACCGGGTTTTAAACTTTCAGAAGCAGGTCTCAGAAAATGAACTGCTGTTGTCGAGCTATTTTTATTTCTATTAGAAGGAATACAACATAGCCAAAAACAAGATCTCCCCCCCCCCCCCAAAAAGAAGGAGGGTTCCTTTAAACCAGAATCGACACTTCACCCTCCGAAACGGCAAAGCAATTTGACACGGTACTGCTACTCAGTTAAGAGATTGTGCTAAGGGGGGGGGGGGAGTGGGGAGGAGCTTGAAATGGCTCTAAACAAGCAGCTGTAAAACAAGACGCCACCAGGCAGTGGCTATATCAAATAGTTATTTAAGATTTGTTCCTAGAACACAAGGAATACCCCAAGCTGGGTCGGTATGAACAGTTTCAGCTGATTCTAGGAGCACTGTAGTCACAGGTTTCTGTTTTCTTCAGACCTCCTTTCTGGAAATTCTGAATTGAGCTGAGTAAGGCGCCCCGGCTTGTGCTGTTGACAGGCCGCAGGTCAGGCTGCGTTGCCACATCCAAATTAGGAGGAGGAGGGGGAGCTGCTGGTGGCGGCGGCGGCGAAGGAATTGTCGAGGCGCCTGCTGCTGGGAAGATATTAGACGGAACAGTCAGAAGCCGAAACCCATGAAAGCAAGATACTGCTGGATAAAATGACGCATCTGCGAAAACTGCCCAATGTACAAAAGAAAAGAGCACGGTGGGAAAGCATGCAAAAAAACCAAAAAAACCAAGATGATTTCAGGTTAAAAAATAATAATTAAAAAATGGACAAGAATACATGCATACAGGAGAAGGATGAGAATAGATTAAAAGGGCAGGCACGATAAGTAAGTCACACTTAAGATGTTTTATGGTCCTTGCAATGCATAGTCATGTGGACAAGCAAACTGGAAGAGGAAATAATTATCATTCCAGGGCTGGGCTGTAGACCAGTGATATATTGCCTACGTCCCGTAGCTTGTGGGATGCAACCAAACAGCATTGGCTCAGCTTGTGCAAAGCAAGCAACGTTATTTCTAGATGCCAAGTAGAGAAGCATTGCAAGGAACATCTGCCTCAAACTGACCACCACCTAACTCAGTAACACGCTCCATCTTTGAGTTTACATGAATGCTGAGTGAAAGCTGGTGCCCGCTTCTCATGCACAGCTAAGGCAAGGACCACTGTTGTGAGTCTTGCTTAGATAGGCGCAGGGTCCTTATGTGCATTGCACACAATGGCATTTTGGTTCACGGTGCAAAATAAGAACAGGCATTCCTCTCTACGTTATACATTATCCCTGACAAGCACAGCAGTAACAATTTCAGGATTAGCTCTTCCAGGATAAGAACAGAGTGCCGTAACAGAGCTAAGAGGCTGCCATAGCTAAAATTCTCTCTTTGGGAAATGGGGTAGACGTAACTGCAGCACCTGATAGCCAGAAGGCTAATTTCTTTTTCAGTTTTAATCTACACCGATGATACACCCACCCACCCCCGAAAATATACTTTGGGTATAGGCACCAGGCCAGCATATCTAGAAATGCAGAATGGCACCCTGGAAAGAGCACAATTAAAAGCAACAAAATGTTATTTTTTTATAGGTGCCTGCACTAGTACCTATTCAGGACTTCACTGTTATCACTGGCTTGAAAGACAAAAGTCATTGTATCCTCTTAGTAGCTTGGTACTATGGAGAAAACCCACACAGTAGGGGTGAGGAGTCTGTGGCCCTCCAGATGTGGTTGGACTACAGTTATCCCTGAGCATTGGCCACGCTGGCTGGGCCGATAGGGAGTTGGGAGCCCAACTTCTGGAAGGCCACGGGTTTCCCACCACTGCCATATAAGGGTTGAATGGCAAAAGAGTTCACATGGGGCTGCTCTCCAGCATTTGTGCCCCTGCTGAAGTCAAAGAGAAGAATGCACGTGGAAGACTTTGGAGTCTGCTTGATACTGAGCGTTTTCAGGAATTCCTACAGAAGGTAGACAAGGTCCTCCTCCTAGCAATCACACATTTGTTGGATTGCCCTTATCTTCTCCATGTATGTAATAAAATGTTTTATCAAATACAGTCATACTTCGGGTTACAGATGCTTCAGGTTGCCGAAACCCGGAAGTACTGGAATGGGTTACTTCTAGGTTTCGGCAGTCGGGAATGCGCAGAAGCTCTGAATTGCAACCTGCGTGTGCACAGATGTGGGTTGCGAATGCTGCAGGTTGCGAACGTGCATCCCGCACGGATCGCGTTCCCAACCTGAGCGTCCACTGTATTATGATTGTCAGAATAAGAGATGTTTGAAAAGCCAGATTTTTTATGGACATGGGAAACTAAAGGTAACCAAACTAGACTACAGGTAAACAGAACATCCTGGCAGCTCAAGTCCTTTCCCACAGAGCAGGTAACCCCTAGGCAAGTGCAGAGGGCGACAGTGGAAAGGCTTTAGCAGGTTAGAGGTAGCCTGCAAGCCAAGATCAACTTTCCACACCCAACGCAGTTGCTGGCAACGTTGTACAACACCCTGTGTACATTTGCACCACAACAGCACCCAAACCCAAATCCTGCCTAAAATGTTGGCAGAGCTGCTGCTTATGACAGCAGGCATGGAGAAGCAGCACTGTATTAAGGTCCTTCTCCCAGGTGCAATCGCTTTTTCATCCTCCTGCTCCTTTCAGGAGACAAAAGCCAGCCTGACAGTCCCTATCTCACGGCAGATCAGCTTAAAACCAGAGAAGCCACATGTAGGCACCATCTTTGACATGCTAATGGCAGCGAGGGATGTGGTTTCAAATTCTTCATAGAGAAATCCCTTTGAAACACTTTCTCCAGCAACAATATTTCTAAATGCTTTGATTCAGTTGATAATCAGTTTAATGCTTGGGGGTGGGGGAAGGGAGCAAGCTCAGAGAGAACCGAAGAAGGCTGCAGGAAATAAAATGTACAGCATGGCGAAAAATGCATGATGGGGTGACAAAGGAAGAACATGGAGAGAAACAGCAGCATGCTACCAGCTGAGCAGGATCAAGCGGCAAATACATATTGAGTTTATTTAAAAAAACAAAACAAAACCAGCATCCTAAACAAGCACATACAGGTTTGTCTTTCAACCATCCCTGAAACATCTAAACACAGTAGGTTGCGAAGACGAGTAACATTCAGCCAAACAACCAAGTGAAAGAAGGAGGTATAAAAAGCTAGATACATACAGGTAAAAATGCACCGACCGTAAGAACCAACTGAGAATGCAAAATTAGTTGCAGGATGCTAGGAACAAAAGATCAAAAGCAAAAGGATGCCAAGGCGCGTTGCTTGCAATTACAGTGACAGATGAAAATGCCAACAGTCCAATGAAAGGCAGCTTTCCACACTTAGGAATTCACAAAGTCACCACCCTCAGTTACTAGAAATAGGACTTGGGCTTTTACACTGGGTACTTATGTTGCTTCACTGAACATAATTTTGAAATTCCAATTAGAGACTCTCTGGCCTTGATTTGTCTTTTCAGATAGCAAATAGGGGATGGAGCGGGGTGATCCAAACATTCTTCTTCCAGCTTGCGTGTCTGTTAGAATGAAATACTCCTAATTCTTGTTGCCGACTTTACGCCCGACTTCTGTTTCACTAGGGAATTGTGAGTGGGGTCTTGCTGCACCAGTGTCAAGAGCGCCCATAATATCCATTTAAGAGGGTGCAAAGACCACTCCCCTCCCTACTCTCTCTTAAAAGCATATACACCCAACTTCTATAGCAGAAATGCTTTCCTCCATGTGGAGGAATTACATGACTCAGGCAATATGAACCATCACTCATAAAAATCTCCACTTGAATTCCTAGAATTTCCTCCTTTGTTCTTTTACACACTACTCATATGAGCAGACTAATTGCTCAATCTGTTAAATCTGCCGATATTGCCATTTGCTGTTCCTCCTTTTTTTAATTAAGCAGTATTTCACTTGGAAGAATATGTTGATTGGCAAAAGCAAAGGAATCGTAATACTGGCTAGGAGGTCTGGTGCGTTCAGCAGAATTTCTGTTCCTCAGCCAATTCAACCCACATCTATTAACTAAAGCAGGCATCCCCAAACTTGGCCCTCCAGATGTTTTGGGACTACAACTCCTATCATCCCTAGCCAACAGGACCAGTGGTCAGGGGTGATGGGAATTCTAGTCCCAAAACATCTGGAGGGCCACGTTTGGGGATGCCTGAACTAAAGCATTAACTGCTTATTAGAATTTGCCCCGTTATAAATTATAGGACTAAAACGGAAGGGCAAACTAGCCACACTCCCTAGCATCAAAGAGGATGATAAAAGAACCTAATGATGTTCTTTATCTTTCTAGTTTGCATCCAATAATTTGCAGGTCCCCCCCCCCATTTCAGCATGAAAGATTACCGCATTTACGCGAATCTAATGCGCCATCAAATCTAACCCGCACCTCAATTTTCAAAACCTTGAAACCGATAAAGTATTTTCTGGCGAATGTAAATGCACCATCAAATCTAATGTGCACCCTGATTTTCGCGATGTAATTTGGCCATAAAAGGTGTGCATGACATTCGAGTAAATACAGTAATTACAGCCAACTGAAGCCAACAGCACCTAGCTAAAAAACCAAGGCTACTGTGTCTTTTTCCATCTATACCATCAATAAAGCCAGCTCGGTTCAAACCTGTTCACGCTTAAGCTATTTTAGCTCTAGAGAAATCTCTGTGTGTAACATCTCCCACTACCGCATTCCAAGACAGGTGGGTAGGGAAAGATCTCTACTAGCGGAATATAACCACTCCTGCCCTTGCCAACAAGTCATGCGCTGTTATGGAAGACAGCGAGGAAATCTGTGGCCTCCAGATGTTGCTAGCCTCAACCAGCTTGGCCAATGGAAAGTGATGGTAGGAACTGTTGCTCAACAATTTCTGTAGGACCAGATGCCCCATCCTTATGCTATAGAATATCCCCACAGAACTAAGGGGCTGCTCAGCTCTTTCGGGTCAACTCAGTGGCGTAGCATGGGTTGTCAGCACCCGGGGCAAGGCAAGTAATTTGCGCCCCCTGCAGTGAGAGAGAGTGAGTGAGCCAGGTAGGGGCAGAGAGCTGCAAGTGCGAGCGCCCCCCCCCCAGATGTTGCGCCCGGTGCGGCCGGCCCCCCCTGCACCCCCCACGCTAGGCCACTGGGTCAGCTTGCTGGCTGCAAAAACATGAGCAGCCCACTCTCACGTGACATAATTCATGCTACCATTGAAGGGCAACTGATTACTGCCTACAATCTCTCCTGGAACTGTAGATAGTGATCCAAGGTCAACTAGCGAGTCTCATGGCTGAGAGGTGGTTTGAACTTGGCCAAGGCATTCCACCTGCCTACTTGACTACATCGGCTCACAAATTTATTTCAGTTTAGGTAACACTTTTACCATCATGGGGATAAATTTTGGGGGGTTCTGCTAGCACCAAAATATACTGGACTGCCTCTTGCATTTCACCCACTCTTGTGCTTGTCATTTTTGTGTGTGGGGGGGGGTTCCTTCAAAGGCCAGTTCTTATTTTCCTTCATGCCTCCTTCCCTTACAATTCCTTGAGTGTCCCCCTGTATTACATATTTCAAAAGGCTGCAAAGGAAAATATTCTTTTCTTAACTGCTGTCAGCAAAGAGTATCACTTTGCCCTTTCATCAATATCTTCATAGAGACATCGATACTGTGGTTTGGACATTATAAAGAAAAAATGTTTATAAAGCAATCATCCAGCTAAAAGCTGAAGAGAGATGGCAAAGCGTGTTTTGGTTTGTTTTTAATGCACAGGTAACTTGTGAATAATGCTTTCCATTTTGGGTAAACATCTTTAAACATCAACATCAGATTACTTTACCAAGAATTCACGTTCAAAATGGCGCATGCTCTATTGAAGACAGCGGAAAGGAAAGAGAGAGAGAGAGAGAGAAAGAAAAGAGACAGGAAAAAGAGCACAAACAGTCAGTATTCTGATGTTAAGAGGGCTATTCAACAACAATAAGGAGATACAGACATCTGTTATTAAATACAGTTATGAACACAATGGTTAGACAAACTGGCCTGCTGGCATGTTTTTCTATGGCTTTAAACTGGGGTTCCCAAACTGTGGTCCATGGACCTCCGGTGCTGTCTGCAAGCTTCATTTAGGTGGTTTGTGGCCTGTCTGTGAAGAGTGACAGCAGCAGAAGCAGCGGTGAACCTCTGTCACTCTTAGAATGCAGTGATCAACCCAGAGGGTGAGTTAGGTGGACCAGAAGTGATATTGGGAGGAAGCTCTTAAAAGGAGCAGAGAGGATTAGCAGCTAAATTAATGCAAGGCTATAATTAAGAAGTTTAATATTGGTTCAATGAAAAAAAAATCATATAGCATCTAACAGAGTGCCTTACAATTACAACATGCAGAAAAATCATTAAGCGGTCTACTGAGACCTTCATCAATTTTCACGTGGTCCATGGGCAGGGAGGGAAGGTTTGGGAACCACTGGCCTAGAATCAATTGCCCAGATTCAGATCCAGATCGTAGTACATACACCACATACAAAAACTCCCCCCCCCCCCCCCGTTTGAAAGACTTCAGAGACTGGAGCTGTTTTATAGCATCAGACGATTCACTCCTCTAGCCTGTATTGCCTACTCGGATTGGAAGCAACTTTCCAAGCTCTTAGAAAAAGGCATCTTGCAGTCCTGTTACCTAGGAATATTTAACTGCAGGAGCTAAGAATCGAACCTCTGGCTTGCTGCAAGGCATGTATGTGGTCTATTGAACTATGGACTCCCATATGTCAAGCACTGTGGATAGTAGGTCCCTTTAGACAAGGTATCTTATTCACAATCCTGTCCCCAGAATCTAAGCAGCAGCAATCTTGAAATACATTTTCAGAACCCATTTGTCTTGTATAGAAGACATCACTAGAAAACGGACCTGAAATGGTCCACTGCCTTCCAAGGTAAATTCAGCCGCTATATATGGATTTGGTAAGCTCACGACAAAATATCAAAACAAGCAAGCAACTGTGCCCAAACTATATCTACCGAAGGGCTAGAGCCACAGAGGTTTGTGTGACGATCAATATCTGCCGCTATCTAAATAAATTAAGGAGTAATGTATCCAAGCAGGAGGAAGGAAATCCGTTAAGTCATTTCACTTCTGAGCTGCCACTCACCACACAAACACACAATATGCATTTATTATGTACTCTGGTGGAAGTTGTTCCGATGCAAAACACACAGTTTAAACCACTCACGTGGCTGTTTCATCCACCACAAGTACACGTTTGAGTTATCGGCTGCTCAATAAGGGTTTTTTTAAAATGCCAATTTGTTTTATTCTATTAAGAAAATGCACCGCTCAGGATGCCTAGCAATGTGTATGTCTTGTCATCTGAAAGTGGAGCAAGCGCTTTTTCAAACTGTTAAAAGGTGCAAGGGGGTGACACATAGACATGTAGTGAGACGGTTGGTCGTGCAGTACGGGCAAACATCCAAAGGGCCCAAACATATGGTGGAGCCAAGTAGTTTAGAGACAGCACAAAAGAGTTCTCTGGTTTCCCTTCCTGTCCCTTCCATGTGAAAGAAACCCACTTAGGGGGCTTTGACTGAAGCCTGCAAAAATCCCAAGACTGGATAGAGGAAAATTTGAACTAACAAACAGGAAGGAAAAGCACAGGGAAGAAGGCGGACAGAAGAACTCACCACACTGGAAAACAAGGAGGTATTAACCTGAACATATGAATATATCTTATACAGACTATTTTACTTTGGTGCTTAAACGAAGTCATCTCAATGGGCTGGGAATAACTTAGATTTAGCATCAGCAAAGGGGCCAGGCAGGCAGGATTAAAGGAAGTACAAACTATGAAGCACGGAGTCATCAAGTAATTCACGTTTATGCTGATAAAACAAGGAGGCTGAAAACAGTTTGCCAAATTCAAAGAAGAAACACAAAATCTGAACTCTCTTCTATGGTGATAAGGCAGAATCAAAAAGCTATCAAGATGCGTTTTAAGGCAAGTGGTATTATTTCCTGTCTCATAAAGAGCAAAATTAGTTATTCTTCTGCTTGGCAACAAAACCCAAGAGAGAGATGGGCAGGCGTCGTGTCAACTCTTTAACTCACCTGCTGTACAAGGTGGAACAGGGGAAGAAGGTGACGTCAGAGGTGAACTCGCTCCAGAGCCTGCTGAATAAGAAACACCCAGAGTTGCTAAAAAGGTGCAGTTTCAAAATCCTCTTCGCTGCTTAAAATGAGGCTTGCTGAAATAAGCAGCAAACCTACACACACAGGGAGGGGGCTGGGCCAACTGCACATTATACGTTATATGTGGAGGAGCATTTAATGTGACTTTAAAAAAACAACACACCAAGTAATAAATAATAATAGTCAGAGCGGCTAACATCATATAAATAACACAGTATATATAAAAACAGGCATCAATTCATTAAAATACGTCTTAAAATTAATTCAGACAAATTAAAATCTGGGCAAATGGCAGTTACCAGGTTAAGATTGAGAGCGGTTAATACTTGCCAGGATCAACTGTTTTCAGTGATCATATAAGGGCCTGTGAATAGGCTGGGAGGCCTCCTTCATGCTTGTTCTTATACAAAGGAAAATAGGTCAGACTGCCCCCCCGGCCAAAGGCCTGGCGGAACAGCTCCGTCTTGCAGGCCCTGCGGAAAGATGTCAAATCCTGCAGGGCCCTGGTCTCTTGTGGGAGAGCGTTCCACCAGGCTGGGGCCACAGCCGAAAAGGCCCTGGCTCTGGTCGAGGCCAGTCTAATTTCCCTGGGGCCCGGGATCTTCAGAGAGTTGTCATTTACAGACCGTGAGGTCCTCCGTGGGGCATACCAGGAGAGGCGGTCCTGTAGGTACGTGGGTCCTATGCTGTATAGGGCTTTAAAGGTTAAAACCAGCGCCTTAAACCTGATCCTGTACTCCACCGGGAGCCAGTGCAGCTGGTATAGGATTGGGTGAATATGATCTTGCTGCGAGGCAGATACAGTAGGAGACACTCAAGATCAGGACCACAGCAGGAGGGGAAGGGGAATTTAACTATTTCATTCTCTGACACAGTCCATGTGAAAATCCCACCTCCCCTCTACTGATACTATTAGTATCAGGAGGAAAGCTTCTATTACTGCCAATGAGAGTTTTCCTTCCAAAACAAAATGGCGGGCAGGGGTGGGGAGTGGGGCAGTCTTTTCCTGTTGGGAAGCAAAAGATTTAAATTTCTCCTCACTTGTCACAGTCCTGACTTTTAAACAAAGACCCGCCCCGGCAGCTATTTTGTTATTTTGTTTTGTTTTTGTTTTAAATAAGCCATGCTGAATGCAAAGACGCATTCAACATGATAGAGTTTGGCCCTGTAGCTAAGCTGAGGAACTAGGCAGAATATGAGTGCATGGGATGGAAACAAGGCCAGGGTGTTCTGTGGTGGGTCACGCCATGCAGTTTGCAGCAGGGAAGGGCAAACCCTGCACAATTTCACTACTCTATCTGTTTCAGAGAGACTAATTACCGTATTTTTTGCTCTCTAAGACTCACTCTTTCCCTCCTAAAAAGTAAATGTGTGTGCGTCCTTTGGAGCGAATGCAGGCTGCGCAGCTATCCCAGAAGCCAGAACAGCAAGAGGGATTGCTGCTATCACTGCACACCAAAAACTAGGTGCATCTTATGGTCTGGTGCGTCTTATAGAGCGAAAAATATGGTATATCTTTCGGAGCACTGATCAACTAGTGCAAACTTGCCTGGAGGTGGATTAAAATTCCAGCAAGAAACTTTACCAACTGTACTCTTAGCTAAACACAAGGGGATTTGCAGGTGGGTTTTGCCAGGTCAGCGGATGTTGTCGTCACCTGGTCATGAACAAGACTGAACACCATGAAAAAGTTCTGGGAAGTAATGAATTACTAAATCCTTGAGGGCCAAACTAGGGGATATATGAGAGTTGGACAAAAAGTCTCCCAGTGCTGGGTTTGAGAGAGAGAAATGCAGCAGACAGCAGTGGCCATGGATCAGATCAGAGTGTGTCTGTGTGCATTTAACTCTTGTTCCACAGGCCTATTGTCTGATCAAACCCCTGCTTCTTCTCCACACACTGGGAAGAAGACACAAGGCCAATTTCATTCTGAAGAACAGCCCACTGGGGAGCACGGTCTACCTCCTAGCCACTGCTCGGATCAAATCCACAGCCTCCCATTGCTCAATTTCAGGGTTGCCTGTTTTAAAGCAACCAACCCCAATGGGTTTCTTCATGTATCCTCTGTGCACAATCTAATTTGGGCCGCTAAGTGCTGCAGAGCAACACACATCTCTCCATGTGGCGAGGCTATTGATAAGCCATGCTTCCAAAATCTCCCTTGGTGAAATCTGATTTATTACGAGGTCTGCAGAAGTATGCAGAACCTTCTATTAATTTTATTCTGTGCTCTATATATTCGTTCTTTATTCTTTAAGTCTCGTCTGGATGTTGCTGTGTTTGAAAACTTAATAAACACATCTCTCTCTTTTAAAAAAATTAAAATGCTCTGCTTAGAATGGTGTATCAAGGGCCTATCGCCCTTCTCATGCAGGCAGCTTCCCTTCCCTTCCTGGTGAATCAATTCTAGAAGCAGAAGGGAAATATTGGTGAATTCACGCTGAGATGATGTGCTTTCTCCAGCTTCTGGTCTCAGCGTAGGTTCACCATAAGGAAACAGTTGCTGCCACAAAGAGTTGCCACAGCCAGGGCAAGGGTGTGCCAACCCAAGGGTGTGCCAATCTTTGTGCACGTATGGAAAATGGCTTAACAAGGAGATAATTGTACATACACTTCATTAGACTCCGTGGGGAAAAATCCAGTGCCTCATATGTCACAACAAGGCTCCTATCTTGGTGTAATTCATGGGTAGGCAAACTAAGGCCCGGGGACCGGATGCGGCCCAATCATCTTCTAAATCTGGCCCCCGGTCAGGAATCCGCGTGTTTTTACATGAGTAGAACATGTCATTTTATTTAAAATGCATCTCTGGGTTATTTGTGGGGCCTGCCTGGTGTTTTTACATGAGTTGTAGTAGTAATAATAATAATTTATTATTTATACCCCGCCCATCTGGCTGGGTTTCCCCAGCCACTCTGGGCGGCTTCCAACAAAATATTAAAATACAATAGTCTGTTAAACATTAAAAGCTTCCCTAAACAGGGCTGCCTTCAGATGTCTTCTAAAATGCATCTCTGGGTTATTTGTGGGGCATAGCAATTCGTTCATTTTTATTTATTTTTTCCAAAATATAGTATGGCCCCCCACAAGGTCTGAGGGACAGTGGACTGGCCCCCTGCTGAAAATGTTTGCTGACCCCTGGGTGTAGTTAGTTACCTGAATTGTTAGAGTTGCTGTATTTCATCGTTTGTTCCTCTCCACTCTCAAAGGACGAACGTTTAGACTTCTGCAGGCACAAAAAGGAAGAGATTCAACAGTTCACAAGTGGTTAGCTGATTGCAGTTTCACAACTCTTTTTCCTAGTTCCAAACAGGCCTCCACATTTCACATGCATTAATCCCATGAGAATTAGCATGGCAACTGCATGACAGGCAGCAGCGCTGGTGGACAAATCTTAACTGCAGGAGCCAAGAGCATTTACGCAGAGCGCCCAAATCCTCACCAATTACCACCTTTCGGAATACTGCAGGTACAGCTTCAGTGCACAGTGGCAACTGGAGCCTACTACTATCGTTGAAACATGACAACAGTTTCAAAAGGCAGTGTTGAGACCTGGAACTGGGCATGTTTAGCCTGGAGAAGAGGAGGTTAAGGGGTGATAGCCATGTTCAAATATATAAAAGGATGTCACATAGAGGAGGGAGAAAGGTTGTTTTCTGCTGCTCCAGAGAAGCGGACATGGAGCAATGGATCCAAACTACAAGAAGATTCCACCTAAACATTAGGAAGAACTTCCTGACAGTAAGAGCTGTTCGACAGTGGAATTTGCTGCCAAGGAGTGTGGTGGAGTCTCCTTCTTTGGAGGTCTTTAAGCAGAGGCTTGACAACCATATGTCAGGAGTGCTCTGATGGTGTTTCCTGCTTGGCAGGGGGTTGGACTCGATGGCCCTTGTGGTCTCTTCCAACTCTATGATTCTATGATTCTATGAACTGGAATCTTCCCCTCTCGTTGCGTTAGCTGGGACCATTCTTCTGACTGCCTCAACATGCTGACGGAGGAGAACAACGTCCTTTAAATGAGCGGAACCTTCCCCTCACCAGTTTAGATTTTTGCCCATGAGAAACTACCTCGAGAAGCAATGACTATTTGGCTTAGAAATGTGCCATCGCAGTTGTGGACAGGATGTAGACTGAACCAGTAGTGTAGTCCTTTGTGCAAGGTAGATTTCAGCCTGTGTTTGTCTTCCGCCAGACAGTCACATTCTGAACTTTTGAGGGTAGGGTGCACATCAAAGTCTTTTGACATAGACCCATCTCCACAAGCACCCATACAGAGTTGGTACAGATCTACCACAAGTTACCACATTGTGAGGTAGTGTACAAAATGCTAGACTTGGGTCAGGAACAGCTGGGTTGAAATCCCCTTAGCCAGGAAGTTTCAGTACAGTGGTACCTCAGGTTACATACGCTTCAGGTTACAGACTCCGCTAACCCAGAAATAGTGCTTCAGGATAAGAACAGAAATCATGCTCCGGCGGTGCAGCGACAGCAGGAGGCCCCTTTAACTGAAGTGATGCTTCAGGTTAAGAACAGTTTCAGGTTAAGAAAGGACCTCTGGAACGAATTAAGTACTTAACCCGAGGTACCACTGTATAGCTAAAACTTCTTATTCTAGTTCTAGCTTCTCTCACAGAGTTGATGCAAGTACAGAAATGGAATGATCCCAAGACACTATGTTCTTAGGCAGAAGAGAGAGATATAAATGAGATAAACAACAATGTGTTAGGCAGCTATCCATCCCTGTTTTAAAAGATTATTAATAAATACAACTATTTTCCCATTATATTTACTAATAAAGTTTTTAAACAGGGATGAACAGCTGTCTAACATATTGCTGCTCCTCTCATTTGTATCCTGTTATATACAGTTTGAAATGGGATGGTCGCATATACACTATTTACCCATTCTGAGAGAACTATTATTATTAATCTTAGATCCCAGTGCTGCTTACTTTTCGTGCTAAGATCTTCCTCTTTTTTTTCTCTTCCTCTGAACCATAATGAGATTGGGCTCTCGTCAGTCTTCTGTGCTGATGAATCTTTTAACGAAAGAAGAAAAGGACTTAGGGGGCAAAGCGGATTACAAATGTTTACCAATTCAAAAACCATTTCCCCATTAGATGTTGTTGTAATTGTTCTCTCTGCTTTATATACATTATAAAATGAAACAATGATAAAAATATTTACCCAAAATAATAATAATAACTAGCAGTATTTGTCTGAGAAACCATCAGCACTAATGGAAACTTACCTGTTTCTGTTCTTCTACTAGTCTTTTCTCTATGCATTCTTTGGCAGTCTTCAATGCTTCTTTTAATTTAGTGGGGATCTGATAAGCAAAAAGAAAAAGGCCCACAGCTTGGTGACAGAGACTAATATTTCTAACATGACATTCATGCAGATATTCTCTAAAAGTATGTCGGGCTTAGGGGGAGGGAGAGTTAGCAATGTGTCGAGGACTGAAAAATTGGGAAGGGACGGTTAGATAAAATACACGATTAAAAGCAAATTGACATCAATGTAATTCAACTGTACCTTAAACTGTGTTTTTTCTGAATTTGTTAAAAGGACATCACTGAATAACCTGAAATAAAAAACAAACAGAAAATGCACATTCAAAAGCCAGCCAGAAAGCACCATCCTACCTAACTGCTGGATTTTTTTATTTTGCACTTGGACTTATAGGAACTGCAGCTAAATGGGTTAAGCTCCATATGGCACGGTAGATATGGGTGAAGCAGCTCCTTTCAACTCAAGTCTTCAGCAGCTTAGCGGAAACTAGTACAACTAGGTAAGGAGCTGCTTTGCAAAAATAGCTTGCCATGCAATGACTAAACCATGAGACTTCAATTCCAAGGAGCCAGCCTTAGTTGTGATATAGGCGACAGCAGCCTCCTACACAGTGTTGCTCAGAAATTCTACGAAATGAAAAAAATAGTGCAGTTTTTAAAATAGTGGTCAAAACCAGTGCCATTTCAAAAGGTTCAGTCCACCACCCTGACTCAAAAAGGCGTCCAGCTGTATAGACAAAAACCAGATAGACAAAACCTGCTCTGTGATCCCAGGAACCACCACACAAAATGTGGTGATGGCATCCAAACGCACAGCGAACAAAGCAACTTTCAAAAACATACAGCGGATGTTCAAACATGTGCTTCCATGACCAAGTGAGTCACTCGAAGCCAGTTAGGAGTGACAAGCCTGTACAGGGTGAACAAATCGGGACTTACGGCATTTGTAAGAGCCGGGAGACTGTTGGCATGCCGTTCTTCATGGCTTCAGGAGAAATAATGGATTCCAGTACAGTTACTGAAGGGGTGAGAAATACAGAAGTTAAGTTGAAGGTGAGAAATGTAGAAAGCTCACGAAAGAAATGCAAACAACCCAAGTTTCCGCTTGAACTAGGCTGAAATGTTGCTTTGAGCAGTTCACTCACCTACAGATGCGGATGGTGCGGGGGGAAAGCTGTCCACTGGAACAGAGTCTGGGGGTCTCCCGTAGGTCATTTCGTACAGTAAGTGACCAAAGCAATGCACATCGACACTTTCTAAAGTCTGCGAAAAGAAATGGGAGGGAGAGACAGCTTGCTAAAATATCAATGTGATTGGCATCAGTGATCTTGTGCTTGTAACAAATGTTTACTCCCTGCGTGTACTTGCTGCAAAATGAATAACAGCCAAGGGCAAGCATGAATTACATTAATTAAGGTTACACACTTACCTGGGATTCTGTCCCATTGAACGCAACAGGACTTACTTCTCAGCAGGCATGGGTTAAGATCGAGCCACAGGAGGATTAGCAAGTTTAGGGAACTGTGATTTGGGACAGACCCAAAACAGCCTCTCTGCTGACTGCTTATATTGCAAGCTCACGTCTCGAGCAAACTCAAAACAACTAGGTAACAATTTTTGAAAGCAGCAAGATCCAACTTGTTCTACAAGGTATTTTCAGGACTACCAATATGGCAGAGATCCCATCAGATAAGTGATGTTAAGTTTGACATTATAATAGAGAGAGGAGCTTTTCCAAGTGATAAAACAAGACTCCACCCCCTCCAGGATAATCCATCGGTACTCTACTCACATGTTTACAGCACCAGTACTACAATACAGTCATACCTTGGTTTTCAAATGCCTTGGGACGTGAATGTTTTGGCTCCCAAACAATCGAAAACTGGACATGATTGTTCCAGTTTCTGAATGTTCTCTGGAACCCGAACATCCGACGTGACTTCCGCGATATCCGATTGGCTGCAGGAGCTTCCTGCAGCCAATCGGAAGCAGCGCCTTGGTTTCCGAACGATTTGGAAGTCAAACGGATTTCCGGAACGGATTCCATTCGACTTCCAAGGTACCACTGTATGTGGTATTCACAAATGCCCTTCTTTGGTGAAAAGACACTAGCAAAGGAGTAGCAACTGTACATTCATTGTGCAATATAATATTTATCTGAAAAAGCCAACTACATACTGCAAGGTTTCGGCATTTCAGAGTTGGCTTATCGTTCCTCCCTCTAGGAAAACAAAACCAGAACAAGTCAGGGGTTTCTCCCTTCTGGTTTTTGGTGCCACCCTCCAATTCTCCTCCTCTTTCTTCCAAAAAAGAGATAAGTGTTAACTAGTTCTTGTAACAAAACCAAAAAAACACACTGCTGTGTTTCCAAACATCCTTTAAACATCTTTCTATTAAGCTTCTCTCGTAGCATTACTGAATAGCTTTTCTTTTTAAATAAAACAACTATTGCAACGTATGACATCTATAACGGATTCCCACGCACAAAGATGCTTGCCTCGACGTACATTAATTTTGCGGAACTGTGTGAAGTAGGACCGGTAGAAGGAGGGGAGCCCCAGCAGCGAATTCTCCAGATCCAGTAACCTGCATGTGTCCCCGTCCATCATGACATTGGAAGCATGGAGGTGGCCATACGGAAATCCTTTTTCGTGCAAAAACTTTAAGACCTGGGAGACCAAGCACACAGATGTTTCAGTTTGAGGAAATTAATTCCCTTGCCAAGATCTATTAAATGCCTGTCCAAGGATGTATCCCACACCCTCCCACACATCCCAAAGGGCATTAATTGGGGGCTTTCGTTCTGTGATGGGTACAAGCCCTATTCACACTTCCCCTGCCCAACACCTTTGATGCTTCTGTTAATACTATCCAGTAGCCCTTCCTCTCCCCTTTCAGATGCTACATCTCAATTTCTTCCCATTCTGTCAATAATTTGCTTAAATACCGTCCCTCCCTTCTCAAGCCACCTCAAACTCACAAGTTGCACACCTGCATTTTGTGGGGTGTGATCCACGGGTAGCAGTCACGTACAACATTCCCTGTAATGCTGGAGTGGACATGCAAGGGAATGTTTGGTCCAGCCAGTTGAAACATCCTGTTCCTCCTGGCCTGGAGCATCCTTCCTCTTGCATGTGACCAGAGGTAGGCATGACCTTACCTGTCCAGGTAACAAAAGGACGAGTCACGAAGTTCCCACCCCCTTTTTTCTCTTTCTCCTTTAGGCTGCTTCCAGCTAGGACTGCTCTGTTGGCTTGCAGCCAACAGCAGCGCAGGGACTTTCCCCCATATGGGGTAAATCCACATGTTGCTATTTGAAAGTTTAAGTCTTTAAGTCTGCCTTCAGGATTGATACTGTGTACTGCCTGAATGTGAGTAAACTTACTTTTTGTTGACTAAGAATAGGATTGTGGTGTCTTTATTCTTTTAAGAGGGATTCAAGGGAACTTACCAGGAACGTACAATTCAATCTGTGGCAGATTGAATGGCATAATAGTAAGAGGTTCTAACGAGCCTGCAACCAGCTTTCTGCTGTGCGCGAAAAGGGGAATGTAACTCTGCTACATAAGGAACTTGCTAGCGCACGTTAGGAAGGATATGAATCAACAATATATCCTCTCCTGCCAACCTGAACATTCCCACACATTTTGCATTTTTGGCCACGTACTGCATCTAGCACACTTCCAATGATCTTAGGCACTGGTTTCCAATCAGTGTGCCGTGAATGATGGTCAGAGGAGGAGGAGGAGTTTGGATTTGATATCCAGCTTTATGACTACCCGAAGGAGTCTCAAAGCGGCTAACATTCTCCTTTCCCTTCCTCCCCCACAACAAACACTCTGTGAGGTGAGTGAGGCTGAGAGACTTCAGAGAAGTGTGACTAGCCCAAGGTCACCCAGCAGCTGCATGTGGAGGAGCGGGGAAGCGAACCCAGTCCACCAGATTACGAGTCTACCGCTCTTAACCACTACACCACACTGGCCCTCTTTCCTTCCTTCCCTCCTCTGATGCCCTCTTGCGTCTCTGCCTCCCCAAGGCTTCCACAACTGTTTGTTGCAGCTGCCCTGGCTACAAGCTCCCCAGGAGAATGGTGCCTCTGGGGCTGGCCAGGGGGTGCTGGTCACGAGGAGCTGAGATGGCCTTAGAGTAAGCAAGCAAGTGGATGAGGGAGCGCAGCTAGCCAGTCTGCCAACCCTTGCCGTTGGGAATGGACAGACAAGTCCCAGGCCCCTGTGGGGCAGTGTGAGGAGGCATCTCTCTTTGGGGTGGGCAGATCAGAGACCAGGGATGATAGCAGCAGTTGCCCGGAGGACTCCCAAGGAGAGGAGGCTGAGGGAACACCTCACAAGGGAGGGTGTCTGAAAAAGGGTGAGAGGCTGCCAGCTCTGCAGGCAAGGGGGGACATAACAGGGCTCCTGAATGAGCCCCACAGGGTGACACAGAAAGAATGTAGTTGGTCAAGGGAGTCGTGGACTCAAAACAGCCGAAAGCCGTTGATCTTAGGCATGTATTGAGGGACTGCTTCTTTCAAAACAGATTGGCTTCCACATGGCAAAAAATAGGTCCCTTTCCCAGGTAAGGTGTGCTTTGCACTTGTACCCTAGGAACATTTTACAGGAACAAAATGCAAGCAAGGCTACAGTCTCCTCTACCTGTATGCATACAGTCATACCTCACCCATTTTCCTCTGGAAAATTCATTCGGATTTTGCATTCCAATGTGGCATTTCTAGCACACATGGAAAAACATTCACAGCTGAACTGGGTTTCAGATACACTTTTTGTTACTGTTTAGAACTTCAAGTGGATTGTCTGCCTTAACAGCAAATCTATTTTAGACAATTTTTTTAAAAATCCCGTACCTCTAGAATTTGTCTGCCAAACGTTTTAATTTGCTGAAGTTCAAGACCCTGAATTTTCTTCGGGTTGCAGTACTTCTTCAGAAATGGATCTTTTGGCTTCGCCTGTAATAATCGTAACAGCAATTTTGTTTTTAATCCCAAACATCACAGAAGTTATCACATCAGCGCAAGACATTTCAATTCTTAAAAAGTTTTTTTTCCTTGCGTGCACTAAGAAAATATTAGGGCAGGTCCCTGATTAAAGAAATCTTTATTAATCACATGAGTTGCAGTCTATGGGTTGTGTCCAATGATAGTCCTGCTAAGTCCTGCTAAGAGTAGACCTAATGAAATTAATGGACATAACCAACTTGGGTGCATCATTTAAATGGATCCACTCTCGAGTAGAACTTGAGTTGGATACAATCCTAAGTAATCACATTTGCATGTGAGTAAAACAATAGTTCTGAAGCAAGGCATCGTTTTCCTTGATTTTAGATGCAGGTCTTATAGCAGGCAACATCTTAGAAGAGGAACACCCCACCCACCTTGTGTGTGAGAAAGAAAAGTTGAAAATGCCAAAAATGCCTCTTAGATTGGTGCTTATAAGAACTTCATTAAAAAGAATATATACACCATACTATGTTGTAAAAATCTGCTGCCCAGTTATTAGGGATATATATATAGCATGCAAGCAAAATGGTTCTTTATATTTATTCAATGTTGCAGACCTAAAAAATACGCTCTGCAAATACACCAAGTCCACGTTACTTATGTACCTTGAAAACATTACGCCCCGAGAGCATACTTAACCCTACCTTATATATCAGGTCTTTGAGTGTTCCTTTTTCGCTGAAGGGTCTTATTACCAGTGCAGAAGATTCATTGGCCATTGCAAAAGTGACTTTGTAAATATAGGGATGCTGTTTTTTTAAAAAAGGGAGAGAACACATTTAAGTTTTCAAACATTCTGATCCGAACTCCCACCAAGTTCAATGTGCAAGTACAGTCTTCACAGTGATCTAAACCAGTGACGGGGAATATGGAGTCCTTTCAACCTCATGGTTAAGAACATCTGGAAGGCACCAAGTTAGGGAAAGGGATGATTAAGATGACAATCCGAACGGGGCTTTACTCAGCCAGTCTGTCGCTCGATAAAACACCCCTGTTTTTGTTGAACATTCATTGTACCAAACATGACTCACTCCTTCACATGACCAAGTTCCAGGCACAACCTGCACACGGTAATTCAAGAAGATTGTTGCATGGTCAGTTTTCCCCCCAGTATGCAGCAAACACCAAAGCCTGCTCAAAAGAGTGAGAGATGTCCCGGCAAAAACACTGCTGTGTGTTCTAGAGAAATTTGTGCATGGCCAATTGCTCACATTTAAAGGATTAGCATTTCCCAGCAGAGACCTTTACTATAGTTTAAATTTTGAAAATGACAATCAGGTTTTTTTGTGGCAACTCTGAAATGTGTTTGCTTACAGGAATAAACCAAACGACACTCTCAGGAGCTTCTATTGCATTGTAAATAAGTATCTAATGCCTAAAGCGATAAAAGAGAAGGGCATACAAGGTCACTATTGCACATGGTGTTTGGGATGAAACCATGAGGGTCGTTCATTTGTTTGCACAAATTAGCTCACAAATAAACTTGTTTTGTTCCTGCAGAGCTTATGGTTGCACACCTCATTTTACCCAATCCACACAGTTAAAATCCCCATTAACACAGTGGGGCTTGCTTTTGAATAAGCATGCACAAGTCTTCAATGCAGCTTTTTTTAATGGCTACTAGCCAAGATGGCTATGTTTCACCTTAACTGCTGAAAGGCAGAATTGCCACTTGCTGGGGATCCCAAACGGGGAGAGCAATGAACTTCTACTGCCTCCCGCTTCCTCCCCTCTCTCTTCCGAATTCTCTTTTCCCTCAACCCCTTATTGCCTATAAAAGAAACGTCTCACTCTCCGAATATGATGGAGTTTACAACTTGAAAACAGAGACTCTATATGTTCTACTGCAGGCTTCCTCAGCCCTCCAGATGTTTTTGGCCTACAACTCCCATGATCCCTAGCTTGCAGGACCAGTGGTCAGGGATGATGGGAATTGTAGTCTCAAAACATCTGGAGGGCCGAGGTGGAGGAAGCCTGTTCTACAGTTACCCAAGAAAATATTACAATAAAAACATATTTTAAAAACAAAACGCAAGAAACAAAACCTGCAATAAAATGTACCGTATTTTTCGCTCTATAGGACGCACCGGACAATAGGACGCACCTTGTTTTAGAGGGGGGAAAACAAGAAAAAAAAAATCTCCCCCTCTCTGCCCAGCACCCCTTCAGCGAAGCGGCAGGAGGTGTTGCGCAGAGAGGGGGAGAATTTTCCCCCTTTTGTTTTCCCCCTCTAAAACAAGGTGCCCTTCAGGCGGCTACCTTGGAAGTCTGGAGAGCGAGAGGGGTCGGTGTGCACCGACCCCTCTCGCTCTCCAGGCTTCAGGTTCCTTTCAACCTGCTCTTTGGGGCTGGCGGGGGGAAGCCCACCACCAGCCCCAAAGAGCAGGTCGGGGAGAAGCGGAAAGGTGCGCAGCGGAGAGGCTGCTGCCATAGTCGTGCGTCACCTCTCCAGCCGGGAGAGGGTCGCGGGGCTATGGCTTCTTCGCTCCATAGGACGCACACACATTTCCCCTTCATTTTTGAAGGGGAAAAAGTGTGTCCTATAGAGCGAAAAATACGGTATTTCTTTTATTTACTTAACAAAAAGAGAACGCTCAAAATAAACTCCTAGCCGGCTGTGACAGGGAGATTCACTGCTAATGAAAAGCACTTTAAACGCCCATCCAGTTTAAGAACGATGCATGGGTGGTAGGTAGCCCAAGGGCCAGGCTTTGAAATCAAGATGGGATACGGTCACCTCTGTGCACTACTGACTTTTGTGAAGTTTTGTGTTGGACCAAGGAAAGTATGTGGATTAAAAGTAACAATTAAAGAAACTACTCACAGAACAAGAAGAAAGAAGTTTCATAGCGCACTGAAGATCTTTGTCAGACAGGTACTTGTCAGGGCCCAGGTCAGCCTAGAAATACAATGACTACGTTACTCAAAATGACAATAAAACAAACAAAACACCACACGCTGATTAAAAGAACAGGCACACACTGTAATTGGAGCACCACAATGGCAGCCAACACAGTACCCTCCAGATGTCATTGGACTTCCAACTCCTATGAACTCTAACCAGCAGGGATAAAGGTAAAGGACCCCTGACAGTTAAGTCCAGTCACGGACGACTCTGGGGTTGCAGCGCTCATCTCGCTTTACTGGCTGAGGGAGCTGACGTTTGTCCACAGACAGTTTTATATATATATATATATATATAAATTTTATTCAGTTTACAAATAAAACAAATTGATACAGTTCATACAATTTTTAACATCCAATCTCTTTTTTTTACTTCCCTCAACTTGGCTGGTACTCCTTCCCTTCTTAATTTCTTACACATTTCTGAAATCTCACCTATTATTATTTATAAATTAAATCTTATTTCACTCAAATTCTAACATTTCATTTTTACAGAGCTTCATTAAAGCTTACAAGCGTTATTTGTTTTTCACTTAAGTTATGCATATATTGTCCACGGTTAGTTTTTTCGGTTCATGTGGCCAGCATGACTAAGTTGCTTCTGGCGAACCAGAGCAGCGCACGGAAACGCTGTTTACCTTCCCGCCAGAGCGGTACCTATTTATCTACTTGCACTTTTTGGCGTGCTTTTAAACTGCTAAGTTGTCAGGAGCTGGGACTGAGCAACGGGAGCTCACCCCGCCACGGGGATTCGAACCGCCGACCTTCCGATTGGCAAGCCCTAGGCTCAAGGGTTTAGACCACAGTGCCACCTGCATCCCTACATAAGCATCCTCACTGGTTCCAAAAGTGGAGCCACTTCTCTTGACGAGCCCATGCAATGTGAAACCACCAGCCCCACAAAAAATAGCAATGGCACTGGCAGCATTCAGGGTCAGAACTGCTCTGCAAGGTTGTTGGGGGGTTTTTTTAGGGGGGGGGTTATTTTTGCTAAAATCAGCGAGCCAGCTTCATCCATCATGGCCTATCGACAGCACCTGCCCTGCCCTGCCCTCCACTCCACCCCAGTGGCCCAGCCAGTGCCAGATTTAAGTATAAGCTAAACAAGCTATAGCTTAGGGCCCCACTCTCTTGGGGGCCCCCAAAAAAAATTAAAGGGGGGGAAAAGCTGGATGTACATTTAGAAAATATAAGATAAAAACAAATAAAATAAAGCCTACATACAGCAACAGTGTTTTGTGTTGTGTAGGCTCCTATGATATAAGAAATGGGCCCCGCATGCTAGCCTGCTCCCTAAAATATCACTGGTTTGCTCATTCCCCCCCCCTTTTTTATCAAGTTTTTCTTGATTTACAAAAGTGTGTGCAATGTTTCTCGTATTATTATTTTTTTCCATGTAACATTTTTACAAATCAGTTTCATTTGTTGAGACATTGGGAAGAAAAGGGGGAAAGAGGGGGAGGGGGGTAAGATGGGTGGGGGTGGGGGTCGGGTGGCGATGTTTCTATTTTACTTAATATATGTAGGGTTTGATGTGCAGGTTCTCTGCTGTTTGCTTGTGTTCCTTTGGGGGTGAGAGAGGTTGGGGTTGGCCTAGGGTGTGGGTGTTCATTTGTGGTTGGCTGCAGTGGACTTTGTTTTCATATGTGAGTGCGGTGGGTGGGTGTCATCTTGGCTTCTGTGCTGAATAACTGCTTCCATGATTCAAAGTCTTACAAGGCTGCTTGAGCCATTGATGGACATTCCAGGCAAAAGGCCAGAGCGGAAAGAAATCTCTGTATTAACCCTATAAGATTTGTTTTGCTGTCCCCCGGAGGCTGGCGGGCTGTGTGAGTCGCAGATTGCATGAGTCTTGGTAGAGATCTCTGCTGGGGTCTCATGCTGGTTGTCTGCTCTAGCCCAGTTTACGTCGTGATACTCCTACAGATTCACAGCATCTTCGCTACAGACAAAGTGGGCAGTTACTAAAAACTGCATTATGTATAAGTGCGGTGAAAAATGAAGAAATCCAACCCGCTTGGAAGAGATGACAGAACTCCCCAAAAGTGAAACTTGCCCAGCTCAACGCTAGCCGCTCCTTTGGTTGATTTTTAATCTTCATTAAGAAATATTTCTTCCGTATCCTCCACCCTGAAAAAGAAAACGGCCACATGATTAGAAGAAGAAGAGTTTGGATTTGATATCCCGCCTTTCACTCCCTTTAAGGAGTCTCAAAGCGGCTAACATTTTCCTTTCCCTTCCTCCCCCACAACAAACACTCTGTGAGGTGAGTGGGGCTGAGAGACTTCAAGGAAGTGTGACTGGCCCAAGGTCACCCAGCAGCTGCATGTGGAGGAGCAGAGACGCGAACCCGGTTCCCCAGATTACAAGACTACTGCTCTCAACCACTACACCACACTGGCTCACACCAATAGTTTGACTGAAGTTGCCAAATTAGGGTTTTCATTTTCTACACAAGCCACCTTCAGATAAGCAGATTGGCCAGGCGTGCACCCAACATGACCCCAATTCTCCTGCAGCAATTCTGCATTTTCTATAAACACCAATTAGTTTGGAAAGTCTGTTCCAATACGACCTCATTGTTTCACTGTCTCAAATGAAAAGGAAAGGGACTTTTCACTATCAACTGTACAAATGCACTATTGCATTAAATTGTGTGGACGTGGGTGGTCCTTAAAAATTAATATTTTGATTACTTGTGTTACGGGCTGATTCATGACTGTTCTCCCCAGCGCTTTTGGGGGGGGGGCTTCTGCCCATTTATTGTATTTTTTCCCCCCGATTTGAAAAAAATGTGATTTTCTTGAGTACCCCTAAACATTTTATTTAAAGAAAAAAAGCACTGGTTCTCGCTAAATAGTCTGACGTGGGACACGCCTATGTATAAACTCACTTCCACCTCTCAAAAGCCACTTGTGGAAACTATCTTTCAAGCCTTACTTTCCTTGTCTACAACAGAAAACACAGAGAACCGGAAGTTTACATGAAACAAACTTTCTAATTCATTTTCAAGTTTTAAATGTCAATATAGAGGTGTGTGCATGGAATGTGCATTTGAATAAAATTTAAGCATAACAGAGGGAGGGGGAGAGTCTGTCTCTTGAAAAGGGCCTCAAACTGTAGCAGTGTTCTGACACACAGCGGTAAATGTCTGGTAAACAGGGGGAACCAATCCAGAAACACATCAGGGTCCACAGTTTGATCCATAGCTGTCAACTTTTCCCTTTTCTTGCGAGGAATCCTATTAGGAATAAGGGAATTTCCCTTTAAAAAAGGGAATCGTTGACAGCTATGGTTTGATCATCATCGCCAACTTAATATATGACACAAGTATTAAACGGTCGAGGCTTATTGGTCAAGGTGACTTGGCACATGAAAAGGGCCCAGATTCAGTCTCTGCCATTACCACTTAAAAGGCTGGAAAAAGCTTTCATGGAAGGCTAAACTAGAGGAGGACTAAATTAGCAACTGCATGATTATTATTTTTTAAGTAAACAGAAGGCAGAGGAGGGCAATCTGGATCAAACTAGGAGGGAAGGGTAGAGGAATTTAACCCTGCCCTCTGCCCCTTGTTTACATTGCAAATAATGTTTTTTCCACTAGTGCAATCGGACCACGGCAGAGAACAAAATCCCTCTGCGTTCCTGATATTTGCATGAAGGTATCATGTCTAGGTATCATGTCTGCTGCTGCCTCTATTCAGAGGACACTCAATTGGGTTGGATAAGCCGACAGCACATTTCTGTAGTTTGTGGCGCAATCGCTTTACCTAGCGAGCAAAAAACTCTTACCGATATCCTTTAGAGGTTCCACCACTTCCCACTTTGGCTCTGACCGAAAGAACATTGAAACGTGCTGTAAGGCAATCTCTGCAAAGAGAATTTTGGGTGGCCGTTAGGTACACATATTAACAAGTGTCAGTGGTGAAGCTGTTACCTTATAACGTTTCACACAAGAGAGCGAAACCCTCTCCTCAGAGGGTTCTTTTCCACTCTGGTTCAACTTAAATGCACACACTTCCTGGGATTTTATTTAAAATCAGAGTACAGTGGTGCCACGCAAGACGAATGCCTCGCAAGACGGAAAACCCACAAGACGAAAGGGTTTTCCGTTTTCAGAGGCGCTTCGCAAGACGAATTTCCCTATGGGCTTGCTTCGCAAGACGAAAATGTCTTGCGATTCTTGAGGTTTTTTTCCGCTCCCTAACCCCTTTTTCTAAAGCGCTAAACTGCTAATAGCCTTTTAGCAGCTAATCCGCTAATCCCTTAAGCCTTTAATAGCCGTTAATAGCCCTTAAACTGCTAATAGCGCTAATCCGCTAATGGGCTTGCTTCGCAAGACGAAAAAACCGCAAGACGAAGAGACTCGCGGAACGGATTCTTTTCGTCTTGCGAGGCACCACTGTACTAGGCACCACAAAGTAAATATTTTATATGGGTATAACAGGTGACAACCCCACCACCAAAAAGAGGCTGTTGGTAGGCTTCCATGAGGGCAAAACTCAACAAAGACTAAAACACTCTACTTAAGAAGAGGCATCCCTAGATCAGGAGTGAGGAACCTGTGGTCCTCTAGCTACTGTTGGACTACAACTCCCATCAGTCCCAGAGAGAATGGATGATTGACAGGGATGGTGGGAGCTGGAGTTCAATAATATCTGGAGACTCACAGGTTCCCCATCCCTGCCCTAGATAAAATAATTTTTCTCTCAAGGTAGCCTGGTGTTGAAATCAGGAACGGCAATCCTAATCGTCAACATCTAACAACCCTGGTAGCTTTCCGTGTGAGGCCCTCTCAGAGGTCCAGAGAGGCCTAGATCATTTCAGGCTTTTAAGGTCCTTAGCCGCAACAACAACAACATGACATATGGAAATAAAATAAGACACCAAAATACTAGAACAGATAGATTTTAAATATTCATAAATGTTAATAAAACCTTTTTCAAGTAACAACAACAAAAAAGTGTTTTTTTGTCACATCTTTTTTTGCTTAAATTTGCAGGTCTAAACAACATGTGTGTGTCTGATGCTCACAAAAACAAGTTGCGAAACTTATCAAATGCCCCAAAGTCAACAAGTTTCTAAATCTGAGGCTCTGGCCAAATAACCCTACCCTTCTTGACTGGCCCTTGTCTGAAAAAAGGACACAAGCATCTGTATAATGTGTGGAATCAGATGTGCTGGATAAAAAAAAAATATTTGACCTCTGAAGTAAGAGTCAACCAAGGATGCTATAATCTCTTTAGAAGTCTCTCTCATCTACAAGGACATTGTTCAGCCTACAAAAAGGATATTCTCTGTCATTTGTCTGGAATATTTGCTATTCATTACATTTCCTTTCGTGCACATGCACAAAATGGCCATGTGCCTAGTTTACAGTTTTCTATGAAGACAAATATTCTGTGAATCAGCACGGAAGGCTGCATCACAGTAGGCAGCGAGAAGCCGAGGAAATCAAAAGTTAAAAACAACATTCCGTTCTCACGTTGCCCCACTGTGCTCAGGTGTTTCATCTCTAAGGATGAAAGAAGTGCGCAGTGGGAGATGAGGCCTTGAACTGTGAAATGTTTAAGCAGAACAGCCTAACAAGGACACGGCAGCTACTGCAGCAGGCATGTCCATGAGCTGGTGGGCTGAAGAAAGAACAGGACGCTTTTCAGTTCCTTAGTTTAGATTTGAAATGTTTGGGGGTCTCTTGCTGTAGTCCTAATATTCCCTCAGATAAATAAGAGGGGGGGGGGAGCTGTGAAAGTCTGGCTAATTAATCATGAAATGCAAAATACTACCCATACCCAAAGCCTGCTTACACCCACAGAAGATGGGCAAATCTTGGGCAGAAGAGTTGCAGAGACAGGACTCCCAATAACACTTAGAAGACAATTTGCCGGTGAAGTTTCTCAGTGTTGCAGAAGGCCCTTTTTTGCTGAAGAAAACAATGTCCTGGTTCACATATCATTACGATAAACCATGTTTCATGTTGTCCAAACCAGGGTTCATAGTTTATTCCTCTCCTAACAAACGACAGGCAGTAGCCAAACCGATGACACAAGAAGCCAAAAGTTGTGGTTTTGAATATGCTTTAGATGAACAGCCACTTGTTGTGTCATCCCTACATGGAACAACTGTGGTAAATCTGTTCTCTAGTTGGTGGAAATAAGCCAGCTTCAAACCATAGTATATATGCAGCAGTATTATCCTCTTCCTCCTCCTCCTCCTCCTCCTCCTCACCATCTCTTTTTTGATGCAAATGGTTGATCTGCTTCAATGGCCTATTGAACGCTCTGGTCCTAGGTGTGCAAGACTCTTATACAATGGCTTCATGAAGGACCTATAACCATTGGTTCAGCTGCTCCAGTGTCAAAATACAGACTTGTAAAACGATCAGCTAAAGTGCTATGGTCCAATAGGGGCTGAAATCCAGGGCAACCATGTGCTAAATAAATACTGAATTGTACTAACATTATGGGGTTGTTGTTGTTGTTTACAGAGCTCCTCACTTTAAAGCCACTTTTCTTTTTAAAACAGAGAGCTGCAGGTATAAATGCTTTTGCTTTGAACTGCTCATCACTTCCTCCAGGAAATACATCAAAACTATATTGCCAGGCTGTTGACATGCACCACTTTCAAGTTCCCAGTCTCCTGAATTCAAAGGATGTCTCAAGTATTCTGAGGCTGCAATCCTGCACTCAGCTTTAAACACTTTTACAAGGCAATCCGATGCGTGTCTACTAAATAAGTACCAGCCTTAAGAAGAGAATTTCAGTGTCCCAAGCTTGGGACCCCTAGACTGCAGTCCATGACAGTAAGTTCAGCTTCCCTACATCCGTATTATCCCCTCCTCTCTTCGACAAGGATACACAGATTTCAGTCGGAAGACAACTGTTTCAAGCCCTTGCACCATTTTGGAAGGAGGATAACTCCTTAGGAGCTATAGTGGGCAATGTGGATTGATCCTCCAACCCCAAAAAAGAAGAAGGGTGAAGGTCCTCCTGCCTTAACTGTTGGGCTGAAGGACTTTCCAATGAAAACAAGCAAAGAAATTTCCAAAATAGCCTACTTACCAGTGTAGTTTACAGAGTAATTGTTTGGATCCAAAAATTTCTTGACCGATTCACAGTTGGACAGAATGTGATTGGAAGTAATTGCATTGAGATAGTTCTGGAGTCCTTTCTGTCTTTCAGCTATGAATTCACGATCCATATTTCCAATCAACTTTTTGGGAGGAAGAGGTAGACTGAGAGCAGATATCTTCAAAAACAAAAGTTGCAGAAGAGGTACAGTGTAAGAGAACTGCAGTAGTTACTATAAAAATTCCATTAAGCAGTCGGTTTCCATTCAATTAAACGGCCTCATGTACTTCCCTTCCCCCAGAGGAGCGACAGAGACTTTCACTTCTATATTTGATTAACCACTGCTTAGGGCTAGGTATGAACCCTAATCTTGGCTATACTTGGTTGAAACACGTCAGCTTCATAACCCATTGTTTGAAGTTGGCTTGTTTAATGCAAACCATAATTCAGATTAACCAGGGTTTATTGAGCTCAGATGAAATGCTGGTCAAAAACAGAAGCAAAAGCCCTTTTTTCTCCAAGAATTGCCAGAGGAGAAGAAGGGAAAGAAGATCTCCCTTCGTGGTATGCTATAGTGAGCGATGCTTTTATCATGACATTCAAACACAACCGCTGACATGTAACTGAAATTTGGTCATTAACAAACCCAAACCAGAGGGAATTAAGCAATCCTGAGTATGTACCCAGAAATACCTGAGTATGTACCCAGATTAGTTAATAATAATAAATAATAAATTTTATTTATACCCCGCCCTCCCCGGCCAGAGCCGGGCTCAAGGCGGCTAACACCAGTAAAATTACAGTAAAAACATAATAGGGGGGGGCAATTTAAAATACAGGTTAAAATGCAATTTGAAATGCAGCCTCATTTTAAAAGCAGCCCATAGATCAAAACCATAAGGGGAGGGGAAACAGAACGGTCAGACTGAGTCCAAACCAAAGGCCAGGCGGAACAGCTCTGTCTTGCAGGCCCTGCAGAAAGATGTCAAGTCCCGCAGGGCCCTAGTCTCTTGTGACAGAGCTTTCCACCAAGTCGGGGCCAGTACTGAAAAGGCCCTGGCCCTAGTTGAGACCAATCTAACCACCTTGCGACCTGGGACCTCCAAAATGTTATTCCTAAATACACTAAAAGGCCTGGTTTGGATGTCAAAGTACAGTTAAAAACAAACCATGGTTTGATGCGAATGAGCAGCCCACTTGTGCAAGCTGTTGAAACGTTCTTGCTCTGCTCGTCCCATGCTCGTACTGCTGCAGGACTGCAGAGAAACAAGCCAAATTCTGGCTTGCCATGATGTCTGAACCCAGGTTTATGGCTTCTTGCATACAAACACACCACAAGCAGTAAGCCGAGCACAGACCTTGGCTACCTGCTCCAACCGCCTGACACAACCACCACCAGGATTCAAAATATAGTTTTGTGTGTGTGTGTGTGTGTGTGTGTGTGTGTGTGTACATATAGAAAGCTTTTCAGTCTCAATAACGCCAAAGAAGTGTAGAACAGTCTACAACAGCCTTTCTGAACCTGTGGGTCCCCAGATGTTGTTGAACTACAACTCCCATCACCCCTAGCTAGCAAGGCCAGAGCTCAGGGATGAAGGGAGTTGTAGTCCAACAACATCTGGGGACCCACAGGTTGAGAACCACTGGTCTACCAATATCCATAAATAAGCACAACAAGATAAAATATCAGCATCTCAAACATAATGGCAAACAGACAACAGCAGTGGCTGGAACAATTAAATTCTCCTAGAATGGCTGAAAAAAAGAGGACAGGTTTCACCACCTGCTGTTTCGTAGTCCTTTGCTACTAGGAGTTTGAACCACGTCCAGCAAAAGAAATGCCACACCACAAGATGACCCAACACACAGAAGTCAGTGATTCTGATTAAAGCTTTATAATAATCCACTAGCCAAAGAAAGTACAGTTTTAAGACTGACAGCATGGTATTTCAATGGCAAAACCTTTCTCGGGAAACAGAGAGAGGATGGACTGCGAGAGTCGTCATTTCATTTTGCAACGGAAATTACAAAACGTCTTCCTGGCCTGAACGGAATTGGATTCTTGCTCTTCGTGCAAAAAGCAAAGGGTCAAAGATCCGGCAATTCCCGGGGCAAACAAGAAGTGCGAAGGTCAGAATGCACTGCTACCTATCTATGCCATCCCAATGCTGCGCAATATGTAGGAATAACTTCACTGCCTGCATAAATGACAGTGGCAACATTTACAATGTCAGGGCTAATAATTATAATGGAGTGGAAGTATCTCAGATGCTTAAAAAAAAAAGTTCTCTCCAAGATGAACATAATTCAAAATTTTGTATAGGACACCTAAGCAGAATCAGCATCAAGTTTAAGCTGCTGGGGAGTGCAAGGTGTTGGGGGGGGGCCCTAAACGGTTGCCCAAGTGGTTCCCCCTTATTTTTTGTTTGTTTAAACTTGTTTTTTTCATGTGCTGTTTTTCGAAGAATTATCAGTCCATACGGAGGAAACAGGAAGGAAGGTTCACAACATTAGTAAGTACCACAGAATTGCTTCTTCCTTCCCCAGAAAAACTTTTGCTGAGCTCATTCACTTCTCAGCCAGTGATTTACTATCAACATCCTGCTGAACTGACACATATATTACAGTCTGCTTTGCAATGAAGACTTTGCCTTGTCAAACAGATTTTTTTCCTTTTTTTTTAATCTACTGCCATTACTGTTTTAACCAGTGGTTAAATTGCTGGTTTTATCTTCTTTTGTGTTTTATAGGACTGAGCCACGCTGTATTTTATCTTGTTCGTTGTTATAACTGCCTTGAGCCACAGTGTGTCAAAAGACAGGATATGAATGTAAATAAAGCGATCCTTGAATTTGAAAATGCCCAGTGCTGATCTTTAAAACCACCCTGGAGACAGAAGTACTTTTGAAATACAAACCATCTCTTCACATCAGTATGGGGGGGGGATCAATATTTTTTATATATATGAAATCCATTTAAAGGACTTAAAATGAATGGACTTCTCTCCAATCGTCTATTGCACTATTTGGTACACCACACACAGAGAACAGGCACAAGGTAGTCATTGTAGTTCTACTGGCTTGTTTTGTTGGAATCATCAGGGTAGGACTTTGCAGAATGAAGACTACCCCCAAACATAGAACAGCTGGCTTACTACGTTTTGAAGCAATGTAAAATAATACTTAATTTCCCCCTAAAGGAGGAGGGCCCGATAAGATCATTATGCCATGCTGCCAAAATTACTTAACTGCGCCATTTGTTTTGCATATTACCGTCCACGAGACTGCCTTAACAGAATTCTTGCTCCATTTGTATCTCACAGAGAATGCGAGAAGAGCCAAAGGGTCTGCTGAAACCCACTTGACAAAATTCTGCAATCACTAACTTCCCTCTTCTGCCTAGAAGTCACTGAGCAGTTCTTTAACATACATCCTCTTCCCCTGTACTTTCCCACGCACACTTAAAAAGAATTCAATGTTCTGGAAAAGCACAAGCACACAGTAGCTGCAGTGTTCGAAAAATGAAGGAATGCTACTCAGCGGCAAGGAAATACATCACGTGATAAGACAGCACCAGAAAGTACTTCGGAAAGGAACAAAACGACTGCATACACTGCGTCATTTTTTTTTTAAAGCACATTATGACTTCTGCTTTTGTAAGAAATAGACATTTTGACCACAGAAGACGAATCAAGTTAAAATGAGTGTCTGCCATTCTTCCCATCTTTAACGGGTTGCACAAAACATTACTAGGAACAGTTTTTTTCCATAGAGTACTTTAGTACAGTGGTACCTCGGGTTAAGAACTTAATTCGTTCCGGAGGTCCGTTCTTAACCTGAAACTGTTCTTAACTTGAGGTACCATTTTAGCTAATGGGGGCTCCTGCTGCCACCACCCCGCCACCGTGCGATTTCTGTTCTCATCCTGAAGCAAAGCTCTTAACCCAAGGCACTATTTCTGGGTTAGCGGAGTCTGTAACCTGAAGCGTCTGTAACCTGAAGCATCTGTAACCCGAGGTACCACTGTAGTTTGAATTAGCAGGTCTGTTTCTTCAGTCCGTACACCTTTGCCTGTTCAAACGTTTGTCTTTTCGTTAGCCGGGTTCATTTGTCTTGTTTAACTATGGTTTAATGGATCAATGTGCTGGCAACATGCTGCTCCAAAATCCTCAACTTCCCCTGCTCTTGGCTATGCCACGCCAGAAACAGCAATGCTTTGGCTTATCAGATCGTCTGAACCTGGGGCGCAAGGTTCACATCTCTCCAAACAAACCACACACCTGGCTATCACCAACAGGACAAGCCAAGGTTTTGTTGCGCCCAGCGTGCTGCAGCCAGGAGAAAAGCAGGAACTCTGAGCAGCAGGCGTCAGCATACCACTCACTCCCGTTAAACCACCGTTAAACATTAACTCTTGTTTAACAAACGTGCAAACACACGGCATCCATTCACATATGCAAAAGTGACTTCACAAAACACACAGTAAAGATACAGTCAGGAGCTCATCCTACACTCAAGTAGGACCCTGGCAGAGACACATGCCCGACTGGCATGTTCCCTCCCTCCTGGTCGATCGTTTGGGAGCTTCAAAAGCTTTCTTCAGCCTGAACATCACAGCGACCGATGCCAACAGACACCGGCACACTTAGGGATTCGCAGAGTCTTCGCAGCTTGCATGACAGACCTCAGCAACTCAGCATTTTGGCTAATCTACTTTATTTACATATAAACACACACGGAGCACTGCAACATGGCTCCCTCTCTCTCTAGCATCAGACAGCAAAGAGAAAGAACAAAGGACAATAGTCCCACTTCACGGAACACAGTAACACAAACATCCTGTCTCCGTCACTTCCCACTCTGTGGAGTCAAAACATACACCGTCATGTGATAGACAAAAATCCCATGACTGTAGTCACGGAGCAGGAATTCTAACAGATACTTGAGGAATTTGATCTTTGTGACTTCTCAAATGAACTGTCCTGATCCACACTTCCAGGACTAATGCGAAGATCAAAAAACTTAGCTGTCCATTGGATAACACCAGCCCACTTTGCTGCTTGAGGCAAAACAGAAAGTGCTGCCCCGTGGTTGCTGCGGTCACCAGCACTGCCATACCTGCACCCGCCGCTTGCCCTGCCACTACTACCACCACCACCTGCCCACCCTGCTGCCTCCACTACTGGGGAAGAAACAGTGCTGCCATCGGCACCAATTTTGGGTGAGATCTTGGTGTTTGGGGACCGCTGAGATCCTGCCCAAAATCAGCACTGCTTCCCCACTGCTGGTGGAGATGGCAGAGTTCCCACAGGGGTGCCACCGCCTGAGGCAGTGGCCCTACCCCACCTAATGGTTGCGCCGGCCCTGGATTTCACACTTCCCAAATTTCCAACATGCTTCTTGGCTCAAAAAAGTATCAAAACACTCTTCGAGATCCGTATATTGAATATGACTTTGAAATGCAGATTTTGGCGCAGAGCTGCTGCTTCTTCTTTTGATGCAGATTAATGCAGAAAACATGTCAAAACAGATTTGTGGCTGAGACGAGCAGAGGTGACAGGGAACAGACACAGACTGAATTCTCTAGCCCTAAATTCCAAAGTGGTACCTCGGGTTAAGTACTTAATTTGTTCCAGAGGTCAGTTATTAACCTGAAACTGTTCTTAACCTGAAGCACCCCTTTAGCTAATGGGGCCTCCCGCTGCTGCTGTGCCGCCAGAGCACAATTTCTGTTCTCATCCTGAAGCAAAGTTCTTAACCCAAGGTACTATTTCTGGGTTAGCGGAGTCTGTAACCTGAAGCGTATGTAACCTGAAGCATATGTAACCCGAGGTACCACTGTAGTTTTCATACAGCAACAAAAAACAAACAAACCTCTTACCTGCAAACTATTATTCAGCAAATCGAAGTCACTGTATCTTCTTATAATCTACAAAAGCAACACAGAATTAGTGCCAGTACCACACACTCTAATACAACTGGGTATCGACAATCCCAGTCTATGGGTACAATTGTGGCAGGAGCCAGGATCACAAAGATGCAAAACCTCCAAGGAGAACTAGAGAAATCTCTCTCTAGGCATGCTGCAATCACTCTATAGGAGCAAAGCATTGCTTCCATTACATGTATACAAGTTTACGGGGGCTTGGGCTGTCCCAGCGGCATGGATTTGTAGTGATATTTCTTATATCTGGGCTTACATAAAAATAAATTGTCAGCGGAGGAACATAAATAAGAGCCTAATTTTATTAAGGTTTCAACGTACAGGTGTTTCCCTTTTGAGTATTGCCGGCTTCTGGTTTAGGGAAAAACAGATTGCTCTTTCCAGAAATCTTCACATCACGGAATTTGGAATTTCAGGAGGGGCTCCACGCATTAAATGGTAATAGCACTTCCGATTCTGGGTACAACAGCATTTCGCACAACCAACATTCAGAGTGTGAACAACAGGCTTGTGTCCTTAAGCCCCTTGGTATGCACACATTAAGGAGTCACACCCAACCAGACTTCTCCAGCTTGCATACTGGGATGTTTAAGGATGCTCACCTAAGAGCACATGCTAACAGTATGCAAGCAGACTGAAAAGAAGAAAAGAGTCATATAAGCTTTTTCAGCTGGTAAGGGGGAAATCTGGCAGCTGCCCATGTCCTTCTAGGCCACAGTTTTAGGGTCTCTCCCCTACATTTCTCTCTTCCTTCAGAAGAGATTTGAGTCATCTCTGGTGCCTTCTATTCTAATTATTATTATTATTATTTCTTTATTTATACCCCGCCCATCTGGCTGGGTTTCTCCAGCCACTCTGGGTGGCTCCCAACAGAATATTAAAAATAGAATCAAACACTTAAAAGCTTCCCTAAACAGGGCTGCCTTCAGATGTCTTCTAAAAGTCAGATAGTTGTTTATTTCCTTGACATCTGATGCGAGGGCATTCCACAGGGTGGGAGCCACCACTGAGAAGGCCCTCTGCCTGGTTCCCTGTAACCTCACAGGGAGGGAACCGCTAGAAGGCCCTTGGCGCTGGACCTCAGCTGGCTGAGCGATGGGGGTACTTGCTCTCTGCGCTTGCAGCATACTTTAGTATTGATTGAAATGGGGTACGTGTGGGAAATCAGTATGAGTTTGGCTCCTTTTTACAGTCTCATGAACATGAAGAAGAAGAAGAAGAAGAAGAAGAAGAAGAAGAAGAAGAAGAAGAAGAAGAAGAAAGCATCACAGTGATGCACTTTCAGGATCTAAACACTGATGTGTCTAATTTGAACCAACTGGATGAGACCAAAGAAGAATCTGCATGCAGAAAAGAACATACAGGAACAATTCACCAAGCCCACATGCTGCTGAATAGCTTCTTTCGTCCAAAAAAAAAGTTATGCATAGAAGCATCTTGTCAGTGCTCAATTGACGAGGGAGCCTTTCACTGTGTTCCCTGTAAAATCCAATTAACAAAATGCATTTCCTTATGTCAGAGGTGAACAAGTTACCTGCCAACTGTTTTCCATGGAAATCCCTCTTTGCACACGAATGATGTATTCCTAGGAAGGAGAAGAAAACCCAATTAGAAAGCAGAGATCACACATGACAATTTGTCCATTTGAAACCTATTCATGCTTTTACTGTAATCTAAATCGGCCCATTTGTTGTAAGACCACACTGCCCCCCACCCCCACCCCATGAACGATATCTTGTTAGAATCATAGAATCATAGAGTTGGAAGAGACCACAAGGGCCATCGAGTCCAACCCCCTGCCAAGCAGGAAACACCATCAGAGCACTCCTGACATATGGTTGTCAAGCCTCTGCTTAAAGACCTCCAAAGGAGGAGACTCCACCACACTCCTTGGCAGCAAATTCCACTGTCGAACAGCTCTTACTGTCAGGAAGTTCTTCCTAATGTTTAGGTGGAATCTTCTTTCTTGTAGTTTGGATCCATTGCTCCGTGTCCGCTTGTCTGGAGCAGCAGAAAACAACCTTTCTCCCTCCTCTATGTGACATCCTTTTATATATTTGAACATGGCTATCATATCACCCCTTAACCTCCTCTTCTCCAGGCTAAACATGCCCAGCTCCCTTAGCTGTTTCTCATAAGGCATCGTTTCCAAGCCTTTGACCATTTTGGTTGCCCTCCTCTGGACACGTTCCAGTTTGTCAGTGTCCTTCTTGAACTGTGGTGCCCAGAACTGGACACGGTACTCCAGGTGAGGTCTGACCAGAGCAGAATACAGTGGCACTATTACTTCCCTTGATCTAGATGCTATACTCCTATTGATGCAGCCCAGCATTGCATTGGCTTTTTTAGCTGCCGCGTCACACTGTTGGCTCATGTCAAATTACCTATACGGTTTTTTCAAGGCTATGCAGAGCTCTGCATTTTGCTCTCTATTCTCTGTGCTTCCCTTTCACCCCATATGATTTATTTCGTTTCCCTGCTTCACAAACTCTTTTATGTTTTGCATTACGCCCCACTCAATGACGGCTGCACTCCTCTCTTGTCAAACAAACGCTGAAAACAGCAAAACAAGAAACCAAGTCATCCAAACTATCTCAGCCACTGTCCTGCAGAAAGGGACCATGTTATTTCCGCCTTCTGTACCAGAATACTCCCACGAAGTGGAGCTATGCAAGTATCTCTACGCTAAGAGAATTGCACACATTTATTAACTACTTAAGTGTTTGAAGTTTACGCAGTAAACCAAAAAGCAAGACACATCCTACCCAAGCCATGAATAGCAAAAGAAAGAAAAGTGCTCTCCAGAGAACTAAAGTACAGTGGTATCTCGGGTTAAGTACTTAATTCGTTCCGGAGGTCCGTTCTTAACCTGAAACTGTTCTTAACCTGAAGCACCACTTTAGCTAATGGGGCCTCCTGCTGCGGTCGCGCCGCCGGAGCACGATTTCTGTTCTCATCCTGAAGCAAAGTTCTTAACCCGAGGTAATATTTCTGGGTTAGCGGAGTCTGTAGCCTGAAGCGTATGTAACCTGAGGTACCACTGTAGAAGCCATTTATTTCTATATGTTACGGCCTCCTCCTTACGTCAGGGCAATCTCAGGTTGCCCATTTCATTTATTTTTCGTTTCAGATTTTAAACACAGATCCCCGGAGCACACTCGAGACTTTAATCGCAAAAAGGTACATCTCTACCCAAAATTGCTCATTAATGAGTTTTTTTAGAGCAAGTTTTAAAGCAGCTTTATCACATGGTTATTCTGGACCCAAAGCAGAGACAGAAGAGGAGGCACAGCTAGAACAACTGAAGGCAGAGGGGGAAATTTGCTCTCTCTTGCTATGCATTTGCTGCTGCTTTCTCTGCAAGAGAAGGGAGCTGTGGGATCACACAAAAACACAAACACAAACACACTGCTTTACAGCAGTGTGACCCTGGACTTCTTGCTGGAAGGGGGAGATTTAAACCAAAAGACCACTGAACATTAAAAAATATGGTTTGAGTTTTCATTTTTTTCTGCTGGCTAGTGGCTAGGAGTACAGTACAATGGTACCTCGGGTTACATACGCTTCAGATTACATACGCTTCAGGTTACAGACTCCGCTAACCCAGAAATAGTACCTCGGGTTAAGAACTTTGCTTCAGGATGAGAACAGAAATTGTGCTCCGGCAGCACAGCAGCAGCGGGAGGCCCCATTAGCTAAAGTGGTGCTTCAGGTTAAGAACAGTTTCAGGTTAAGAATGGACCTCCGGAACAAATTAAGTACTTAACCTGAGGTACCACTGTATAGCAATTTCTTGGGGAGTGGGTTTGTTAGTTTGTTAGTAACATCCACTTCCTGATTACCCTACTTCATTTCAGCAGTCTAATTCAGGAGGGAAAAGTAATTTTTCTTGCTGAACAAACAGGCAGTCAGAAACCCTTCCTAATCTGCTGAAAATCAGCCAGAGATCTAGCAGTAGATTCCAATCTACTTTCTGCCCACCCCTGCTGTACAACAGGCACACTTATCAGTAAACCAGCATATTTATATAACGTACTCTTTCACAAGTGGAGGCAAGCTCCCACAAATGTAGTCTCACGAACCACACACCCCAGCTCATCCTATTCTTCCCTGCCCTTCAGTCTTCCAAAGCATTCCAGTCTTCGTGACAGTCACCATGCTCAACCTCCCTGCTGCAAAGCAGCTGATCTGTTGCCTTGCATTCAGAGCTAAAGGAGGGGCAGGAGCAAGACTGGCATACAGGCCAGTGTGGCATAATGGTTAGAGTGCTGGACTAGGAGCTGGGAGGTCAGGGTTTGAATTCCCACTCAGCCATGGAGCTCACTGGGTGACCCTGGGCCACCCGTCATCTCTTAGCCTAACCTGCCTCACAGGGCTGCTGTGAGGATGAATGGGGAGGAGGAGAGCCTTGGGAGAAAAGGCAGTATATAAATGCAATCAATCAATCAATCAATCAATCAATTACTGCTGTGGCTTGAATTGGGGAGGGTGTTTTCTATGGTGTGTGTGTGTGTGTGAGAGAGAGAGAGAGAGAGAGAGAGAGAGAGAGAGAGAAGTATGAAATATGAATTTTCACCTCTATAGTATAATCATTTTTTTTTATATAAAAAACTAAATTGCTTGGATACCTTTTAGGTAACAAGCAACTAATAAGTTGAATATTATTAATAATAATAATCCACACATGAGGAACTGCCAGTTTACATAGACTGGAGGCCTTTTATGTAGTCTACTTAGGTAATGGTTTAATCCAGCTCTAGACTGCCTGGGTTAAAATTGCCTGATGCTTTGTTTTCCAATAAATGCTGTATTGTGCAAGAGGGAATCCACTTTTCAGTTTCCGATTTCCACACACTGAGGAAACACACTTTTATTCAGCTAGCTATCAATAGCTCTCTTGGGGCCACAAAAACTCTCTTGGGCCTGTTAAAAACCAGGTTTTTACTGTATCCTACTGAAAGTGAAGTAGTAGCCCGCTGCATTGAAAATAACAACAATGCCTTCAAGCCCTTGCTCACGCTGGCTGTAGGAACCGCTTGTGGGAGCTGAAAGCCAGAAGCCCCCCAAGAAATTGTTAGAGCCACCAGAAAGAAAACCAGTTTTGCTTTCTGAAGCACACACATGTACACCAAGCATTGCCGTTTACGCTGCTCAACTCTGGAGAAACTGGGAGTGGAGGGAGGGAGAGAAAGAATATAAATTACCGGTACAACGTACAACGTACAAGAAGATGCAAACAAAAGTGTAAAATCATGAACAGCAATAAACGGACAAGGTAGCTAATCCTGTAGCAGTACAGTCATACCTCGGGTTAAATGTGCTTCAGGTTGAGCGCTTTCAGGTTGCACTCCGCAGCGACCCAGAAGTAACGGAACGCGCTACTTCTGGGTTTCGCTGCTCGCGCATGCGCAGACGGTCAAAATGACATCACGCACATGTGCGGAAGCGGCGAATCACGACCCGTGCACACGCAGACGCGGGTTGCGTTTGCTTCTGGATGCGAACGGAGCTCCGGAACAGATCCCATTCGTATCCAGAGGTACTACTGTATGTCATAAAGAGGTATTCATTTATTTATTTCATTATATATGTATATATAGAGAGAGTGCTTGATTGTAAAAAATAATAAAATAAAATAAACCTCTATGGTAAAACAGTCTCTAAGTAGGTTAAAAAAAAAAAAAAGGTAAAGGACCCCTGGACAGTTAAGTCCAGTCAAAGGCTCATCTTGCTTCAGGCTGAGAGAGCCGGCGTTTGTCCACAGACAGCTTTCCAGGTCATGTGGCCAGCAGGACTAAGCTGTTACTGGCACACGGAGGACCATGAAGGAAGCCAGAACGCACGAAAACGCTGTTTACCTTACTGTCACAGCAGTACCTATTTATTTACTTGCACTGGTATGTTTTTGGACTGCTAGGTTGGCAGGAGCAGGGACAGAGCAACGGGAGCTCACCCCGTCACGGGGATTCGAACCGCCAACCTTCCGATTGGCAAGCCCAAGAGGCTCAGTGGTTTAGACCACAGGGCCACCCGCTCCCTTAAAGCCTCGTAGACACACAGGGATTCTAGCAGCAGAGCAGCAACCACATATACAGTGGTACCTCTGGTTACGTACTTAATTCGTTCCGGAGGTCCATTCTTAACCTGAAACTGTTCTTAACCTGAAGCACCACTTTAGCTAATGGGGCCTCCCGCTGCCACCACGCCACCAGAGCACGATTTCTGTTCTCATCCTGAAGCAAAGTTCTTATCCCGAGGTACTATTTCTGGGTTAGCAGAGTCTGTAACCTGAAGCGTATGTAACCAGAGGTACCACGGTATGCTCTTCTGCTCAAGGGTACAATTGGAAATTAATCACTGCACTCTCTTGACACAAATTTGCAGTTTACGCATATTCCTCCAGTGCCTCATGCTTCAGGGTTAATGGTGGTGCACAGCTTAAGGACTCTAGTCTAGCAGAAAACCTCTCTTTCCCCTCTCCCCTTATTGACACTCATCTCTGAATGAACCCTGACACCAAAGCAGCTTTACTCCTGTGGGGCTTTGACACTGATAATGCTGATGTAATGAGTGTAAAGAAGCAAAACAAACAAGCACGCTCCCTCTGTAGGGAAAAGTATTCACCCACAAAAGCAATGCTTCCCTCAGAACGCCAGCCGAACTTTAATGTATGTAACCTGCAAAATCAGGAAATATTAAAGCACCTGTTTACCGTAATGTGCAGCAGTATAAACAATCATCATCGTTTTGTGAGATAGTATCTGGAGCTCTGTCTTTGCTGCCTTGTTTGATCCCAAGCCAAACGCTCTCACAAAACCCAGGATGTTTTGGAACAGCAGAAATATTGCTTAAGCAACACTCACACACACCCCGCTTCAATATTTACAAAACTACAAGTACAGTTTCAACACTGCTGCAAGCCCAGAACACGAAACTGCCAAGATAGAAAGCATTACATTGCCCAATAATGCCTGTGCTTGAAGGCAGGACATTTTAAAGTATATAAAGTATGGGGGGGGGGGATTCCCTTCCATTCCTCATGCACCCTCCACCATCACCCGGTCAATTAAAAATTCCCCAGTTGTGTGCACTTTTTATTTTGCCTGATCCCGGTTTCCATTTGGGGAAAACAAAATGCAGGTTTAGATGCTTTTCACTCCTGCCGCACTGAAAATTCCTTTTTTAAAAGGCCCTATTTAAAGGTTAGGACTCATCAGTTTTTCAACTGCTGGTTTAGGATCCACAACTGGGTTGTATCCTAATCTAAAGTGGGTCACACTCACAGATATATTTCATTTTGGGGTTTTTTCAAAGGAGAGTGACAGATGGAAAGCAAGAGACTCTGTGTGCAGGAAAAAGGGAGGTGAAGAAAGAAGAGGAAAGGAAGAAACAGAAAGGTTGAAGAATACTGATATGCACTATTACTATAGCAAAACTAGTTTAGCCATAACTTTTTTGAGTAAGATATGTCACTGGCACACAAATTGGCTACAGTGCCAATTTGTCAACCTGCCAGTAAAGATGTGGGATAAATATATTACCAAGAATTCTTACAATTCCAAAAGGCCTCTGGATTCCAAATTCAAATCTAGAATTTGCCTCTACTGGAACAACAGGCTTTTCTAATCCCTGCCACCACCCAAGTAATGAACCCCCCCACTCCCCACCCCACCCCCAAAAAACCACACAGAGAAATAAAAATCATTTGTTATACCACACCACCAGGTTCCACACATGCATATGGAAGCTGGAAGGGGGGGGGACCTTTGGAAAGGGAAAAAAACAGGTGGCAGGGAAAGATTTAAGCATGCTTATTCCCCTTCTCTGCACTCAGAAGAGGCCACTCCCAGATCTACTTTTCATTAAACCTACATTTCACACCCTGCTTCCAGGCCAAGAAAGCCACCCCCCCCCCCCCAAGGCAGCCTAGCTGACAATTAGGAAAAGTAAAACACACACAGCAAAATGAAGCAACAAAATCCGAAAGAGTGCAAGTCATGAAACAGGTAAGTCAAAATGCTTTCCTACTGAGCAAGGTCTTGATCAGCATTTTAAATTCCAGAAGGGAAACAGGCAAGCAGAGCCCCTGTGGGACAAAGTCATCCCAAAGAGCAAGAAGGGACACAACAGAGGAAAGGCCTTGTGATCAGCTGCCACACCTTCAACACTTCAGAAGACAAGGGCACTCATAACAGGCTCTTTCCTACAAATAAGGCAGTGATGGCCAAACTCGGCCCTCCAGATGTTTTTGAGACTACAACTCCCACCATCCCTAGCTAACAGAACCAGTGGTCAGGGGTGATGGGAATAGTAGTCCCAAAACATCTGGAGGGCCGAGTTTGGCCACCACTGAAATAAGGCATGAGAGGGTGTACATGAGACTAAGTGCTCCTTCAGAAGTTCAGTGACTAGTGCAGACCATTTAGAACGGACCTGGACAGTGTGATTATTTTATTTTATTTATTTTCATTTTGTACTGCCCTTCATCCAGCTATCACAGGGCCGTTTCGCAACGTAAAAATACAAAATGAGAACACAAAATACACCATAAAAACAAAAACAAACCAATATTTCCCTTCCCACAAACACATTTGAAAGGCCACAGAATGTGAATCGACCCAATTAAGAATAAGAAAATCTATAATCTGCAACCCTCCATCATCCCCAACAAGTTGCAATGCTGGCTGGGGCCGATGAGAGTTGGAGTCCAACAACATCTGGAAGGCCTCAGGTTCCTACAGGTTACCGGTGCACATACTGCAATAGTTAGATCTACACTTCCCCCACTCAAAAAAAGGGGCAGTGCCATTTACCATCCAAAGGGACGCGGGTGGCGCTGTGGGTTAAACCACAGAGCCTAGGGCTTGCCGATCAGAAGGTCGGCGGTTTGAATCCCCTCGACGGGGTGAGCTCCCGTTGCTCAGTCCCTGCTCCTGCCAACCTAGCAGTTCGAAAGCACGTCAAAGTGCAAGTAGATAAATAGGTACTGCTCTGGCGGGAAGGTAAACGGCGTTTCCGTGCGCTGCTCTGGTTCGCTAGAAGTGGCTTAGTCATGCTGGCCACATGACCTGGAAGTTATACGCCGGCTCCCTCAGCCAGTAAAGCGAGATGAGCGCCGCAACCCCAGAGTCAGTCACGACTGGACCTAATGGTCAGGGGTCCCTTTACCTTTACTTATTTACCATCCAAGTTGGGAAAGGGCAGTCCTGTTCTTTTTGACCACTTGAGAGTTAAGAAGCAGAGCTGGATCCAAGGGCACTCCAAAATCTGCAAATTTCTGGGACTGTTTTGAGAGACGGATAACCCGCCCCAAGGCTAACAGGCCCAATCACCATCAACTATTCAGCCTTATCTGCACTGAGCCTCTTCCAGCCCACCCAGGTAGCGTGTTGGAAAAGTATGATATTTGGGAACAATTGATTTGGAGTGACTTCCGAACACCTTGAAGCATTGTGACATTTTCTCAGTGTTCTGTCTAGTCAAGAGGGCTAGAGCGGTGGTAAAGGGAAAATGCGATTTGCCGAATAATAATAATAATAATAATAATAATAATAATAATTTATTATTTGTACCCCGCCCCTCTAGCTGGGTTTCCCCAGCCACTCTGGGCGGCATCCACAGAGACCAAAAATACACTAAAATGTCACACATTAAAAACTTCCCTGAACAGCTTCGAGTTTCCTTGCTCCAGCTCAAGAGGATGTTACTTTAAAATGTTAATTTATAAAGGAAAATGCTTACATCAAAGGACAGGACCTACTTCTCACTCCAGATATGTAACAGGAAACCCAATGAAACATTGTGACAAACTACTAAGTACAGCTATGTATCATATTCTTTCTTAAAAAATACGTCAACACACTTTTTGCCTCCTTGTGCAACTGTTTTGTCTCTGCCTCCTAACAGATGAAACAGAAGTTTAAGAATGGCCAAATACAGCTCTGAAATCACTGAGAAAGCCCAGCAGGACTCTTGCTTCACAGTACACATGTGATTAAAAGAACAAACCTCTATTTGAACTTTCCTCAGTGTGCATTAACAAAACGGAAATGCAAAGATAAGGTTCACAAAATTGGTTTCTTCAACTCCCACATATGAAAGACACACTATTTGGCTGGAAAAACCTGCTTTGAAATGTTTGTCAATGGGGAGCCAGACCTGACTCTTCCTTTGCCAATTTGAGCCAACCTCCCCACAGACCCATAGAAACCAAGGCAGAATGTCAAGACCACAAAAACCTTTGGGTTGCTTTTATGCTCTTTAGAATAAAAATAAATGTATCAGATATACATAATGGCAAGAATTATATAGCATGTGTAAGTTTTAATGAAGTATTGTAGTCTTTCTAGAAGACAACCCAATCCACAACCCAGCTAAAGTCAAAACCTACTGTACAACTGATCACCGATGACTGTGGCCGATGTAAACCATATCCAGTTCATTTCAATGGGACTACATTAGCTTAAATCCACATTTTCTGGTTTATAATCTGTAGGCCAAGGAAAGGGAGGGAGGGAGGGAGGGAAGCGTATGTAACCTGAGGCGTATGTAACCCGAGGTACCCCTGTAACACTAAATATGACCCCAACTATTTTGTTCGTGTTAACAAATGAAGATACTGTAACTTGGAAACCTCAAGGAAATACTGAAAATCCTTCAATTTTCTTTAAACCTACTCCTGAACAGTAGGATGAGAGGAATTTCTTCTATCATCATCATGCTAGTTGGAGAGTCAAGAGAATGGGCATGTCAAGGCAACCAAGGGATACAAAGGTGATGTGGTTTAATATAAAATCTGGTTTGTCAAGAAAATGCTGTGCAGGAATGTTAAAAGATGTGAGCCATGTGACTTAAGGCCACAAAAGGACCAGGCCTCACACATTTTCATTCGTATACTTGCCCACACATGATATTTGTGCTTGTCATTTAAGGAGAACTCACAGCCCGAAAAGAAAAACAGAGTAGATTATTTTCCAGTATACCTTCCTAGTTCTGAGGCAATACCTTCCTAGTTTTGAGGCAATTGTTACTTGCCAACAGAGTAGTAGTTATTGGCTTGTAAATAGTTAGCAAAGTCTTCTTAAAACTGTGTTTGGAGAAGGGATGGGATGATGGTTAGTGCAGGTAAGTTTCTGATTTCCTTATACTGTTCATGTCTTAGTTGTAAACCTGGCTTTGTGTTACATGACCATGAAGGATAGTCAGGTCATAGCAACGAAGGATACCAGAAGCTGCTGCAGAGAAGTTTTGGCAGATAAACATTAAACAGGTCCAGGGCTAAAGCAAGTTTATTCCAATATGAGGCCTACTTAGTCCCAAATCTCTATTCAAGGCCATGGCTACCCTTCTAGTCAACAGTTCTCAGTTCATTTGTTATGGGGTATAAACCATATAACAATTTCTCTCATTACACACTTAGAAAGTGTTCCATATTTCCATAACTAGAGAACTCTGCTGCAAATATGCTTTATTTATAACTACACAGGCAGAGCCATGAGGATGCAAATAGGCTCCTAAAGCAGGCAGCACAACTGTTGATCCTGAGTTAGATTTCCAAAGAGAGCACTGAACCTCAAAGGTGATTTACCAGTAATCCAATCCACAGTTTTATCTTCTCTCAAAACCCAAACTGAAAACTCTTTTCTCACATTGCACCATGTGCACACACACACAGAGTGCAGAATAATTGTGTCACCTACCCTGTAGGTATAAGGGCCCATTCAGAAAAATAACCCATCACCGAACAATCATTCTTGCGTATTATCATGCAATCAGTTTAATGAAGGGTGATCACAAAGCAGCAGCAACCCACAGACCTTCAAACAACTTAAAACAAAGTATGTTCCATATAGTAAATCACTCTTGATAATAAGCTGCCTGCTCTTAGCCCCACTGCAAGTGACCAACAGTTGTTTCCTGGAAATAAAACTGTTCAGAGATCATAGTCAGATGAAGGCAAAGAAACATGCATTTCTATGATTTCTTAGTAATGATAAAAATCCATCTATAAGCTACAATTACCACACTGGCTAATCTAAGCATATCACACCATGATGCACTTCATCTGACTATGATCGCTGATCAGTTTTATTTCCAGGAAGCAACTTGTCAGTATCTAGGCTGTAATGGATCACAACATAAAGCAGGGTTGGGCTTTTGATGTTGTTTTTGCCCTTTACACTCGATCAACATAGGCATTATACCTGTGAATGCCAGGGGCAAACAAATGGTGACTGCTACTGCCTTCATATCCTGTTGAGACCTTCCCAGAGGCAGTCTGGATGAATGGTTTCTAGTTGGATGGAAGTGTTTTCTTTTAATGCAAAACCCAAGGAGTACCTCACACCAATCTAAATAACCTCAGTTCCCCATCATGCACTAACACCACTTTCCAATCTATCCTCTTAGCTGTTTATTTATTATTATTATTATTATTATTATTATTATTATTATTATTTACTTACAATTGGCAAAAGTGGTTTAGCTTTATTTTTAACTTTGTCATTATTTTGTAACACTACATGTAAAATGAGACTCTTGAATGTTGTCACGTGGTTCTGAACTGCTATAGCACGGCAGTGTGGTTTTTGCTGTATGTTCTGTCATGTCTCTCCGTTTACAAACTGCCTTGAGTACAGCAGCGTTCATTAAGGATGAAATGAAAATTAAAAGAAAAACATTCACACTAACTCTGCACCTGAGCACATTATCTCACACCAATACAGTACTCCATTTTCCAGTCACAGCTGAAATCCACTTTGAAACAAAACACCCTCTTTCCTGAAAAACTCTTCCCTCCAATTCACAACAGCGCAATGACACTCTCCGTTACTCTGCAGTCAGAAAAAATACACTCTGCACCTACTCAGGGGCGCTGCCAACTATTCACACTTCACACTCTCTGGAGTTGTATTTTTCCGTAACATTTCACCCAACTATTCTGCTATGGCAAGAACGCAAATCAGCCAGTGTACATGGCATGGCCTTGCCTCACGTTTTATCTTCATCAAAAACAACAAAAAACCAGATACGTTTGGGACAGTTAGCCTCATCCAATGACGTTCATGGCAGAGTTGAGACTCGAACCCGTCTCCCCAGTTCTCCTCCAGCCACTGTAACTCCTAAGCCCCACACTGTGGCTCCCAAGTCTGATAAGCAGATAACACCCAAGGCCTTTCCTTGCTTGTTTTAACCCAGGCACCCCCAAACTCGGCCCTCCAGATGATCTGGGACTACAATTCCCATCATCCCTGACCACTGGTCCTGTTAGCTAGGGATGATGGGAGTTGTAGTCCCAAAACATCTGGAGGACCGAGTTTGGGGATGCCTGTAATTTAACCCATGCACCACTGTACTCAAAAACCTTGGACTTTGTTATTTTAACCCATGTACTCATCCTACATGCCTGTTCTATAGTTTCCCCATCTTTTCAATTTCCCTCTGCCGTTGCAACTGTTCCCTCGGTTTTAGGCAAGCTACGAAGTGAAACAAATTAAAATTATCCCCCCCCCCAAAAAAATCAGCAACCCTAGCAATGACAACAGACCCCAAGGCTGACCCCTTAGCCCTAATAACAGCAGCAGCTGCAGAAGTAGTAGTAGTAGAGTGACTGGGGGCAACCCAGTCAGATGGGCGAGGTGCAAATAATAATAATGATGATTTTAATTAAGACTTACTTTCCACCTATTCTCCACTTTCTGCCCCATCTCCCTCCCAAGCCCACGACGTGCAAAATCCTTCCTGGGGAGGAAGGGAGGCGGAGAGAGGCTCTTGCCACCTCGAAGGACCACTTAGCCCCAGAGCATGTTGCAGCCAGCAAACCCCCACGACCCGCCGAGCCCCCTTTCCCTGAGCCCCCCAGCCATCACGGCCGGGCTCTGCATACGCCCCCCACCCACCCTCCCACCCCAGCCAGCCCGGCCTGTGCGCTGCCCGCGGCGACCCCCTTCTTCCTGCCCCAGCCGCATACCGTGTGCGAATGGAGGCTCTGGCTGGCCTCGATCACGGCTGTCAGCGGCGCCGTGTCGTCCAGCAGCACTTTGCCCGCCGCCGGCTTCTCCATGAAGGCCATGCCGAGCTGAAGTGGGGAAGACGGGGAGGAGAGAGCGGCGCCTCGCCCGCCAAGCCCCGAGGAGGATTTGCTGCTGCCGCCGCCGCTGGTGGTGGTGGTTCCGCCGTCAACACCGGAGCGAGCGCAGCCGGCCAGCGAGGCCTCCTCTGGGTCTTAAAGCCCGAAGGGCTCCCGGCCTCAGCAACTCCGGCCTGGAAAAAAAAAAGAGGCTGGAGCGTTACGAGAAGAGGAGGAGGAAAGAGGGAGAAGCGTGACCAGGAGCCAGCCCCACCCCTTTCCCAGAAACCGCATCGGATCCGGTGCTACGACGACGGTTGTAGGATTCGCTGCGCTTTGAACAACCCCATCCACAGTGGAAACGGCCTCCCTCGTTGGAAGGCGCTCCTTCCTCGGAGGCTTTCCCAGTTGGATGGCCGTCTGCCAGGCAGTGGGGCGGATTTATGTATAATAATAATAATAATAATAATAATAATAATAATAATAATAAACTTTTATTTGTATCCCGGCCAAGACCGGGCTCAGGGCGTCTAACATCAGATATAAACATGGACCAGGGGTCAGCAAGCTTTTTCAGCAGGGGGCCAGTCCGCTGCCCATCAGACCTTGTGGGGGGCCGGACTACATTTTTGGGGGGCAGGGGGAATGAACGAATTCCTATGCCCCACAAATAACCCAGAGATGCATTTTAAATAAAAGCATACATTCTACTCATGTAAAAACACGCTGATTTCCTGACTGTCCGCGGGCCGGATTTAGAAGGCGATTGGGCCGCATCCAGCCCCCGGGCCTTAGTTTGCCTACCCATGGCTTAATCTATCTCTAAGGGGATCAAATGAGGAGGTGGAGGGGAGTGGTAGAATGAAGCATGTACACCACCTTGAGCTGCTTGGAAGAAAAGGTCAGATAGAAACACAAAAGAAAATAATAGTAATTAATTCACAAACTATTGTGGGTCAGGAAACTGTAGTCTCTGTTCATGCCCAGATGGGTTGAATCAAACTTCTGAATGCTTTTGTTTACATTAAGTGCTCTCTACGTCTAGTGTAGCCAATATGGTGCCCTCTAGGTAGAACTGCAACTCCTCTCTTCCCTGAACACTGGCCATGCTGGTTGAGACGGGAGCTGGAATCCAGTAACACGTTGACAAACCCTGCTTACCAGTGCAATTCACTACTATTATGCACCATGGACATGCAGAAGACTTAACAACAAGTGAATTATATTGATTGCCTTCTGGCAGTTCCCTCATTGCGAGAACTGAGGTTACAGGGAACCAGACAGAGGGCCTTCTCGGTAGTGGCACCCGCCCTGTGGAACACCCTCCCTTCAGATGTGAAGGAAATAAGCAGCTATCCTATCTTTAAAAGACATCTGAAGGCAGCCCTGTTCAGGGAAGTTTTTAATATTTAACGCTGTACTGTTTTTAACACTTGATTGGAAGCCGCCCAGAGAGGCTGGGGAAACTCAGCCAGATGGGCAGGGTATAAATATTAAATTATTATTATTATTATTGCATCAACTATAAGCTAATATATAACAACCTTAGTTTTAAATATTGCTGATTTTAATTTTTTGCACTGCCCGTCCTGGGACTCTTGAGTGAAAAGTCAGCCAATAGTCTCAGAAATAAGTAAGTCAGGGGCTTATCACTATCCTAGGAACCATATTAGTACACAATGGGGGGAATGATGTACTGAAACCCGAACCATTTTCCCTCCCCCTGCTTGCCCCCCTTCCTTTCACCGCTGTTGCCAAACCTGTTTTGTGGTATGGAAGGCCCTTGGAGCAGTTAATATGTTGGGCAATGCTCCCAGCCAAAGCTGAAGAGGCTGTGCACTTGGCAGCAGTGAGCTGAAGCAACTCTAGGAAACAGAAACCGTGAGCTAAAACTTGAGAGACAGTGGAAGCGAAAGCAAAACTACAATGCGTTCCACAACTAAAGTGACGCCAGCGGTCCGCCAGACCTGAGGCTACAAGCACCATCATTATTACACTTGGTAAATGTGAGCAAACACTTATTTGACAGCCAGTGCACCATAGTGGTTAGAGCATGAGTAGGCAAACTAAGGCCTGGGGGCTGGATCCAGCCCAATCGCCTTCTGAATCCGGCCTGTGGACAGTCCGGGAAGCAGCATATTTTTACATGAGTAGAATGTGTCCTTTTATTTTAAATGCATCTCTGGGTTATTTGTGGAACCTGCCTGGTGTTTTTTACATGAGTAGAATGTGTGCTTTTATTTAAATGCATCTCTGGGTTATTTGTAGGGCACAGGAATTCCCCCCCCCCAAAAAAAAATATAGTCTGGCCCCCCACAAGGTCTGAGGGACAGTGGACTGGCCCCCTGCTGAAAAAGTTTGCTGACCCCTGGGTTAGAGGGTTGGGCTAGGACCTGCAAGACAAGGGTTCAAATCACCACTCAGCCATGCTCATTGGGTGACCTTGAACCACTCACCGTCTTTCCACCTCATAGGGTTGTTGTGAGGGTAGCACAGTGGACAACCATGTATACCACCTGAAGCTCCTTGGAGGAAAAGTACAGTAGTGGGATTTAATCACCCCCACCCCCAGTGAAATGTTATCCTCCTAACTGTGTTTCTTGCCCTCATCTAAGCCTTGACAGAACACCTCTAACCCTCACCTCAGTGATGTAGCTTCCACCTGGCAAAGGGGCCTGCTGCTTCCTCAAGCCACAAACACAAGTTGCCTTTCCATGAAATGGGCTGCCTCTCCCAAGTCCTCCCCACAGATCGGGCTATACCCCTGGATTGGGGGTAGCTTACATGGTGCCCTCCAGTTGATTTTGGACTACAACTCCCATCATGCTGGCTAGGGCTGATGGGCATTGTAATCTAGCAGTATCTGGAATGCACCACACCTTAGCTACCCATGGCTTAGGCCAGGCTTCCTCAAACTCAGCCCTCCAGATGCTTTGAGACTACAATTCCCATCATCCCTGACCACTGGTCCTGCTAGCTAGGGATCATGGGAGTTGTAGGCCAAAAACATCTGGAGGGCCAAGTTTGAGGAAGCCTGTCTTAGGCAGTTAATCCTCCAACTCTGCCATGTGACAAGCACTCAAGAGCATTAAGCATGTGCCTAAGAGCAGTTTCAGGCTGCGGAGGTGGCAGGCTGGCATTAACAATTTGCATTTTTCTTTTATTAGGTCGTGAGGAGTGGCACTTTGTATCTCTTACTGCAGTCAGGCAACGGAGGGCAATTGACACCTCTCAAAAATAGGGCGAAATGCAAAGGTTCTACTCCATACATTATTTATTTAAACAAAGTTTATGCAGGAAGGTGTGGGAAGCACATTTTATTTTATTACTAATTTTGTTTCTCTCTGAATCTCCAGCTAACCAAAGCTGCTCTGAGAGGGTAGCTCCCTACTGAGATGAATCAACAGACTACTTTACAAAGGGTGACCGTCTTTTCAGCTGGGAAAAGTGAAACCTGCTTATGTCAGGACAGACCACATGGTCTTTTCCTTCTCGCTCTTTCATTCACTATCCTTTTTACGCACAAAAATGAAAGAGGCTATTCCGAGGTGAACAGGACGCAAGGAGCCCCGTGCCACAATAACTTTGAAGTGTGCATAGTAGGTATCCACACAGCTTTCATCAAAATCTTTAAAAGATGCTCTGGGGAGTCAGAGGATCCGTAATGCCATGAAGCGTAATTTTAATGTATCCTTGTACTTCACCAACACACCATTGCACAGATCCGATGAAATCTGGCAAACAGAATTCCCCCCTCCGTTACTCCCTAGATAACTGGTCTAAAAAACAATACCTCTTACTGGATGAACCACAGTATGTGAAACAAATTTCTCCTCAAGGAGGAGTTGTTGTGTTTTGAAGCCATTTAAAACCTAAGTTGACATACTGGCCAAATTAACTAGGAATGCAGATTTTTCAGTCATGCTGGTAAGCTTGTTTTAAATTCCCGTCTTTTGCCCCAGGCCACAATCCTTCAAACATCGCTGAGGAAACGCAAACCATTTAAGGCCACCATTTTAATGAATGCTAGCTCTACAACTTTTAAGAAAACAAAAAGAGAACAATTGTGTTGAATGGAATTGTTTCAGGGGAAGATAATGTTTTCCACTCAAAACATCTTTTTGTGCAAGTTGCGATCTCAGGACGTAATGTTTTCCACATGCCCTAGCTTTATGATTAAAGCCCAAAGCATCCCACACATCTTAGGAAGAGTACACATTACACTTTGGAAAAAATGGTAAAGCATTTAATGAACCCGAGTTAATAATGGCCAGCTTAACATTGGCGCTTGTCAGTTTAAAAATATCCAAATTCCATTTTGGCATCAGCAAAACTAGTTTGCCGTATTTGATATGGTCAGTCGTCCAGGAAACTAGCACTTCTCTATATTCATCCTGTTTAGTTAACAATCTGAATTACCCGTAAATATTCTGGAAGGAACTGATTTCTACAGGAAGGTGTTAACTTATAAATTCTACCCTCGCTAGAATTAACAAGCATTTAAATAATGGACAGGCAGCTCTGCCTTGACCCCAACTCTTATGGGTCCAGGGATGGGAAGAGATGGTTGTCATTACCAACACAGGGGGAGAAGATCCCACAAATGAAAAGAAGAGGCGAGACAATAACTCAAGTTGTCTCTCTCACTCACACACAAGTGCTGGTTTTGACCAGAGGGCCATGCAGGAGAAAGATAAGACAGCTCCAGGATATGGAGAACCTAGGAGCATGTAACCAGAGTCATCTTGAACTTAGCAAAGTGGCTTGAAACATGCGATTCTTAAAAAATAAAAAAATGTAGGCACTGAGCCTGCTCTGCATTGCTAGCCAAACCCTAAAAAAAGGAAACCACTCACTATTGTTTTACACATCAGCTGAAACTTGTTTTGGCAAGTCCACCCAGTCGTATGATTTAGGGGTGGTTGTTTTTACTAAAAGGCAATTTCTTTCAAAAGAAAAAAAAATGCTTCATAGGTTTTACTGGTTTTATCTGTTTAATTGGGAGTTTAAGCATTTTTTAATAGATTTGCATATTTTATTAAATTTACCAGCTGCTTTTTTACCAGGGTAACTAAAAGCAACATGATGCATAAAACAAAACCAAAAAAAATCACATACTGAGATTGGATGTCCATCGAGCCAGCCAGGCACGACGACGCAACAGGCAAAGTTCAAGTGCCCTCAAAACATGCAAAAGTCTATTATGACAAACTGGAGTGAAGCAAAAAATCAAATGAAACAAAAGAAAAAGAAGCGGATTCGAACGATGAGCACAATCTTTGGTTTGCTCTCTGCAGGAGCTTTGATATGATTTCAGAAATTTCAACACTCCAACCCTTTCTTAGGTTTGTGCCCTGTATGAATTCTTCGATGCGAAGCAAGTTTGCCAATCTGACTGAAGCTTTTCCCACACTCGAAGCAACTATAAGTTTCGTCCCCTGTGAATTCGTTGGTGCAAGAGCTTTGAGTGAAGTTCTTGCTGCATTCCCATTGTGCATGGCCAGGATTTATGTGGGGGGGGGGGGAGATTTATTGGGGAGGAACTGAGCTATTTGCGACACGATTGGTCACTTAATTATTTTTTATTTATGTACTTGGTTGGGGGAAGCAGCTTGCCACTTGCCACCCCCAGCTATGCCCCTTTCCCATCACTTACTATGAACGTCTCCCTCATTCTCTTATCATAGCAATGGCACCCACCAGAGAGGTGCTGGAACTGAGCTCTGGCAAGTTCTTGCTGAGAAAAAGCCCTGGAGAGAACCACAGGGAAACCAACAGCAGCCATTTTTCTGCAGGCCAGAACAATTCCAACAGTACTTGTTGCCCACAAAGGCATGTGTACTTCTGAAAAACAGATCTTTAAAAAATAATCATTTAATCAGCAATAGTTAAAAAGAAATCAAACACATGTACGTTTCTGAGCACAATTCAAACTGTTGGTGTTGACCTTTAAAGCCCTAAACGGCCTCGGTCCTGTATACCTGAAGGAGCGTCTCCACCCCCATCGTTCAGCCCGGACGCTGAGGTCCAGCGCTGAGGGCCTTCTGGGGGTTCCCTCATTGCGAGAAGCAAAGCTACAGGGAACCAGGCAGAGGGCCTTCTCGGTAGTGGCACCCGCCCTGTGGAACGCCCTCCCATCAGATGTCAAAGAGATAAACAACTACCTGACATTCAGAAGACATCTTAAGGCAGCCCTGTTCAGGGAAGTTTTTAATCTGTGACATTTTAGTGTATTTTTGGTCTCTGTGGAAGCCGCCCGGAGTGGCTGGGGAAACCCAGCCAGATGGGCGGGGTACAAAAAATAATTCATTATTATTATTATTATTATTATTATTATTATGTAACTTGTGCATGTGTGGTCAGGCTCATCTAAAAACAAGCAACAGGCAGCACAAAGAGCTCAGTGAAGGCACCTGTCAAATGTCAACAGGCGGGGAGTTCCAACGAGTAGGTGCTGCCTGCACTAAAATACCCATTTCTTACAAGCGCAGAACAAGTATTAGGTAGGACCTGTCGGAGTACCAGTTCTGTGAATCAAAGTGGTCGAGTGAATATATATGGGGTAAAGGGATCCTGCATTTTGCTTTGAGCATGAAGGGAATAGGTAGCAACAGACCATTTATAAGCATTATTTTTATTGGGGGGGGGCGGAACCCACCAAACTATGCATTGGAATACAAGAGAATGAATTTTTTTCTAATGGGATCTGTGCTTTATTAAAGTTTATGAACCCATTACCAGGAAAAGCCCGTTCTGAACAACAAACGGTCCAAAGGAATCCAAACCAGCCACGTTCACAAACCACGGAAATGTAGGTGGGAATGATGCACTGGTGCAGGAAATCTGCATTTAGCTCTCTGTTCTGAGCCATGGTGGGATAAAACAAAACACCAACAATTACAGATACAGATAAGTATAAGATGTACTCTGTGTATCATTAAGCAGTTGCATTAATGTACCCAGTTGGCATTGTCTTGAAAAGTATTTAAATGTATGTCCATGCAAACTATTCATGGCCTCAGCTACAATAATATACTGCAACTTGGGGTCAGATCTGAGATTTCTGATCCTCTGGCACCATGACTTTAACAGTGCCTTCCATCACTGTTTTGCCACTTTCTACAACAGTACAGGAGACGGAAATATAAGCGAGGCATCTCTTCAGTTTCTTCACTTCCGCTGCAGCCAAGACCTCTTCTCCGACATATAACGGGGATGGGAAATGAATTTCCTGAGAAAGAAAAACGCAGCCATGCCCAGGCATCTTAGTGCCCAGAACAGCAGAGATGAGCCCGTTGATCAGAACACCGTGGACAACTCTCCTGCCAAATCTTGAGCTCTCTGCATAGTCTTCATCCAGATGCAATGGGTTTGTGTCTCCCGTTAACTTCGAAAAGGTAACAACATCCTCCTGCGTAAATGTCTTGGTTAATTCTGCCTTGTCTCCGACTTGTATGTGCAAATGATGAACAGAGGGTTGAGCAAGTGGAATGGCAACATCTGGCCGTGCTGGGAAAGTTTGCTGGAGTCTCGCACATAGAAATCTGCATTTCAGCCATGCCACCTGCATCTTAAGACAGCTCTGGCTTTTCACAAGCTCGAGTCAAGTTGACTTTTCGGTTTATTTAATCCAGCACCAGTTCTCTGCTGTTCCCAGCTAACGCAAGAAGAAACGGAGAAGTCTAGGAAGGGGAACAAACAGGAACGTGAATTTCAAAACAAGAACAGGAAAATTCCTCCTGCAGAAAGCAAAATGTGAGTAACTTGTGCCAACAGAATGGAAGTTGATTAATCTTCTTGGAAACCAGAATAACAATAAAAAAAATATTCTGAATCTCAGAAGCCAGAACAGCAAGAGGGATCGCTGTGCAGTGAAAGCAGCAATCCCTCTTGCTGTTCTGGCTTCTGGGATAGCTGCGCAGCCTGCATTCGCTCCATAAGACGCACACACATTTCCCCTTACTTTTTAGGAGGGAAAAAGTGAGCCTTATAGAGCAAAAAATACAGTCTAAGCCTAGGAGGTGAGGGTGAAGTGGGCATTTCAATGGCAGTGGGAGGGCAGGAACACTCAGTTCTGTAGCCACCAACAGTCACTTTTACATGCTGATGACAGCCTACATAATTATTTGGTATTCAGAATAAAATCATAACATGATATATCAGCAAATCAGTAGCCACAGAAGTGAACATTCAGAGTGAGCAGCTTCTAAGCAAGTTTGACAAGGCTTTTTTATGCATTTGTTATTTAAATTTCTGTTCCACCTTTCAGCACTAGGCACCTGCAAGGACAAATATATATATATATATATATATGATGGGGAAAAGCCACCTCCTCAGAACACACAGAATAGCTTACTTTTCTAAACAATCCCATATTGAAAAGAATTGGTCTTTTACCAGCATGAATACCACAGTACAGTATGGTACATAGATTTCCACAATCTGGAAGCTCCAGGGCAACAACCAAGAATATTTGATAAACAATGGAATTAAGGAATAAACTTTGATCAGCCAGTTATAATGAGGAGACTGAAGTCTGGCTAGCCAAGTAGTGTGATGGGGAATTCTGATCGATTAGTATTAACCAATGATCCAAATACCTCATTGATTACTCCATCCATCCAGAAAGTGTTTTAGCTAGCTGGGACTATTAACTGCAGAGGAAAATCAAAGCGGGACTTAAAATGAATTTTAATCTCTTCGCTATGAAAAAGCAACCGCATGGGTTTCAAATTCCGTACTTGAGGTATTTATTGTAAGCTACTTTTGGTTTTTCAAGAGAAATTCAGAAAATAAGACCACTTTACTACAATTTGCTTTGTGTGTACTACAAACCATTACTGAAATAAGACTTCTGTGACTGGTTATCACATAACATCTTTTGGCAACAATTTTTTATCCATCTGGGAGTAACCACCATTGCACTCAAAGGGACATAGGTAAAGGGACCCCTGACCATTAGGTCCAGTCGTGGCCGACTCTGGGGTTGTGGTGCTCATCTCACTTTACTGGCTGAGGAAGCTGGGGTACAGCTTGTTAATGTAAATCCTGAAAAAAATGACCATTCTGTTAGGCAGCTTTATAACCTGGGATCAGATTGTTTGCATCTTAACTCTTACCTGTATCACCCTAAAAGCACACTTTCTGTTCTGATATGAACCAAACAGCGTCAGAGCACTCCACAGCTTTGCGAGGCCACTGTTCAAACGACAGAATTAGAGACATTCTTGCTCACATAAAACAAGTGCCAACACAACATGACAGAAAAGGCTAAGGACAAATATTAAGATTTCAGTCTCATTCATTGAGAAGAAAGATCCACAAAACCAAGGCGAGCTTTCCCATAGAAAGTAATGCAAAATGGATTAATCTGTTCCAGACTTTTAAAAACAACCCCTAAAACAGCAATTTAACATGAATTTTACTATCTAACAAGACCATTGATCCATAAAATGAAAGCAATAAACAATGTACTGCAGTCACACAATCAATCAATCAATCAATCAATGAATTGTTAAACTGGGTTCCACACAGTCACAAAAAGAAATCAAAAAGAGCTGCAAAAACAGACAGACCTCAGCGTGACACTCAAAATGGAGGTGTGGCTCTCAAATCGGAAGAGTAACACTGAAAACGGAGCACGTTCGGCTTCTGAAAAAGGTTTGCAAACCGGAACACTTACTTCCGGGTTTGAAATATTTGTGTTCCAAGTTGTTTCTGTACCAAAGCATTTGAGAACCAAGGTACTACTGTACTGGCATCTTGAAATTGGAAGTATTTTTCCAAGCCTGACCTTGCAGGAAAGACGAGGAAATTACACCTTCACCACCATTAAGTAACACTCCTACACCCAAGCAACAACAATGCTACATACAGGCAACTCCCCATTTGTGCATGATTGGCACAAGCACAACCATGGAAGCAAGCACCGTTTTCGGCACCAGAAGAGGGTGAGGGGGACAGGCTTTGCACAGTTCCTCAGAACCCAACCCTGTGTAAATGAGGAGTTGCCAGTACAGTACCAACCAAGCTTGTGACATCTTCTTTAAACACAAAGAGCATCCCCTTCATTTTAGAGAGCCTTGTTTTCACCCAATAGCGCTTGCTAAAGATGTATATTCAGAGTTCCTTACGCATTAGGTACTCTGAGTACTGCAGACAATGTTTCTTCCTCATAGGTCAGCACATCGACAAGCAAAGCGGCACCAACCTAAAAAGAAAAGATATTACGTTGTTACTAAGAAGCAGAAAGAGACTTTGAAAAATGAAGTTGCTGAATACTCATACTTTATATCACTTCCTCTCTTCATAGTCTTCTTTTGTTAGGACCGCAATGTTTCACCTTTTTAAGTTGGGAGAAACAGCTGTCTGTTCTCCCCTAGTTTTAAAAGCATAAAGACAAACAGTGCATAGCTGTACTCCTTCAGAAGCCATCTTTCCTCTATGCAGTGGATCCAAATAAACAAGGGGATATTTACATATGCATAATTTGGAAACTGGAGAAATGCCATCTCCAAATAATGACAGTCAACATAAACAACAAACATACCTCACCATGCAGCCGTTTCAGAGCAGAGATGATAAGCTGTTTGAATTCAACAGCATTTAGGCAAAAGTCATCTTCCTGAAACTCCCTGAAATGTAAGTTAGCAATAACTCTTATTAGAAAACCCTATTGATCAACAAAAGAATACGCCGCACAAAATCCTTCCAAGGTGAAGGGGCAAAAGGGAAAAAAGGCATGAACTTACAAATGGATCTTTAGATAGTGGTATTCAGAAGCATTCTTGAGAACTATTCTTTTATAGGAAGATGGCTTGTTGCCCTCTCCAAATTCAGTCATTTTGGTAAGCTGACGTCTAAAAGAAGAAATAGACACTTAATGCACATCAAGTCCTACACTGGAAATTCCACAAATTAGGGCCCCACTCTCTTGGCCCCCCACCCCAAAAATCACTATTAATATACTTCTTCATTCGGTTCAACAATTACTTTGATAAAATACATAAAATGGCTTTAGATACCTATGAGGTCCATAAATTACCATAAAGCATATATTCAACACAAAAAACAGGGGCAATTTGTTGTTGACAAAGGACAGCTGGACATATAACGGGCCCCATTACCTTCAGTAGCTTAGGGCCTCATCAAACCTAAATCCGCCCGGTATATAAATTCAATAAAAATGAATGAATGAATGAATTTTCCCGCAAGTTAAGTGGAGCCAGCATTGAAGTCAACCTACGAAATCTGCATTGTATACGCACAGGAGCCGGCCAAGGCTGCCACGAGAGTTTCTTCGACGGAGCCCTGCGACGGGGAAACCTACCGACAACTATCCTGCATCGAACCAGGCGCCACATGCCTCCCGCACGTGCCTTTCTTCTCGGGACAACACACAGAACGATGCAGGGGGGGGCGGGGAGGGAGACAACAGGACAGAACTTCCGCCGGCCAATGATGGAGCCCCGTATCTTCCGTTCTGGCCAATGGCGGATGCGCGAAGTCGTCAGGAGCTCCGCCCCGCGCGTAGGCCGGCGGCCCAATGGGCTGATCGGTCATGGAAGAGACGTAAAGGAGCACTCGGGAGAAGAGAGGGCGGGGGAAGAATCAGAGTTGGCGCGGGGAGTGGGCGGGGCGGTTTGGAACGATTGGTAGCCAATAGGATCAAAAATTTCCATGCTTCGGAGGCGGGCGTCTCTCCCTTAAGTTGCTGGACCTAGCGCGCCTGCGTTAAAGGGCGTTCGAATGGGGCTGCTTTGTAGAGCGCTGCTGCGCTGTCGCGGAGGCTGAGAGCTGGGGAAGGGGGACGGGCAGCGAGCAGCGCTTGCCTTGCTGTGGGGACGGAGAGCAAAATGGGTCGGGAAGCCTTTTTCCCCACCCCCATTCCGCTTTTGCTTTTCATCCAGGGAAAGCTTACAGTCAAAGCAAATGGGCACAGGATGCCTCGCTTTGCTGCCATTCTTAGTCACAAGCAGACACCATTGTGCTCAGCGAGGCTTACTCCCGGGTAAGCGTGCACCATTTTTCGGGAGCCCTCCCGTGAATTACAGGAATGACTTTTGTTGTGTCCCCCCCCCCCCCCGCTGAGTCTGTTACTTCCCCATGTCTACATGAGTGGAGGGGAAAAACCATCATTTTAAAAAATCATTCCATTTGCAAAATTCTCTACTTGGGCATGAAGTCTTGCGCCAGTCACTGCCTCTCAGCCCAGTCTACCTCACAGGGTTGTTGTGGGTACTATTGCTCAGTCCTTTTTTTCCTGGGGAGACGCAGGGGTACGCATACCCCTAAACATTTTGTGAACCTTAAGTTTGGCCTCATTGAGGCGCAGTATTTCAATATGAGTAGGAAAATGAGAGTACCCCTAAACATTTTTTTTTAAGAAAAAAGCACTGCTATTACTACTATTTTTTATCAAATTTCTATGCTGCCCTTCATCAGAGGATGACAGTGATTTGCAGTATAAAACACAAAAATATATTCCATAAAATAAAATAAAGTTACCCCTCGCCCCAGTTTAAAAGTTCGTAGATTGTTTAATTAACCAAAGACCTGGGAGAAAAGGGATGTTTGCCTCCCTAAGGATGCCTAAAGATTTAATGAAGGCACCAGATGAGTTCCTGGGGAGAGCAGGGAGCCACCTCCGAAAAGGCCTGTTCTCATGTTGCCGCCCTCTGGGTACACAAAGGAATGCGTCTGATGATGGCTACAGGGTCTGGGTCGGTTCATATGGGGGGAGGCATTCTTGAGGCATTGTGGTCCAATTTATAGGCAAGGAGGAGGGGAACCATGTACGGCAGCTTGAGCTCCTTGGAGGAAAAAAGGTAGGATATAAATGCAATTTAAATAAATGAATAAACCTTCCTGCAAGCAAATCAGGATGAATGCTCAATAAATAGCCAACAGCGTCTAATTATCACCATCATTTTATTTGAAATAAATAAAAAAATTGTCCAGTATCACCTTAGAGACCAACTAAGGTGCTACTGGACAATTTTTTTATTTTTTTATTTATTTCGACTGCATCAGACCAATACGACTACCTACCTGAATCTAGAATCATTTTATTTGTATGCATCCCCAGATCCCAGCTATGGCCCAAATTAAATCTGATATTGCAGGACAAACGACTCCTCTTATAAAAGCCCTGTACAATAGAACCAAACTGCAGGTCCAATGTAGTTGGCAGGGACAGTTATCGAGCAGTATCAAGATGACTGGGGGGGTGAGACAGGGATGCATTATGCCCCCCCCACACTGTTTTGCCTATTCTTAAGCGACCTAGAAGCGAGCCTAATGGACCCAGATGGACACCTTCCAAAAATAGGAATGAGAAGGACCCCCTTGTTATATGTGGATGATGCGGCCATCATTTCATGTTCCAGACCGGGTTTGAAATATTTGCTGAGGAAGTTTTCTGATTACTGTTTTGAAAATGGCTTATCCATTGATTATGAAAAATCAAAAAATTAATATTCGAAAGAAGCTTCTCCTGGTTTAAATGGGTGCTGAATGGCCATAACCTTGAACAGATTACCGTATTTTTCGTCCCATAGGACGCTCCGTCCCATAGGACGCACCTAGTTTTTTGGGGGGGAAATAAAGGAAAAATTTTTTTCCTTTATTTTCCCCCCAAAAGCAGGTCCGGGAAACCCAACCAGGTCGAGGAACAGCAGGGTGGCGGCGCTGCGCCTCCCTGCTGTCCCCCGAGCTTGTGGGGCTGGCCAATGTCTGCCCGGCGTGAGGGGCGCCCTGAAGCAGAGCGCCCCTCGCGCCAGGCAGCAGGCTGCTATCTGCAGCGTGGGGAGCACTGCGGGGAACTCCTGGAGGGCTCCCCACGCTGCGGGTGTCTGCCTGGCGTGAGGGGTGCCCTGAAGCAGAGCGCCCCTCGCGCCAGGCAGCAGGCTGCTATCTGCAGCGTGGGGAGCGCTGCGGGGAACTCCTGGAGGGCTCCCCACGCTGCGGGTGTCTGCCTGGTGTGAGGGGTGCCCTGAAGCAGAGCGCCCGTCGTGCCAGGCAGCAGGCTGCTATCCGCAGCGTGGGGAGCGCTGCAGGGAACTCCTGGAGGGCTCCCCACGCTGCGGATGTATGCCTGGCGTGAGGGGCGCCCTGAAGCAGAGCGCCCCTCGCGCCAGGCAGCAGGCTGCTATCTGCAGCGTGGGGAGCGCTGCGGGGAACTCCTGGAAGGCTCCCCACGCTGCGGGTGTCTGCCTGGCGCGAGGGGCGCTCTGCTTCAGGGCGCCTCACCCGCGGGGCGGCAGGCTGCTATCCGCAGCCTAGACATCCCTGCGGGACCTCCTGCAGGGCTGCCTAGGCTGCGGATGTCTTCCTGAAGCCTGGAGAGCGAGAGGGGTTGGTGCGCACCGACCGCTCTCGCTCTCCACGCTTCAGCGAAAGCCTGCATTCGCCCCATAGGACGCACCCAGATTTCCGCTTCATTTTTGGAGGGGGAAAAGTGCGTCTTATAGGGCGAAAAATACGGTAAATACTTCAGTTTTCTAGGGCTCACATTCCATCATACAAGATCTTGGAAGCACCACTGGCAAACCTCCCTTCAAAAGGCGGAGATCACAAAGCTAGCCGTACTCAGATTCTTTTTCACAAAGGGCGGCAAGTATATTCCAGCAGCCTTACGGGTTTTCAACGCAAAATCCTTTCCCCAATTCCTGTACACTGCAAATGACTGGCATAATGGGGACCCGGCTAAGCTAGATGGCTTTCAGGCAAAATTTCTACGACCTCTGCTGCAGGCACCCAACTGTGTCCCCAACTCCATATTTCTCTTAGAAGCTGGTGAATGCCTAATTTCAACTAAAGCATGGTGGGCTGCCCTAAAACATTGGCTCAGGATTGCAGTGTTTGATATAGGGAAGGGTTTGTATCAACACCTGACCAATGATGAGTTTTTCAGCAATTGGCAGAAAACCATGGCTAGAAAAGCCATCTCTATTGGTCTGTCACCCCCCCCCCAACTCTATTATCTGGGTTATGAAGGCACCCTAAAGACGTTAAAGCAAAGATTATGAGATAATACACACAGTGACTTGCGATCTCTATCACACGCAGTCTGTAGTCCATTGGCAGTAGGAGTACAATATGGGCATGTCTTGAAGTTAACACCTTACATTAAAAACCTGAAAGTACCAAATTACCGAAGGTTATTCACCAAAGCCAGACTAAACATTTTTCCTTCTGCAGTGTTGGATGGCAGGTTGAGAGGAGTTCCCTACCAGGACAGACTTTGCTCGTGTGCCCAAGACATCAATTCTATAAAACATATTTTGCTGCACTGTGCGAAATACGAGCAAGCCAGGGCTGAACTGATATTACCCTTGCTGGTACCTTTTCCCGGGAAAATCAGAGGCTCACTATGTCAGGTTCCTATTGGAAGACCGGACTAACACTAGAACATTAGCAGTGGCAAAGTTTTTATCGGTGGTTGGAAGAACCAATGATCCCCATCTTTAAGTCTGAACAAAATGCTTGCTTAACCTGGTGGTAGGCTGTCTGAATTGTGTATTGCTTTGTAATGATTTGTTGGGTCTCTGGACTGTAATAAAGATTGATTGATGATTGATTGATTGATTGATTGATTATTTGTATGTCACTTTTCCACAGTTAAAACAATACTCAAGGCGGCTTACAATATGAAAAGATTTACATAATTACAAACATTGCAAAGTTGTCATAAAAAATATATAAAACACATCAAAAACTACATAACCAAACTGAACAATTTCCACATAAAAAATAAAGATACAAAAAAATAATGTCAGTAACAGTAGCCTCAACGCAATTTGGGATGAAGGCTCAGTATCCTGGCAGATTGGAAGCACCCAAAGTGAAGAAAAGTAGAGGGGGAGAACATCTGAAAGAGATGCCACAAGAGGCCGCCAGTAGACCAAGGAAAGGAATTGTGGTTTGCTACATAAGAATGGAACCAGGAAATCAGCAGCAACACAGTCTTGTGGCACCTAAAAAGACAAGCATGTTCATTATGGCATAAGCTGTTGTTTCTATGGCTCCATCATTGCAAGCCTTCCAATCTTATCCAAATAAACTAGGTCAAAAATCTTGCCTCCCGGTGCACTAATTGTTAGAGGTAGGCCTACAAGACAGCCTTTCTGATATATTATTGCTTGCACAGCTACACAAAATGTGTGATATCCAGCTAAATCATTGGATATCATCCAACATCCCAGGGCCAGTGTGGTGTTAATGGTTAGCATGTTGGACCATGACCTGGGAGATCAGGATCCGAATCCCCAATCAGCCATTGGAGCTCACTGGGCGACTCTTCTTACCTCTGATGCACCCACCCTGATATGGGACGCGGGTGGCACTGTGGGTTAAACCACAGAGCTTAGGGCTTGCCAATCGGAAGGTCGCGGTTCAAATCCACATGGCGGGGTGAGCTCCTGTTGCTCGGTCCCTGCTCCTGCCAACCTAGCAGTTCGAAAGCACGTCAAAGTGCAAGTAGATAAATAAGTACCACTCCGGCGGGAAGGTAAACAGCGATTCCGTGTGCTGCTCTGGTTTCGCCAGAAGCGGCTTAGTCATGCTGGCCACATGACCCGGAAGCTGTACACCAGCCAATAAAGTGAGATGAGCACCGCAAACCCAGAGTCGGCCACGACTGGACCTAATGGTCAGGGGTCCCTTTACCTTTACCTTTACCCACCCTGATAACCGTCTTTTCACTCAGAGGCCTCTCCTAGACACACCCTGCCTTGTTAGAATTGGCTTTCTTCTTGCTAAATCATTATTATATTAGTTTCCAGGCCTTGAATGTTCCATCCTTTCTTACTACATTGCAGTTCATCCTTTATCACCCGAGTGGGAATCCTGCAGACCTCCAAATGTTGGACTACAACTCCCATCATCCCGGAGCATGGAATGGGGCTGATGGGAGCTGGAGTCTGGCACAGGAGGGTCACGGCTTTCCCAGGCTTACTTTATAGCTTGGGTCCAGATTTCCCATGAGCCTTTCTATAGCTGCAAGACAGCAGAGGTTTAGAACTACCTAGATGGGCTACCTTCCCAGGTTAACAAGCCCTACTTTGGCCTTCGGTTACCTCTACAGCACATGCAGAAACCACCTCCTTGCCTGTTGGACCCACTACTGGTCTTGTATGCTCAATCTTCGCATGTAGAGGAAGTCCCTAACTCACCAAGGGTTTGAGGCCCATCGGCTACACTCACCTGTTTTAGTTGGCTAGCCGAAGCCTCTTCCCAGCACTGATGGGGGGGGGATATCCTTCCTGCCCCCTAATACAGCAACCAATGATGTCAAGGACTCTACAGTGGCAACTCGGGTTAAGTACTTAATTCATTCCGGAGGTCCGTTCTTAACCTGAAGCACCACTTTAGCTAATGGGGCCCCCCGCTGCCGCCGCGCCACCGGAGCACGGTTTCCGTTCTCATCCTGAAGCAAAGTTCTTAACCCGAGGTACTATTTCTGGGTTAGCGGAGTCTGTAACCTGAAGCGTATGTAACCTGAAGCATATGTAACCCGAGGTACCACTGTACACAATTGATAATACAACAGGGAGAGTGGGCGGGAGGTCCAATGCAGCGCAAGAGGCAGATTGGCCCATTTGCAGACAGGCTTGTATTCAAAGTCCCAGCCAGTGGGACTTCCCCTCGACAGCTGGGCATCTCCACCAATAGCCATTCGACAGCGGATCATGCCAGGCAAGGAGCCACCAGCCTGCAACACAGCCACACCCGTAAATGGCAAGCAGACTTTTGAGGGATAGCTGTGTTTTAGTTCACATATTGATTCAGGAAGTGTTATTGAGGTTGTTTCATAATCAAATGTGTACAGAATCAGGTCCCCCTCCACCCTGCTGCCTGCCACGTGTTCACGCCCTTTAGAGGGCGAAAATGCAGGGAATTCTGATCACAAATCTCTGGAATCGAGGGCATCATGATTTTTAATCACTAGTTACCCTGTTCCATCAAACCCAGCCCTGATTCTTTTGCATCATTACACAGCACACTGTAATCCAGTTCTTAACAGAGATCTAATCACCTTCCTTGGTGAGTAACAAATTTGCCTTTCCTGAAAAACAGAACTGGAAATCAGGTCTTTCTCTTTTTTTTTCAAGGCGAAGAAATGGTGATTACTAAGAAAACTGCCAGTCCACTTGAGCATAATTATGGCTGAACAAAAGATAATGTGAATGGCCAGGAGAGGGTTAGAGAGAGAAACAGAACTCATCTTGTCTGCAGGTGTGTCAAGTTTTATACGTCCACCTGTGCTGCTCATCTGAATATCTGCAAACTGAAAAGCGAATATTGCAAAACACCACAAGTCATTTCGCAGCCTACAATGGGAGGGTAGAAACCCAACATAAATAAGTCTAGCATTTAAATGAATCTCTCTACCAGAAACATCACCACCACTGAGGCATTATTGACTTTAGTAATAATTATATACTGGGCCAGATTAGATTAATCTATTGGAATTGGCGTGGTGTTAGCAATCAATGGCTTACTCACAGAAAAATTTGCCAATAAAGATTGCCTCGCCGGTTAAGAACCAGTCTTCGACTTAGAGCTATTAGGGTTTATTGACTTGGGTTTATTGCAAAAACCTGATCTCACCCACTGAACGGAGGTTTGGGTAAGCAAAATCTTCCTTCATATTTTGCATGTGACTGATAGGATCCAGTGAGCAAGATCGGGTTTTCGCAAGGCACATCCGCAGAACAATGAGAAAAATTACTGGACTTCAGGAAGTTAATCAGTACACAATACAGTCAAAATACAGGTCAAGCAAAAGTGTGGATGAGCTTTTAGGGTCTATCAGTTTGGAAATTAAACAAGGCTACCCCCCAGAAAAGTTTAAACGGGGGGCCGCTAGGGGCGCATTGGAAGATGGCCGACAATACCATCTCTCCGGCTCACACGAGGTAATTAAGAGGCTGATATGGGAGTATGCAGCCTCCCTTGTTACCCCAAGGGAATGGGGAAAACTGCCTTGCCTGCGGTTGCCATAAATCACCCCCAGATTCGAAAGAAGGGGGTGAGGGCACTAGGCACACAGCCCTCATGGGAGACGGCTCTCCCTGAAGCTGTCTCTGATCGCGTGTCCTGGTTGCAGGAGTTCAAAATAAACAATTAGAGAGAAGCAAATGCACATATTTCGAGTGAAGATCGGGAGATAAGACTGCTAATTAAAGTGATCTATGTGAAGTGGAGCGACTGGCTGGATTTAACAATAAATCAAGAAGAAGATTCATCAAAGGATCGGTATGTTGTAACGGGACTGAAAAGGGGAGGGGGACTTTTTAAATTTTATCTTATGTGAGTACCTAACAATGCTCCCCCCCAAGAAAGAATCGTTGCAATTACTGATTACAAGCAGGATGATTAAGAACTGTGTGGAAATAAATTACTAATCAAAGATATGGCTTGTGGGAACATCGGGAAAGGAATGAAAGTTCTTTGTGACGCAGTTATAAAAAGAGAGATTTGCTACGGCAGGCCTGGCCATAGGATATCGAGGGGGAGGAGGACCATGGCTTGTTATTATATCGGACTGTGAGTGTGACCTGGCAGGGCCCCCAGAGAAAATTGAGGAGAGACTGGCAGGCCTGTGGAAATTAACGGACAGACTTTGGGAATGTTTTTTATGGAGGTGCGGAAATGTCATCTGTCTATTTTGATATGGCTCTTGAAGGAGTGTAAAATCCACACAGGATATAACAACGTTTGTTTTCAACCCGCTTGTGGAGACTACCAGAGATCACAAAGAAAGGAATATATGATAACAACAAGAAGATGAGGAAAATAACAAAGAGAAGATTGAACAGAACTGTGAATACTCTTTTGACAGAACTGTGTACATTAAAGCAGCAGCAAGAGAGATGATTGGATCTCTTTCTGAGCTCGAAACATGGGTACCCCCAACAAAAATTTAAAAATTTGGCTGTGTAATTTGGAATTAATGTGATTTGGAATTAATGTGATTTGATTGGCCTGTTAATAAAAATTATTTGAAAAAGAAAAGAAAAGTTTAAGCAGTTATGAAAGCGCTTCTAGGTCTTATCCACCGCTGAGTAATCCATTGAGAAAAAGGAAACTGAAATGTTTAAATTAACATTCTTAAAGAAACCAGAAGCTTTTCTGTTGGGAATTTTAGGCAGAAATATCCCGAAAAATATAAGAGAAATCTTTTTATATGCAACAGCGGCCGCCTGTCTATTAATAGCATCTAATTGGAAGGGGGGAAAGATACCAACACTAACGGAATGGCAAAATAAATTATTAGACTATGTGGAAATGGCTCAATTAACAGATAGGTTAAGAGGTAACACAAAACAATCATTTTCTCAAAAATGGGAAATGTTTAAGAGAGGCAAAAAACAACAGCGACATATTATCTATGCTAGTGTTTGAATGACCCTTGTGTATGTAAAATATTAAGAAATAAATAAAAATCGGTACAAGATGTTGTACGAAAGTATTAGAAAGTATATTAAATGTAAGTACATTCAAAATCATAAAGGTCAACTATATTGGGAAAGGATGGGAAGTCTACATTTATTTTATTTTACTTTATTTTGTTATCGGTTACTTTATTTTATGTCACATTATTTGATCTTAGCTTAGTTGAAATCTAAGCGGCACTAGAAGTTTAAATTAACACCTTATGGTAAATTAATTTAAGAATACCGTATTTTTTGCTCTATAAGACTCACCTTTTCCCTCCTAAAAAGTAAGGGGAAATGTGTGGGCGTCTTATGGAGCGAATGCAGGCTGCACAGCTATCCCAGAAGCCAGAACAGCAAGAGGGATTGCTGCTTTCACTGCGCAGCGATCCCTCTTGCTGTTCTGGCTTCTGAGATTCAGATTTTTTTCTTCTTGTTTTCCTCCTCCAAAAACTAGGTGCGTCTTGTGGTCTGGTGCGTCTTATAGAGCGAAAAATACGGTATATATTTTCTTTGTATGTATGTGTATGCGTGAAGTTAAATCTGTAATGACATTAATTAATTTCAATAAAGATTTTTTTTTCCACAAAAAGAAAAGCAAAGGAGCTTTTTAGTCCTGTGAAGAGAAAGGGAAAGATGATACTAGGCTTGAAGTTTAAAGCAAGGGGAAAGGAGCATTTTTTCAGCCCAAGGACCTCACTTGCTCACTTCAGGCGCAATGAGTGAGTGGAGCAACAGATGTGACTTTTCCCTATGTCCTGGTCAAGCAAAAGCAGGTTTTTCTGTATTCCCGGATCAAGGGCATAGAATCCAATGAGGGCATGCAGCAGGGCTGTGACCTAGTGATGGGGATTGACTTAGAGAGAGTACGGAGGGCTGGACTGGGAAACTTGGAGGGCTGCATTCATCTCCTGTCATGGACTGGCTGGATGTAGAGGAGTGGAGGGAGACACCAGCTGGGGAACCCCCAGGGGAAGAAGTCTCAGAACCAGGGGACTGGTGGTGGGGCGACGGTGAGTGGTCAGAGGGAGCAGACTGAGAGAAGTGTCAGAAGCAGATGAGGTCACAGGGTTTGGTGAGCAGGAAGAGTCTGTGGTAGAGGGCAGTTCAAACTCTGAGGCAGAAGCGGAGGCTGGAGGGGTGCGGGGCCAGGAGACAGAGAGGTAGGCTGCTGAAGAAGCCAGGGAGTCTCCCCCTCCTGCAACCAGCTCCCCTCCACCTGGTCTCCTAGGACATACAGAGAAATGAAGAGGGCAGAACAGGGGGGGGGGGGTTTGCAACTGCTTAAGAAAGACCCTGGAGAGGAGGTGCCTTAGCAAGTGGTGGGAAGATGGGGACCTTCAGTTCTTGCAGCTGCCTCATTGGGACAAGACCTGCTGGGAAGAGTTGTTGGGATCACTAAGGCTGCACTGTTTTGGTTTCTTTGAATAAAGTGTTAACTTCACTGACACTGTATATTCTTTGATTGACGACCTACGCTTGACACCAGTTCCTGACAACTCCCCAGGCTTGTGGTTTACTCCCCTACTTTAAAGTATCCTGGAAGGATTAGTGGAATTAGAGCCTCAGGAGTAGGAGTAGTACAGTGGTACCTCAGGTTACAGACGCTTCAAGGTTACAGACTCTGCTAACCCAGAAATAGTACCTCGGGTTAAGAACTTTGCTTCAGGATGAGAACAGAAATCGTGTGGCAGCAGCGGGAGGCCCCATTAGCTAAAGTGGTACCTCGGGTTAAGAACAGTTTCAGGTTAGGAACAGACCTCCAGAACGAATTAAGTTCTTAACCCGAGGTACCACTGTAGTGTTTTTTGAGGGGTGACATTATATCCTTCCCCCTCCCTGCAAATCCACCACTTGGGATCCTGAATTGGCCAACTAGTGGATTTACACAAATCCAGAGGAATGGGAACAAACAACATTCGTCTTTGAAAAAAGCATTTTTCTGTTTAAAGGGGAAAGGAAAAAAATATGCTCCAACCATATGAGAAAAGGGTGGTGAGAAATTTCCGGTGACACACAAGTAATCCATTGTTTTTCTTTGTCAATGGTTACAAAAGCAGCAGATCTTGGCTGTGAGTCCCGGAATACCTGTTCCCTGCCTTGCAGGCCTTTTCCACCTGGCCTGGGAGGGTGAGGCCTTGACTGGCTCCAGCTACGAAAACTGAGGCTGCTGAACAGACTCTGTGGCTGGAGGGTGTTGTTGGCAGGGGGTTGTTGCTGGTGGGTTTTTGTGTCTTTATTTTAGATTTTGATGTATGTGGAAATGGTTCAGTATGGTTAGGTATTTTGTATTGTTTTATTTATTGTTTTTGACTACTTTTGTTATGCTGTAGTGCTGTATTTTTCTCCATGCTGTAAGCTGCCTCAACCATGATTTGAACTGTGGAAAGGCAGACATATAAATAAAATTATGTATGGAAAACAGGAGTGCCTGGCGTGCTCTGGTCCATGGGGTCATGAAGAGTTGGACATGACTAAACGACTAAACAACAACAATGCATATGTGCACACGCTCTTGGAGCACATCCCACAGGAAATTGATGCGGATGGCATTCTAGGGCACTTGAGACATCCCGAAAAATTGGACGGTGCTTCCTCTAACCCAGGATGGGGGGATGTGTGGCCTCCAACTTCTATCAGCCCCAGCCAGCATGACCAGTTGTCCGAGTTGTTGGGAGCTATAGTCCAGCAATATATGGTTCCTCATATCTACTGTAACTGAACCATTTTGGCCAAGGGAAAGATGGACTAATAGCTTTTCTCATAGCACCCCTTGATTGTGTGGGACAGGAGGGTAGGCAGTTATCATTCACATGAAGAAGAAGAAGAAGAAGAAGAAGAAGAAGAGGAGGAGGAGGAGGAGTTTGGATTTGATATCCCACTTTATCACTACCCGAAGGAGTCTCAAAGCGGCTAACAATCTCCTTTCCCTTCCTCCCCCACAACAAACACTCTGTGAGGTGAGTGGGGCTGAGAGACTTCAGAGAAGTGTGACTGGCCCAAGGTCACCCGGCAGCTGCATGTGGAGGAGCAGGGAATCGAACCCGGTTCACCAGATTAACCACTCTTAACCACTACACCACACTGGCTCTCTCACATGAGTGGTAGTTGGTTCCAGAAAACAGCCACCTTGATTTCTCTGTGAAGTGAGATGAGGTCTTTCTTTTTTCATGTATATCCTTCCTTCCTTCTTCCTTCATGGTACCCAAAGCATAGGGTTGCCCATCCAAACCCTGACCAGACTTGAACCTGTTTAGCTTCAGCAAGGTGCCTTCAGACCAGACCCTGGGACCATCCATCTGGAGTCAACCAAGACAGGAACAAAGCTGGTTTGAGGGATGTATCAGTCTGGGACACTAATCATTTGGTGACAAAACTCCTGGTGGTTTCAGTCTTACAGTGAGACGGACATCAATATGAACCAGGCTCTGGAATATTCAGTAGCATCAAAGGGCGTTGGCAGGGTGTCAACGGAAGAAATTATTATCTTAACACCTCCACTGACCTAGGGAAGAAATTGTTTACAAATTTGCAAGCTAGCTCCTCCTGCCTGCTACAAGATGCAGATGCCCACAGCCGTGACAGCAGTGAAAAAGTGAGGTTGGGGAACAGCTCACAACTTCCCATCCCAGGTAAGTTTCAGCATATATCAGAAATGGGAGTGAGATTGCCATTTATGTATTTGCCAGCCTCTCTAAGCACGTTGGCTATGTCAGTGGGAAGAGGCAGGTGGATCAACCTGCTGAGATGATGTAAATCCTGTATCATAACACAACGTTGATTGTAGTACATTGTGTAGAACAACTCGTCCTTGGACACTTTGTTGAGCTCAGTACAGCGTACAAGAGGAAGGTTTGTTGTCCATTGTATTTATAAGTTGCTGGAATTCTGCTAGTGCTGGGAAATATCCCTGAGATTTATGCAAGATGCTTGGGCTAAAAACCATTAAGTTTGGGGTGAAATAGATCCTTACTGGGTAGCATGAACTGTTGGCGTAGTGGCAGTGACTGGAATGCATATACCGTTCCTTCCGAAGCTACTGGCTGCCTATTTCTCAATGTGGCTTACCCCTGATTGCACAGAACCATTCATCCCACACAATCAGAGTTGAAGCACACAGAGAGTTGAATGGAGAGAACATTATGCACAGAATTCCGAATGAGGTTTAAGTTTAAAGTTTCGAAGAGGCTCTTTGTTTGTGCCAGCGGCCAAACAGGACCTTCCAGTTCATAGCGAGGTTGCTTTTATTAAAGCACTCAGACTTGGGGTTGCGTCCAGTTGTGTTGCTCCGACGAAGGGAGGTTTTTGACCCAGCAGATGCTTGCATCAGTGGACCAGGAACGGAGGGCAACTTCTGCATATTCACACACAAACACACACCCTGCAGACTCCATTGCCCACTCTTGATTAGAGGCTTGGTGGACACTTTGGAACAACATAGGAGGTGGCACCAGAGGCTGCAGAAGGGAAGGCAAATCATCAAAAATAGCCACCCATCCCATTCAGCAGGTGCTTCTGCTGAATTAAAATGGCTTCCATCAACAGAATGATGATACAACCCTTTGATAGTACAAGTGGGGCTTGCCACAGAATGTTGGACTGTGGTGAGATGGTCCTATGCAGCTTTTTGGCCAGGTAGCTGTGTCCTTTTCCATTCCCCCAGCTTCCTGTTATTTTACTCCAACACACACACACACACACACACACACACACACACACACACACCCTGCAAGCCTTGGTGTTTCCCAAAGCCTGGGGTTACATGGATGATGTGCATGGATGATATTATTCTTATGTTTTGGCTGCGTCAATTTTGATACTCAGGGAATTCACTATTAGTAGATAGGACTTTATGGGCAAGGAAACTGAGTTGTTTACCTGCTGTCCCTTAAGATGTGTTTCAACCTCAGTTTGAAGGCATCTGAAAGCAGCCCTGTATCAGGAAATTTTTAATGTCTAATGTTTTACAATTTTTTATGTGCTGTAAGCCGCCCAGAGTGGGAAACCCAGCCAGACGGGTAGGGTACAACAACAACAGCAACAACAACATTTTGAGCTGTAATTTTTATTACCTGTACCCCTTTAATCTTTCCTGTTGTTGTCTAAATGTTTACTACGCAGGCAAATAAAGAGAACCTTAACTAGTTGCCATGAATTTCACTCTGGGCAAGATGCTGATGCTGATTGCATTCTTCTTTGTGGGTATCTTTTCAACCATCTTTAATAGGCGGTATTCCCACTGGACTTTACTATTGTTCAGGATCATGATCAGGTAAGTGGTTACCTGGGGAGATATATGGGGTGAGTTGTAATGCCTTGGTCAAAGAGAAGCAAGCATCAGCATGCATGGTCTTACATAATACCTGGATGAGAGATCACACAGGAGTCCCTCATCCTTGGCTCTGAAGCCTACCCCTACCCCTTGCCTTGGGGAATATATTTCGGAGAAGAAAAGGCTAAGGAGTGAACCCTACACAAGTGTGGAGTCCCTAAGATGGTTGGATGGTGCTTTGCATGCCTCCTTCCAGCAACTCTTGCAGCCAAACATATTGCTCTGCTTTCCTTTGGACCACCTCAGCGAGGCTGAGAGGAGGGTCTTGTTGTCTGGGCAGCCCAGGACCTCTGTACACTCTGCCCAGGTCTGTTGCCCCAGGCGTGTCACTTTGGTGCTGCTAACGTAGTGGTTGGACTCACCCCCAGAGGCACACTCCATTGTCTCTCGACACAGACAGATGCCAACAACTATGGCTTATTAGGAATTTGCCATCACCTTTGGCCAGAACAGTAAACATATGAACTAAGAAGGGATTCTTTAACTGTGATTCCTCCATCTGGTTTGGACCAGATGACCTTCCAACTCAATTCCATATTGGTACAGGAAGTACAAGTTAGGCCGGTTGGCATTTTAATGTGAACCAAAACTAATTTCTCCTCACGGTAGAGCTTTAACTGGAAGTGCTTCCTCTGAAGAACCACCGGTCTCTTCATCTTGCTTCTCTCTGTGCTTTTAGGTGCAAGCGTCTGAAGAGGGGCATGAAGGTGAAATTCGTTGAACATGGGGGCTACAGGTTCTGTTACTTCTGCCGAGGGAAACCAGGCTCTCAGCCATCAGTGCTGATGCTTCATGGTTTCTCATTCAACAAAGATATGTGGCTAGACACCATCAAAGTAGGTTTCCATTTTTCCAATAGGGCAACTTTGATGTCTCTTTTGTGCCTTCCCTGAGAGGGTTGGAAATGACCAAACGTACCCAACTTTTACACCTTCAGCATTTGACTTGGGGCATTTTTCTCCCCAAGCCATTGTCGAAAAGGCAAGAGTTTCACCGATGAGACGTAAAGTGTGAGCATCTGCCCTAAGGACACACAGCATCCTCATCTTTCTGTAGTGCAGGGGTTGGGGGCATCATGTGGCCCTCCAGATGCGGTTGGACTCCAACTCCCATCAGCACCAGCCGCAATGGCCAATGGGATGGGTGAGAGGAACGTTACTCCAGCAACACCTGGAGGAGCCATAGTTTCCCCACCCCTGATGCAATGTGTTAAGGTGCCATAAAAGGTAAAGGTAAAGGGACCCCTGACCATTAGGTCCAGTCATGGCCAACTCTGGGGTTGTGGCGCTCATATCGCTTTACTGGCCAAGGGAGCCGGCGTACAGCTTCCGGGTCATGTGGCCAGCATGACTAAGCCGCTTCTGGCGAACCAGAGCAGCACATGGAAACGCCGTTTACCTTCCCGCTGGAGTGGTACCTATTTATCTACTTGCACTTTGACGTGCTTTCAAACTGCTAGGTTGGCAGGAGCAGGGACCGAGCAACGGGAGCTCACCCCGCCGCAGGGATTCGAACCGCCGACCTTCTGATTGGCAAGTCCTAGGCTTTGTGGTTTAACCCACAGTGCCACCCACGTCCCTACCTGGTTCAAAATTGTGGAAGTACAGCTGTGAGGCCAGGCTTGTTGGTCTAGCAAAGGGAGACAAGCTGGTGTCCCCCAGCTGCTATTGGGCTACAACTCCTGCAGGCCCCATGGCCAATAGTCATGGATGGTCCCATAAGCCATGAGGTTGGCCACTGTGAGAACAGCATGCTGGGCTAGATGTTCCCTTCTAATGTTCCTGTGATGGGAGTTGTAATCCATTAACAACCTGAAGGCATCACATTGGCTGCTCCTGGATTGGGAGAGGCATGGTTGTTGAATTAGATTTAAGGTCTGGCGTTCAGCTGCCAAACCACCTCATGCTCCAGGGGGGAAAAGGGACCATATCATAAAGAGGGAGTGGATGACTTATTGTTTGCATCATCTTGCATCTCAGGCATTGCAGCTCTGCCTTTTTAACTTAATCCTATCTACCCACTCCATAATACACTCAAACATTTTCTCACTGTATATGTTTCTTTATACCATAGGCTAAAGAAGGGTGTGATGGTATTTATTTGGGCACATCAACCACTCCACCCCTTCGATAATGACCAGCCCAGTTATGGTTGCTTTGAATTCTCGGTCTCATTTCCCATGCCGTCTTTCCCCAGCTCTTTCCAAAGGACCTCCACGTGGTCTGCCTTGACATGCCTGGCCACGGAGAAACCACTCGCCTGCTGGCAGAAAGTTACACGGCAGTAAACCAAGCGAAAATGATACACCAGGTAAGGCTGGCAAGCAAGTGGTTCTGGACTGGTAAGGGCGTCACCGTCGCTGAAGTATGGAGATTGCCTTGGCTCCAGTTGCTTAAGCTGGAGCCAAGGAACTGGTTTTGCAATCGCTCACCAGCCGGGTGCATTGCAACTTTCCCATTCTTGCGGAAGGTGATGTCTCCTGGGCTCAGCTTTCCTTGAAAACCTTCCTGCTCCACAGCCTCTGCTGACTATTATTTTAAAGAGAATCCAACGTAGGAATGATTGGCAGCAGCTAGGGACTTGCTTGGGAAATTCCCTTTGCATGGCGAGTTCCTGCCCCCACCAGGTGGAAATAATGACGCACGGCACAATTATTAAGGTTAATGGGCTAAACAAGACCACAGCTTTATTGGTTACAGGTGATGAGCGGTATTGGCTTAGGCATTGGTCCTAACCAACTATATCCGACTTCAGCCCGTCCGCTTGAAGTCCGGGAAGGGTTAACCACCAGTAGGGGGAGTCCTGCTGATGCACATCAACTAGGAACGTCCCCGGGGTCACCGATAGGGAGTGTGTCTTAGGCCCTCACCACCTTAGGCTTCGGACAGGGCCATGCCCCCCCCCCGAATCCTTTATCTGACTTCCATATGGGGGGCAGGTGATGGCGTTACCTCCCCTCTTCCATCTACGGAACTATATCAATGCCTAATCGCCAATACCCAGAAAGTTGTGACGATTTGCTACAAGTTAGGCGAAAACCAAGTGGCTGGTGCCAATTTGCCAAGTGGAAAAATTCCTACCAGGCGCCTCAACGGTGACCAACCAAGGTCCATAGCAAGGTCAAAGACAAAACCTTAAAGGGCGGGAGGGTGGGAAAGCCAAACAGCTGCGGAGCAGCAGAGGGAGATCCCTGGCCGCATCCTGCCTTAAATAGGGCAGGCCATGGCCCCAGAGCCAGCCAATTGGCTGGCCAGGTGGTGACATGGCCGGGAATCCCCCCAATCGCACGGGAGCTGCGATGGGGCATGTGGCGTGTGTGGTGGGGCCGTAAAGCCCGCAACCCCACCTCCGCTGAAGGGCGGAAGTGGCTAAACCAGTATGGGCACCTTTAACATCCAGCTTAACCTCATGCTTCTTCTTTCAGTTTGTTGAGTGCATTGGCCTGAACCAAAAGCCTTTCCACCTGGTTGGCATGTCCATGGGCGGAACAATTGCTGGTATTTATGCGGCTCAGTATCCATCTGATGTCTCTCGCTTGTCTCTCCTTTGCCCACCTGGTAAGTGTCTGAGGCAGGGGTGGGGAATGTCAGACCTGGGGACCAGATGCAACCCACCTCCCACAACACCTAGGCCTCTCTATTTCATCCTCCAAACTCTCCACAGATCACACCCTGTCACCAGCCTTGCTTTGCACCCCAGATTCCTGGCTGCAATTTGTCCTTGAACACTGATGATTGCCTCTTGCTTGTCTGACTGAAGGATAGAGAGGATTGTGTGAGTGTATATGGAAACTAGCCCTATACTATTAAAGCACACTCTTCCCCTCAAAGAATCTTGGGCACTGCAGTTTATCTCTCACAGAGTTCCTGTTGCCAACAACACATAACAAACTACCATGCCCAGAATTATCTGAGGTGGAAAAATGTGCTTTGAAAGTGTTCAAAAGGTACGGTGGTACCTCGGGTTACAGACGCTTCAGGTTATGCGTTTTCAGGTTATGGACGCGCCGAAACCCAGAAGTACCAGAATGGGTTACTTCCGGGTTTCAGCCCTCGCGCATGCGCAGAAGTGCCAAATCGCGTCACGCACGTGTGCAGACGCAGCACTGCAGGTTGAGAACGTGCCTCCCGCACGGATCGTGTACGCAGCCCGAGTTTCCACTGTACAGTGTATTGTTCTCAGTGCTGCTCAGAGAGTAGTTTCTCTTCACAGACAGACAGTGGTACCTCGGTTTTCGAACGTAATCCGCTCTGGAAGACTGTTCGACTTCTGAAACATTCAAAAACCGAAGCACAAAGGGAGGCCTGCAGATTTAATTGAGAAAATTGAGAAACACTCAACAGAAGCCATTTGACTTCTGAGGTGATTTCGAAAACCGAGGTACCACTGTATACAAATATATACAATATACGGGGAGGAACCTAACCCATACATTCTTACATAAATTTGAAATTATTATCCTAACACATACGTTAATATCAATAGTGTACCACATTTGGCAACTGTGCTAGGACTATTGAGGTAGCCACCAGCAATGTTCCTTGCTCCATTAGCTCACGCCAGTCCCAACTTCTATTCCAGACATTACCAACTTGGCCTTGCAGATATTTGCTGCACTACAACTCCCATCAGCCCTTGCCAGCATGCTCTTACTGCCTGGGGTTGATGGGAGTTGTGGTCCAACAACATCTAGATGGGGTCAGGTTGGCAAAGGCTATTGAGGACTTTCAGCACTGTTCTGTGGTACCAGACCTTCCATTTATAGCAACCGGTTGACCAGTAACTACATTTCTAAGCCGCACATTTTCTCCCAACTCTTTAGGCCTACGGTATGCAGCAGATAATGAGTTCATCAACCATTTGAAGGAGCTGCGGAAATCTACCAACTCACACACCAACCCTCTGGTTCCTTTGACCGTAAAACAGGGAGAAAGTTTGCTCAGACTTGGCTTATACCATCCCAGCAATACAAACGTGCAGGTGAAGAGGTAGCGCCCTGAAAAATTGTAGTGCTCTGGCCTAATAGTTTGTAGGAGGAGGAGTTTGGAGTTTGGATTTGATATCCCACTTTATCACTCCCCTTAAGGAGTCTCAAAGCGGCTAACAATCTCCTTTCCCTTCCTCCCCCACAACACTCTGTGAGGTGAGTGGGGCTGAGAGACTTCAGAGAAGCGTAACTAGCCCAAGGTCACCCAGCAGCTGCATGTGGAGGAGCGGGGAAGCGAAGCCAGTTCACCAGATTACGAGTCTACCGCTCTTAACCACTTGTCCACCTCCCTGCCTGCCTGTCTTCTGCAGCATTTGGTGGTACAGGCAGGAGAGGCACGAGACGAAATCTGAAAAAGAAGGCTGGGTAAATAGACTGTGTTTGGTGAACTTGCAACTTTTCACTTGTCAGGGATTCTTAAGCTCAGTTGGTTAGAGCGTGGTGTTGTTAACGCCAAGGTTGCAGGTTCGATCCCCATATGGGACAGCTGCATATTACTGAATTGCAGGGGTTTGGGCTAGTGTCAGGGTTCGGGGAATCGGCTCCCTCCACCCCTGTGGCCATAAATGAGCAGATCAAATGAAAGGAATTCTTACCAGTTAGTTTCTTTAATAAACACAGCGAAGGGCAAAAGAAAGCATCTAACCAGAATGGCGGTGCTCCCAGTAAAGGCCACTTCCCCTCTCCGTCCTTATTAATCCACGTCACTCCCACATCTTGTAATCTGAGTCTGTAGTCTCTGCCCTTTCTGTTCTGACACTTTCTGAGCTCTCCGAGACTTTGGGGAAGGGGGGTGGATACTATCCAGAGACTGTGAATCTGTTAACTCTCTCTCTTCTAGTGTTTCTTCTGCTAGCTGTTCCCCATCCAGTATTTCCCAGCTTCTGCCTTCTGAACTATGCCCTTCTGCAAACCACGGTTCCAAATCTATACTGTCCTCCTGCTCCTGGGAAGATTCAGGATCAGGGGAGGGGGGAGGGGGAGGCTCCCACCATTCTTCCTCAGTGCAGCCCTCCTCAGCATGGTCCCTGACTGCTAGATGATCCTCAGGGTCTCTTCCAACTCCACAATTCTATGAATCTATGATTTTTAGCTGTGATTGCTGTATTGCCAAGAGTTGGCCTACTTCTTCTTCTCCTTCTTCTTCTTCTTCTTCTTCTTCTTCTTCTTCTTCTTCTTCTTCTTCTTCTTCTTCCTCTTCTTCTTCTTCTTCCTCTTCCTCTTCTTCTTCTTCTTCTTCTTCTTCTTCTTCTTCTTCTTCTTCTTCTTCTTCCTACCTCACCCATCTAGCTGGGCTGCCCCAGCCACTCTAGGCCACCCTTGGGATCCCTCACAAGACTACATTTCTATGCTTCTAATTAGGAGAGAGCTCCCACAAGGAACTGCACTGGAAACTTCACCCATCCATTCATTATGTAGTGCCATCAATCTGCATGATGCTTTACAGAGGATAGGTCTCTGCCGGAAGAGCATAAGATAATATAAACAGTGAAATGGTAGGAAAAGGGGGCCAAGTGCAGTCGGACTTAAAAGTTGCGTGTGTTGAGGTTTGGCTTGGAACACACGGAAGCTGCCTTATTTAGGTCAGACCATTTGAAGAGGCACGTAGTGAGACCATTCAACCGCTGCTGGTGAGGCTCGCTGACCTCCCGGAAAAGCAAATATTTGACCTTTTCCTGTTAGACAAAGATCATAAGACGACCCAGATGATCGCCAGATTCTGTGTACAGATCTGTAGACACAGACCATCCCTCAACCCAAACTAGTTCGTTAAGAAAATCCCCAAACTCAGTTCCATGGGTGACTCTGGTTCATCTCTCTGTGGTAGTTTAGTTTTAAGTGTCTATACGCTTATCGCATTTATAAATTTTAAATTTATTGTTGTACATTGTTTTAAATGTCTTCTTTCCTTCTGGGATTGTACCCCCAAGCGTGTTTTATAAGCTGGTCTCCGACCGTTATAAATTATCTATCTATCTATCTGGTCAGACCATTGGTGCGTGTAGCTCACGCGTGTAGCTTTTGTCCACAGGGGTTGCCAACCTTTCCAGGCCGTCTTACTTATTTTTCTTTTCTTCGTCCCTTTAGCTCCTAAAGGGCTATCTGGAAGACAGGAGGCCACACAAGTCTTTCTTCTTAAAATGTAAGTTCAATAGCATTGCCTACGCTCTGCCTGGGGAATTTCACAGAGGCTGATTCTGGTTTCCTATCAATATGCTAGATGGAACAAAGATATGCAGCCCAGCCCAGCTGTTGTCTTGTGTTTTGTTTTGTTTTTAAATATATTTAAATTTTATTAACATATAAAACACATACAAATACATATACGCAATACACATACACTACACGCTACCTTATTTCCATAACATAAAACATACCTACATTACTCTATATAATACCTACCTATGCTATACATATCAACATACCTACACACCTACCCCACACGGACACCCACCAAGGGACTTGACTTCCAGCCGTTCTTCTTACGCTACTTTATTTTTCCAACTAGCTTAAACACATTTCATTATTTCTTTAATCTCTTCTTCTATCTTGACTTTACTCTCCTTTCACTCTAATCATTTTCTGGATTCACTCTGTCAGACGTTCTACTTTTTCTACATAAATTTTGATGTACAGTGTTACCTCGGGTTACATACGCTTCAGGTTACATACGCTTCAGGTTACAGACTCCGCTAACCCAGAAATATTACCTCGGGTTAAGAATTTTGCTTCAGGATGAGAACAGAAATTGTGCTCTGGTGGTACGGCAGCAGCAGGAGGCCCCATTAGCTAAAGTGGTACCTCAGGTTAAGAACAGTTTCAGGTTAAGTACGGACCTCCGGAACGAATTAAGTACTTAACCTGAGGTACCACTGTATTCCTTAAAGATAGCCCCCTCCTTATTCACTTTTTGTACCATATCTCCTCTTATCCTCCCTTTTAGTTCGGCAAAATGGAAGCTGTTGTCTTGAGGCAGCAGCTGTGCTGCTTGAAGCAGTCTGGCTGCACCTAGGCTCAGCTTAGTTTGCATCCACTCCATACAGTTAAAGCACCCTTGTACCACGTTTAACAGTCAGGGGAAACTCCTGGGAACTGCAGTTTGTTAAGGATGCTGCGAGTTGTAGGCGTGTGAAGTCAGTAGAGGGTGGTGTCCATTGGGATAAGTAGGGTGTTAGGCAGGAGGCCAACAGTAGGTGGAGCCAGAGCCAACCGATCAACTAATTCTAGTTTTGCCCCTTCCCTCCTCCCTGAGTTCTACAAGGACAGTGCTAAGACTTAAGGTGAAGGAAGCTGATCGCGGGTGCCACCCTCTGGACGGTTGTAAGGAAGAAGGCAAATTTGTCATGAAAAACACAGTTAGGTTCCTTTTCCCCTTATCAGAGCGTTTTCAAGAAACAGTGCCCCACTTGCTGTAATCGACCAGCTTCCACCGCACCCTTAAAAAACTACATTTCCCAGGATTCCATAAGGGGAAGCCATGACTGTGAAAGCAGCCTAAGAGTTTGTTAAATGTATAGTGTGAATGTGGCCTTGCGCAGAGGCAGATTTAGGGCAGTGCAACCGGTTCTGCCGCGCTGGGTGCCAAGCCTAGGGGGCGCTGCAGGGCATCACAACTATGACGTAATTAATTGAGCAGAACAGAAGGTGAGAGGTGTGGGGCGGGGATTTTGACCTTGTAGAGGGCTCTGCTGAAATTTGAAAGACCAAAATCTGTCCCACCGTGCGCATTTGTAAATAAACCCAAATATTACAAAACAAAAACAAAAAAAGCCATACGTATCCAGATGTCATTAATACTCCAACTTCCATCAGCCTCAGATAGCAAGGCCAATGATAAGGGATAATAAGAACTGTAGTCCAGCAACAGCTGTGGGGAGAAGTGGGCACAGGGTCTTCAGGCCTGCTGACTAGGAGTCTTGGTTGACCACAAACTTGACATGAGCCAACAGTGTGACGCGGCAGCTAAAAAAGCCAATGCAATTCTGGGCTGCATCAATAGGAGTATAGCATCTAGATCAAGGGAAGTAATAGCGCCACTGTATTCTGCTCTGGTCAGACCTCACCTGGAGTACCGTGTCCAGTTCTGGGCACCACAGTTCAGGAAGGACACTGACAAACTGGAACGTGTCCAGAGGAGGGCAACCAAAATGGTCAAAGGCCTGGAAACGATGCCTTATGAGGAACGGCTAAGGGAGCTGGGCATGTTTAGCCTGGAGAAGAGGAGGTTAAGGGGTGATATGATAGCCATGTTCAAATATATAAAAGGATGTCACATAGAGGAGGGAGAAAGGTTGTTTTCTGCTGCTCCAGAGAAGCGGACACGGAGCAATGGATCCAAACTACAAGAAAGAAGATTCCACCTAAACATTAGGAAGAACTTCCTGACAGTAAGAGCTGTTTGACAGTGGAATTTGCTGCCAAGGAGTGTGGCGGAGTCTCCTTCTTTGGAGGTCTTTAAGCAGAGGCTTGACAACCATATGTCAGGAGTGCTCTGATGGTGTTTCCTGCTTGGCAGGGGGTTGGACTCGATGGCCCTTGTGGTCTCTTCCAACTCTATGATTCTATGATTCTATGACTTTAGGCACTCCTTTGCTTCGTCACAGAAAAGTGTCAGGGCATATCACATTTTATGTCTGTAGCAATCTCTAAAGAAGGGTGCTTATCTGCATTTTCCCACCAACAATAAGCAGACCAGGGGGGCAATGCACACAGCATTAAGATAGGACACACTTTTTCATGTGTGGAGCTGGTCCTGTGTTTCTAAGAAGACGTGCAAAGTGACCCTCTGATGATTCAACGTGGTTCTTGGGCTTCTGGGTTTCTCTTCTGCTACAAAACAGACGCACACCTAACTTCAGGGCAACAAGCCTGGAAATGCGCAACAGGTAAAACGGCCACAGAAACAGGCCTGACTCTGCTTCTTTCTTGGAAAAGGCTTTTTAGACATGTCCAGCAGGGAGTCCAGGTACCGCTTGCATGACAGCATGAGCAAGATCAGGGCTCCAGCGCAAATCATCTGGGGAAGGGAGGACAAGGTAAGCTAACTGGTTAAATCAGCAATGGTACACTGGGCTAAAGATTTAGGTAATCATATTGACATGGCCTCATGGGGGGAAACTGTGGAGAGCGGATATGAAATTTACAGCCCGTTTTACTTTAAAGGAAAAAAATTATGAAAATGCTATACAGGTGGTATTTAATGCCAAATAAATTAGCAAAGATGTATGGACAGTGTCCAATAAACTCTGGAAATGTAAACATAAGGAATGGATGTAACAAATTGAGAGAACTGTTCATGAAATGGTCCTGAACTGGTCTCCTGTAGTGTGCTTTGGTAATAATAATAATAATAATAATAATAATAATAATAATAATAATAATTTATTATTGATTATTGATTAGAATATTTGTGTGAGATTGCACGGGAAAAATATGGAATAACAGATACAATCTTGCTTAAAATGTATATAGGAAGTGCAGTGTAAGCGATGGAAGTCAATCAATGAAATTTTATTATTCTTTTCATACTGAGATATTTGTAGAATAAATTTGGAAGAAACTCTTCCAACTTTTCTTCTTCCTTTCTCTTTATTTTTTCTTCTTTTACCTTTTCTTCTTCTTTTCTCTTTTGTTCCTTTTTTCATATATATGTGCTTATTTGAAAAACATATTTATGTATGTATGTATTTGCAATATTTTGCTTATATTTTGTAACAATTATGTTAAATAAATAAAAAATTATTAAGAGAAAAAAAATTGAAACAATGCACACATTGTTTTGTTGTTTAGGTGATGGATCCTTCCGGGGCAGAAATGTTAGCCAAAGCCATCCCTGCCTCCCAAGTTCATATACTGGAGAAATGTGGACATTTCATCACTCTCGATAGGCCCAGGAAACTGTCAAAACTTCTTCTGGAATTCCACTATTCAGTCTGTGGCACAGCAGAGAATAAGAAGATGGCGTAAACCTCGCCAAGGATGGAGCAGCAGCTCATGAAGATTCAAAGCAACTTGGTACCTCAGAAAGGACAATGTGGAAACGACATTTTGAATGTTCCCCTCCCCACCTGCTTTTTTCACAACAAAAGGTTTATGGAATATGATATATGGGCTCTCCGCAGGGCCTAAACAGAGCTGAGGAATTTGCATGCTTCATTTTCCATGTCACAACTTGTAATTAGGTCACATCGGTGGGGAGAAACCAACCAACCAACTTGTGGGTATTAGATTTCAGATTGCGATCCTATCTAGGGGCGAGCCCCATTGAATGCACTAGAAGATATTTATAAGCAAACACGTGAAGGGTTGCACCAGATGGCTGCAGTGTTATGCTTACTTAACTGGGAATAAGTTCTCTTGAACTCAATGGGTGTAACATTGCAGAAAAAGCATTAAAACTGTGGAAGATAAAATAGGTTTTCTCAATCTAAGGAATAATGTTTTGAAATACAGTGGTACCCCGAGTTACATGCGCTTAAGGTTAAATACGCTTCAGGTTACAGACTCCGCTAACCCAGAAATAGTGCTTCGGGTTAAGAACTTTGCTTCAGGATGAGAACAGAAATCCTGCTCTGGCGGCGCGGCAGCAGCAGGAGGCCCCATTAGCTAAAGTGGTGCTTCAGGTTAAGAACAGTTTCAGGTTAAGAACAGACCTCCGGAATGAATTAAGTACTTAACCTGAGGTACCACTGTATGGTGAAATCATCTAAGCTACATGGCATTTTTGAACACTTTCCCCCATTTTAAAACTGGACTGCATCCACTTTTGAAATCTTTGCTTAATTTTGACCTGTTGCCAGCAAGGCACCCAGCCGCCTCCTATGAATATTTGACTTATGCATCAGAGCAGGAGAACGCATTAGATAAAGGTGAGTCCCAGGGTGAAGTGGGATACTGCAGAAAGAACTGGGGTTGGTCAGAGGCAAAGCTGGGTTTATGCAAGATGGCATGATTTGAAGCAGGGACCCTTGAAGTGCTTTGTGGTGCCTTGATGATGCAGATATTTTACAAAATGCTGCAGACAAGCATCTCCTAAAAGTGAACGTACCTGTCATTCACCCAAAGGTCCCAGAGTGGGTTTCAACAATTAAAGCACAAACAAGTTACAGAAATGAGGTGAATCCTAAAAATATGTATCTTGGGTGTTAAAAGCCAGGGTAAAGAGGTATGTCTTCAGCATTCACCAAAACCTATACAGTGGTACCTTGGTTCTCAAACTTAATCTGTTCCGGAAGTCCGTTCCAAAACCAAAGCGTTCCAAAACCAAAGCGCGCTTTCCCATAGAAAGTAATCAAAAATGGATTAATCCGTTCCAGCAATTTAACATGAATTTTACTATCTAACGAGACCATTGATCCATAAAATGAAAGCAATAAACAATGTACAGTCATACCTCGGGTTAAATACGCTTCGAATTGAGCGCATTCGAGTTGCGCTCCTCGGCAACCCGGAAGTAACAGAGAGCGTTACTTCCAGGTTTCGCTGCTTGCGCATGCACAGATGCTCAAAATGACATCACGCGCATGCGCAGAAGCAGCGAAAAGCGACGCGCACGTGCACAGATGTGCCATCACTAGTTACGTTTACCTCTAGATGTGAACGGGGCTCCAGAATGGATCCCGTTCATATCTAGAGGTACCACTGTACACAAAGTCACACAATCAATCAATCAGTAGCTGAACTGGGTTCCACGCAGTCACAAAAACAAAAAAAGAGTTGCAAAAATAAACACGCAAAATAAATAGCAAAAATAGACATATCTCAGTGTAACACTCAAAACGGAAGTGTGACACTCAAATCGTCAGCGTAACACTCAAAAAGGAGGACGTTCAGCTTCAGAAAATCGTTCGCAAACCGGAACACCGGAAATCGTGCTCCAGCGGTGCGGCGGCAGCAGGAGGCCCCATTAGCTAAAGTGGTGCTTCAGGTTAAGAACAGTTTCAGGTTAAGTACAGACCTCCAGAACGAATTAAGTACTTAACCCGAGGTACCACTGTACAATACAAATGTACCAAAGTCAACACCATCCCCACCCCCCCATACATTTACATTTATATTTCCTCAATCCATCATATTATTATTTTCTCCTTCCTCCCACTTCCCTCCACCCCCACTCGATTTCCTTCACATTATACAATTTACAATAGTCTTTGCATTCTACAGTCTTCTCAAATCATCTATATATTCTTATTATCTTTCCTTACTAATTTTTCTTCCATCCAATACTTCACTTTTTAATCTAGGCATATTAGCGTATCTTTTTTTGAGCAATATTTTGCCATATATTCATCAAAACATTTCCATTCCTTTTTTTAATTTTTGATTTGACTGATTTCTTATTATAGCACTTAATTTGGCCAAAATTAAATATTCATTTAGTTTACAAATCCATTCCTCCTTTGTGGGTATAGTTTGTGACTTCCACCTAGCAGCAATCTGTAAGCCAACCTTTCCCTGAAGTTCTTTTCACATTTGTTCTTGCATATTTTTTATCATAATTTTTGTCTTTTCCATATTCATTTTAAAGCCAGACACCTTGCCAAAGTCATATATTATCTTTATTGCTTTAGCAATACTTGCTTCTGGTTCTTCTGTTGTTAACAAAATATCATCCGCAAAGGCCCTGATCTTAAAAACCTCTTTTCCCAATGTTATTCCTATAATCACTTTGTCTTTCCTTATTTCCGACAACAATATTTCTAATGTCAATATAAAAAATAAAGGTGAGAGGACACCCTTGTCTGGTGCCCTTCTGCACTGGAAAGCATTCTGTCCTGACACTATTAATTATTAGACTAGCCTTCTGCTTCTCGTAAATCGCATTTATACCTCGTATCATACCATTTTGAACAGCCATGGCTTCCCCCTCCCCACAAATCCTGAGAACCGTATTTGTGGCTGGTGCTCAGAATTGTCTGGAGACCTCTATTCCCCTCACAAAGCTACAATTGCCAGAGTTCCCTGGGAAGAGGGGTTGACTCTTAAATCACTCTGTGGATTGTAGGTCTGTGAAGGGAATGGGGGAGTCTCCAATTTTCCCCACCCTTAACAAATCACACTTATCAGGAATCCTTTGGGGAAAGCCATGAATGCTCAGTGGGATGAGAGTGCTTTAAACGGGCAAATGGGGTCTCCGTCTTCCCCGCAATGGTGAGATGTGTTGTCAGTTCATAAATTTGCATCTATACATAGAAAACAGCACATGCAAGTTGTATGTTTATCTGGTTCCTCCTGTGGCTTTGCCACTCTTCAGGCGAACAGCACAAAGCAGTTTAATATAAATGCTAAATCAAGTAAGCAACACTTATTGCTACATAATAATGCCTCTGCCAAGGAATTGCTTTGGGTGAGATCACTCTTCAACGGGTTGCATCACCAATGAATAAATTGGGTCCATATTGGAAGAGAAATCATCACTTCCTCTTGGAGAAATGAACACCTGGTACGGGAATGGAAGAAACAACTGAATATTGTAAAACCAGTTTAAATTGTACGGTTCCTGTGTTTTCAGCATACTTTGAAAACTTAGGGGACTTGGGAGTATTTTTAAGTTTACCTGGGATGGCCCAAGACATTTTGCCACCTGAGGTGAAGGGCAAGATGAGGGCAGTCCCACGTATTTAATGCAGAGAAGTGGGCTGGGCTGATGCTTGACTCTTATATCAACACTGAAGAAGGAATAGTGTCCTCTTTCAGGAAGCAAACTAGTATAGTGGATGCAAAGCAAGCCATGTAATATGCACAGCTCTGTCCTACAAATCTTGTCCCTACTAGTTAGCAGCTGCCACCTGAGGCAATTGCAACACTCTGCCTAATCAAAGGGCCGGCTCTGGGCTTATCTTCATCTCAAAAGAAATCACAGCAAAAGGAACAATGATCTATTTGGAAAACATCAGAGAACCTGAGAAATTGCATGAACAAAGGAATAACAAAAATATGAGCAATTGGAATTGGAGAGGAAGAAACAAGATTTGTTGTTGTTGTTACAAAATATTTATATAATAGCGTGTTGTTGTTGCTGTTACTGAGGCATCTGATCAAAGATCTGTATTTTAAAATAAGCTTAAAAATATATTTGTAGATGCTTGCTCCAAATGCTTGCTCCAAATGCTTGCTCCAGGCCAGGCAGAAACCACCTGGCTGAGAGTCTTTTTGTTTATTCTCCTGAACAAGGGCCCCTCATTGATTTGTTGCAGTACCTCAAAGTTGTAAAAAGGAGCAAAAGCTGGGAACAAAAGGTCATACGAATTACAGAATACAATCCAAGCTGCAAAAACACTAATTAGAGTTGGTAAATAGTGCCTCCCATCAAAACATGGTTTAAGGTATCCTGAGAAGGTTAAAAGGCAAAGAGCTAAAAGCAACAACAGCTGCTGCCTGGTGAGGAAGAGAAACTGCTCTGAGGTTGTTTTTGGTCATTTTAGAAACTTGATTTTTAATAAGTTCTTCCCTTCTAAAAATCAATCTATATATATATGTACTGACTTTAATGTGACTATACAAAAGAATGTAGAAAGTAAGAGATGTTAGATTCTTATGTTAGATTCTTATCTCATTGATGGTGTGTGAGAAGGTGAACCCAAGACCTCTGTTTATATGACAAAATTTGAAACCATGAGCCATCTGTTTTAGCCATTTGCCCCTGTTGCTAGAAGGGCAGAAGAGCAAAGGGCAGAAGAGCAAAGAGCAAAGGGTAATCTGATAATTAAGATGTCTTGTCGAGACAAATGTAAGATATATGATAGAAGGAAATATAGCTCTTTGTCTCCCATAAAAGGTAATAGGAAATGGGTGTATCTTTTATGATTGGTTCTAGCAAACAGCCAATAGGAATTTCAACCAGGCTGATTGGACAGAGGCAGCCAAAGGAGGAGTAAGGAGGCTGGGCTGAGGGAATATAAGTGCTGGTCACCAGGGCTGGAGTGTGCAGAGCTTTTGGTAAATATACCACTGTGCCAATCATTTATTTGTCTGACAAATAAATTATTATTTTAATTTCTCTATTGCTGCGTTGAATATTTCATTCCAGCTAAGCGTTAACCACAAGCAGGGTGCTACATTACTATACTACCCTTCATCCAAGCAACACAGAGCTGTTTACAATATAAAAACACAAAAATACATAACATAGTAACAAATAAAAACAACACACACACTTAGTTCAAAAGGCCGTCGTTTGTTTAATTAGCCATAGGTAGGCCCCAAGTGCTCACTGGAAGGACAGATCCTGAAGCTGAGGCTCCAATACTTTGGCCACCTCATGAGAAGAGAAGACTTCCTGGGAAAGACCCTGGTGCTGGGAAAGATGGAGGGCAGAAGGGGAAGGGATCGGCAGAGGATGAGATGGTTGGACAGTGTTCTCGAAGCTACCAGCATGAGTTTGACCAAACTGCGGGAGGCAGTGGAAGACAGGAGTGCCTGGCGTGCTCTGGTCCATGGGGTCACGAAGATTCAGACACGACTAAATGACTAAACAACAACAAAGGCCTGGGAGAAGAGGAATGTTGTTTCCTTGTTGCCTAAAGATATGCAACGAAGGTGCCAGGCGAACCTTCCTGGGGAGAGCATTCCACAAGCAGGGAGTCACCATTCTGGGAAGGTTGCTCATCAGTGCCTTCCTTTTGTTATGGAGATTAACTGATGGATCTCAGCAGGCCCGGATTTAGGTTTGATGAGGCCCTAAGCTACTGAAGGTAATGGGGCCCTTTATATGTCCAGCCGTCTTTTGTCAACAACAAATTGTCGCTTTTTTTTGTGTTGAATATATGGTATATGGTAATTTAGGGACCTAATAGGTCCCTAAATTACCATATACCATATGGGATGCGGGTGGCGCTGTGGGTTAAAGCCTCAGTGCCTAGGGCTTGCCGATCGAAAGGTCGGCGGTTCGAATCCCCGCGGCGGGGTGCGCTCCCACTGTTCGATCCCAGCGCCTGCCAACCTAGCAGTTCGAAAGCACCCCCGGGTGCAAGTAGATAAATAGGGACCGCTTACCAGCGGGAAGGTAAACGGCGTTCCGTGTGCTGTGCTGGCCCGCCAGATGCAGCTTGTCCCGCTGGCCACGTGACCCGGAAGTGTCTGCGGACAGCGCTGGCTCCCGGCCTCTTTGAGTGAGATGAGCACACAACCCTAGAGTCTGGCAAGACTGGCCCGTACGGGCAGGGGTACCTTTACCTTTATCTAATAGGTCCATACACAATGCAAAACACTGTTGCTATATGTAGGCTTTATTTTATTTGTTTTTTATCTTATATTTTGGAAATGTACATCTAGGTTTTACTTTAATTGGGGGGAGGGGGCTAAGCTATAGCTTGTTTAGCTTATACGTAAATCCGGCACTGGATGTCAGCAGATGGCTGCCTCTACTCCATAGGTCACCTAGAGCCATGTTCTTCACTCTTGGGTCCCCAGATGTTGTCCATGGTGAAATAAATGTATTTGTTGCAGGATTTGATCCTAGAAAAGAAAAAGAAAAACCATAATATTGAGTAACTGAGTCCGGATAATTCAGGAAACTGCAACAGCAGTTAAAAGATCAAGTGTCTGTCTCTGAGCAGGGCAAATACTTTAAGCCAAGCTTCCTCAACCCGGGGGCTTCCAGAAGTTTTTGACTACAGTGCCAAAACTTTAGGAAGTCATCTGGCTGGGGAAGGCGGCAAGCTCACCTCACCCCAGTCTTTGTGTGTGTTTCCATCATCTGAAGAAAAGTGCTTTTGTAGGTATGTTTATGCTATAGTGATGAACGGTGGCTGCTACTTCTCAGAATATTTATTTTAAGAAATACAGGGAGAGGTATGTATCAGCAGTATGATAAGGTGTGTTCCAGGATGATCTCTGCTTTGGGCAACCTGGTATTTTGGAGAGCGAATTTGGTTCATTATTTCATTCATTTTAACTCTTGGGATCCACTATCTGTTGGATCTGCACTGGCTTTGATTATGCATTCATTCACATGGTTTTTTATTTTGTTACCTACCGTATTTTTCGCTCTATAGGACGCACTTTTTCCCCTTCAAAAATGAAGGGGAAATGTGTGTGCGTCCTATGGAGCGAAGACGCTATAGCTAAAGCAGCCCCCCGCGACCCTCTCCCGGCTGGAGAGGTGACACGCGGCTATGGCAGGAGCCTCTATAGCTGTGCGTCACCTCTCCAGTCGGGAGAGCGCGCGCGGGGCTAAAGCGGGCTTTTGCGAGAGGTGAGGGAATCCCCCCACCTCCCAGGAAAGCCAAGAGAAGCCGTGCAGCCCTTTTTAAGTGCGCACGGCTTCTGCCGGTTTTGCGGGAGGTGGGGGAATTCCCCCACTTCCCAGGAAAGCCAGGAGAAGCCACGATCTCTTTAAAGGGGTTGCGCGGCTTCTGTGGGCTTTTGGGAGAGGTGAGGGAATCCCCCCACCTCCCAGTAAAGCCAGGAAAGCCCTGCGCAGCGTCTCCCAGCAAGGAGAGGCTGCACGGGGCTAAAGGGGAAGCCAAAACACCCCGCTCTCCATCCCGCTCTCTGCCTTGGCTTCCTCCATAGCCTCGCGCAACCCCTCCGGCAAGGAGAGGCTGCACGGGGCTTTAGCCCCACACAGCGTCTCCTGGCAAGGAGAGGTTGCGCTGGGCTAAAGAGGAAGCCAGAACAGCGAGCGGGATCCATCCTGCTTGCTGCCTTGGCTTTTGCCATAGCCCCGCTCAACCCCTCCGGCAGGGAGAGGTTGTGCGCAGCCTGTACGCTGCTCTTTGGGGCTGGGGGGGGGGGAATATTTTTTTTCTTGATTTCCCCCCCTAAAAACTGGTTGCGCCCTATGGTCCGGTGCGCCCTATGGTGCGAAAAATACGGTACGTTAATTTTCTAATCTTTTCCCCTCGATGGGGACAAACCCCCTGTGCTGGCCATTTCTGTAAAATAATCTAGACTTGACGGCCTAAGTTTTATTTACAGAGAGCCTGAAAGCAATTAAGAAGTTCAATATGTTAGTCAAATAATTTGTGACAAGGTGCATACTCTGGTAACTCATGTTCTATTCAGCAAAACTGGAATATTGGCTAATTGCTAATTAGAGTGAGCAGCTGTCTAGCCCTCATAATTAAACTATAACCCTCTCGGGGAAGCACTGGTGACTTGAATCTTTGCCAGTGGCTGTATCCTGGGCGATACTGTCTCAATCTGGTAGTAAGTATTATATTTCTCAGTTGCTTTGATGGGAAATAAAGTTTGGTGTACATGAGTGGGTTGTTTCAGATGTATTGTTATAAGAGTCTAATTTTGCTAGCCTTTTGTTTTTGCTTGAAGTGGTTGTATCGCTATGGATTTTTAAATTATTTAATATGCACGATAAAGCATGTAATACTTGTTTACAAGCAGCTAGATCTCATGCTCTCATGGTTTTGTTTCCCTATAGGAGCAGGCATTTTAGAACGGAGTATTTTAAGACGCATTGTTATTTTGTCTAAAGCAGGGATGGGGAACCTGTGGCTTTCCTTTTGCTATTCAGCTAGTGTTTTGAGAAGATTTAGCTTTATCATACAGCATAGCATTTCAGGAGCAAAATCTGAAATCTTTGTGAACCATGTTTTGCTAATATGCACAGCTTTTTCTTCAGCTGGAACTCAGTGGAACTCAGTTCTGGCACTCATTCTAAGAGAACAAAAGAGGTGTTCATGGTGAGTTCTGGCACCCCTTTTTCTAGAAAAATGGGACTGCTAATATGTTTGTTGTATGATGGGGTAGGTTTTAAGAACAGGCATCCTAGAAATTGAAATGCTGACGGATTTAAATTATTTTGATGGGAAAACATGAGTGTCTATATAGATGGTTATTACAGTGGTACCTTAGTTCTCAAATGCCTTGGTACTCAAACAACTTGGAACCCAAACACTGCAAACCTGGAAGTGTTCCAGTTTGCAAACTTTCTTTGGAAGCCGAACGTACTCCGTTTTGAGAGTTATGCTTCCGATTTGAGTGCCACACTTCCGTTTTGTTTTTTTTAAAAAAAATATTTTATTAAGGATTTTCTTGTTTTACAGAAGTAAGTGTAATGCCTCGTATTTTTTTTCTCCATGTAACATTTTTACAAATCCTTTTCATTTGTTGAGGCATTAGGGGGAGAAGAAAAAAAAAAGAAAAAAGAAAGGGGGGGTGGAGAGAGGGAAGATGGAAGGGGGTGGGGTCGGGTGGCGGTGTTTCTATTATGTTTAATGTATGTAGAGTTTGGGGTCAGCGTTTTTTGTTTTGTTCACTTGTGTTCCTTTGGTGGTGAGAGAGGTTGGGGTTGGCCTAGGGTGTGATTGTTTGCTTGTGATTGGCTGTGGTGATCTTTGTTTTCGTGTGTGAGTGAGGTGGGTGGGTGTTTTGGATCAGGTTAGCCATATTGATTTGTATGCTGTTGGTGGATTATTGTCATTGTCCTGTTGGGCTGTGTATGTGATAAAGGGGAGCCATACCAGGGTGAAGGCGTCTTCTTCTGTTTGTCCCCGTGTCAGTTTCAGTTTGTTAGTTAATTTTTCTAGTAGGGCTGTTTCCCATACTATTTGGTACCATTGGTCCATGCTTACTCCTGACAGGTCTCTCCAGTGTCTGGCTATGATGCTTCTGGCTGCTGAGAGTAGGTGGGTTATGAGTTCTTTGTGGTGTAAATGGGCATTGTTGTCTTGGAAGATGTTTAGTAGGGCCAATTCTGGGGTGATGTCTATTACTTGCTTAGTTATTTTACATATTTCTTGTATGGCTGTTGTCCAGAATAGTTGGATTTTGGGACACTCCCACCATGTGAGAAGATGAAAGAGTGTAGTTTTCTCTGCCAACTGCGAAGTTGGGTTGAGGGGATCCAGATTGGGAGGGTTTTGAATAGGTAGGTTAGTTTTGGGAGTGTGATCATTTTGATCATGGCTATTTTGTCTGAGAGAATGAAATTCATGTTGTTCCATCTCTTTAGGTCTTTGTTAATTTGTCGCCACAGGCGCTTGTAGTTGTGGAGGTACAATTTATTGAGGTTTCTGGTTATTTGTACCCCTAGGTATCTGAACTTGGTGTGGCAAAGTTTTATTTTGGTGACCTTCGTGAGTTCTTTTTGGATGCGAGGAGGGGTGTTGAAGCACATAGCTTCTGACTTTGTAAAATTTACCTGTAGGCCCGACACCATTGCAAATGTGTTGAGTTTTCTGATTAGGGAGGTTGCTGTGCTTATGGGGTCTGGTGTTGTGACCATTAGGTCATCTGCAAAGAGCCCTAATTTATCGGTTCTGCCTTTTATTTCCACTCCCTTGATGTCTGTGGCTGCTCGGATGCGGACTGCTAAGGGTTCCAGAGCCAGGATAAATAAGAATGGAGACACTGGGCATCCTTGTTTCATGCCTCTTTGGATAGCTATAGTATTAGAATCCATATTGTTAGTTCTGCATTTTGCTGAGGCTTGGGAGTATATTTGTTTGAGGATTTGTAGGAAGTTGGGGCCAAATTTCATGTTAGTTAGTACTGCTAATATGTATTTCCACTCTAAGCAATCAAAGGCTTTGAGGATGTCTAGGGACATAATTGTCAATGGGAGTTTGGTTGCCTTGCTGTGTTCGATCAGGTTCAGTAGTTTCCTGATGGGGTCTGTTATATTGCGGCCAGGGACAAAGCCAGTCTGGTCTGGGGCTATTAACTTGTGTAGGAAGATTTTTAGGCGGTTGGCCAAGATTGATGTGAATATCTTATAGTCTTGGTTTATTAATGAGATTGGGTGGTATGATTCTACTTTGAGGCTGTCTTTTAGTGGTTTTGGGATGGAGACTATTTTGGAGTGGGTCCAGGTTTTGGGGATGGGGCCCCCTTTTATGATGTCGTTGAACAGGCGGGTCATGTAGGGCATCAAGGGTTCTTTGAATTTCCTATAGAATTCTGCTGTGAAGCCGTCTGGTCCTGGGGCTTTGTGTGGTTTCAGGTTTTTGAGGACCGCATCTATTTCCTCTGGGGTGATAGGGCTGTCCATGAATTCCTGTTCCTCATCAGTTAGGGTAGGCATGGTCAGTCCTGCTAGAAATTTTCTGATTTCCTTCTCTGGTGGGTTATGGGAGGTGTATAGGTTGGAGTAGAATTCTGCAAATTCTGAGGTTATTTCTTCGGGGGAGAATGTTATGTTGCCGTCTTTTTTGGTGATGCAGTGTATTCTTGTTTTGAGCGCTTTTTTCCTACATCTATTTGCTAGTAATCTGGAGTTTTTCCCTCCATATTCGTAGAAACGTTGTTTAGAGTATAGAATGTTGATCATTGTTTTGTTAATTTCTAGGGAGTCTCCTTTTTTGTTCTATAAGTTTAAGGAGTTTTTTAGATCCTGTTTGTTTGTAGCGTGATGAGAGGGCTGTGATGTCTTGTTCTATTTTGCTAATTTTTGAGGAGGTTTGTTTTTTAAGGAATGTTTTCTCTTTTATGCAAGCTCCTCTGGTGACCGCTTTCATTGCGTCCCATAGGAGGGGGGTTGTTATATTGTTATATTGTTTATATGGGGGGGGATAAAAAAGATTTTTTTTTAAAAAAAAAGGGAGAGGGGGGAGGAAGGGGTTTTAAAAGGATTTTTTAAAAAAAGGAAAAAAGAAGGGGGTAGTTTCTTTCTGCGATCTCCTTTGTCATGCGGCTTTCCTCTGTTTTCCTTGCCGCTGGAGGGATAGGCTCCGGTCCGCTCAGCCACGTGTTTTTTCGGAGCCTCTTTTGCCTTCCTGTGCTCACCTACCTCTCCTCTTATTTCCCGTCGGCAGAAATGGGGGCAGCAGCGGTAAAGTTGGGGCTCCTTTTTCTTTCTTTTTCTTCTTTTCCCCTTTTCTTTTTCTCCCTCTCTGCGTTAGCTCCACTGTCCTCCTGGTTTTGGAGCTCCTCTCGGCTGTTGGGGGGTGGGTAGTCGGGTGCCTTTCCGGCTCAATCACGGTTGTGTGTGGGGGGGGTGTTTTGGCTCCTTTAATAGACGTCCCGGGTACCCCTGATTCCTCTCCGCTGGCAGTGCTGGCAGCAGCAGTCCTGGGAGTCTGGGAGTCGGCCAGACAGAGCCTTTTACTCTGTCTGGCTTCAGGAGCTCTTTTCTGCTGTTGCAGCCGCCATGCTGCCTCGCCGGAAGCTCGCCACACTTCCGTTTTGAGTGTTATGCTGAGGTCTATCTGTTTTTGCTATTTATTTTGGGTTTTTGTTTTTGCGGCTCTTCTTTTGTTGTTTTTGTGACTGTGTGGAACCCAGTTCAGCTACTGATTGATTGATTGATTGCGTGACTGCAGTACATTGTTTATTGCTTTCATTTTATGGTCTTGTTAGATAGCAAAATTTATGTTAAATTGCTGTTTTAGAGGTTGATTTTAAAAGTCTGGAACGGATTAATCCATTTTGCATTACTTTCCATGGGAAAGTACACCTTGGTTTTGGAACGCTTTGGTTTTGGAATGGACTTCTGGAACGGATTAAGTTTGAGAACCAAGGTACCACTGTATTTATTCTTTTTCCTTAAAAGAAGAAAGTAGATCTACGTGTAATCCAAAACATAGCTACTCAGAAATAAGTCCATTTGGGTCCAGTGAGGCTTACTCCAAGGTAAGTGGGCATAGGATGGCACCTTAGTCTGACTGGTGGTCCTCCAGATGTTGGCCTCCAACTCCCAAAAGCCCCCCTCCAGCATGGCCAGTGCCAAGGAATGATGGGAGTTGGAGTCCCACAACTGTCTCCCTCAGGAAGTTGTGGACTCTCCTTCCTTAGAGGTTTTTAAGCAGAGGATGGATGGCCATCTATCAAGGGTGCTTTAGCTGAAATTCCTATACTGCAGGGGGTTGGACTAAATGGCCCTTGGAGTCTCTTCCAACACTACAATTCTATGATTCTGTAAACATCTGGAGGGCAACAGCTTCTTCATCCCTGGTACAGGCCTGTACTCAGTGGCATAGCGTGGGTTGTCAGCACCCGGGGCAAGGCAAGTAATTTGCGCCCCCCCCCCCGCTGCACTGTCCCTCCCCCAGATAGTCCCTCGCTCTCTCTCCGCACCACACCGCACCGCACGCCTGGCACCCTCCCCTCCACAGTGGGCGGCTCCCTGGCGGCTCGGATTGGATTCGCACAGCCAGCACTGCAGTGAGAGAGAGTGAGTGAGCCAGGTAGGGGCAGAGAGCTGCGAGTGCGAGCGAGCGCCCCCCCAGATGTTGCGCCCGGTGCGGCCGGCCCCCCCTGCACCCCCCACATTACGCCACTGCCTGTACTAAAATAGTTATACCCTACAACATGGGACAGGTTTGCCTACATTGGAAAAGGTGGCTACAGCAACACATATGCTATGAACATGAATGAATCACAGGGAAGACTATCAAGGGCGCCCTTGCTTCTTGCAACAGGCCATTGTATTGTAAGGAAAGGGTGGGAAATCTGTGACTCTTCAGATGTTGTTGTAATGCAATTCCCACTATCCCTGATCCATTTCCATAGATTTTGAGCAACATGTCAACGGTGCTTTATTTTGACAACACCTCTAGGAAGTAGTTTCCTTCCAGTGGATCCAGACAACAAGCTGAAACACGGCAGGACAGAGTTAGTGATTATTAGAAGTCCCTGTGAGTGCTGTCACAAAAAGCCCTGATTTAACAGTTACGGCTTCATTCAAAGCATCATGGGAACTGTGGTTTATTAAGGGTGCTGAGTTGTCAGGAGATGCTTCACAAAGCCACAATTCCTGGCACCCTTAGCATATTACAGTTCCCAGGATTCTTTAGGGGAAGCCATGACTGTTAAAATGGTATAAGTGTGCTTTAAATGTATGGCGTGGATGTGACCTCACTTACTTTTAATCCAGTTTTGTTAAAAATGGTACAGTGGTACCTCAGGTTAAGTACTTAATTCGTTCCGGAGGTCCGTACTTAACCTGAAAGTGTTCTTAACCTGAGGTACCACTTTAGCTAATGGGGCCTCCTGCTGCTGCCGCGCCGCCAGAGCACGATTTCTGTTCTCATCCTGAAGCAAAATTCTTAACCCGAGGTAATATTTCTGGGTTAGCGGAGTCTGTAACCTGAAGCGTATGTAACCTGAAGCGTATGTAACCCGAGGTACCACTGTATACTCCTTGTACTACTCTTCCTTGCCTCTCTTTTGAAGAAACATCTAACAGCGGAAGACATTTACCCAACTATTAACTATTACCCAATTATTTTATTTGTACAGGCAGCAAAGAAGAGCATTTGGTTACCCAGCATGGAGCTCTCTCTGGCCAATATATTCTTGAAGATTGTGAGCATCATTGGATTAATCTCTGCACTGACCCTTGTCACAGTGTACCACCTGCTGCCTAGGGCAAAAATATCCAGGATCATGATATGGTGAGTCTATCTCTAGGAGGGTATATGGAATGATTTCCATGTCTTAGGTTTAGGTTAGGTTTGTGACATTTGCACCTTCTCAGCTAGCAGAAGCTCTGGGATATGGGGTAGATCCACAAGTACATATTTGTAACTAAGTCTGCCTTCAGGGATCCAACTGTGAACTGATGTGAGTAAACTTTTCTTGACTTTAAATAAGATTGCCATGTCTTTATTCTTTTAAGAGGGATAAAAGGAAACTTACGAGGAACATACAACCCAATACTGAATTGTATGATAGTGAGAGACTTACACAAGCCTGCAACCAGCTATCTGCTGTGCATGTAAAAGGGAAATGTAAACTCTGCTACGTGAAGGAACTTGCTAACGAAAGTTAGGAAGGATATTAATAAACAATCTATCTTCTGCCTCCCTGAACGTTCCCACAAAAAAAGTCCCAAATGGATTTACAATGAGGATAAAAGACAAAAATAAAAAATACATCAACATAGAATAGAAACATCCAATCACTGGTGCTGCCCAAATGCCCAGGAAAACAATTGGTTTGAAGGCTGGGCTGAATTATACCCATTTCGCAGATGGGCAATCCGATGCAAGAAGTAGAGCTGCAGAAATCCTAAAGCCCCTACTTTAACTGGAAGCCACTGCAATAACATCCCTCCAGTTGAAAATCCCTTGACCGTTCATTTTGCTTCTCTTTCTGCTTTTAGGTACAAACGTCAGAAAAGGGGTGTGGCGGTGAATTATGTTGAGCATGAGGGCTACAGGTTCTGCTACTTCTGCCGAGGGGAACCCGGACTCCAGCCATCTGTGTTGATTCTTCATGGATTGGCTTTCAACAAGGACATTTGGTTAAATACAATCAAAGTATGTTCCTGTCCTTCTAATCAGGCAACCATGGTTGCCAAATCAAGGCTAGTGCAAGACATATTGTGCTGGGGGGCAGGGGACTCCTGTACTTTTCCACAATTGTTATTTGTTTCAGTTGGCCTAGTGTGGGAGATCATTCCACCCAATGCATTGTGCTAGAGGACAGGGCTAAATTAACCCTACGGCTTAATAGCTGTCCACTCCCCTATTTTGCCACTATTTAATGTTGCACTCAGGACTCTGTGCAACATTTATACCCTTATACTGGAGAAACACCAGGGTGTTCTTTGACAACAAAGAACTTCAGCTATTATTGTTTGATTCCTTGGCGTCATCACTGATTTGACATCCTTTCCCAGTTCCTTCCGAAGGACCTCCACCTGGTCTGCCTTGACATGCCTGGTCACGGTGAAACCACATGTCTGCTGAGAGACAGTTACGCGGCGGTTGATCAAGCTAAAAAGATACACCAGGTACGGTCCAGCTGTCCTCAAGTGTGCCTTGAAACCTGGGAAGTGAGAGGTTGTGAGAAGATGGCCTCTTTTTGTGTGGTGTGGTGGTGGTGTTGAGAGAGATATGTTTTCTGACCAAAAATGAAGCATTGCAGTTGACTGTGGTTACTGAAAGGTAAAGGGACCCCTGACCATTAGGTCCAGTTGTGACCGACTCTGGGGTTGCGGCGCTCATCTCGCTTTATTGGCCGAGGGAGCCAGTGTACAGCTTCCGGGTCATGTGGCCAGCATGACTAAGCCGCTTCTGGCGAACCAGAGCAGCGCACGGAAACGCCGTTTACCTTCCCGCCAGAGTGGTACCTATTTATCTACTTGCACTTTGACGTGCTTTCGAACTGCTAGGTTGGCAGGAGCAACGGGAGCTCACCCCGTCGCGGGGATTCAAACCGCCAACCTTCTGATCAGCAAGCCCTAGGCTCTGTGGTTTAGACCACAGCGCCACCCACATCCCTAGGGTACAAACCAGGTCTGTTGAGCAGCTTTGGCTGGCAGGGCAGTGGGGTGGGACTGCATTGATGACCTGGTGTCTTAACCCAACTGTCAGTGGCACTTGCCAAGTGGTGAGCTTGGCCACTGTGAGAACAAGATACTGGGCTAGATGGGTCATTTGCCTGATTGCTCTTCTTATGGTCTTCTCTAGAAGTTCTTACAGAGACCTGGGACTTTCTTGGAAAATGTCCCAAAACCAGAACCTCTCAGCAATACAACCTCTCTTCATTCACGTTTCAGTTTGTTGAGTGCATTGGTCTGAACCAAAAGCCTTTTCACCTGGTTGGCACGTCCATGGGGGGAATGATTGCTGGCGTTTATGCGGCTCAGTATCCATCTGAGGTATCTGGCTTGTCCCTTCTTTGCCCACTTGGTGAGTATTTAGATTTTCAAGGCAGATCTGAAGCCGATTAACTCTGAATAAAGAAGACATGATAATATGTCTGAGAATAACAAGGGAGAAGGGGGTTGTTACTATGGGTTGTAGCCAATACTCATCCTTTTCAAAGCAGATTCATTGAAATAAATGAACTTAGGACTCCCAAATTCAGTGTGTCTGCTCTGAGTAGGATCTAACCCTCCTAGTGCTAAGCTACCATTCTGTAGCATGTTCCAGAACATGAATGAACAGGGATGATGGCAGATCCATGATTACAAACACCTTGGGCAGACCACCTTTCTGCTCTCACATACCCTCACTTAGTCCCAGCATGTGCATAACCTCCTCAGCCGTCAATCATGCCAACACAACCCTGACAAGCAGCAGGTCGGAATCCCATATTTTGGAATTGGTTTGCCGCTATATTCCTTCTCTCAGCTGTGCACTCTCTGCCACCTCTTAGGGCTGCGATATCCGGACGATAATAACAACGCCTTCAAGCGCCTGAGGGAGCAATCGATTAAGTCGCATGATGTCTTCAAACTTGGCTTATATCATCCCAGCACAAAAAACATGCAGGTGAAGAAGGCAGCTCTCCAAAGATGGTAGTGCTCAGGCCCAGGGATGTTGCTTAAAAGAATTCAGCTAACTTTGACTCATGGTAGACCAGATGTGGTGAACCTTTGGCCTTCCAGATGTTGCTGAACTATAGCTTCCCTCATTCCTGTTCATTCAGTGTGCTTCTTGAGGCTGATGGGAGCTGTAGTTTGACAACACCTGAAGGACCAAAGGTTCATTATGTCTGTCCTTGACCCATTGAAGTTAATAGCCACGACTAACTTAGGTCCATTAACTTCAGTGGGTCTCCTTTGAATAAAACTTAGTTGAGTGCAACCCCAAATGCTTACATTTGCTATGTGCTCTTGAAATATAGAAATCATGCAGCCCATCCCTTCAGGGCTTGCGATCTGAAGAAACAGAGGGCACATGAGGGAATCACTGCCACTGAGGCCCTGGCTGAAGAGGATGGGAATGGCTTAGAGGCTCAGGGAAAAGGGATTGGGATAGGTAGCTACTGTACTGTAGCCCCAAGCAGCTGTGCCTGAAGGAACCACTTTATATGAACCAAAACAAGGAGATACCGATTATCACCCCTCCCTTTGCCTACGTCATGGGTAGGCAAACTAAGGCCTGGGGAGCCGGAGCCGACCCAATCGCCTTCTAAATCCAGCCCACGGACGGTCCGGGAATCAGCGTGTTTTTACATGAGTAGAATGTGTCCTTTTATTTAAAATGCATCTCCGGGTTATTTGTGGGGCATAGGAATTCGTTCATTTTATTATTTTTTTCAAAATATAGTCTGGCCCCCCACAAGGTCTGAGAGACAGTGGACCAGCCCCCTGCTGAAAAAGTTTGCTGACCCCTGGCCTACATTGATGGAACTGCTACGTCCTGTTGCATGATGGAGTCCTAATTGCCTTGCACTTCCTGTGAATGACTCACCTCTTTCCCCCCTCTCCTTAGCTGCTAAAGGGATATGCTGCTGACTGGAGACAACAGAATGCTTTTTTGGTAAAATGTAAGTACAATAGCAATAATATTACTGTTGTTGTTGTTTATTACCTGCCCTTCACTGAAGCCTTTCTACCTTATCCCGTCTCCCTTTGCGCGTTGCCCCACGTGGAATGAGAAAGGAGAGTAATGAACACCAGGGTGTGGTTCACGGAGAAAGGATTTATTCAGTTCTGCGCAGAGGCAACCAGCGAAATTGCTTCCAAAGGCTGGCGGCACTTACAGCAAGCAAGCTAGCATCTTTTATACCCTTCACATCACCCCATTCCCCTCATTTCCTTATTTGGTTCATCTAGTGCCCTCTTGGCAGTTTATCATTGGCTCCGGTCTTCTGCATAAGCTGCTTCCTTATATGGCTATGTGGTATGGCTACTTGTTCCTCTTCGCACAACATGTTTTTCTACATCCTTACACCGTGTGCTCGTGACACAACTCTGTTGCGATTGTGACACAACTCTGTCCTCCTCGTTCTCTTCGACACCTTTGTAATTTTCCTTTTACACTGTTATCTCCTTCATCACGTTCTGAGGCTCCAGGGTGGAGTAGAGAATGAGACTCTTAAATCTCAATGTCGTGGGTTCAAGTCTCACATTGGGCAAAATATTCCTGCATTGCAGGGGGTTGGACTAGATGATCCTCATGATCCCTTCCAACTCTATGATTCTAATTCAAAACAGTAAAAACGGTTTAGGAGTTACTTAAATTCACAAGGATAGAGCGGGCCCTAAAAATATACATTTCAAGTTTCAAAGGCTATGGTAAAAACATGTGTCTTCAGCAATTGCCCAAATCTGTCTAGTGAACCCATTTGAAATGCAACAGTAGGAATGATGCGTTCCTGAAAAATCTTCACTCTACCTTTTTGGTTTTTGTTCCAAAGGTTTTTTAGATCTTTCCAACCCAAAGTCCAAGTACAGCCTTCATGACAATATGAGCAATATTAGCGCTCCCACACAGGTCCTTTGGGGAAAGGATGACCAGGTAAATGCTTTATATTTACGTGGCTTCTATAGCTATAGTTGTAACAAAACAAAAGAAATCCATTGTTTGGATTCCATAGTAGGGCTTGCCTACCTATGAGGCAAGCTGAGGCAACTGCCTCAGGTGGTGGGATCCACAGGGGCAGCAGATTGGAGGCATTGCTGGTCTCCTCCCATCCCTAGGGAGAAAATGGTGCAGGCTGCCCTCTGTGGTCTCCTGGGCTCCGCACACAACCCATTAATTAAACCATTGTTGTTGTCCGGTGGGGGGTGGGTGACTACACAGGCCTAGGTGGGGTCACCTGTCCTCACCTCCTTCAGTAGGACTCATTGATTGACTCCTGCCCCAAACAGCAGCTCTTGCAAAAAAAAAGTCAAAGCACTTTGCAAAATGTGAATAGCAATGAGAGGAAAAACACCAATTCTTTGTTGTTCAGGTGGCTGACTCGTCTGGCGCAGAAATTTTAGCCCATGCCATTCCCAACTCCCAGGTGCATATGCTGGAGAGATGTGGACACATCATAGCATTTGAGAGGCCCAGGAAATCTGCAAAGCTCCTCTTGGAATTCTACAATTCAGTTTGCGACAAAGCGGAGAATAAGAAGTTGGCATAAACCTCACTCAGGAGTTAAGACGCTGATGCGTTCCAAGCGACTTTCTACTCTGGAAAGGAAAATATGGATCTGATATCCAGGATGTCTGGGATGGTTTCCTTCACTGGTCATTAAAAAAGAAGACACTGGTCTCTGCCCCCTGCCCAACAGATAAAGTTTGGTGTACAGTGGTACCTCAGGTTAAGAACTTAATTTGTTCTGGAGGTCCGTTCTTAACCTGAAGCTGTTCTTAACCTGAAGCACCACTTTAGATAATGGGGCCTCCCGCTGCCGCCGCGCCGCCAGAGCACAATTTCTGTTCTCATCCTGAAGCAAAGTTCTTAACCCGAGGTACTATTTCTGGGTTAGCGGAGTCTGTAATCTGAAGCGTATGTAACCTGAAGCATATGTAACCCGAGGTACCACTGTAATTTGTTTATTTACTTACCTTACTGTCAAGCTGTCTCCTTTACTTCTACAAATTTTCATACTGGTGAAATGACCTATGGGCACAGAATGCAAAAAATATTAAAATTGTGGCATTTTTTGTAGTAGATGACTACTTTAATCATTGGAACAGAAGTGGAGAACCTGAAGACCAGGACACTCTATCTGACGCAGCCCCAGACCAGAGCCCTCACTTGTCCTCCCTCCATCATGCCTTCTGTAGTGGTCAGATGGGATTACTATGAGGAATTATGAAATATGGAGCAAGCCATTGTGTCAGCAATTAAAGCATTGCGTTGACTAGGTTTGATTCACTGACAATAATTTCTGATCAAATCCCACAAGCCTCTGCATCTCTGCCATTTGCTTTCTCTACACCAGGCATGTATAAGCATTCTAAAACACAGGCCAGTTGCTTCATCAGGCATCCTCAGTACATAAAGAAAGTAGGTTACTTTGATGTAGTTTAATCTTTAGATAGATCTTAAGGGCCAGGAAGAGAGTTCACAAGGAGATGGTGAATACTGCCATCCTGCCTCTCCTGTTTATGACCTCTGGGGTTTTGCTGAATGCATTCCTCCTTTTTACTCCTGTTTTATTTACATGCATGCTCAAGTAGGAAATAGTTTCTTTATAGTTAAAAGGATTTCTTCTGATCTGACTTTGTCCCACATGGCGGTTTTGAAATGCTCAGAGGAAATCTGATTGGTTCTTACAAACACTATGTAAGAAGTTCTTTTGTGAATAAAACGACCTGGGCCAAGGGGTGGACAGAATTATTATTATTATTGGCACCTCCTCCCAGAGTCTTGCTGGTCAAGCCTCGTGTGTATTTTATTAATCAGAGTCCAATCCTTCCTTGCTTTGGGAACACTACACCTTTCTAAAGTTCTTGTTCAGCATAGAATTGTAGAGTTGGAAGAGACCCTGAGGATAATCTCGTCCAATCCCCTGCAATGCAGGAACGTGCAGCTGTCCCGTACAGGAATCAAACCTGCAACCGTGGCGTTATCAGGATGTCCATCGGGCCTCGGGGCTGTCATCCTCCATTCAGCAACCCAGCATTGGCTTCCTTCCTTTTCCACAATAAATGAGACAGAATGTCCTTTTATTCCACCTACAACACAAGAATATCTGTGGAGAGGATACTTGTAATTGATAATACATAAGTAAATGTATTGCTTGTGTACTATGTACTCCGTATGAAACTTAGTAAGAATGTTGTGCTTGTATTTAAATGAAAAACAATTTAAAAATTATTGGGGTTTGTAATGGTTCTAGGGGTTGCTCGTGCGTAAATCGGCGCCACCCCTGGGTGGGTTGCCTGTGTGAACCCTTTCTGTCTGGACAGCTACTCGCCCGTGGCTGTCTCAATCGCTGGCAGAATCCGTCAGTGGGCAGTTCTTGAACTTCTTCCAGCATAAAAGTTCTTTGACGCCTAGTCGTCGCCTACTCTCTCTGCGCGGAAGCCTTCTGCGCAGGGAGGGTGTGGGCATTGGAGGACCCGTGCTCTCCCCGCTGGTCCCCGGCAAGGAGTCTTGGAGCCACCTCGCCGATTCCCCCATCTGCCCCCCTCCTCCACTGGTGCTACGCTGATTTCCTTCCCCAGAAGATGTGCTGCTTCTCTCCCTCCCGGGACGCTCTCCGGAATTCCTCTGGAGACCTCCCTCTCCTTCGGGCTCCGATGGCAGTTCCCTGACAGGGTTAAATGTGGAGCTGCCCCGAAAAAGGTGCTTGCAGAGACAACAACTTGTGTTGTGGCCTCAAAGCGACCCTGTGAGCTCTCCAAGGTGCTCTGGATTCCCACCTTGAATTCGACTTAGACAATGGGTAGGCAAAGTAAGGTCTGGGGGCTGGATCCGGCCCTATCACCTTCTAAATCCGGCCCATGGACGGTCTGGGAATCAGCATGTTTTTACATGAGTAGAATGTGTCCTTTTATTTAAAATGCATCTCTGGGTTATTTGTGGGAAATAGGAATTCGTTCATTATTTTTTTTCCAAAATATAGTCCGGCCCCCCACAAGGTCTGAGGGACAGTGGATCGGCCCCCTGCTGAAGGAGTTTGCTGACCCCTGTCTTAGACTATCCCCTGCAGGCCTTGAGCATTCAAAGGACAGGACACTGGACACTGACTTGGATCTCCAGCTGTTTTTGGACTACGGTTCAAATAGTGTGCATGCATAGCATCCTGTGATTGATTCGGGACAGGGCTTATCTGCCCTCCTCCTGGCAATATTTTATTCAAGTTGACACCCCGGCCTCCATGTATTGTAAGCCTTGTGAAAGTAAATCAAGACGATTGCTAAAGAAATAGGTCATCAGGAGGAGCCCTGGCCCACAACTACCTTGACCTTCTCAGTGGAAGGAAGATCAGTACAGTGGTACCTCGGGTTAAGTACCTAATTCGTTCCAGAGGTCCGTTCCAGAGGTTCGTTCCAGAGGTTAACCTGAAGCACCACTTTAGCTAATGGGGCCTCCTGCTGCTGCCGCAGAAGAGAGAGGCTTCTGGATCATAATATTTGCTTCTTGTTACTGCTGTAATTTATATAGTTCATCTTATGCTGGGGGCTATCACTTGACTTTGCATTATTGCAAGATGGTGGAGTTGATGAAACTTACAGGGGAAGCAGAACCTGCTGCTATAACAAACTCAGACAGGAATGCACACAATAGTGTCACTAAATTGATAGTTAAAAGTCCGGCATTTCTAGAGTCTTAAAAGGCATCTGAAAGTCATTAATCAGCCTAATTTATAGTTGTGCAAAGTTTAGTGGGTATTAGGAGCATAGGGCTGGAACCAATCAAGTTCTACTCAAATTGACTCATTTATGTTAAGTGGCCTACTCTAAGTAGGACCAGTGTTAGCCACAACCCATTTGGTCCCAGGCAAAACAGATTTCAAAATAACTTCCCAAATAATAACTTAAAATTTAACAACGGCAAAAAGAGCAGATTATTATATATGAAAACACAGGTCTCAAGAAGTTAAGAAGGAAACACAGAAACATACTAAGGCTGTAATGTAAGTAGAGATAGAAAGTAGGTTGGGTTCCAGGAAAAAGGATTAGCTGCTTTCTAAAAAAAAGTGTTGTGAAACTGTCTCTAAAAGGAGGAGGAGGGTTGGTGATTGTGCAAGCACCAGACAATCAGCGCTGATGTCTCCTGTAACTTGTAGAGCTGGTTTCGCTGAGGTCAGCCAAAAGAAGAAAACCATTTCATACCCGCCAACATTTCTCCGATGAAAATAAGGACGTCCTATTCCATAATAGTAATTTTACTATTTATACCTCACCCATCTGATTGAGTTGCCCCAGCCACTCTGGGCAGCTTCCAACATATATAAAAACATATATAAACTTCCCTATACGGGCTGCCTTCAGATGGCTTTATACCCGCCAACATTTCTCTGACAGCCTACCATACGTTCCGATGTTTCTCTGATGAAAATAGGGATGTTCTAAGGAAAAGCGGGACATTCCAAGATCAATCAGCAACCGGGAGCCAATGTGGTGTAGTGGTTAAGAGCAGTGGACTTGTAATCTGGTGAACCGGGTTCGTGTCTCTGCTCCTCCACATGCAGCTGCCGGGTGACCTTGGGCCAGTCACACTTCTCTGAAGTCTCTCAGCCTCACTCACCTCACAGAGTGTTTGTTGTGGGGGAGGAAGGGAAAGGAGAATGTTAGCCGCTTTGAGACTCCTTTGGGTAGTGATAAAGCGGGATATCAAATCCAAACTCTTCTTCTGTAAATCCAGGACTATCCCTGGAAAACAGGGACACTTGGAGAATCTGCTATTCGTTTGAACAGGATGCTGTGAGCCTGGCAGCATTTTCAAAAGTGTGCTGTTGCCAAGTAAATAAAACAGAAATGAAGTAAAATCCCCCCCGCCCCCCAGTAGCATTACTAAGAGTATGCAAGCAGGACTTTATGCTGAAGCTAAAGCTTTCACAGGAAGCGGGTAGTGCTGTGGGTTAAACCACAGAGCCTAGGACTTGCCGATCAAAAGGTCGGCGGTTCAAATCTCCGCGATGGGGTGAGCTCCTGTTGCTCGGTCCCAGCTCCTGCCAACCTAGCAGTTCAAAAGCACATCAAGGTGCAAGTAGATAAGTAGGTACCGCTCCGGCGGGAAGGTAAACGGCGTTTCCGTGCGCTGCTCTGGTTCTCCAGAAGCGGCTTAGTCATGCTGGCCATATTACCCAGAAGTTGTATGCCGGCTCCCTCGGCCAATAAAGCAAGATGAGCGCCGCAACCCCAGAGTTGGTCACGAGTGCACCTAATGGTCAGGGGTCCCTTTACTTTTACCTTTAAAGCTTTCACCTCGGCCGCAGTAGTGAGGCAGACAATTACAATTCTAGGGGGAGAGTTTCACAAATGGGACACCATGACTGAGAAGGCCTTTCCCCACATCACACCACACAGCAAACTGCACCAATGGGCAGGACTGTGAGGAGGGCATCCACAACAGTTCTTAAAGCCCAGGTTGGCAGATACCAAGAGACGGTGTGGCGTTTGCCCTCCTAGGTGGATCATAAGGAAAGGGTTAAATGAGTGTGAAGTGATTGGCCAGTGGGAACCCAATGGGAGGAGTTAGAGTTAGAGTTGGAGTTGTGTGGAAGTCAGTTGGGAGCTGGAGAAGGAAGAGGGAGGATAAGTCTGTGGGTTGGTCGAGTTGTGAGAGAGTGAGAGAAACTGATAGGAGGAATCAGATAGACAGTTGGGATAATCAGTTAGCAGTTATTAGGAAAGGTATAAGCCGGTATAGAAACTAAGATTAAGAAACTGACAAGAAAAATTATCTGAAACCGGAATTAGCCAATCACATGAGGCCCATTGTGTAAATAATGTATATAAAGCAGACATTCTGGGGGAACTCCCATTCCTCCTCACCACTATGAGCTGAATAAAGAATCCACTCTCGACTCCGAGTATATTACATTAACCTTAATATTACATGCCCTGTCCTCTTCCCCTTTCATCATAACACTTGGCTTTAGTCCTTTTTATCTTTGATGATGATTATTATTATTTTTACTTTTCAGGTAGAGGAGAAACTTAATATCACAAACATGGATTTTGTTCTGATCAAGATATTCTTGATAGTCATAGTTTTCATTGTGGGGATCTTATTGACGGCTTTTCTCGCAATATACTTCCGAAGGCCTTCACTATTGATCAAGATAGCGATACGGTAAGTATATTTCTTGGAAAATGTACAGGATGCAATTTGGAGAGGGGTGCAAACAGGTGCCCCCACCATAGCTGTCAACCGTCCCTTATTTGGCAGGAAAGTCCCTTACCCCAGCACCGTGTCCCACTGCTGTCCCTTATTGATGATATCCCTTAAATTTCCCAGGTTTCATTTTTTATATATATATATATAATATTTTATTGGGTTTTACAATAGATACAAAACAACAATAGGTAAAAAACAACACAACAAAAAAGGAAAAAATAGGAAAATACGACAACATACAAACACAAAACAGCAAAGCATAAAAAAGAAAAAGAAAAATATTAAAAACAGTTTTTGTCTCCTTGTATTCTTTGCATTAACTTATTTCTCCGACTTCCCCAGACCTCCCTTCTCTGTATTCCAGATCATATATTCTGTCAGCAAATTCCTTCCCTCTGACATATTTTAATTTTATGATAATCTTAATATCTTAATATAATTGCGTTTCCTTATATCTGAAAATATTAGATCTTTTTCTTTACACTTTTTTACTAATAACCTTTTACATTCAATCTGGTGTCATCAAACATTCATTATCTTATAATGTTTCTGTAGATAGTCTTTTAATTTCCTCCAATCTTCCTTCACCGTCTCTTCTCCCTGGTCTCTGATTCTGCCAGTCATTTCTGTCAATTCCATGTAGTCGATAACTTTCATCTGCCATTCTTCCAGCGTGGGTAACTCCTGTGTCTTCCAATACTGTGCGATGAGTATTCTTGCTGCTGTTGTGGCGTAGATAAAGAATGTCCTATCCTTCTTGTGCACCTGTTGGCTGACCATGCCCAGGAGAAAGGCCTCTGGTTTCTTTGGGAAGATGTATTTAAACACTTTTTTCAGTTCATTATAAATCATCTCCCAGAAGGTCTTAATCCTTGGGCACGTCCACCAGATGTGAAAGAATGTACCTTCAACCTCTTTACATTTCCAGCATTTATTATCAGGCAAATGATAGATTTTTGCTAGCTTGACTGGTGTCATGTACCACCTGTATATCATTTTCATAATATTCTCTCTTAAGGCATTAGATGCCGTGAATTTCATACCAGTGGTCCATAACCGTTCCCAGTCAGCTAGCATTATATTGTGACCAACATCTTGTGCCCACAATCATTGCAGATTTCACTTCCTCATCCTGTGTATTCCATTTCAACAGCAAGTTATACATTCTTGACAAGATCTTAGTTTTGGGTTCTAACAATTCTGTTTCCAGTTTTGATTTTTCCACCTGGAAGCCAATTTTTCTGTCCATTTTATAAGCCTCCATTATCTGGTGGTAATGAAGCCAATCACGGACTCTATTTTTTTAATTTGTCAAAACTCTGTAATTTCAATTTTTCTCCATCTTGTTCTAAAATCTCCCAATATTTTGGCCAATTGGCCTCCATATTGAGTTTTTTTAGTGCTTTTGCTTCCATTGGGGACACCCAAAATTTTCCAGGTTTCAAAGGAAGCAGCTCCTCTCCCTCCCTCCCTCCCTGCCGGCCAGGGAGGAGGGAGGCTTCAACTGTGTTGCTTGGCTGCGTTGCTCACCCAATAAGGAGTCTAAGAACGACTGGGGGGTGGAGCTTGCATGCCTTGTGCCGATCAAATCGGCTGCGTTGCCTGGGGACTCGCCTTTGCTCAGCGCTTCCCAGCGGAGAGGTGACAGTGGTTTTCCTTGCTGCGCCCCCTTTGCCGGGTTGCTGCGCTGTGGGAACCACCGCTTGAGGCTTCGTTTGGCTGCCAGCTGAGCTTTCTGCCTTTGGCTTGGAGGGGCTCAGAAGTTGAACATACCTGTGCTTGAAAAATCCCTTATTTTGGCTGGTGATCCCTTATTTTTGAGGCTGCTGGTCCCTTATTTTCAAATCTGTAAGTTGACAGCTATGGCCCCCACAGCAGGCTCACTTGCGCCTGGCACAGCTCCATGGGACCCGAGGGAGGAGTCACTTCTGACCTGACGGCGGAGAGGAGGAGAGTCAGCGGCAGCTCTGCTGCCGGGTCTGGCCAGAGCAGGAGGAGAGTGGGCAGCCACTTCCCTGACCCTCTCCTAACCCTGAACTGTGACACCGGAGGGCGGCCTCTGCGCCCCCCCCCCAAGGGCATGCCCTGCATCCCCGCCCCAGGCAGCATGGGCATATGCTCTGCCGCTAGCAGCAAGGTCAGTTACGGAGTTCACCCAAACCAGAGAAGAAGTCAAGTTACATGACATAAGAGTGATGCTGAGGGTAGGCCTGGATTTAGGTTTGATGAGGCCCGAAGCTACTGAAGGTAGCTCTCTCTGAGGAGAGCATTACACAAGCAGGGACTAACGACAGGGAGTAACTAAGAAGAAGAAGAAGGAGAGTTTGGATTTGATATCCCGCTTTATCACTACCCGAAGGAGTCTCAAAGTGGCTAACATTCAACTTTCCCTTCCTCCCCCACAACAAACACTCTGTGAGGTGAGTGGGGCTGAGAGACTTCAAAGAAGTGTGACTGGCCCAAGGTCACCCAGCAGCTGCATGTGGAGGAGCGGGGAAGCGAACCCAGTTCACCAGATTACGAGTCTATTGCTCTTAACCACTACACCACATTGGGACGCGGGTGGCGCTGTGGGTTAAAGCCTCAGTGCCTAGGGCTTGCCGATCGAAAGGTCGGCGGTTCAAATCCCCGCGGCGGGGTGCGCTCCCACTGTTCGGTCCCAGCGCCTGCCAACCTAGCAGTTCGAAAGCACCCCTGGGTGCAAGTAGATAAATAGGGACCGCTTACTAGCGAGAAGGTAAACGGCGTTTCCGTGTGCGGCTCTGGCTCGCCAGAGCAGCGATGTCACGCTGGCCACGTGACCCGGAAGTGTCTTCGGACAGCGCTGGTCCTTGGCCTCTTTGAGTGAGATGGGCGCACAACCCTAGAGTCTGTCAAGACTGGCCCGTACGGGCAGGGGTACCTTTACCTTTACCTTACCTTACACTGGCTCTCATCACCTCCATTGGTCCCATCACCTCCTGGCAAATCGAAGGGGAAGAAATGGAGGCAGTGAGAGATTTTACTTTCTTGGGCTCCATGATCACTGCAGGTGGTGACAGCAGTCACGAAATTAAAGGAAGCCTCCTTCTTGGGAGAAAAGCAATGACAAACCTAGACAGCATCTTAAAAAGCAGAGACATCAGCTTGCCAACAAAGGTCCGTATAGTTAAAGCTATGGTTTTCCCAGCAGTGATGAATGGAAGTGAGAGCTGGACCATAAAGGCTGATCGTCGAAGAATTGATGCTTTTGAATTATGGTGCTGAAGGAGACTCTTGAGTGTCCCATGGACTGCAAGAAGATCAAACCTATCCATTCTTAAGGAAATCAGCCCTGAGTGCTCACTGGAAGGATAGATCCTGAAGCTGAGGCTCCAATACTTTGGCCACCTCATGAGAAGAGAAGACTCCCTGGAAAAGACCCTGATGTTGGGAAAGATGGAGGGCACAAGGAGAAGGGGATGACAGAGGACGAGATGGTGGGACAGTGTTCTCGAAGCTACGAACATGAGTCTGACCAAACTGCAGGAGGCAGTGGAAGACAGGAGTGCCTGGCGTGCTCTGGTCCAGGGGGTCACAAAGAGTCAGACACAACTAAACAACAACAGAAACAACCACCACAGGAAAGGCCTGCTGGGAAAAGGGGGGGAAGGACTGGAAACTGTATTGCCTGCGTAAGAAAGAGCTGACTGTGGGGGAACCACCGCCCGGCGCGCCCGGCGCGCCCAGAACCACCGCCCGGCGCGCCCGGCTCTGATCTGTCAATCTGAAAACACAGGGTAAAGGAGGGACTGCGGAGAGAGACTCTGAGATTTTAAGCTCTGCAAACTGGATTATACTGTTAAAAGCTGAGACTGTTTAAGTCTTGTTACTGGGAGGAATTAGCTGCAAAGTTGCTGGGAAGGAGAAGGAGAAGACGGGAGCCATTGTTCCCAGGGGCTATTGTATCCCCCTGGTGGACATAAGGATTGTTACAAAGACTGATACAAAGAAACAGAAAGCAACTGGGAATTTTCCACTGTTTGGTTTTAAAATCTGACAGCTTGCTGCAGCTGGGAAAGTGACTGGGGACTTTCCACTGTTTTGACTTCAAGTCTGACAGCTAGCCTCAGCTGAGAGTGACCTTGAAATAAGTTGCTGTGGTATGGCAAGTGATAAGGGAAAAGTAGACCAGCTGCAGGAGAAGACTACAAGATCTGGGAAAACCTTTTACTCAGGAAGAAGAGCCTCTATACCTGACCCAATTGGAGGTGCATCTGTACAACCTAAACCAAAAGCTATGTCTTCAACTGAGGACCTTTTCAATACAGGATTTGCAAAAATTCAAGAATCATTAAATAAATTGACAGAGGAGGTTGTAGAAACAAACAAAAAGGTGTCAGAGACATCTTCTAAAATAGATCAAAATACAGCTTGTATTAAACAAAATACGAATTTAATTCAGCAATTATTGCAGGAATCATCAAAAACAAGGAAAATTGCAGAAGAAGCTAAAGCAGCTGCAGAGGCCACAGAAGAAAAAATACCACCGATTAACAGGCAACTTGAGGACTATAGAACAAGATTTTCCATGCTTGAATTAAAAGATAAACAAACGAATCTCAGGATCAGATCCTTGCCAGAAATTGAAAAAGAAGGTCTTAAGGAATTTCTTGCACAGGAATTTGCAGATTTCTGGAAACTGGATCTGGATAAAGAAGAAATCAAAATAGTAAGTGCTTTCCGACTGGGTAAAACAAGCAGGAGAATCAAGACAAGAGACTGTTTGGTCACCTTTGGATCTAAAGAGGAGAGAGATAAAATTTTGGGACTACATTTCCAAAGGCCTTTGGAAGTTGGTGAATCAAGAGTGGAATTGTTCAGGGACATCCCCAAACATCTCTTAGACCTCAGATCTAGCTACAGAGACTTGGTCACACAGCTGAGAAAGAACAACATCATCTTTAGGTGGGAGTTCCCTGAAGGGCTTTCGTTTAGTATAAAAGGAAGGAAAATAAAAATAAAATCAGTGGAAGATAAAGACAGATTTTTAAAGGACTACGAGGAGGACTTACAGAAGGAATTCTTTAAAGACCAAGACCCGTCCGATACACAAGAGAGAAAAAGGAGAGATATAGCTAAAGCAATCTTGGATTTGGACAAGACGACACCACCGGGACCAGAAGAGAAAGAAGACACATTGGGAGCTTCTGGAGGAATATAGCAGACCAATTTCAAGATGTCTCTGCAACTATTAAGCTGGAATTGCAACGGTCTAAACGTGGTTTCTAAGAGAAAATCAATTTTTCACATTTTAAAAAAAGAACAATTGGACTTGATTTGTTTACAGGAAACACATGTAACTAGGCTCCATAGAAAAATTCTAATTAATAAAAGACTAGGTCAAGAGTTTATTTCATCGGACAAAGTTAAAAAAAGAGGAGTGGTGGTATATGCAAAAGAGAGCCTAGCACCAAAATTAATTTTTAAAGATGAACAAGGAAGATATTTGGCAATTGAAATTCAACACCATGGACAGAAATATCTGATTGTTGGCGTATACGCACCGAACGAAGGAAAATCGGAATTTTTCAAAAAGTTACATGAGACATTGATGGACTATCTGGAGTACAATGTGATCTTGATGGGAGATATGAATGGAGTTGTTTCTACAAATATGGACAAGGCACAACGGCAGGTAGTCACCAAAGATGGGAGACTACCGAAAACCTTTTTTGAACTGACTGATAACCTGGACTTGGTGGATATCTGGAGAACCAAAAATCCTTTAGAAAGAGAAGGAACCTTCTTTTCTGAAGCCAAAAAGACATGGACAAGAATTGACCAAATCTGGATCACAAGAGGACTGGCACCAAAGACAAAAAAAGTAGAAATCTGCCCAAAGACTTACTCCGACCACAATGCTGTAAAGATGGTAATGAACTTACAACCAACTGGTTCTTTCAGATGGAGGATGAATGACTCTCTGTTTAGAGATGAGGAAATAACCAAGAAGGCCCAGAAAACTCTGAAAGACTATTTTGAGATAAATTTAAACACTACGGTGGAAAAAAGAACTGTATGGGACGCAAGTAAAGCTGTTATGAGAGGATTTTTGATACAACAGAACGCACTCAAGAAGAGATTACAACAGGAAAAAAGAGAAAAGATATTGGAAAAGATTAAGGAAGGTGAAAAAAGACTGAGATCAAATCCAAAATCACAACAAATCTTGAGAGAGATAAAGTTATATCAAGTACAATACATGCAAATGATAAATCAAGAGATTGAATGGAAGGTCAGACAAATGAGACAAAGAACTTTCGAATCAGCAAACAAATGTGGAAAGTTATTGGCATGGCAAATAAAGAAGAGACAGAAAATGAATACAATAACAAATTTAGAAGAGGAAGGAAGAATTATTCAGAACCCAGTGGAAATTAGGAGTGCCTTTCAAAGATACTTTAAACAGCTTTATTCACAACAACCACAGAAGGAAGCAGATATGGAGGAATTCTTGAAAGAAAATGGGCTACCGGAAATATCTCAAGAAAGTAAATTTAAATTGAGCTGCAGGATAACAGAACAAGAGGTAGAGAGCGCCATCCAAAATATGAAACTTGGCAAGTCCCCAGGACCTGATGGGTTGACGGCAAGATATTATAAATCAATGAAAGACTGGCTAATTCAACCCTTGAAGGATATATGTAATGACATATTACAGGGGAAAAGGACACCAGAAACGTGGAAAGAAGCTTTTGTGACTCTCATACCAAAGACAGAATCGGAAAAACACCAACTTAAGAACTATCGGCCTATATCATTACTTAATGTGGATTATAAAATTTTTGCTGACATTTTGGCTAGAAGATTAAAGAGGGTTTTAGCGGAGGAGATTCACAAGGACCAAGCAGGCTTTCTCCCAGGAAGGCACCTATCTGATAATGTAAGGAATATAATTGACATTTTGGAACTTTTACAGGAAAGAATAAACACAAAAGCAGCTTTAGTATTTGTGGACGCGGAGAAAGCCTTTGATAACATTTCTTGGGGTTTTATGAAAAAGAATCTCCATAGTATGGGGGTAGGCCAAGAGTTCGAAAATGGTATAGGTGCAATCTATTCTGAACAAAAAGCAAAATTAATTGTTAACAATGTTTTGACTGAAGAGTTCAGAATAGAAAAAGGAACACGACAAGGTTGTCCTATTTCCCCTCTGCTTTTTATATCGGTCCTGGAGGTGTTGCTGAATACGATTAGAAAGGACCAGATGGTAAGAGGGATACAGGTCGGAGTTAAACAATTTAAATTAAGAGCATTTGCAGATGACTTGGTTTTGACATTGCAGGAGCCAGAGTCCAGTGTGAAGAGGGTTTTAGAACTGATTCAAGAGTTTGGTCGATTAGCAGGTTTTAAACTCAACAAAACAAAAACTAAGGTTTTGACAAAGAATCTAACAGAAAAAGAGAAAGAAAGGTTTCAGAATGAGACAGGTTTGACAGTGGTGAAAAAAATGAAATATCTGGGAATTATTATGACCTCAAAAAATGGGAACTTATATAAGGATAACTACGAAAAATGCTGGATGGAGATAAAAAAAGATCTAGATATATGGTCTAATCTAAAACTCTCACTGTTAGGTCGTATTGCTGTGATAAAGATGAATGTATTGCCAAAAATGTTATTTTTGTTCCAGACACTGCAGATTATTGATAAAATGGACTGTTTCAAGAAGTGGCAGAAAGATATATCCAGATTTGTCTGGCAGGGCAAAAAGCCAAGAATAAAATTTAAAATATTAACAGATGCAAAGGAAAGAGGAGGCTTTGCCCTGCCAGACTTGAAACTTTACTATGAAGCAGCAGCTTTTTGCTGGCTGAAAGAATGGCTACTTCTTGAAAATACAGATATACTGGACTTAGAAGGATTCAATAATGCGTTTGGGTGGCATGCTTACTTATGGTATGACAAGGTTAAAGTTCACAGAATGTTTAAGATTCACATTGTCAGGAAAGCATTGTTTAATGTATGGACTAGATATAAGGATTTCTTTGAAAACAAGACTCCAAGGTGGTTATCTCCGATGGAAGCAAAAGCAGTCAAAAAACTCAATATGGAGGCCAATTGGCCAAAATATTGGGAGATACTAGAACAAGATGGAGATAAATTGAAACTGCAGAGTTTTGACAAATTAAAAAGTAAAGTCCGTGATTGGCTCCACTATCATCAGATAATGGAGGCATATAAATTGGATAGAAAAATTGGCTTCCAGGTGGAAAAATCAAAATTGGAAACAGAATTGCTAGAACCCAAAACTAAGGTATTGTCAAGAATGTATAATCTGCTGCTGAAATGGAATACACAGGATGAGGAAGTGAAATCAGTAATGATTAAATGGGCACAAGATGTGGGTCACAACATAATGCTAGCCGACTGGGAACGGTTATGGACCACTGGGCTAAAGTTTACGGCATGTAATGCCCTAAGAGAAAATATTATGAAAATGATATACAGATGGTACATAACACCAGTCAAACTAGCAAAAATTTATCATATGCCCGATAACAAATGTTGGAAATGTAAAGAAACTGAAGGTACCTTTTTTCATCTCTGGTGGACATGCCCAAGGATTAAGACCTTTTGGGAGATGATCTATAATGAACTGAAGAAAGTATTTAAATATACATTCCCAAAGAAACCGGAGGCCTTTCTCCTGGGCATGTTCAACCAAGAGGTACGTATGAAAGACAGGATATTTTTTATGTACGCCACAACAGCAGCAAGAATACTTATTGCAAAGTATTGGAAGACACAAGAATTACCCACGCTGGAGGAATGGCAGATGAAAGTCATGGACTATATGGAATCCGCAGAAATGACTGGCAGAATCAGAGACCAGGGTGAAGAGACGGTGGAGGAAGATTGGAAGAAATTTAAAGACTATTTACAGAAACACTACAAGATTAATGAATGTTAAAATAACATCAGATTGAATGTAGAAGGTTATTGGAGTAAAATTTTAAGGATCAGAAGACCCAACATTCTAAGTTCTAAGCATTGAATAAGCTATATTAAGACATTCAAATCAGAAAAGAGGTTAATTATGACAGAGGGAAGGGATTTGTTGTTTAATTGTATGAATTGGAATACAGGGAAGGGAGACTCGGGGAAGTCAGAGAAACAAGTTAATGCAAGATTAATATGAAGATAAGATTGTTTTTATTTCTGTTTTTTGTAGTATGTTATGTTTGTGTAATTCTGTATGTTTTTGGTGTATTGTTTGTTGCTTTGTTTTGCTTTGTTGTCTTTTATGCAAAAACGAATAAAATATTTATAAAAAAAAAAAAAAAAAAAACCAGGAAAGGCCTGCTCTTGTGTTGCTGTCTTCTAAAGGCTTCTGGTAGAGGAGGCAGACAAAGAAGGACCTCAAATGATAATTGCAGGGTTCAGGTTGCTTCATATGGAGAGAGGCAGTCCAAGCAAAATCTACAGTAGCATACTAAAAAAAGGCCATAAAATGCCCTGAAGCAAAACAATCACAGCAGGAATCACAACACAGGATGGCAGGAAGATAATCTTTCCCAAATGATTGAAGGATCAAATTGCACCCAGAACATTTCGTGGCAGCTTACGCAGATGATCTATGATCTATAAAGGGGCCCTTTATATGTCCAGCTGTCTTTTGTCAACAACAAATTGTCTGTTTTTTTGTGTTGAATATATGGTAATTTATAGACCTAATAGGTCTATACCTATGCAATGCAAAACACTGTTGCTGTATGTAGGTTTTATTTTATTTGTTTTTTATCTTATATTTTGGAAATGTACATCCAGTTTATTTTTTCCTTTAATTTTTTGGGGGGACCCCCAAGAGAGTGGGGCCCTAAGCTATAGCTTGTTTAGTTTATACGTAAATCCGACACTGGCTGAGGGCAGCATGCAGGCTGCAACGTCTGTCTTAAAGCAAAGGATCGGGCAATGATAAATGACCTCTACAAAACCATCGCGTTGATTGCCTGCAAAACATCCTTCCTGTGCATTATCTCCTTTATCTTCCTCTCTCTTTACTTGTAGGTTCAAACGCTGGCAGACCGGGGTAGAGGTAAAATATGCCACCTTCAAGGACTATCGGTTCTGTTACTTCTGCCGTGGAAAGCCTGGACCCCAACCAGCCATGCTGATGCTTCATGGGTTCTCTATCAGCAAAGACATGTGGTTAGGCACAGTTGAAGTATGTTCCCATTTGCTGTTCAGGGCCTGGGACCTCCTCCTCCTCCTCTTCCTCCGCCTCCTCCTCCTTTTATTTATACCCTGCCCATGTGAGGAACGGCTAAGGGAGCTGTGCATGTTTAGCCTGGAGAAGAGGAGGTTAAGGGGTGATATGATAGCCATGTTCAAATATATAAAAGGATGTCACATAGAGGAGGGAGAAAGGTTGTTTTCTGCTGCTCCAGAGAAGCAGACACGGAGCAATGGATCCAAACTACAAGAAAGAAGATTCCACCTAAACATTAGGAAGAACTTCCTGACAGTAAGAGCTGTTCGACAGTGGAATTTGCTGCCAAGGAGTGTGGTGGAGTCTCCTTCTTTGGAGGTCTTTAAGCAGAGGCTTGACAACCATATGTCAGGAGTGCTCTGATGGTGCTTCCTGCTTGGCAGGGGGTTGGACTCGATGGCCCTTGTGGTCTATTCCAACTCTATGATTCTATGATTCTATGTGGCTGGTTTTCCCCAACCACTCTGGGTGGCTTACAGTAAATAAAAATATTGTAAAACATTAGATATTAAAAATTTCCCGATACAGGGTTGCCTTCAGGTGTCTTCTAAAAGTCAGGTAGTTGTTTATTTCCTTGACATCTGATGGGAGGGCGTTCAACAGGGTGGGCGCCACTACCGAGAAGGCCCCCTGCCTGGTTCCCTGTAGCTTTGCTTCTCGCAATGAGGGAACCGCCAGAAGGCCCTCGGCGCTGGACCTCAGCGTCCGGGCAGAACGATGGGGGTGGAGACGCTCCTTCAGGCATACTAGACCGAAGGCGTTTAGGGCTTTTAAGGTCAGCACCAACACTTTGAATTGTGCTCGGAAACGTACTGGGAGCCAATGTAGGTCTTTCAGGACCAGTGTTATATGGCCTCGGCGGCTGCTCCCAGTCACCAGTCTTGCTGCTGCAGATCAGGGCTTCAGGATCCTGCCCCACTAAAAGAGGCCACAATGCCACCCTTCAAATTACGGGTCAATAGCCTAGGCAAAGGGGACGCGGGTGGCGCTCAGCACCTAGGGCTTGCCGATCGAAAGGTCAGCGGTTCGAATCCCCGCGGCGGGGTGCGCTCCTGTTGTTCGGTCCCAGCGTCTGCCAACCTAGCAGTTCGAAAGCACTCTCGGGTCCAAGTAGATAAATAGGGACCGCTTACCAGCGGGAAGGTAAACGGCGTTTCCGTGTGCGGCTCTGGCTCACCAGAGCAGCGATGTCACGCTGGCCACGTGACCCGGAAGTGTCTCCGGACAGCGCTGGCCCCCGGCCTCTTGAGTGAGATGGGCGCACAACCCTAGAGTCTGTCAAGACTGGCCCGTACGGGCAGGGGTACCTTTACCTTTAGCCTAGGCAAAGAGAAAAGACAGTGCAGAAATGACTTCCAGTATATGGTGAGAGAAATGCTCAGAACCAGCCCTTACACGAGAACCTGTGCAGTTCTCTTCCTTGCCGTCTGCAAACCTGTGAAAACACAACCCTCTCACATGAGCAGTTTTCAAGACAAAGGCTCCCCAGATGTTTTGCCAGTGTGGTGTAGTGGTTAAGAGCAGTAGTCTCCTAATCTGGTGAACCGGGTTCGCGTCTCCGCTCCTCCACATGCAGCTGCTGGGTGACCTTGGGCCAATCACACTTCCTTGAAGTCTCTCAGCCCCACTCACCTCACAGAGTGTTTGTTGTGGGGGAGGAAGGGAAAGGAGAATGTTAGCCGCTTTGAGACTCCTTAAAGGGAGTGAAAGGCGGGATATCAAATCCAAACTCTTCTTCTTCTTCTTGAATTCTCACTTATCAAGGCAAATTGCTTCGATTGTTTAGTTTCTTTCCTGGTTCCATCTTTCCACAGTTCTTTCCCAAGGATCTCCACTTCATCTGCCTTGACATGCCTGGTCATGGCGAAAGCACTCACTTGCAGGGAGAGAGCTACACAGCAGCTGCTCAGGTGGAAAGGGTACACCAGGTAAGTCTTTGCCCTTAGCTGTACACAGGTGCACAGCCCCTTGAAGGCTGGCAAGTGAGAGGTTCTGGTAAAAATGCCTGCCTTCTTTTTATTTGCTGGAGGGGGAACCAGTTTCTGCATCACTGTAGTGTCAAAATTAAGATTACTGCTGCCAAATTAACTTTCATCTGTTGGTGAAACCATTTACATGCACTATTCATTGCAGCTTTGCCACTTTAACTCACCAGTTGGTTGATTCCCCCCCCCCCCCAAGAGAAACCAGTAGGGCGCGATCTGGCTCTGGGCCCTGGTGGTCTACCTGAACCAGGGGTCAGCAAAGTTTTTGAGGTTTGGGCCATTTCACAGTCTCGCAGACGCCACGGTGGGCTGGAGGGTGTGAGTGCGCGCGCACACACACACATGCATGCGCAAACGCTATTTCCAGTGCCGAGGAGGCGTGCGCAGCTTCCCATAGGCTGCAGGAGCTTTCTGCAGCCAATGGGAAGGTGGTCAGCGTCACGGAAGGCGGTCCCTTCTCTGCTCTGCGCCTGGGATATCTGGGGAGCAAGCAGAATTGCGCAGCAGCCCTTTTGAGTGCCACCACTTCCGCTCTCCCTTTGGCATCCTGGGAAAAGCAGTACAGTGGTACTTCAGGTTACATACGCTTCAGGTTACAGACTCCGCTAACCCAGAAATAATACCTCGGGTTAAGAACTTTACCTCAGGATGAGAACAGAAATCGTGTGGCGGCAGCAGGAGGCCCCATTAGCTAAAGTGGTGCTTCAGGTTAAGAACAGTTTCAGGTTAAGAACAGACCTCCGGAACGAATTAAGTACTTAACCTGAGATACCACTGTAGAAACATGAATCTGACCAAACTGCGGGTGGCAGTGGAAGACAGGAGTGCCTGGCGTGCTCTGGTCCATGGGGTCACGAAGAGTCGGACACGACTGAATGACTAAACAACAACAACCACTGTAGAGGCAACAGTAGGATCTCCCACGCTTTCCCAACCCATCTTATGTCACCTAGAATCTGTGACAAGAGCCCCAAGTCTTCTTGGGAGTACCTACAAAGAGTACTGGAGAGCTGGAAAAGAGCACAACATGTGCCCGTGTGTCTTCTTTCAGTTTGTTGAGTGCACTGGTCTGAACCAAAAGCCTTTCCACCTGGTTGGCATGTCCATGGGTGGAATGATTGCTGGTGCTTATGCTGCTTGGTATCCATCTGAGGTCTGCTGCTTATCCCTCATGTGCCCAGCAGGTGAGTGTGCGCTGCTTATCCCTCCTTTGCCCATCAAGTCTAACACTGCAAAGAAATCCCACTGAATTCAAGGTGATTTATATCTGATTAGGTAAGCCTATGGTTGTGCCATAAGGTTGCAATCCTATACAGTGTTACCTCGGGTTACATACACTTCAGGTTACATACGCTTCAGGTTACAGACTCCGCTAACCCAGAAATAGTACCTCAGCTTAAGAACTTTGCTTCAGGATGAGAACAGAAATCATGCTCCGGCGGCGCAGCAACAGCAGAAGGCCCCATCAGCTAAAGTGGTGCTTCAGGTTGAGAACAGTTTCAGGTTAAGAACAGACTTCCAGAACGAATTAAGTACTTAACCTGAGGTACCACTGTACACACTTTCCCGAGAGTAAGTCCTATAGAGTTCAGAGGAACCATTTCTGAGTAAACGTGCATAGGATTGCATTTGGGGTATTGTTTAGCTTCTTCCTTTTTTGTTATTTTTGCCCTCATTGTCTAAATTGTTTTTATGAGTTTCAGTTAACAAGGCTCGAGGATGTGGGCACAGTGCTTGGATCAGTCAGGGTGACCCCTTGCCCATCATGGCTGATAAAAACTAGCAGGGAGAGAACAGCTGGCTGTGGCAAGGAAGTATACCTGAATGAGCGCTTCCATCCCCATCATTCAGCCCGGACACTGAGGTCCAGTGCTGAGGGACCTCTAGCAGTTCCCTCACTGCGAGAAGTGAGGTTACAGGGAACCAGGCAGAGGGCCTTCTCAGTGGTGGCGCCTGCCCTGTGGAACGCCCTCCCATTAGATGTCAAGGAAATAAACAACTACCTGACTTTTAGAAGACATCTGAAGGCAGCCCTGTATGGGGAAGTTTTTAATGTTTGACATTTTATTATGTTTTTATATGTGTTGGAAGCCATGCAGAGTGGCTGGAGAAAACCAGCCAGATGGGTAGGGTATGTATGTATGTATGTATGTATGTATGTATGTATAAATGCCTCCTTGCGAGGAGGGTGGTCTTTGCCTGCTTGAAGGAGGTTGTAGGAAAACCACTCCTCAAGAAACCCTCCCCGAATCAGGAAAATTTGGAAAAGCCAGTTGCTAATCTCCCTTCCTTGGGCAAAGTTCTTGAGCGGGTGGTCGTGGACCAGATCCGGGATCTCAGTCTCGCCTTCTGGATTTGTTCGCCAGCAAATTCAGCCGTGTGCTTTATCTCCCGAACCTTAGGTCTGCGGCATCACACAGAGAACGAGGTTGCCAAGCAATTGAATGAGCTGAGTAAGACTAAGGGCTTGAGCAAGATACCTTGCCTTCCTTCGACTGTAAAGGAGGTAGAAGAAACCGTGGCACTCTCCCTGTACCACGTTCCCAAAAATGTAAACAAACAGGTAAACAAGCAGCCGTCTGCAGTTGGTAGTTCTCTGAGCTAAATATCTCTGCAGCCCTTTCTCCCTTCCCTGAACTGTTTTGTTGGCATAGTCAGAAAAGCCACAGGCTGAAATCCAAAAGGCCCTGGAAGGGTGACCAGGGGGCGCGTGCTGAGACTGTTGGCATTTGAGTTAAATGCAAAGCAGAAGCCAAACTGAATACAGAGTCCCTGCTGGCGGAGCATGCTTCACCCTGGATACCATCACACTTAGACTCCAGGTTTTCGTAAATAAGAAAGCTAACGTTTACTGTTGCTCACTGGAAGGACAGATCATGAAGCTGAGGCTCCAATACTTTGGCCACCTCATGAGAAGAAAAGACTCCCTGGAAAAGACCCTGATGTTGGGAAAGATGGAGGGCACAAGGAGAAGGGGACGACAGAGGACGAGATAGTTGGAGAGTGTTCTCGAAGCTACCAGCATGAGTTTGACCAAACTGCGGGAGGCAGTGGAAGACAGGAGTGCCTGGCGTGCTCTGGTCCATGGGGTCACGAAGAGTCGGACACGACTAAACGACTAAACAACAACAACAACGTTTACTGTTGGAAATACACGTTTGCTAGAATAAGGATCTTAGATGGAGATCTCCCAAGTATGTCTGCTATCATTAAGGAGGCCTGGAGAAGGAGGAAAGGAAGGAGGAATTGAGGTCAGCAACCCTAAGATTATCAGTCTAACATTGAAGGAAGATCATCATGTCAGGTGAAGGAAGACAGGTCTAGGAAGCTTGGAGGTTTTTCTGGCTGGGGCTGATAGATGTTGAATTCTCAACCCCTGATTTACACACTGCAAGTTCATACTAAGTGAATTATCGTTTAACTGCCTGTCATGTGTGTTAGGTTGTGGGCGAACATATCAGACGACACAGCGATTCTTTCAAAGCAGCTCTTTATTTGTAAGCTGGAACAGGACTGAACTGAGGAGCTCAGTCAGCCTGCTTATATAGAGCTCCATTAGAATGCAACAGTAACCATTTTCTGTAACTAGCCAATCACTGAACGTCACTTTCAATCCTTCATTTGCATAACTACCTACAGTATTCCCCCTGCTGGCCCAGGGGTACATAACAATGTGCTTCCTGTGACTCTGACATCTCTTTGTTTTCCCTCCATAGTTCATGCAGGGATTTCTGGACTATCAGATTCCACATTATGCAATATTAAAAAAATGTAAGTGCAACAGTGACCAAAAAAAGGCTTCTAGTGAGATAACTCCAAATATGCAATTGCAGCCAGTCACAGCTCTTTGACTTGCATACCTGACTGGCACACATGTTGATGTTTCTCATATTCACATCTTAAAAGTAATTTCACATAACTAAACAGCGAAGCCTCCTCAGAGACTTCTTCCCACTATTAGAGAAATACTATGTTATCTTCAGCTCTGTTGTCGTGAATGAATCACACCAGAAATGATGCCAAAATGGATAGTTTATTGGTTCAGAATAACCATCTCCACAACTCATAACACTTGTCCATAAAGCCAGTGTGGTGTAGTGGTTAAGAGCGGTGGACCCATAATCTGGTGAACCGGGTTTGATTCCCCGCTCTTCCACATGCAGCTGCTGGGTGACCTTGGGCCAGTCACACTTGAAGTTTCGCAGCCCCACTCACCTCACAGAGTGTTTGTTGTGGGGGAGGAAGGGAAAGGAGACTGTTAGCCACTTTGAGACTCCTTCGGGAAGTGATAAAGCGGGATATCAAATCCAAACTCTCTCTCTCTAACTTGTTTACAAACAGAGGGACTTCTTGGTAGTGGCGCCCACCCTGTGGAACGCCCTCCCTTCAGATGTGAAGGAAATAAGCAGCTTTCCTATCTTTAAAAGACATCTGAAGGCGGATTTGTTTAGGAAAGTCTTTAATATTTAATATTTAACACTCGATTGGGAGCCGCCCAGAGTGGCTGGGGAAACTTTTTTTTTTTTAATGCAGCTTCGCTCCACGAAAAAAGCAATCGATTTGAAGCACCGCGCCGCTCACCCCACGTCGCTCCGGGTCCCCGAAACCGGGTTTCCCCGCGAGTAGGGGAGGCGCAAAAGGTGCCTGCCGAATCCCAAGTCCACAGGCTTGTCCCACCTGTGGTTTTTAGTGGGTCTCCGCCTCGCCGTGGCGGTCCAGACCCTAGTTTTCGCAGAGCGGATTCCTCTAGATTAGAGGAAATCCACCATTGCTGGAGGCACTAACCCGGAAGTCGAGTGGCTGGGGAAACTCAGCCAGATGGGCGGGGTATAAATTATTATTATTATTATTATTATTATTATTATTATTATCGTTATCTTTAAGTCCTTCTCAGGATGGATTTTAATCAAATTTGAGGAAAAGCTACCCATATTCCCACCCACCATCCCACTTACCTGCTTAGGGTGGTGGGGGCATGCCTGGAATGGAGGTCTCTCTCACACAAACCCTCACCTTTCTCTCTCCTCCGCTTTAAGTTCCACCACAGCAGGAGCAAATCCAGCTTTGGTAGAGTCCTTAGGATCTGATTGGGATGCTGCCCAGGGGCTGGATCTATACTAATCTAAAAAAAACGCTAAGAATTTTTAAATATATAGCTCTCAATGCAAGCTTCCATTGCAGGCTTCCTCAACCTCGGCCCTACAAATGTTTTTGGCCTACAACTCCCATGATCCCTGACTAGCAGGACCAGTGGTCAGGGATGATAGGAATTGTAGTCTCAAAACATCTGGAGGGCTGAGGTTGAGGAAGCCTGGTCCATTGACTGCTGTGCAGCGCCCCCTGGTGTCACATTTATATAATGCATTTATACGGTAACTCACAAATATAGATTAGTCCAAAGTCCCTCTTACGGGTCTGTCTCTGGAGGTAAGCCACTTAGCTGCTCCACTGAGTCTCCTCAAAATGCCCGCTGCCTCCACCTGACTAATAAAGAGGAATGGGACTCTCCTTTTACAATACTACTCAGGTACATCCACCCTGATACATGGGGTGAGAGACATTTACCTGAGAACACACCCAGACCACAGCAAAAACAACTATGTTTAATAATAATAATAATAATTTTTTATTTATATCCTGCCCTCCTCAGCCGAAGCTGGGCTCAGAGCGGCTAACAACAGTAAAAATAACAGCGTTTACATAAAATCACAATCAATTAATTGAAATACATTCTAAAATGAATTCAGAGTCAAATCAATTCAGAGTCAAATTAATGGCAACCATTGGGCTAGAGTTCTATGAGGATTGCAGAAGGAGAGAGGGGGTCAGACTGTGCCCTGGCCAAAGGCCTGGTGGAATAGCTCTGTCTTGTAGGCCCTGCAGAAAGATGTCAAGTCTATAAGGGCTATAACTTCTGGATCCAGCAGCCACTATATACAGAGTCCTTCTAGTTTCCAGACAGCAGTACCATCTCTTTTAGATATATACTGTGCTTTCATGTCTTCCTCATACTCCTCCCTGCCCCACAAGCCTCTCTATCCCCCGCAGTCTGTCATTTTCCAATGGACTCTGTCTCTCTCTGCCTGTCACTCAAACTTCTCCCAACATTCCATTCTGCTGGCCCCTACTGTCCATCATTCTTCTAGCAGCTGTCCTGCCACAGGTGGTTTTCCAGAATTCTGGCATCCAGGACCCTGGAAATCGCTGGCTTCTCAATGTTCCCTGGCACCTTGGCAAAGCCAGGTTTCTTCCGGGTGCTGGCGAAAGCGAGAGGAAGTGGTTACAGTGAGCCGCCCTGCGGCTTACCATGGCATGCGAACTAGGCCAATGGATGCAGTTACCGTATTTTTTGCTCTATAAGACTCACATTTTCCCTCCTAAAAAGTGAGGGGAAGTGTGTGCGCGCCTTATGGAGCGAATGCAGGCTGCGCAGCTATCACAGAAGCCAGAACAGCAAGAGGGACTGCTGCTTTTACTGCGCAGCAATCCATCTTGCTGTTCTGGCTTCTGAGCTTCAGAATATTTTTTTTCTTGTTTTCCTCGTCCAAAAACTAGGTGCGTCTTGTGGCCTGGTGCGTCTTATAGAGCAAAAAATACGGTATCTCTGCAGTATTTGTGGCACACCCTTTCTGAACAGCTTTCGATGTTTAAATAGACATTTTATTCGTTTTATTTTGAAGTGTCAGTCATAATGAGAATGAGAATAAGGACGACGGTTCGCCAGGTTGCGAAACAGGCACACACCTTAGGAAGCAAAGGGTTGGATTCGGCTAAGATATATTCAGAGCAGACCCACTGAAGTCAATGAACCCGAGTTAGTCCATTTCAATGGGTCTGCTCTGAGTAGGACAAGTGTAAGAGGCAATCCTAAAATGTGCAGTGATGACAGAAAGAAGTCTAATTTTGCTTTTTTTTACTGGGAAAGGTTTGCTGGACTGTATCTCTGAGGAGTCCAGGTACACCCTTCATGACAACATGAGCAAGATCAAGGCTCCCACACAGATTATTTGGGGAATGCACGACAAGGTTAGTGTGTGTGTGTGTGTGCGCGCGCGCGCTCTGCTTTCTTTTGCTGTGCTAATGGCTGGGTGCAGATTAAGCCAACAGTCACTTTTAGTCCTAGCTAATATTTTGAATTACTCCATTGTTACTTTGAACCGTTCTGCGAACTGGTATGCTCCTCATTCAGAAAAGCAGCTAGTACATTCCATAAGCAGCTGAAAGGCAAAGTCCCCAGTCCTGGGGAAGAGAGAGGCTCTACAGGGTGGTACCCAGGTATGGTGCAGGTGCTCATTGGCACTGCTATTGACACACATTTCTTGAATGCATGTAGACCCAGCTAGCACTTCCAGAAGAAGCCAGGGCTGGAAAACAAAATTTGAAACGTTGTACAAAGAAACACACACACGCCTTGCAGCTAGAGCCATGTAACAAAAATGAGAGAACTATTCGCCAATGGAAGTTTGTTGGTTCCAGAGGGTGTTGCTGTTGGAAGCTAGGGCAGAGAGAGATGCTTAAGAAAATGTCTGGCTGATGGTGGTTTCAGCCTACCAAGCAGAGATGCAGAGGTCACATTAGAAGTTCTTGTATGGGGTGTGTGGGTGGCGCTGTGGTCTAAACCACTAAGCCTCTTGGGCTTGCCGATCAGAAGGTCGGCGGTTCAAATCCCTGCAATTGTCGGAATCTCCACTACAACCGAGCTACTCCTCCGGTTGAGCCTTCAGAATCTCCTCCAGTGATGATTAACGACCTGAGCCTTTGATAAGGCTCCAGGCACGTTCCCCATTCAGCAGAAGGGACGAGAAATATGAGCTACATTGCCAGGCTTTATTTCTCGCTGTGCAGACAGAAAAGAAATATACATGCTCTCTCTGTGAAAGCAGAGAGCAACTGGAAAACAAAGGAACAGGAAACCAGTAACATCACATCCGTCTCCCGTGAGACTTCCAACAACCTGGAATGGCCGGAATGCAAAACAGAGTCTTGTGACTCCAAGCACTACACAGTGGCAACAAACAGAAACCAACAGCAGTGGGGTGAGCTCCCATTGCTCTGTCCCAGCTTCTGCCAACCTAGCAGTTTGAAAGCACACCAGTGCGAGTAGATAAATAGGCACTGCTGCGGCAGGAAGGTAAATGGCATTTCCATGCACTCTGGTTTCCGTCATGGTGTTCTGTTGCGCCAGAAGCAGTTCAGTAATGCTGGCCACATGACCCAGAAAGCTGTCTGTGGACAAACACTGGCTCCCTTGGCCTGAAAGCGAGATGAGCGCCGCAACCCCAATGTGGTGGAAATGGCAAAGGATTAGTGAGCAGAGTGAGTAGGGACACAGCCTGTAGTTTTAAAATAAAGATAGAGGCGGTCATCTTTATCCCCCCAAGAATGCCTGGGAGCAGTGCTATGTCACTCTGTCCCAGGAATGTGGCTGGGCTGCTGAGAACAATGTGGGCACCAGACATAAATTTCTTTTCGTTTCTTTCAGATCACTGATCCTTCTGGAGGAGAAATTTTAGCTGCCAACATCCCCAACTCCCAACTGCATATGCTGGAGAAATGTGGACACTTCATGATGATGGACAGGCCCCAAAAATCCGCCAAGCTCCTTGTGGAATTCCACCATTCAGTCTGTGGCAAGGTGGAGGCTAAGAAGTCAATATAAGCCTCACTAAGGAGTCAAGCAGATGGAGCATTCGAAGCAACTTTCTTGCTCTTGAAAGAAAAGGGGCCTCAAATGGACACTGTGGATGACTGCCCTGGTCCCCCCCCCCCCCCGCTTATTTGCTTTGCCATATAATATTTGGAAGCTGGGATGATTGGCCTGGCCTCCCACAGCTTCTGACAGAGCTTGGAATTTGTATGTTCAGACTGACTTCTTCCTTTGTGCAATTGTAACCTGCAGTAAGGCCAGGGGTAAGAGGGGTGATGTAGGAAAACAAATAGGGTTTGTCTTTTGCTGCCCAGCTCCCCAAGGGATTGAGTCCCCTAAGTCCATGATCGGTCAGAGATGAAGGATGAAGGCAAGGATCCAAAGAAAGGAAGGGAGATCTAAACAGCTCTGTTTAGGGAAGCTTTTAATATTTGATGAATTATTGTATTTTAATATTTTGCTGGAAGCTGCCCAGGATGGCTGGGGAAACCCAGCCAGATGGGCGGGGTATAAATAATAAATTATTGTTATTATTCTGTGGCAACAGAGTTCCCTCCCCTACTTGCAAGGAGGTAGGAGAGACCCCCAACAAAGGTGTGCAAGTCCCTATAAAGACGTCTGTATAAAGACTTTTGAAATTGCCCACCCCTTAGCTCAAGACCACTCCAAAAACATCAGACATACATCAAAGAAGGAGGCGGGTTTGCACGTTCCTATGACCCTTGGGAGCAAAGCCATCGGGAGTCTCATACTCATAGCAGAGTCACCCAAGACGGTAAGGTCAAAGGGGAGGAGCTAGACAAAGAATGATCCAAGAAGTCCTCAACGGCAGAACAGGCGGATGATAACAAGCGGTATGTTACAACGGCTGTGAAGGCTGCAGTATATAAGAATCTACCGGTTGTCGTGATAGTCGTGCCATCGGAATAGAGCCTTACTGTGAAGACTGTGCATTGGACAGTGTGCACTGATCTACACACATAAAACAAATTCATGCACAAATGTCTTCCAAAAACCCATCCCAAACACAAAAAGTCCCATTGCGATCATCAAATGGTAACGTGAAATCTGGAAGACCCCTAGTCATGAACCGGCCCATGGGTGGTGGATCCAGATCCAGTCGTTCTGACTCAAAAAATGAGGCAGTTGAGTAGCTTGGCAGCTGTATCCATGACTGTGCAGGGCCGTTCACAACATAAAAATACAAGAGAAAAAACACTAAATACATAATGATAAAAAAGAGCAAAGGCAAAACAAACCAATTACCTCCCCCTCAACGTGTCTGAGTCTCTCTCCTATCTCCCCTAAGGCAACTTCTTCCTAAATGCCAAATAATTTCTTTTGCATTCTGTCCCACACAAGTAGCCCTCCAGCCAGAAATTATGAGGGTTGCAGTCACCTAGAAGGCTACAGGTTAACCACCCCTGCCTCTAGGATCTTAACATAAGGATTTGATGGGCAGGCCAAGCTTGACAGGTGAGTGGGGCTCTCCTCCTGTGAATCCCATGTCACGGGGATCTCAGGGGAGCTGCTTTCACCCTGTGCTGGTCACCAGGGCTTCGAAGTGCCAACTCCAAAGTGGGAGCTCTGGTTTGTTAAGGGTGCTGCAAGGAGACCCCCTCTTCCCACTCACAGAACTACAATTCCCAGTATTCCCTGAGGTAAGGGGTTGATTGTTTTGAGACTACAATTCCCATCATCCCTCACCACTGGTCCTGCTAGCTAGGGATCATGGGAGTTGTAGGCCAAAAACATCTGGAGGGCCAAGGTTGAGGAAGCCTGGAATAGGGGGGTCTCCTAACAACTCACAGCACCTTTAACAAACCACAGTTCCCAGGATTCTTTGAGGAGAAGCCATGATGGCTTGTTGTATCCTAGTGCTTTAAATGTCTACAACAGCTGAGGCCTTCCTTGGATAAGCAATGTGTCCTTCCCTTCACAATACCCAGCGACCATTCACACTCCTGATCATCTCAAATCCATTCACAGGCTTATGTCAAAGCTTGTTGGCATAGCTGCCTAGGCCCTATCTGTGACATCTCCACCAATATTGTTCTTGTTGGATGTGTGTCTGCAAATTTAGCCTTTTGAGACCTGGATTATTTCGGATTTAAGGATTATTAGAAGAAAGAAGAAGACTGCCGAACAATAAAAGGGGTGGTGGAGGAAATACTGCCGCAAATTGATTACTGCTACCGCTGACACAATGGTCCTTAGAGTTCTCATTACATTAATGTGATTCTTATCTCGATTTGCTGGACCTTCTGTTTGGCATTTGGGATACAGTCATTAGTTTCTTTCACACCATATTTTTGTACCTAAAAAACTTAAGACAAGCAAAACATGATCGTCCACAAAATAGGTTAGGTCACACCTCGAGGGCAGAAGGTTGGTGGTGAAGTCTGGGTTGGGAACTCGTTGTTTATAGAGATGTGGTGGCAGACAAATATGTTTTTGTGTTAGGCAATATCATCAAAGCATGAGAAAGAATCATAGAATCAGAAGGGGTCGTGAGGGTCATTTTGTCCAATCCCCTGCAATGCAGGAATCTTCCGCCCAACGTAGCTTGAACCCATAGCTCTGAGATTAAGAATCTCATGCCGTACCAACTGATATACCCCTCAGGGCTAAGAAAGCAACGGTGCAATATAATTAGAAACTCTTATATCAGAGGTTTGCAAGGGCTGGGAAGGTTGGGTTTGGCTTGAACTCCACAGTTCGCACATTCAGGGTGTTGTAAACAAAATCTGCCCTTTTCCCCTTATGGGGTATCCAAGAGCCCATATAGAGTCCTTACATAGGTTCCCTGTTGGTAGGAGAAAATAACAGAGGCCAACCAGAAGAAGAAGAAGAAGAGTTTGGATTTGATATCCCGCCTTTCACTCCCTTTAAGGAGTCTCAAAGCGGCTAACATTCTCCTTTCCCTTCCTCCCCCACAACAAACACTCTGTGAGGTGAGTGGGGCTGAGAGACTTCAGAGAAGTGTGACTGGCCCAAGGTCACCCAGCAGCTGCATGTGGAGGAGTGGAGACACGAACCCGGTTCCCCAGATTAGGAGTTGTCAGGGGTTCAGGAGCAGAGGCACAGGAGAGGGAGGAAATGGAGAGCGAGGGGGAGGAGTCCGAAGGAAATGTCAGCGATGACAGCAATCCGAGTTCTCTGAGTCTTTCCAGTGACTCGGAGGATTCACAGAAAGGGGCCCCCATAGTCAGGGCAAGAGGAGTGCCCAAGGAGACACCTCGGGAAGAAGGGGCCAGAGGGG